>NW_027307760.1:1197500-2397500 GCF_047496885.1 Scyliorhinus torazame | reverse complement strand
TTGAAATCTAGTCAGTGGTAATTTAGGAAATGGACCAGCTAATTTCAGCGAGAGAGAGAGAGAGACACAGAAACAGGATGAGATTGTGCTGTACATGTTTCAGAAATGTCACTGAGACACACACGAGATGTACAATGTCAATTATTATTCTGAAGCATGTGATAAAATCAGCCATGAGACTGAATTCCAGTGTTTCAGAGTAAAGCTCCATCTACACTGTCCATCAAACACTCACAACGCAAATACTGTCTGGGGTTAAATACAGAGTCAAAATCCCTCTGTCCTGTCCAAGGAATTTTTCATTGCAGATAGGTATTTTTATTTTTTGGAAAAGCAGGACTTAAATTGCACCGAATCCCAGTGTGGGCTCTTGTTTATTTCAGCCCTTCACATTCAAACGTGAAGTTTAAGCTCCGATTACAGGTGTCTGCTTGTCTCTGTCTGTATATTCAATGTTCCTGTAGCTTATTCACTTGTCTGAAGCATTTGAATAATAGGCCTTGGTTAATCAATCCTTTCTCACAGCACATGGAAGTTGTGAATCTTCAAGGCTCTCAGTCTAATGTACTTAAAAAACAACTGCTTCCTTTGATCCTCAATCCATTTCCCAACCCGAAATAGATCTCACACATTTCCATAATGCAGGAATATCTCCATCAAAACTTCTAATCAGTTCCCCATACACTTGTTAAACTTGCCTGTGTGAAGTAAATTCCACTGACAGATTCCGAAAGCTGCACAGAAAAATGACTGCTTATTTTAAACTTTGAAACGGAACTATTTTAACTTGTCCATCAGTCCTATTAAACAGAAATGTTGTCCCTGTGGGCTGACAGTCTCTCAGTAAGATTGAAACATTGAGGGACCACACATCCTGCATTTGACAACATTTGTGGCACTTCCACAATCTACGAGATATTGCTGTCTGTATTGTGTGAATCCAGCTGTGAAATATCTGTCCAGTTTAAACTTCCACTGTTTCTGTATTCTCATCATTGATAAAGATCACGGTTTGATCACCCCTCTGCCTGAGGTGGGACTGGGACCATCCAGGGCTGCAGGCCCGGCCTCCTGTCCTCCCACCCCTCTGTCTGAGGTGGGAGTGTGACCATCCAGGGCTGCAGGCCCAGCCTCCTGTCCTCCCACCCCTCTGCCTGAGGTGGGAATGGGACCATCCAGTGCTGCAGGCCCGGCCTCCTGTCCTCCCACCCCTCTGCCTGAGGTGGGTGGGACCATCCAGGGCTGCAGGCCCAGCCTCCTGTCCTCCCACCCCTCTGCCTGAGGTGGGACTGGGACCATCCAGGGCTGCAGGCCCAGCCTCCTGTCCTCCCACCCCTCTGCCTGAGGTGGGAGCGGGACCATCCAGGGCTGCAGGCCCGGACTCCTGTCCTCCCACCCCTCTGCCTGAGGTGGGACCATCCAGGGCTGCAGGCCGAGCCTCCTGTCCTCCCAGCCCTCTGCCTGAGTTGGGACTGGGACCATCCAGGGCTGCAGGCCCAGCCTCCTGTCCTCCCACCCCTCTGCCTGAGGTGGGAGCGGGACCATCCAGGGCTGCAGGCCCGGTCTCCTGTCCTCCCACCCCTCTGCCTGAGGTGGGACCATCCAGGGCTGCAGGCCCAGCCTCCTGTCCTTCCAGACCTCTGCCTGAGTTGGGACTGGGACAATCCGGGGCTGCAGGCCCGGCCTCCTGTCCTCCCACCCCTCTGCCAGAGGTGGGAGTGGGACCATCCAGGGCTGCAGGCCCAGCCTCCTGTCCTCCCCCCCCTCCCCCCTCTGCCTGAGGTGGGACTGGGACCATCCAGGGCTGCAGGCCCGGCCTCCTGTCCTCCCACCCCTCTGCCTGAGTTGGGACTGGGACCATCCAGGGCTGCAGGCCCAGCTTCCTGTCCTCCCACCCCTCTGCCTGAGGTGGGAGTGGGACCATCCAGGGTTGCAGGCCCGGCCTCCTGTCCTCCCACCCCTCTGCCTGAGGTGGGAGTGGGACCATCCAGGGCTGCAGGCCCGGCCTCCTGTCCTCCCACCCCTCTGCCTGAGGTGGGAGTGGGACCATTAAGGGCTGCAGGCCCGGCCTCCTGTCCTCCGACCCCTCTGCCTGAGGTGGGACTAGGACCATCCAGGGCGGCAGTCCCGGCCTCCTGTCCTCCCACCCCTCTGCCTGAGGTGGGAGTGGGAGCATCCAGGGCTGCAGGCCCAGCCTCCTGCCCTCCCACCCTCTGGCCCGCACCTCGGGGGCATCCTCCACTCTGCCGGGGGCAGGGCGGACAAGACATTATGCGGGGGCGGCAGCTGGGGGTGAAGTGCTATGCCCACCCTACCATGACCATTGAGGCGGGCACCCGTGCGATGGGCGGGGCTGTCGGCCCCTCGGCCATCGTAGCCGCCTCGCGGATGTACGGCAAGGCCGGGTTCTTCCTGCGGGCCGAGCAGGCGGCCCACCGGGTCCTGGAAAGGGGGCTCACGGTGGGCGGGAGACACTGGAGGCCACCGCAGAACGTGTTGTTCTATCAAACGTCCCGCCCTCCCTCCCCACCGAGCTCCTCCTGCCCCATCTCTCCCGTGTTGGTGCCCATCCCCCCGACGCCTGGCCCGGGGCACACAATGAAGAGAAGCAAGGCCGGGGGGGGCCTCCGAGGCCCCCGAGCCCCTCGAGCTGCTGTCGTCCCCCGAGCAGGAGGACCCGGGGTCGAGCGGAGTCGAAGCCCCTGGGGTCCTGTCCCGCCCGGTGCAAGTTTCCTCCCCGGACGCCTCCTTTTCACCATCGCCGGGGGCCGGCAGCAGCAGCGACCGCTCATCGTGCCGCTGTGGGCCGTGGACGGGGGAGGACGGGGAAGGCTCCCCGCCCTCTACACCCGGGCGGGCGACGCCGGAGAGCCCTGTTTTCAAGCCGGACATGTTTCCGGGGGGCCTCTCCGAGGTCCCGGAGTCGCCGGCGTGGGTGGAGGCGCTGTCCACGGGCCCTGAGGAGCCTGCGAGGGACCTGCCTGAGGACGACCCAGGGGTGGGGTCGACACGGGCCATGGGTTGGCCGGTGGGCCCGTGCCGCCCGCCATACTCCATGTGGCGAGGGACTCGAGCCCGGGAGGTAACCGTTCGGAGGAGGAAGGCTGCTCGGTGGCGGGTGAGGCGGAGGATTTAGACGCGATCTGCAGAGAGGCAGAGGGCACCCTCACACCCGGCACCGAGTCTCCCCTCGTCCCCCCTGGGGAACCAACATTTCTGGGAAACATCACGGTCACCCGGACTGTGTGCGGCTGGCCCTGGGCAGCTGGGGAAATCTGGGGCTGCTCCTTGGCTCCGCCCGGGCCTATGTCAGAGAGGCCCGGGAGTTCGATCAAGACCAGGAGGAGCAGCGCCAAGCTGCTCAGTTCCTTGTGGGACTCCTGAGGGAGTGGAGGGGGCGGTACCCCCACTCTGAGCACTGAAGGTGATGGATAACTATTGCTGCTGACATGGAGGTAACCATGGCCAGCCTCAACATCAACGGCAGCAGCCACGCGCACCACCGTCTCCAGTTCTTCTCTATCCTCCGGGACGGAAAGTACGGGATGTGCTTCCTGCAGGAAACCCAGGCCATCCGGGTGACGAAGCTCAGTGGACCCTGGAGGGGCAAGGAGGAGTCTTCATGAGTCACCTGGCCCCACGTTCGGGCGGGGTGGCTATCTTGTTGGCTCAACATTTTCAGCCGGAGATCTTGGGGGGGGGGGGGGGGGGGGGGGTCAAGGAGCCGGTGCCAGGCCGTCTGCTGCACCTAAAGGCCCGTTTCGGGGCAGCGGTGATTCACTTTGTCAATGTATCCGCTCCCGTGGCCGGACCGCAGCAGGTGGCTTCCTTCCAAAAGGTGTCCACTCTTCTCAGCACCATCCCGGTGGGAGAGTTGTTATTGAAAATATGGAAAGATGTGTCATTTGAAACATTGGAGTCTGGCAATATCTGGTCTGGGAGAAACAAGAGAGGATACAGGGAAAGATCCCACAAAGGGTGAACAGCAGCTGCCAGGAGAGGATTGTAAAATGCAGATAGCCTTGCTCAAGCAGGCTTAGCAAACAAGACAAACAGGATTTTGAATGAAGCCAAAAACAATGGCCCACACCTTCATTGAAAGTAACTGTCTTAGTTAGCAGCTGGAAAAAAGGATGAGGTTCAGTTGAATTTGGTGATAATTCTAGGTGTGAAAATTTGCTAAACAAGGTAAATTAAAGAAAGCTGGAGACTATGTCTACGAGAAACATAATTCAAAGCCAAAATCAAAGCCAAAATTATGAGCTGAGGACACAATTGGAAAATAAAACTACAGAAATGACAGGAATTAAAAGTAACACCTCTTGAAACCAAAGCATTTTGATCATCACACAGGAAACACTGTAATCAGATCTATGAGATGCAGTTATGTCAAAATGAATACTTAGTTGGATTAGAAGGTTTAGTCAAATGTACTTTGTACAATCAAAGTGGAATAAGTTACTTTACAATAAAATCATAAAAGCTAGATAACTGTTAGAAAAATATATAAACCCAGAGACCAGGGCAGGAACTACCAGAACCAGAACCAGAACTCAGAGGGAGGGAGAGAGAGAAGCAGAGAAGAAACAAGCAGCTCAGAGTCAGATTACAGTCAGCTCGGCCATGGGAAAGACAAGGCATAGCAGCCGAGCTAAAACAGCTGCTACATCTCAGGAAGATTAGTAAGTTTGCAGACGACACAAAGGTTGGTGGAATTGCGGATAGCGATGAGGACTGTCTGAGGATACAGCAGGATTTAGATTGTCTGGAGACTTGGGCGGAGAGATGGCAGATGGAGTTTAACCTGGACAAATGTGAGGTAATGCATTTTGGAAGGGCTAATGCAGGTAGGGAATATACAGTGAATGGTAGAACCCTCAAGAGTATTGAAAGTCAAAGAGATCTAGGAGTACAGGTCCACAGATCACTGAAAGGGGCTACACAGGTGGAGAAGGTAGTCAAGAAGGCACACGGCATGCTTGCCTTCATTGGCCGGGGCATTGAGTATAAGAATTGGCAAGTCATGTTGCAGCTGTATAGAACCTTAGTTAGGCCACACTTGGAGTATAGTGTTCAATTCTGGTCGCCACACTACCAGAAGGATGTGGAGGCTTTAGAGAGGGTGCAGAAGAGATTTACCAGAATGTTGCCTGGTATGGAGGGCATAAGCTATGAGGAGCGATTGAATAAACTCGGTTTGTTCTCACTGGAACGAAGGAGGTTGAGGGGCGACCTGATAGAGGTATACAAAATTATGAGGGGCATAGACAGAGTGGATAGTCAGAGGCTTTTCCCCAGGGTAGAGGGGTCAATTACTAGGGGGCATAGGTTTAAGGTGAGAGGGGCAAAGTTTAGAGTAGATGTACGAGGCAAGTTTTTTACGCAGAGGGTAGTGGGTGCCTGGAACTCACTACCGGAGGAGGTAGTGGAGGCAGGGACGATAGGGACATTTAAGGGGCATCTTGACAAATATATGAATAGGATGGGAATAGAAGGATACGGACCCAGGAAGTGTAGAAGATTGTAGTTTAGTCGGGCAGTATGGTCGGCACGGGCTTGGAGGGCCGAAGGGCCTGTTCCTGTGCTGTACATTTCTTTGTTCTTTTGTTTGTTAAGACTAGAATTTAAAGAGTCAGCTCTATGTCAGCTCAGAGATAGCCAGCAGAGTCAGCTTTCTCACAGCTCGGTACATGGGAAAGACAGGACACAGCAACTGAGCTCATTAGCGATTACATCTAAAGAAGACCAGACTTTATAAAGAAGATTGATTGTCAAGGTGGGCCTGAAGGTCCCTTCAACCACCCAGAAGGACCCAGAAGCAAGGTCTTTTTCCTTTCTGTAAAGAAAGTATTTGCAGCTTTTAAAATAAAAAAAATATAATAATAAAATAACTTAATTTAACCTGAAATGGTGGTTATTCCAAAGTCTACTTTACTTACTTAGCAATGCGGGACCCAGGATCGATGGTACTAAGTGGTAAGTAGATGAAATCTTCGGTGAAGGCATGGGTTATACCCGGGGATAAATAGAAAACATAGTTTGACCTGAATAGCACCCACTGAAGCTTGCATCGGAGTCGGGGAGTGAGAATCCCTGATCACCATTTAGAATGTCGGCCCTTTTTGGTATCGGGGGACTTCTAAGAATAGTGGTGAGTTTTCAAAAACATGGCGCCCAACGTTTTAATTAAAACCCTGCCAATTACACCTAATGGGTTGCTTTATTTTCCACATGGCAGCCGTCGTGTTAACACCGTGTGAATTGCGCCCAGCCGGTTGTTTTGCTTTCTCCATGGCATCCAGCGTGGAGACCTAGAATACTAGAAGTTTCTAGGTAAAACGAGGCTAGAATAGTAGAAGTTTCTAAATCAGCAGAGGGGGCTTGAATATTAGAAGTTTCTAGTTCCCAACAAACGGTTGGAATATTAGAAGTTTCTAACCGGCACAAAGGCTGGAATATTAGAAGTCTCTGGTCTATTTGTGAGTCAGACTTTACCTGCCGAGTTTAGTCTGGAAAGTCATGTGATTGATTTCTGTAAGGATATTCTGTGGATCGAGGGGACATAAAACTCAGGTTGGGTGTGAAATAAGCAAATTAGCAGATGCTGACCCTGAGAAAAGTCTGCAAGACATCTTGGTGACAGCACTAAAAATCCTGCATCCATTAGCAAGATAGCATTGGGCAGCACGGTAGCATGGTGGTTAGCACAATTGCTTCACAGCTCCAGGGTCCCAGGTTCGATTCCGGCTTGGGTCACTGTCTGTGCGGAGTCTGCACATCCTCCCCGTGTCTGCGTGGGTTTCCTCCGGGTGCTCCGGTTTCCTCCCACAGTCCAAAGATGTGCAGGTTAGGTGGATTGGCCATGATAAATTGCCCTTAGTGTCCAGAATTGCCCTTAGTGTTGGCTGGGGTTACTGGGTTATGGGGATAGGGTGGAAGTGTGGGCTTGGGTAGGGTGCTCTTTCAAAGAGCCGGTGTATACTCGATGGGCCGAATGGCCTCCTTCTGCACTGTAAATTCTATGATTCTATGATTACTAGTAAAAGGAAGTCAAAAAATAAATCATCCTTAGAGTAAGGCAGATTGTGAGGGTAAATCCTAAAGAAATAGAGGACGCCTAGAATCTTTAGAGACCAATAACCAATCGACCCTTAGCTAAAAACAGGAAGATAGTGCCTTAGTTAGCCTTGGGTAGGGCCCAGAAAGGGCACCTATCCTTAATTTCAGATTGCAACTGAAAGGGACAACCAGGAACAGAACTTAGAATTCCGAAAAATGGCAATTAGCATAATCCTCTTGCTGTGAAACACGGTTGAAGCAATGAACCAGAGTGGGAGAAATTAATAGAGGCAAAAAACTCCTGCATAAGTGAAACTTTATCATCATGGAGGGGTCTCAATTTTTGTTAAAAGTAACTAAAACCCCACTGAATAGAGGTGCAACATCTCAGTGTATAAACGTGCGTGCGTGTTCAATAAGGGTTTGTGAAACCCTACAAAGTAGAGGTCCAAGATCTGAGCGGATGAATGAGTGTGTGTGTGTCTAAGAAGGAATTGTGAATTGTGTTTGTATTTTTAAATAAATGTTGTATTTTGCAAAACCGAGTTTCACATCAATTAAAAGTTATAAATGGCAGGTAGAAATGTGATCAGTATTATGAGGTGATAAATCAGTATGTTCAGAGTTAAATTGGTCTCAGAATAAACAGATAAAGAGTTTGTACTGGGCAGCAGTCAGCTGCTAGCAGGCTTTGAAACTGAGTGTTGAAATTGACACTGCATAGCTCCGCAGGGTCCATGTGCCCGATGAGCTCAAGAATGTCACCAGCAAAAATAATCATGTTTAGAATGTTAAATACATTGAAGAAGGAGCTTTAGAGAATAAAGATTTTGGATCAAAAGTTAGATTAAGAGAATTACTTGCAGTATTAGGAAAAGAGAATCTGATGGCAGGAAAAGATTTGATAAAAATAGATGCAGGTAAAATTAAGATATTAAAACAATTGATAACACAGAGGAAGTTTGGGTGAAGCTACCAACTAAAACTGCAGGGAAAATAATCAGTGAAGCTGTAAAATGTGAAGACAAGAGTGTTCAGAATCTGGGTAAACATTGACTTAGCGAAGCATGGTGTCTGGAGCAAAAGAAATTATATCACAATTAAAACAGATGACCCAATTGGTGGGAAGACAGTGAATTAAAACCCGTTAGCACCATTGGTTGGACAGATCATGAAGTTAAAATGTCATGTTTGGAACTTACCTTCATAGAAATCCGGCCGTAATCAAAATAAAGTAAGTGAAGTAAACGCAGTAGCAATATCAGGAATGTATCAGGGTAAGGTTTCGACAGATTGGATCAGAGTGAGCAAAAGGGGAGGAGTTTGAGATTCTTCGAATCTCACTCAGGGGTGCAATGACAGAAGGAGGAAGCTTAACAGGCCTTCATTGTGTGATGTACATCAATGATAAGGAAAATAAACGAGTTAAAAAAAAAAGAAAGGAGACAAAAGGAATGGTAACAAAAGAAATCCGGAAGTCCTGGAGAGGGCACTTCGGGAGTGTTCAAACGAAGATAGAAAGTACAAATTAAAGAATCGGGCCCTCTCCACCCTTGACCTGCTCATTTGATTTTTCAGATGGAAAAAGTAAATAACAGACAAACCAGTTCACAAGAAGGAAGAGAACTGCACTCCAGAAAGGAATGTTTTAGACAGGATTGGGGGGGGAAACTAATGATACAATCGCCGACATACTTGAGGGAATTAAATGACTGAGCCCGAAGGAAATCTTTACGTGTTGGAAACAAATCAAAATCTCATATTATTACTGCACAGTGAACCCTCCGGTCAGACATCTCTAACTGGACATCAGCTGATGGATGATCTGCGGTCTCCATGGGGTATGAACTATGTGGTGGAGTTATTAAGGGTCTGGGCAGACAGCAGCGACTGACGAGGAACCCCAAAATGATAAACGACAATAGTTTAAAAAATTTTGGAGCTTGATGCCAAGGGGGAAAAATTATTACCAATGAAGCAAACAATATTGCATTGTCGAGCTGTAAACATTATTAAGGAAGAAATGTCATGTCAATTGTTAGCACTGTTATGTATGTATGATAATGGGGGTATGTGTGCCGTTAGAGAACTTGATCAGCATTTCGAAACTGTGTGAATGTTTTAATAGAGGGGGAATAGTGGTAGTTTAGTGTGCTTTCTTGATTTAACTGCATAGAACATCACATATAATATTGATGTTGTTAACACGCCATATTTAATATGTAGTGACCATTGGTTCCAAAGCCACGAAGGGATGTGTCGATATTGTACTTTATTTTTCGTATTGAAATTGTGATAACAGTTGCAATTATGTCAAGTTGTAACACACGGTCTACTTGTGTGGTTAGGTGATGGGTAATGTGTTAAGATAAGACTTAATTTTTTTTTACTGTGTATTTAACAATAGGGAGAATTTATTTAGAAAAAGTGACAGTTCGATGTGGTTTTGCGAATACTGTCGGCATATTGTATTACAAATGTTGTAAGGGAAATGATAACAGACGAAGGGGATTTGAAGGAAGTTTGTAAGAATGATATTCCCTCATGTACACCAGGGGCTGGCAGACATACACGGTTCAGAACAATATTAGACATTAACGTGGGGAAGTCAGGGTTAGAAGCAGGATCAATTGAACCTTTTAAATTAATGAAGCGAGGGAACCAGTGGGTGTACATGATGTCATAATTTACCATTCCAATGAGAAACGGTAAGCAATTTGGATGACAGTAAAATGGACACGAAACAGCCAGTAATGGACAAATGGCATTTTTGGTTACTGATGGACTGAGTTGTGTGCTGTTTCTAAGGGACATGAGGAAGCTTCTACGGTGCTGCTACCCCAAGGAAGTAAACTGCTTTGGAGGTAGTGGAACACGGATATAGCTATTGTGTTACCTTCCTGAGCGGCTACGGCTATGGTTCACCGTAATTGGACTTGAGGAAAGAACGAAAAAGACACTGGTCTGTGATATGGATACATTTACAAATTGGTTACGATGCACAATTTACAATCACAAAACATGGACATACAAATGAGAACGGTCGGGTATAAATGTTCATCAGTACAATTAGATGGGGGTATAATTGATCAAATGATATAGATCTGTTTCAAATGTCAATACGGGGTGTTATTGAAAATATGGAAAGATGTGTCATTTGAAACATTGAAGTCTGGCAATATCTGGTCTGAGAGAAACAAGAGAGGATACAGGGAAAGATCCCACAAAGGGTTAACAGCAGCTGCCAGGAGAGGATTGTAAAATGCAGATAGCCTTGCTCAAGCAGGCTTAGCAAACAAGACAAACAGGATTTTGAATGAAGCCAAAAACAATGGCTCACACCTTCATTGAAAGTAACTATCTTAGTTAGCAGCTGGAAAAAAGGATGAGGTTCAGTTGAATTTGGTGATAATTCTAGGTGTGAAAATTTGCTAAACCAGGTAAATTAAAGAAAACTGGAGACTATCAGTCTACGAGAAACATAATTCAAAGCCAAAATCAAAGTCAAAATTACGAGCTGAGGACACAATTGGAAAATAAAACTACAGAAATGACAGGAATTAAAAGTAACACCTCTTGAAACCAAAGCATTTTGATCATCACAAAGGAAACACTGTAATCCGATCTCTGAGATGCAGTTATGTCAAAATGAATACTTAGTTGGATTAGAAAGTTTAGATCAAAGATACTTTTTACAATCAAAGTGAAATAAGTTACTTTATGATATAGTCATAAAAACTAGATAACTGTTAGAAAAATATGTAAACCCAGAGACCAGGGCAGGAACTACCAGAACCAGAACCAGAACTCAGAGGGAGGGAGAGAGAGAAGCAGAGAAGAAACAAGCAGCTCAGAGTCAGATTACAGTCAGCTCGGCCATGGGAAAGACAAGGCATAGCAGCCCAGCTAAAACAGCTAATACATCTCAGGAAGACTAGAATTTAAAGAGTCAGCTCTATGTCAGCTCAGCGACAGTCTGCAGAGTCAGCTCTCACAGCTCGGTACATGGGAAAGACAGGACACAGCAACCGAGCTCATCAGCGATTACATCTAAAGAAGACCAGACTTTATAAAGAAGATTGATTGTCAAGGTGGGCCTGAAGATCCCTTCAACCACCCAGAAGGACCCAGAATCAAGGTCTTTTTCCTTTCTGTAAAGAAAGTATTTGCAGCTGTTAAAAGAAAAAATATAATAATAAAATAACTTAATTTAACCTGAAATAGTGGTTATTCCAAAGTCTACTTTACTTACTTAGCAATGCGGGACCCAGGATCGATGCTACTAAGTGGGAAGTAGATTAAATCTTCGGTGAAGGTATGGGTTATACCGGGGGATAACTTGAAAATATAGTTTGACCTGAATAGCACCCACTGAAGCCTGCATCTGAGTCGGGAGTGAGAATCCTGATCACCATTTAGAATCTCGGCCCTTTTTGGTAGAGGGGGAATTCTAAGAAAATGGTGAGTTTTCAAAAACAGAGTGCATCGTCCTAGGAGGGGATTTTAATTGCACCCTCAAGGACAAGGACCGTGGTGAAGTCCAGCACAGCTCGGCGGTGGTGGTGAAGTTGAGGGACCTGGTTAGGTCCTTTTACTTGGTGGATGTCTGGCGGACTCTCCATCCTGAATTGCGGGTGCGCACCTCTGTGCGGCCCCCGTTCAGAACGTCCAGCATCGACCGTCTTTACATTTCCAAGACGTACTTGCCCAGCGTTCCGACGGCCTCCATGGAGCAGGTGCCGAGCTCGGATCACCACCTGGTGTGGGCGGGGCTCGCCCCGTCCCGCGCTCAGACACGGTCCGCGTACTGGCACTTTAACAACCTGCTGCTGGAGGGCGAGCGGTTCCTGGACTCGTTCCGCCGTTTTTGGGCCGGCTGGAGAAGGAAGCGGGGTGGCTTCCCCTCCTTGAGGCTACGGTGGGATGTGGGCAAGGCCCAGAACCGTGCCTTCTGTCAGGGGTACACGAAGGGGTCTTCGGCGGGACGGAACTCCACGATCGCCAACCTGGCTGAGGAACTCCTCGATCTGGAGTCACGTCTCGCTCAGCCCGATGAGGCCCGGCCCTGGGGCTGGTGTACAGGGAGAAGAGGGGCGCACTGCGGGACCTGCAACTCGCCGGGTCCCGCGGCGAGGACGTGAGGTCGCGGATCCGTCTCCTAACGGACATGGACCGCGGCTCCCGCTTCTTCTACTCGCTGGAAAGAGGACGCGGGGCCCGTCGGCAGGTTTCTACGCTGCTGGCCGACGACCGGCCCCTCGTCTCGGATCCGGAGCGGGTCAGGGCCCTGATCAGGGATTTTTACTCCGATCTCTTCTCTCCGGGTCCGTCCAGCGAGGACGCTTGCAGAGTTCTGTGGGAGGACCTGCCGCAGGTGGGCCCGGAGGGCGCCGGGAAGCTCGATAATGCCATCAACCTCCAAGAGCTGACCGGCGCCCTGGACAGCCTCTCACGGGGCAAATCCCCAGGGATGGACGGGCTGACCGTGGAGTTCTTCAGGGCGTGCTGGGACGTCCTGGGGAGCGACTATGCGGGGGTCCTGGGGGAATGTACCGCGACCGGGGAGATGCCCATTTCGTGGCGCAGGGCCGTCATTGCGCGGCTGCCCAAGAAGGGGGATCTCCGCCGACTTAAGAACTGGCGACCAGTCTCCCTCCTCAGCACGGACTATAAAATCTTTGCCAAGGTGCTGTGTTTACGCCTTGGCCCCGAGCTGGACCACATGATCCACCCTGACCAGTCCTACAGTCCCGGACCGCACAATCTATGACAATATCCACCTGGCCCGGGACATTATTCACTTTACCCAGAGGACTGGTATGTCGAGCGCCTCCCTGTCTCTTGACCAGGAGAAGGCGTTCGACAGGGTGGGGCCCGGGGATTTGCTCGGGACTCTGCGAGCTGTCGGGTTCGGGTGGTATTTTGTCGCCCGGATCCGGTTACTGTCCGCCGCCTCGGAGAGTCTGATTAAGGTTAACGGGTCCCAGACGGCGCCCCTTCGCTTTGGGAGAGGAGTGCGTCAGGGCTGCCCCCTGTCCGGCCAACATTATTCCCTCTGCGTGGAGCCTTTCCTGTGCCTCCTGCGGAGGGGGTTCACGGGGCTGGTTCTGCGCGAGCCGGACGGGGGGGTGGTCCTCTCGGCGGACGCTGATGCCGTGTTCCTCATGGTCACTGACACCGGGGACCCCCGGAGGATGCGAGAGAGCCAAGCTGTCTACTCCGCCGCGTCCTCCCCACGGATCAACTGGGCCAAATGTTCCCGACTCCTGGTCGGTCCGTGGCAGGTGGACCCCCTCCCGGAGGAGCTCGGGCCCTTCAGCTGGAGTCGGACCAACAGCCTCGACCTGGGAGTCCATCTTTGCCCGGCAGAGGGAGCCTGGCCGGCGAACGGGCAGGAGCTGGAGACCAAGGTCACCGCTGGCCTGGGACGCTGGACAGGACGGCTCCGAGTGCTGTCCCCCAGGGGCCGAGTTCTCGTCATAAACCAGCTGATCGCCTCCATGCTGTGGTCCCGGCTGGTCACTGACTCCCCCCCCTGGCTTTGTCCCACCATCCAGAGAGCCCGGCTTCGGTTCCTCCGGGACAATCGACTGCACTGGGTCGCTGCGGAGGTCTGGAGTCTCCCGATGGCGGAGGGCGGTCAGGCGCTGGTGTGCCTCCGCACCCAGACTGCCACTTTCCACCCTCAGACTCTGCAGCGTTACCTGTACGCTGAGCCTCCTCCACGGTGGGGCCCTGGCGACGGATTTCTCCCCCCAGGGGCTCGGCCTGAACTACAACGTGCGGCTCCTGTCTGTGGACCAGCAGGGTCTTCGGAACTCTCTGTTGGCGCTGCCCGTCTTGTACCAGGACCTCCTCAAAGTCTGCAACACGGTCTCCAGGCGCCGCAGCTCTCCCCCGTCAGGAGTGGCGGCTGTCGTAAGGGAGGCGCTGCTCAGGAATCCGCACCTCCGCCAATCTCCATTCGGGTGGCTGGCGGAGCGGAGGGCGGTGGGTGCCGTGGGCAGGGCTGGGTGGCGGAGGGCCGGGCTGTGGGTGCCCTGGGAAGGGCTGGGTGGCGGAGGGCCGGGCTGTGGGTGCCGTGGTCAGGGCTGGGTGGCGGAGGGCTGTGGGTGCCGTGGGAAGGGCTGGGTGGCGGAGGGCCGGGCTGTGGGTGCCGTGGGAAGGGCTGGGTGGGGGAGGGCTGTGGGTGCCGTGGGCAGGGCTGGGTGGGGAGGGCTGTGGGTGCCGTGGGAAGGGCTGGGTGGCGGAGGGCGGTGGGTGCCGTGGGCAGGGCTGGGTGGGGCCGGGCTGTGGGTGCCGTGGGAAGGGCTGGGTGGCGGAGGGCCGGGCTGTGGGTGCCGTGGACAGGGCTGGGTGGCGGAGGGCCGGGCTGTGGGAGCCGTGCGAAGGGCTGGGTGGCGGAGGGCTGTGGGTGCCGTGGGCAGGGCAGGGTGGCGGAGGGCCGGGCTGTGGGTGCCGTGGGAAGGGCTGGGTGGCGGAGGGCCGGGCTGTGGGTGCCGTGGGCAGGGCTGGGTGGCGGAGGGCCGGGCTGTGGGTGCCGTGGGAAGGGCTGGGTGGCAGAGGGCTGTGGGTGCCGTGGGAAGGGCTGGGTGGCGGAGGGCTGTGGGTGCCGTGGGAAGGGCTGGGTGGCGGAGGGCTCTGGGTGCCGTGGGCAGGGCTGGGTGGCGGAGGGCTGGGCTGTGGGTGCCGTGGGAAGGGCTGGGTGGCGGAGGGCTGTGGGTGCCGTGGGAAGGGCTGGGTGGCGGAGGGCTGGGCTGTGGGTGCCGTGGGCAGGACTGGGTGGGGAGGGCTGTGGGTGCCATGGGAAGGGCTGGGTGGCGGAGGGCCGGGCTGTGGGTGCCGTGGGAAGGGCTGGGTGGCGGAGGGCTGTGGGTGCCGTGGGAAGGGCTGGGTGGCGGAGGGCTGGGCTGTGGGTGCCGTGGGAAGGGCTGGGTGGGGAGGGCTGTGGGTGCCATGGGAAGGGCTGGGTGGCGGAAGGCCGGGCTGTGGGTGCCGTGGGAAGGGCTGGGTGGCGGAGGGCTGTGGGTGCCGTGGGCAGGGCTGGGTGGCGGAGGGCTGTGGGTGCCGTGGGCAGGACTGGGTGCGGAGGGCAGTGGGTGCCGTGGGAAGGGCAGGGTGGCGGAGGGCTGTGGGTGCCGGGGGAAGGGCTGGGTGGCGGAGGGCTGTGGGTGCCGTGGGAAGGGCTGGGTGGCGGGGGGCCGGGCTGTGGGTGCCGTGGGAAGGGCTGGGTGGCGGAGGGCCGGGCTGTGGGTGCCGTGGGAAGGGCTGGGTGGCGGAGGGCCGGGCTGTGGGTGCCGTGGGAAGGGCTGGGTGGCGGAGGGCTGTGGGTGCCGTGGGAAGGGCTGGGTGGCGGAGGGCCGGGCTGTGGGTGCCGTGGGAAGGGCTGGGTGGCGGAGGGCTGTGAGTGCCGTGGGAAGGGCTGGGTGGCGGAGGGCTGTGGGTGCCGTGGGCAGGGCTGGGTGGGGAGGGCTGTGGGTGCCATGGGAAGGGCTGGGTGGCGGAGGGCCGGGCTGTGGGTGCCGTGGGAAGGGCTGGGTGGCGGAGGGCTGTGGGTGCCGTGGGAAGGGCTGGGTGGCGGAGGGCCGGGCTGTGGGTGTCGTGGGAAGGGCTGGGTGGCGGAGGGCCGGGCTGTGGGTGCCGTGCGAAGGGCTGGGTGGCGGAGGGCTGTGGGTGCCGTGGGAAGGGCTGGGTGGCGGAGGGCCGGGCTGTGGGTGCCGTGGGAAGGGCTGGGTGGGGCCGGGCTGTGGGTGCCGTGGGAAGGGCTGGGTGGCGGAGGGCCGGGCTGTGGGTGCCGTGGGAAGGGCTGGGTGGCGGAGGGCCGGGCTGTGGGTGCCGTGCGAAGGGCTGGGTGGCGGAGGGCTGTGGGTGCCGTGGGCAGGACTGGGTGGCGGAGGGCCTGGCTGTGGGTGCCGGGGGAAGGGCTGGGTGGCGGAGGGCTGTGGGTGCCGTGGGAAGGGCTGGGTGGCGGAGGGCTGTGGGTGCCGTGGGAAGGGCTGGGTGGCGGAGGGCGGTGGGTGCCGTGGGAAGGGCTGGGTGGCGGAGGGCTGTGGGTGCCGTGGGAAGGGCTGGGTGGCGGAGGGCTCTGGGTGCCGTGGGCAGGGCTGGGTGGCGGAGGGCTGGGCTGTGGGTGCCATGGGAAGGGCTGGGTGGCGGAGGGCCGGGCTGTGGGTGCCGTGGGAAGGGCTGGGTGGCGGAGGGCTCTGGGTGCCGTGGGCAGGGCTGGGTGGCGGAGGGCTGGGCTGTGGGTGCCATGGGAAGGGCTGGGTGTGGAGGGCTGTGGGTGCCGTGGGCAGGGCTGGGTGCGGAGGGCTGTGGGTGCCGTGGGAGGGGCTGGGTGGCGGAGGGCTGTGGGTGCCGTGGGAAGGGCTGGGTGGCGGAGGGCCGGGCTGTGGGTGCCTTGGGAAGGGCTGGGTGGCGGAGGGCCGGGCTGTGGGTGCCGTGCGAAGGGCTGGCTGGCGGAGGGCTGTGGGTGCCGTGGGCAGTGCCGGGTGGCGGAGGGCTGTGGGTGCCGTGGGAAGGGCTGGGTGGCGGAGGGCTGTTGGTGCCGTGGGAAGTGTTGGGTGGCGGAGGGCTGTGGGTGCCGTGGGAAGGGCTGGGTGGCGGAGGGCTGTGGGTGCCGTGCGAAGGGCTGGGTGGCGGAGCGGAGGGCGGTGGGTGCCGTGGGCAGGGCTGGGTGGCGGAGGGCCGGGCTGTGGGTGCCGTTGGCAGGACTGGGTGGCGGAGGGCCGGGCTGTGGGTGCCGTGGGAAGGGCTGGGTGGCGGAGGGCTGTGGGTGCCGTGGGCAGGGCTGGGTGGCGGAGGGCCGGGCTGTGGGTGCCGTGGGAAGGGCTGGGTGGCGGAGGGCTGTGGGTGCCGTGGGAAGGGCTGGGTGGCGGCCGGGGGTCCCTGGAGCGGGGGCAGGCGCTGCCAACGGGCACACTCGAAGCTTTCCGGGCTGGCTGGGCCCCGCAGGGGGTGGGCTGCCGGACTGACCCCCATTCTCACACTTTCATTGGGCGGGTATTGGGTGAGGTTTGGTCTCTTTTCCTGTTCTGTTGGGGCTGTGCTCCACCCGCGGTTTGGGGCACTCCCCACATTTTGTTTTGTCCATCAGTTACTTCTGGTCTGTTTTGCTTTGTTGTGTCCCAGCTCCAGGCCGATGCCAGCGGCGGGCGCTGCCTCACCCTGCCCGCGGGAGGAGCGGGCAGGATAGGCAATCTCAGGGAAAACAGATCCAAATAAACATTATATAGACATCAAATAAACAGCACCATCAAACTGTCCGACCCGAGACAATGCTGCTGGGGGAGGGGGACCGCGGCTGCTGGGGGAGGGGGACCGCGGCTGCTGGGGGAGGGGGACCGCGGCTGCTGGGGGAGGGGGACCGCGGCTGCTGGGGGAGGGGGACCGCGGCTGCTGGGGGAGGGGGACCGTGGCTGCTGGGGAGGGGGACCGCGGCTGCTGGGGGAGGGGGACCGCGGCTGCTGGGGGAGGGGGTGAGGGGGTGAGGGTGAGGGGGGCCGCGGCTGCTGGGGGAGGGGGAGCGGGGCTGCGGCTGCTGCGGGAGTGTGGTACATTGGCGAGACCATGCAGACGCTGCAACAACGAATGAACGGACATCGCGCGACCATCACCAGGCAGGAATGTTCCCTTCCAGTCGGGGAACACTTCAGCAGTCAAGGGCATTCAGCCTCTGATCTCCGGGTAAGCGTTCTCCAAGGCGGCCTTCAGGACGCGCAACAACACAGAATCGCCGAGCAGAAACTTATAGCCAAGTTCCGCACACATGAGTGCGGCCTCAACCGGGACCTGGGATTCATGTCGCATTACATTCATCCCCCACCATCTGGCCTGCGAAATCCTACCAACTGTCCTGGCTTGGTACAATTCACACTCTTTAACCTGGGGTTACCTCATCTCTGGATCTGTAAAGATTTAATCACCTGCTAATGCTCGCATTCCAAGCATTGGCTGGCAGCTTTGAATTTGTCTATATATCTGTTTCTGGAGCATACCTCTTCATTCACCTGAGGAAAGAGCAGCGCTTCGAAAGCTCGTGACATCGAAACAAACCTGTTGGACTTTAACCTGGTGTTGTAAGACTTCTTTCTGCGCTCACCCCAGTCCAACGCCGGCATCTCCACATCATCTGTAAATACAGATATTCTAAACAGGGACCACAGTAAATAATGATATTCTACCCAGGGACCACTGTAAATAATGATATTGTATGCCGGGGCCTCTGTTAATATTTATAAATAACCCAGGGACCACTGTAAATAAAGAAATGCCACCCAGGGACCATTGTAAATAAGATATACTGCACAGGGACCACTGTCAATAATGATATACCAGCCAGTGACCACTGTAAATAAAGGTACACCACCCAGGGACCACTGTAAATAAAGATAAACCACCCAGGGACCATTGTAAATAATAATAACCTACCCAGGAACCACTGTAAATAAGATATACTGCACAGGGACCACTGTCAATAATGATATACCAGCCAGTGACCACTGTAAATAAAGAAATACCACCCAGGGACCACTGTAAATAAAATTATACCACCCAGGGACTATTGTAAATAATGATATACTACACAGTGGCCACTGTAAATAAAGGTATCACGCCCAGGAACCACTGTAATTAAAGACTTTCTATACAAGGACCACTGTAAATAATGATATACTACCCAGGGACCACTGCATATAATGATATACTATCCAGTGATCATTGTAAATAATGATATACTACCCAGGGACCACTGCAGATAATGATATACTGCACACAGCCACTGTAAATAATGGCATACTACCCAGGGACCACAGTAAATAATGATGTACTACCCAGGGACCACTGTAAATAATGATATACTACCAGGGACCACTGTAAAGAACGATATACTACCAGGGACCACTGTAAATACAGATATTCTACACAGGGACAACTGTAAATAGTGATATAATACTGAGGGACAACTGTAAATAATGATATTCTACCCAGGGGCCACTGTAAATAATGATGTACTACACAGGGGTCACTGTAAATAATGATGTACTACACAGGGGTCACTGTAAATACTGATATTCTACCCAGGGGCCACTGTAACTAATGATATACTACCCAGGGACAACTGTAAATAATGATGTACTTCACAGGGGTCACTGTAAATACTGATTTACTACACAGGGGTCACTGTAAATAAAGATATACTGCCCAGGGACGACTGTAAATAATGATATACTACCCAGGGACCACAGTAAGTAATGATATACTACCCAGGGACCACTGTAAAGAATGACATACTACCAGGGACCACTGTAAATAATGATATTCTTCCCATGGAGCACCGTAAATAATTATGTACTACGCATGGACCACGGCAAATTAAGATATACTATCCAGGGACAACTGTAGATAATGACATTCTACGCAGGGACCACTGTAAATAATGACATAGTACCTAGGTACCACTGTAAATAAAGGTATACTGCCGAGGGACGACTGTAAATAATGATATACCACCGAGTGAACACTGTACATCATGATACTCTACCCAGGGACCACAGTAAATCATAGATCATAGAATTTACTGTGCAGAAGGAGGCCATTCGGCCCATCGAGTCTGCCCGGCTCTTGAAAAGAGCACCCTATCCAAGTCCACATCTCCACCCTATCCCCATAAGCGAGTAACCCCACCCAACACTAAGGGCAATTTTGGACACTAAGGCAATTTATGATGGCCAATTCACCTAAACTGCACACCTTTGGACTGTGGGAGGAAACCGGAGCACCCGGAGGAAACCCACGCACACACGGGGAGGATGTGCAGACTCCGCACATCCGGGAATCGAACCTGGGACCCTGGAGCTGTGAAACAATTGTGCTATCCACTATGCTACCGTGCTGCCCACTAAATGATACAGTATAATGATATACTTCCCAGGGACCACTGTAAATAAAGATAAACCACCCAGAGACCACTGTAAATAAAGATAAACCACCCAGGCACCACTGCAAATAAAGATAAACCACCCGGGGACCACTGTAAATAAAGATAAACCACCCAGGGACCACTGCAAATAAAGATAAACCACCCGGGGACCACTGTAAATAAAGATAAACTACCCAGGGACCACTGTAAATAAAGATAAACCACACAGGGACCACTGTAAATAAAGATAAACCACCCAGAGACCACTGTAAATAAAGATAAACCACCCAGGGACCACTGTAAATAAAGATAAACCACCCAGGGACCATTGTAAATAAAGATAAACTACCCAGGAACCACTGTAAATAAAGATATACCACCCAGAGAGCTTTGTAAATAATGATAAACAACGCGGGAACCACTTTAAATAAGACACTGCACAGTGCCCACTGTAAATAATGATATTCTAATCAGAGACCACAGTAAATAATGATATACTTCCAGGGATCACTGTAAATAAAGCTATACTGCCGAGGGACCACTGTAAATAAAGTCATACTACCCAGGGACTGTTGTAAATAATGATATACTACACAGTGACCACTGTAAATAATACGAAGTCTTACAACACCAGGTTAAAGTCCAACAGGTTTGTTTCGATGTCACTAGCTTTCGGAGCGCTGCTCCTTCCTCAGGTGAATGCAGAGGTCTGTTCCAGAAACACATATAGAGACAAATTCAAAGATGCGAAACAATGCTAGGAATGCGAGCATTAGCAGGTGATTAAATCTTTACAGATCCAGAGATGGGGTAACCCCAGGTTAAAGAGGTGTGAATTGTACCAAGCCAGGACAGTTGGTAGGATTTTGCAGGCCAGATGGTGGGGGATGAATGTAATGCGACATGAATCCCAGGTCCCGGTTGAGGCCGCACTCATGTGTGCGGAACTTGGCTATAAGTTTCTGCTCGGCGATTCTGCGTTGTCGCGGGTCCTGAAGGCCGCCTTGGAGAATGCTTACCCGGAGATCAGAGGCTGAATGCCCTTGACTGCTGAAGTGTTCCCCGACTGGAAGGGAACATTCCTGCCTGGTGATTGTTGCGCGATGTCCGTCCATTCGTTGTCGCAGCGTCTGCATGGTCTCGCCAATGTACCATGCTTCGGGACATCCTTTCCTGCAGCGTATGAGGTAGACAACGTTGGCCGAGTCACACGAGTATGTACCGTGTACCTGGTGGGTGGTGTTCTCACGTGTAATAGTGGTATCCATGTCAATGATCTGGCACGTCTTGCAGAGATTACCATGACAGGGTTGTGTGGTGTCGTGGTCACTGTTCTGAAGACTGGGTAGTTTTCTGCAAACAATGGTTCGTTTGAGGTTGTGCGGTTGTTTGAAGGCAAGTAGTGGGGGTGTGGGGATGACCTTGGCAAGATCTTCATCGTCATCAATGGCTGTCAAGAAGTTCTGCACACATGAGTGCAGCCTCAACCGGGACCTGGGATTCATGTCGCATTACAGTCATCCCCCACCATCTGGCCTGCAAAATCCTACCAACTGTCCTGGCTTGGTACAATTCACACCTCTTTAACCTGGGGTTACCCCATCTCTGGATCTGTAAAGGGTTAATCACCTGCTAATGCTCGCATTCCTAGCATTGTTTGGCATCTTTGCATTTGTCTATATATGTGTATCTGGAACAGACCTCTGCATTCACCTGGGGAAGGAGCAGCGCTCCGAAAGCTAGTGACATCGAAACAAACCTGTTGGACTTTAACCTGGTGTTGTAAGACTTCGTACTGTGCTCACCCCAGTCCAACGCCGGCATCTCCACATCACTGTAAATAATGATATTCTAACCAGAGACAAGTGTAAATAATGATATATTACCCAGGGACCACTGAAACAATGATATCCTGATCAGGGATCATTGTAAATTATGACATACAGCCTAGGTACCACTGTAAAAATGATATACTGCCCAGGGACCGCTGTAAATAATGATATACCAGCCAGTGACCACTGTAAATAATGATATTCTAATCAGAGACAACTGCAAATAATGATATATTACCCAGGGACCACTGTAAATAATGATATACTATCAGCGACTACTGTAAATAAAGACATACTACACAGGGACCACTGTAAATAATGATATACTACCCAGGGACCACTGTAAATAATGATCTACTACCCAGGGACCACTTTAAATAATTACTTACTAACCAGTGATCACTGCAAAGAATGATATACTACCAGGAACCACTGTAAATAGAGGTACACTCCCAGGGACCACTGTAAATAAAGACATACTACACAGGGACCACTGTAAATAATTATTTACTACCCAGTGACCACTGTAAATAATTATATGCTACCCAGGGACCACAGTAGATAATGATATGCTGCCCAGCGCCGACTGCAAACAGTGATATACTGCACAGGCGCACTGTAAAAAAATTATATACTACCCTGGGACCACTGTAAATAATGATACGTTGCCCAGAAACCACTGTAAATAATGTTAAACTATGCAGGGAACACTGAAAATAATGATATACAGCACAGGGACCAATTTAAATAATGATATTTTACTCAGGGACAACTGTAAATAATGATATTCTACACCGGGACCAGTGTAAATAATGATATACTGCACAGGGAGCACTGAAAATAATGAAATACTGGCCAGGGACCACTGTAAATAATGATATTCTACCCAGGGCCAAATGCAAATAATAATGTACTACCCAGGCACAACTGTAAATAATGACATTCTGACCGGGGACCACTGTAAATGCTGATATTCTACCAGGGAATACAGTAAATAATGATTTACTACCCAGGGACCACTGCAGAAAATAATATACTACCGATGGACAACTATTAATAATGGTGAAGTGCCCATGGAACGCTGTAACAAATGATATTCTACCAAGGAACCACTGTAAATAATGATATACTGCCCAGGGGCCACTGTAAATAAAGACTTACTGCCCAGGGTCAACCGTAAATGATGATATACTACCCAGGGACCACTGTAAATAAAGATATACTGCCCAGGGACCACTGTAAATAAAGACTTACTGCCCAGGGTCCACTGTAAATGATGATATACTACCCAGGGACCACTGTAAATAATGGTATACAACCTAGGGCCCACTGTAAATAATGATATACTGCCCATGGCCCACTGTAAATAATGATATACTGCCCAGGGACCACTGTAAATAATGATATACTCCCCAGGGACCACTGTAAATAAAGATATACTGCCCAGGGTCCATTGCAAAAATGATATACTACACAGGGACCACTGTAAATAATGATATACTGCCCAGGGACTACTGCATATAATGGTATACTGCCCAGGGACCACCGTAAATAATGATATGCTTTCCACGGTTCAATGTAAATAATGATATACACCCGAGGGACCACTGTAATTATTCATGTACTACCCAAGGACCACTGTAAGTAATAACAAACGGCCCAGGGACCAGTGTAGTTAATGATATTCGACCCATGGACCACTGTAAATAATGATATTCTACTCAGGCACCACAGTAAATAATGAGATACTACCCATGGACCACATTAAATAATTAGATAATACCCAGGGACCACTGTAAATAATGCTATACTACCCAGGGAACACTGTAAATAATGAGATACTACCCAGGGACCACTGAAAATAATGACATTCTACCCAGGGACCACTGTAAATAATGATTATCTACACAGGGATCACTTTAAATAATCATCCACTGTCAAGAGACCACTGTAAATAATGAAATACTACCAGGGGCCCTCTGTAAATAATGATATACAACGCAGGGACGACTGTATATTGGATATGATACCCAGGGTCCACTGTAAGTAATGAGATACTCCCCAGGGAACACTGTAAATAAAGATATACTGCCCACGGTCCACTGAAAATAACGATATACTGCCCTGGCGCCACTGTAAATAATGAAATACTATCCAGTGACCACTGTAAATGATGATGACGACCCACAGCCAATGTAAATAATAGTATACTACACATCGACCAGTGTAAATAAGGATATAATACAAAGGGGCAACTGTTCATAACGATTTACTCCCCAGGGATCACTGTAAATAATGATGTACTACCCAGGGATCACGGTAAGTAATGATGTACTACCCAGGGATCACGGTAAATAATGATGTACTACCCAGGGACTATTGTAGATACTGATATTCTACCCAGGGTCCACTGTAAATATTGATATACTATCCAAGTACCACAGTAAATAATAATTAATAACCCAGGAGCCAGTGTAAATAATGATATTCTACCCAGGGTCTACTAAATATTGATATACTATCCAAGTACCACAGTAAATAGTGATTTACTATCCTGGGACTACTGTAGATAATGGTATACTACCCAGTGGCCACTGTAAATAATGATATACTTTCCACGGTCCACTGTAAATAATCATATACACCCCAGGGACCACTGTAAATATTCATATACTACCCAAGGACCACTGTAAGTTATAACAAACTGCTCAGGGACCAGTGTAGATAATGATATCGACCCAGGGACCACTGTAAAGAATTATATTCTACCCAGGAACCACTGTAAATAATGATGTACTACCAGGGTACATTATAAATAATGATATTCTACCCGTGGTCCACTGTAAATATTGATATGCTCTCCAATAACCACAGTAAATAATAATTAATATCACAGGAGCCAGTGTAAATAATGATATTCTACCCAGGGACCACTGTAAATATTGAGACATTACCCAGGGACCAATGTAAAGAATGATATATTACCCAGGGACCACTGTAAATAATGATATTCCACCCAGGGACCTCTGTAAATAATGATACACTACCCAGGGACCACTGTAAATAATGATATTCTACCCAGGGACCACTGAAAATAACGATATTCTACACAGGGACCACTTTAAACAATGATATAATAGTTCGAAGTCTTACAACACCAGGTTAAAGTCCAACAGGTTTGTTTCGATGTCACTAGCTTTCGGAGCGCTGCTCCTTCCTCAGGTGAATGAAGAGGTCTGTTCCAGAAACACATATATAGACAAATTCAAAGATGCCAATCAATGCTAGGAATGCGAGCATTAGCAGGTGATTAAATCTTTACAGATCCAGAGATGGGGTAACCCCAGGTTAAAGAGGTGTGAATTATACCAAGCCAGGACAGTTGGTAGGATTTTGCAGGTCAGACGGTGGGGGATGACTGTAATGCGACACGAATCCCAGGTCCCGGTTGAGGCCGCACTCATGTGTGCGGAACTTGGCTATAAGTTTCTGCTCGGCGATTCTGCGTTGTCGCGGGTCCTGAAGGCCGCCTTGGAGAACGCTTACCCGGAGATCAGAGGCTGAATGCCCTTGACTGCTGAAGTGTTCCCCGACTGGAAGGGAACATTCCTGCCTGGTGATTGTTGCGCGATGTCCGTCCATTCGTTGTCGCAGCGTCTGCATGGTCTCGCCAATGTACCACGCTTCGGGACATCCTTTCCTGCAGCGTATGAGGTAGACAACGTTGGCCGAGTCGCATGAATATTTACCGCGTACCTGGTGGTGCTGTTCTCACGTGTAATAGTGGTATCCATGTCGATGATCTGGCACGTCTTGCACAGATTGCCATGACAGGGTTGTGTGGTGTCGTGGTCACTGTTCTGAAGACTGGGTAGTTTGCTGCAAACAATGGTTCGATTGAGGTTGCGCGGTTGTTTGAAGGTAAGTAGTGGGGGTGTGGGGATGACCTTGGCAAGATGTTCATCGTCATCAATGACGTGTTGAAGGCTGTGAAGAAGATGACGTAGTTTCTCCGCTCCGGGGAAGGACTGGACGACGAAGGGTATTCTGTCGGTTGTGTCCCATGTTTGTCTTCTGAGGAGGCCGGTACGGTTTTTCACTGTGGCGCGTTGGAACTGTCGATCGACGAGTCGAGTACCATATCCCATTCGTACGAGGGCATATTTCAACGTCTGTAGATGTCTGTTACACTCCTCCTCGTCTGAGCAGATCCTGTGTATACGGAGCGCTTGTCCATAGGGGGTGGCTTCTTTAATGTGTTTAGGGTGGAAGCTGGAGAAGTGGAGCATCATGAGGTTATCCGTGGGTTTGCGGTAAAGCGAAGTGCTGAGGTGACCGTCCTTGATGGAAACGAGTGTGTCCAAGAATGCAACTGATTTTGGAGAGTAGTCCATGGTGAGTCTGATGGTTGGATGGAACTTATTAATGTCATTGTGTAGTCGTTTCAGTGATTCTTCGCCGTGGGTCCAAAGGAAAAAAATGTCATCGATGTATCTGGTGTATAACATCGGTTGAAGGTCCTGTGCGGTGAGTAGGTCCTGTTCAAACTTGTGCATGAATATGTTGGCGTATTGGGGTGCGAATTTGGTCCCCATGGCTGTTCCGTGCGTCTGAATGAAGAACTTGTTGTCGAAGGTGAAGACGTTGTGATAAAGAATGAAGCGGATGAGTTCCAGAATTGCGTCTGGAGATTGGCAGTTGTCGGTGTTGAGTACTGAGGCTGTTGCAGCAATGCCGTCGTCATGGGGGATGCTGGTGTAGAGTGCCGAGACGTCCATTGTGACGAGGAATGTTCCTGGTGCAACTGGTCCATGGGTGCTGAGTTTCTGTAGGAAGTCCGTCGTGTCGCGACAGAAGCTGGGTGCACCTTGTACGATGGGTTTCAAGATGCCCTCGATGTCGCCAGAGAGGTTCTCACACAGGGTCCCATTGCCTGAAACGATAGGGCGGCCTGGTGTGTTGGCCTTATGTATTTTCGGGAGGCAGTAGAGATCTCCAATGCGGGGATTACGTGGGATGAGAGCACGTAGGGTGCTCTGAAGGTCTGGATCCAAGGTCTTGATCAGTCTGTTAAGTTGGCGGATGTGTTCCTTGGTCGGATCTGCGGGTAACTGTCTGGAGTGTTCTTGGTTGTTCATTTGTCGGTATACTTCTTTGCAGTAGTCCGTTCTGTTCAGTATGACAGTGGCCCCTCCTTTGTCTGCTGGTTTGATGACGATGCTGCGGTTGGTCTTGAGAGCGCGGATGGCATTGCGTTGTGCTTGGGTGACGTTCGGGGCTGTCTTGTGAATGCGACTGATGAATCTGGCATTGACGCGACTCCTGACGGCTTGAGCATACATGTAGAGTCTAAGGCAGCTGCCTTCCGGAGGGGTCCTCCGGAATGAGAGGGAATGAGACCGGGAATGAGACCTCTTCATTCACCTGAGGAAGGAGCAGCGCTCCGAAACCTAGTGACATCGAAACAAACCTGTTGGACTTTAACCTGGTGTTGTAAGACTTCGTACTGTGCTCACCCCAGTCTAACGCCGGCATCTCCACATCAATGATATAATACCCAGTGACCACGGTAAATAATGATACACTACCCAGGGACCACTGTAAATATTGATATACTATCCAGGGACCACGGAAAATAATGATGTACTACCTAAGGTACATTGTAAATAATGATATTCTACCCGTGGTCCACTGTAAATATTGATATACAATCCAAGTACCACAGTAAATAATAATTAATATCCCAGGAGCCACTGTAAATGATGATATTCTACCCAGGGACCACTGTAAATAATGATATTGTACGCCGGGACCTCTGTTAATATTTATAAATAACCAGGGCGCTGTAAATATTGAGACATTACCCAGGGAACAATGTAACTAATGATATATTACCCAGGGACCACTGTAAATAATGATATTCTACCCAGTGACCACTGTAAATAATGATACACGACCGAGGGACCACTGTAAATAATGATATTATACACAGGGACAACTGTAAATAATGATATTGTACGCCGGGACCTCTGTTAATATTTATAAATAACCAGGGCGCTGTAAATATTGAGACATTACCCAGGGAACATTGTAACTAATGATATATTACCCAGGGACAACTGTAAATAATGATATTCTACCCAGTGACCACTGTAAATAATGATACACTACCCAGGGACCACTGTAAATAATGATATTCTACACAGGGAACACTGTAAATAATGATATTCTACCCAGGGACCAATGTAAATAATGATATTCTACACAGGGAACACTGTAAATAATGATATTCTACCCAGGGACCAATGTAAATAATGATATTCTACACAGGGACCACTTTGAACAATGATATAATACCCAGGGACCACGGTAAATAATGATATTCTACACGTGGTCCACTGTAAATATTGATATACTATCCAAGTACCGCAGTAAATAATAATTAATATCGCAGGAGCCAGTGTAAACGATGATATTCTACCCAGGGACCACTGTAAATATTTAATGTCGTGCTCTGTTTAATTTTACATTGTTCACTGTAGGGCACTGTTTCATTGTACTGTATTTAATGTCGGGCTCTGTTTAATTTTACCTTGTTGCTTGTAGGGCACTGTTTCATTGTACCGTATTTAGTGTCGGGCTCTGTTTCATTGTACCGTATTTAATGTCGGGCTGTGTTTAATTTTACCTTGTTCAGTGTAGGGCACTGTTTCATATTACCGTATTTAATGTCGGGCTGTGTTTAATTGTACATTGTTCACTGTAGGACACTGTTTCATTGTACCGTATTTAATGTTGGGCTGTATTTAATTGTACATTGTTCACTGTAGGGCACTGTTTCATTGTACCGAATTTAATGTCGGGCTGTGTTTAATATTACCTTGTTCAGTGTAGGGCACTGTTTCATATTACCGTATTTAATGTTGGGCTGTGTTTAATTGTACATTGTTCACTGTAGGGCACTGTTTCATTGTACCGTATTTAATGTCGGGCTGTGTTTAAGTTTACATTGTTCAGTGTAGGGCACTGTTTCATTGTACTGTATTTAATGTCGGGCTGTGTTTAATTTTACATTGTTCAGTGTAGGGCACTGTTTCACTGTACCGTATTTAATGTCGGGCTATGTTTAATTTTACATTGTTCACTGTAGGTCACTGTTTCATTGTACTGTACTTAATGTCGGGCTGTGTTTAAGTTTACATTGTTCACTGTAGGTCACTGTTTCATTGTACCGTATTTAATGTCGGGCTCTGTTTAATTTTACATTGTTCAGTGTAGTGCACTGTTTCATTCTACCGTATTTAATGTTGGGCTCTGTTTAATTTTACATTTTTCACTGTGGGGCACTGTTTCATTGTGCTGTATTTAATGTCGGGCTCTGTTTAATTTTACCTTGTTCACTGTCGGGCACTGTTTCATTGTCCCGTATTTAATGTCGGGCTCTGTTGAATTTTACCTTGTTCACTATAGGGCACTGTTTCATTGTACCGTATTTAATGTCGGGCTCTGTTTAATTTTACCTTGTTCAGTGTAGGGCACTGTTTCATTGTACTGTATTTAATGTCGGGCTATGTTTAATTGTACATTGTTCACTGTAGGGCACTGTTTCATTGTACCGTATTTAATGACGGGCTCTGTTTAATTTTACCTTGTTCAGTGTAGGGCACTGTTTCATTGTACCGTATTTACTGTCGGGCTGTGTTTAATTCTACATTGTTCACTGTAGGGCACTGTTTCATTGAACCGTATTTAATGTCGGGCTGTGTTTAATTGTACATTGTTCACTGTAGGGCACTGTTTCATTGTACTGTATTTAATGTCGGGCTCTGTTTAATTTTACCTTGTTCAGTGGAGGGCACTGTTTCATTGTACCGCATTTAATATCGGGCTGTGTTTAATTTTACATTGTTCAGTGTAGGGCACTGTTTCATTGTACCGTATTTAATGTCGGGCTGTGTTTAATTTTACCTTGTTCAGTGTAGGGCACTCTTTCATATTACCGTATTTAATGACGGGGTGTGTTTAATTGTACATTGTTCACTGTAGGACACTGTTTCATTGTACCGTATTTAATGTTGGGCTGTGTTTAATTGTATATTTTTCACTGTAGGGCACTGTTTCATTGTACCGTATTTAATGTTGGACTGTGTTTAATTGTACATTGTTCACTGTCGGGCACTGTTTCATTGTACCGTATTTAATGTCGGGCTGTGTTTAAGTTTACATTGTTCAGTGTAGGGCACTGATTCATTGTACTGTATTTAATGTCGGGCTGTGTTTAATTTTACATTGTTCAGTGTAGGGCACTGTTTCACTGTACCGTATTTAATGTCGGGCTAGATTTAATTTTACATTGTTCACTGTAGGTCACTGTTTCATTGTACTGTATTTAATGTCGTGCTGTGTTTAATTGTACATTGTTGCTTGTAGGGCACTGTTTCATTGTACCGTATTTAATGTCGGGCTCTGTTTAATTTTACATTGTTCACTGTAGGGCACTGTTTCATTGTACCGTATTTAATGTCGGGCTCTGTTTAATTTTACCTTGTTCAGTGTAGGGCACTGTTTCATTGTACCGCATTTACTGTCGGGCTGTGTTTAATTGTACATTGTTCACTGTAGGGCACTGTTTCATTGTACCGTATTTAATGTCGGGCTGTGTTTAATTGTACATTGTTCACTGTAGGGCACTGTTTCATTGTACTGTATTTAATGTCGGGCTCTGTTTAATTTTACCTTGTTCAGTGTAGGACACTGTTTTATATTACCGTATTTAATGTTGGGCTGTGTTTAATTGTACATTGTTCACTGTAGGGCACTGTTTCATTGTACCGTATTTAATGTTGGGCTGTGTGTAATTGTACATTGTTCACTGTAGGGCACTGTTTCATTGTACCGTATTTAATGTCGGGCTATGTTTAATTTTACATTGTTCACTGTAGGGCACTGTTTCATTGTACTGTATTTAATGTCGGGCTCTGTTTAATTTTACCTTGTTCAGTGTAGGACACTGTTTTATATTACCGTATTTAATGTTGGGCTGTGTTTAATTGTACATTGTTCACTGTAGGGCACTGTTTCATTGTACCGTATTTAATGTTGGGCTGTGTGTAATTGTACATTGTTCACTGTAGGGCACTGTTTCATTGTACCGTATTTAATGTCGGGCTATGTTTAATTTTACATTGTTCACTGTAGGTCACTGTTTCATTGTACTGTATTTAATGTCGGGCTGTGTTTAATTTTATATTCTTCACTGCAGGGCATTGTTTCATTGTGCTGTATTTAATGTTGGGCTCTGTTTAATTTTACCTTGTTCACTGTAGGGCACTGTTTCATTGTACCGTATTTAATGTCGGGCTCTGTTTAATTTTACCTTGTTCAGTGTAGGGCACTGTTTCATTGTACCGTATTTAATGTCGGGCTCTGTTTAATTTTACCTTGTTCAGTGTAGGGCACTGTTTCATTGTACCGTATTTAATGTCGGGCTCTGTTTAATTTTACCTTGTTCAGTGTAGGGCACTGTTTCATTGTACCGTACTTACTGTCGGGCTGTGTTTAATTGTACATTGTTCACTGTAGGGCACTGTTTCATTGTACCGTATTTAATGTCGGGCTGTGTTTAATTGTACATTGTTCACTGTAGGGCACTGTTTCATTGTACTGTATTTAATGTCGGGCTCTGTTTAATTTTACCTTGTTCAGTGTAGGGCACTGTTTCATTGTACCGTATTTAATGTCGGGCTCTGTTTCATTGTACCGTATTTAATGTCGGGCTGTGTTTAAATTTACCTTGTTCAGTGTAGGGCACTGTTTCATATTACCGTATTTAATGTCGGGCTGTGTTTAATTGTACATTGTTCACTGTAGGACACTGTTTCATTGTACCGTATTTAATGTTGGGCTGTGTTTAATTGTACATTGTTCACTGTAGGGCACTGTTTCATTGTACCGTATTTAATGTCGGGCTGTGTTTAAGTTTACAGTGTTCAGTGTAGGGCACTGATTCATTGTTTCACTGTACCGTATTTAATGTCGGGCTATGTTTAATGTTGGGCTGTGTTTAATTGTACATTGTTCACTGTAGGGCACTGTTTCACTGTACCGTATTTAATGTCGGGCTATGTTTAATTTTACATTGTTCACTGTAGGTCACTGTTTCATTGTACTGTACTTAATGTCGGGCGCTGTTTAATTTTACCTTGTTGCTTGTAGGGCACTGTTTCATTGTACCGTATTTAATGTCGGGCTCTGTTTAATTTTACCTTGTTCACTGTAGGTCACTGTTTCATTGCACCGTATTTAATGTCGGGCTGTGTTTAATTTTACATTGTTCAGTGTAGTGCACTGTTTCATTCTACCGTATTTAATGTTGGGCTCTGTTTAATTTTACATTGTAGCTTGTAGGGCACTGTTTCATTGTACCGTATTTAATGTCGGGCTCTGTTTTATTTTACATTGTTCACATTAGGGCACTGTTTCATTGTACCGTATTTAATGTCGGGCTCTGTTTAATTTTACCTTGTTCAGTGTAGGGCACTGTTTCATTGTACCGCATTTACTGTCGGGCTGTGTTTAATTGTACATTGTTCACTGTAGGGCACTGTTTCATTGTACCGTATTTAATGTCGGGCTGTGTTTAATTGTACATTGTTCACTGTAGGGCACTGTTTCATTGTACTGTATTTAATGTCGGGCTCTGTTTAATTTTACCTTGTTCAGTGTAGGACACTGTTTTATATTACCGTATTTAATGTTGGGCTGTGTTTAATTGTACATTGTTCACTGTAGGGCACTGTTTCATTGTACCGTATTTAATGTTGGGCTGTGTGTAATTGTACATTGTTCACTGTAGGGCACTGTTTCATTGTACCGTATTTAATGTCGGGCTATGTTTAATTTTACATTGTTCACTGTAGGGCACTGTTTCATTGTACTGTATTTAATGTCGGGCTCTGTTTAATTTTACCTTGTTCAGTGTAGGACACTGTTTTATATTACCGTATTTAATGTTGGGCTGTGTTTAATTGTACATTGTTCACTGTAGGGCACTGTTTCATTGTACCGTATTTAATGTTGGGCTGTGTGTAATTGTACATTGTTCACTGTAGGGCACTGTTTCATTGTACCGTATTTAATGTCGGGCTATGTTTAATTTTACATTGTTCACTGTAGGTCACTGTTTCATTGTACTGTATTTAATGTCGGGCTGTGTTTAATTTTATATTCTTCACTGCAGGGCATTGTTTCATTGTGCTGTATTTAATGTTGGGCTCTGTTTAATTTTACCTTGTTCACTGTAGGGCACTGTTTCATTGTACCGTATTTAATGTCGGGCTCTGTTTAATTTTACTTTGTTCAGTGTAGGGCACTGTTTCATTGTAACGTATTTAATGTCGGGCTCTGTTTAATTTTACCTTGTTCAGTGTAGGGCACTGTTTCATTGTACCGTATTTAATGTCGGGCTCTGTTTAATTTTACCTTGTTCAGTGTAGGGCACTGTTTCATTGTACCGTACTTACTGTCGGGCTGTGTTTAATTGTACATTGTTCACTGTAGGGCACTGTTTCATTGTACCGTATTTAATGTCGGGCTGTGTTTAATTGTACATTGTTCACTGTAGGGCACTGTTTCATTGTACTGTATTTAATGTCGGGCTCTGTTTAATTTTACCTTGTTCAGTGTAGGGCACTGTTTCATTGTACCGTATTTAATGTCGGGCTCTGTTTCATTGTACCGTATTTAATGTCGGGCTGTGTTTAAATTTACCTTGTTCAGTGTAGGGCACTGTTTCATATTACCGTATTTAATGTCGGGCTGTGTTTAATTGTACATTGTTCACTGTAGGACACTGTTTCATTGTACCGTATTTAATGTTGGGCTGTGTTTAATTGTACATTGTTCACTGTAGGGCACTGTTTCATTGTACCGTATTTAATGTCGGGCTGTGTTTAAGTTTACAGTGTTCAGTGTAGGGCACTGATTCATTGTTTCACTGTACCGTATTTAATGTCGGGCTATGTTTAATGTTGGGCTGTGTTTAATTGTACATTGTTCACTGTAGGGCACTGTTTCACTGTACCGTATTTAATGTCGGGCTATGTTTAATTTTACATTGTTCACTGTAGGTCACTGTTTCATTGTACTGTACTTAATGTCGGGCGCTGTTTAATTTTACCTTGTTGCTTGTTGGGCACTGTTTCATTGTACCGTATTTAATGTCGGGCTCTGTTTAATTTTACCTTGTTCACTGTAGGTCACTGTTTCATTGCACCGTATTTAATGTCGGGCTGTGTTTAATTTTACATTGTTCAGTGTAGTGCACTGTTTCATTCTACCGTATTTAATGTTGGGCTCTGTTTAATTTTACATTGTAGCTTGTAGGGCACTGTTTCATTCTACCGTATTTAATGTCGGGCTGTGTTTAATTTTACATTTTTCACTGTAGGGCACTGTTTCATTGTGCTGTATTTAATGTCGGGCTCTGTTTAATTTTACCTCATTGCTTGTAGGGCACTGTTTCATTGTACTGTATTTAATGTCGGGCTCTGTTGAATTTTACCTTGTTCACTATAGGGCACTGTTTCATTGTACCGTATTTAATGTCGGGCTCTGTTTAATTTTACCTTGTTCAGTGTAGGGCACTGTTTCATTGTACCGTATTTAATGACGGGCTCTGTTTAATTTTACCTTGTTCAGTGTAGGGCACTGTTTCATTGTACCGTATTTACTGTCGGGCTGTGTTTAATTGTACATTGTTCACTGTAGGGCACTGTTTCATTGTACCGTATTTAATGTCGGGCTGTGTTTAATTGTACATTGTTCACTGTAGGGCACTGTTTCATTGTACTGTATTTAATGTCGGGCTCTGTTTAATTTGACCTTGTTCAGTGGAGGGCACTGTTTCATTGTACCGCATTTAATATCGGGCTGTGTTTAATTTTACATTGTTCAGTGTAGGGCACGGTTTCATTGTACCGTATTTAATGTCGGGCTGTGTTTAATTTTACCTTGTTCAGTGTAGGGCACTCTTTCATATTACCGTATTTAATGACGGGGTGTGTTTAATTGTACATTGTTCACTGTAGGACACTGTTTCATTGTACCGTATTTAATGTTGGGCTGTGTTTAATTGTACATTGTTCACTGTCGGGCACTGTTTCATTGTACCGTATTTCATGTCGGGCTGTGTTTAAGTTTACATTGTTCAGTGTAGGGCACTGATTCATTGTACTGTATTTAATGTCGGGCTGTGTTTAATTTTACATTGTTCACTGTAGGGCACTGTTTCATTGTACTGTATTTAATGTCGTGCTGCGTTTAATTGTACATTGTTGCTTGTAGGGCACTGTTTCTTTGTACCGTCTTTAATGTCGGGCTCTGTTTAATTTTACCTTGTTCAGTGTAGGGCACTGTTTCATTGTACCGTATTTAATGTCGGGCTCTGTTTTATTTTACATTGTTCACATTAGGGCACTGTTTCATTGTACCGTATTTAATGTCGGGCTCTGTTTAATTTTACCTTGTTCAGTGTAGGGCACTGTTTCATTGTACCGTATTTACTGTCGGGCTGTGTTTAATTGTACATTGTTCACTGTAGGGCACTGTTTCATTCTACCGTATTTAATGTCGGGCTGTGTGTAATTGTACATTGTTCACTGTACGGCACTGTTTCATTGTACCGTATTTAATGTCGGGCTGTGTTTAAGTTTACATTGTTCAGTGTAGGGCACTGATTCATTGTACTGTATTTAATGTCGGGCTGTGTTTAATTTTACATTGTTCAGTGTAGGGCACTGTTTCACTGCACGGTATTTAATGTCGGGCTGTGTTTAATTTTATATTCTTCACTGCAGGGCATTGTTTCATTGTGCTGTATTTAATGTTGGGCTCTGTTTAATTTTACCTTGTTCACTGTCGGGCACTGTTTCGTTGTCCTGTATTTAATGTCGGGCTATGTTTAATGTTACATTTTTCAGTGTAGGGCACTGTTTCATTGTACTGTATTTAATGTCGGGCTCTGTTTAATTTTGCCTTGTTTACTGTAGGTCACTGTTTCAGTGTACTGTATTTAATGTCGGGCTCTGTTTCATTGTACCGTATTTAATGTCGGGCTGTGTTTAAATTTACCTTGTTCAGTGGAGGGCACTGTTTCATATTACCGTATTTAATGTCGGGCTGTGTTTAATTGTACATTATTCACTGTAGGACACTGTTTCATTGTACCGTATTTAATGTTGGGCTGTGTTTAATTGTACATTGTTCACTGTAGGGTACTGTTTCATTGTACCGTATTTAATGTTGGGCTGTGTTTAATTGTACATTGTTCACTGTAGGGCACTGTTTCATTGTACCGTATTTAATGTCGGGCTGTGTTTAAGTTTACATTGTTCAGTGTAGGGCACTGATTCATTGTACTGTATTTAAAGTCGGGCTGTGTTTAATTTTACATTGTTCAGTGTAGGGCACTGTTTCACTGTACCGTATTTAATGTCGGGCTATGTTTAATTTTACATTGTTCACTGTAGGTCACTGTTTCATTGTACTGTACTTAATGTCGGGCGCTGTTTAATTTTACCTTGTTGCTTGTAGGGCACTGTTTCATTGTACCGTATTTAATGTCTGGCTCTGTTTAATTTTACCTTGTTCACTGTAGGTCACTGTTTCATTGTACTGTATTTAATGTCGGGCTGTGTTTAATTTTACATTGTTCAGTGTAGTGGACTGTTTCATTCTACCGTATTTAATGTTGGGCTCTGTTTAATTTTACATTGTAGCTTGTAGGGCACTGTTTCATTCTACCGTATTTAATGTCGGGCTGTGTTTAATTTTACATTTTTCACTGTAGGGCACTGTTTCATTGTACCGTATTTAATGTCGGGCTCTGTTGAATTTTACCTTGTTCACTATAGGGCACTGTTTCATTGTACCGTATTTAATGTCGGGCTCTGTTTAATTTTACCTTGTTCAGTGTAGGGCACTGTTTCATTGTACCGTATTTAATGACGGGCTCTGTTTAATTTTACCTTGTTCAGTGTAGAGCACTGTTTCATTGTACCGTATTTACTGTCGGGCTGTGTTTAATTGTACATTGTTCACTGTAGGGCACTGTTTCATTGTACCGTATTTAATGTCGGGCTGTGTTTAATTTGACCTTGTTCAGTGGAGGGCACTGTTTCATTGTACCGCATTTAATATCGGGCTGTGTTTAATTTTACATTGTTCAGTGTAGTGCACTGTTTCATTGTACCGTATTTAATGTTGGGCTCTGTTTAATTTTACATTGTAGCTTGTAGGGCACTGTTTCATTCTACCGTATTTAATGTCGGGCTGTGTTTAATTTTACATTTTTCACTGTAGGGCACTGTTTCATTGTGCTGTATTTAATGTCGGGCTCTGTTTAATTTTACCTCATTGCTTGTAGGGCACTGTTTCATTGTACTGTATTTAATGTCGGGCTCTGTTGAATTTTACCTTGTTCACTATAGGGCACTGTTTCATTGTACCGTATTTAATGTCGGGCTCTGTTTAATTTTACCTTGTTCAGTGTAGGGCACTGTTTCATTGTACCGTATTTAATGACGGGCTCTGTTTAATTTTACCTTGTTCAGTGTAGGGCACTGTTTCATTGTACCGTATTTACTGTCGGGCTGTGTTTAATTGTACATTGTTCACTGTAGGGCACTGTTTCATTGTACCGTATTTAATGTCGGGCTGTGTTTAATTGTACATTGTTCACTGTAGGGCACTGTTTCATTGTACTGTATTTAATGTCGGGCTCTGTTTAATTTGACCTTGTTCAGTGGAGGGCACTGTTTCATTGTACCGCATTTAATATCGGGCTGTGTTTAATTTTACATTGTTCAGTGTAGGGCACGGTTTCATTGTACCGTATTTAATGTCGGGCTGTGTTTAATTTTACCTTGTTCAGTGTAGGGCACTCTTTCATATTACCGTATTTAATGACGGGGTGTGTTTAATTGTACATTGTTCACTGTAGGACACTGTTTCATTGTACCGTATTTAATGTTGGGCTGTGTTTAATTGTACATTGTTCACTGTCGGGCACTGTTTCATTGTACCGTATTTAATGTCGGGCTGTGTTTAAGTTTACATTGTTCAGTGTAGGGCACTGATTCATTGTACTGTATTTAATGTCGGGCTGTGTTTAATTTTACATTGTTCACTGTAGGGCACTGTTTCATTGTACTGTATTTAATGTCGTGCTGCGTTTAATTGTACATTGTTGCTTGTAGGGCACTGTTTCTTTGTACCGTCTTTAATGTCGGGCTCTGTTTAATTTTACCTTGTTCAGTGTAGGGCACTGTTTCATTGTACCGTATTTAATGTCGGGCTCTGTTTTATTTTACATTGTTCACATTAGGGCACTGTTTCATTGTACCGTATTTAATGTCGGGCTCTGTTTAATTTTACCTTGTTCAGTGTAGGGCACTGTTTCATTGTACCGTATTTACTGTCGGGCTGTGTTTAATTGTACATTGTTCACTGTAGGGCACTGTTTCATTCTACCGTATTTAATGTCGGGCTGTGTGTAATTGTACATTGTTCACTGTACGGCACTGTTTCATTGTACCGTATTTAATGTCGGGCTGTGTTTAAGTTTACATTGTTCAGTGTAGGGCACTGATTCATTGTACTGTATTTAATGTCGGGCTGTGTTTAATTTTACATTGTTCAGTGTAGGGCACTGTTTCACTGCACGGTATTTAATGTCGGGCTGTGTTTAATTTTATATTCTTCACTGCAGGGCATTGTTTCATTGTGCTGTATTTAATGTTGGGCTCTGTTTAATTTTACCTTGTTCACTGTCGGGCACTGTTTCGTTGTCCTGTATTTAATGTCGGGCTATGTTTAATGTTACATTTTTCAGTGTAGGGCACTGTTTCATTGTACTGTATTTAATGTCGGGCTCTGTTTAATTTTGCCTTGTTTACTGTAGGTCACTGTTTCAGTGTACTGTATTTAATGTCGGGCTCTGTTTCATTGTACCGTATTTAATGTCGGGCTGTGTTTAAATTTACCTTGTTCAGTGGAGGGCACTGTTTCATATTACCGTATTTAATGTCGGGCTGTGTTTAATTGTACATTATTCACTGTAGGACACTGTTTCATTGTACCGTATTTAATGTTGGGCTGTGTTTAATTGTACATTGTTCACTGTAGGGTACTGTTTCATTGTACCGTATTTAATGTTGGGCTGTGTTTAATTGTACATTGTTCACTGTAGGGCACTGTTTCATTGTACCGTATTTAATGTCGGGCTGTGTTTAAGTTTACATTGTTCAGTGTAGGGCACTGATTCATTGTACTGTATTTAAAGTCGGGCTGTGTTTAATTTTACATTGTTCAGTGTAGGGCACTGTTTCACTGTACCGTATTTAATGTCGGGCTATGTTTAATTTTACATTGTTCACTGTAGGTCACTGTTTCATTGTACTGTACTTAATGTCGGGCGCTGTTTAATTTTACCTTGTTGCTTGTAGGGCACTGTTTCATTGTACCGTATTTAATGTCTGGCTCTGTTTAATTTTACCTTGTTCACTGTAGGTCACTGTTTCATTGTACTGTATTTAATGTCGGGCTGTGTTTAATTTTACATTGTTCAGTGTAGTGGACTGTTTCATTCTACCGTATTTAATGTTGGGCTCTGTTTAATTTTACATTGTAGCTTGTAGGGCACTGTTTCATTCTACCGTATTTAATGTCGGGCTGTGTTTAATTTTACATTTTTCACTGTAGGGCACTGTTTCATTGTACCGTATTTAATGTCGGGCTCTGTTGAATTTTACCTTGTTCACTATAGGGCACTGTTTCATTGTACCGTATTTAATGTCGGGCTCTGTTTAATTTTACCTTGTTCAGTGTAGGGCACTGTTTCATTGTACCGTATTTAATGACGGGCTCTGTTTAATTTTACCTTGTTCAGTGTAGAGCACTGTTTCATTGTACCGTATTTACTGTCGGGCTGTGTTTAATTGTACATTGTTCACTGTAGGGCACTGTTTCATTGTACCGTATTTAATGTCGGGCTGTGTTTAATTTGACCTTGTTCAGTGGAGGGCACTGTTTCATTGTACCGCATTTAATATCGGGCTGTGTTTAATTTTACATTGTTCAGTGTAGGGCACGGTTTCATTGTACCGTATTTAATGTCGGGCTGTGTTTAATTTTACCTTGTTCAGTGTAGGGCACTCTTTCATATTACCGTATTTAATGACGGGGTGTGTTTAATTGTACATTGTTCACTGTATGACACTGTTTCATTGTACCGTATTTAATGTTGGGCTGTGTTTAATTGTACATTGTTCACTGTAGGGCACTGTTTCATTGTACCGTATTTAATGTTGGGCTGTGTTTAATTGTACATTGTTCACTGTCGGGCACTGTTTCATTGTACCGTATTTAATGTCGGGCTGTGTTTAAGTTTACATTGTTCAGTGTAGGGCACTGATTCATTGTACTGTATTTAATGTCGGGCTGTGTTTAATTTTACATTGTTCAGTGTAGGGCACTGTTTCACTGTACCGTATTTAATGTCGGGCTAGATTTAATTTTACATTGTTCACTGTAGGGCACTGTATCTTTGTACTGTATTTAATGTCGGGCTGTGTTTAATTTTACCTTGTTCACTGTAGGGCACTGTTTCATTGTACCGTATTTAATGTCGGGCTCTGTTTTATTTTACATTGTTCACATTAGGGCACTGTTTCATTGTACCGTATTTAATGTCGGGCTCTGTTTAATTTTACCTTGTTCAGTGTAGGGCACTGTTTCATTGTACCGTATTTAATGACGGGCTCTGTTTAATTTTACCTTGTTCACTGTAGGGCACTGTTTCATTCTACCGTATTTAATGTCGGGCTGTGTGTAATTGTACATTGTTCACTGTAGGGCACTGTTTCATTGACCGTATTTAATGTCGGGCTGTGTTTAAGTTTACATTGTTCAGTGTAGGGCACTGATTCATTGTACTGTATTTAATGTCGGGCTGTGTTTAATTTTACATTGTTCAGTGTAGGGCTTTTTTTAATTGTCCTGTATTTAATGTCGGGCTCTGTTTAATGTTACATTGTTCAGTGTAGGGCACTGTTTCATTGTACTGTATTTAATGTCGGGCTCTGTTTAATTTTGCCTTGTTTACTGTATGTCACTGTTTCAGTGTACTGCATTTAATGTCGGGCTCTGTTTCATTGTACCGTATTTAATGTCGGGCTTTGTTTAATTTCACCTTGTTCAGTGTAGGGCACTGTTTCATATTACCGTATTTAATGTCGGGCTGTGTTTAATTGTACATTGTTCACTGTAGGACACTGTTTCATTGCACCGTATTTAATGTTGGGCTTTGTTTAATTGTACATAGTTCACTGTAGGGCACTGTTTCATTGTACCGTATTTAATGTTGGGCTGTGTTTAATTGTACATTGTTCACTGTAGGGCACTGTTTCATTGTACCGTATTTAATGTCGAGCTGTGTTTAAGTTTACATTGTTCAGTGTAGGGCACTGATTCATTATACTGTATTTAAAGTCGGGCTGTGTTTAATTTTACATTGTTCAATGTAGGGCACTGTTTCACTGTACCGTATTTAATGTCGGGCTATGTTTAATTTTACATTGTTCAGTGTAGGGCACTGATTCATTGTACTGTATTTAATGTCGGGCTGTGTTTAATTTTACATTGTTCAGTGTAGGGCACTGTTTCACTGTACCGTATTTAATGTCGGGCTAGATTTAGTTTTACATTGTTCACTGTAGGGCACTGTATCTTTGTACTGTATTTAATGTCGGGCTGTGTTTAAGTTTACCTTGTTCACTGTAGGGCACTGTTTCATTGTACCGTATTTAATGTCGGGCTCTGTTTTATTTTACATTGTTCACATTAGGGCACTGTTTCATTGTACCGTATTTAATGTCGGGCTCTGTTTAATTTTACCTTGTTCAGTGTAGGGCACTGTTTCACTGTACCGTATTTAATGACGGGCTCTGTTTCATTTTACCTTGTTCACTGTAGGGCACTGTTTCATTCTACCGTATTTAATGTCGGGCTGTGTGTAATTGTACATTGTTCACTGTAGGGCACTGTTTCATTGACCGTATTTAATGTCGGGCTGTGTTTAAGTTTACATTGTTCAGTGTAGGGCACTGATTCATTGTACTGTATTTAATGTCGGGCTGTGTTTAATTTTACATTGTTCAGTGTAGGGCACTGTTTCGTTGTCCTGTATTTAATGTCGGGCTCTGTTTAATGTTACATTGTTCAGTGTAGGGCACTGTTTCATTGTACTGTATTTAATGTCGGGCTCTGTTTAATTTTGCCTTGTTTACTGTATGTCACTGTTTCAGTGTACTGCATTTAATGACGGGCTCTGTTTCATTTTACCTTGTTCACTGTAGGGCACTGTTTCATTCTACCGTATTTAATGTCGGGCTGTGTGTAATTGTACATTGTTCACTGTAGGGCACTGTTTCATTGTACCGTATTTAATGTCGGGCTGTGTTTAATTTCACCTTGTTCAGTGTAGGGCACTGTTTCATATTACCGTATTTAATGTCGGGCTGTGTTTAATTGTACATTGTTCACTGTAGGACACTGTTTCATTGCACCGTATTTAATGTTGGGCTGTGTTTAATTGTACATAGTTCACTGTAGGGCACTGTTTCATTGTACCGTATTTAATGTTGGGCTGTGTTTAATTGTACATTGTTCACTGTAGGGCACTGTTTCATTGTACCGTATTTAATGTCGAGCTGTGTTTAAGTTTACATTGTTCAGTGTAGGGCACTGATTCATTATACTGTATTTAAAGTCGGGCTGTGTTTAATTTTACATTGTTCAATGTAGGGCACTGTTTCACTGTACCGTATTTAATGTCGGGCTATGTTTAATTTTACATTGTTCACTGTAGGTCACTGTTTCATTGTACTGTATTTAATGTCGGGCTGTGTTTAATTTTACATTCTTCACTGCAGGGCATTGTTTCATTGTGCTGTATTTAATGTTGGGCTCTGTTTAATTTTACCTTGTTCACTGTCGGGCACTGTTTCGTTGTCCTGTATTTAATGTCGGGCTCTGTTTAATGTTACATTGTTCAGTGTAGGGCACTGTTTCATTGTACTGTATTTAATGTCGGGCTCTGTTTAATTTTGCCTTGTTTACTGTATGTCACTGTTTCAGTGTACTGCATTTAATGTCGGGCTCTGTTTCATTGTACCGTATTTAATGTCGGGCTGTGTTTAATTTCACCTTGTTCAGTGTAGGGCACTGTTTCATATTACCGTATTTAATGTCGGGCTGTGTTTAATTGTACATTGTTCACTGTAGGACACTGTTTCATTGCACCGTATTTAATGTTGGGCTGTGTTTAATTGTACATAGTTCACTGTAGGGCACTGTTTCATTGTACCGTATTTAATGTTGGGCTGTGTTTAATTGTACATTGTTCACTGTAGAGCACTGTTTCATTGTACCGTATTTAATGTCGGGCTGTGTTTAAGTTTACATTGTTCAGTGTAGGGCACTGATTCATTATACTGTATTTAAAGTCGGGCTGTGTTTAATTTTACATTGTTCAATGTAGGGCACTGTTTCACTGTACCGTATTTAATGTCGGGCTATGTTTAATTTTACATTGTTCACTGTAGGTCACTGTTTTATTGTACTGTACTTAATGTCGGGCGCTGTTTAATTTTACCTTGTTGCTTGTAGGGCACTGTTTCATTGTACCGTATTTAATGTCGGGCTCTGTTTAATTTTACCTTGTTCACTGTAGGTCACTGTTTCATTGTACCGTATTTAATGTCGGGCTGTGTTTAATTTTACATTGTTCACTGTAGGGCACTGTTTCATTGCACTGTATTTAATGTCGGGCTCTGTTTAATTTTACCTTGTTGCTTGTAGGGCACTGTTTCATTCTACCGTATTTAATGTCGGGCTCTGTTTAATTTTACCTTGTTCACTGTAGGGCACTGTTTCATTGTACCGTATTTAATGTCGGGCTCTGTTTAATTTTACCTTGTTCACTGTAGGGCACTGTTTCATTGTACCGTATTTAATGATGGGCTCTGTTTAATTTTACCTTGTTCAGTGTCGGGCACTGTTTCATTGTACCGTATTTAATGTCGGGCTGTGTTTAATTGTACATTGTTCACTGTAGGTCACTGTTTCATTGTACTGTATTTAATGTCGGGCTGTGTTTAATTTTACATTCTTCACTGCAGGGCATTGTTTCATTGTGCTGTATTTAATGTTGGGCTCTGTTTAATTTTACCTTGTTCACTGTCGGGCACTGTTTCGTTGTCCTGTATTTAATGTCGGGCTCTGTTTAATGTTACATTGTTCAGTGTAGGGCACTGTTTCATTGTACTGTATTTAATGTCGGGCTCTGTTTAATTTTGCCTTGTTTACTGTATGTCACTGTTTCAGTGTACTGCATTTAATGTCGGGCTCTGTTTCATTGTACCGTATTTAATGTCGGGCTGTGTTTAATTTCACCTTGTTCAGTGTAGGGCACTGTTTCATATTACCGTATTTAATGTCGGGCTGTGTTTAATTGTACATTGTTCACTGTAGGACACTGTTTCATTGCACCGTATTTAATGTTGGGCTGTGTTTAATTGTACATAGTTCACTGTAGGGCACTGTTTCATTGTACCGTATTTAATGTTGGGCTGTGTTTAATTGTACATTGTTCACTGTAGAGCACTGTTTCATTGTACCGTATTTAATGTCGGGCTGTGTTTAAGTTTACATTGTTCAGTGTAGGGCACTGATTCATTATACTGTATTTAAAGTCGGGCTGTGTTTAATTTTACATTGTTCAATGTAGGGCACTGTTTCACTGTACCGTATTTAATGTCGGGCTATGTTTAATTTTACATTGTTCACTGTAGGTCACTCTTTTATTGTACTGTACTTAATGTCGGGCGCTGTTTAATTTTACCTTGTTGCTTGTAGGGCACTGTTTCATTGTACCGTATTTAATGTCGGGCTCTGTTTAATTTTACCTTGTTCACTGTAGGTCACTGTTTCATTGTACCGTATTTAATGTCGGGCTGTGTTTAATTTTACATTGTTCACTGTAGGGCACTGTTTCATTGCACTGTATTTAATGTCGGGCTCTGTTTAATTTTACCTTGTTGCTTGTAGGGCACTGTTTCATTCTACCGTATTTAATGTCGGGCTCTGTTTAATTTTACCTTGTTCACTGTAGGGCACTGTTTCATTGTACCGTATTTAATGTCGGGCTCTGTTTAATTTTACCTTGTTCACTGTAGGGCACTGTTTCATTGTACCGTATTTAATGATGGGCTCTGTTTAATTTTACCTTGTTCAGTGTCGGGCACTGTTTCATTGTACCGTATTTACTGTCGGGCTGTGTTTAATTGTACATTGTTCACTGTAGGGCACTGTTTCATTGTACCGTATTTAATGTCGGGCTGTGTTTAATTGTACATTGTTCACTGTAGGGCACTGTTTCATTGTACTGTATTTAATGTCGGGCTCTGTTTAATTTTACCTTGTTCAGTGGAGGGCAATGTTTCATTGTACCGCATTTAATATCGGGCTGTGTTTAATTTTACATTGTTCAGTGGAGGGCACTGTTTCATTGTACCGTATTTAATGTCGGGCTGTGTTTAATTTTACCTTGTTCAGTGTAGGGCACTCTTTCATATTACCGTATTTAATGACGGGATGTGTTTAATTGTACATTGTTCACTGTAGGACACTGTTTCATTGTACCGTATTTAATGTTGGGCTGTGTTTAATTGTACATTGTTCAATGTAGGGCACTGTTTCATTGTACCGTATTTAATGTTGGGCTGTGTTTAATTGTACATTGTTCACTGTCGGGCACTGTTTCATTGTACCGTATTTAATGTCGGGCTGTGTTTAATTTTACATTGTTCAGTGTAGGGCACTGTTTCACTGTACCGTATTTAATGTCGGGCTAGATTTAATTTTACATTGTTCACTGTAGGTCACTGTTTCATTGTACTGTATTTAATGTCGGACTGTGTTTAATTGTACATTGTTGCTTGTAGGGCACTGTTTCATTGTACCGTATTTAATGTCGGGCTCTGTTTAATTTTACCTTGTTCACTGTAGGTCACTGTTTCATTGCACCGTATTTAATGTCGGGCTGTGTTTAATTTTACATTGTTCAGTGTAGGGCACTGTTTCATTCTAACGTATTTAATGTTGGGCTCTGTTTAATTTTACCTTGTTGCTTGTAGGGCACTGTTTCATTGTACTGTATTTAATGTCGAGCTCTGTTTAATTTTACATTGTAGCTTGTAGGGCACTGTTTCATTGTACTGTATTTAATGTCGGGCTCTGTTTAATTTTACATTGTTCACTGTAGGGCACTGTTTCATTGCACTGTATTTAATGTCGGGCTCTGTTTTATTTTACCTTGTTGCTTGTTGGGCACTGTTTCATTGTGCCGTATTTAATGTCGGGCTCTGTTTAATTTTACCTTGTTGCTTGTAGGGCACCGTTTCATTGTACTGTATTTAATGTCGGGCTCTGTTTAATTTTACCTTGTTCACTGTAGGGCACTGTTTCATTGTACCGTATTTAATGTCGGGCTCTGTTTTATTTTACATTGTTCACATTAGGGCCCTGTTTCATTGTACTGTATTTAATGTCGGGCTCTGTTTAATTTTACATTGTTCACTGTAGGGCACTGTTTCATTGTACTGTATTTAATGTCGGGCTCTGTTAATTTTACCTTGTTCACTGTAGGGCACTGTTTCATTGTACCGTATTTAATGTCGGGCTCTGTTTAATTTTACATTGTTCACATTAGGGCACTGTTTCATTGTACTGTATTTAATGTCGGGCTCTGTTTAATTTTACCTTGTTCACTGTAGGGCACTGTTTCATTGTACCGTATTTAATGTCGGGCTCTGTTTTATTTTACATTGTTCACATTAGGGCCCTGTTTCATTGTACTGTATTTAATGTCGGGCTCTGTTTAATTTTACATTGTTCACTGTAGGTCACTGTTTCATTGCACTGTATTTAATGTCGGGCTCTGTTTAATTTTACATTGTTCAGTGAAGGACACTGATTCATTGTACTGTATTTAATGTTGGGCTGTGTTTAATTTTACATTGTTCACTGTCGGGCACTGTTTCATTGTACCGTATTTAATGTTGGGCTCTGTTTAATTTTACTTTGTTCACTGTCGGGCACTGTTTCATTGTACTGTATTTAATGTCGGGCTCTGTTTAATGTTACATTGTTCAGTGTAGGGCACTGTTTCATTGTACTGTATTTAATGTCGGGCTCTGTTTTATTTTACATTGTTCACATTAGGGCACTGTTTCATTGTACCGTATTTAATGTCGGGCTCTGTTTAATTTTACCTTGTTCAGTGTAGGGCACTGTTTCATTGTACCGTATTTAATGTCGGGCTGTGTTTAATTTTACCTTGTTCACTGTAGGGCACTGTTTCATTGTACTGTATTTAATGTCGGGCTGTGTTTAATTTTACATTGTACACTGTAGGGCACTGTTTCATTGTACCGTATTTAATGTCGGGCTGTGTTTAATTTTACCTTGTTCAGTGTAGGGCACTGTTTCATTGTACCGTATTTAATGTCGGGCTGTGTTTAATTTTACATTGTTCAGTGTAGGGCACTGTTTCATTGTAACGTATTTAATGTCGGGCTGTGTTTAATTTTACCTTGTTCAGTGTAGGTCACTGTTTCATTGTACTGTATTTAATGTCGGGCTGTGTTTAATTTTACATTGTTCACTGTAGGGCACTGTTTCATTGCACTGTATTTAATGTCGGGCTCTGTTTAATTTTACCATGTTGCTTGTAGGGCACTGTTTCATTGTACCGTATTTAATGTCGGGCTCTGTTTAATTTTACCCCATTGCTTGTAGGGCACTGTTTCATTTTACTGTATTTAATGTCGGGCTGTGTTTAATTTTACATTGTTCAGTGTAGGGCACTGATTCATTGTATTGTATTTAATGTCGGGCTCTGTTTAATTTTACCTTGTTCACTGTAGGGCACTGTTTCATTGTACCGTATTTAATGTCGGGCTCTATTTAATTTTACGTTGTTCACTGTAGGGCACTGTTTCATTGTACCGTATTTAATGTCGTGCTCTGTTTAATTTTACATTGTTGCTGGTAGGGCACTGAATCATTGTACCGTATTTAATGTCGCGCTGTATTTAATTTTACATTGTTCACTGTAGGGCACTGTTTCATTGTACCGTATTTAATGTCGGGCTCTGTTTTATTTTACATTGTTCACATTAGGGCCCTGTTTCATTGTACTGTATTAAATGCCGGGCTCTGTTTAATTTTACGTTGTTCACTGTAGGGCACTGTTTCATTGTCCCGTATTTAATGTCGGGCTGTGTTTAATTTTACATTGTTCACTGTAGGGCACTGTTTCGTTGTACCGTATTTAATGTCGGGCTCTGTTTAATTTTACCTTGTTCAGTGTAGGGCACTGTTTCATTGTGCTGTATTTAATGTTGGACTCTGTTTAATTTTACCTTGTTCACTGTCGGGCACTGTTTCGTTGTCCCGTATTTAATGTCGGGCTCTGTTTAATGTTACATTGTTCAGTGTAGGGCACTGTTTCATTGTACTGTATTTAATGTCGGGCTCTGTTTAATTTTGCCTTGTTTACTGTAGGTCACTGTTTCATTGTACTGTATTTAATGTCGGGCTCTGTTTAATTTTACCTTATTCAGTGTAGGGCACTGTTTCATTGTACCATATTTAATGTCGGGCTCTGTTTAATTTTACCTTGTTCAGTGTAGGGCACTGTTTCATTTTACCGTATTTAATGTCGGGCTGTGTTTAACTTTACATTGTTCACTGTAGGGCATTGTTTCATTGTCCCGTATTTAATGTCGGGCTCTGTTTAATTTTACATTATTCAGTGTAGGGCACTGTTTCATTGTACTGTCTTTAATGTCGGGCTCTGTTTAATTTTGCCTTGTTTACTGTAGGTCACTGTTTCATTGTACTGTATTTAATGCAGGGCTGTGTTAAATTTTACATTGTTCAGTGTAGGGCACTGATTCATTGTACCGTATTTAATGTAGGGCTGTGTTTAAGTTTACATTGTTCAGTGTAGGGCACTGTTTCACTGTACCGTATTTAATGTCGGGCTATGTTTAATTTTGCATTGTTCAGTGTAGGGCACTGTTTCATTGTACTGTATTTAATGTTGGGCTCTGTATAATTTTACCTTGTTGCTTGTAGGGCACTGTTTCATTGTACCGTATTTAATGTCGGGCTCTGTTTAATTTTACCTTGTTCACTGTAGGTCACTGTTTCATTGCACCGTATTTAATGTCGGGCTGTGTTTAATTTTACATTGTTCAGTGTAGTGCACTGTTTCATTGTACTGTATTTAATGTTGGGCTCTGTTTAATTTTACCTTGTTGCTTGTAGGGCACTGTCTCATTGTACCGTATTTAATGTCGAGCTCTGTTTAATTTTACCTTGGTCACTGTAGGTCACTGCTTCATTGTACTGTATTTGATGTCGGGCTGTGTTTAATTTTACATTGTTCACTGTAGGGCACTGTTTCATTGCACTGTATTTAATGTCTGTCTCTGTTTAATTTTACCTTGTTCACTGTAGGGCACTGTTTCATTTTACTGTATTTAATGTCGGGCTGTGTTTAATTTTACATTGTTCAGTGTAGGGCACTGATTCATTGTACCGTATTTCATGTCGGGCTCTGATTAATTTTACATTGTTCACTGTAGGGCACTGTTTCATTGTACCGTATTTAATGTCGGGCTCTGTTTTATTTTACATTGTTCACATTAGGGCCCTGTTTCATTGTACTGTATTTAATGTCGGGCTCTGTTTAATTTTACGTTGTTCACTGTAGGGCACTGATTCATTGTACCGTATTTAATGTCGGGCTGTGTTTAATTTTACATTGTTCACTGTAGGGCACTGTTTCATTGTACCGTATTTAATGTCGGGCTCTGTTTAATTTTACCTTGTTTAGTGTAGGGCACTGTTTCATTGTACCGTATTTAATGTCGGGCTCTGTTTAAGTTTACCTTGTTCAGTGTAGGGCACTGTTTCATTGTACCGTATTTAATGTCGGGCTCTGTTTAATTTTACCTTGTTCAGTGTAGGGCACTGTTTCATTGTACCGTACTTACTGTCGGGCTGTGTTTAAATGTACATTGTTCACTGTAGGGCACTGTTTCATTGTACCGTATTTAATGTCGGGCTGTGTTTAATTGTACATTGTTCAGTGTAGGGCACTGTTTCATTGTACCGTATTTAATGTCGGGCTCTGTTTAATATTACCTTGTTCAGTGTAGGGCACTGTTTCACTGTACCGTATTTACTGTCGGGTTGTGTTTAAATGTACATTGTTCACTGTAGGGCACTGTTTCATTGTACCGTATTTAATGTCGGGCTGTGTTTAATTGTACATTGTTCACTGTAGGGCACTGTTTCATTGTACTGTATTTAATGTCGGGCTCTGTTTAAGTTTACATTGTTCAGTGTAGGGCACTGTTTCATTGTACTGTATTTAATGTCGGGCTCTGTTTAATTTTACCGTGTTCAGTGTAGGGCACTGTTTCATTGTACCGTATTTAATGTCGGGGGTGTTTAATTTTACATTGTTCAGTGTAGGGCACTGTTTCATTGTACCGTATTTAATGTCGGGCTGTGTTTAATTTTACCTTGTTCAGTGTAGGGCACTGTTTCATATTACCGTATTTAATGTCGGGCTCTGTTTAATTTTACATTGTTGCTGGTAGGGCACTGATTCATTGTACCGTATTTAATGTCGGGCTGTGTTTAACTTTACATTGTTCACTGCAGGGCATTGTTTCATTGTGCTGTATTTAATGTTGGGCTCTGTTTAATTTTACTTTGTTCACTGTTGGGCACTGTTTCATTGTCCCGTATTTAATGTCGGGCTCTGTTTAATTTTACATTATTCAGTGTAGGGCACTGTTTCATTGTACTGTCTTTAATATCGGGCTCTGTTTAATTTTGCCTTGTTTACTGTAGGTCACTGTTTCATTGTCCTGTATTTAATGCCGGGCTGTGTTTAATTTTACATTGTTCAGTGTAGGGCACTGATTCATTGTACCGTATTTAATGTCGGGCTGCGTTTAAGTTTACATTGTTCAGTGTAGGGTACTGTTTCATTGTACTGTATTTAATGTCGGGCTCTGTTTAATTTTGCCTTGTTTACTGTAGGTCACTGTTTCATTGTACTGTATTTAATGTCGGACTCTGTTTAATTTTACCTTATTCAGTGTAGGACACTGTTTTATATTACCGTATTTAATGTTGGGCTGTGTTTAATTGTACATTGTTCACTGTAGGGCACTGTTTCATTGTACCGTATTTAATGTTGGGCTGTGTGTAATTGTACATTGTTCACTGTAGGGCACTGTTTCATTGTACCGTATTTAATGTTGTGCTGTGTTTAAGTTTACATTGTTCAGTGTAGGGCACTGATTCATTGTACTGTATTTAATGTCGGGCTGTGTTTAATTTTACATTGTTCAGTGTAGGGCACTGTTTCACTGCACGGTATTTAATGTCGGGCTATGTTTAATTTTACATTGTTTACTGTAGGTCACTGTTTCATTGTACTGTATTTAATGTCGGGCGCTGTTTAATTTTACCTTGTTGCTTGTAGGGCACTGTTTCATTGTACCGTATTTAATGTCGGGCTCTGTTTAATTTTACATTGTTCACTGTAGGGCACTGTTTTGATGTGCTGTATTTAATGTCGGCCTCTGTTTAATTTTACCTCGTTGCTTGTAGGGCACTGTTTCATTGTACTGTGTTTAATGTCGGGCTCTGTTTAATTTTACCTTGTTCACTGTAGGGCACTGTTTCATTGTACTGTATTTAATGTCCGGCTCTGTTTAGTTTTACCTTGTTCACTGTAGGGCACTTTTTCATTTTACTGTATTTAATTTCGGGCTGTGTTTAATTTTAAATTGTTCAGTGTAGGGCACTGATTTATTGTACCGTATTTAATGTCGGCCTCTGTTTAATTTTACATTGTTCACTGTAGGGCACTGTTTCATTGTACTGTGTTTAATGTCGGGCTCTGTTTAATTTTACCTTGTTCACTGTAGGGCACTGTTTCATTGTACCGTATTTAATGTCGGGCTCTGTTTAATTTTACATTGTTGCTGGTAGGGCACTGATTCATTGTACCGTATTTACTGTCGGGCTGTGTTTAATTGTACATTGTTCACTGTAGGGCACTGTTTCATTGTACCGTATTTAATGTCGGGCTGTGTTTAATTGTACATTGTTCACTGTAGGGCACTGTTTCATTGTACTGTATTTACTGTCGGGCTCTGTTTAATTTTACCTTGTTCAGAGTAGGACACTGTTTTATATTACCGTATTTAATGTTGGGCTGTGTTTAATTGTACATTGTTCACTGTAGGGCACTGTTTCATTGTACCGTATTTAATGTCGGGCTGTGTTTAAGTTTACATTGTTCAGTGTAGGGCACTGATTCATTGTACCGTATTTAATGTCGGGCTGTGTTTAATTTTACATTGTTCAGTGTAGGGCACTGTTTCACTGCACGGTATTTAATGTCGGGCTATGTTTAATTATACTATGTTTACTGTAGGTCACTGTTTCATTGTACTGTATGTAATGTCGGGCGCTGTTTAATTTTACCTTGTTGCTTGTAGGGCACTGTTTCCTTGTATCGTATTTAATGTTGGGCTGTGTTTAATTGTACATTGTTCACTGTAGGGCACTGTTTCATTGTACCGTATTTAATGTCGGGCTGTGTTTAAGTTTACATTGTTCAGTGTAGGGCACTGATTCATTGTACTGTATTTAATGTCGGGCTGTGTTTAATATTACATTGTTCAGTGTAGGGCACTGTTTCACTGCACGGTATTTAATGTCGGGCTATGTTTAATTATACTATGTTTACTGTAGGTCACTGTTTCATTGTACTGTATTTAATGTCGGGCGCTGTTTAATTTTACCTTGTTGCTTGTAGGGCACTGTTTCATTGTACCGTATTTAATGTCGGGCTGTGTTTAATTTTACATTGTTCACTGTAGGGCACTGTTTCATTGCACTGTATTTAATGTCGGGCTCTGTTTAATTTTACCTTGTTGCTTGTAGGGCACTGTTTCATTGTACCGTATTTAATGTCGGGCTCTGTTTAATTTTACCCCATTGCCTGTAGGGCACTGTTTGATTGTACTGTATTTAATGTCGGGCTCTGTTTAATTTTACCTTGTTCACTGTAGGGCACTGTTTCATTGTACTGTATTTAATGTCCGGCTCTGTTTAATTTTACCTTGTTCACTGTAGGGCACTGTTTCATTTTACTGTATTTAATGTCGGGCTGTGTTTAATTTTACATTGTTCAGTGTAGGGCACTGATTCATTGTACCGTATTTAATGTCGGGCTCTATTTAATTTTACGTTGTTCACTGTAGGGCACTGTTTCATTGTACCGTATTTAATGTCGTGCTCTGTTTAATTTTACATTGTTGCTGGTAGGGCACTGATTCATTGTACCGTATTTAATGTCGCGCTGTGTTTAATTTTACATTGTTCACTGTAGGGCACTGTTTCATTGTACCGTATTTAATGTCGGGCTCTGTTTTATTTTACATTGTTCACATTAGGGCCCTGTTTCATTGTACTGTATCAAATGCCGGGCTCTGTTTAATTTTACGTTGTTCACTGTAGGGCACTGTTTCATTGTACCGTATTTAATGTCGGGCTCTGTTTAATTTTGCATTGTTGCTGGTTGGGCACTGATTCATTGTACCGTATTTAATGTCGGGCTGTGTTTAATTTTACATTGTTCACTGTAGGGCACTGTTTCGTTGTACCGTATTTAATGTCGGGCTCTGTTTAATTTTACCTTGTTCAGTGTAGGGCACTGTTTCATTGTGCTGTATTTAATGTTGGACACTGTTTAATTTTACCTTGTTCACTGTCGGGCACTGTTTCGTTGTCCCGTATTTAATGTCGGGCTCTGTTTAATGTTACATTGTTCAGTGTAGGGCACTGTTTCATTGAACTGTATTTAATGTCGGGCTGTGTTTAACTTTACATTGTTCACTGTAGGGCATTGTTTCATTGTGCTGTATTTAATGCTGGGCTCTGTTTAATTTTACCTTGTTCACTGTCGGGCACTTTTTCATTGTCCCGTATTTAATGTCGGGCTCTGTTTAATTTTACATTATTCAGTGTAGGGCACTGTTTCATTGTACTGTCTTTAATGTCGGGCTCTGTTTAATTTTGCCTTGTTTACTGTAGGTCACTGTTTCATTGTACTGTATTTAATGCCGGGCTGTGTTTTATTTTACATTGTTCAGTGTAGGGCACTGATTCATTGTACCGTATTTAATGTCGGGCTGTGTTTAAGTTTACATTGTTCAGTGTAGGGCACTGTTTCACTGTACCGTATTTAATGTCGGGCTATGTTTAATTTTACATTGTTCACTGTAGGTCACTGTTTCATTGTACTGTATTTAATGTCGGGCTCTGTATAATTTTACCTTGTTGCTTGTAGGGCACTGTTTCATTGTACCGTATTTAATGTCGGGCTCTGTTTAATTTTACCTTGTTCACTGTAGGTCACTGTTTCATTGTACCGTATTTAATGTCGGGCTGTGTTTAATTTTACATTGTTCAGTGTAGTGCACTGTTTCATTGTACTGTATTTAATGTTGGGCTCTGTTTAATTTTACCTTGTTGCTTGTAGGGCACTGTTTCATTGTACCGTAATTAATGTCGAGCTCTGTTTAATTTTACCTTGTTCACTGTAGGTCACTGCTTCATTGTACTGTATTTAATGTCGGGCTGTGTTTAATTTTACATTGTTCACTGTAGGGCACTGTTTCATTGCACTGTGTTTAATGTCTGTCTCTGTTTAATTTTACCTTGTTCACTGTAGGGCACTGTTTCATTTTACTGTATTTAATGTCGGGCTGTGTTTAATATTACATTGTTCAGTGTAGGGCACTGATTCATTGTACCGTATTTAATGTCGGGCTCTGATTAATTTTACATTGTTCACTGTAGGGCACTGTTTCATTGTACCGTATTTAATGTCGGGCTCTGTTTTATTTTACATTGTTCACATTAGGGCCCTGTTTCATTGTACTGTATTTAATGTCGGGCTCTGTTTAATTTTACGTTGTTCACTGTAGGGCACTGATTCATTGTACCGTATTTAATGTCGGGCTGTGTTTAATTTTACATTGTTCACTGTAGGGCACTGTTTCATTGTACCGTATTTAATGTCGGGCTCTGTTTAATTTTACCTTGTTTAGTGTAGGGCACTGTTTCATTGTACCGTATTTAATGTCGGGCTCTGTTTAATTTTACCTTGTTCAGTGTAGGGCACTGTTTCATTGTTCCGTACTTACTGTCGAGCTGTGTTTAATTGTACATTGTTCACTGTAGGGCACTGATTCATTGTAACGTATTTAATGTCGGGCTGCGTTTAAGTTTACATTGTTCAGTGTAGGGTACTGTTTCATTGTACTGTATTTAATGTCGGGCTCTGTTTAATTTTGCCTTGTTTACTGTAGGTCACTGTTTCATTGTACTGTATTTAATGGCGGACTCTGTTTAATTTTACCTTGCTCAGTGTAGGGCACTGTTTCATTGTACCGTATTTAATGTCGGGCTCTGTTTAATTTTACCTTGTTCAGTGTAGGGCACTGTTTCATTGTACCGTATTTAATGTCGGGCTCTGTTTAATGTTACCTTGTTCAGTGTAGGGCACTGTTTCATTGTACCGTATTTACTGTCGGGCTGTGTTTAATTGTACCTTGTTCAGTGTAGGGCACTGTTTCATTGTACCGTATTTACTGTCGAGCTGTGTTTAATTGTACATTGTTCACTGTGGGGCACTGTTTCATTGTACCGTATTTAATGTCGGGCTGTGTTTAATTGTACATTGTTCACTGTAGGGCACTGTTTCATTGTACTGTATTTAATGTCGGGCTCTGTTTAATTTTACCTTGTTCAGTGTAGGGCACTGTTTCATTGTACCGTATTTAATGTCGGGCTCTGTTTAATTTTACCTTGTTCAGTGTAGGTCACTGTTTCATTGTACCGTATTTAATGTCGGGCTGTGTTTAATTTTACATTGTTCAGAGTAGGGCACTGTTTCATTGTAACGTATTTAATGTCGGGCTGTGTTTAATTGTACATTGTTCACTGTGGGGCACTGTTTCATTGTACCGTATTTAATGTCGGGCTGTGTTTAATTGTACATTGTTCACTGTAGGGCACTGTTTCATTGTACTGTATTTAATGTCGGGCTCTGTTTAATTTTACCTTGTTCAGTGTAGGGCACTGTTTCATTGTACCGTATTTAATGTCGGGCTCTGTTTAATTTTACCTTGTTCAGTGTAGGGCACTGTTTCATTGTACCGTATTTAATGTCGGGCTGTGTTTAATTTTACATTGTTCCGTGTAGGGCACTGTTTCATTGTACCGTATTTAATGTTGTGCTGTGTTTAAGTTTACATTGTTCAGTGTAGGGCACTGATTCATTGTACTGTATTTAATGTCGGGCTGTGTTTAATTTTACATTGTTCAGAGTAGTGCACTGTTTCACTGCACGGTATTTAATGTCGGGCTATGTTTAATTTTACATTGTTCACTGTAGGTCACTGTTTCATTGTACTGTATTCAATGTCGGGCGCTGTTTAATTTTACCTTGTTGCTTGTAGGGCACTGTTTCATTGTACCGTATTTAATGTCGGGCTCTGTTTAATTTTACATTGTTCACTGTAGGGCACTGTTTTGATGTGCTGTATTTAATGTCGGGCTCTGTTTTATTTTACCTCGTTGCTTGTAGGGCACTGTTTCATTGTACTGTGTTTAATGTCGGGCTCTGTTTAATTTTACCTTGTTCACTGTAGGGCACTGTTTCATTGTACTGTATTTAATGTCCGGCTCTGTTTAATTTTACCTTGTTCACTGTAGGGCACTGTTTCATTTTACTGTATTTAATTTCGGGCTGTGTTTAATTTTAAATTGTTCAGTTTAGGGCACTGATTTATTGTACCGTATTTAATGTCGGCCTCTGTTTAATTTTACATTGTTCACTGTAGGGCACTGTTTCATTGTACTGTGTTTAATGTCGGGCTCTGTTTAATTTTACCTTGTTCACTGTAGGGCACTGTTTCATTGTACCGTATTTAATGTCGGGCTCTGTTTAATTTTACATTGTTGCTGGTAGGGCACTGATTCATTGTACCGTATTTACTGTCGGGCTGTGTTTAATTGTACATTGTTCACTGTAGGGCACTGTTTCATTGTACCGTATTTAATGTCGGGCTGTGTTTAAGTTTACATTGTTCAGTGTAGGGCACTGATTCATTGTACTGTATTTAATGTCGGGCTGTGTTTAATTTTACATTGTTCAGTGTAGGGCACTGTTTCACTGCACGGTATTTAATGTCGGGCTATGTTTAATTATACTATGTTTACTGTAGGTCACTGTTTCATTGTACTGTATGTAATGTCGGGCGCTGTTTAATTTTACCTTGTTGCTTGTAGGGCACTGTTTCCTTGTATCGTATTTAATGTTGGGCTGTGTTTAATTGTACATTGTTCACTGTAGGGCACTGTTTCATTGTACCGTATTTAATGTCGGGCTGTGTTTAAGTTTACATTGTTCAGTGTAGGGCACTGATTCATTGTACTGTATTTAATGTCGGGCTGTGTTTAATATTACATTGTTCAGTGTAGGGCACTGTTTCACTGCACGGTATTTAATGTCGGGCTATGTTTAATTATACTATGTTTACTGTAGGTCACTGTTTCATTGTACTGTATTTAATGTCGGGCGCTGTTTAATTTTACCTTGTTGCTTGTAGGGCACTGTTTCATTGTACCGTATTTAATGTCGGGCTGTGTTTAATTTTACATTGTTCACTGTAGGGCACTGTTTCATTGCACTGTATTTAATGTCGGGCTCTGTTTAATTTTACCTTGTTGCTTGTAGGGCACTGTTTCATTGTACCGTATTTAATGTCGGGCTCTGTTTAATTTTACATTGTTCACTGTAGGGCACTGTTTCATTGTGCTGTATTTAATGTCGGGCTCTGTTTAATTTTACCCCATTGCCTGTAGGGCACTGTTTGATTGTACTGTATTTAATGTCGGGCTCTGTTTAATTTTACCTTGTTCACTGTAGGGCACTGTTTCATTGTACTGTATTTAATGTCCGGCTCTGTTTAATTTTACCTTGTTCACTGTAGGGCACTGTTTCATTTTACTGTATTTAATGTCGGGCTGTGTTTAATTTTACATTGTTCAGTGTAGGGCACTGATTCATTGTACCGTATTTAATGTCGGGCTCTATTTAATTTTACGTTGTTCACTGTAGGGCACTGTTTCATTGTACCGTATTTAATGTCGTGCTCTGTTTAATTTTACATTGTTGCTGGTAGGGCACTGATTCATTGTACCGTATTTAATGTCGCGCTGTGTTTAATTTTACATTGTTCACTGTAGGGCACTGTTTCATTGTACCGTATTTAATGTCGGGCTCTGTTTTATTTTACATTGTTCACATTAGGGCCCTGTTTCATTGTACTGTATCAAATGCCGGGCTCTGTTTAATTTTACGTTGTTCACTGTAGGGCACTGTTTCATTGTACCGTATTTAATGTCGGGCTCTGTTTAATTTTGCATTGTTGCTGGTTGGGCACTGATTCATTGTACCGTATTTAATGTCGGGCTGTGTTTAATTTTACATTGTTCACTGTAGGGCACTGTTTCGTTGTACCGTATTTAATGTCGGGCTCTGTTTAATTTTACCTTGTTCAGTGTAGGGCACTGTTTCATTGTGCTGTATTTAATGTTGGACACTGTTTAATTTTACCTTGTTCACTGTCGGGCACTGTTTCGTTGTCCCGTATTTAATGTCGGGCTCTGTTTAATGTTACATTGTTCAGTGTAGGGCACTGTTTCATTGTACTGTATTTAATGTCGGGCTCTGTTTAATTTTGCCTTGTTTACTGTAGGTCACTGTTTCATTGTACTGTATTTAATGTCGGGCTCTGTTTAATTTTACCTTATTCAGTGTAGGGCACTGTTTCATTGTACCATATTTAATGTCGGGCTCTGTTTAATTTTTCCTTGTTCAGTGTAGGGCACTGTTTCATTTTACCGTATTTAATGTCGGGCTGTGTTTAACTTTACATTGTTCACTGTAGGGCATTGTTTCATTGTGCTGTATTTAATGCTGGGCTCTGTTTAATTTTACCTTGTTCACTGTCGGGCACTTTTTCATTGTCCCGTATTTAATGTCGGGCTCTGTTTAATTTTACATTATTCAGTGTAGGGCACTGTTTCATTGTACTGTCTTTAATGTCGGGCTCTGTTTAATTTTGCCTTGTTTACTGTAGGTCACTGTTTCATTGTACTGTATTTAATGCCGGGCTGTGTTTTATTTTACATTGTTTAGTGTAGGGCACTGATTCATTGTACCGTATTTAATGTCGGGCTGTGTTTAAGTTTACATTGTTCAGTGTAGGGCACTGTTTCACTGTACCGTATTTAATGTCGGGCTATGTTTAATTTTACATTGTTCACTGTAGGTCACTGTTTCATTGTACTGTATTTAATGTCGGGCTCTGTATAATTTTACCTTGTTGCTTGTAGGGCACTGTTTCATTGTACCGTATTTAATGTCGGGCTCTGTTTAATTTTACCTTGTTCACTGTAGGTCACTGCTTCATTGTACTGTATTTAATGTCGGGCTGTGTTTAATTTTACATTGTTCACTGTAGGGCACTGTTTCATTGCACTGTGTTTAATGTCTGTCTCTGTTTAATTTTACCTTGTTCACTGTAGGGCACTGTTTCATTTTACTGTATTTAATGTCGGGCTGTGTTTAATTTTACATTGTTCAGTGTAGGGCACTGATTCATTGTACCGTATTTAATGTCGGGCTCTGATTAATTTTACATTGTTCACTGTAGGGCACTGTTTCATTGTACCGTATTTAATGTCGGGCTCTGTTTTATTTTACATTGTTCACATTAGGGCCCTGTTTCATTGTACTGTATTTAATGTCGGGCTCTGTTTAATTTTACGTTGTTCACTGTAGGGCACTGATTCATTGTACCGTATTTAATGTCGGGCTGTGTTTAATTTTACATTGTTCACTGTAGGGCACTGTTTCATTGTACCGTATTTAATGTCGGGCTCTGTTTAATTTTACCTTGTTTAGTGTAGGGCACTGTTTCATTGTACCGTATTTAATGTCGGGCTCTGTTTAATTTTATCTTGTTCAGTGTAGGGCACTGTTTCATTGTACCGTATTTAATGTCGGGCTCTGTTTAATTTTACCTTGTTCAGTGTAGGGCACTGTTTCATTGTACCGTACTTACTGTCGGGCTGTGTTTAATTGTACATTGTTCACTGTAGGGCACTGTTTCATTGTACCGTATTTAATGTCGGGCTGTGTTTAATTGTACATTGTTCACTGTAGGGCACTGTTTCATTGTACTGTATTTAATGTCGGGCTCTGTTTAATTTTACCTTGTTCAGTGTAGGGCACTGTTTCATTGTACCGTATTTAATGTCGGGCTCTGTTTAACTTTACCTTGTTCAGTGTAGGGCACTGTTTCATTGTTCCGTACTTACTGTCGAGCTGTGTTTAATTGTACATTGTTCACTGTAGGGCACTGATTCATTGTAACGTATTTAATGTCGGGCTGCGTTTAAGTTTACATTGTTCAGTGTAGGGTACTGTTTCATTGTACTGTATTTAATGTCGGGCTCTGTTTAATTTTGCCTTGTTTACTGTAGGTCACTGTTTCATTGTACTGTATTTAATGTCGGACTCTGTTTAATTTTACCTTGCTCAGTGTAGGGCACTGTTTCATTGTACCGTATTTAATGTCGGGCTCTGTTTAATTTTACCTTGTTCAGTGTAGGGCACTGTTTCATTGTACCGTATTTAATGTCGGGCTCTGTTTAATGTTACCTTGTTCAGTGTAGGGCACTGTTTCATTGTACCGTATTTACTGTCGGGCTGTGTTTAATTGTACCTTGTTCAGTGTAGGGCACTGTTTCATTGTACCGTATTTACTGTCGAGCTGTGTTTAATTGTACATTGTTCACTGTGGGGCACTGTTTCATTGTACCGTATTTAATGTCGGGCTGTGTTTAATTGTACATTGTTCACTGTAGGGCACTGTTTCATTGTACTGTATTTAATGTCGGGCTCTGTTTAATTTTACCTTGTTCAGTGTAGGGCACTGTTTCATTGTACCGTATTTAATGTCGGGCTCTGTTTAATTTTACCTTGTTCAGTGTAGGGCACTGTTTCATTGTACCGTATTTAATGTCGGGCTGTGTTTAATTTTACATTGTTCAGAGTAGGGCACTGTTTCACTGTACCGTATTTAATGTTGGGCTGTGTTTAATTGTACATTGTTCACTGTAGGGCACTGTTTCATTGTACTGTATTTAATGTCGGGCTGTGTTTAATTTTACCTTGTTCAGTGTAGGGCACTGTTTCATTGTACCGTATTTAATGTCGGGCTGTGTTTAATTTTACATTGTTCAGTGTAGGGCACTGTTTCATTGTAACGTATCTAATGTCGGGCTGTGTTTAATTTTACCTTGTTCAGTGAAGGGCACTGTTTCACTGTACCGTATTTAATGTCGGGCTCTGTTTAATTTTACCTTGTTCACTGTAGGGCACTGTTTCATTGTACTGTATTTAATGTCCGGCTCTGTTTAATTTTACCTTGTTCACTGTAGGGCACTGTTTCATTTTACTGTATTTAATGTCGGGCTGTGTTTAATTTTACATTGTTCAGTGTAGGGCACTGATTCATTGTACCGTATTTAATGTCGGGCTCTATTTAATTTTACGTTGTTCACTGTAGGGCACTGTTTCATTGTACCGTATTTAATGTCGTGCTCTGTTTAATTTTACATTGTTGCTGGTAGGGCACTGATTCATCGTACCGTATTTAATGTCGCGCTGTGTTTAATTTTACATTGTTCACTGTAGGGCACTGTTTCATTGTACCGTATTTAATGTCGGGCTCTGTTTTATTTTACATTGTTCACATTAGGGCCCTGTTTCATTGTACTGTATCAAATGCCGGGCTCTGTTTAATTTTACGTTGTTCACTGTAGGGCACTGTTTCATTGTACCGTATTTAATGTCGGGCTCTGTTTAATTTTGCATTGTTGCTGGTTGGGCACTGATTCATTGTACCGTATTTAATGTCGGGCTGTGTTTAATTTTACATTGTTCACTGTAGGGCACTGTTTCGTTGTACCGTATTTAATGTCGGGCTCTGTTTAATTTTACCTTGTTCAGTGTAGGGCACTGTTTCATTGTGCTGTATTTAATGTTGGACACTGTTTAATTTTACCTTGTTCACTGTCGGGCACTGTTTCGTTGTCCCGTATTTAATGTCGGGCTCTGTTTAATGTTACATTGTTCAGTGTAGGGCACTGTTTCATTGTACTGTATTTAATGTCGGGCTGTGTTTAACTTTACATTGTTCACTGTAGGGCATTGTTTCATTGTGCTGTATTTAATGCTGGGCTCTGTTTAATTTTACCTTGTTCACTGTCGGGCACTTTTTCATTGTCCCGTATTTAATGTCGGGCTCTGTTTAATTTTACATTATTCAGTGTAGGGCACTGTTTCATTGTACTGTCTTTAATGTCGGGCTCTGTTTAATTTTGCCTTGTTTACTGTAGGTCACTGTTTCATTGTACTGTATTTAATGCCGGGCTGTGTTTTATTTTTCATTGTTCAGTGTAGGGCACTGATTCATTGTACCGTATTTAATGTCGGGCTGTGTTTAAGTTTACATTGTTCAGTGTAGGGCACTTTTTCATTGTCCCGTATTTAATGTCGGGCTCTGTTTAATTTTACATTATTCAGTGTAGGGCACTGTTTCATTGTACTGTCTTTAATGTCGGGCTCTGTTTAATTTTGCCTTGTTTACTGTAGGTCACTGTTTCATTGTACTGTATTTAATGCCGGGCTGTGTTTTATTTTTCATTGTTCAGTGTAGGGCACTGATTCATTGTACCGTATTTAATGTCGGGCTGTGTTTAAGTTTACATTGTTCAGTGTAGGGCACTGTTTCACTGTACCGTATTTAATGTCGGGCTATGTTTAATTTTACATTGTTCACTGTAGGTCACTGTTTCATTGTACTATATTTAATGTCGGGCTCTGTATAATTTTACCTTGTTGCTTGTAGGGCACTGTTTCATTGTACCGTATTTAATGTCGGGCTCTGTTTAATGTTACCTTGTTCACTGTAGGTCACTGTTTCATTGTACCGTATTTAATGTCGGGCTGTGTTTAATTTTACATTGTTCAGTGTAGTGCACTGTTTCATTGTACTGTATTTAATGTTGGGCTCTGTTTAATTTTACCTTGTTGCTTGTAGGGCACTGTTTCATTGTACCGTAATTAATGTCGAGCTCTGTTTAATTTTACCTTGTTCACTGTAGGTCACTGCTTCATTGTACTGTATTTAATGTCGGGCTGTGATTAATTTTACATTGTTCACTGTAGGGCACTGTTTCATTGCACTGTGTTTAATGTCTGTCTCTGTTTAATTTTACCTTGTTCACTGTAGGGCACTGTTTCATTTTACTGTATTTAATGTCGGGCTGTGTTTAATTTTACATTGTTCAGTGTAGGGCACTGATTCATTGTACCGTATTTAATGTCGGGCTCTGATTAATTTTACATTGTTCACTGTAGGGCACTGTTTCATTGTACCGTATTTAATGTCGGGCTCTGTTTTATTTTACATTGTTCACATTAGGGCCCTGTTTCATTGTACTGTATTTAATGTCGGGCTCTGTTTAATTTTACGTTGTTCACTGTAGGGCACTGATTCATTGTACCGTATTTAATGTCGGGCTGTGTTTAATTTTACATTGTTCACTGTAGGGCACTGTTTCATTGTACCGTATTTAATGTCGGGCTCTGTTTAATTTTACCTTGTTTAGTGTAGGGCACTGTTTCATTGTACCGTATTTAATGTCGGGCTCTGTTTAATTTTACCTTGTTCAGTGTAGGGCACTGTTTCATTGTTCCGTACTTACTGTCGAGCTGTGTTTAATTGTACATTGTTCACTGTAGGGCACTGATTCATTGTAACGTATTTAATGTCGGGCTGCGTTTAAGTTTACATTGTTCAGTGTAGGGTACTGTTTCATTGTACTGTATTTAATGTCGGGCTCTGTTTAATTTTGCCTTGTTTACTGTAGGTCACTGTTTCATTGTACTGTATTTAATGGCGGACTCTGTTTAATTTTACCTTGCTCAGTGTAGGGCACTGTTTCATTGTACCGTATTTAATGTCGGGCTCTGTTTAATTTTACCTTGTTCAGTGTAGGGCACTGTTTCATTGTACCGTATTTAATGTCGGGCTCTGTTTAATGTTAACCTTGTTCAGTGTAGGGCACTGTTTCATTGTACCGTATTTACTGTTGGGCTGTGTTTAATTGTACCTTGTTCAGTGTAGGGCACTGTTTCATTGTACCGTATTTACTGTCGAGCTGTGTTTAATTGTACATTGTTCACTGTGGGGCACTGTTTCATTGTACCGTATTTAATGTCGGGCTGTGTTTAATTGTACATTGTTCACTGTAGGGCACTGTTTCATTGTACTGTATTTAATGTCGGGCTCTGTTTAATTTTACCTTGTTCAGTGTAGGGCACTGTTTCATTGTACCGTATTTAATGTCGGGCTCTGTTTAATTTTACCTTGTTCAGTGTAGGGCACTGTTTCATTGTACCGTATTTAATGTCGGGCTGTGTTTAATTTTACATTGTTCAGAGTAGGGCACTGTTTCATTGTAACGTATTTAATGTCGGGCTGTGTTTAATTGTACATTGTTCACTGTGGGGCACTGTTTCATTGTACCGTATTTAATGTCGGGCTGTGTTTAATTGTACATTGTTCACTGTAGGGCACTGTTTCATTGTACTGTATTTAATGTCGGGCTCTGTTTAATTTTACCTTGTTCAGTGTAGGGCACTGTTTCATTGTACCGTATTTAATGTCGGGCTCTGTTTAATTTTACCTTGTTCAGTGTAGGGCACTGTTTCATTGTACCGTATTTAATGTCGGGCTGTGTTTAATTTTACATTGTTCCGTGTAGGGCACTGTTTCATTGTACCGTATTTAATGTCGGGCTCTGTTTAATTTTACATTGTTCACTGTAGGGCACTGTTTCATTGTGCTGTATTTAATGTCGGGCTCTGTTTAATTTTACCCCATTGCTTGTAGGGCACTGTTTCATTGTACTGTATTTAATGTCGGGCTCTGTTTAATTTTACCTTGTTCAGTGTAGGGCACTGTTTCATTGTACCGTATTTAATGTCGGGCTGTGTTTAATTTTACATTGTTCCGTGTAGGGCACTGTTTCATTGTAACGTATTTAATGTCGGGCTGTGTTTAATTTTACCTTGTTCAGTGTAGGGCACTGTTTCACTGTACCGTATTTAATGTTGGGCTGTGTTTAATTGTACATTGTTCACTGTAGGGCACTGTTTCATTGTACTGTATTTAATGTCGGGCTCTGTTTAATTTTACCTTGTTCAGTGTAGGACACTGTTTTATATTACCGTATTTAATGTTGGGCTGTGTTTAATTGTACATTGTTCACTGTAGGGCACTGTTTCATTGTACCGTATTTAATGTTGGGCTGTGTGTAATTGTACATTGTTCACTGTAGGGCACTGTTTCATTGTACCGTATTTAATGTTGTGCTGTGTTTAAGTTTACATTGTTCAGTGTAGGGCACTGATTCATTGTACTGTATTTAATGTCGGGCTGTGTTTAATTTTACATTGTTCAGTGTAGGGCACTGTTTCACTGCACGGTATTTAATGTCGGGCTATGTTTAATTTTACATTGTTCACTGTAGGTCACTGTTTCATTGTACTGTATTTAATGTCGGGCGCTGTTTAATTTTACCTTGTTGCTTGTAGGGCACTGTTTCATTGTACCGTATTTAATGTCGGGCTCTGTTTAATTTTACATTGTTCACTGTAGGGCACTGTTTTATTGTGCTGTATTTAATGTCGGGCTCTGTTTAATTTTACCTCGTTGCTTGTAGGGCACTGCTTCATTTTACTGTATTTAATGTTGGGCTCTGTTTAATTTTACCTTGTTCACTGTAGGGCACTGTTTCATTTTACTGTATTTAATTTCGGGCTGTGTTTAATTTTACATTGTTCAGTGTAGGGCACTGATTTATTGTACCGTATTTAATGTCGGCCTCTGTTTAATTTTACATTGTTCACATTAGGGCACTGTTTCATTGTACTGTGTTTAATGTCGGGCTCTGTTTAATTTTACCTTGTTCACTGGAGGGCACTGTTTCATTGTACCGTATTTAATGTCGGGCTCTGTTTAATTTTACATTGTTGCTGGTAGGGCACTGATTCATTGTACCGTATTTACTGTCGGGCTGTGTTTAATTGTACATTGTTCACTGTAGGGCACTGTTTCATTGTACCGTATTTAATGTCGGGCTGTGTTTAATTGTACATTGTTCACTGTAGGGCACTGATTCATTGTACTGTATTTAATGTCGGGCTGTGTTTAATTTTAAATTGTTCAGTGTAGGGCACTGTTTCATTGTACTGTATTTAATGTCGGGCTCTGTTTAATTTTACCTTGTTCAGTGTAGGACACTGTTTTATATTACCGTATTTAATGTTGGGCTGTGTTTAATTGTACATTGTTCACTGTAGGGCACTGTTTCATTGTACCGTATTTAATGTTGGGCTGTGTGTAATTGTACATTGTTCACTGTAGGGCACTGTTTCATTGTACCGTATTTAATGTTGTGCTGTGTTTAAGTTTACATTGTTCAGTGTAGGGCACTGATTCATTGTACTGTATTTAATGTCGGGCTGTGTTTAATTTTACATTGTTCAGTGTAGGGCACTGTTTCACTGCACGGTATTTAATGTCGGGCTATGTTTAATTTTACATTGTTCACTGTAGGTCACTGTTTCATTGTACTGTATTTAATGTCGGGCGCTGTTTAATTTTACCTTGTTGCTTGTAGGGCACTGTTTCATTGTACCGTATTTAATGTCGGGCTCTGTTTAATTTTACATTGTTCACTGTAGGGCACTGTTTTATTGTGCTGTATTTAATGTCGGGCTCTGTTTAATTTTACCTCGTTGCTTGTAGGGCACTGTTTCATTGCACTGTATTTAATGTCCGGCTCTGTTTAATTTTACCTTGTTCACTGTAGGGCACTGATTCATTGTACCGTATTTACTGTCGGGCTGTGTTTAATTGTACATTGTTCACTGTAGGGCACTGTTTCATTGTACCGTATTTAATGTCGGGCTGTGTTTAATTTTACATTGTTCACATTAGGGCACTGATTCATTGTACTGTATTTAATGTCGGGCTGTGTTTAATTTTACATTGTTCAGTGTAGGGCACTGTTTCACTGCACGGTATTTAATGTCGGGCTATGTTTAATTTTACATTGTTCACTGTAGGTCTCTGTTTCATTGTACTGTATTTAATGTCGGGCGCTGTTTAATTTTACCTTGTTGCTTGTAGGGCACTGTTTCATTGTACCGTATTTAATGTCGGGCTCTGTTTAATTTTACATTGTTCACTGTAGGGCACTGTTTTATATTGATGTATTTAATGTCGGGCTCTGTTTAATTTTACCTCGTTGCTTGTAGGGCACTGTTTCACTGTACTGTGTTTAATGTCGGGCTCTGTTTAATTTTACCTTGTTCACTGTAGGGCACTGTTTCATTGTACTGTATTTAATGTCCGGCTCTGTTTAATTTTACCTTGTTCACTGTAGGGCACTGTTTCATTTTACTGTATTTAATTTCGGGCTGTGTTTAATTTTACATTGTTCAGTGTAGGGCACTGATTCACTGCACGGTATTTAATGTCGGGCTGTGTTTAATTTTACATTGTTCACTGTAGGGCACTGTTTCATTGCACTGTATTTAATGTCGGGCTCTGTTTAATTTTACCTTGTTGCTTGTAGGGCACTGTTTCATTGTACCGTATTTAATGTCGGGCTCTGTTTAATTTTACCTTGTTCAGTGTAGGGCACTGTTTCATTGTACCGTATTTAATGTCGGGCTGTGTTTAATTTTACATTGTTCAGTGTAGGGCACTGTTTCATTGTAACGTATTTAATGTCGGGATGTGTTTAATTTTACCTTGTTCAGTGTAGGGCACTGTTTCACTGGACCGTATTTAATGTTGGGCTGTGTTTAATTGTACATTGTTCACTGTAGGGCATTGTTTCATTGTGCTGTATTTAATGTTGGGCTCTGTTTAATTTTACCTTGTTCACTGTCGGGCAATGTTTCATTGTCCCGTATTTAATGTCGGGCTCTGTTTAATTTTACATTATTCAGTGTAGGGCCCTGTTTCATTGTACCGTATTTAATGTCGGGCTCTGTTTAAGTTTACATTGTTCAGTGTAGGGCACTGATTCATTGTACTGTATTTAATGTCGGGCTGTGTTTAATTTTACCTTGTTCAATGTTGGGCACTGATTCATTGTACCGTGTTTAATGTCGGGCTGTGTTTAAATTTACATTGTTCAGTGGAGGGCACTGTTTCATTGTACTGTATTTAATGTCGGGCTCTGTTTAATTTTGCCTTGTTTACTGTAGGTCACTGTTTCATTATACTGTATTTAATGTCGGGCTCTGTTTAATTTTACCTTGTTCAGTGTAGGGCACTGTTTCATTGTACCGTATTTAATGTCGGGCTCTGTTTAATTTTACCTTGTTCAGTGTAGGGCACTGTTTCATTTTACCGTATTTAATGTCGGGCTGTGTTTATGTTTACATTGTTCACTGTAGGTCACTGTTTCATTGCACCGTATTTAATGTCGGGCTGTGTTTAATTTTACATTGTTCAGTGTAGTGCACTGTTTCATTCTACCGTATTTAATGTCGGGCTCTGTTTAATTTTACCTTGTTGATTGTAGGACACTGTTTCATTTTACTGTATTTAAAGTCGGGCTGTGTTTAATTTTACATTGTTCAGTGTAGGGCACTGATTCATTGTACCGTATTTAATGTCGGGCTCTGTTTAATTTTACATTGTTCACTGTAGGGCACTGTTTCATTGTACCGTATTTAATGTCGGGCTCTGTTTTATTTTACATTGTTCACATTAGGGCCCTGTTTCATTGTACTGTATTTAATGTCGGGCTCTGTTTAATTTTACGTTGTTCACTGTAGGGCACTGTTTCATTGTACCGTATTTAATGTCTAGCTCTGTTTAATTTTACATTGTTGCTGGTAGGGCACTGATTCATTGTACCGTATTTAATGTCGGGCTGTGTTTAATTGTACACTGTTCAGTGTAGGGCACTGTTTCATTGTACCGTTTTTAATGTGGGGCTCTGTTTAATTTTACCTTGTTCAGTGTAGGGCACTGTTTCATTGTACCGTATTTACTGTCGGGCTGTGTTTAATTGTACACTGTTCACTGTAGGGCACTGTTTCATTGTACCGTATTTAATGTCGGGCTGTGTTTAATTGTACATTATTCACTGTAGGGCACTGTTTCATTGTACCGTATTTAATGTTGGGCTGTGTTTAATTGTACATTGTTCACTGTCGGGCACTGTTTCATTGTACCGTATTTAATGTCGGGCTGTGTTTAATTTTACCTTGCTCAGTGGAGGACACTGTTACATTGTACTGTATTTAATGTCGTGCTCTGTTTAATTTTACATTGTTCACTGTAGGGCACTGTTTCATTGTACCGTATTTAATGTCGGGCTATGTTTAATTTTACATTGTTCACTGTAGGTCACTGTTTCATTGTAACGTATTTAATGTCGGGCTGTGTTTAATTTTACCTTGTTCAGTGTAGGGCACTGTTTCACTGTACCGTATTTAATGTTGGTCTGTGTTTAATTGTACATTGTTCACTGTAGGGCACTGTTTCATTGTACCGTATTTAATGTTGGGCTGTGTTTAATTGTACATTGTTCTCTGTAGGGCACTGTTTCATTGTACCGTATTTAATGTCGGGCTGTGTTTCATTTTACCTTGCTCAGTGGAGGGCACTGTTACATTGTACTGTATTTAATGTCGTGCTCTGTTTAATTTTACATTGTTCACTGTAGGGCACTGTTTCATTGTACCGTATTTAATGTCGGGCTGTGTTTCATTTTACCTTGCTCAGTGGAGGGCACTGTTACATTGTACTGTATTTAATGTCGTGCTCTGTTTAATTTTACATTGTTCACTGTAGGGCACTGTTTCATTGTACCGTATTTAATGTCGGGCTATGTTTAATTTTACATTGTTCACTGTAGGTCACTGTTTCATTGTACTGTATTTAATGTCGGGCTGAGTTTAATTTTACCTTGTCAGTGTAGGGCACTGTTTCATTGTACGGTATTTAATGTCGGGCTCTGTTTTATTTTACATTGTTCACATTAAGGCCCTGTTTCATTGTACTGTATTTAATGTCGGGCTCTGTTTAATTTTTCGTTGTTCACTGTAGGGCACTGTTTCATCGTACCGTATTTAATGTCGGGCTCTGTTTAATTTTACATTGTTGCTGGTAGGGCACTGATTCATTGTACCGTATTTAATGTCGGTCTGTGTTTAATTTTACATTGTTCACTGTAGGGCACTGTTTCACTGTACCGTATTTAATGTCGGGCTCTGTTTTATTTTACATTGTTCACATTAGGGCCCTGTTTCATTGTACTGTATTTAATGTCGGGCTCTGTTTAATTTTACGTTGTTCACTGTAGGGCACTGTTTCATTGTACCGTATTTAATGTCTAGCTCTGTTTAATTTTACATTGTTGCTGGTAGGGCACTGATTCATTGTACCGTATTTAATGTCGGGCTGTGTTTAATTGTACACTGTTCAGTGTAGGGCACTGTTTCATTGTACCGTTTTTAATGTGGGGCTCTGTTTAATTTTACCTTGTTCAGTGTAGGGCACTGTTTCATTGTACCGTATTTACTGTCGGGCTGTGTTTAATTGTACACTGTTCACTGTAGGGCACTGTTTCATTGTACCGTATTTAATGTCGGGCTGTGTTTAATTGTACATTATTCACTGTAGGGCACTGTTTCATTGTACCGTATTTAATGTTGGGCTGTGTTTAATTGTACATTGTTCACTGTCGGGCACTGTTTCATTGTACCGTATTTAATGTCGGGCTGTGTTTAATTTTACCTTGCTCAGTGGAGGACACTGTTACATTGTACTGTATTTAATGTCGTGCTCTGTTTAATTTTACATTGTTCACTGTAGGGCACTGTTTCATTGTACCGTATTTAATGTCGGGCTATGTTTAATTTTACATTGTTCACTGTAGGTCACTGTTTCATTGTAACGTATTTAATGTCGGGCTGTGTTTAATTTTACCTTGTTCAGTGTAGGGCACTGTTTCACTGTACCGTATTTAATGTTGGTCTGTGTTTAATTGTACATTGTTCACTGTAGGGCACTGTTTCATTGTACCGTATTTAATGTTGGGCTGTGTTTAATTGTACATTGTTCTCTGTAGGGCACTGTTTCATTGTACCGTATTTAATGTCGGGCTGTGTTTCATTTTACCTTGCTCAGTGGAGGGCACTGTTACATTGTACTGTATTTAATGTCGTGCTCTGTTTAATTTTACATTGTTCACTGTAGGGCACTGTTTCATTGTACCGTATTTAATGTCGGGCTGTGTTTCATTTTACCTTGCTCAGTGGAGGGCACTGTTACATTGTACTGTATTTAATGTCGTGCTCTGTTTAATTTTACATTGTTCACTGTAGGGCACTGTTTCATTGTACCGTATTTAATGTCGGGCTATGTTTAATTTTACATTGTTCACTGTAGGTCACTGTTTCATTGTACTGTATTTAATGTCGGGCTGAGTTTAATTTTACCTTGTCAGTGTAGGGCACTGTTTCATTGTACGGTATTTAATGTCGGGCTCTGTTTTATTTTACATTGTTCACATTAAGGCCCTGTTTCATTGTACTGTATTTAATGTCGGGCTCTGTTTAATTTTTCGTTGTTCACTGTAGGGCACTGTTTCATCGTACCGTATTTAATGTCGGGCTCTGTTTAATTTTACATTGTTGCTGGTAGGGCACTGATTCATTGTACCGTATTTAATGTCGGTCTGTGTTTAATTTTACATTGTTCACTGTAGGGCACTGTTTCACTGTACCGTATTTAATGTCGGGCTCTGTTTTATTTTACATTGTTCACATTAGGGCACTGTTTCATTGTACCGTATTTAATGTCGGGCTCTGTTTAATTTTACCTTGTTCAGTGTAGGGCACTGTTTCATTGTACCGTATTTACTGTCGGGCTGTGTTTAATTGTACATTGTTCACTGTAGGGCACTGTTTCATTGTACCGTATTTAATGTCGGGTTGTGTTTAATTGTACATTGTTCACTGTAGGGCACTGTTTCATTGTACTGTATTTAATGTCGGGCTCTGTTTAATTTTACCTTGTTCAGTGTAGGACACTGTTTTATATTACCGTATTTAATGTTGGGCTGTGTTTAATTGTGCATTGTTCACTGTAGGGCACTGTTTCATTGTACCGTATTTAATGTTGGGCTGTGTGTAATTGTATATTGTTCACTGTAGGGCACTGTTTCATTGTACCGTATTTAATGTTGTGCTGTGTTTAAGTTTACATTGTTCAGTGTAGGGCACTGATTCATTGTACTGTATTTAATGTCGGGCTGTGTTTAATTTTACATTGTTCAGTGTAGGGCACTGTTTCACTGCACGGTATTTAATGTCGGGCTATGTTTAATTTTACATTGTTCACTGTAGGTCACTGTTTCATTGTACTGTATTTAATGTCGGGCGCTGTTAAATTTTACCTTGTTGCTTGTAGGGCACTGTTTCATTGTACCGTATTTAATGTCGGGCTCTGTTTAATTTTACCTTGTTCACTGTAGGGCACTGTTTCATTGTACTGTATTTAATGTCCGGCTCTGTTTAATTTTACCTTGTTCACTGTAGGGCACTGTTTCATTGTACTGTATTTAATGTCCGGCTCTGTTTAATTTTACCTTGTTCAGTGTAGGGCACTGTTTCATTTTACTGTATTTAATTTCGGGCAGTGTTTAATTTTACATTGTTCAGTGTAGGGCACTAATTTATTGTACCGTATTTAATGTCGGCCTCTTTTTAATTTTACATTGTTCACTGTAGGGCACTGTTTCATTGTACTGTGTTTAATGTCGGGCTCTGTTTAATTTTACCTTGTTCACTGTAGGGCACTGTTTCATTGTACCGTATTTAATGTCGGGCTCTGTTTAATTTTACATTGTTGCTGGTAGGGCACTGATTCATTGTACCGTATTTACTGTCGGGCTGTGTTTAATTGTACATTGTTCACTGTAGGGCACTGTTTCATTGTACCGTATTTAATGTCGGGCTGTGTTTAATTGTACATTGTTCACTGTAGGGCACTGTTTCATTGTACTGTATTTAATGTCGGGCTCTGTTTAATTTTACCTTGTTCAGTGTAGGACACTGTTTTATATTACCGTATTTAATGTTGGGCTGTGTTTATTTGTACATTGTTCACTGTAGGGCACTGTTTCATTGTACCGTATTTAATGTCGGGCTGTGTTTAATTGTACATTGTTCACTGTAGGGCACTGTTTCATTGTACTGTATTTAATGTCGGGCTCTGTTTAATTTTACCTTGTTCAGTGTAGGACACTGTTTTATATTACCGTATTTAATGTTGGGCTGTGTTTAATTGTACATTGTTCACTGTAGGGCACTGTTTCATTGTACCGTATTTAATGTTGGGCTGTGTGTAATTGTACATTGTTCACTGTAGGGCACTGTTTCATTGTACCGTATTTAATGTTGTGCTGTGTTTAAGTTTACATTGTTCAGTGTAGGGCACTGATTCATTGTACTGTATTTAATGTCGGGCTGTGTTTAATTTTACATTGTTCAGTGTAGGGCACTGTTTCACTGCACGGTATTTAATGTCGGGCTATGTTTAATTTTACATTGTTCACTGTAGGTCACTGTTTCATTGTACTGTATTTAATGTCGGGCGCTGTTTAATTTTACCTTGTTCAATGTTGGGCACTGATTCATTGTACCGTGTTTAATGTCGGGCTGTGTTTAAATTTACATTGTTCAGTGGAGGGCACTGTTTCATTGTACTGTATTTAATGTCGGGCTCTGTTTAATTTTGCCTTGTTTACTGTAGGTCACTGTTTCATTATACTGTATTTAATGTCGGGCTCTGTTTAATTTTACCTTGTTCAGTGTAGGGCACTGTTTCATTGTACCGTATTTAATGTCGGGCTCTGTTTAATTTTACCTTGTTCAGTGTAGGGCACTGTTTCATTTTACCGTATTTAATGTCGGGCTGTGTTTATGTTTACATTGTTCACTGTAGGTCACTGTTTCATTGCACCGTATTTAATGTCGGGCTGTGTTTAATTTTACATTGTTCAGTGTAGTGCACTGTTTCATTCTACCGTATTTAATGTCGGGCTCTGTTTAATTTTACCTTGTTGATTGTAGGACACTGTTTCATTTTACTGTATTTAAAGTCGGGCTGTGTTTAATTTTACATTGTTCAGTGTAGGGCACTGATTCATTGTACCGTATTTAATGTCGGGCTCTGTTTAATTTTACATTGTTCACTGTAGGGCACTGTTTCATTGTACCGTATTTAATGTCGGGCTCTGTTTTATTTTACATTGTTCACATTAGGGCCCTGTTTCATTGTACTGTATTTAATGTCGGGCTCTGTTTAATTTTACGTTGTTCACTGTAGGGCACTGTTTCATTGTACCGTATTTAATGTCTAGCTCTGTTTAATTTTACATTGTTGCTGGTAGGGCACTGATTCATTGTACCGTATTTAATGTCGGGCTGTGTTTAATTGTACACTGTTCAGTGTAGGGCACTGTTTCATTGTACCGTTTTTAATGTGGGGCTCTGTTTAATTTTACCTTGTTCAGTGTAGGGCACTGTTTCATTGTACCGTATTTACTGTCGGGCTGTGTTTAATTGTACACTGTTCACTGTAGGGCACTGTTTCATTGTACCGTATTTAATGTCGGGCTGTGTTTAATTGTACATTATTCACTGTAGGGCACTGTTTCATTGTACCGTATTTAATGTTGGGCTGTGTTTAATTGTACATTGTTCACTGTCGGGCACTGTTTCATTGTACCGTATTTAATGTCGGGCTGTGTTTAATTTTACCTTGCTCAGTGGAGGACACTGTTACATTGTACTGTATTTAATGTCGTGCTCTGTTTAATTTTACATTGTTCACTGTAGGGCACTGTTTCATTGTACCGTATTTAATGTCGGGCTATGTTTAATTTTACATTGTTCACTGTAGGTCACTGTTTCATTGTAACGTATTTAATGTCGGGCTGTGTTTAATTTTACCTTGTTCAGTGTAGGGCACTGTTTCACTGTACCGTATTTAATGTTGGTCTGTGTTTAATTGTACATTGTTCACTGTAGGGCACTGTTTCATTGTACCGTATTTAATGTTGGGCTGTGTTTAATTGTACATTGTTCTCTGTAGGGCACTGTTTCATTGTACCGTATTTAATGTCGGGCTGTGTTTCATTTTACCTTGCTCAGTGGAGGGCACTGTTACATTGTACTGTATTTAATGTCGTGCTCTGTTTAATTTTACATTGTTCACTGTAGGGCACTGTTTCATTGTACCGTATTTAATGTCGGGCTGTGTTTCATTTTACCTTGCTCAGTGGAGGGCACTGTTACATTGTACTGTATTTAATGTCGTGCTCTGTTTAATTTTACATTGTTCACTGTAGGGCACTGTTTCATTGTACCGTATTTAATGTCGGGCTATGTTTAATTTTACATTGTTCACTGTAGGTCACTGTTTCATTGTACTGTATTTAATGTCGGGCTGAGTTTAATTTTACCTTGTCAGTGTAGGGCACTGTTTCATTGTACGGTATTTAATGTCGGGCTCTGTTTTATTTTACATTGTTCACATTAAGGCCCTGTTTCATTGTACTGTATTTAATGTCGGGCTCTGTTTAATTTTTCGTTGTTCACTGTAGGGCACTGTTTCATCGTACCGTATTTAATGTCGGGCTCTGTTTAATTTTACATTGTTGCTGGTAGGGCACTGATTCATTGTACCGTATTTAATGTCGGTCTGTGTTTAATTTTACATTGTTCACTGTAGGGCACTGTTTCACTGTACCGTATTTAATGTCGGGCTCTGTTTTATTTTACATTGTTCACATTAGGGCACTGTTTCATTGTACCGTATTTAATGTCGGGCTCTGTTTAATTTTACCTTGTTCAGTGTAGGGCACTGTTTCATTGTACCGTATTTACTGTCGGGCTGTGTTTAATTGTACATTGTTCACTGTAGGGCACTGTTTCATTGTACCGTATTTAATGTCGGGTTGTGTTTAATTGTACATTGTTCACTGTAGGGCACTGTTTCATTGTACTGTATTTAATGTCGGGCTCTGTTTAATTTTACCTTGTTCAGTGTAGGACACTGTTTTATATTACCGTATTTAATGTTGGGCTGTGTTTAATTGTGCATTGTTCACTGTAGGGCACTGTTTCATTGTACCGTATTTAATGTTGGGCTGTGTGTAATTGTATATTGTTCACTGTAGGGCACTGTTTCATTGTACCGTATTTAATGTTGTGCTGTGTTTAAGTTTACATTGTTCAGTGTAGGGCACTGATTCATTGTACTGTATTTAATGTCGGGCTGTGTTTAATTTTACATTGTTCAGTGTAGGGCACTGTTTCACTGCACGGTATTTAATGTCGGGCTATGTTTAATTTTACATTGTTCACTGTAGGTCACTGTTTCATTGTACTGTATTTAATGTCGGGCGCTGTTAAATTTTACCTTGTTGCTTGTAGGGCACTGTTTCATTGTACCGTATTTAATGTCGGGCTCTGTTTAATTTTACCTTGTTCACTGTAGGGCACTGTTTCATTGTACTGTATTTAATGTCCGGCTCTGTTTAATTTTACCTTGTTCACTGTAGGGCACTGTTTCATTGTACTGTATTTAATGTCCGGCTCTGTTTAATTTTACCTTGTTCAGTGTAGGGCACTGTTTCATTTTACTGTATTTAATTTCGGGCAGTGTTTAATTTTACATTGTTCAGTGTAGGGCACTAATTTATTGTACCGTATTTAATGTCGGCCTCTTTTTAATTTTACATTGTTCACTGTAGGGCACTGTTTCATTGTACTGTGTTTAATGTCGGGCTCTGTTTAATTTTACCTTGTTCACTGTAGGGCACTGTTTCATTGTACCGTATTTAATGTCGGGCTCTGTTTAATTTTACATTGTTGCTGGTAGGGCACTGATTCATTGTACCGTATTTACTGTCGGGCTGTGTTTAATTGTACATTGTTCACTGTAGGGCACTGTTTCATTGTACCGTATTTAATGTCGGGCTGTGTTTAATTGTACATTGTTCACTGTAGGGCACTGTTTCATTGTACTGTATTTAATGTCGGGCTCTGTTTAATTTTACCTTGTTCAGTGTAGGACACTGTTTTATATTACCGTATTTAATGTTGGGCTGTGTTTATTTGTACATTGTTCACTGTAGGGCACTGTTTCATTGTACCGTATTTAATGTCGGGCTGTGTTTAATTGTACATTGTTCACTGTAGGGCACTGTTTCATTGTACTGTATTTAATGTCGGGCTCTGTTTAATTTTACCTTGTTCAGTGTAGGACACTGTTTTATATTACCGTATTTAATGTTGGGCTGTGTTTAATTGTACATTGTTCACTGTAGGGCACTGTTTCATTGTACCGTATTTAATGTTGGGCTGTGTGTAATTGTACATTGTTCACTGTAGGGCACTGTTTCATTGTACCGTATTTAATGTTGTGCTGTGTTTAAGTTTACATTGTTCAGTGTAGGGCACTGATTCATTGTACTGTATTTAATGTCGGGCTGTGTTTAATTTTACATTGTTCAGTGTAGGGCACTGTTTCACTGCACGGTATTTAATGTCGGGCTATGTTTAATTTTACATTGTTCACTGTAGGTCACTGTTTCATTGTACTGTATTTAATGTCGGGCGCTGTTTAATTTTACCTTGTTGCTTGTAGGGCACTGTTTCATTGTACCGTATTTAATGTCGGGCTCTGTTTAATTTTACATTGTTCACTGTAGGGCACTGTTTTATTGTGCTGTATTTAATGTCGGGCTCTGTTTAATTTTACCTCGTTGCTTGTAGGGCACTGTTTCATTGCACTGTATTTAATGTCCGGCTCTGTTTAATTTTACCTTGTTCACTGTAGGGCACTGTTTCATTTTACTGTATTTAATTTCGGGCTGTGTTTAATTTTACATTGTTCAGTGTAGGGCACTGATTTATTGTACCGTATTTAATGTCGGCCTCTGTTTAATTTTACATTGTTCACATTAGGGCACTGTTTCATTGTACTGTGTTTAATGTCGGGCTCTGTTTAATTTTACCTTGTTCACTGGAGGGCACTGTTTCATTGTACCGTATTTAATGTCGGGCTCTGTTTAATTTTACATTGTTGCTGGTAGGGCACTGATTCATTGTACCGTATTTACAGTCGGGCTGTGTTTAATTGTACATTGTTCACTGTAGGGCACTGTTTCATTGTACCGTATTTAATGTCGGGCTGTGTTTAATTGTACATTGTTCACTGTAGGGCACTGATTCATTGTACTGTATTTAATGTCGGGCTGTGTTTAATTTTACATTGTTCAGTGTAGGGCACTGTTTCACTGCACGGTATTTAATGTCGGGCTATGTTTAATTTTACATTGTTCACTGTAGGTCTCTGTTTCATTGTACTGTATTTAATGTCGGGCGCTGTTTAATTTTACCTTGTTGCTTGTAGGGCACTGTTTTATATTGATGTATTTAATGTCGGGCTCTGTTTAATTTTACCTCGTTGCTTGTAGGGCACTGTTTCACTGTACTGTGTTTAATGTCGGGCTCTGTTTAATTTTACCTTGTTCACTGTAGGGCACTGTTTCATTGTACTGTATTTAATGTCCGGCTCTGTTTAATTTTACCTTGTTCACTGTAGGGCACTGTTTCATTTTACTGTATTTAATTTCGGGCTGTGTTTAATTTTACATTGTTCAGTGTAGGGCACTGATTCACTGCACGGTATTTAATGTCGGGCTGTGTTTAATTTTACATTGTTCACTGTAGGGCACTGTTTCATTGCACTGTATTTAATGTCGGGCTCTGTTTAATTTTACCTTGTTGCTTGTAGGGCACTGTTTCATTGTACCGTATTTAATGTCGGGCTCTGTTTAATTTTACCTTGTTCAGTGTAGGGCACTGTTTCATTGTACCGTATTTAATGTCGGGCTGTGTTTAATTTTACATTGTTCAGTGTAGGGCACTGTTTCATTGTAACGTATTTAATGTCGGGATGTGTTTAATTTTACCTTGTTCAGTGTAGGGCACTGTTTCACTGTACCGTATTTAATGTTGGGCTGTGTTTAATTGTACATTGTTCACTGTAGGGCATTGTTTCATTGTGCTGTATTTAATGTTGGGCTCTGTTTAATTTTACCTTGTTCACTGTCGGGCAATGTTTCATTGTCCCGTATTTAATGTCGGGCTCTGTTTAATTTTACATTATTCAGTGTAGGGCCCTGTTTCATTGTACCGTATTTAATGTCGGGCTCTGTTTAAGTTTACATTGTTCAGTGTAGGGCACTGATTCATTGTACTGTATTTAATGTCGGGCTGTGTTTAATTTTACCTTGTTCAATGTTGGGCACTGATTCATTGTACCGTGTTTAATGTCGGGCTGTGTTTAAATTTACATTGTTCAGTGGAGGGCACTGTTTCATTGTACTGTATTTAATGTCGGGCTCTGTTTAATTTTACCTTGTTCAGTGTAGGGCACTGTTTCATTGTACCGTATTTAATGTCGGGCTCTGTTTAATTTTACCTTGTTCAGTGTAGGGCACTGTTTCATTTTACCGTATTTAATGTCGGGCTGTGTTTATGTTTACATTGTTCACTGTAGGTCACTGTTTCATTGCACCGTATTTAATGTCGGGCTGTGTTTAATTTTACATTGTTCAGTGTAGTGCACTGTTTCATTCTACCGTATTTAATGTCGGGCTCTGTTTAATTTTACCTTGTTGATTGTAGGACACTGTTTCATTTTACTGTATTTAATGTCGGGCTGTGTTTAATTTAACATTGTTCAGTGTAGGGCACTGATTCATTGTACCGTATTTAATGTCGGGCTCTGTTTAATTTTACATTGTTCACTGTAGGGCACTGTTTCATTGTACCGTATTTAATGTCGGGCTCTGTTTTATTTTACATTGTTCACATTAGGGCCCTGTTTCATTGTACTGTATTTAATGTCGGGCTCTGTTTAATTTTACGTTGTTCACTGTAGGGCACTGTTTCATTGTACCGTATTTAATGTCTAGCTCTGTTTAATTTTACATTGTTGCTGGTAGGGCACTGATTCATTGTACCGTATTTAATGTCGGGCTGTGTTTAATTGTACACTGTTCAGTGTAGGGCACTGTTTCATTGTACCGTATTTAATGTGGGGCTCTGTTTAATTTTACCTTGTTCAGTGTAGGGCACTGTTTCATTGTACCGTATTTACTGTCGGGCTGTGTTTAATTGTACACTGTTCACTGTAGGGCACTGTTTCATTGTACCGTATTTAATGTCGGGCTGTGTTTAATTGTACATTATTCACTGTAGGGCACTGTTTCATTGTACCGTATTTAATGTTGGGCTGTGTTTAATTGTACATTGTTCACTGTCGGGCACTGTTTCATTGTACCGTATTTAATGTCGGGCTGTGTTTAATTTTACCTTGCTCAGTGGAGGACACTGTTACATTGTACTGTATTTAATGTCGTGCTCTGTTTAATTTTACATTGTTCACTGTAGGGCACTGTTTCATTGTACCGTATTTAATGTCGGGCTATGTTTAATTTTACATTGTTCACTGTAGGTCACTGTTTCATTGTAACGTATTTAATGTCGGGCTGTGTTTAATTTTACCTTGTTCAGTGTAGGGCACTGTTTCACTGTACCGTATTTAATGTTGGTCTGTGTTTAATTGTACATTGTTCACTGTAGGGCACTGTTTCATTGTACCGTATTTAATGTTGGGCTGTGTTTAATTGTACATTGTTCTCTGTAGGGCACTGTTTCATTGTACCGTATTTAATGTCGGGCTGTGTTTCATTTTACCTTGCTCAGTGGAGGGCACTGTTACATTGTACTGTATTTAATGTCGTGCTCTGTTTAATTTTACATTGTTCACTGTAGGGCACTGTTTCATTGTACCGTATTTAATGTCGGGCTATGTTTAATTTTACATTGTTCACTGTAGGTCACTGTTTCATTGTACTGTATTTAATGTCGGGCTGAGTTTAATTTTACCTTGTCAGTGTAGGGCACTGTTTCATTGTACGGTATTGAATGTCGGGCTCTGTTTTATTTTACATTGTTCACATTAAGGCCCTGTTTCATTGTACTGTATTTAATGTCGGGCTCTGTTTAATTTTTCGTTGTTCACTGTAGGGCACTGTTTCATCGTACCGTATTTAATGTCGGGCTCTGTTTAATTTTACATTGTTGCTGGTAGGGCACTGATTCATTGTACCGTATTTAATGTCGGTCTGTGTTTAATTTTACATTGTTCACTGTAGGGCACTGTTTCACTGTACCGTATTTAATGTCGGGCTCTGTTTTATTTTACATTGTTCACATTAGGGCACTGTTTCATTGTACCGTATTTAATGTCGGGCTCTGTTTAATTTTACCTTGTTCAGTGTAGGGCACTGTTTCATTGTACCGTATTTACTGTCGGGCTGTGTTTAATTGTACATTGTTCACTGTAGGGCACTGTTTCATTGTACCGTATTTAATGTCGGGTTGTGTTTAATTGTACATTGTTCACTGTAGGGCACTGTTTCATTGTACTGTATTTAATGTCGGGCTCTGTTTAATTTTACCTTGTTCAGTGTAGGACACTGTTTTATATTACCGTATTTAATGTTGGGCTGTGTTTAATTGTGCATTGTTCACTGTAGGGCACTGTTTCATTGTACCGTATTTAATGTTGGGCTGTGTGTAATTGTATATTGTTCACTGTAGGGCACTGTTTCATTGTACCGTATTTAATGTTGTGCTGTGTTTAAGTTTACATTGTTCAGTGTAGGGCACTGATTCATTGTACTGTATTTAATGTCGGGCTGTGTTTAATTTTACATTGTTCAGTGTAGGGCACTGTTTCACTGCACGGTATTTAATGTCGGGCTATGTTTAATTTTACATTGTTCACTGTAGGTCACTGTTTCATTGTACTGTATTTAATGTCGGGCGCTGTTAAATTTTACCTTGTTGCTTGTAGGGCACTGTTTCATTGTACCGTATTTAATGTCGGGCTCTGTTTAATTTTACCTTGTTCACTGTAGGGCACTGTTTCATTGTACTGTATTTAATGTCCGGCTCTGTTTAATTTTACCTTGTTCACTGTAGGGCACTGTTTCATTGTACTGTATTTAATGTCCGGCTCTGTTTAATTTTACCTTGTTCAGTGTAGGGCACTGTTTCATTGTACCGTATTTAATGTCGGGCTCTGTTTAATTTTACATTGTTGCTGGTAGGGCACTGATTCATTGTACCGTATTTACTGTCGGGCTGTGTTTAATTGTACATTGTTCACTGTAGGGCACTGTTTCATTGTACCGTATTTAATGTCGGGCTGTGTTTAATTGTACATTGTTCACTGTAGGGCACTGTTTCATTGTACTGTATTTAATGTCGGGCTCTGTTTAATTTTACCTTGTTCAGTGTAGGACACTGTTTTATATTACCGTATTTAATGTTGGGCTGTGTTTAATTGTACATTGTTCACTGTAGGGCACTGTTTCATTGTACCGTATTTAATGTCGGGCTGTGTTTAATTGTACATTGTTCACTGTAGGGCACTGTTTCATTGTACTGTATTTAATGTCGGGCTCTGTTTAATTTTACCTTGTTCAGTGTAGGACACTGTTTTATATTACCGTATTTAATGTTGGGCTGTGTTTAATTGTACATTGTTCACTGTAGGGCACTGTTTCATTGTACCGTATTTAATGTTGGGCTGTGTGTAATTGTACATTGTTCACTGTAGGGCACTGTTTCATTGTACCGTATTTAATGTTGTGCTGTGTTTAAGTTTACATTGTTCAGTGTAGGGCACTGATTCATTGTACTGTATTTAATGTCGGGCTGTGTTTAATTTTACATTGTTCACTGTAGGTCACTGTTTCATTGTACTGTATTTAATGTCGGGCGCTGTTTAATTTTACCTTGTTGCTTGTAGGGCACTGTTTCATTGTACCGTATTTAATGTCGGGCTCTGTTTAATTTTACATTGTTCACTGTAGGGCACTGTTTTATTGTGCTGTATTTAATGTCGGGCTCTGTTTAATTTTACCTCGTTGCTTGTAGGGCACTGTTTCATTGCACTGTATTTAATGTCCGGCTCTGTTTAATTTTACCTTGTTCACTGTAGGGCACTGTTTCATTTTACTGTATTTAATTTCGGGCTGTGTTTAATTTTACATTGTTCAGTGTAGGGCACTGATTTATTGTACCGTATTTAATGTCGGCCTCTGTTTAATTTTACATTGTTCACATTAGGGCACTGTTTCATTGTACTGTGTTTAATGTCGGGCTCTGTTTAATTTTACCTTGTTCACTGGAGGGCACTGTTTCATTGTACCGTATTTAATGTCGGGCTCTGTTTAATTTTACATTGTTGCTGGTAGGGCACTGATTCATTGTACCGTATTTACTGTCGGGCTGTGTTTAATTGTACATTGTTCACTGTAGGGCACTGTTTCATTGTACCGTATTTAATGTCGGGCTGTGTTTAATTGTACATTGTTCACTGTAGGGCACTGATTCATTGTACTGTATTTAATGTCGGGCTGTGTTTAATTTTACATTGTTCAGTGTAGGGCACTGTTTCACTGCACGGTATTTAATGTCGGGCTATGTTTAATTTTACATTGTTCACTGTAGGTCTCTGTTTCATTGTACTGTATTTAATGTCGGGCGCTGTTTAATTTTACCTTGTTGCTTGTAGGGCACTGTTTCATTGTACCGTATTTAATGTCGGGCTCTGTTTAATTTTACATTGTTCACTGTAGGGCACTGTTTTATATTGATGTATTTAATGTCGGGCTCTGTTTAATTTTACCTCGTTGCTTGTAGGGCACTGTTTCACTGTACTGTGTTTAATGTCGGGCTCTGTTTAATTTTACCTTGTTCACTGTAGGGCACTGTTTCATTGTACTGCATTTAATGTCCGGCTCTGTTTAATTTTACCTTGTTCACTGTAGGGCACTGTTTCATTTTACTGTATTTAATTTCGGGCTGTGTTTAATTTTACATTGTTCAGTGTAGGGCACTGATTCACTGCACGGTATTTAATGTCGGGCTATGTTTAATTTTACATTGTTCACTGTAGGTCACTGTTTCATTGTACTGTATTGAATGTCGGGCGCTGTTTAATTTTACCTTGTTGCTTGTAGGGCACTGTTTCATTGCACTGTATTTAATGTCGGGCTGTGTTTAATTTTACATTGTTCACTGTAGGGCACTGTTTCATTGCACTGTATTTAATGTCGGGCTCTGTTTAATTTTACCTTGTTGCTTGTAGGGCACTGTTTCATTGTACCGTATTTAATGTCGGGCTCTGTTTAATTTTACCTTGTTCAGTGTAGGGCACTGTTTCATTGTACCGTATTTAATGTCGGGCTGTGTTTAATTTTACATTGTTCAGTGTAGAGCACTGTTTCATTGTAACGTATTTAATGTCGGGATGTGTTTAATTTTACCTTGTTCAGTGTAGGGCACTGTTTCACTGTACCGTATTTAATGTTGGGCTGTGTTTAATTGTACATTGTTCACTGTAGGGCATTGTTTCATTGTGCTGTATTTAATGTTGGGCTCTGTTTAATTTTACCTTGTTCACTGTCGGGCAATGTTTCATTGTCCCGTATTTAATGTCGGGCTCTGTTTAATTTTACATTATTCAGTGTAGGGCCCTGTTTCATTGTACCGTATTTAATGTTGTGCTGTGTTTAAGTTTACATTGTTCAGTGTAGGGCACTGATTCATTGTACTGTATTTAATGTCGGGCTGTGTTTAATTTTACCTTGTTCAATGTTGGGCACTGATTCATTGTACCGTGTTTAATGTCGGGCTGTGTTTAAATTTACATTGTTCAGTGGAGGGCACTGTTTCATTGTACTGTATTTAATGTCGGGCTCTGTTTAATTTTGCCTTGTTTACTGTAGGTCACTGTTTCATTATACTGTATTTAATGTCGGGCTCTGTTTAATTTTACCTTGTTCAGTGTAGGGCACTGTTTCATTGTACCGTATTTAATGTCGGGCTCTGTTTAATTTTACCTTGTTCAGTGTAGGGCACTGTTTCATTTTACCGTATTTAATGTCGGGCTGTGTTTATGTTTACATTGTTCACTGTAGGTCACTGTTTCATTGCACCGTATTTAATGTCGGGCTGTGTTTAATTTTACATTGTTCAGTGTAGAGCACTGTTTCATTCTACCGTATTTAATGTCGGGCTCTGTTTAATTTTACCTTGTTGATTGTAGGACACTGTTTCATTTTACTGTATTTAATGTCGGGCTGTGTTTAATTTTACATTGTTCAGTGTAGGGCACTGATTCATTGTACCGTATTTAATGTCGGGCTCTGTTTAATTTTACATTGTTCACTGTAGGGCACTGTTTCATTGTACCGTATTTAATGTCGGGCTCTGTTTTATTTTACATTGTTCACATTAGGGCCCTGTTTCATTGTACTGTATTTAATGTCGGGCTCTGTTTAATTTTACGTTGTTCACTGTAGGGCACTGTTTCATTGTACCGTATTTAATGTCTAGCTCTGTTTAATTTTACATTGTTGCTGGTAGGGCACTGATTCATTGTACCGTATTTAATGTCGGGCTGTGTTTAATTGTACACTGTTCAGTGTAGGGCACTGTTTCATTGTACCGTATTTAATGTGGGGCTCTGTTTAATTTTACCTTGTTCAGTGTAGGGCACTGTTTCATTGTACCGTATTTACTGTCGGGCTGTGTTTAATTGTACACTGTTCACTGTAGGGCACTGTTTCATTGTACCGTATTTAATGTCGGGCTGTGTTTAATTGTACATTATTCACTGTAGGGCACTGTTTCATTGTACCGTATTTAATGTTGGGCTGTGTTTAATTGTACATTGTTCACTGTCGGGCACTGTTTCATTGTACCGTATTTAATGTCGGGCTGTGTTTAATTTTACCTTGCTCAGTGGAGGACACTGTTACATTGTACTGTATTTAATGTCGTGCTCTGTTTAATTTTACATTGTTCACTGTAGGGCACTGTTTCATTGTACCGTATTTAATGTCGGGCTATGTTTAATTTTACATTGTTCACTGTAGGTCACTGTTTCATTGTAACGTATTTAATGTCGGGCTGTGTTTAATTTTACCTTGTTCAGTGTAGGGCACTGTTTCACTGTACCGTATTTAATGTTGGTCTGTGTTTAATTGTACATTGTTCACTGTAGGGCACTGTTTCATTGTACCGTATTTAATGTTGGGCTGTGTTTAATTGTACATTGTTCTCTGTAGGGCACTGTTTCATTGTACCGTATTTAATGTCGGGCTGTGTTTCATTTTACCTTGCTCAGTGGAGGGCACTGTTACATTGTACTGTATTTAATGTCGTGCTCTGTTTAATTTTACATTGTTCACTGTAGGGCACTGTTTCATTGTACCGTATTTAATGTCGGGCTATGTTTAATTTTACATTGTTCACTGTAGGTCACTGTTTCATTGTACTGTATTTAAAGACGGGCTGAGTTTAATTTTACCTTGTCAGTGTAGGGCACTGTTTCATTGTACGGTATTTAATGTCGGGCTCTGTTTTATTTTACATTGTTCACATTAAGGCCCTGTTTCATTGTACTGTATTTAATGTCGGGCTCTGTTTAATTTTTCGTTGTTCACTGTAGGGCACTGTTTCATCGTACCGTATTTAATGTCGGGCTCTGTTTAATTTTACATTGTTGCTGGTAGGGCACTGATTCATTGTACCGTATTTAATGTCGGTCTGTGTTTAATTTTACATTGTTCACTGTAGGGCACTGTTTCACTGTACCGTATTTAATGTCGGGCTCTGTTTTATTTTACATTGTTCACATTAGGGCACTGTTTCATTGTACCGTATTTAATGTCGGGCTCTGTTTAATTTTACCTTGTTCAGTGTAGGGCACTGTTTCATTGTACCGTATTTACTGTCGGGCTGTGTTTAATTGTACATTGTTCACTGTAGGGCACTGTTTCATTGTACCGTATTTAATGTCGGGCTGTGTTTAATTGTACATTGTTCACTGTAGGGCACTGTTTCATTGTACTGTATTTAATGTCGGGCTCTGTTTAATTTTACCTTGTTCAGTGTAGGACACTGTTTTATATTACCGTATTTAATGTTGGGCTGTGTTTAATTGTGCATTGTTCACTGTAGGGCACTGTTTCATTGTACCGTATTTAATGTTGGGCTGTGTGTAATTGTATATTGTTCACTGTAGGGCACTGTTTCATTGTACCGTATTTAATGTTGTGCTGTGTTTAAGTTTACATTGTTCAGTGTAGGGCACTGATTCATTGTACTGTATTTAATGTCGGGCTGTGTTTAATTTTACATTGTTCAGTGTAGGGCACTGTTTCACTGCACGGTATTTAATGTCGGGCTATGTTTAATTTTACATTGTTCACTGTAGGTCACTGTTTCATTGTACTGTATTTAATGTCGGGCGCTGTTTAATTTTACCTTGTTGCTTGTAGGGCACTGTTTCATTGTACCGTATTTAATGTCGGGCTCTGTTTAATTTTACCTTGTTCACTGTAGGGCACTGTTTCATTGTACTGTGTTTAATGTCGGGCTCTGTTTAATTTTACCTTGTTCACTGTAGGGCACTGTTTCATTGTACCGTATTTAATGTCGGGCTCTGTTTAATTTTACATTGTTGCTGGTAGGGCACTGATTCATTGTACCGTATTTACTGTCGGGCTGTGTTTAATTGTACATTGTTCACTGTAGGGCACTGTTTCATTGTACCGTATTTAATGTCGGGCTGTGTTTAATTGTACATTGTTCACTGTAGGGCACTGTTTCATTGTACTGTATTTAATGTCGGGCTCTGTTTAATTTTACCTTGTTCAGTGTAGGACACTGTTTTATATTACCGTATTTAATGTTGGGCTGTGTTTAATTGTACATTGTTCACTGTAGGGCACTGTTTCATTGTACCGTATTTAATGTCGGGCTGTGTTTAAGTTTACATTGTTCAGTGTAGGGCACTGATTCATTATACTGTATTTAATGTCGGGCTGTGTTTAATTTTACCTTGTTCAGTGTAGGACACTGTTTTATATTACCGTATTTAATGTTGGGCTGTGTTTAATTGTACATTGTTCACTGTAGGGCACTGTTTCATTGTACCGTATTTAATGTCGGGCTGTGTTTAAGTTTACATTGTTCAGTGTAGGGCACTGATTCATTGTACTGTATTTAATGTCGGGCTGTGTTTAATTTTACATTGTTCAGTGTAGGGCACTGTTTCACTGCACGGTATTTAATGTCGGGCTATGTTTAATTTTACATTGTTCACTGTAGGTCACTGTTTCATTGTACTGTATTTAATGTTGGGCTCTGTTTAATTTTACCTTGTTGCTTGTAGGGCACTGTCTCATTGTACCGTATTTAATGTCGAGCTCTGTTTAATTTTACATTGTAGCTTGTAGGGCACTGTTTCATTGTACTTTATTTAATGTCGGGCTCTGTTTAATTTTACCTTGTTCACTGTAGGTCACTGTTTCATTGTACTGTATTTAATGTCGGGCTGTGTTTAATTTTACATTGTTCACTGTAGGGCACTGTTTCATTGCACTGTATTTAATGTCGGGCTCTGTTTAATTTTACCTTGTTGCTTGTAGGGCACTGTTTCATTGTACCGTATTTAATGTCGGGCTCTGTTTAATTTTACATTGTTCACTGTAGGGCACTGTTTCATTGTGCTGTATTTAATGTCGGGCTCTGTTTAATTTTACCCCATTGCTTGTAGGGCACTGTTTCATTGTACTGTATTTAATGTCGGGCTCTGTTTAATTTTACCTTGTTCAGTGTAGGGCACTGTTTCATTGTACCGTATTTAATGTCGGGCGGTGTTTAATTTTACATTGTTCCGTGTAGGGCACTGTTTCATTGTAACGTATTTAATGTCGGGCTGTGTTTAATTTTACCTTGTTCAGTGTAGGGCACTGTTTCACTGTACCGTATTTAATGTTGGGCTGTGTTTAATTGTACATTGTTCACTGTAGGGCACTGTTTCATTGTACTGTATTTAATGTCGGGCTCTGTTTAATTTTACCTTGTTCAGTGTAGGACACTGTTTTATATTACCGTATTTAATGTTGGGCTGTGTTTAATTGTACATTGTTCACTGTAGGGCACTGTTTCATTGTACCGTATTTAATGTTGGGCTGTGTGTAATTGTACATTGTTCACTGTAGGGCACTGTTTCATTGTACTGTATTTAATGTCGGGCTCTGTTTAATTTTACCTTGTTCAGTGTAGGACACTGTTTTATATTACCGTATTTAATGTTGGGCTGTGTTTAATTGTACATTGTTCACTGTAGGGCACTGATTCATTGTACTGTATTTAATGTCGGGCTGTGTTTAATTTTACATTGTTCAGTGTAGGGCACTGTTTCACTGCACGGTATTTAATGTCGGGCTATGTTTAATTTTACATTGTTCACTGTAGGTCACTGTTTCATTGTACTGTATTTAATGTCGGGCGCTGTTTAATTTTACCTTGTTGCTTGTAGGGCACTGTTTCATTGTACCGTATTTAATGTCGGGCTCTGTTTAATTTTACATTGTTCACTGTAGGGCACTGTTTTATTGTGCTGTATTTAATGTCGGGCTCTGTTTAATTTTACCTCGTTGCTTGTAGGGCACTGTTTCATTGTACTGTATTTAATGTCCGGCTCTGTTTAATTTTACCTTGTTCACTGTAGGGCACTGTTTCATTGTACTGTATTTAATGTCCGGCTCTGTTTAATTTTACCTTGTTCACTGTAGGGCACTGTTTCATTTTACTGTATTTAATTTCGGGCTGTGTTTAATTTTACATTGTTCAGTGTAGGGCACTGATTCACTGCACGGTATTTAATGTCGGGCTATGTTTAATTTTACATTGTTCACTGTAGGTCACTGTTTCATTGTACTGTATTTAATGTCGGGCGCTGTTTAATTTTACCTTGTTGCTTGTAGGGCACAGTTTCATTGTATCGTATTTAATGTCGGGCTCTGTTTAATTTTACCTTGTTGCTTGTAGGGCACTGTCTCATTGTACCGTATTTAATGTCGAGCTCTGTTTAATTTTACATTGTAGCTTGTAGGGCACTGTTTCATTGTACTGTATTTAATGTCGGGCTCTGTTTAATTTTACCTTGTTCACTGTAGGTCACTGTTTCATTGTACCGTATTTAATGTCGGGCTCTGTTTAATTTTACCTTGTTCACTGTAGGGCACTGTTTCATTGCACTGTATTTAATGTCGGGCTGTGTTTAATTTTACATTGTTCACTGTAGGGCACTGTTTCATTGCACTGTATTTAATGTCGGGCTCTGTTTAATTTTACCTTGTTGCTTGTAGGGCACTGTTTCATTGTACCGTATTTAATGTCGGGCTCTGTTTAATTTTACCTTGTTCAGTGTAGGGCACTGTTTCATTGTACCGTATTTAATGTCGGGCTGTGTTTAATTTTACATTGTTCAGTGTAGGGCACTGTTTCATTGTAACGTATTTAATGTCGGGATGTGTTTAATTTTACCTTGTTCAGTGTAGGGCACTGTTTCACTGTACCGTATTTAATGTTGGGCTGTGTTTAATTGTACATTGTTCACTGTAGGGCATTGTTTCATTGTGCTGTATTTAATGTTGGGCTCTGTTTAATTTTACCTTGTTCACTGTCGGGCAATGTTTCATTGTCCCGTATTTAATGTCGGGCTCTGTTTAATTTTACATTATTCAGTGTAGGGCCCTGTTTCATTGTACCGTATTTAATGTCGGGCTCTGTTTAAGTTTACATTGTTCAGTGTAGGGCACTGCTTCATTGTACTGTATTTAATGTCGGGCTGTGTTTAATTTTACCTTGTTCAATGTTGGGCACTGATTCATTGTACCGTGTTTAATGTCGGGCTGTGTTTAAATTTACATTGTTCAGTGGAGGGCACTGTTTCATTGTACTGTATTTAATGTCGGGCTCTGTTTAATTTTGCCTTGTTTACTGTAGGTTACTGTTTCATTATACTGTATTTAATGTCGGGCTCTGTTTAATTTTACCTTGTTCAGTGTAGGGCACTGTTTCATTGTACCGTATTTAATGTCGGGCTCTGTTTAATTTTACCTTGTTCAGTGTAGGGCACTGTTTCATTTTACCGTATTTAATGTCGGGCTGTGTTTATGTTTACATTGTTCACTGTAGGTCACTGTTTCATTGCACCGTATTTAATGTCGGGCTGTGTTTAATTTTACATTGTTCAGTGTAGTGCACTGTTTCATTCTACCGTATTTAATGTCGGGCTCTGTTTAATTTTACCTTGTTGCTTGTAGGACACTGTTTCATTTTACTGTATTTAATGTCGGGCTGTGTTTAATTTTACATTGTTCAGTGTAGGGCACTGATTCATTGTACCGTATTTAATGTCGGGCTCTGTTTAATTTTACATTGTTCACTGTAGGGCACTGTTTCATTGTACCGTATTTAATGTCGGGCTCTGTTTTATTTTACATTGTTCACATTAGGGCCCTGTTTCATTGTACTGTATTTAATGTCGGGCTCTGTTTAATTTTACGTTGTTCACTGTAGGGCACGGTTTCATTGTACCGTATTTAATGTCTAGCTCTGTTTAATTTTACATTGTTGCTGGTAGGGCACTGATTCATTGTACCGTATTTAATGTCGGGCTGTGTTTAATTGTACACTGTTCAGTGTAGGGCACTGTTTCATTGTACCGTATTTAATGTCGGGCTCTGTTTAATTTTACCTTGTTCAGTGTAGGGCACTGTTTCATTGTACCGTATTTACTGTCGGGCTGTGTTTAATTGTACACTGTTCACTGTAGGGCACTGTTTCATTGTACCGTATTTAATGTCGGGCTGTGTTTAATTGTACATTATTCACTGTAGGGCACTGTTTCATTGTACCGTATTTAATGTTGGGCTGTGTTTAATTGTACATTGTTCACTGTCGGGCACTGTTTCATTGTACCGTATTTAATGTCGGGCTGTGTTTAATTTTACCTTGCTCAGTGGAGGACACTGTTACATTGTACTGTATTTAATGTCGTGCTCTGTTTAATTTTACATTGTTCACTGTAGGGCACTGTTTCATTGTACCGTATTTAATGTCGGGCTATGTTTAATTTTACATTGTTCACTGTAGGTCACTGTTTCATTGTAACGTATTTAATGTCGGGCTGTGTTTAATTTTACCTTGTTCAGTGTAGGGCACTGTTTCACTGTACCGTATTTAATGTTGGTCTGTGTTTAATAGTACATTGTTCACTGTAGGGCACTGTTTCATTGTACCGTATTTAATGTTGGGCTGTGTTTAATTGTACATTGTTCTCTGTAGGGCACTGTTTCATTGTACCGTATTTAATGTCGGGCTGTGTTTCATTTTACCTTGCTCAGTGGAGGGCACTGTTACATTGTACTGTATTTAATGTCGTGCTCTGTTTAATTTTACATTGTTCACTGTAGGGCACTGTTTCATTGTACCGTATTTAATGTCGGGCTATGTTTAATTTTACATTGTTCACTGTAGGTCACTGTTTCATTGTACTGTATTTAATGTCGGGCTGAGTTTAATTTTACCTTGTCAGTGTAGGGCACTGTTTCATTGTACGGTATTTAATGTCGGGCTCTGTTTTATTTTACATTGTTCACATTAATGCCCTGTTTCATTGTACTGTATTTAATGTCGGGCTCTGTTTTATTTTACATTGTTCACATTAATGCCCTGCTTCATTGTACTGTATTTAATGTCGGGCTCTGTTTAATTTTTCGTTGTTCACTGTAGGGCACTGTTTCATCGTACCGTATTTAATGTCGGGCTCTGTTTAATTTTACATTGTTGCTGGTAGGGCACTGATTCATTGTACCGTATTTAATGTCGGTCTGTGTTTAATTTTACATTGTTCACTGTAGGGCACTGTTTCACTGTACCGTATTTAATGTCGGGCTCTGTTTTATTTTACATTGTTCACATTAGGGCACTGTTTCATTGTACCGTATTTAATGTCGGGCTCTGTTTAATTTTACCTTGTTCAGTGTAGGGCACTGTTTCATTGTACCGTATTTACTGTCGGGCTGTGTTTAATTGTACATTGTTCACTGTAGGGCACTGTTTCATTGTACCGTATTTAATGTCGGGCTGTGTTTAATTGTACATTGTTCACTGTAGGGCACTGTTTCATTGTACTGTATTTAATGTCGGGCTCTGTTTAATTTTACCTTGTTCAGTGTAGGACACTGTTTTATATTACCGTATTTAATGTTGGGCTGTGTTTAATTGTGCATTGTTCACTGTAGGGCACTGTTTCATTGTACCGTATTTAATGTTGGGCTGTGTGTAATTGTACATTGTTCACTGTAGGGCACTGTTTCATTGTACCGTATTTAATGTTGTGCTGTGTTTAAGTTTACATTGTTCAGTGTAGGGCACTGATTCATTGTACTGTATTTAATGTCGGGCTGTGTTTAATTTTACATTGTTCAGTGTAGGGCACTGTTTCACTGCACGGTATTTAATGTCGGGCTATGTTTAATTTTACATTGTTCACTGTAGGTCACTGTTTCATTGTACTGTATTTAATGTCGGGCGCTGTTTAATTTTACCTTGTTGCTTGTAGGGCACTGTTTCATTGTACCGTATTTAATGTCGGGCTCTGTTTAATTTTACATTGTTCACTGTAGGGCACTGTTTTATTGTGCTGTATTTAATGTCGGGCTCTGTTTAATTTTACCTCGTTGCTTGTAGGGCACTGTTTCATTGTACTGTGTTTAATGTCGGGCTCTGTTTAATTTTACCTTGTTCACTGTAGGGCACTGTTTCATTGTACTGTATTTAATGTCCGGCTCTGTTTAATTTTACCTTGTTCACTGTAGGGCACTGTTTCATTGTACTGTATTTAATGTCCGGCTCTGTTTAATTTTACCTTGTTCAGTGTAGGGCACTGTTTCATTTTACTGTATTTAATTTCGGGCTGTGTTTAATTTTACATTGTTCAGTGTAGGGCACTAATTTATTGTACCGTATTTAATGTCGGCCTCTTTTTAATTTTACATTGTTCACTGTAGGGCACTGTTTCATTGTACTGTGTTTAATGTCGGGCTCTGTTTAATTTTACCTTGTTCACTGTAGGGCACTGTTTCATTGTACCGTATTTAATGTCGGGCTCTGTTTAATTTTACATTGTTGCTGGTAGGGCACTGATTCATTGTACCGTATTTACTGTCGGGCTGTGTTTAATTGTACATTGTTCACTGTAGGGCACTGTTTCATTGTACCGTATTTAATGTCGGGCTGTGTTTAATTGTACATTGTTCACTGTAGGGCACTCTTTCATTGTACTGTATTTAATGTCGGGCTCTGTTTAATTTTACCTTGTTCAGTGTAGGACACTGTTTTATATTACCGTATTTAATGTTGGGCTGTGTTTAATTGTACATTGTTCACTGTAGGGCACTGTTTCATTGTACCGTATTTAATGTCGGGCTGTGTTTAAGTTTACATTGTTCAGTGTAGGGCACTGATTCATTGTACTGTATTTAATGTCGGGCTGTGTTTAATTTTACATTGTTCAGTGTAGGGCACTGTTTCACTGCACGGTATTTAATGTCGGGCTATGTTTAATTTTACATTGTTCACTGTAGGTCACTGTTTCATTGTACTGTATTTAATGTCGGGCGCTGTTTAATTTTACCTTGTTGCTTGTAGGGCACTGTTTCATTGTATCGTATTTAATGTCGGGCTCTGTTGAATTTTACCTTGTTCACTGTAGGTCACTGTCTCATTGCACCGTATTTAATGTCGGGCTGTGTTTAATTTTACATTGTTCAGTGTAGTGCACTGTTTCATTCTACTGTATTTAATGTTGGGCTCTGTTTAATTTTACCTTGTTGCTTGTAGGGCACTGTTTCATTGTACCGTATTTAATGTCGAGCTCTGTTTAATTTTACATTGTAGCTTGTAGGGCACTGTTTCATTGTACTGTATTTAATGTCGGGCTCTGTTTAATTTTACCTTGTTCACTGTAGGTCACTGTTTCATTGTACTGTATTTAACGTCGGGCTGTGTTTAATTTTACATTGTTCACTGTAGGGCACTGTTTCATTGCACTGTATTTAATGTCGGGCTCTGTTTAATTTTACCTTGTTGCTTGTAGGGCACTGTTTCATTGTACCGTATTTAATGTCGGGCTCTGTTTAATTTTACATTGTTCACTGTAGGGCACTGTTTCATTGTGCTGTATTTAATGTCGGGCTCTGTTTAATTTTACCCCATTGCTTGTAGGGCACTGTTTCATTGTACTGTATTTAATGTCGGGCTCTGTTTAATTTTACCTTGTTCACTGTAGGGCACAGTTTCATTGTACTGTATTTAATGTCCGGCTCTGTTTAATTTTACCTTGTTCACTGTAGGGCACTGTTTCATTTTACTGTATTTAATGTCGGGCTGTGTTTAATTTTACATTGTTCAGTGTAGGGCACTGATTCATTGTACCGTATTTAATGTCGGGCTCTATTTAATTTTACGTTGTTCACTGTAGGGCACTGTTTCATTGTACCGTATTTAATTTCGTTCTCTGTTTAATTTTACATTGTTGCTGGTAGGGCAATTATTCATTGTACCGTATTTAATGTCGCGCTGTGTTTAATTTTACATTGTTCACTGTAGGGCACTGTTTCATTGTACCGTATTTAATGTCGGGCTCTGTTTTATTTTACATTGTTCACATTAGGGCCCTGTTTCATTGTACTGTATTAAATGCCGGGCTCTGTTTAACTTTACATTGTTAACTGTAGGGCATTGTTTCATTGTGCTGTATTTAATGCTGGGCTCTGTTTAATTTTACCTTGTTCACTGTCGGGCACTTTTTCATTGTCCCGTATTTAATGTCGGGCTCTGTTTAATTTTACATTATTCAGTGTAGGGCACTGTTTCATTGTACTGTCTTTAATGTCGGGCTCTGTTTAATTTTGCCTTGTTTACTGTAGGTCACTGTTTCATTGTACTGTACTTAATGCCGGGCTGTGTTTAATTTTACATTGTTCAGTGTAGGGCACTGATTCATTGTACCGTATTTAATGTCGGGCTGTGTTTAAGTTTACATTGTTCAGTGTAGGGCACTGTTTCACTGTACCGTATTTAATGTCGGGCTATGTTTAATTTTACATTGTTTACTGTAGGTCACTGTTTCATTGTACTGTATTTAATGTCGGGCTCTGTATAATTTTACCTTGTTGCTTGTAGGGCACTGTTTCATTGTACCGTATTTAATGTCGGGCTCTGTTTAATTTTACCTTGTTAACTGTAGGTCACTGTTTCATTGCACCGTATTTAATGTCGGGCTGTGTTTAATTTTACATTGTTCAGTGTAGTGCACTGTTTCATTGTACTGTATTTAATGTTGGGCTCTGTTTAATTTTACCTTGTTCACTGTAGGTCACTGCTTCATTGTACTGTATTTAATGTCGAGCTCTGTTTAATTTTACCTTGTTCACTGTAGGTCACTGCTTCATTGTACTGTATTTAATGTCGGGCTGTGTTTAATTTTACATTGTTCACTGTAGGGCACTGTTTCATTGCACTGTATTTAATGTCTGTCTCTGTTTAATTTTACCTTGTTCACTGTAGGGCACTGTTTCATTTTACTGTATTTAATGTCGGGCTGTGTTTAATTTTACATTGTTCAGTGTAGGGCACTGATTCATTGTACCGTATTTAATGTCGGGCTCTGATTAATTTTACATTGTTCACTGTCGGGCACTGTTTCATTGTACCGTATTTAATGTCGGGCTCTGTTTTATTTTACATTGTTCACATTAGGGCCCTGTTTCATTGTACTGTATTTAATGTCGGGCTCTGTTTAATTTTACGTTGTTCACTGTAGGGCACTGATTCATTGTACCGTATTTAATGTCGGGCTGTGTTTAATTTTACATTGTTCACTGTAGGGCACTGTTTCATTGTACCGTATTTAATGTCGGGCTCTGTTTAATTTTACCTTGTTCAGTGTAGGGCACTGTTTCATTGTACCGTATTTAATGTCGGGCTCTGTTTAATTTTACCTTGTTCAGTGTAGGGCACTGTTTCATTGTACCGTACTTACTGTCGGGCTGTGTTTAATTGTACATTGTTCACTGTAGGGCACTGTTTCATTTAACCGTATTTAATGTCGGGCTGTGTTTAATTGTACATTGTTCACTGTAGGGCACTGTTTAATTGTACTGTATTTAATGTCGGGCTCTGTTTAATTTTACCTTGTTCAGTGTAGGGCACTGTTTCATTGTACCGTATTTAATGTCGGGCTCTGTTTAATTTTACCTTGTTCAGTGTAGGGCACTGTTTCACTGTACCGTATTTACTGTCGGGTTGTGTTTAAATGTACATTGTTCACTGTAGGGCACTGTTTCATTGTACCGTATTTAATGTCGGGCTGTGTTTAATTGTACATTGTTCACTGTAGGGCACTGTTTCATTGTACTGTATTTAATGTCGGGCTCTGTTTAATTTTACCTTGTTCAGTGTAGGGCACTGTTTCATTGTACCGTATTTAATGTCGGGGGTGTTTAATTTTCCATTGTTCAGTGTAGGGCACTGTTTCATTGTACCGTATTTAATGTCGGGCTTTGTTTAATTTTACCTTGTTCAGTGTAGGGCACTGTTTCATATTACCGTATTTAATGTCGGGCTCTGTTTAATTTTACATTGTTGCTGGTAGGGCACTGATTCATTGTACCGTATTTAATGTCGGGCTGTGTTTAACTTTACATTGTTCACTGCAGGGCATTGTTTCATTGTACCGTATTTAATGTTGGGCTCTGTTTAATTTTACCTTGTTCACTGTAGGGCACTGTTTCATTGTGCTGTATTTAATGTTGGGCTCTGTTTAATTTTACCTTGTTCACTGTTGGGCACTGTTTCATTGTCCCGTATTTAATGTCGGGCTCTGTTTAATTTTACATTATTCAGTGTAGGGCACTGTTTCATTGTACTGTATTTAATGTCGGGCTCTGTTTAATTTTACCTCGTTGCTTGTAGGGCACTGTTTCATTGTACTGTGTTTAATGTCGGGCTCTGTTTAATTTTACCTTGTTCACTGTAGGGCACTGTTTCATTGTACTGTATTTAATGTCCGGCTCTGTTTAATTTTACCTTGTTCACTGTAGGGCACTGTTTCATTGTACTGTATTTAATGTCCGGCTCTGTTTAATTTTACCTTGTTCAGTGTAGGGCACTGTTTCATTTTACTGTATTTAATTTCGGGCTGTGTTTAATTTTACATTGTTCAGTGTAGGGCACTAATTTATTGTACCGTATTTAATGTCGGCCTCTTTTTAATTTTACATTGTTCACTGTAGGGCACTGTTTCATTGTACTGTGTTTAATGTCGGGCTCTGTTTAATTTTACCTTGTTCACTGTAGGGCACTGTTTCATTGTACCGTATTTAATGTCGGGCTCTGTTTAATTTTACATTGTTGCTGGTAGGGCACTGATTCATTGTACCGTATTTACTGTCGGGCTGTGTTTAATTGTACATTGTTCACTGTAGGGCACTGTTTCATTGTACCGTATTTAATGTCGGGCTGTGTTTAATTGTACATTGTTCACTGTAGGGCACTGTTTCATTGTACTGTATTTAATGTCGGGCTCTGTTTAATTTTACCTTGTTCAGTGTAGGACACTGTTTTATATTACCGTATTTAATGTTGGGCTGTGTTTAATTGTACATTGTTCACTGTAGGGCACTGTTTCATTGTACCGTATTTAATGTCGGGCTGTGTTTAAGTTTACATTGTTCAGTGTAGGGCACTGATTCATTGTACTGTATTTAATGTCGGGCTGTGTTTAATTTTACATTGTTCAGTGTAGGGCACTGTTTCACTGCACGGTATTTAATGTCGGGCTATGTTTAATTTTACATTGTTCACTGTAGGTCACTGTTTCATTGTACTGTATTTAATGTCGGGCGCTGTTTAATTTTACCTTGTTGCTTGTAGGGCACTGTTTCATTGTATCGTATTTAATGTCGGGCTCTGTTGAATTTTACCTTGTTCACTGTAGGTCACTGTCTCATTGCACCGTATTTAATGTCGGGCTGTGTTTAATTTTACATTGTTCAGTGTAGTGCACTGTTTCATTCTACTGTATTTAATGTTGGGCTCTGTTTAATTTTACCTTGTTGCTTGTAGGGCACTGTTTCATTGTACCGTATTTAATGTCGAGCTCTGTTTAATTTTACATTGTAGCTTGTAGGGCACTGTTTCATTGTACTGTATTTAATGTCGGGCTCTGTTTAATTTTACCTTGTTCACTGTAGGTCACTGTTTCATTGTACTGTATTTAACGTCGGGCTGTGTTTAATTTTACATTGTTCACTGTAGGGCACTGTTTCATTGCACTGTATTTAATGTCGGGCTCTGTTTAATTTTACCTTGTTGCTTGTAGGGCACTGTTTCATTGTACCGTATTTAATGTCGGGCTCTGTTTAATTTTACATTGTTCACTGTAGGGCACTGTTTCATTGTGCTGTATTTAATGTCGGGCTCTGTTTAATTTTACCCCATTGCTTGTAGGGCACTGTTTCATTGTACTGTATTTAATGTCGGGCTCTGTTTAATTTTACCTTGTTCACTGTAGGGCACAGTTTCATTGTACTGTATTTAATGTCCGGCTCTGTTTAATTTTACCTTGTTCACTGTAGGGCACTGTTTCATTTTACTGTATTTAATGTCGGGCTGTGTTTAATTTTACATTGTTCAGTGTAGGGCACTGATTCATTGTACCGTATTTAATGTCGGGCTCTATTTAATTTTACGTTGTTCACTGTAGGGCACTGTTTCATTGTACCGTATTTAATTTCGTTCTCTGTTTAATTTTACATTGTTGCTGGTAGGGCAATTATTCATTGTACCGTATTTAATGTCGCGCTGTGTTTAATTTTACATTGTTCACTGTAGGGCACTGTTTCATTGTACCGTATTTAATGTCGGGCTCTGTTTTATTTTACATTGTTCACATTAGGGCCCTGTTTCATTGTACTGTATTAAATGCCGGGCTCTGTTTAACTTTACATTGTTAACTGTAGGGCATTGTTTCATTGTGCTGTATTTAATGCTGGGCTCTGTTTAATTTTACCTTGTTCACTGTCGGGCACTTTTTCATTGTCCCGTATTTAATGTCGGGCTCTGTTTAATTTTACATTATTCAGTGTAGGGCACTGTTTCATTGTACTGTCTTTAATGTCGGGCTCTGTTTAATTTTGCCTTGTTTACTGTAGGTCACTGTTTCATTGTACTGTACTTAATGCCGGGCTGTGTTTAATTTTACATTGTTCAGTGTAGGGCACTGATTCATTGTACCGTATTTAATGTCGGGCTGTGTTTAAGTTTACATTGTTCAGTGTAGGGCACTGTTTCACTGTACCGTATTTAATGTCGGGCTATGTTTAATTTTACATTGTTTACTGTAGGTCACTGTTTCATTGTACTGTATTTAATGTCGGGCTCTGTATAATTTTACCTTGTTGCTTGTTCGGGCACTGTTTCATTGTACCGTATTTAATGTCGGGCTCTGTTTAATTTTACCTTGTTAACTGTAGGTCACTGTTTCATTGCACCGTATTTAATGTCGGGCTGTGTTTAATTTTACATTGTTCAGTGTAGTGCACTGTTTCATTGTACTGTATTTAATGTTGGGCTCTGTTTAATTTTACCTTGTTCACTGTAGGTCACTGCTTCATTGTACTGTATTTAATGTCGAGCTCTGTTTAATTTTACCTTGTTCACTGTAGGTCACTGCTTCATTGTACTGTATTTAATGTCGGGCTGTGTTTAATTTTACATTGTTCACTGTAGGGCACTGTTTCATTGCACTGTATTTAATGTCTGTCTCTGTTTAATTTTACCTTGTTCACTGTAGGGCACTGTTTCATTTTACTGTATTTAATGTCGGGCTGTGTTTAATTTTACATTGTTCAGTGTAGGGCACTGATTCATTGTACCGTATTTAATGTCGGGCTCTGATTAATTTTACATTGTTCACTGTCGGGCACTGTTTCATTGTACCGTATTTAATGTCGGGCTCTGTTTTATTTTACATTGTTCACATTAGGGCCCTGTTTCATTGTACTGTATTTAATGTCGGGCTCTGTTTAATTTTACGTTGTTCACTGTAGGGCACTGATTCATTGTACCGTATTTAATGTCGGGCTGTGTTTAATTTTACATTGTTCACTGTAGGGCACTGTTTCATTGTACCGTATTTAATGTCGGGCTCTGTTTAATTTTACCTTGTTCAGTGTAGGGCACTGTTTCATTGTACCGTATTTAATGTCGGGCTCTGTTTAATTTTACCTTGTTCAGTGTAGGGCACTGTTTCATTGTACCGTACTTACTGTCGGGCTGTGTTTAATTGTACATTGTTCACTGTAGGGCACTGTTTCATTTAACCGTATTTAATGTCGGGCTGTGTTTAATTGTACATTGTTCACTGTAGGGCACTGTTTAATTGTACTGTATTTAATGTCGGGCTCTGTTTAATTTTACCTTGTTCAGTGTAGGGCACTGTTTCATTGTACCGTATTTAATGTCGGGCTCTGTTTAATTTTACCTTGTTCAGTGTAGGGCACTGTTTCACTGTACCGTATTTACTGTCGGGTTGTGTTTAAATGTACATTGTTCACTGTAGGGCACTGTTTCATTGTACCGTATTTAATGTCGGGCTGTGTTTAATTGTACATTGTTCACTGTAGGGCACTGTTTCATTGTACTGTATTTAATGTCGGGCTCTGTTTAATTTTACCTTGTTCAGTGTAGGGCACTGTTTCATTGTACCGTATTTAATGTCGGGGGTGTTTAATTTTCCATTGTTCAGTGTAGGGCACTGTTTCATTGTACCGTATTTAATGTCGGGCTTTGTTTAATTTTACCTTGTTCAGTGTAGGGCACTGTTTCATATTACCGTATTTAATGTCGGGCTCTGTTTAATTTTACATTGTTGCTGGTAGGGCACTGATTCATTGTACCGTATTTAATGTCGGGCTGTGTTTAACTTTACATTGTTCACTGCAGGGCATTGTTTCATTGTACCGTATTTAATGTTGGGCTCTGTTTAATTTTACCTTGTTCACTGTAGGGCACTGTTTCATTGTGCTGTATTTAATGTTGGGCTCTGTTTAATTTTACCTTGTTCACTGTTGGGCACTGTTTCATTGTCCCGTATTTAATGTCGGGCTCTGTTTAATTTTACATTATTCAGTGTAGGGCACTGTTTCATTGTACTGTATTTAATGTCGGGCTGTGTTTAATTTTACCTTGTTCACTGTAGGTCACTGTTTCATTGTATTGTCTTTAATATCGGGCTCTGTTTAAGTTTACATTGTTCAGTGTAGGGCACTGTTTCACTGTACCGTATTTAATGTCGGGCTATGTTTAATTTTACATTGTTTACTGTAGGTCACTGTTTCATTGTACTGTATTTAATGTCGGGCTCTGTATAATTTTACCTTGTTGCTTGTAGGGCACTGTTTCATTGTACCGTATTTAATGTCGGGCTCTGTTTAATTTTACCTTGTTAACTGTAGGTCACTGTTTCATTGTACTGTACTTAATGCCGGGCTGTGTTTAATTTTACATTGTTCAGTGTAGGGCACTGATTCATTGTACCGTATTTAATGTCGGGCTGTGTTTAAGTTTACATTGTTCAGTGTAGGGCACTGTTTCACTGTACCGTATTTAATGTCGGGCTATGTTTAATTTTACATTGTTTACTGTAGGTCACTGTTTCATTGTACTGTATTTAATGTCGGGCTCTGTATAATTTTACCTTGTTGCTTGTAGGGCACTGTTTCATTGTACCGTATTTAATGTCGGGCTCTGTTTAATTTTACCTTGTTAACTGTAGGTCACTGTTTCATTGCACCGTATTTAATGTCGGGCTGTGTTTAATTTTACATTGTTCAGTGTAGTGCACTGTTTCATTGTACTGTATTTAATGTTGGGCTCTGTTTAATTTTACCTTGTTCACTGTAGGTCACTGCTTCATTGTACTGTATTTAATGTCGAGCTCTGTTTAATTTTACCTTGTTCACTGTAGGTCACTGCTTCATTGTACTGTATTTAATGTCGGGCTGTGTTTAATTTTACATTGTTCACTGTAGGGCACTGTTTCATTGCACTGTATTTAATGTCTGTCTCTGTTTAATTTTACCTTGTTCACTGTAGGGCACTGTTTCATTTTACTGTATTTAATGTCGGGCTGTGTTTAATTTTACATTGTTCAGTGTAGGGCACTGATTCATTGTACCGTATTTAATGTCGGGCTCTGATTAATTTTACATTGTTCACTGTCGGGCACTGTTTCATTGTACCGTATTTAATGTCGGGCTCTGTTTTATTTTACATTGTTCACATTAGGGCCCTGTTTCATTGTACTGTATTTACTGTCGGGCTCTGTTTAATTTTACGTTGTTCACTGTAGGGCACTGATTCATTGTACCGTATTTAATGTCGGGCTGTGTTTAATTTTACATTGTTCACTGTAGGGCACTGTTTCATTGTACCGTATTTAATGTCGGGCTCTGTTTAATTTTACCTTGTTCAGTGTAGGGCACTGTTTCATTGTACCGTATTTAATGTCGGGCTCTGTTTAATTTTACCTTGTTCAGTGTAGGGCACTGTTTCATTGTACCGTACTTACTGTCGGGCTGTGTTTAATTGTACATTGTTCACTGTAGGGCACTGTTTCATTTAACCGTATTTAATGTCGGGCTGTGTTTAATTGTACATTGTTCACTGTAGGGCACTGTTTAATTGTACTGTATTTAATGTCGGGCTCTGTTTAATTTTACCTTGTTCAGTGTAGGGCACTGTTTCATTGTACCGTATTTAATGTCGGGCTCTGTTTAATTTTACCTTGTTCAGTGTAGGGCACTGTTTCACTGTACCGTATTTACTGTCGGGTTGTGTTTAAATGTACATTGTTCACTGTAGGGCACTGTTTCATTGTACCGTATTTAATGTCGGGCTGTGTTTAATTGTACATTGTTCACTGTAGGGCACTGTTTCATTGTACTGTATTTAATGTCGGGCTCTGTTTAATTTTACCTTGTTCAGTGTAGGGCACTGTTTCATTGTACCGTATTTAATGTCGGGGGTGTTTAATTTTACATTGTTCAGTGTAGGGCACTGTTTCATTGTACCGTATTTAATGTCGGGCTTTGTTTAATTTTACCTTGTTCAGTGTAGGGCACTGTTTCATATTACCGTATTTAATGTCGGGCTCTGTTTAATTTTACATTGTTGCTGGTAGGGCACTGATTCATTGTACCGTATTTAATGTCGGGCTGTGTTTAACTTTACATTGTTCACTGCAGGGCATTGTTTCATTGTACCGTATTTAATGTTGGGCTCTGTTTAATTTTACCTTGTTCACTGTAGGGCACTGTTTCATTGTGCTGTATTTAATGTTGGGCTCTGTTTAATTTTACCTTGTTCACTGTTGGGCACTGTTTCATTGTCCCGTATTTAATGTCGGGCTCTGTTTAATTTTACATTATTCAGTGTAGGGCACTGTTTCATTGTACTGTATTTAATGTCGGGCTGTGTTTAATTTTACCTTGTTCACTGTAGGTCACTGTTTCATTGTATTGTCTTTAATATCGGGCTCTGTTTAATTTTGCCTTGTTTACTGTAGGTCACTGTTTCATTGTCCTGTATTTAATGCCGGGCTGTGTTTAATTTTACATTGTTCAGTGTAGGGCACTGATTCATTGTACCGTATTTAATGTCGGGCTGCGTTTAAGTTCACATTGTTCAGTGTAGGGTACTGTATTTAATGTCGGGCTCTGTTTAATTTTGCCTTGTTTACTGTAGGTCACTGTTTCATTGTACTGTATTTAATGTCGGACTCTGTTTAATTTTACCTTGTTCAGTGTAGGGCACTGTTTCATTGTACCGTATTTAATGTCGGGCTCTGTTTAATTTTACCTTGTTCAGTGTAGGGCACTGTTTCATTGTACTGTATTTAATGTCGGGCTCTGTTTAATTTTACCTTGTTCACTGTAGGTCACTGTTTCATTGCACCGTATTTAATGTCGGGCTCTGTTTAATTTTACATTATTCAGTGTAGGGCACTGTTTCATTGTACTGTATTTAATGTCGGGCTCTGTTTAATTTTACCTTGTTCAGTGTAGGGCACTGTTTCATTTTACCGTATTTAGTGTCGGGCTCTGTTTAATTTTACCTTGTTCACTGTAGGTCACTGTTTCATTGCACCGTATTTAATGTCGGGCTGTGTTTAATTTTACATTGTTCAGTGTAGTGCACTGTTTCATTGTACTGTATTTAATGTCGGGCTGTGTTTAATTTTACATTGTTCACTGTAGGGCACTGTTTCATTGTACCGTATTTAGTGTCGGGCTCTGTTTAATTTTACCTTGTTCACTGTAGGTCACTGTTTCATTGCACCGTATTTAATGTCGGGCTCTGTTTAATTGTACATTGTTCACTGTAGGGCACTGTTTCATTGTACCGTATTTAATGTCGGGCTCTGTTTAATTTTACCTTGTTCAGTGTAGGGCACTGTTTCATTGTACCGTATTTAATGTCGGGCTCTGTTTAATTTTACCTTGTTCAGTGTAGGGCACTGTTTCATTGTACCGTACTTACTGTCGGGCTGTGTTTAATTGTACATTGTTCACTGTAGGGCACTGTTTCATTGTACCGTATTTAATGTCGGGCTGTGTTTAATTGTACATTGTTCACTGTAGGGCACTGTTTCATTGTACTGTATTTAATGTCGGGCTCTGTTTAATTTTACCTTGTTCAGTGTAGGGCACTGTTTCATTGTACCGTATTTAATGTCGGGCTCTGTTTAATTTTACCTTGTTCAGTGTAGGGCACTGTTTCACTGTACCGTATTTACTGTCGGGTTGTGTTTAAATGTACATTGTTCACTGTAGGGCACTGTTTCATTGTACCGTATTTAATGTCGGGCTGTGTTTAATTGTACATTGTTCACTGTAGGGCACTGTTTCATTGTACTGTATTTAATGTCGGGCTCTGTTTAATTTTACCTTGTTCAGTGTAGGGCACTGTTTCATTGTACCGTATTTAATGTCGGGGGTGTTTAATTTTACATTGTTCAGTGTAGGGCACTGTTTCATTGTACCGTATTTAATGTCGGGCTTTGTTTAATTTTACCTTGTTCAGTGTAGGGCACTGTTTCATATTACCGTATTTAATGTCGGGCTCTGTTTAATTTTACATTGTTGCTGGTAGGGCACTGATTCATTGTACCGTATTTAATGTCGGGCTGTGTTTAACTTTACATTGTTCACTGCAGGGCATTGTTTCATTGTACCGTATTTAATGTTGGGCTCTGTTTAATTTTACCTTGTTCACTGTTGGGCACTGTTTCATTGTCCCGTATTTAATGTCGGGCTCTGTTTAATTTTACATTATTCAGTGTAGGGCACTGTTTCATTGTACTGTCTTTAATATCGGGCTCTGTTTAATTTTGCCTTGTTTACTGTAGGTCACTGTTTCATTGTACCGTATTTAATGCCGGGCTGTGTTTAAGTTTACATTGTTCAGTGTAGGGTACTGTATTTAATGTCGGGCTCTGTTTAATTTTGCCTTGTTTACTGTAGGTCACTGTTTCATTGTACTGTATTTAATGTCGGACTCTGTTTAATTTTACCTTGTTCAGTGTAGGGCACTGTTTCATTGTACCGTATTTAATGTCGGGCTCTGTTTAATTTTACCTTGTTCAGTGTAGGGCACTGTTTCATTTTACCGTATTTAATGTCGGGCTGTGTTTAAGTTTACATTATTCACTGTAGGTCACTGTTTCATTGCACCGTATTTAATGTCGGGCTCTGTTTAATTTTACATTATTCAGTGTAGGGCACTGTTTCATTGTACTGTCTTTAATGCCGGGCTCTGTTTAATTTTACCTTGTTGCTTGTAGGGCACTGTTTCATTGTACCGTATTTAGTGTCGGGCTCTGTTTAATTTTACCTTGTTCACTGTAGGTCACTGTTTCATTGCACCGTATTTAATGTCGGGCTGTGTTTAATTTTACATTGTTCAGTGTAGTGAACTGTTTCATTGTACTGTATTTAATGTCGGGCTGTGTTTAATTTTACATTGTTCACTGTAGGGCACTGTTTCATTGTACCGTATTTAGTGTCGGGCTCTGTTTAATTTTACCTTGTTCACTGTAGGTCACTGTTTCATTGCACCGTATTTAATGTCGGGCTCTGTTTAATTGTACATTGTTCACTGTAGGGCACTGTTTCACTGTACCGTATTTAATGTCGGGCTGTGTTTAATTGTACATTGTTCACTGTGGGGCACTGTTTCATTGTACCGTATTTAATGTCGGGCTGTGTTTAATTTTACATTGTTCACTGTAGGTCACTGTTTCATTGTACCGTATTTAATGTCGGGCTCTGTTTAATTTTACCTTGTTCAGTGTAGGGCACTGTTTCATTGTACCGTATTTAATGTCGGGCTCTGTTTAATGTTACCTTGTTCAGTGTAGGGCACTGTTTCATTGTACCGTATTTACTGTCGGGCTGTGTTTAATTGTACCTTGTTCAGTGTAGGGCACTGTTTCATTGTACCGTATTTACTGTCGGGCTGTGTTTAATTTTACCTTGTTCACTGTAGGTCACTGTTTCATTGCACCGTATTTAATGTCGGGCTGTGCTTAATTGTACATTGTTCACTGTAGGGCACTGTTTCATTGTACTGTATTTAATGTCGGGCTCTGTTTAATTTTACATTATTCAGTGTAGGGCCCTGTTTCATTGTACTGTCTTTAATGTCGGGCTCTGTTTAATTTTACCTTGTTGCTTGTAGGGCACTGTTTCATTGTACCGTATTTAGTGTCGGGCTCTGTTTAATTTTACCTTGTTCACTGTAGGTCACTGTTTCATTGCACCGTATTTAATGTCGGGCTGTGCTTAATTGAACATTGTTCACTGTAGGGCACTGTTTCATTGTACTGTATTTAATGTCGGGCTCTGTTTAATTTTACCTTGTTCAGTGTAGGGCACTGTTTCATTGTACCGTATTTAATGTCGGGCTCTGTTTAATTTTACCTTGTTCAGTGTAGGGCACTGTTTCATTGTACCGTATTTAATGTCGGGCTGTGTTTAATTTTACATTGTTCAGTGTAGGGCACTGTTTCATTGTAACGTATTTAATGTCGGGCTGTGTTTAATTTTACCTTGTTCAGTGTAGGGCACTGTTTCACTGTACCGTATTTAATGTTGGGCTGTGTTTAATTTTACCTTGTTCACTGTCGGGCAATGTTTCATTGTCCCGTATTTAATGTCGGGCTCTGTTTAATTTTACATTATTCAGTGTAGGGCCCTGTTTCATTGTACAGTCTTTAATGTCGGGCTCTGTTTAATTTTGCCTTGTTTACTGTAGGTCACTGTTTCATTGTACTGTATTTAATGCCGGGCTGTGTTTAATTTTACATTGTTCAGTGTAGGGCACTGATTCATTGTACCGTATTTAATGTCGGGCTCTGTTTAAGTTTACATTGTTCAGTGTGGGGCACTGTTTCATTGTACCGTATTTAATGTCGGCCTATGTTTTATTGTACATTGTTCACTGTGGGGCACTGTTTCATTGTACCGTATTTAATGTCGGGGGTGTTTAATTTTACATTGTTCAGTGTAGGGCACTGTTTCAATGTACCGTATTTAATGTCGGGCTGTGTTTAATTTTACCTTGTTCAGTGTAAGGCACTGTTTCATATTACCGTATTTAATGTCGGGCTCTGTTTAATTTTGCCTTGTTTACTGTAGGTCACTGTTTCATTGTCCTGTATTTAATGCCGGGCTGTGTTTAATTTTACATTGTTCAGTGTAGGGCACTGATTCATTGTACCGTATTTAATGTCGGGCTGCGTTTAAGTTTACATTGTTCAGTGTAGGGCACTGTTTCATTGTACTGTATTTAATGTCGGGCTCTGTTTAATTTTGCCTTGTTTACTGTAGGTCACTGTTTCATTGTCCTGTATTTAACGCCGGGCTGTGTTTAATTTTTCATTGTTCTGTGTAGGGCACTGATTCATTGTACCGTATTTAATGTCGGGCTGCGTTTAAGTTTACATTGTTCAGTGTAGGGCACTGTTTCATTGTACGGTATTTAATGTCGGGATCTGTTTAATTTTACCTTGTTCAGTGTAGGGCACTGTTTCATTTTACCGTATTTAATGTCGGGCTGTGTTTAAGTTTACATTATTCACTGTAGGTCACTGTTTCATTGCACCGTATTTAATGTCGGACTCTGTTTAATTTTACATTATTCAGTGTAGGGCACTGTTTCATTGTACTGTCTTTAATGTCGGGCTCTGTTTAATTTTACCTTGTTGCTTGTAGGGCACTGTTTCATTGTACCGTATTTAGTGTCGGGCTCTGTTTAATTTTACCTTGTTCACTGTAGGTCACTGTTTCATTGCACCGTATTTAATGTCGGGCTGTGTTTAATTTTACATTGTTCAGTGTAGGGCACTGTTTCATTGTACCGTATTTAATGTCGGGCTCTGTTTAATTTTACCTTGTTCACTGTAGGGCACTGTTTTATTGTACCGTATTTAATGTCGGGCTGTGTTTAATTTTACATTGTTCAGTGTAGGGCACTGTTTCATTGTAACGTATTTAATGTCAGGCTGTGTTTAATTGTACATTGTTCACTGTGGGGCACTGTTTCATTGTACCGTATTTAATGTCGGGCTGTGTTTAATTGTACATTGTTCACTGTAGGGCACTGTTTCATTGTACTGTATTTAATGTCGGGCTCTGTTTAATTTTACCTTGTTCAGTGTAGGGCACTGTTTCATTGTACCGTATTTAATGTCGGGCTCTGTTTAATTTTACCTTGTTCAGTGTAGGGCACTGTTTCATTGTACCGTTTTTAATGTCGGGCTGTGTTTAATTTTACATTGTTCCGTGTAGGGCACTGTTTCATTGTAACGTATTTAATGTCGGGCTGTGTTTAATTTTACCTTGTTCAGTGTAGGGCACTGTTTCACTGTACCGTACTTACTGTCGGGCTGTGTTTAATTGTACATTGTTCACTGTAGGGCACTGTTTCATTTAACCGTATTTAATGTCGGGCTGTGTTTAATTGTACATTGTTCACTGTAGGGCACTGTTTAATTGTACTGTATTTAATGTCGGGCTCTGTTTAATTTTACCTTGTTCAGTGTAGGGCACTGTTTCATTGTACCGTATTTAATGTCGGGCTCTGTTTAATTTTACCTTGTTCAGTGTAGGGCACTGTTTCACTGTACCGTATTTACTGTCGGGTTGTGTTTAAATGTACATTGTTCACTGTAGGGCACTGTTTCATTGTACCGTATTTAATGTCGGGCTGTGTTTAATTGTACATTGTTCACTGTAGGGCACTGTTTCATTGTACTGTATTTAATGTCGGGCTCTGTTTAATTTTACCTTGTTCAGTGTAGGGCACTGTTTCATTGTACCGTATTTAATGTCGGGGGTGTTTAATTTTACATTGTTCAGTGTAGGGCACTGTTTCATTGTACCGTATTTAATGTCGGGCTTTGTTTAATTTTACCTTGTTCAGTGTAGGGCACTGTTTCATATTACCGTATTTAATGTCGGGCTCTGTTTAATTTTACATTGTTGCTGGTAGGGCACTGATTCATTGTACCGTATTTAATGTCGGGCTGTGTTTAACTTTACATTGTTCACTGCAGGGCATTGTTTCATTGTACCGTATTTAATGTTGGGCTCTGTTTAATTTTACCTTGTTCACTGTAGGGCACTGTTTCATTGTGCTGTATTTAATGTTGGGCTCTGTTTAATTTTACCTTGTTCACTGTTGGGCACTGTTTCATTGTCCCGTATTTAATGTCGGGCTCTGTTTAATTTTACATTATTCAGTGTAGGGCACTGTTTCATTGTACTGTATTTAATGTCGGGCTGTGTTTAATTTTACCTTGTTCACTGTAGGTCACTGTTTCATTGTATTGTCTTTAATATCGGGCTCTGTTTAATTTTGCCTTGTTTACTGTAGGTCACTGTTTCATTGTCCTGTATTTAATGCCGGGCTGTGTTTAATTTTACATTGTTCAGTGTAGGGCACTGATTCATTGTACCGTATTTAATGTCGGGCTGCGTTTAAGTTCACATTGTTCAGTGTAGGGTACTGTATTTAATGTCGGGCTCTGTTTAATTTTGCCTTGTTTACTGTAGGTCACTGTTTCATTGTACTGTATTTAATGTCGGACTCTGTTTAATTTTACCTTGTTCAGTGTAGGGCACTGTTTCATTGTACCGTATTTAATGTCGGGCTCTGTTTAATTTTACCTTGTTCAGTGTAGGGCACTGTTTCATTGTACTGTATTTAATGTCGGGCTCTGTTTAATTTTACCTTGTTCACTGTAGGTCACTGTTTCATTGCACCGTATTTAATGTCGGGCTCTGTTTAATTTTACATTATTCAGTGTAGGGCACTGTTTCATTGTACTGTATTTAATGTCGGGCTCTGTTTAATTTTACCTTGTTCAGTGTAGGGCACTGTTTCATTTTACCGTATTTAGTGTCGGGCTCTGTTTAATTTTACCTTGTTCACTGTAGGTCACTGTTTCATTGCACCGTATTTAATGTCGGGCTGTGTTTAATTTTACATTGTTCAGTGTAGTGCACTGTTTCATTGTACTGTATTTAATGTCGGGCTGTGTTTAATTTTACATTGTTCACTGTAGGGCACTGTTTCATTGTACCGTATTTAGTGTCGGGCTCTGTTTAATTTTACCTTGTTCACTGTAGGTCACTGTTTCATTGCACCGTATTTAATGTCGGGCTCTGTTTAATTGTACATTGTTCACTGTAGGGCACTGTTTCATTGTACCGTATTTAATGTCGGGCTCTGTTTAATTTTACCTTGTTCAGTGTAGGGCACTGTTTCATTGTACCGTATTTAATGTCGGGCTCTGTTTAATTTTACCTTGTTCAGTGTAGGGCACTGTTTCATTGTACCGTACTTACTGTCGGGCTGTGTTTAATTGTACATTGTTCACTGTAGGGCACTGTTTCATTGTACCGTATTTAATGTCGGGCTGTGTTTAATTGTACATTGTTCACTGTAGGGCACTGTTTCATTGTACTGTATTTAATGTCGGGCTCTGTTTAATTTTACCTTGTTCAGTGTAGGGCACTGTTTCATTGTACCGTATTTAATGTCGGGCTCTGCTTAATTTTACCTTGTTCAGTGTAGGGCACTGTTTCATTGTACCGTATTTAATGTCGGGCTCTGTTTAATTTTACCTTGTTCAGTGTAGGGCACTGTTTCACTGTACCGTATTTACTGTCGGGTTGTGTTTAAATGTACATTGTTCACTGTAGGGCACTGTTTCATTGTACCGTATTTAATGTCGGGCTGTGTTTAATTGTACATTGTTCACTGTAGGGCACTGTTTCATTGTACTGTATTTAATGTCGGGCTCTGTTTAATTTTACCTTGTTCAGTGTAGGGCACTGTTTCATTGTACCGTATTTAATGTCGGGGGTGTTTAATTTTACATTGTTCAGTGTAGGGCACTGTTTCATTGTACCGTATTTAATGTCGGGCTTTGTTTAATTTTACCTTGTTCAGTGTAGGGCACTGTTTCATATTACCGTATTTAATGTCGTGCTCTGTTTAATTTTACATTGTTGCTGGTAGGGCACTGATTCATTGTACCGTATTTAATGTCGGGCTGTGTTTAACTTTACATTGTTCACTGCAGGGCATTGTTTCATTGTACCGTATTTAATGTTGGGCTCTGTTTAATTTTACCTTGTTCACTGTAGGGCACTGTTTCATTGTACTGTATTTAATGTCGGGCTCTGTTTAATTTTACATTGTTCACTGTAGGGCACTGTTTCATTGTGCTGTATTTAATGTTGGGCTCTGTTTAATTTTACCTTGTTCACTGTTGGGCACTGTTTCATTGTCCCGTATTTAATGTCGGGCTCTGTTTAATTTTACATTATTCAGTGTAGGGCACTGTTTCATTGTACTGTCTTTAATATCGGGCTCTGTTTAATTTTGCCTTGTTTACTGTAGGTCACTGTTTCATTGTCCTGTATTTAATGCCGGGCTGTGTTTAAGTTTACATTGTTCAGTGTAGGGTACTGTATTTAATGTCGGGCTCTGTTTAAGTTTACATTATTCACTGTAGGTCACTGTTTCATTGCACCGTATTTAATGTCGGGCTCTGTTTAATTTTACATTATTCAGTGTAGGGCACTGTTTCATTGTACTGTCTTTAATGTCGGGCTCTGTTTAATTTTACCTTGTTGCTTGTAGGGCACTGTTTCATTGTACCGTATTTAGTGTCGGGCTCTGTTTAATTTTACCTTGTTCACTGTAGGTCACTGTTTCATTGCACCGTATTTAATGTCGGGCTCTGTTTAATTGTACATTGTTCACTGTAGGGCACTGTTTCACTGTACCGTATTTAATGTCGGGCTGTGTTTAATTGTACATTGTTCACTGTGGGGCACTGTTTCATTGTACCGTATTTAATGTCGGGCTGTGTTTAATTTTACATTGTTCACTGTAGGTCACTGTTTCATTGTACCGTATTTAATGTCGGGCTCTGTTTAATTTTACCTTGTTCAGTGTAGGGCACTGTTTCATTGTACCGTATTTAATGTCGGGCTCTGTTTAATTTTACCTTGTTCAGTGTAGGGCACTGTTTCATTGTACCGTATTTAATGTCGGGCTCTGTTTAATTTTACCTTGTTCAGTGTAGTGCACTGTTTCATTGTACTGTATTTAATGTCGGGCTGTGTTTAATGTTACATTGTTCACTGTAGGGCACTGTTTCATTGTACCGTATTTAATGTCGGGCTCTGTTTAATTTTACCTTGTTCAGTGTAGGGCACTGTTTCATTGTACCGTATTTAATGTCGGGCTCTGTTTAATGTTACCTTGTTCAGTGTAGGGCACTGTTTCATTGTACCGTATTTACTGTCGGGCTGTGTTTAATTGTACCTTGTTCAGTGTAGGGCACTGTTTCATTGTACCGTATTTACTGTCGGGCTGTGTTTAATTTTACCTTGTTCACTGTAGGTCACTGTTTCATTGCACCGTATTTAATGTCGGGCTGTGCTTAATTGTACATTGTTCACTGTAGGGCACTGTTTCATTGTACTGTATTTAATGTCGGGCTCTGTTTAATTTTACATTATTCAGTGTAGGGCCCTGTTTCATTGTACTGTCTTTAATGTCGGGCTCTGTTTAATTTTACCTTGTTGCTTGTAGGGCACTGTTTCATTGTACCGTATTTAGTGTCGGGCTCTGTTTAATTTTACCTTGTTCACTGTAGGTCACTGTTTCATTGCACCGTATTTAATGTCGGGCTGTGCTTAATTGTACATTGTTCACTGTAGGGCACTGTTTCATTGTACTGTATTTAATGTCGGGCTCTGTTTAATTTTACCTTGTTCAGTGTAGGGCACTGTTTCATTGTACCGTATTTAATGTCGGGCTCTGTTTAATTTTACCTTGTTCAGTGTAGGGCACTGTTTCATTGTACCGTATTTAATGTCGGGCTGTGTTTAATTTTACATTGTTCAGTGTAGGGCACTGTTTCATTGTAACGTATTTAATGTCGGGCTGTGTTTAATTTTACCTTGTTCAGTGTAGGGCACTGTTTCACTGTACCGTATTTAATGTTGGGCTGTGTTTAATTTTACCTTGTTCACTGTCGGGCAATGTTTCATTGTCCCGTATTTAATGTCGGGCTCTGTTTAATTTTACATTATTCAGTGTAGGGCCCTGTTTCATTGTACAGTCTTTAATGTCGGGCTCTGTTTAATTTTGCCTTGTTTACTGTAGGTCACTGTTTCATTGTACTGTATTTAATGCCGGGCTGTGTTTAATTTTACATTGTTCAGTGTAGGGCACTGATTCATTGTACCGTATTTAATGTCGGGCTCTGTTTAAGTTTACATTGTTCAGTGTGGGGCACTGTTTCATTGTACCGTATTTAATGTCGGCCTGTGTTTTATTGTACATTGTTCACTGTGGGGCACTGTTTCATTGTACCGTATTTAATGTCGGGGGTGTTTAATTTTACATTGTTCAGTGTAGGGCACTGTTTCAATGTACCGTATTTAATGTCGGGCTGTGTTTAATTTTACCTTGTTCAGTGTAAGGCACTGTTTCATATTACCGTATTTAATGTCGGGCTCTGTTTAATTTTGCCTTGTTTACTGTAGGTCACTGTTTCATTGTCCTGTATTTAATGCCGGGCTGTGTTTAATTTTACATTGTTCAGTGTAGGGCACTGATTCATTGTACCGTATTTAATGTCGGGCTGCGTTTAAGTTTACATTGTTCAGTGTAGGGCACTGTTTCATTGTACTGTATTTAATGTCGGGCTCTGTTTAATTTTGCCTTGTTTACTGTAGGTCACTGTTTCATTGTCCTGTATTTAACGCCGGGCTGTGTTTAATTTTTCATTGTTCTGTGTAGGGCACTGATTCATTGTACCGTATTTAATGTCGGGCTGCGTTTAAGTTTACATTGTTCAGTGTAGGGCACTGTTTCATTGTACGGTATTTAATGTCGGGATCTGTTTAATTTTACCTTGTTCAGTGTAGGGCACTGTTTCATTTTACCGTATTTAATGTCGGGCTGTGTTTAAGTTTACATTATTCACTGTAGGTCACTGTTTCATTGCACCGTATTTAATGTCGGACTCTGTTTAATTTTACATTATTCAGTGTAGGGCACTGTTTCATTGTACTGTCTTTAATGTCGGGCTCTGTTTAATTTTACCTTGTTGCTTGTAGGGCACTGTTTCATTGTACCGTATTTAGTGTCGGGCTCTGTTTAATTTTACCTTGTTCACTGTAGGTCACTGTTTCATTGCACCGTATTTAATGTCGGGCTGTGTTTAATTTTACATTGTTCAGTGTAGGGCACTGTTTCATTGTACCGTATTTAATGTCGGGCTCTGTTTAATTTTACCTTGTTCACTGTAGGGCACTGTTTTATTGTACCGTATTTAATGTCGGGCTGTGTTTAATTTTACATTGTTCAGTGTAGGGCACTGTTTCATTGTAACGTATTTAATGTCAGGCTGTGTTTAATTGTACATTGTTCACTGTGGGGCACTGTTTCATTGTACCGTATTTAATGTCGGGCTGTGTTTAATTGTACATTGTTCACTGTAGGGCACTGTTTCATTGTACTGTATTTAATGTCGGGCTCTGTTTAATTTTACCTTGTTCAGTGTAGGGCACTGTTTCATTGTACCGTATTTAATGTCGGGCTCTGTTTAATTTTACCTTGTTCAGTGTAGGGCACTGTTTCATTGTACCGTTTTTAATGTCGGGCTGTGTTTAATTTTACATTGTTCCGTGTAGGGCACTGTTTCATTGTAACGTATTTAATGTCGGGCTGTGTTTAATTTTACCTTGTTCAGTGTAGGGCACTGTTTCACTGTACCGTATTTAATGTCGGGCTCTGTTTAATTTTACCTTGTTCAGTGTAGGGCACTGTTTCATTGTACCGTATTTAATGTCGGGCTCTGTTTAATTTTACCTTGTTCAGTGTAGGGCACTGTTTCATTGTACAGTATTTAATGTCGGGCTGTGTTTAATTGTACATTGTTCACTGTAGGGCACTGTTTCATTGTACTGTATTTAATGTCGGGCTCTGTTTAATTTTACCTTGTTCAGTGTAGGGCACTGTTTCATTGTACCGTATTTAATGTCGGGCTGTGTTTAATTTTACATTGTTCAGTGTAGGGCACTGTTTCATTGTAACGTATTTAATGTCGGGCTGTGTTTAATTTTACCTCGTTCAGTGTAGGGCACTGTTTCACTGTACCGTATTTAATGTTGGGCTGTGTTTAATTGTACATTGTTCACTGTAGGGCATTGTTTCATTGTGCTGTATTTAATGTTGGGCTCTGTTTAATTTTACCTTGTTCACTGTCGGGCAATGTTTCATTGTCCCGTATTTAATGTCGGGCTCTGTTTAATTTTACATTATTCAGTGTAGGGCCCTGTTTCATTGTACAGTCTTTAATGTCGGGCTCTGTTTAATTTTGCCTTGTTTACTGTAGGTCACTGTTTCATTGTACTGTATTTAATGCCGGGCTGTGTTTAATTTTACATTGTTCAGTGTAGGGCACTGATTCATTGTACCGTATTTAATGTCGGGCTCTGTTTAAGTTTACATTGTTCAGTGTAGGGCACTGATTCATTGTACTGTATTTAATGTCGGGCTCTGTTTAATTTTACCTTGTTCAGTGTAGGGCACTGTTTCATTGTACCGTATTTAATGTCGGGCTCTGTTTAATTTTACCTTGTTCAGTGTAGGGCACTGTTTCATTGTACCGTTTTTAATGTCGGGCTGTGTTTAATTTTACATTGTTCCGTGTAGGGCACTGTTTCATTGTAACGTATTTAATGTCGGGCTGTGTTTAATTTTACCTTGTTCAGTGTAGGGCACTGTTTCACTGTACCGTATTTAATGTCGGGCTCTGTTTAATTTTACCTTGTTCAGTGTAGGGCACTGTTTCATTGTACCGTATTTAATGTCGGGCTCTGTTTAATTTTACCTTGTTCAGTGTAGGGCACTGTTTCATTGTACAGTATTTAATGTCGGGCTGTGTTTAATTGTACATTGTTCACTGTAGGGCACTGTTTCATTGTACTGTATTTAATGTCGGGCTCTGTTTAATTTTACCTTGTTCAGTGTAGGGCACTGTTTCATTGTACCGTATTTAATGTCGGGCTGTGTTTAATTTTACATTGTTCAGTGTAGGGCACTGTTTCATTGTAACGTATTTAATGTCGGGCTGTGTTTAATTTTACCTCGTTCAGTGTAGGGCACTGTTTCACTGTACCGTATTTAATGTTGGGCTGTGTTTAATTGTACATTGTTCACTGTAGGGCATTGTTTCATTGTGCTGTATTTAATGTTGGGCTCTGTTTAATTTTACCTTGTTCACTGTCGGGCAATGTTTCATTGTCCCGTATTTAATGTCGGGCTCTGTTTAATTTTACATTATTCAGTGTAGGGCCCTGTTTCATTGTCCAGTCTTTAATGTCGGGCTCTGTTTAATTTTGCCTTGTTTACTGTAGGTCACTGTTTCATTGTACTGTATTTAATGCCGGGCTGTGTTTAATTTTACATTGTTCAGTGTAGGGCACTGATTCATTGTACCGTATTTAATGTCGGGCTCTGTTTAAGTTTACATTGTTCAGTGTAGGGCACTGATTCATTGTACTGTATTTAATGTCGGGCTGTGTTTAATTTTACCTTGTTCAATGTTGGGCACTGATTCATTGTACCGTGTTTAATGTCGGGCTGTGTTTAAATTTACATTGTTCAGTGGAGGGCACTGTTTCATTGTACTGTATTTAATGTCGGGCTCTGTTTAATTTTGCCTTGTTTACTGTAGGTCACTGTTTCATTGTACTGTATTTAATGTCGGGCTCTGTTTAATTTTACCTTGTTCAGTGTAGGGCACTGTTTCATTGTACCGTATTTAATGTCGGACTCTGTTTCATTTTACCTTGTTCAGTGTAGGGCACTGTTTCATTTTACCGTATTTAATGTCGGGCTGTGTTTATGTTTACATTGTTCACTGTAGGGCACTGTTTCATTGCACCGTATTTAATGTCGGGCTGTGTTTAATTTTACATTGTTCAGTGTAGTGCACTGTTTCATTCTACCGTATTTAATGTCGGGCTCTGTTTAATTTTACCTTGTTGCTTGTAGGGCACTGTTTCATTGTACCGTATTTAATGTCGGGCTGTGTTTAATTGTACATTGTTCACTGTAGGGCACTGTTTCATTGTACTGTATTTAATGTCGGGCTCTGTTTAATTTTACCTTGTTCAGTGTAGGGCACTGTTTCATTGTACCGTATTTAATGTCGGGCTGTGTTTAATTTTACATTGTTCAGTGTAGGGCACTGTTTCATTGTAACGTATTTAATGTCGGGCTGTGTTTAATTTTACCTTGTTCAGTGTAGGGCACTGTTTCACTGTACCGTATTTAATGTTGGGCTGTGTTTAATTGTACATTGTTCACTGTAGGGCATTGTTTCATTGTGCTGTATTTAATGTTGGGCTCTGTTTAATTTTACCTTGTTCACTGTCGGTCAATGTTTCATTGTACCGTATTTAATGTAGGGCTGTGTTTAATTTTACATTATTCAGTGTAGGGCCCTGTTTCATTGTACAGTCTTTAATGTCGGGCTCTGTTTAATTTTACATTATTCAGTGTAGGGCCCTGTTTCATTGTACAGTCTTTAATGTCGGGCTCTGTTTAATTTTGCCTTGTTTACTGTAGGTCACTGTTTCATTGTACTGTATTTAATGCCGGGCTGTGTTTAATTTTACATTGTTCAGTGTAGGGCACTGATTCATTGTACCGTATTTAATGTCGGGCTCTGTTTAAGTTTACATTGTTCAGTGTAGGGCACTGTTTCATTGTACCGTATTTAATGTCGGGCTCTGTTTAATTTTACCTTGTTCAGTGTAGGGCACTGTTTCATTTTACCGTATTTAATGTCGGGCTGTGTTTATGTTTACATTGTTCACTGTAGGGCACTGTTTCATTGCACCGTATTTAATGTCGGGCTCTGTTTTATTTTACATTGTTCACATTAGGGCCCTGTTTCATTGTACTGTATTTAATGTCGGGCTCTGTTTAATTTTACGTTGTTCACTGTAGGGCACTGTTACATTGTACTGTATTTAATGTCGTGCTCTGTTTAATTTTACATTGTTCCCTGTAGGGCACTGTTTCATTGTACCGTATTTAATGTCGGGCTATGTTTAATTTTACATTGTTCACTGTAGGTCACTGTTTCATTGTACTGTATTTAATGTCGTGCTGTGTTTAATTTTACCTTGCTCAGTGTAGGGCACTGTTACATTGTACTGTATTTAATGTCGTTCTCTGTTTAATTTTACATTGTTCACTGTAGGGCACTGTTTCATTGTACTGTATTTAATGTCGTGCTCTGTTTAATTTTACCTTGTTCACTGTAGGGCACTCTGTCATTGTCCCGTATTTAATGTCGGGCTCTGTTTAATTTTACATTATTCAGTGTAGGGCACTGTTTCATTGTACAGTCTTTAATGTCGGGCTCTGTTTAATTTTACATTGTTCAGTGTAGGGCACTGATTCATTGTACCGTATTTAATGTCGGGCTGTGTTTAATTTTACCTTGTTCAGTGAAGCGCACTGTTTCATTGTACCGTATTTAATGTCGGGCTGTGTTTAATTGTACATTGTTCACTGTAGGGCACTGTTTCATTGTACTGTATTTAATGTCGTGCTCTGTTTAATTTTACATTGTTCACTGTAGGGCACTGTTTCATTGTACCGTATTTAATGTTGGGCTCTGTCTAATTTTACCTTGTTCACTGTCGGGCACTGTTTCGTTGTCCCGTATTTAATGTCGGGCTCTGTTTAATTTTACCTTGTTTAGTGTAGGGCAGTGTTTCATTTTACCGTATTTAATGTCGGGCTGTGTTTAACTTTACATTGTTCACTGTAGGGCATTGTTTCATTGTGCTGTATTTAATGTTGGGCTCTGTTTAATTTTGCATTGTTCACTGTTGGGCACTGTTTCATTGTCCCGTATTTAATGTCGGGCTCTGTTTAATTTTACATTATTCAGTGTAGGGCACTGTTTCATTGTACTGTCTTTAATGTCGGGCTCTGTTTAATTTTGCCTTGTTTACTGTAGGTCACTGTTTCATTGGACTGTATTTAATGCCGGGCTGTGTTTAATTTTGCATTGTTCAGTGTAGGGCACTGATTCATTGTACCGTATTTGATGTCCGGCTGTGTTTAAGTTTACATTGTTCAGTGTAGGGCACTGTTTTATTGTACTGTATTTAATGTCGGGCTGTGTTTAATTGTACATTGTTCACTGTAGGGCACTGTTTCATTGTACTGTATTTAATGTCGGGCTCTGTTTAATTTTACCTTGTTTAGTGTAGGGCAGTGTTTCATTTTACCGTATTTAATGTCGGGCTGTGTTTAACTTTACATTGTTCACTGTAGGGCATTGTTTCATTGTGCTGTATTTAATGTTGGGCTCTGTTTAATTTTGCATTGTTCACTGTTGGGCACTGTTTCATTGTCCCGTATTTAATGTCGGGCTCTGTTTAATTTTACATTATTCAGTGTAGGGCACTGTTTCATTGTACTGTCTTTAATGTCGGGCTCTGTTTAATTTTGCCTTGTTTACTGTAGGTCACTGTTTCATTGGACTGTATTTAATGCCGGGCTGTGTTTAATTTTGCATTGTTCAGTGTAGGGCACTGATTCATTGTACCGTATTTGATGTCCGGCTGTGTTTAAGTTTACATTGTTCAGTGTAGGGCACTGTTTTATTGTACTGTATTTAATGTCGGGCTGTGTTTAATTGTACATTGTTCACTGTAGGGCACTGTTTCATTGTACTGTATTTAATGTCGGGCTCTGTTTAATTTTACCTTGTTCAGTGTAGGGCACTGTTTCATTGTACCGTATTTAATGTCGGGCTCTGTTTAATTTTACCTTGTTCAGTGTAGGGCACTGTTTCATTGTACCGTATTTAATGTCGGGCTGTGTTTAATTTTACATTGTTCCGTGTAGGGCACTGTTTCATTGTAACGTATTTAATGTCGGGCTGTGTTTAATTTTACCTTGTTCAGTGTAGGGCACTGTTTCACTGTACCGTATTTAATGTTGGGCTGTGTTTAATTGTACATTGTTCACTGTAGGGCACTGTTTCATTGTACTGTATTTAATGTCGTGCTCTGTTTAATTTTACCTTGTTCACTGTAGGGCACTGCTTCATTGTCCTGTCTTTAATGTCGGGCTCTGTATAATTTTGCCTTGTTTACTGTAGGTCACTGTTTCATTGTACTGTATTTAATGCCGGGCTGTGTTTAATTTTACATTGTTCAGTGTAGGGCACTGATTCATTGTACCGTATTTAATGTCGGGCTGTGTTTAAATTTACATTGTTCAGTGGAGGGCACTGTTTCATTGTACTGTATTTAATGTCGGGCTCTGTTTAATTTTACCTTGTTCAGTGTAGGGCACTGTTACATTGTACTGTATTTAATGTCGTGCTCTGTTTAATTTTACATTGTTCACTGTAGGGCACTGTTTCATTGTACCGTATTTAATGTCGGGCGATGTTTAATTTTACATTGTTCAGTGTAGGGCACTGTTTCATTGTACCGTATTTAATGTCGGGCTCTGTTTAATTTTACCTTGTTCAGTCTAGGGCACTGTTTCATTGTACTGTATTTAATGTCGGGCTGTGTTTAATTTTACCTTGTTCAGTGTAGGGCACTGTTTTATTTTACCGTATTTAATGTCGGGCTGTGTTTAACTTTACATTGTTCACTGTAGGGCATTGTTTCATTGTGCTGTATTTAATGTTGGGCTCTGTTTAATTTTACCTTGTTCACTGTCGGGCAATGTTTCATTGCCCCGTATTTAATGTCGGGCTCTGTTTAATTTTACATTATTCAGTGTAGGGCCCTGTTTCATTGTACAGTCTTTAATGTCGGGCTCTGTTTAATTTTGCCTTGTTTACTGTAGGTCACTGTTTCATTGTACTGTATTTAATGCCGGGCTGTGTTTAATTTTACATTGTTCAGTGTAGGGCACTGATTCATTGTACCGTATTTAATGTCGGGCTGTGTTTAATTTTACCTTGTTCAGTGTTGGGCACTGTTTCATTGTCCCGTATTTAATGTCGGGCTCTGTTTAATTTTACATTATTCAGTGTAGGGCACTGCTTCATTGTACTGTCTTTAATGTCGGGCTCTGTATAATTTTGCCTTGTTTACTGTAGGTCACTGTTTCATTGTACTGTATTTAATGCCGGGCTGTGTTTAATTTTACATTGTTCAGTGTAGGGCACTGATTCATTGTACCGTATTTAATGTCGGGCTGTGTTTAAATTTACATTGTTCAGTGGAGGGCACTGTTTCATTGTACTGTATTTAATGTCGGGCTCTGTTTAATTTTACCTTGTTCAGTGTAGGGCACTGTTTCATTGTACCGTATTTAATGTCGGGCTCTGTTTAATTTTACCTTTTTCAGTGTAGGGCACTGTTTCATTTTACCGTATTTAATGTCGGGCTGTGTTTAATTTTACCTTGTTCAGTGTCGGGCACTGTTTCATATTACCGTATTTAATGTCGGGCTCTGTTTAATTTTACATTGTTGCTGGTAGGGCACTGATTCATTGTACCGTATTTAATGTCGGGCTATGTTTAATTTTACCTTGTTCAGTGTAGGGCACTGTTTCACTGTACTGTATTTAATGTCGGGCTGTGTTTAATTTTACATTGTTCAGTGTAGTGCACTGTTTCATTGTACCGTATTTAATGTCGGGCTGTGTTTAATTTTACATTGTTCACTGTAGGGCACTGTTTCATTGTACCGTATTTAATGTCGGGCTCTGTTTAATTTTACCTTGTTCAGTTTAGGGCACTGTTTCATTGTACCGTATTTAATGTCGGACTCTGTTTAATGTTAACTTGTTCAGTGTAGGGCACTGTTTCATTGTACCGTATTTACTGTCGGGCTGTGTTTAATTGTACCTTGTTCAGTGTAGGGCACTGTTTCATTGTACCGTATTTACTGTCGGGCTGTGTTTAATTGTACATTGTTCACTGTGGGGCACTGTTTCATTGTACCGTATTTAATGTCGGGCTGTGTTTAATTGTACATTGTTCACTGTAGGGCACTGTTTCATTGTACTGTATTTAATGGCGGGCTCTGTTTAATTTTACCTTGTTCAGTGTAGGGCACTGTTTCATTGTACCGTATTTAATGTCGGGCTCTGTTTAATTTTACCTTGTTCAGTGTTGGGCACTGTTTCATTGTACCGTATTTAATGTCGGGCTGTGTTTAATTTTACATTGTTCAGTGTAGGGCACTGTTTCATTGTAACGTATTTAATGTCGGGCTGTGTTTAATTGTACATTGTTCACTGTGGGGCACTGTTTCATTGTACCGTATTTAATGTCGGGCTGTGTTTAATTGTACATTGTTCACTGTAGGGCACTGTTTCATTGTACTGTAGTTAATGTCGGGCTCTGTTTAACTTTACCTTGTTCAGTGTAGGGCACTGTTTCATTGTACCGTATTTAATGTCGAGCTCTGTTTAATTTTACCTTGTTCAGTGTAGGGCACTGTTTCATTGTACCGTATTTAATGTCGGGCTGTGTTTAATTTTACATTGTTCCGTGTAGGGCACTGTTTCATTGTAACGTATTTAATGTCGGGCTATGTTTAATTTTACCTTGTTCAGTGTAGGGCACTGTTTCACTGTACCGTATTTAATGTTGGGCTGTGTTTAATTGTACATTGTTCACTGTAGGGCACTGTTTCATTGTACTGAATTTAATGTCGGGCTCTGTTTAATTTTACCTTGTTCAGTGTAGGGCACTGTTTCATTGTACCGTATTTAATGTCGGGCTGTGTTTAATTTTACCTTGTTCAGTGTAGGGCACTGTTTCATTGTACCGTATTTAATGTCGGGCTCTGTTTAATTTTACCTTTTTCAGTGTAGGGCACTGTTTCATTTTACCGTATTTAATGTCGGGCTGTGTTTAATTTTACCTTGTTCAGTGTCGGGCACTGTTTCATATTACCGTATTTAATGTCGGGCTCTGTTTAATTTTACATTGTTGCTGGTAGGGCACTGATTCATTGTACCGTATTTAATGTCGGGCTATGTTTAATTTTACCTTGTTCAGTGTAGGGCACTGTTTCACTGTACTGTATTTAATGTCGGGCTGTGTTTAATTTTACATTGTTCAGTTTAGTGCACTGTTTCATTGTACCGTATTTAATGTCGGGCTGTGTTTAATTTTACATTGTTCACTGTAGGGCACTGTTTCATTGTACCGTATTTAATGTCGGGCTCTGTTTAATTTTACCTTGTTCAGTTTAGGGCACTGTTTCATTGTACCGTATTTAATGTCGGACTCTGTTTAATGTTAACTTGTTCAGTGTAGGGCACTGTTTCATTGTACCGTATTTACTGTCGGGCTGTGTTTAATTGTACCTTGTTCAGTGTAGGGCACTGTTTCATTGTACCGTATTTACTGTCGGGCTGTGTTTAATTGTACATTGTTCACTGTGGGGCACTGTTTCATTGTACCGTATTTAATGTCGGGCTGTGTTTAATTGTACATTGTTCACTGTAGGGCACTGTTTCATTGTACTGTATTTAATGGCGGGCTCTGTTTAATTTTACCTTGTTCAGTGTAGGGCACTGTTTCATTGTACCGTATTTAATGTCGGGCTCTGTTTAATTTTACCTTGTTCAGTGTTGGGCACTGTTTCATTGTACCGTATTTAATGTCGGGCTGTGTTTAATTTTACATTGTTCAGTGTAGGGCACTGTTTCATTGTAACGTATTTAATGTCGGGCTGTGTTTAATTGTACATTGTTCACTGTGGGGCACTGTTTCATTGTACCGTATTTAATGTCGGGCTGTGTTTAATTGTACATTGTTCACTGTAGGGCACTGTTTCATTGTACTGTAGTTAATGTCGGGCTCTGTTTAATTTTACCTTGTTCAGTGTAGGGCACTGTTTCATTGTACCGTATTTAATGTCGAGCTCTGTTTAATTTTACCTTGTTCAGTGTAGGGCACTGTTTCATTGTACCGTATTTAATGTCGGGCTGTGTTTAATTTTACATTGTTCCGTGTAGGGCACTGTTTCATTGTAACGTATTTAATGTCGGGCTGTGTTTAATTTTACCTTGTTCAGTGTAGGGCACTGTTTCACTGTACCGTATTTAATGTTGGGCTGTGTTTAATTGTACATTGTTCACTGTAGGGCACTGTTTCATTGTACTGTATTTAATGTCGGGCTCTGTTTAATTTTACCTTGTTCAGTGTAGGGCACTGTTTCATTGTACCGTATTTAATGTCGGGCTGTGTTTAATTTTACATTGTTCAGTGTAGGGCACTGTTTCATTGTAACGTATTTAATGTCGGGCTGTGTTTAATTTTACCTTGTTCAGTGTAGGGCACTGTTTCACTGTACCGTATTTAATGTTGGGCTGTGTTTAATTGTACATTGTTCACTGTAGGGCACTGTTTCATTGTACCGTATTTAATATTGGGCTGTGTTTAATTGTACATTGTTCACTGTAGGGCACTGTTTCATTGTACCGTATTTAATGTCGGGCTGTGTTTAATTTTACCTTGCTCAGTGGAGGGCACTGTTACATTGTACTGTATTTAATGTCGTGCTCTGTTTAATTTTACATTGTTCACTGTAGGGCACTGTTTCATTGTACCGTATTCAATGTCGGGCTATGTTTAATTTTACATTGTTCACTGTAGTTCACTGTTTCATTGTACTGTATTTAATGTCGGGCTGTGTTTAATTTTACCTTGCTCAGTGTAGAGCACTGTTACATTGTACTGTATTTAATGTCGTTCTCTGTTTAATTTTACATTGTTCACTGTAGGGCACTGTTTCATTGTACCGTATTTAATGTCGGGCTATGTTTAATTTTACATTGTTCAGTGTAGGGCACTGTTTCATTGTACCGTATTTAATGTCGGGCTCTGTTTAATTTTACCTTGTTCAGTCTAGGGCACTGTTTCATTGTACTGTATTTAATGTCGGGCTGTGTTTAATTTTACCTTGTTCAGTGTAGGGCACTGTTTCATTTTACCGTATTTAATGTCGGGCTGTGTTTAACTTTACATTGTTCACTGTAGGGCATTGTTTCATTGTGCTGTATTTAATGTTGGGCTCTGTTTAATTTTACCTTGTTCACTGTCGGGCAATGTTTCATTGTCCCGTATTTAATGTCGGGCTCTGTTTAATTTTACATTATTCAGTGTAGGGCCCTGTTTCATTGTACAGTCTTTAATGGCGGGCTCTGTTTAATTTTGCCTTGTTTACTGTAGGTCACTGTTTCATTGTACTGTATTTAATGCCGGGCTGTGTTTAATTTTACATTGTTCAGTGTAGGGCATTGATTCATTGTACTGTATTTAATGTCGGGCTGTGTTTAATTTTACCTTGTTCAATGTTGGGCACTGATTCATTGTACCGTGTTTAATGTCGGGCTGTGTTTAAATTTACATTGTTCAGTGGAGGGCACTGTTTCATTGTACTGTATTTAATGTCGGGCTCTGTTTAATTTTGCCTTGTTTACTGTAGGTCACTGTTTCATTGTACTGTATTTAATGTCGGGCTCTGTTTAATTTTACCTTGTTCAGTGTAGGGCACTGTTTCATTGTACCGTATTTAATGTCGGGCTCTGTTTAATTGTACATTGTTCACTGTAGGGCACTGTTTCATTCTACCGTATTTAATGTCGGGCTCTGTTTAATTTTACCTTGTTGCTTGTAGGGCACTGTTTCATTTTACTGTATTTAATGTCGGGCTGTGTTTAATTTTACATTGTTCAGTGTAGGGCACTGATTCATTGTACCGTATTTAATGTCGGGCTCTGATTAATTTTACATTGTTCACTGCAGGGCACTGATTTATTGTACCGTATTTAATGTCGGGCTGTGTTTAATTTTACATTGTTCACTGTAGGGCACTGTTTCACTGCACGGTATTTAATGTCGGGCTCTGTTTTATTTTACATTGTTCACATTAGGGCCCTGTTTCATTGTACTGTATTTAATGTCGGGCTCTGTTTAATTTTACGTTGTTCACTGTAGGGCACTGTTTCATTGTACCGTATTTAATGTCTAGCTCTGTTTAATTTTACATTGTTGCTGGTAGGGCACTGATTCATTGTACCGTATTTAATGTCGGGCTGTGTTTAATTTTACATTGTTCACTGTAGGGCACTGTTTCATTGTACCGTATTTAATGTCGGGCTGTGTTTAATTTTACCTTGTTCAGTGTAGGGCACTGTTTCATTGTACCGTATTTAATGTCGGGCTCTGTTTAATTTTACCTTGTTCAGTGTAGGGCACTGTTTCATTGTACCGTATTTACTGTCGGGCTGTGTTTAATTGTACACTGTTCACTGTAGGGCACTGTTTCATTGTACCGTATTTAATGTCGGGTTGTGTTTAATTGTACATTATTCACTGTAGGGCACTGTTTCATTGTACCGTATTTAATGTTGGGCTGTGTTTAATTGTACATTGTTCACTGTCGGGCACTGTTTCATTGTACCGTATTTAATGTCGGGCTGTGTTTAATTTTACCGTGCTCAGTGGAGGACACTGTTAGATTGTACTGTATTTAATGTCGTGCTCTGTTTAATTTTACATTGTTCACTGTAGGGCACTCTTTCATTGTACCGTATTTAATGTCGGGCTATGTTTAATTTTACATTGTTCACTGTAGGTCACTGTTTCATTGTACTGTATTTAATGTCGTGCTGTGTTTAATTTTACCTTGCTCAGTGTAGGGCACTGTTACATTGTACTGTATTTAATGTCGTTCTCTGTTTAATTTTACATTGTTCACTGTAGGGCACTGTTTCATTGTACCGTATTTAATGTCGGGCTATGTTTAATTTTACATTGCTCAGTGTAGGGCACTGTTTCAGTGTACCGTATTTAATGTCGTGCTCTGTTTAATTTTACCTTGCTCAGTGGAGGGCACTGTTACATTGTACTGTATTTAATGTCGTGCTCTGTTTAATTTTACCTTGTTCACTGTAGGGCACTCTTTCATTGTCCCGTATTTAATGTCGGGCTCTGTTTAATTTTACATTATTCAGTGTAGGGCACTGTTTCATTGTACAGTCTTTAATGTCGGGCTCTGTTTAATTTTACATTGTTCAGTGTAGGGCACTGATTCATTGTACCGTATTTAATGTCGGGCTGTGTTTACTTTTACCTTGTTCAGTGTAGGGCACTGTTTCATTGTACCGTATTTAATGTCGGGCTGTGTTTAATTGTACATTGTTCACTGTAGGGCACTGTTTCATTGTACTGTATTTAATGTCGTGCTCTGTTTAATTTTACATTGTTCACTGTTGGGCACTGTTTCATTGTCCCGTATTTAATGTCGGGCTCTGTTTAATTTTACATTATTCAGTGTAGGGCACTGTTTCATTGTATTGTCTTTAATGTCGGGCTCTGTTTAATTTTGCCTTGTTTACTGTAGGTCACTGTTTCATTGGACTGTATTTAATGCCGGGCTGTGTTTAATTTTGCATTGTTCAGTGTAGGGCACTGATTCATTGTACCGTATTTAATGTCGGGCTGTGTTTAAGTTTACATTGTTCAGTGTAGGGCACTGTTTTATTGTACTGTATTTAATGTCGGGCTGTGTTTAATTGTACATTGTTCACTGTAGGGCACTGTTTCATTGTACTGTATTTAATGTCGGGCTCTGTTTAATTTTACCTTGTTCAGTGCAGGGCACTGTTTCATTGTACCGTATTTAATGTCGGGCTCTGTTTAATTTTACCTTGTTCAGTGTAGGGCACTGTTTCATTGTACCGTATTTAATGTCGGGCTGTGTTTAATTTTACATTGTTCCGTGTAGGGCACTGTTTCATTGTAACGTATTTAATGTCGGGCTGTGTTTAATTTTACCTTGTTCAGTGTAGGGCACTGTTTCACTGTACCGTATTTAATGTTGGGCTGTATTTAATTGTACATTGTTCACTGTAGGGCACTGTTTCATTGTACTGTATTTAATGTCGGGCTCTGTTTAATTTTACCTTGTTCAGTGTAGGGCACTGTTTCATTGTAACGTATTTAATGTCGGGCTGTGTTTAATTTTACCTTGTTCAGTGTAGGGCACTGTTTCACTGTACCGTATTTAATGTTGGGCTGTGTTTAATTGTACATTGTTCACTGTAGGGCACTGTTTCATTGTACCGTATTTAATGTCGGGCTGTGTTTAATTTTACCTTGCTCAGTGGAGGGCACTGTTACATTGTACTGTATTTAATGTCGTGCTCTGTTTAATTTTACATTGTTCACTGTAGGGCACTGTTTCATTGTACCGTATTTAATGTTGGGCTCTGTTTAATTTTACCTTGTTCACTGTCGGGCACTGTTTCGTTGTCCCGTATTTAATGTCGGGCTCTGTTTAATGTTACATTGTTCAGTGTAGGGCACTGGTTCATTGTACTGTATTTAATGTCGGGCTCTGTTTAATTTTACCTTGTTCAGTGTAGGGCACTGTTTCATTGTACTGTATTTAATGTCGGGCTCTGTTTAAATTTACCCTGTTCAGTGTAGGGCACTGTTTCATTTTACCGTATTTAATGTCGGGCTGTGTTTAACTTTACATTGTTCACTGTAGGGCATTGTTTCATTGTGCTGTATTTAATGTTGGGCTCTGTTTAATTTTACCTTGTTCACTGTTGTGCACTGTTTCATTGTCCCGTATTTAATGTCGGGCTCTGTTTTATTTTACATTGTTCACATTAGGGCCCTGTTTCATTGTACCGTATTTAATGTCGGGCTCTGTTTAATTTTGCGTTGTTTACTGTAGGTCACTGTTTCATTGTACTGTATTTAATGTCGGGCTCTGTTTTATTTTACATTGTTCACATTAGGGCCCTGTTTCATTGTACTGTATTTAATGTCGGGCTCTGTTTAATTTTACGTTGTTCACTGTAGGGCACTGTTTCATTGTACGGTATTTAATGTCGGGTTCTGTTTAATTTTACATTGTTGCTGGTAGGGCACTGATTCATTGTACCGTATTTAATGTCGGGCTGTGTTTAATTTTACATTGTTCACTGTAGGGCACTGTTTCATTGTAACTTTTTTAATGTCGGGCTCTGTTTAATTTTACCTTGTTCAGTGTAGGGCACTGTTTCATTGTACCGTATTTAATATCGGGCTGTGTTTAATTTTTCCTTGTTCAGTGTAGGGCACTGTTTCATATTACCGTATTTAATGTCGGGCTGTGTTTGATTGTACATTGTTCACTGTAGGACACTGTTTCATTGTACCGTATTTAATGTTGGGCTGTGTTTAATTTTACCTTGCTCAGTGGAGGGCACTGTTACATTGTACTGTATTTAATGTCGGGCTCTGTTTAATTTTACCTCGTTGCTTGTAGGGCACTGTTTCATTGTACTGTATTTAATGTCGGGCTTTGTTTAATTTTACCTTGTTCAGTGTAGGGCACCGTTTCATTTTACCGTATTTAATGTCGGGCTGTGTTTAACTTTACATTGTTCACTGTAGGGCATTGTTTCATTGTGCTGTATTTAATGTTGGGCTCTGTTTAATTTTACCTTGTTCACTGTCGGGCACTGTTTCATTGTCCCGTATTTAATGTCGGGCTCTGTTTAATTTTACATTATTCAGTGTAGGGCACTGTTTCATTGTACAGTCTTTAATGTCGGGCTCTGTTTAATTTTGCCTTGTTTACTGTAGGTCACTGTTTCATTGCACTGTATTTAATGCCGGGCTGTGTTTAATTTAACATTGTTCAGTGTAGGGCACTGTTTCATTTTACCGTATTTAATGTCGGGCTGTGTTTAATTTTACCGTGTTCAGTGTAGGGCACTGTTTCATTGTCCCGTATTTAATGTCGGGCTCTGTTTAATTTTACATTATTCAGTGTAGGGCACTGTTTCATTGTACAGTCTTTAATGTCGGGCTCTGTTTAATTTTGCCTTGTTTACTGTAGGTCACTGTTTCATTGTACTGTATTTAATGCCGGGCTGTGTTTAATTTAACATTGTTCAGTGTAGGGCACTGTTTCATTTTACCGTATTTAATGTCGGGCTGTGTTTAATTTTACCTTGTTCAGTGAAGGGCACTGTTTCATTGTACCGTATTTAATGTCGGGCTGTGTTTAATTGTACATTGTTCACTGTAGGGCACTGTTTCATTGTACCGTATTTAATGTCGGGCTGTGTTTAATTTTAATCTGCTCAGTGGAGGACACTGTTACATTTTACTGTATTTAATGTCGTGCTCTGTTTAATCTAAAATTGTTCACTGTAGGGCACTGTTTCATTGTCCCGTATTTAATGTTGGGCTCTGTTTAATTTTACCTTGTTCACTGTCGGGCACTGTTTCGTTGTCCCGTATTTAATGTCGCGCTCTGTTTAATGTTACATTGTTCAGTGTAGGGCACTTTTTCATTGTACTGTATTTAATGTCGGGCTCTGTTTAATTTTGCCTTGTTTACTGTAGGTCACTGTTTCATTGTACTGTATTTAATGTCGGGCTCTGTTTAATTTTACCTTGTTCAGTGTAGGGCACTGTTTCCTTGTACCGTATTTAATGTCGGGCTCTGTTTAAATATACCTTGTTCAGTGTAGGGCACTGTTTCATTTTACCGTATATAATGTCGGGCTGTGTTTAACTTTACATTGTTCACTGTAGGGCATTGTTTCATTGTGCTGTATTTAATGTTGGGCTCTGTTTAATTTTACCTTGTTCACTGTTGGGCACTGTTTCATTGTCCCGTACTTAATGTCGGGCTCTGTTTAATTTTACATTATTCAGTGTAGGGCAGTGTTTCATTGTACTGTCTTTAATGTCGGGCTGTGTTTAATTTTACATTGTTCAGTGTAGGGCACTGATTCATTGTACTGTATTTAATGTCGGGCTCTGTTTAATTTTACATTGTTCAGTGTAGGGCACTGTTTCACTGTACCGTATTTAATGTCGGGCTCTGTTTAATTTTACATTGTTCAGTGTAGGGCACTGTTTCATTGTACCGTATTTACTGTCGGGCTGTGTTTCATTGTACATTGTTCAATGTAGGGCACTGTTTCATTGTACCGTATTTAATGTCGGGCTGTGTTTTATTTTACATTGTTCACTGTAGGGCACTGTTTCATTGTACCGTATTTAATGTCGGGCTCTGTTTAATGTTACATTGTTCAGTGTAGGGCACTGTTTCATTGTACTGTATTTAATGTCGGGCTCTGTTTAATTTTGCCTTGTTTACTGTAGGTCACTGTTTCATTGTACTGTATTTAATGTCGGGCTGTGTTTAATTTTACATTGTTCAGTGTAGGGCACTGTTTCATTGTACTGTATTTAATGTTGGGCTCTGTTTAATTTTACCTTGTTCAGTGTAGGGCACTGTTTCATTGTACTGTATTTAATGTCGGGGGTGTTTAATTTTACATTGTTCAGTGTAGGGCACTGTTTCATTGTGCTGTATTTAATGTCGGGCTCTGTTTAATTTTGCCTTGTTTACTGTAGGTCACTGTTTCATTGTACCGTATTTAATGTCGGGCTGTGTTTAATTTTACCTTGCTCAGTGGAGGGCACTGTTACATTGTACTGTATTTAATGTCGGGCTCTGTTTAATTTTACCTTGTTCAGTGTAGGGCACTGTTTCATTGTCCCGTATTTAATGTCGGGCTCTGTTTAATGTTACATTGTTCAGTGTAGGGCACTGTTTCATTGTACCGTATTTAATGTCGGGCTGTGTTTAGTTGTACATTGTTCACTGTAGGGCACTGTTTCATTGTACTGTATTTAATGTCGGGCTGTGTTTAATTGTACATTGTTCACTGTAGGGCACTGTTTCATTTTACTGTATTTAATGTCGGGCTCTGTTTCATTTTACCTTGTTCAGTGTAGGGAACTGTTTCATTGTACCGTATTTAATGTCGGGCTCTGTTTAATTGTTCAGTGTAGGACACTGTTTCATTTTGCCGTATTTAATTTCGGGCTGTGTTTAATTTTACCTTGCTCAGTGGACGGCACTGTTACAGTGTACTGTATTTAATGTCGTGCTGTGTTTAATTTTACATTGTTCACTGTAGGGCATTTTTTCATTGTGCTGTATTTAATGTTGGGCTCTGTTTAATTTTACCTTGTTCACTGTCGGGCACTGTTTCATTGTCCCGTTTTTAATGTCGGGCTCTGTTTAATTTTACATTGTTCAGTGTAGGGCACTGTTTCATTGTACTGTATTTAATGTCGGGCTCTGTTTAATTTTGCCTTTTTTACTGTAGGTCACTGTTTCATTGTACTGTATTTAATGTCGGGCTCTGTTTAATTTTACATTGTTCAGTGTAGGGCACTGTTTCATTTTACCGTATTAAATGTCGGGCTGTGTTTAATTTTACATTGTTCACTGTAGGGCATTGTTTCATTGTACTGTATTTAATGTCGGGCTCTGTTTAATTTTGCCTTTTTTACTGTAGGTCACTGTTTCATTGTGCTGTATTTAATGTCGGGCTCTGTTTAATTTTACCTTGTTCAGTGTAGGGCACTGTTTCATTTTACCGTATTTAATGTCGGGCTGTGTTTAATTTTACATTGTTCACTGTCGGGCATTGTTTCATTGTGCTGCATTTAATGTTGGGCTCTGTTTAATTTTACCTTGTTCACTGTCGGGCACTGTTTCATTGTCCCGTATTTAATGTCGGGCTCTGTTTAATTTTACATTGTTCAGTGTAGGGCACTGTTTCATTGTACTGTATTTAATGTCGGGCTCTGTTTAATTTTGCCTTTTTTACTGTAGGTCACTGTTTCATTGTACTGTATTTAATGTCGGGCTCTGTTTAATTTTACATTGTTCAGTGTAGGGCACTGTTTCATTGTACCGTATTTAATGTCGGGCTCTGTTTAATTTTACATTGTTCAGTGTAGGGCACTGTTTCATTGTACCGTATTTAATGTCGGGCTGTGTTTTATTTTACATTGTTCAGTGTAGGGCACTGTTTCATTTTACCGTATTTAATGTCGAGCTCTGTTTAATTTTGCCTTGTTTACTGTAGGGCACTGTTTCATTGTACTGTATTTAATGTCGGGCTCTTTTTAATTTTACCTTGTTCAGTGTAGGGCACTGTTTCATTTTACCGTATTTAATGTCGGGCTGTGTTTAATTTTACATTGTTCACTGTAGGGCATTGTTTCATTGTGCTGTATTTAATGTTGGGCTCTGTTTAATTTTACCTTGTTCACTGTCGGGCACTGTTTCATTGTCCCGCATTTAATGTCGGGCTCTGTTTAATTTTACATTGTTCAGTGTAGGGCACTGTTTCATTTTACCGTATATAATGTCGGGCTGTGTTTAATTTTACATTGTTCACTGTAGGGCATTTTTTCATTGTGCTGTATTTAATGTTGGGCTCTGTTTAATTTTACCTTGTTCACTGTCGGGCACTGTTTCATTGTCCCGTATTTAATTTCGGGCTCTGTTTAATTTTACATTGTTCAGTGTAGGGCACTGTTTCATTGTACTGTATTTAATGTCGGGCTCTGTTTAATTTTGCCTTTTTTACTGTAGGTCACTGTTTCATTGTACTGTATTTAATGTCGGGCTCTGTTTAATGTTACATTGTTCAGTGTAGTGCACTGTTTCATTGTACCGTATTTAATGTCGGGCTCTGATTAATTTTACTTTGTTCACTGTAGGGCACTGTTTCATTGTACCGTATTTAATGTCGGGCTCTGTTTAATTTTACCTTGTTCAGTGTAGGGCACTGTTTCATTGTACCGTATTTAATATCGGGCTGTGTTTAATTTTTCCTTGTTCAGTGTAGGGCACTGTTTCATATTACCGTATTTAATGTCGGGCTGTGTTTGATTGTACATTGTTCACTGTAGGACACTGTTTCATTGTACCGTATTTAATGTTGGGCTGTGTTTAATTTTACCTTGCTCAGTGGAGGGCACTGTTACATTGTACTGTATTTAATGTCGGGCTCTGTTTAATTTTACCTCGTTGCTTGTAGGGCACTGTTTCATTGTACTGTATTTAATGTCGGGCTCTGTTTAATTTTACCTTGTTCACTGTAGGGCACTGTTTCATTGTACTGTAATTAATGTCGGGCTCTGTTTAATTTTACCTTGTTCACTGTAGGTCACTGTTTCATTGTACTGTATTTAATGTCGGGCTTTGTTTAATTTTACCTTGTTCAGTGTAGTTCACCGTTTCATTTTACCGTATTTAATGTCGGGCTGTGTTTAACTTTACATTGTTCACTGTAGGGCATTGTTTCATTGTGCTGTATTTAATGTTGGGCTCTGTTTAATTTTACCTTGTTCACTGTCGGGCACTGTTTCATTGTCCCGTATTTAATGTCGGGCTCTGTTTAATTTTACATTATTCAGTGTAGGGCACTGTTTCATTGTACAGTCTTTAATGTCGGGCTCTGTTTAATTTTGCCTTGTTTACTGTAGGTCACTGTTTCATTGTACTGTATTTAATGTCGGGCTGTGTTTAATTTAACATTGTTCAGTGTAGGGCACTGTTTCATTTTACCGTATTTAATGTCGGGCTGTGTTTAATTTTACCTTGTTCAGTGTAGGGCACTGTTTCATTGTACCGTATTTAATGTTGGGCTCTGTTTAATTTTACCTTGTTCACTGTCGGGCACTGTTTCGTTGTCCCGTATTTAATGTCGCGCTCTGTTTAATGTTACATTGTTCAGTGTAGGGCACTTTTTCATTGTACTGTATTTAATGTCGGGCTCTGTTTAATTTTGCCTTGTTTACTGTAGGTCACTGTTTCATTGTACTGTATTTAATGTCGGGCTCTGTTTAATTTTACCTTGTTCAGTGTAGGGCACTGTTTCCTTGTACCGTATTTAATGTCGGGCTCTGTTTAAATATACCTTGTTCAGTGTAGGGCACTGTTTCATTTTACCGTATATAATGTCGGGCTGTGTTTAACTTTACATTGTTCACTGTAGGGCATTGTTTCATTGTGCTGTATTTAATGTTGGGCTCTGTTTAATTTTACCTTGTTCACTGTTGGGCACTGTTTCATTGTCCCGTACTTAATGTCGGGCTCTGTTTAATTTTACATTATTCAGTGTAGGGCACTGTTTCATTGTACTGTCTTTAATGTCGGGCTGTGTTTAATTTTACATTGTTCAGTGTAGGGCACTGATTCATTGTACTGTATTTAATGTCGGGCTCTGTTTAATTTTACATTGTTCAGTGTAGGGCACTGTTTCACTGTACCGGATTTAATGTCGGGCTGTGTTTAATTTTACATTGTTCAGTGTAGGGCACTGTTTCATTGTACCGTATTTACTGTCGGGCTGTGTTTCATTGTACATTGTTCAATGTAGGGCACTGTTTCATTGTACCGTATTTAATGTCGGGCTGTGTTTTATTTTACATTGTTCACTGTAGGGCACTGTTTCATTGTACCGTATTTAATGTCGGGCTCTGTTTAATTTTACCAAGTTCAGTGTAGGGCACTGTTTCATTGTACTGTATTTAATGTCGTGCTCTGTTTCATTTTACATTGTTCACTGTAGGGCACTGTTTCATTGTACCGTATTTAATGTCGGGCTATGTTTAATTTTACATTGTTCACTGTAGGTCACTGTTTCATTGTCCCGTATTTAATGTCGGGCTCTGTTTAATGTTACATTGTTCAGTGTAGGGCACTGTTTCATTGTACTGTATTTAATGTCGGGCTCTGTTTAATTTTGCCTTGTTTACTGTAGGTCACTGTTTCATTGTACTGTATTTAATGTCGGGCTGTGTTTAATTTTACATTGTTCAGTGCAGGGCACTGTTTCATTGTACTATATTTAATGTTGGGCTCTGTTTAATTTTACCTTGTTCAGTGTAGGGCACTGTTTCATTGTACTGTATTTAATGTCGGGGGTGTTTAATTTTACATTGTTCAGTGTAGGGCACTGTTTCATTGTGCTGTATTTAATGTCGGGCTCTGTTTAATTTTGCCTTGTTTACTGTAGGTCACTGTTTCATTGTACCGTATTTAATGTCGGGCTGTGTTTAATTTTACCTTGCTCAGTGGAGGGCACTGTTACATTGTACTGTATTTAATGTTGGGCTCTGTTTAATTTTACCTTGTTCAGTGTAGGGCACAGTTTCATTGTACTGTATTTAATGTTGGGCTCTGTTTAATTTTACCTTGTTCAGTGTAGGGCACTGTTTCATTGTCCCGTATTTAATGTCGGGCTCTGTTTAATGTTACATTGTTCAGTGTAGGGCACTGTTTCATTGTACCGTATTTAATGTCGGGCTGCGTTTAATTGTACATTGTTCACTGTAGGGCACTGTTTCATTGTACTGTATTTAATGTCGGGCTGTGTTTAATTGTACATTGTTCACTGTAGGGCACTGTTTCATTTTACTGTATTTAATGTCGGGCTCTGTTTCATTTTACCTTGTTCAGTGTAGGGAACTGTTTCATTGTACCGTATTTAATGTCGGGCTCTGTTTAATTGTTCAGTGTAGGACACTGTTTCATTTTGCCGTATTTCATGTCGGGCTGTGTTTAATTGTACATTGTTCACCGTAGGCCACTGTTTCATTGTGCCGTATTTAATGTTGGGCTCTGTTTAATTTTACATTGTTCAGTGTAGGGCACTGTTTCATTGTACCGTATTTACTGTCGGGCTGTGTTTCATTGTACATTGTTCAATGTAGGGCACTGTTTCATTGTACCGTATTTAATGTCGGGCTGTGTTTTATTTTACATTGTTCACTGTAGGGCACTGTTTCATTGTACCGTATTTAATGTCGGGCTCTGTTTAATTTTACCAAGTTCAGTGTAGGGCACTGTTTCATTGTACTGTATTTAATGTCGTGCTCTGTTTCATTTTACATTGTTCACTGTAGGGCACTGTTTCATTGTACCGTATTTAATGTCGGGCTATGTTTAATTTTACATTGTTCACTGTAGGTCACTGTTTCATTGTCCCGTATTTAATGTCGGGCTCTGTTTAATGTTACATTGTTCAGTGTAGGGCACTGTTTCATTGTACTGTATTTAATGTCGGGCTCTGTTTAATTTTGCCTTGTTTACTGTAGGTCACTGTTTCATTGTACTGTATTTAATGTCGGGCTGTGTTTAATTTTATATTGTTCAGTGCAGGGCACTGTTTCATTGTACTATATTTAATGTTGGGCTCTGTTTAATTTTACCTTGTTCAGTGTAGGGCACTGTTTCATTTTACCGTATTTAATGTCGAGCTCTGTTTAATTTTGCCTTGTTTACTGTAGGGCACTGTTTCATTGTACTGTATTTAATGTCGGGCTCTTTTTAATTTTACCTTGTTCAGTGTAGGGCACTGTTTCATTTTACCGTATTTAATGTCGGGCTGTGTTTAATTTTACATTGTTCACTGTAGGGCATTGTTTCATTGTGCTGTATTTAATGTTGGGCTCTGTTTAATTTTACCTTGTTCACTGTCGGGCTCTGTTTAATTTTACATTGTTCACTGTAGGGCACTGTTTCATTGTACCGTATTTAATGTCGGGCTCTGTTTAATTTTACATTGTTCACTGTAGGGCATTTTTTCATTGTACCGTATTTAATGTCGGGCTGTGTTTAATTGTACATTGTTCACTGTAGGTCACTGTTTCATTGTACTGTATTAAATGTCGGGCTCTGTTTAATTTTGCCTTTTTTACTGTAGGTCACTGTTTCACTGTACCGTATTTAATGTCGGGCTCTGTTTAATTTTACATTGTTCACTGTGGGGCACTATTTCATTGTACCGTATTTAATGTCGGGCTCTGTTTAATTTTACTTTGTACACTGTAGGGCACTGTTTCATTGTACCGTATTTAATGTCGGGCTCTGTTTAATTTTACATTGTTGATTGTAGGGCACTGTTTCATTGTACCGTATTTAATGTCGGGTTCTGTTTAATTTTACATTGTTGATTGTAGGGCACCGTTTCATTGTACCGTATTTAATGTCGGGCTCCGTTTAATTTTACATTGTTCAGTGTAGGGCACTGTTTCATTGCACCGTATTTAATGTCTGGCTCTGTTTAATTTGACCTTGTTCACTGTAGGGCACTGTTTCATTGTACTATATTTAATGTCGGGCTCTGTTTAACACTACTTTGTACACTGTAGGGCACTGTTTCATTGTTCTGTATTTAATAGAACATAGAACATAGAAAATACAGCACAGAACAGGCCCTTCGGCCCACGATGTTGTGCCGAACCTTTGTCCTAGATTAATCATAGATTATCATTGAACTTACAGTGCAGAATGAGGCCATTCGGCCCTTTGAGTCTGCACCAGCTCTTGGAAAGTGCACCCTACCCAAACTCAACACCTCCACCCAACACCAAGGGCAATTTGGACTTTAAGGGCAATTTGTCATTGGCCAATTCACCTTACCCGCACATCTTTGGACTGTGGGTGGAAACCGGAGCACCCGGAGGAAACCCACGCAGACACGGGGAGGACGTGCAGACTCCGCACAGACAATGACCCACGCTGGAATCGAACCTGGGACCATGGATCTGTGAAGCAATTGTGCTATCCACAATGCTACCGTGCTGCCCTTAAGAACAAATACATCTACACTATATCATTTTCCCGTAATCCATGTACCTATCCAACAGCTGCTTGAAGGTCCCTAATGTTTCCGACTCAACTACTTCCACAGGCAGTGCATTCCATGCCCCCACTACTCTCTGGGTAAAGAACCTACCTCTGATATCCCTCCTATATCTTCCACCTTTCACCTTAAATTTATGTCCCCTTGTAATGGTGTGTTCCACCTGGGGAAAAAGTCTCTGACTGTCTACTCTATCTATTCCCCTGATCATCTTATAAACCTCTATCAAGTCGCCCCTCATGCTTCTCCGCTCTAATGAGAAAAGGCCTAGCACCCTCAACCTTTCCTCGTAAGACCTACTCTCCATTCCAGGCAACACCCTGGTAAATCTTCTTTGCACCTTTTCCAGAACTTCCACATCCTTCCTAAAATGAGGCGACCAGAACTGTACACACTACTCCAAATGTGGCCTTACCAAAGTTTTGTACAGCTGCATCATTACCTCATGGCTCTTAAATTCAATCCCTCTGTTAATGAACGCGAGCACACCATAGGCCTTCTTCACAGCTCTATCCACTTGAGTAGCAACTTTCAAAGATGTATGAACATAGACCTCAAGGTCTCTCTGCTCCTCCACAATGCCAAGAACTCTACCGTTAACCCTGTATTCCGCATTCATATTTGTCCTTCCAAAATGGACAACCTCACACTTTTCAGGGTTAAACTCCATCTGCCACTTCTCAGCCCAGCTCTGCATCCTATCTATGTCTCTTTGCAGCCGACAACAGCCCTCCTTACTATCCACAACTCCACCAATCTTCGTATCGTCTGCAAATTTACTGACCCACCCTTCAACTCCCTCATCCAAGTCATTAATGAAAATCACAAACAGCAGAGGACCCAGAACTGATCCCTGCGGTACACCACTGGTAACTGGGATCCAGGCTGAATATTTGCCATCCACCACCACTCTCTGACTTCTATCGGTTAGCCAGTTCGTTATCCAACTGGCCAAATTTCCCACTATCCCATGCCTCCTTATTTTGTGCAGAAGCCTACCATGGGGAACTTTATCAAATGCCTTACTAAAATCCATGTACACTACATCCACTGCTTTACCTTCATCCACATGCTTGGTCACCTCCTCAAAGAATTCAATAAGATTTATAAGGCAAGACCTACCCCTCACAAATCCGTGCTGACTCTCCCTAATCAAGCAGTGTCTTTCCAGATGCTCAGAAATCCTATCCTTCAGTACCCTTTCCATTACTTTGCCTACCACCGAAGTAAGACTAACTGGCCTGTAATTCCCAGGGTTATCCCTAGTTCCTTTTTTGAACAGGGGCACGACATTCGCCACTCTCCAATCCCCTGGTACCACACCTGTTGACAATGAGGACGAAAAGATAATTGCCAACGGCTCTGCAATTTCATCTCTTGCTTCCCATAGAATCCTTGGATATACCCGTCAGGCCCGGGGGACTTGTCTATCCTTAAGTTTTTCAAAATGCCCAACACATCTTCCTTCCAAACAAGTATTTCCTCGAGCTTACCAATCTGTTTCACACTGTCCTCTCCAACAATATCGCCCCTCTCATTTGTAAATACAGAAGAAAAGTACTCATTCAAGACCTCTCCTATCTCTTCAGACTCAATACACAATCTCCCGCTACTGTCCCTGATCGGACCTACCCTAGCTCTAGTCATTCTCATATTTCTCACATATGTATAAAAGGCCTTGGGGTTTTCCTTGATCCTACCCGCCAAAGATTGTTCATGCCCTCTCTTAGCTCTCCTAATCCCTTTCTTTAGTTCCCTCCTGGCTATCTTGTATCCCTCCAATGCCCTGTCTGAACCTTGTTTCCTCAGCCTTACACAAGTCACCTTTTTCCTCTTAACAAGTCATTCAACCTCTGTTGTCAACCATGGTTCCCTCACTCGACCATCTCTTCCCTGCCTGACAGGGACATACATATCAAGGACACGTAGCACCTGTTCCTTGAACAAGTTCCACATTTCACTTGTGTCCTTCCCTGCCAGCCTATGTTCCCAACTTATGCACTTCAATTCTTGTCTGACAACATCGTATTTACCCTTCCCCCAATTGTGAACCTTGCCCTGTTGCACGTACCTATCCCTCTCCATTACTAAAGTGAAAGTCACAGAATTGTGGTCACTATCTCCAAAATGCTCCCCCACTAACAAATCTATCACTTGCCCTGGTTCATTACCCAGTACTAAATCCAATATTGCCCCTCCTCTGGTTGGACAATCTACATACTGTGTTAGAAAAGCTTCCTGGACACACTGCACAAACACCACCCCATCCAAACTATTTGATCTAAAGAGTTTCCATTCAATATTTGGGAAGTTAAAGTCGCCCATGACTACTACCCTATGACTTCTGCACCTTTCCAAAATCTGTTTCCCAATCTGTTCCTCCACATCTCTGCTACTATTGGGGGACCTATAGAAAACTCCTAACAAGGTGACTGCTCCTTTCCTATTTCTGACTTCAACCCATACTACCTCAATAGGGTGATACTCCTCGAACTGCCTTTCTGCAGCTGTTATACTATCTCTAATTAATAATGCCACCCCCCACCTCTTTTACCACCCTCCCTAATCTTATTGAAACATCTATAACCAGGGACCTCCAACAACCATTTCTGCCCCTCTTCTATCCAAGTTTCCGTGATGGCCACCACATCGTAGTCCCAAGTACCGATCCATGCCTTAAGTTCACCCACCTTATTCCTGATGCTTCTTGCGTTGAAGTATACACACTTCAACCCATCTCCGTGCCTGCAAATACTCTCCTTTGTCAGTGTTCCCTTCCCCACTGCCTCATTACAAGCTTTGGCGTCCTGAATATCGGCTACCTTAGTTGCTGGACTACAAATCCGGTTCCCATTCCCCTGCCAAATTAGTTTAAACCCTCCCGAAGAGTACTAGCAAACCTCCCTCCCAGGATATTGGTGCCCCTCTGGTTCAGGTGCAACCCGTCCTGCTTGTACAGGTCCCACCTCCCCCAGAATGCGCTCCAATTATCCAAATACCTGAAGCCCTCCCTCCTACACCATTCCTGCAGCCACGTGTTCAACTGCACTCTCTCCCTATTCCTAGCCTCGCTATCACGTGGCACCGGCAACAAACCAGAGATGACAACTCTGTCTGTCCTGGCTTTCAACTTCCAGCCGAACTCCCTAAACTTGTTTATTACCTCCACACCCCTTTTCCTACCTATGTCGTTGGTACCAATGTGCACCACGACTTCTGGCTGCTTCCCCTCCCCCTTAAGGATCCTGAAGACACGATCCGAGACATCCCTGGCCCTGGCACCCGGGAGGCAACATACCTTCCGGGAGTCTCGCTCGCGACCACAGAATCTCTTATCTATTCCCCTAACCATTGAATCTCCTACAACTATTGCTTTTCTATTCTCCCCCCTTCCCTTCTGAGCCCCAGAGCCAGACTCAGTGCCAGAGACCTGGATGCTAGGGCCTTCCCCCGGTAGGTCACCCCCCCCCCCAACAGCATCCAAAACGGTATACTTGTTTTGAAGGGGAACGGCCACGAGGGATCCCTGCACTGTCTGCCTGTTTGTTTTTTTCCCCCTGACTGTAATCCAGCTATTCTTGTCCTGTACCTTGGGTGTGGTTACCTCCCTGTAACTCTTCTCAATCACCCCCTCTGCCTCCCGGATGATCCGAAGTTCATCCAGCTTCAGCTCCAGTTCCCTAACACGGTCTTTGAGGAGCTGAAGTTGGGTGCACTTCCCGCAGGTATAGTCAGTGGGGACACCGGTGGTATCCCTCACCACCCACATCCTACAGGAGGAGCATGTAACTGGCCTAGCCTCCATCCCCTCTTACCTTACAGAATATAGCTGCTGTGTGGACTAACTAGATCTCCGCCCTCCGACCCTGCTCCCAGTCAGCTACACTTCCTGTAAACTCCTGGCTCTCTTCGCACTCTTTGCGGAAATGTCGGAAACAAAATGAAAGGAGCACCTTACTCCCTCCTCACCTAACTCCCTCGGTCAACAAACTCTCACTATCGCACTCAAAAAACACCAAATTCAGCACTCAGTGCAAACAAAGTCTGCACTGTAGGGGATCACTTTTATTCTGTGAATCGAGCCTCTGGAAAACTGGCCGAATCCAATTAACAAATTAACAAGCTCCAGCTGCAAGTGCCTAGAAGTAGAAGCCTGTTTAATGTCGGGCTCTGTTTAATTTTACATTGTTCACTGTAGGGCACTGTTTCATTGTACCGTATTTAATGTTGGGCTCTGTTTAATTTTACCTTGTAGCTTGTAGGGCACTGTTTCATTGTACTGTATTTAATGTCGGGCTCTGTTTAATTTTACCTTGTTCACTGTAGGTCACTGTTTCATTGTACTGTATTTAATGTCGGGCTCTGTTTGATTTTACATTGTTCACTTTCGGGCACTGTTTCATTGTGCTGTATTTAATATCGGGCTCTGATTAATTTTACCTTGTTCAGTGTAGGGCACTGTTTCATTGTACTGTATTTAATGTCGGGCTCTGTTTAATTTTACGTTGTTCACTGTAGGGCACTGTTTCATTGTACTGTATTTAATGTCGGGCTCTGTTTTATTTTACATTGTTCACATTAGGGCCCTGTTTCATTGTACTGTATTTAATGCCGGGCTCTGTTTAATTTTACTTTGTTCACTGTAGGGCACTGTTTCATTGTACCGTATTTAATGTCGGGCTCTGTTTAATTTTACATTGTTACTGGTAGGGCACTGATTCATTGTATCGTATTTAATGTCGGGCTGTGTTTAATTTTACATTCTTCACTGTAGGGCACTGTTTCATTGTACCGTATTTAATGTCGGGCTCTGTTTAATTTTACCTTGTTCAGTGTAGGACACTGTTTCATTGTACCGTATTTAATGTCGGGCTCAGTTTAAATTTACCTTGTTCAGTGTAAGGCACTGTTTCATTGTACCGTATTTAATGTCGGGCTGTGTTTAATTTTACATTGTTCAGTGTAGGGCACTGTTTCATTGTACCGTATTTAATGTCGGGCTGTGTTTAATTTTACCTTGTTCACTGTCGGCACTGTTTCATTGTACCGTATTTAATGTTGGGCTGTGTTTAATTGTACATTGTTCACTGTAGGGCACTCTTTCATTGTACCGAATTTAATGTCGGGCTGTGTTTAATTTTACCTTGTTCACTGTAGGGCACTGTTTCATTGTACCGTATTTAATGTCGGGATATGTTTAATTTTACATTGTTCACTGTAGGGCACTGTTTCATTGTACCGTATTTAATGTCGGGCTGTGTTTAATTTTACCTTGCTCAGTGGAGGGCACGGTTACATTGTACTTTATTTAATGTCGTGCTCTGTTTAATTTTACATTGTTCACTGTAGGTCACTGTTTCATTGTACTGTATTTAATGTCGGGCTGTGTTTAATTTTATATTCTTCACTGCAGGGCATTGTTTCATTGTGCTGTATTTAATGTTGGGCTCTGTTTAATTTTACCTTGTTCACTGTCGGGCACTGTTTCGTTGTCCTGTATTTAATGTCGGGCTCTGTTTAATGTTACATTTTTCAGTGTAGGGCACTGTTTCATTGTACCGTATTTAATGTCGGGCTCTGTTTCATTGTACCGTATTTAATGTCGGGCTGTGTTTAATTTTACCTTGTTCAGTGTAGGGCACTGTTTCATATTACCGTATTTAATGTCGGGCTGTGTTTAATTGTACATTGTTCACTGTCGGCACTGTTTCATTGTACCGTATTTAATGTTGGGCTGTGTTTAATTGTACATTGTTCACTGTAGGGCACTCTTTCATTGTACCGAATTTAATGTCGGGCTGTGTTTAATTTTACCTTGCTCAGTGGAGGGCACTGTTACATTGTACTGTATTTAATGTCGTGCTCTGTTTAATTTTACATTGTTCACTGTAGGGCACTGTTTCATTGTACCGTATTTAATGTCGGGCTGTGTTTAATTTTACCTTGCTCAGTGGAGGGCACGGTTACATTGTACTTTATTTAATGTCGTGCTCTGTTTAATTTTACATTGTTCACTGTAGGGCACTGTTTCATTGTACCGTTTTTAATGTCGGGCTGTGTTTAATTGTACATTGTTCACTGTAGGGCACTGTTTCATTGTACTGTATTTAATGTCGGGCTATGTTTAATTTTACCTTGTTCAGTGTAGGACACTGTTTTATATTACCGTATTTAATGTTGGGCTGTGTTTAATTGTACATTGTTCACTGTAGGGCACTGTTTCATTGTACCGTATTTAATGTTGGGCTGTGTGTAATTGTACATTGTTCACTGTAGGGCACTGTTTCATTGTACCGTATTTAATGTCGGGCTGTGTTTAATTTTACATTGTTCATTGTAGGGCACTGTTTCACTGCACGGTATTTAATGTCGGGCTATGTTTAATTTTAAATTGTTCACTGTAGGTCACTGTTTCATTGTACTGTATTTAATGTCGGGCTGTGTTTAATTTTACATTCTTCACTGCAGGGCATTGTTTCATTGTGCTGTATTTAATGTTGGGCTCTGTTTAATTTTACCTTGTTCACTGTCGGGCACTGTTTCATTGTACTGTATTTAATGTCGGGCTCTGTTTAATGTTACATTGTTCAGTGTAGGGCACTGTTTCATTGTACTGTATTTAATGTCGGGCTCTGTTTAATTTTGCCTTGTTTACTGTATGTCACTGTTTCAGTGTACTGTATTTAATGTCGGGCTCTGTTTCATTGTACCGTATTTAATGTCGGGCTGTGTTTAATTTCACCTTGTTCAGTGTAGGGTACTGTTTCATATTACCGTATTTAATGTCGGGCTGTGTTTAATTGTACATTGTTCACTGTAGGACACTGTTTCATTGTACCGTATTTAATGTCGGGCTCTGTTTAATTTTACATTGTTCACTGTAGGGCACTGTTTCATTGTACCGTATTTAATGTTGGGCTGTGTTTAATTGTACATTGTTCACTGGATGGGCACTGTTTCATTGTACCGTATTTAATGTCGGGCTGTGTTTAATTGTACATTGTTCACTGTAGGACACTGTTTCATTGTACCGTATTTAATGTTGGGCTGTGTTTAATTGTACATAGTTCACTGTAGGACACTGTTTCATTGTACCGTATTTAATGTTGGGCTGTGTTTAATTGTACATTGTTCACTGGATGGGCACTGTTTCATTGCACCGTATTTAATGTCGGGCCGTGTTTAAGTTTACATTGTTCAGTGTAGGGCACTGATTCATTGTACTGTATTTAAAGTCGGGCTGTGTTTAATTTTACATTGTTCAGTGTAGGGCACTGTTTCACTGTACCGTATTTAATGTCGGGCTATGTTTAATTTTACATTGTTCACTGTAGGTCACTGTTTTATTGTACTGTACTTAATGTCGGGCGCTGTTTAATTTTGCCTTGTTGCTTGTAGGGCACTGTTTCATTGTACCGTATTTAATGTCGGGCTCTGTTTAATTTTACCTTGTTCACTGTAGGTCACTGTTTCATTGCACCGTATTTAATGTCGGGCTGTGTTTAATTTTACATTGTTCACTGTAGGGCACTGTTTCATTGCACTGTATTTAATGTCGGGCTCTGTTTAATTTTACATTGTTCACTGTAGGGCACTGTTTCATTGTACCGTATTTAATGTCGGGCTATGTTTAATTTTACATTGTTCACTGTAGGTCACTGTTTCATTGTACTGTATTTAATGTCGGGCTGTGTTTAATTTTATATTCTTCACTGCAGGGCATTGTTTCATTGTGCTGTATTTAATGTTGGGCTCTGTTTAATTTTACCTTGTTCACTGTCGGGCACTGTTTCGTTGTCCTGTATTTAATGTCGGGCTCTGTTTAATGTTACATTTTTCAGTGTAGGGCACTGTTTCATTGTACTGTATTTAATGTCGGGCTCTGTTTCATTGTACCGTATTTAATGTCGGGCTGTGTTTAATTTTACCTTGTTCAGTGTAGGGCACTGTTTCATATTACCGTATTTAATGTCGGGCTGTGTTTAATTGTACATTGTTCACTGTAGAACACTGTTTCATTGTACCGTATTTAATGTTGGGCTGTGTTTAATTGTACATTGTTCACTGTAGGGCACTGTTTCATTGTACCGTATTTAATGTTGGGCTGTGTTTAATTGTACATTGTTCACTGTAGGGCACTGTTTCATTGTACCGTATTTAATGTCGGGCTGTGTTTATGTTTACATTGTTCAGTGTAGGGCACTGACTCATTGTACTGTATTTAAAGTCGGGCTGTGTTTAATTTTACATTGTTCAGTGTAGGGCACTGTTTCACTGTACCGTATTTAATGTCGGGCTATGTTTAGTTGTACATTGTTCACTGTCGGGCACTGTTTCATTGTACCGTATTTAATGTTGGGCTGTGTGTAATTGTACATTGTTCACTGTAGGGCACTGTTTCATTGTACCGTATTTAATTTCGGGCTGTGTTTAAGTTTACATTGTTCAGTGTGGGGCACTGATTCATTGTACTGTATTTAATGTCGGGCTGTGTTTAATTTTACATTGTTCAGTGTAGGGCACTGTTTCACTGCACGGTATTTAATGTCGGGCTATGTTTAATTTTACATTGTTCACTGTAGGTCACTGTTTCATTGTACTGTATTTAATGTCGGGCTGTGTTTAATTTTACATTCTTCACTGCAGGGCATTGTTTCATTGTGCTGTATTTAATGTTGGGCTCTGTTTAATTTTACCTTGTTCACTGTCGGGCACTGTTTCGTTCTCCTGTATTTAATGTCGGGCTCTGCTTAATGTTACATTGTTCAGTGTAGGGCACTGTTTCATTGTACTGTATTTAATGTCGGGCTCTGTTTAATTTTGCCTTGTTTACTGTATGTCACTGTTTCAGTGTACTGTATTTAATGTCGGGCTCTGTTTCATTGTACTGTATTTAATGTCGGGCTGTGTTTAATTTCACCTTGTTCAGTGTAGGGCACTGTTTCATATTACCGTATTTAATGTCGGGCTGTGTTTAATTGTACATTGTTCACTGTAGGACACTGTTTCATTGTACCGTATTTAATGTTGGGCTGTGTTTAATTGTACATAGTTCACTGTAGGGCACTGTTTCATTGTACCGTATTTAATGTTGGGCTGTGTTTAATTGTACATTGTTCACTGTAGGGCACTGTTTCATTGTACCGTATTTATTGTCGGGCTGTGTTTAAGTTTACATTGTTCAGTGTAGGGCACTGATTCATTGTACTGTATTTAAAGTCGGGCTGTGTTTAATTTTACCTTGTTGCTTGTAGGGCACTATTTCATTGTACCGTATTTAATGTCGGGCTCTGTTTAATTTTACCTTGTTCACTGTAGGTCACTGTTTCATTGCACCGTATTTAATGTCGGGCTGTGTTAAATTTTACATTGTTCACTGTAGGGCACTGTTTCATTGCACTGTATTTAATGTCGGGCTCTGTTTAATTTTACCTTGTTGCTTGTAGGGCACTGTTTCATTGTACCGTATTTAATGTCGGGCTCTGTTTAATTTTACATTTTTCACTGTAGGGCACTGTTTCTTTGTACCGTATTTACTGTCGGGCTGTGTTTAATTTTACCTTGTTGCTTGTAGGGCACTGTTTCATTGTGCTGTATTTAATGTCGGGCTCTGTTTAATTTTACCTCGTTGCTTGTAGGGCACTGTTTCATTGTGCTGTATTTAATGTCGGGCTCTGTTTAATTTTACCTCGTTGCTTGTAGGCCACTGTTTCATTGTACTGTATTTAATGTCGGGCTCTGTTTAATTTTACCTTGTTCACTGTAGGGCACTGTTTCATTGTACCGTATTTAATGTCGGGCTCTGTTTAATTTTACCTTGTTCAGTGTAGGGCACTGTTTCATTGTACCGTATTTAATGATGGGCTCTGTTGAATTTTACCTTGTTCAGTGTAGGGCACTGTTTCATTGTACCGTATTTACTGTCGGGCTGTGTTTAATTGTACATTGTTCACTGCAGGGCACTGTTTCATTGTACCGTATTTAATGTCGGGCTGTGTTTAATTGTACATTGTTCACTGTAGGGCACTGTTTCATTGTACTGTATTTAATGTCGGGCTCTGTTTAATTTTACCTTGTTCAGTGGAGGGCACTGTTTCATTGTACCGCATTTAATATCGGGCTGTGTTTAATTTTACATTGTTCAGTGTAGGGCACTGTTTCATTGTACCGTATTTAATGTCGGGCTGTGTTTAATTTTACCTTGTTCACTGTCGGCACTGTTTCATTGTACCATATTTAATGTTGGGCTGTGTTTAATTGTACATTGTTCACTGTAGGGCACTCTTTCATTGTACCGAATTTAATGTCGGGCTGTGTTTAATTTTACCTTGCTCAGTGGAGGGCACTGTTACATTGTACTGTATTTAATGTCGTGCTCTGTTTAATTTTACATTGTTCACTGTAGGGCACTGTTTCATTGTACCGTATTTAATGTCGGGATATGTTTAATTTTACATTGTTCACTGTAGGGCACTGTTTCATTGTACCGTATTTAATGTCGGGCTGTGTTTAATTTTACCTTGCTCAGTGGAGGGCACGGTTACATTGTACTTTATTTAATGTCGTGCTCTGTTTAATTTTACATTGTTCACTGTAGGGCACTGTTTCATTGTACCGTATTTAATGTCGGGCTATGTTTAATTTTACATTGTTCACTGTAGGTCACTGTTTCATTGTACTGTATTTAATGTCGGGCTGTGTTTAATTTTATATTCTTCACTGCAGGGCATTGTTTCATTGTGCTGTATTTAATGTTGGGCTCTGTTTAATTTTACCTTGTTCACTGTCGGGCACTGTTTCGTTGTCCTGTATTTAATGTCGGGCTCTGTTTAATGTTACATTTTTCAGTGTAGGGCACTGTTTCATTGTACTGTATTTAATGTCGGGCTCTGTTTCATTGTACCGTATTTAATGTCGGGCTGTGTTTAATTTTACCTTGTTCAGTGTAGGGCACTGTTTCATATTACCGTATTTAATGTCGGGCTGTGTTTAATTGTACATTGTTCACTGTAGAACACTGTTTCATTGTACCGTATTTAATGTTGGGCTGTGTTTAATTGTACATTGTTCAGTGTAGGGCACTGTTTCATATTACCGTATTTAATGTCGGGCTATGTTTAATTTTACATTGTTCAGTGTAGGGCACTGTTTCACTGTACCGTATTTAATGTCGGGCTAGATTTAATTTTACATTGTTCACTGTAGGTCACTGTTTCATTGTACTGTATTTAATGTCGTGCTGTGTTTAATTGTACATTGTTGCTTGTAGGGCACTGTTTCATTGTACCGTATTTAATGTCGGGCTCTGTTTAATTTTACATTGTTGCTGGTAGGGCACTGATTCATTGCACCGTATTTAATGTCGGGCTGTGTTTAATTTTACATTGTTCACTGTAGGGCACTGTTTCATTGTACCGTATTTAATGTCGGGCTCTGTTTTATTTTACATTGTTCACATTAGGGCACTGTTTCATTGTACCGTATTTAATGTCGGGCTCTGTTTAATTTTACCTTGTTCAGTGTAGGGCACTGTTTCATTGTACCGTATTTACTGTCGGGCTGTATTTAATTGTACATTGTTCACTGAAGGGCACTGTTTCATTGTACCGTATTTAATGTCGGGCTGTGTTTAATTGTACATTGTTCACTGTAGGGCACTGTTTCATTGTACTGTATTTAATGTCGGGCTCTGTTTAATTTTACCTTGTTCAGTGTAGGACACTGTTTTATATTACCGTATTTAATGTTGGGCTGTGTTTAATTGTACATTGTTCACTGTAGGGCACTGTTTCATTGTACCGTATTTAATGTTGGGCTGTGTGTAATTGTACATTGTTCACTGTAGGGCACTGTTTCATTGTACCGTATTTAATGTCGGGCTGTGTTTAAGTTTACATTGTTCAGTGTAGGGCACTGTTTCACTGCACGGGATTTAATGTCGGGCTATGTTTAATTTTAAATTGTTCACTGTAGGTCACTGTTTCATTGTACTGTATTTAATGTCGGGCTGTGTTTAATTTTACATTCTTCACTGCAGGGCATTGTTTCATTGTGCTGTATTTAATGTTGGGCTCTGTTTAATTTTACCATGTTCACTGTCGGGCACTGTTTCGTTGTCCTGTATTTAATGTCGGGCTCTGTTTCATTGTACCGTATTTATTGTCGGGCTGTGTTTAATTTCACCTTGTTCAGTGTAGGGCACTGTTTCATTGTACCGTATTTAATGTCGGGCTGTGTTTAAGTTTACATTGTTCAGTGTAGGGCACTGATTCATTGTACAGTATTTAAAGTCGGGCTGTGTTTAATTTTACATTGTTCAGTGTAGGGCACTGTTTCACTGTACCGTATTTAATGTCGGGCTATGTTTAATTTTACATTGTTCACTGTAGGTCACTGTTTTATTGTACTGTACTTAATGTCGGGCGCTGTTTAATTTTACCTTGTTGCTTGTAGGGCACTGTTTCATTGTACCGTATTTAATGTCGGGCTCTGTTTAATTTTACCTTGTTCACTGTAGGTCACTGTTTCATTGCACCGTATTTAATGTCGGGCTGTGTTTAATTTTACATTGTTCACTGTAGGGCACTGTTTCATTGCACTGTATTTAATGTCGGGCTCTGTTTAATTTTACATTGTTCACTGTAGGGCACTGTTTCATTGTACCGTATTTAATGTCAGGCTATGTTTAATTTTACATTGTTCACTGTAGGTCACTGTTTCATTGTACTGTATTTAATGTCGGGCTGTGTTTAATTTTATATTCTGCACTGCAGGGCATTGTTTCATTGTGCTGTATTTAATGTTGGGCTCTGTTTAATTTTACCTTGTTCACTGTCGGGCACTGTTTCGTTGTCCTGTATTTAATGTCGGGCTCTGTTTAATGTTACATTTTTCAGTGTAGGGCACTGTTTCATTGTACTGTATTTAATGTCGGGCTCTGTATCATTGTACCGTATTTAATGTCGGGCTGTGTTTAATTTTACCTTGTTCAGTGTAGGGCACTGTTTCATATTACCGTATTTAATGTCGGGCTGTGTTTAATTGTACATTGTTCACTGTAGAACACTGTTTCATTGTACCGTATTTAATGTTGGGCTGTGTTTAATTGTACATTGTTCACTGTAGGGCACTGTTTCATTGTACCGTATTTAATGTTGGGCTGTGTTTAATTGTACATTGTTCACTGTAGGGCACTGTTTCATTGTACCGTATTTAATGTCGGGCTGTGTTTAAGTTTACATTGTTCAGTGTGGGGCACTGATTCATTGTACTGTATTTAATGTCGGGCTGTGTTTAATTTTACATTGTTCAGTGTAGGGCACTGTTTCACTGCACGGTATTTAATGTCGGGCTATGTTTAATTTTAAATTGTTCACTGTAGGTCACTGTTTCATTGTACTGTATTTAATGTCGGGCTGTGTTTAATTTTACATTCTTCACTGCAGGGCATTGTTTCATTGTGCTTTATTTAATGTTGGGCTCTGTTTAATTTTACCATGTTCACTGTCGGGCACTGTTTCGTTGTCCTGTATTTAATGTCGGGCTCTGTTTCATTGTACCGTATTTAATGTCGGGCTGTGTTTAATTTCACCTTGTTCAGTGTAGGGCACTGTTTCATTGTACCGTATTTAATGTCGGGCTGTGTTTAAGTTTACATTGTTCAGTGTAGGGCACTGATTCATTGTACTGTATTTAAAGTCGGGCTGTGTTTAATTTTACATTGTTCAGTGTAGGGCACTGTTTCACTGTACCGTATTTAATGTCGGGCTATGTTTAATTTTACATTGTTCACTGTAGGTCACTGTTTTATTGTACTGTACTTAATGTCGGGCGCTGTTTAATTTTACCTTGTTGCTTGTAGGGCACTGTTTCATTGTACCGTATTTAATGTCGGGCTCTGTTTAATTTTACCTTGTGCACTGTAGGTCACTGTTTCATTGCACCGTATTTAATGTCGGGCTGTGTTTAATTTTACATTGTTCACTGTAGGGCACTGTTTCATTGCACTGTATTTAATGTCGGGCTCTGTTTAATTTTACATTGTTCACTGTAGGGCACTGTTTCATTGTACCGTATTTAATGTCGGGCTATGTTTAATTTTACATTGTTCACTGTAGGTCACTGTTTCATTGTACTGTATTTAATGTCGGGCTGTGTTTAATTTTATATTCTGCACTGCAGGGCATTGTTTCATTGTGCTGTATTTAATGTTGGGCTCTGTTTAATTTTACCTTGTTCACTGTCGGGCACTGTTTCGTTGTCCTGTATTTAATGTCGGGCTCTGTTTAATGTTACATTTTTCAGTGTAGGGCACTGTTTCATTGTACTGTATTTAATGTCGGGCTCTGTATCATTGTACCGTATTTAATGTCGGGCTGTGTTTAATTTTACCTTGTTCAGTGTAGGGCACTGTTTCATATTACCGTATTTAATGTCGGGCTGTGTTTAATTGTACATTGTTCACTGTAGAACACTGTTTCATTGTACCGTATTTAATGTTGGGCTGTGTTTAATTGTACATTGTTCACTGTAGGGCACTGTTTCATTGTACCGTATTTAATGTTGGGCTGTGTTTAATTGTACATTGTTCACTGTAGGGCACTGTTTCATTGTACCGTATTTAATGTCGGGCTGTGTTTAAGTTTACATTGTTCAGTGTGGGGCACTGATTCATTGTACTGTATTTAATGTCGGGCTGTGTTTAATTTTACATTGTTCAGTGTAGGGCACTGTTTCACTGCACGGTATTTAATGTCGGGCTATGTTTAATTTTACATTGTTCACTGTAGGTCACTGTTTCATTGTACTGTATTTAATGTCGGGCTGTGTTTAATTTTACATTCTTCACTGCAGGGCATTGTTTCATTGTGCTGTATTTAATGTTGGGCTCTGTTTAATTTTACCTTGTTCACTGTCGGGCACTGTTTCGTTCTCCTGTATTTAATGTCGGGCTCTGTTTAAAGTTACATTGTTCAGTGTAGGGCACTGTTTCATTGTACTGTATTTAATGTCGGGCTCTGTTTAATTTTGCCTTGTTTACTGTATGTCACTGTTTCAGTGTACTTTATTTAATGTTGGGCTGTGTTTAATTGTACATAGTTCACTGTAGGGCACTGTTTCATTGTACCGTATTTAATGTTGGGCTGTGTTTAATTGTACATTGTTCACTGTAGGGAACTGTTTCATTGTACCGTATTTAATGTCGGGCTGTGTTTAAGTTTACATTGTTCAGTGTAGGGCACTGATTCATTGTACTGTATTTAAAGTCGGGCTGTGTTTAATTTTACATTGTTCAGTGTAGGGCACTGTTTCACTGTACCGTATTTAATGTCGGGCTATGTTTAATTTTACATTGTTCACTGTAGGTCACTGTTTTATTGTACTGTACTTAATGTCGGGCGCTGTTTAATTTTACCTTGTTGCTTGTAGGGCACTATTTCATTGTACCGTATTTAATGTCGGGCTCTGTTTAATTTTACCTTGTTCACTGTAGGTCACTGTTTCATTGCACCGTATTTAATGTCGGGCTGTGTTTAATTTTACCTTGTTGCTTGTAGGGCACTGTTTCATTGTACCGTATTTAATGTCGGGCTCTGTTTAATTTTACATTTTTCACTGTAGGGCACTGTTTCATTGTACCGTATTTACTGTCGGGCTCTGTTTAATTTTACATTGTTCACTGTAGGGCACTGTTTCACTGTACCGTATTTAATGTTGGGCTCTGTTTAATTTTACCTTGTTCACTGTAGGTCACTGTTTCATTGCACCGTATTTAATGTCGGGCTCTGTTTCATTGTACCGTATTTAATGTCGGGCTGTGTTTAATTTCACCTTGTTCAGTGTAGGGCACTGTTTCATTGTACCGTATTTAATGTCGGGCTGTGTTTAAGTTTACATTGTTCAGTGTAGGGCACTGATTCATTGTACTGTATTTAAAGTCGGGCTGTGTTTAATTTTACATTGTTCAGTGTAGGGCACTGTTTCACTGTACCGTATTTAATGTCGGGCTATGTTTAATTTTACATTGTTCACTGTAGGTCACTGTTTTATTGTACTGTACTTAATGTCGGGCGCTGTTTAATTTTACCTTGTTGCTTGTAGGGCACTGTTTCATTGTACCGTATTTAATGTCGGGCTCTGTTTAATTTTACCTTGTTCACTGTCGGTCACTGTTTCATTGCACCGTATTTAATGTCGGGCTGTGTTTAATTTTACATTGTTCACTGTAGGGCACTGTTTCATTGCACTGTATTTAATGTCGGGCTCTGTTTAATTTTACATTGTTCACTGTAGGGCACTGTTTCATTGTACCGTATTTAATGTCGGGCTATGTTTAATTTTACATTGTTCACTGTAGGTCACTGTTTCATTGTACTGTATTTAATGTCGGGCTGTGTTTAATTTTATATTCTGCACTGCAGGGCATTGTTTCATTGTGCTGTATTTAATGTTGGGCTCTGTTTAATTTTACCTTGTTCACTGTCGGGCACTGTTTCGTTGTCCTGTATTTAATGTCGGGCTCTGTTTAATGTTACATTTTTCAGTGTAGGGCACTGTTTCATTGTACTGTATTTAATGTCGGGCTCGGTATCATTGTACCGTATTTAATGTCGGGCTGTGTTTAATTTTACCTTGTTCAGTGTAGGGCACTGTTTCATATTACCGTATTTAATGTCGGGCTGTGTTTAATTGTACATTGTTCACTGTAGAACACTGTTTCATTGTACCGTATTTAATGTTGGGCTGTGTTTAATTGTACATTGTTCACTGTAGGGCACTGTTTCATTGTACCGTATTTAATGTTGGGCTGTGTTTAATTGTACATTGTTCACTGTAGGGCACTGTTTCATTGTACCGTATTTAATGTCGGGCTGTGTTTAAGTTTACATTGTTCAGTGTGGGGCACTGATTCATTGTACTGTATTTAATGTCGGGCTGTGTTTAATTTTACATTCTTCACTGCAGGGCATTGTTTCATTGTGCTGTATTTAATGTTGGGCTCTGTTTAATTTTACCTTGTTCACTGTCGGGCACTGTTTCGTTCTCCTGTATTTAATGTCGGGCTCTGTTTAAAGTTACATTGTTCAGTGTAGGGCACTGTTTCATTGTACTGTATTTAATGTCGGGCTCTGTTTAATTTTGCCTTGTTTACTGTATGTCACTGTTTCAGTGTACTTTATTTAATGTTGGGCTGTGTTTAATTGTACATAGTTCACTGTAGGGCACTGTTTCATTGTACCGTATTTAATGTTGGGCTGTGTTTAATTGTACATTGTTCACTGTAGGGAACTGTTTCATTGTACCGTATTTAATGTCGGGCTGTGTTTAAGTTTACATTGTTCAGTGTAGGGCACTGATTCATTGTACTGTATTTAAAGTCGGGCTGTGTTTAATTTTACATTGTTCAGTGTAGGGCACTGTTTCACTGTACCGTATTTAATGTCGGGCTATGTTTAATTTTACATTGTTCACTGTAGGTCACTGTTTTATTGTACTGTACTTAATGTCGGGCGCTGTTTAATTTTACCTTGTTGCTTGTAGGGCACTATTTCATTGTACCGTATTTAATGTCGGGCTCTGTTTAATTTTACCTTGTTCACTGTAGGTCACTGTTTCATTGCACCGTATTTAATGTCGGGCTGTGTTTAATTTTACATTGTTCACTGTAGGGCACTGTTTCATTGCACTGTATTTAATGTCGGGCTCTGTTTAATTTTACCTTGTTGCTTGTAGGGCACTGTTTCATTGTACCGTATTTAATGTCGGGCTCTGTTTAATTTTACATTTTTCACTGTAGGGCACTGTTTCATTGTACCGTATTTACTGTCGGGCTCTGTTTAATTTTACATTGTTCACTGTAGGGCACTGTTTCACTGTACCGTATTTAATGTTGGGCTCTGTTTAATTTTACCTTGTTCACTGTAGGTCACTGTTTCATTGCACCGTATTTAATGTCGGGCTGTGTTTAATTTTACCTTGTTGCTTGTAGGGCACTGTTTCATTGTGCTGTATTTAATGTCGGGCTCTGTTTAATTTTACCTCGTTGCTTGTAGGGCACTGTTTCATTGTGCTGTAATTAATGTCGGGCTCTGTTTAATTTTACCTCGTTGCTTGTAGGCCACTGTTTCATTGTACTGTATTTAATGTCGGGCTCTGTTTAATTTTACCTTGTTCACTGTAGGGCACTGTTTCATTGTACCGTATTTAATGTCGGGCTCTGTTTAATTTTACCTTGTTCAGTGTAGGGCACTGTTTCATTGTACCGTATTTAATGATGGGCGCTGTTGAATTTTACCTTGTTCAGTGTAGGGCACTGTTTCATTGTACCGTATTTACTGTCGGGCTGTGTTTAATTGTACATTGTTCACTGCAGGGCACTGTTTCATTGTACCGTATTTAATGTCGGGCTGTGTTTAATTGTACATTGTTCACTGTAGGGCACTGTTTCATTGTACTGTATTTAATGTCGGGCTCTGTTTAATTTTACCTTGTTCAGTGGAGGGCACTGTTTCATTGTACCGCATTTAATATCGGGCTGTGTTTAATTTTACATTGTTCAGTGTAGGGCACTGTTTCATTGTACCGTATTTAATGTCGGGCTGTGTTTAATTTTACCTTGTTCAGTGTAGGGCACTCTTTCATATTACCGTATTTAATGACGGGATGTGTTTAATTGTACATTGTTCACTGTAGGGCACTGTTTCATTGTACCGTATTTAATGTTGGGCTGTGTTTAATTGTACATTGTTCACTGTAGAGCACTGTTTCATTGTACCGTATTTAATGTTGGGCTGTGTTTAATTGTACATTGTTCACTGTCGGGCACTGTTTCATTGTACCGTATTTAATGTCGGGCTGTGTTTAATTTTACATTGTTCAGTGTAGGGCACTGTTTCACTGTACCGTATTTAATGTCGGGCTAGATTTAGTTTTACATTGTTCACTGTAGGTCACTGTTTCATTGTACTGTATTTAATGTCGGGCTGTGTTTAATTGTACATTGTTGCTTGTAGGGCACTGTTTCATTGTACCGTATTTAATGTCGGGCTCTGTTTAATTTTACCTTGTTCACTGTAGGTCACTGTTTCATTGCACCGTATTTAATGTCGGGCTGTGTTTAATTTTACATTGTTCAGTGTAGGGCACTGTTTCATTCTACCGTATTTAATGTTGGGCCCTGTTTAATTTTACCTTGTTGCTTGTAGGGCACTGTTTCATTGTACCGTATTTAATGTCGAGCTCTGTTTAATTTTACGTTGTAGCTTGTAGGGCACTGTTTCATTGTACCGTATTTAATGTCGGGCTGTGTTTAATTTTACATTGTTCACTGTAGGGCACTGTTTCATTGCACTGTATTTAATGTCGGGCTCTGTTTAATTTTACCTTGTTGCTTGTTGGGCACTGTTTCATTGTTCCGTATTTAATGTCGGGCTCTGTTTAATTTTACATTGTTCACTGTAGGGCACTGTTTCATTGTTCCGTATTTAATGTCGGGCTCTGTTTAATTTTACATTGTTCCGTTTAGGGCACTGTTTCATTGTAACGTATTTAATGTCGGGCTGTGTTTAATTTTACCTTGTTCAGTGTAGGGCACTGTTTCACTGTACCGTATGTAATGTTGGGCTGTGTTTAATTGTACATTGTTCACTGTAGTGCACTGTTTCATTGTACTGTATTTAATGTCGGGCTCTGTTTAATTTTACCTTGTTCAGTGTAGGGCACTGTTTCATTGTACTGTATTTAATGTCGGGCTCTGTTTAATTTTACATTGTTCACTGTAGGGCACTGTTTCATTGCACTGTATTTAATGTCGGGCTCTGTTTAATTTTACCTTGTTGCTTGTTGGGCACCGTTTCATTGTGCTGTATTTAATGTCGGGCTCTGTTTAATTTTACATTGTTCACTGTAGGGCACTGTTTCATTGTTCCGTATTTAATGTCGGGCTCTGTTTAATTTTACCTTGTTGCTTGTAGGGCACTGTTTCATTGTGCTGTATTTAATGTCGGGCTCTGTTTAATTTTACCTCGTTGCTTGTAGGGCACTGTTTCATTGTACTGTATTTAATGTCGGGCTCTGTTTAATTTTACCTTGTTCACTGAAGGGCACTGTTTCATTGTACTGTATTTAATGTCCGGCTCTGTTTAATTTTACCTTGTTCACTGTAGGGCACTGTTTCATTGTACTGTATTTAATGTCGGGCTCTGTTTAATTTTACGTTGTTCACTGTCGGGCACTGTTTCATTGTACCGTATTTAATGTCGGGCTCTGTTTAATTTTACATTGTTGCTGGTAGGGCACTGATTCATTGTACCGTATTTAATGTCGGGCTCTGTTTAATTTTACCTTGTTCAGTGTAGGGCACTGTTTCATTGTACCGTATTTAATGTCGGGCTGTGTTTAATTTTACATTGTTCCGTGTAGGGCACTGTTTCATTGTAACGTATTTAATGTCGGGCTGTGTTTAATTTTACCTTGTTCAGTGTAGGGCATTGTTTCACTGTACCGTATTTAATGTTGGGCTGTGTTTAATTGTACATTGTTCACTGTAGGGCACTGTTTCATTGTACTGTATTTAATGTCGGGCTCTGTTTAATTTTACCTTGTTCAGTGTAGGGCACTGTTTCATTGTACCGTATTTAATGTCGGGCTGTGTTTAATTTTACATTGTTCAGTGTAGGGCACTGTTTCATTGTAACGTATTTAATGTCGGGCTGTGTTTAATTTTACCTTGTTCAGTGTAGGGCACTGTTTCACTGTACCGTATTTAATGTTGGGCTGTGTTTAATTGTACATTGTTCACTGTAGGGCACTGTTTCATTGTACCGTATTTAATGTTGGGCTGTGTTTAATTGTACATTGTTCACTGTAGGGCACTGTTTCATTGTACCGTATTTAATGTCGGGCTGTGTTTAATTTTACCATGCTCAGTGGAGGGCACTGTTACATTGTACTGTATTTAATGTCGTGCTCTGTTTAATTTAACATTGTTCACTGTAGGGCACTGTTTCATTGTACCGTATTAAATGTCGGGCTCTGTTTAATTTTACGTTGTTCACTGTAGGGCACTGTTTCATTGTACCGTATTTAATGTCGGGCTCTGTTTAATTTTACATTGTTGCTGGGAGGGCACTGATTCATTGTACCGTATTTAATGTCGGGCTGTGTTTAATTTTACATTGTTCACTGTAGGGCACTGTTTCATTGTACCGTATTTAATGTCGGGCTCTGTTTTATTTTACATTGTTCACATTAGGGCACTGTTTCATTGTACCGTATTTAATGTCGGGCTCTGTTTAATTTTACCTTGTTCAGTGTAGGGCACTGTTTCATTGTACCGTATTTACTGTCGGGCTGTGTTTAATTGTACATTGTTCACTGTAGGGCACTGTTTCATTGTACCGTATTTAATGTTGGGCTGTGTTTAAGCTTACATTGTCCAGTGTAGGGCACTGATTCATTGTACTGTATTTAATGTCGGGCTGTGTTTAATTTTACATTGTTCAGTGTCGGGCACTGTTTCACTGCACGGTATTTAATGTCGGGCTATGTTTAATTTTACATTGTTCACTGTAGGTCACTGTTTCATTGTACTGTATTTAATGTCGGGCGCTGTTTAATTTTACCTTGTTGCTTGTAGGGCACTGTTTCATTGTACCGTATTTAATATCGGGCTCTGTTTAATTTTACATTGTTCACTGTAGGGCACTGTTTTATTGTGCTGTATTTAATGTCGGGCTCTGTTTAATTTTACCTCGTTGCTTGTAGGGCACTGTTTCATTGTACTGTATTTAATGTCCGGCTCTGTTTAATTTTACCTTGTTCACTGTAGGGCACTGTTTCATTTTACTGTATTTAATTTTGGGCTGTGTTTAATTTTACATTGTTCAGTGTCGGGCGCTGATTTATTGTACCGTATTTAATGTCGGGCTCTGTTTAATTTTACATTGTTCACTGTAGGGCACTGTTTCATTGTACTGTGTTTAATGTCGGGCTCTGTTTAATTTTACCTTGTTCACTGTAGGGCACTGTTTCATTGTACGGTATTTAATGTCGGGCTCTGTTTTATTTTACATTGTTCACATTAGGGCCCTGTTTCATTGTACTGTATTTAATGTCGGGCTCTGTTTAATTTTACGTTGTTCACTGTAGGGCACTGTTTCATTGTACCGTATTTAATGTCGGGCTCTGTTTAATTTTACATTGTTGCTGGTAGGGCACTGATTCATTGTACCGTATTTACTGTCGGGCTGTGTTTAATTGTACATTGTTCACTGTAGGGCACTGTTTCATTGTACCGTATTTAATGTCGGGCTGTGTTTAATTGTACATTGTTCACTGTAGGGCACTGTTTCATTGTACTGTATTTAATGTCGGGCTCTGTTTAATTTTACCTTGTTCAGTGTAGGGCACTGATTCATTGTACTGTATTTAATGTCGGGCTGTGTTTAATTTTACATTGTTCAGTGTAGGGCACTGTTTCACTGCACGGTGTTTAATGTCGGGCTATGTTTAATTTTACATTGTTCAGTGTAGGGCACTGTTTCACTGCACGGTATTTAATGTCGGGCTATGTTTAATTTTACCTTGTTGCTTGTAGGGCACTGTTTCATTGTACCGTATTTAATGTCGAGCTCTGTTTAATTTTACATTGTAGCTTGTAGGGCACTGTTTCATTGTACTGTATTTAATGTCGGGCTCTGTTTAATTTTACCTTGTTCACTGTAGGTCACTGTTTCATTGTACTGTATTTAATGTCGGGCTGTGTTTAATTTTACATTGTTCACTGTAGGGCACTGTTTCATTGCACTGTATTTAATGTCGGGCTCTGTTTAATTTTACCTTGTTCCTTGTAGGGCACTGTTTCATTGTACCGTATTTAATGTCGGGCTCTGTTTAATTTTACATTGTTCACTGTAGGTCACTGTTTCATTGTACTGTATTTAATGTCGGGCGCTGTTTAATTTTACCTTGTTGCTTGTAGGGCACTGTTTCACTGTACCGTATTTAATGTCGGGCTCTGTTAAATTTTACATTGTTCACTGTAGGGCACTGTTTTATTGTGCTGTATTTAATGTCGGGCTCTGTTTAATTTTACCTCGTTGCTTGTAGGGCACTGTTTCATTGTACTGTATTTAATGTCCGGCTCTGTTTAATTTTACCTTGTTCACTGTAGGGCACTGTTTCATTGTACGGTATTTAATGTCGGGCTCTGTTTTATTTTACATTGTTCAGTGTCGGGCGCTGATTTATTGTACCGTATTTAATGTCGGGCTCTGTTTAATTTTACATTGTTCACTGTAGGGCACTGTTTCATTGTACTGTGTTTAATGTCGGGCTCTGTTTAATTTTACCTTGTTCACTGTAGGGCACTGTTTCATTGTACGGTATTTAATGTCGGGCTCTGTTTTATTTTACATTTTTCACATTAGGGCCCTGTTTCATTGTACTGTATTTAATGTCGGGCTCTGTTTAATTTTACGTTGTTCACTGTAGGGCACTGTTTCATTGTACCGTATTTAATGTCGGGCTCTGTTTAATTTTACATTGTTGCTGGTAGGGCACTGATTCATTGTACCGTATTTACTGTCGGGCTGTGTTTAATTGTACATTGTTCACTGTAGGGCACTGTTTCATTGTACCGTATTTGATGTCGGGCTGTGTTTAATTGTACATTGTTCACTGTAGGGCACTGTTTCATTGTACTGTATTTAATGTCGGGCTCTGTTTAATTTTACCTTGTTCAGTGTAGGGCACTGATTCATTGTACTGTATTTAATGTCGGGCTGTGTTTAATTTTACATTGTTCAGTGTAGGGCACTGTTTCACTGCACGGTATTTAATGTCGGGCTATGTTTAATTTTACATTGTTCAGTGTAGGGCACTGTTTCACTGCACGGTATTTAATGTCGGGCTATGTTTAATTTTACCTTGTTGCTTGTAGGGCACTGTTTCATTGTACCGTATTTAATGTCGAGCTCTGTTTAATTTTACATTGTAGCTTGTAGGGCACTGTTTCATTGTACTGTATTTAATGTCGGGCTCTGTTTAATTTTACCTTGTTCACTGTAGGTCACTGTTTCATTGTACTGTATTTAATGTCGGGCTGTGTTTAATTTTACATTGTTCACTGTAGGGCACTGTTTCATTGCACTGTATTTAATGTCGGGCTCTGTTTAATTTTACCTTGTTCACTGTAGGGCACTGATTCATTGTACTGTATTTAATGTCGGGCTGTGTTTAATTTTACATTGTTCAGTGTCGGGCACTGTTTCACTGCACGGTATTTAATGTCGGGCTCTGTTTAATTTTACATTGTTGCTGGTAGGGCACTGATTCATTGTACCGTATTTACTGTCGGGCTGTGTTTAATTGTACATTGTTCACTGTAGGGCACTGTTTCATTGTACCGTATTTAATGTCGGGCTGTGTTTAATTGTACATTGTTCACTGTAGGGCACTGTTTCATTGTACTGTATTTAATGTCGGGCTCTGTTTAATTTTACCTTGTTCAGTGTAGGGCACTGATTCATTGTACTGTATTTAATGTCGGGCTGTGTTTAATTTTACATTGTTCAGTGTAGGGCACTGTTTCACTGCACGGTATTTAATGTCGGGCTATGTTTAATTTTACATTGTTCAGTGTAGGGCACTGTTTCACTGCACGGTATTTAATGTCGGGCTATGTTTAATTTTACCTTGTTGCTTGTAGGGCACTGTTTCATTGTACCGTATTTAATGTCGAGCTCTGTTTAATTTTACATTGTAGCTTGTAGGGCACTGTTTCATTGCACTGTATTTAATGTCGGGCTCTGTTTAATTTTACCTTGTTCACTGTAGGTCACTGTTTCATTGTACTGTATTTAATGTCGGGCTGTGTTTAATTTTACATTGTTCACTGTAGGGCACTGTTTCATTGCACTGTATTTAATGTCGGGCTCTGTTTAATTTTACCTTGTTCCTTGTAGGGCACTGTTTCATTGTACCGTATTTAATGTCGGGCTCTGTTTAATTTTACATTGTTCACTGTAGGTCACTGTTTCATTGTACTGTATTTAATGTCGGGCGCTGTTTAATTTTACCTTGTTGCTTGTAGGGCACTGTTTCACTGTACCGTATTTAATGTCGGGCTCTGTTAAATTTTACATTGTTCACTGTAGGGCACTGTTTTATTGTGCTGTATTTAATGTCGGGCTCTGTTTAATTTTACCTCGTTGCTTGTAGGGCACTGTTTCATTGTACTGTATTTAATGTCCGGCTCTGTTTAATTTTACCTTGTTCACTGTAGGGCACTGTTTCATTGTACGGTATTTAATGTCGGGCTCTGTTTTATTTTACATTGTTCAGTGTCGGGCGCTGATTTATTGTACCGTATTTAATGTCGGGCTCTGTTTAATTTTACATTGTTCACTGTAGGGCACTGTTTCATTGTACTGTGTTTAATGTCGGGCTCTGTTTAATTTTACCTTGTTCACTGTAGGGCACTGTTTCATTGTACGGTATTTAATGTCGGGCTCTGTTTTATTTTACATTGTTCACATTAGGGCCCTGTTTCATTGTACTGTATTTAATGTCGGGCTCTGTTTAATTTTACGTTGTTCACTGTAGGGCACTGTTTCATTGTACCGTATTTAATGTCGGGCTCTGTTTAATTTTACATTGTTGCTGGTAGGGCACTGATTCATTGTACCGTATTTACTGTCGGGCTGTGTTTAATTGTACATTGTTCACTGTAGGGCACTGTTTCATTGTACCGTATTTGATGTCGGGCTGTGTTTAATTGTACATTGTTCACTGTAGGGCACTGTTTCATTGTACTGTATTTAATGTCGGGCTCTGTTTAATTTTACCTTGTTCAGTGTAGGGCACTGATTCATTGTACTGTATTTAATGTCGGGCTGTGTTTAATTTTACATTGTTCAGTGTAGGGCACTGTTTCACTGCACGGTATTTAATGTCGGGCTATGTTTAATTTTACATTGTTCAGTGTAGGGCACTGTTTCACTGCACGGTATTTAATGTCGGGCTATGTTTAATTTTACCTTGTTGCTTGTAGGGCACTGTTTCATTGTACCGTATTTAATGTCGAGCTCTGTTTAATTTTACATTGTAGCTTGTAGGGCACTGCTTCATTGTACTGTATTTAATGTCGGGCTCTGTTTAATTTTACCTTGTTCACTGTAGGTCACTGTTTCATTGTACTGTATTTAATGTCGGGCTGTGTTTAATTTTACATTGTTCACTGTAGGGCACTGTTTCATTGCACTGTATTTAATGTCGGGCTCTGTTTAATTTTACCTTGTTCACTGTAGGGCACTGATTCATTGTACTGTATTTAATGTCGGGCTGTGTTTAATTTTACATTGTTCAGTGTCGGGCACTGTTTCACTGCACGGTATTTAATGTCGGGCTATGTTTAATTTTACATTGTTCACTGTAGGTCACTGTTTCATTGTACTGTATTTAATGTCGGGCGCTGTTTAATTTTACCTTGTTGCTTGTAGGGCACTGTTTCACTGTACCGTATTTAATGTCGGGCTCTGTTTAATTTTACATTGTTCACTGTAGGGCACTGTTTTATTGTGCTGTATTTAATGTCGGGCTCTGTTTAATTTTACCTCGTTGCTTGTAGGGCACTGTTTCATTGTACTGTATTTAATGTCCGGCTCTGTTTAATTTTACCGTGTTCACTGTAGGGCACTGTTTCATTGTACGGTATTTAATGTCGGGCTCTGTTTTATTTTACATTGTTCAGTGTCGGGCGCTGATTTATTGTACCGTATTTAATGTAGGGCTCTGTTTAATTTTACATTGTTCACTGTAGGGCACTGTTTCATTGTACTGTGTTTAATGTCGGGCTCTGTTTAATTTTACCTTGTTCACTGTAGGGCACTGTTTCATTGTACGGTATTTAATGTCGGGCTCTGTTTTATTTTACATTGTTCACATTAGGGCCCTGTTTCATTGTACTGTATTTAATGTCGGGCTCTGTTTAATTTTACGTTGTTCACTGTAGGGCACTGTTTCATTGTACCGTATTTAATGTCGGGCTCTGTTTAATTTTACATTGTTGCTGGTAGGGCACTGATTCATTGTACCGTATTTACTGTCGGGCTGTGTTTAATTGTACATTGTTCACTGTAGGGCACTGTTTCATTGTACCGTATTTAATGTCGGGCTGTGTTTAATTGTACATTGTTCACTGTAGGGCACTGTTTCATTGTACTGTATTTAATGTCGGGCTCTGTTTAATTTTACCTTGTTCAGTGTAGGGCACTGATTCATTGTACTGTATTTAATGTCGGGCTGTGTTTAATTTTACATTGTTCAGTGTAGGGCACTGTTTCACTGCACGGTATTTAATGTCGGGCTATGTTTAATTTTACATTGTTCAGTGTAGGGCACTGTTTCACTGCACGGTATTTAATGTCGGGCTATGTTTAATTTTACCTTGTTGCTTGTAGGGCACTGTTTCATTGTACCGTATTTAATGTCGAGCTCTGTTTAATTTTACATTGTAGCTTGTAGGGCACTGTTTCATTGTACTGTATTTAATGTCGGGCTCTGTTTAATTTTACCTTGTTCACTGTAGGTCACTGTTTCATTGTACTGTATTTAATGTCGGGCTGTGTTTAATTTTACATTGTTCACTGTAGGGCACTGTTTCATTGCACTGTATTTAATGTCGGGCTCTGTTTAATTTTACCTTGTTGCTTGTAGGGCACTGTTTCATTGTACCGTATTTAATGTCGGGCTCTGTTTAATTTTACATTGTTCACTGTAGGGCACTGTTTCATTGTGCTGTATTTAATGTCGGGCTCTGTTTAATTTTACCCCATTGCTTGTAGGGCACTGTTTCATTGTACTGTATTTAATGTCGGGCTCTGTTTAATTTTACCTTGTTCACTGTAGGGCACTGTTTCATTGTACTGTATTTAATGTCCGGCTCTGTTTAATTTTACCTTGTTCACTGTAGGGCACTGTTTCATTTTACTGTATTTAATGTCGGGCTGTGTTTAATTTTACATTGTTCAGTGTAGGGCACTGATTCATTGTACCGTATTTAATGTCGGGCTCTGTTTAATTTTACGTTGTTCACTGTAGGGCACTGTTTCATTGTACCGTATTTAATGTCGTGCTCTGTTTAATTTTACATTGTTGCTGGTAGGGCACTGATTCATTGTACCGTATTTAATGTCGGGCTGTGTTTAATTTTACATTGTTCACTGTAGGGCACTGTTTCATTGTACCGTATTTAATGTCGGGCTCTGTTTTATTTTACATTGTTCACATTAGGGCACTGTTTCATTGTACTGTATTAAATGCCGGGCTCTGTTTAATTTTACGTTGTTCAGTGTAGGGCACTTTTTCATTGTACCGTATTTAATGTCGGGCTCTGTTTAATTTTACATTGTTGCTGGTTGGGCACTGATTCATTGTACCGTATTTAATGTCGGGCTGTGTTTAATTTTACATTGTTCACTGTAGGGCACTCTTTTGTTGTACCGTATTTAATGTCGGGCTCTGTTTAATTTTACCTTGTTCAGTGCAGGCCACTGTTTCATTTTGCTGTATTTAATGTTGGACTCTGTTTAATTTTACCTTGTTCACTGTCGGGCACTGTTTCGTTGTCCCGTATTTAATGTCGGGCTCTGTTTAATGTTACCTTATTCAGTGTAGGGCACTGTTTCATTGTACCATATTTAATGTCGGGCTCTGTTTAATTTTACCTTGTTCAGTGTCGGGCACTGTTTCATTTTACCGTATTTAATGCCGGGCTGTGTTTAATTTTACATTGTTCAGTGTAGGGCACTGATTCATTGTACCGTATTTAATGTCGGGCTGTGTTTAAGTTTACATTGTTCAGTGGAGGGCACTGTTTCACTGTACCGTATTTAATGTCGGGCTATGTTTAATTTTACATTGTTCACTGTAGGTCACTATTTCATTGTACTGTATTTAATGTCGGGCTCTGTATAATTTTACCTTGTTGCTTGTAGGGCACTGTTTCATTGTACCGTATTTAATGTCGGGCTCTGTTTAATTTTACCTTGTTCACTGTAGGTCACTGTTTCATTGTACTGTATTTAATGTCGGGCTGTGTTTAATTTTACCTTGTTCACTGTAGGTCACTGTTTCATTGCACCGTATTTAATGTCGGGCTGTGTTTAATTTTACATTGTTCAGTGTAGTGCACTGTTTCATTGTACTGTATTTAATGTCGAGCTCTGTTTAATTTTACCTTGTTGCTTGTAGGACACTGTTTCATTGTACCGTATTTAATGTCGAGCTCTGTTTAATTGTACATTGTTCACTGTAGGGCACTGTTTCATTGTACCGTATTTAATGTTGGGCTGTGTGTAATTGTACATTGTTCACTGTAGGGCACTGTTTCATTGTACCGTATTTAATGTTGGGCTGTGTTTAAGCTTACATTGTTCAGTGTAGGGCACTGATTCATTGTACTGTATTTAATGTCGGGCTGTGTTTAATTTTACATTGTTCAGTGTCGGGCACTGTTTCACTGCACGGTATTTAATGTCGGGCTATGTTTAATTTTACATTGTTCACTGTAGGTCACTGTTTCATTGTACTGTATTTAATGTCGGGCGCTGTTTAATTTTACCTTGTTGCTTGTAGGGCACTGTTTCATTGTACCGTATTTAATGTCGGGCTCTGTTTAATTTTACATTGTTCACTGTAGGGCACTGTTTTATTGTGCTGTATTTAATGTCGGGCTCTGTTTAATTTTACCTCGTTGCTTGTAGGGCACTGTTTCATTGTACTGTATTTAATGTCCGGCTCTGTTTAATTTTACCTTGTTCACTGTAGGGCACTGTTTAATTTTTCTGTATTTAATTTCGGGCTGTGTTTAATTTTACATTGTTCAGTGTCGGGCGCTGATTTATTGTACCGTATTTAATGTCGGGCTCTGTTTAATTTTACATTGTTCACTGTAGGGCACTGTTTCATTGTACTGTGTTTAATGTCGGGCTCTGTTTAATTTTACCTTGTTCACTGTAGGGCACTGTTTCATTGTACGGTATTTAATGTCGGGCTCTGTTTTATTTTACATTGTTCACATTAGGGCCCTGTTTCATTGTACTGTATTTAATGTCGGGCTCTGTTTAATTTTACGTTGTTCACTGTAGGGCACTGTTTCATTGTACCGTATTTAATGTCGGGCTCTGTTTAATTTTACATTGTTGCTGGTAGGGCACTGATTCATTGTACCGTATTTACTGTCGGGCTGTGTTTAATTGTACATTGTTCACTGTAGGGCACTGTTTCATTGTACCGTATTTAATGTCGGGCTGTGTTTAATTGTACATTGTTCACTGTAGGGCACTGTTTCATTGTACTGTATTTAATGTCGGGCTCTGTTTAATTTTACCTTGTTCAGTGTAGGGCACTGATTCATTGTACTGTATTTAATGTCGGGCTGTGTTTAATTTTACATTGTTCAGTGTAGGTCACTGTTTCATTGTACTGTATTTAATGTCGGGCTCTGTTTAATTTTACCTTGTTGCTTGTAGGGCACTGTTTCATTGTACCGTATTTAATGTCGGGCTCTGTTTAATTTTACATTGTTCACTGTAGGGCACTCTTTTATTGTGCTGTATTTAATGTCGGGCTCTGTTTAATTTTACCTCGTTGCTTGTAGGGCACTGTTTCATTGTACTGTATTTAATGTCCGGCTCTGTTTAATTTTACCTTGTTCACTGTAGGGCACTGTTTAATTTTTCTGTATTTAATTTCGGGCTGTGTTTAATTTTACATTGTTCAGTGTCGGGCGCTGATTTATTGTACCGTATTTAATGTCGGGCTCTGTTTAATTTTACATTGTTCACTGTAGGGCACTGTTTCATTGTACTGTGTTTAATGTCGGGCTCTGTTTAATTTTACCTTGTTCACTGTAGGGCACTGTTTCATTGTACGGTATTTAATGTCGGGCTCTGTTTTATTTTACATTGTTCACATTAGGGCCCTGTTTCATTGTACTGTATTTAATGTCGGGCTCTGTTTAATTTTACGTTGTTCACTGTAGGGCACTGTTTCATTGTACCGTATTTAATGTCGGGCTCTGTTTAATTTTACATTGTTGCTGGTAGGGCACTGATTCATTGTACCGTATTTACTGTCGGGCTGTGTTTAATTGTACATTGTTCACTGTAGGGCACTGTTTCATTGTACCGTATTTAATGTCGGGCTGTGTTTAATTGTACATTGTTCACTGTAGGGCACTGTTTCATTGTACTGTATTTAATGTCGGGCTCTGTTTAATTTTACCTTGTTCAGTGTAGGGCACTGATTCATTGTACTGTATTTAATGTCGGGCTGTGTTTAATTTTACATTGTTCACTGTAGGGCACTGTTTCATTGCACTGTATTTAATGTCGGGCTCTGTTTAATTTTACCTTGTTGCTTGTAGGGCACTGTTTCATTGTACCGTATTTAATGTCGGGCTCTGTTTAATTTTACATTGTTCACTGTAGGGCACTGTTTCATTGTGCTGTATTTAATGTCGGGCTCTGTTTAATTTTACCCCATTGCTTGTAGGGCACTGTTTCATTGTACTGTATTTAATGTCGGGCTCTGTTTAATTTTACCTTGTTCACTGTAGGGCACTGTTTCATTGTACTGTATTTAATGTCCGGCTCTGTTTAATTTTACCTTGTTCACTGTAGGGCACTGTTTCATTGTACTGTATTTAATGTCGAGCTCTGTTTAATTTTACCTTGTTGCTTGTAGGACACTGTTTCATTGTACCGTATTTAATGTCGAGCTCTGTTTAATTTTACCTTGTTCACTGTAGGTCACTGTTTCATTGTCCCGTATTTAATGTTGGGCTGTGTTTAATTGTACATTGTTCACTGTAGGGCACTGTTTCATTGTACCGTATTTAATGTTGGGCTGTGTGTAATTGTACATTGTTCACTGTAGGGCACTGTTTCATTGTACCGTATTTAATGTTGGGCTGTGTTTAAGCTTACATTGTTCAGTGTAGGGCACTGATTCATTGTACTGTATTTAATGTCGGGCTGTGTTTAATTTTACATTGTTCAGTGTCGGGCACTGTTTCACTGCACGGTATTTAATGTCGGGCTATGTTTAATTTTACATTGTTCACTGTAGGTCACTGTTTCATTGTACTGTATTTAATGTCGGGCGCTGTTTAATTTTACCTTGTTGCTTGTAGGGCACTGTTTCATTGTACCGTATTTAATGTCGGGCTCTGTTTAATTTTACATTGTTCACTGTAGGGCACTGTTTTATTGTGCTGTATTTAATGTCGGGCTCTGTTTAATTTTACCTCGTTGCTTGTAGGGCACTGTTTCATTGTACTGTATTTAATGTCCGGCTCTGTTTAATTTTACCTTGTTCACTGTAGGGCACTGTTTAATTTTTCTGTATTTAATTTCGGGCTGTGTTTAATTTTACATTGTTCAGTGTCGGGCGCTGATTTATTGTACCGTATTTAATGTCGGGCTCTGTTTAATTTTACATTGTTCACTGTAGGGCACTGTTTCATTGTACTGTGTTTAATGTCGGGCTCTGTTTAATTTTACCTTGTTCACTGTAGGGCACTGTTTCATTGTACGGTATTTAATGTCGGGCTCTGTTTTATTTTACATTGTTCACATTAGGGCCCTGTTTCATTGTACTGTATTTAATGTCGGGCTCTGTTTAATTTTACGTTGTTCACTGTAGGGCACTGTTTCATTGTACCGTATTTAATGTCGGGCTCTGTTTAATTTTACATTGTTGCTGGTAGGGCACTGATTCATTGTACCGTATTTACTGTCGGGCTGTGTTTAATTGTACATTGTTCACTGTAGGGCACTGTTTCATTGTACCGTATTTAATGTCGGGCTGTGTTTAATTGTACATTGTTCACTGTAGGGCACTGTTTCATTGTACTGTATTTAATGTCGGGCTCTGTTTAATTTTACCTTGTTCAGTGTAGGGCACTGATTCATTGTACTGTATTTAATGTCGGGCTGTGTTTAATTTTACATTGTTCAGTGTAGGTCACTGTTTCATTGTACTGTATTTAATGTCGAGCTGTGTTTAATTTTACATTGTTCACTGTAGGGCACTGTTTCATTGCACTGTATTTAATGTCGGGCTCTGTTTAATTTTACCTTGTTGCTTGTAGGGCACTGTTTCATTGTACCGTATTTAATGTCGGGCTCTGTTTAATTTTACATTGTTCACTGTAGGGCACTGTTTCATTGTGCTGTATTTAATGTCGGGCTCTGTTTAATTTTACCCCATTGCTTGTAGGGCACTGTTTCATTGTACTGTATTTAATGTCGGGCTCTGTTTAATTTTACCTTGTTCACTGTAGGGCACTGTTTCATTGTACTGTATTTAATGTCCGGCTCTGTTTAATTTTACCTTGTTCACTGTAGGGCACTGTTTCATTTTACTGTATTTAATGTCGAGCTGTGTTTAATTTTACATTGTTCAGTGTAGGGCACTGATTCATTGTACCGTATTTAATGTCGGGTTCTGTTTAATTTTACGTTGTTCACTGTAGGGCACTGTTTCATTGTACCGTATTTAATGTCGTGCTCTGTTTAATTTTACATTGTTGCTGGTAGGGCACTGATTCATTGTACCGTATTTAATGTCGGGCTGTGTTTAATTTTACATTGTTCACTGTAGGGCACTGTTTCATTGTACCGTATTTAATGTCGGGCTCTGTTTTATTTTACATTGTTCACATTAGGGCCCTGTTTCATTGTACTGTATTAAATGCCGGGCTCTGTTTAATTTTACGTTGTTCAGTGTAGGGCACTTTTTCATTGTACCGTATTTAATGTCGGGCTGTGTTTAATTTTACATTGTTCACTGTAGGGCACTGTTTTGTTGTACCGTATTTAAGGTCGGGCTCTGTTTAATTTTACCTTGTTCAGTGTAGGGCACTGTTTCATTTTGCTGTATTTAATGTTGGACTCTGTTTAATTTTACCTTGTTCACTGTCGGGCACTGTTTCGTTGTCCCGTATTTAATGTCGGGCTCTGTTTAATGTTACCTTATTCAGTGTAGGGCACTGTTTCATTGTACCTTATTTAATGTCGGGCTCTGTTTAATTTTACATTGTTCAGTGTAGGGCACTGATTCATTGTACCGTATTTAATGTCGGGCTGTGTTTAAGTTTACATTGTTCAGTGGAGGGCACTGTTTCACTGTACCGTATTTAATGTCGGGCTATGTTTAATTTTACATTGTTCACTGTAGGTCACTATTTCATTGTACTGTATTTAATGCCGGGCTGTGTTTAATTTTACCTTGTTCACTGTAGGTCACTGTTTCATTGCACCGTATTTAATGTCGGGCTGTGTTTAATTTTACATTGTTCAGTGTAGTGCACTGTTTCATTGTACTGTATTTAATGTCGAGCTCTGTTTAATTTTACCTTGTTGCTTGTAGGACACTGTTTCATTGTACCGTATTTAATGTCGAGCTCTGTTTAATTTTACCTTGTTCACTGTAGGTCACTGTTTCATTGTACTGTAATTAATGTCGGGCTCTGTTTAATTTTACATTGTTCACTGTAGGGCACTGTTTCATTGTACCGTATTTAATGTCGGGCTCTGTTTTATTTTACCTTGTTCAGTGTAGGGCACTGTTTCATTTTACCGTATTTAATGCCGGGCTGTGTTTAATTTTACATTGTTCAGTGTAGGGCACTGATTCATTGTACTGTATTTAATGTCGGGCTCTGTATAATTTTACCTTGTTGCTTGTAGGGCACTGTTGCTTTGTACCGTATTTAATGTCGGGCTCTGTTTAATTTTACATTGTTCAGTTTAGTGCACTGTTTCATTGTACTGTATTTAATGTTGGGCTCTGTTTAATTTTACCTTGTTGCTTGTAGGGCACTGTTTCATTGTACCGTATTTAATGTCGAGCTCTGTTTAATTTTACCTTGTTCACTGTAGGTCACTGCTTCATTGTACTGTATTTAATGTCGGGCTGTGTTTAATTTTACATTGTTCACTGTAGGGCACTGTTTCATTGTACCGTATTTAATGTCGGGCTCTGTTTTATTTTACATTGTTCACATTAGGGCCCTGTTTCATTGTACTGTATTAAATGCCGGGCTCTGTTTAAATTTACGTTGTTCACTGTAGGGCACTGTTTCATTGTACCGTATTTAATGTCGGGCTCTGTTCATTTTACATTGTTGCTGGTTGGGCACTGATTCATTGTACCGTATTTAATGTCGGGCTGTGTTTAATTTTACATTGTTCACTGTAGGGCACTGTTTCGTTGTACCGTATTTAATGTCGGGCTCTGTTTAATTTTACCTTGTTCAGTGTAGGGCACTGTTTCATTGTGCTGTATTTAATGTTGGACTCTGTTTAATTTTACCTTGTTCACTGTCGGGCACTGTTTCGTTGTCCCGTATTTAATGTCGGGCTCTGTTTAATGTTACATTGTTCAGTGTAGGGCACTGTTTCATTTTACCGTATTTAATGTCGGGCTGTGTTTAACTTTACATTGTTCACTGTAGGGCATTGTTTCATTGTGCTGTATTTAATGCTGGGCTCTGTTTAATTTTACCTTGTTCACTGTAGGTCACTGTTTCATTGTACTGTATTGAATGTCGGGCTCTGTATTATTTTACCTTGTTGCTTGTAGGGCACTGTTTCATTGTACCGTATTTAATGTCGGGCTCTGTTTAATTTTACCTTGTTCACTGTAGGTCACTGTTTCATTGCACCGTATTTAATGTCGGGCTGTGTTTAATTTTACATTGTTCAGTGTAGTGCACTGTTTCATTGTACTGTATTTAATGTTGGGCTCTGTTTAATTTTACCTTGTTGCTTGTAGGGCACTGTTTCATTGTACCGTATTTAATGTCGAGCTCTGTTTAATTTTACCTTGTTCAATGTAGGTCACTGCTTCATTGTACTGTATTTAATGTCGGGCTGTGTTTAATTTTACATTGTTCACTGTAGGGCACTGTTTCATTGCACTGTATTTAATGTCGGTCTCTGTTTAATTTTACCTTGTTCACTGTAGGGCACTGTTTCATTTTACTGTATTTAATGTCGGGCTGTGTTTAATTTTACATTGTTCAGTGTAGGGGACTGATTCATTGTACCGTATTTAATGTCGGGCTCTGATTAATTTTACATTGTTCACTGTAGGGCACTGTTTCATTGTACCGTATTTAATGTCGGGCTCTGTTTTATTTTACATTGTTCACATTAGGGCCCTGTTTCATTGTACTGTATTTAATGTCGGGCTCTGTTTAATTTTACGTTGTTCACTGTAGGGCACTGATTCATTGTACCGTATTTAATGTCGGGCTGTGTTTAATTTTACATTGTTCACTCTAGGGCACTGTTTCATTGTACCGTATTTAATGTCGGGCTCTGTTTAATTTTACCTTGTTCAGTGTAGGGCACTGTTTCATTGTACCGTATTTAATGTCGGGCTCTGTTTAATTTTACCTTGTTCAGTGTAGGGCACTGTTTCATTGTACCGTATTTAATGTCGGGCTCTGTTTAATTTTACCTTGTTCAGTGTAGGGCACTGTTTCATTGTACCGTACTTACTGTCGGGCTGTTTTTAATTGTACATTGTTCACTGTAGGGCACTGTTTCATTGTACTGTATTTAATGTCGGGCTCTGTTTAATTTTACCTTGTTCAGTGTAGGGCACTGTTTCATTGTACCGTATTTAATGTCGGGGGTGTTTAATTTTACATTGTTCAGTGTAGGGCACTGTTTCATTGTACCGTATTTAATGTCGGGCTGTGTTTAATTTTACCTTGTTCAGTGTAGGGCACTGTTTCATATTACCGTATTTAATGTCGGGCTCTGTTTAATTTTACATTGTTGCTGGTAGGGCACTGATTCATTGTACCGTATTTAATGTCGGGCTGTGTTTAACTTTACATTGTTCACTGCAGGGCATTGTTTCATTGTGCTGTATTTAATGTTGGGCTCTGTTTAATTTTACCTTGTTCACTGTTGGGCACTGTTTCATTGTCCCGTATTTAATGTCGGGCTCTGTTTAATTTTACATTATTCAGTGTAGGGCACTGTTTCATTGTACTGTCTTTAATATCGGGCTCTGTTTAATTTTGCCTTGTTTACTGTAGGTCACTGTTTCATTGTCCTGTATTTAATGCCGGTCTGTGTTTAATTTTACATTGTTCAGTGTAGGGCACTGATTCATTGTACCGTATTTAATGTCTGGCTGCGTTTAAGTTTACATTGTTCAGTGTAGGGTACTGTTTCATTGTACTGTATTTAATGTCGGGCTCTGTTTAATTTTACCTTGTTCACTGTAGGTCACTGTTTCATTGCACCGTATTTAATGTCGGGCTGTGTTTAATTTTACATTGTTCAGTGTAGTGCACTGTTTCATTGTACTGTATTTAATGTTGGGCTCTGTATTATTTTACCTTGTTGCTTGTAGGGCACTGTTTCATTGTACCGTATTTAATGTCGGGCTCTGTTTAATTTTACCTTGTTCACTGTAGGTCACTGTTTCATTGCACCGTATTTAATGTCGGGCTGTGTTTAATTTTACATTGTTCAGTGTAGTGCACTGTTTCATTGTACTGTATTTAATGTTGGGCTCTGTTTAATTTTACCTTGTTGCTTGTAGGGCACTGTTTCATTGTACCGTATTTAATGTCGAGCTCTGTTTAATTTTACCTTGTTCACTGTAGGTCACTGCTTCATTGTACTGTATTTAATGTCGGGCTGTGTTTAATTTTACATTGTTCACTGTAGGGCACTGTTTCATTGCACTGTATTTAATGTCGGTCTCTGTTTAATTTTACCTTGTTCACTGTAGGGCACTGTTTCATTTTACTGTATTTAATGTCGGGCTGTGTTTAATTTTACATTGTTCAGTGTAGGGGACTGATTCATTGTACCGTATTTAATGTCGGGCTCTGATTAATTTTACATTGTTCACTGTAGGGCACTGTTTCATTGTACCGTATTTAATGTCGGGCTCTGTTTTATTTTACATTGTTCACATTAGGGCCCTGTTTCATTGTACTGTATTTAATGTCGGGCTCTGTTTAATTTTACGTTGTTCACTGTAGGGCACTGATTCATTGTACCGTATTTAATGTCGGGCTGTGTTTAATTTTACATTGTTCACTCTAGGGCACTGTTTCATTGTACCGTATTTAATGTCGGGCTCTGTTTAATTTTACCTTGTTCAGTGTAGGGCACTGTTTCATTGTACCGTATTTAATGTCGGGCTCTGTTTAATTTTACCTTGTTCAGTGTAGGGCACTGTTTCATTGTACCGTATTTAATGTCGGGCTCTGTTTAATTTTACCTTGTTCAGTGTAGGGCACTGTTTCATTGTACCGTACTTACTGTCGGGCTGTGTTTAATTGTACATTGTTCACTGTAGGGCACTGTTTCATTGTACTGTATTTAATGTCGGGCTCTGTTTAATTTTACCTTGTTCAGTGTAGGGCACTGTTTCATTGTACCGTATTTAATGTCGGGGGTGTTTAATTTTACATTGTTCAGTGTAGGGCACTGTTTCATTGTACCGTATTTAATGTCGGGCTGTGTTTAATTTTACCTTGTTCAGTGTAGGGCACTGTTTCATATTACCGTATTTAATGTCGGGCTCTGTTTAATTTTACATTGTTGCTGGTAGGGCACTGATTCATTGTACCGTATTTAATGTCGGGCTGTGTTTAACTTTACATTGTTCACTGCAGGGCATTGTTTCATTGTGCTGTATTTAATGTTGGGCTCTGTTTAATTTTACCTTGTTCACTGTTGGGCACTGTTTCATTGTCCCGTATTTAATGTCGGGCTCTGTTTAATTTTACATTATTCAGTGTAGGGCACTGTTTCATTGTACTGTCTTTAATATCGGGCTCTGTTTAATTTTGCCTTGTTTACTGTAGGTCACTGTTTCATTGTCCTGTATTTAATGCCGGTCTGTGTTTAATTTTACATTGTTCAGTGTAGGGCACTGATTCATTGTACCGTATTTAATGTCTGGCTGCGTTTAAGTTTACATTGTTCAGTGTAGGGTACTGTTTCATTGTACTGTATTTAATGTCGGGCTCTGTTTAATTTTGCTTTGTTTACTCTAGGTCACTGTTTCATTGTACTGTATTTAATGTCGGACTCTGTTTAATTTTACCTTGTTCAGTGTAGGGCACTGTTTCATTGTACCGTATTTAATGTCGGGCTCTGTTTAATTTTACCTTGTTCAGTGTAGGGCACTGTTTCATTTTCCCGTATTTAATGTCGGGCTGTGTTTAAGTTTACATTATTCACTGTAGGTCACTGTTTCATTGCACCGTATTTAATGTCGGGCTCTGTTTAATTTTACATTATTCAGTGTAGGGCACTGTTTCATTGTACTGTCTTTAATGTCGGGCTCTGTTTAATTTTACCTTGTTGCTTGTAGGGCACTGTTTCATTGTACCGTATTTAGTGTCGGGCTCTGTTTAATTTTACCTTGTTCACTGTAGGTCACTGTTTCATTGCACCGTATTGAATGTCGGGCTGTGTTTAATTTTACATTGTTCAGTGTAGTGCACTGTTTCATTGTACCGTATTTAATGTCGGGCTGTGTTTAATTTTACATTGTTCACTGTAGGGCACTGTTTCATTGTACCGTATTTAATGTCGGGCTCTGTTTAATTTTACCTTGTTCACTGTAGGGCACTGTTTCATTTTACCGTATTTAATGTCGGGCTGTGTTTTATTGTACATTGTTCACTGTGGGGCACTGTTTCATTGTACCGTATTTAATGTCGGGGGTGTTTAATTTTACATTGTTCAGTGTAGGGCACTATTTCATTGTACCGTATTTAATGTCGGGCTGTGTTTAATTTTACCTTGTTCAGTGTAGGGCACTGTTTCATATTACCGTATTTAATGTCGGGCTCTGTTTAATTTTACATTGTTGCTGGTAGGGCACTGATTCATTGTACCGTATTTAATGTCGGGCTGTGTTTAACTTTACATTGTTCACTGCAGGGCATTGTTTCATTGTGCTGTATTTAATGTTGGGCTCTGTTTAATTTTACCTTGTTCACTGTTGGGCACTGTTTCATTGTCCCGTATTTAATGTCGGGCTCTGTTTAATTTTACATTATTCAGTGTAGGGCACTGTTTCATTGTACTGTCTTTAATGTCGGGCTCTGTTTAATTTTGCCTTGTTTACTGTAGGTCACTGTTTCATTGTCATGTATTTAATGCCGGGCTGTGTTTAATTTTACATTGTTCAGTGTAGGGCACTGATTCATTGTACCGTATTTAATGTCGGGCTGCGTTTAAGTTTACATTGTTCAGTGTAGAGCACTGTTTCATTGTACTGTATTTAATGTCGGGCTCTGTTTAATTTTGCCTTGTTTACTGTAGGTCACTGTTTCATTGTACCGTATTTAATGTCGGGCTCTGTTTAATTTTACCTTGTTCAGTGTAGGGCACTGTTTCATTGTACCGTATTTAATGTCGGGCACTGTTTAATTTTACCTTGTTCAGTGTAGGGCACTGTTTCATTGTACCGTACTTACTGTCGGGCTGTGTTTAATTGTACATTGTTCACTGTAGGGCACTGTTTCATAGTACTGTATTTAATGTCGGGCTCTGTTTAATTTTACCTTGTTCAGTGTAGGGCACTGTTTCATTGTACCGTATTTAATGTCGTGCTCTGTTTAATTTTACCTTGTTCAGTGTAGTGCACTGTTTCACTGTACCGTATTTACTGTCGGGTTGTGTTTAAATGTACATTGTTCACTGTAGGGCACTGTTTCATTGTACCGTATTTAATGTCGGGCTGTGTTTAATTGTACATTGTTCACTGTAGGGCACTGTTTCATTGTACTGTATTTAATGTCGGGCTCTGTTTAATTTTACCTTGTTCAGTGTAGGGCACTGTTTCATTGTACCGTATTTAATGTCGGGGGTGTTTAATTTTACATTGTTCAGTGTAGGACACTGTTTCATTGTACCGTATTTAATGTCGGGCTGTGTTTAATTTTACCTTGTTCAGTGTAGGGCACTATTTCATATTACCGTATTTAATGTCGGGCTCTGTTTAATTTTACATTGTTGCTGGTAGGGCACTGATTCATTTTACCGTATTTAATGTCGGGCTGTGTTTAACTCTACATTGTTCACTGCAGGGCATTGTTTCATTGTGCTGCATTTAATGTTGGGCTATGTTTAATTTTACCTTGTTCACTGTTGGGCACTGTTTCATTGTCCCGTATTTAATGCCGGGCTGTGTATAATTTTACATTGTTCAGTGTAGGGCACTGATTCATTGTACCGTATTTAATGTCGGGCTGCGTTTAAGTTTACATTGTTCAGTGTAGGGTACTGTTTCATTGTACTGTATTGAATGTCGGGCTCTGTTTAATTTTGCCTTGTTTACTGTAGGTCACTGTTTCATTGTACTGTATTTAATGTCGGACTCTGTTTAATTTTACCTTGTTCAGTGTAGGGCACTGTTTCATTGTACCGTATTTAATGTCGGGCTCTGTTTAATTTTACCTTGTTGCTTGTATGGCACTGTTTCATTGCACCGTATTTAATGTCGGGCTGTGTTTAATTTTACATTGTTCACTGTAGGGCACTGTTTCATTGCACCGTATTTAATGTCGGGCTGTGTTTAATTTTACATTGTTCAGTGTAGTGCACTGTTTCATTGTACCGTATTTAATGTCGGGCTGTGTTTAATTTTACATTGTTCACTGTAGGGCACTGTTTCATTGTACCGTATTTAATGTCGGGCTCTGTTTAATTTTACCTTGTTCAGTGTAGGGCACTGTTTCATTGTACCGTATTTAATGTCGGGCTGTGTTTTATTGTACATTGTTCACTGTGGGGCACTGTTTCATTGTACCGTATTTAATGTCGGGGGTGTTTAATTTTACATTGTTCAGTGTAGGGCACTGTTTCATTGTACCGTATTTAATGTCGGGCTGTGTTTAACTTTACATTGTTCACTGCAGGGCATTGTTTCATTGTGCTGTATTTAATGTTGGGCTCTGTTTAATTTTACCTTGTTCACTGTTGGGCACTGTTTCATTGTCCCGTATTTAATGTCGGGCTCTGTTTAATTTTACATTATTCAGTGTAGGGCACTGTTTCATTGTACTGTCTTTAATGTCGGGCTCTGTTTAATTTTGCCTTGTTTACTGTAGGTCACTGTTTCATTGTCCTGTATTTAATGCCGGGCTGTGTTTAATTTTACATTGTTCAATGTAGGGCACTGATTCATTGTACCGTATTTAATGTCGGGCTGCGTTTAAATTTACATTGTTCAGTGTAGGGCACTGTTTCATTGTACTGTATTTAATGTCGGGCTCTGTTTAATTTTGCCTTGTTTACTGTAGGTCACTGTTTCATTGTACTGTATTTAATGTCGAGCTCTGTTTAATTTTACCTTGTTCAGTGTAGGGCACTGTTTCATTGTACCGTATTTAATGTCGGGATCTGTTTAATTTTACCTTGTTCAGTGTAGGGCACTGTTTCATTTTACCGTATTTAATGTCGGGCTGTGTTTAAGTTTACATTATTCACTGTAGGTCACTGTTTCATTGCACCGTATTTAATGTCGGGCTCTGTTTAATTTTACATTATTCAGTGCAGGGCACTGTTTCATTGTACTGTCTTTAATGTCGGGCTCTGTTAAATTTTACCTTGTTGCTTGTAGGGCACTGTTTCATTGTACCGTATTTAATGTCGGGCTCTGTTTAATGTTACCTTGTTCAGTGTAGGGCACTGTTTCATTGTACCGTATTTACTGTCGGGCTGTGTTTAATTGTACCTTGTTCAGTGTAGGGCACTGTTTCATTGTACCGTATTTACTGTCGGGCTGTGTTTAATTGTACATTGTTCACTGTGGGGCACTGTTTCATTGTACCGTATTTAATGTCGGGCTGTGTTTAATTGTACATTGTTCACTGTAGGGCACTGTTTCATTGTACCGTATTTAATGTCGGGCTCTGTTTAATTTTACCTTGTTCAGTGTAGGGCACTGTTTCATTGTACCGTATTTAATGTCGGGCTGTGTTTAATTTTACATTGTTCAGTGTAGGGCACTGTTTCATTGTAACGTATTTAATGTCGGGCTGTGTTTAATTGTACATTGTTCACTGTGGGGCACTGTTTCATTGTACCGTATTTAATATGGGGCTGTGTTTAATTGTACATTGTTCACTGTAGGGCACTGTTTCATTGTACTGTATTTAATGTCGGGCTCTGTTTAATTTTACCTTGTTCAGTGTAGGGCACTGTTTCATTGTACCGTATTTAATGTCGGGCTCTGTTTAATTTTACCTTGTTCAGTGTAGGGCACTGTTTCATTGTACCGTATTTAATGTCGGGCTGTGTTTAATTTTACATTGTTCCGTGTAGGGCACTGTTTCATTGTAACGTATTTAATGTCGGGCTGTGTTTAATTTTACCTTGTTCAGTGTAGGGCACTGTTTCACTGTACCGTATTTAATGTTGGGCTGTTTTTAATTGTACATTGTTCACTGTAGGGCACTGTTTCATTGTACTGTATTTAATGTCGGGCTCTGTTTAATTTTACCTTGTTCAGTGTAGGGCACTGTTTCATTGTAACGTATTTAATGTCGGGCTGTGTTTAATTTTACCTTGTTCAGTGTAGGGCACTGTTTCACTGTAACGTATTTAATGTTGGGCTGTGTTTAATTGTACATTGTTCACTGTAGGGCACTGTTTCATTGTACCGTATTTAATGTTGGGCTGTGTTTAATTGAACATTGTTCACTGTAGGGCACTGTTTCATTGTACCGTATTTAATGTCGGGCTGTGTTTAATTTTACCTTGCTCAGTGGAGGGCACTGTTACATTGTACTGTATTTAATGTCGTGCTCTGTTTAATTTTACATTGTTCACTGTAGGGCACTGTTTCATTGTACCGTATTTAATGTCGGGCTATGTTTAATTTTACATTGTTCACTGTAGGTCACTGTTTCATTGTATTGTATTTAATGTCGGGCTGTGTTTAATTTTACCTTGCTCAGTGTAGGGCACTGTTACATTGTACTGTATTTAATGTCGTTCTTTGTTTAATTTTACATTGTTCACTGTAGGGCACTGTATCATTGTACCGTATTTAATGTCGGGCTATGTTTAATTTTACATTGTTCAGTGTAGGGCACTGTTTCATTGTACCGTATTTAATGTCGGGCTCTGTTTAATTTTACCTTGTTCAGCCTAGGGCACTGTTTCATTGTACTGTATTTAATGTCGGGCTGTGTTTAATTTTACCTTGTTCAGTGTAGGGCACTGTTTCATTTTACCGTATTTAATGTCGGGCTGTGTTTAATTTTACCTTGTTCATTGTAGGGCATTGTTTCATTGTGCTGTATTTAATGTTGGGCTCTGTTTAATTTTACCTTGTTAAATGTTGGGCACTGATTCATTGTACTGTATTTAATGTTGGGCTCTGTTTAATTTTACCTTGTTCAATGTTGGGCACTGATTCATTGTACCGTATTTAATGTCGGGCTGTGTTTAAATTTACATTGTTCTGTGGAGGGCACTGTTTCATTGTACTGTATTTAATGTCGGGCTCTGTTTAATTTTGCCTTGTTTACTGTAGGTCACTGTTTCATTGTACTGTATTGAATGTCGGGCTCTGTTTAATTTTACCTTGTTCAGTGTAGGGCACTGTTTCATTGTACCGTATTTAATGTCGGGCTCTGTTTAATTTTACCTTGTTCAGTGTAGGGCACTGTTTCATTGTACCGTATTTAATGTCGGGCTGTGTTTATGTTTACATTGTTCACTGTAGGTCACTGTTTCATTGCACCGTATTTAATGTCGGGCTGTGTTTAATTTTACATTGTTCAGTGCAGTGCACTGTTTCATTCTACCGTATTTAATGTCGGGCTCTGTTTAATTTTACCTTGTTGCTTGTAGTGCACTGTTTCATTTTACTGTATTTAATGTCGGGCTGTGTTTAATTTTACATTGTTCCGTGTAGGGCACTGATTCATTGTACCGTATTTAATGTCGGGCTCTGTTTAATTTTACATTGTTCTCTATAGGGCACTGTTTCATTGTACCGTATTTAATGTCGGGCTCTGTTTTATTTTACATTGTTCACATTAGGGCCCTGTTTCATTGTACTGTATTTAATGTCGGGCTCTGTTTAATTTTACGTTGTTCACTGTAGGGCACTGTTTCATTGTACCGTATTTAATGTCGTGCTCTGTTTAATTTTACATTGTTGCTGTTAGGGCACTGATTCATTGTACCGTATTTAATGTCGGGCTGTGTTTAATTTTACATTGTTCACTGTAGGGCACTGTTTCATTGTACCGTATTTAATGTCGGGCTCTGTTTTATTTTACATTGTTCACATTAGGGCCCTGTTTCATTGTACTGTATTAAATGCCGGGCTCTGTTTAATTTTACGTTGTTCAGTGTAGGGCACTTTTTCATTGTACCGTATTTAATGTCGGGCTCTGTTTAATTTTACATTGTTGCTGGTTGGGCACTGATTCATTGTACCGTATTTAATGTCGGGCTCTGTTTAATTTTACCTTGTTCAGTGTAGGGCACTGTTTCATTTTGCTGTATTTAATGTTGGACTCTGTTTAATTTTACCTTGTTCACTGTCGGGCACTGTTTCGTTGTCCCGTATTTAATGTCGGGCTCTGTTTAATGTTACCTTATTCAGTGTAGGGCACTGTTTCATTGTACCATATTTAATGTCGGGCTATGTTTAATTTTACATTGTTCACTGTAGGTCACTATTTCATTGTACTGTATTTAATGTCGGGCTCTGTATAATTTTACCTTGTTGCTTGTAGGGCACTGTTTCATTGTACCGTATTTACTGTCGGGCTGTGTTTAAGTTTACATTGTTCACTGTAGGTCACTGTTTCATTGCACCGTATTTAATGTCGGGCTCTGTTTAATTTTACATTGTTCAGTGTAGTGCACTGTTTCATTGTACTGTATTTAATGTTGGGCTCTGTTTAATTTTACCTTGTTGCTTGTAGGGCACTGTTTCATTGTACCGTATTTAATGTCGAGCTCTGTTTAATTTTACCTTGTTCACTGTAGGTCACTGCTTCATTGTACTGTATTTAATGTCGGGCTGTGTTTAATTTTACATTGTTCACTGTCGGGCACTGTTTCATTGTACCGTATTTAATGTCGGGCTCTGTTTTATTTTACATTGTTCACATTCGGGCCCTGTTTCATTGTACTGTATTAAATGCCGGGCTCTGTTTAATTTTACGTTGTTCACTGTAGGGCACTGTTTCATTGTACCGTATTTAATGTCGGGCTCTGTTTAATTTTACATTGTTGCTGGTTGGGCACTGATTCATTGTACCGTATTTAATGTCGGGCTGTGTTTAATTTTACATTGTTCACTGTAGGGCACTGTTTCGTTGTACCGTATTTAATGTCGGGCTCTATTTAATTTTACCTTGTTCAGTGTAGGGCACTGTTTCATTGTGCTGTATTTAATGTTGGACTCTGTTTAATTTTACCTTGTTCACTGTCGGGCACTGTTTCGTTGTCCCGTAGTTAATGTCGGGCTCTGTTTAATGTTACATTGTTCAGTGTAGGGCACTGTTTCATTTTACCGTATTTTATGTCGGGCTGTGTTTAACTTTACATTGTTCACTGTAGGGCATTGTTTCATTGTGCTGTATTTAATGCTGGGCTCTGTTTAATTTTACCTTGTTCACTGTCGGGCACTTTTTCATTGTCCCGTATTTAATGTCGGGCTCTGTTTAATTTTACATTATTCAGTGTAGGGCACTGTTTCATTGTACTGTCTTTAATGTCGGGCTCTGTTTAATTTTACATTGTTCAGTGTAGGGCACTGTTTCACTCTACCGTATTTAATGTCGGGCTATGTTTAATTTTACATTGTTCACTGTAGGTCACTGTTTCATTGTACTGTATTTAATGTCGGGCTCTGTATAATTTTACCTTGTTGCTTGTAGGGCACTGTTTCATTGTACCGTATTTAATGTCGGGCTCTGTTTAATTTTACCTTGTTCACTGTAGGTCACTGTTTCATTGCACCGTATTTAATGTCGGGCTCTGTTTAATTTTACATTGTTCAGTGTAGTGCACTGTTTCATTGTACTGTATTTAATGTTGGGCTCTGTTTAATTTTACCTTGTTGCTTGTAGGGCACTGTTTCATTGTACCGTATTTAATGTCGAGCTCTGTTTAATTTTACCTTGTTCACTGTAGGTCACTGCTTCATTGTACTGTATTTAATGTCGGGCTGTGTTTAATTTTACATTGTTCACTGTAGGGTGCTGTTTCATTGCACTGTATTTAATGTCGGTCTCTGTTTAATTTTACCTTGTTCACTGTAGGGCACTGTTTCATTTTACTGTATTTAATGTCGGGCTGTGTTTAATTTTACATTGTTCAGTGTAGGGGACTGATTCATTGTACCGTATTTAATGTCGGGCTCTGATTAATTTTACATTGTTCACTGTAGGGCACTGTTTCATTGTACCGTATTTAATGTCGGGCTCTGTTTTATTTTACATTGTTCACATTAGGGCCCTGTTTCATTGTACTGTATTTAATGTCGGGCTCTGTTTAATTTTACGTTGTTCACTGTAGGGCACTGATTCATTGTACCGTATTTAATGTCGGGCTGTGTTTAATTTTACATTGTTCACTCGAGGGCACTGTTTCATTGTACCGTATTTAATGTCGGGCTCTGTTTAATTTTACCTTGTTCAGTGTAGGGCACTGTTTCATTGTACCGTATTTAATGTCGGGCTCTGTTTAATTTTACCTTGTTCAGTGTAGGGCACTGTTTCATTGTACCGTATTTAATGTCGGGCTCTGTTTAATTTTACCTTGTTCAGTGTAGGGCACTGTTTCATTGTACCGTACTTACTGTCGGGCTGTGTTTAATTGTACATTGTTCACTGTAGGGCACTGTTTCATTTTACTGTATTTAATGTCGGGCTGTGTTTAATTTTACATTGTTCAGTGTAGGGGACTGATTCATTGTACCGTATTTAATGTCGGGCTCTGATTAATTTTACATTGTTCACTGTAGGGCACTGTTTCATTGTACCGTATTTAATGTCGGGCTCTGTTTTATTTTACATTGTTCACATTAGGGCCCTGTTTCATTGTACTGTATTTAATGTCGGGCTCTGTTTAATTTTACGTTGTTCACTGTAGGGCACTGATTCATTGTACCGTATTTAATGTCGGGCTGTGTTTAATTTTACATTGTTCACTCGAGGGCACTGTTTCATTGTACCGTATTTAATGTCGGGCTCTGTTTAATTTTACCTTGTTCCGTGTAGGGCACTGTTTCATTGTACCGTATTTAATGTCGGGCTCTGTTTAATTTTACCTTGTTCAGTGTAGGGCACTGTTTCATTGTACCGTACTTACTGTCGGGCTGTGTTTAATTGTACATTGTTCACTGTAGGGCACTGTTTCATATTACCGTATTTAATGTCGGGCTCTGTTTAATTTTACATTGTTGCTGGTAGGGCACTGATTCATTGTACCGTATTTAATGTCGGGCTGTGTTTAACTTTACATTGTTCACTGCAGGGCATTGTTTCATTGTGCTGTATTTAATGTTGGGCTCTGTTTAATTTTACCTTGTTCACTGTTGGGCACTGTTTCATTGTCCCGTATTTAATGTCGGGCTCTGTTTAATTTTACATTATTCAGTGTAGGGCACTGTTTCATTGTACTGTCTTTAATATCGGGCTCTGTTTAATTTTGCCTTGTTTACTGTAGGTCACTGTTTCATTGTCCTGTATTTAATGCCGGGCTGTGTTTAATTTTACATTGTTCAGTGTAGGGCACTGATTCATTGTACCGTATTTAATGTCGGGCTGCGTTTAAGTTTACATTGTTCAGTGTAGGGTACTGTTTCATTGTACTGTATTTAATGTCGGGCTCTGTTTAATTTTGCCTTGTTTACTCTAGGTCACTGTTTCATTGTACTGTATTTAATGTCGGACTCTGTTTAATTTTACCTTGTTCAGTGTAGGGCACTGTTTCATTGTACCGTATTTAATGTCGGGCTCTGTTTAATTTTACCTTGTTCAGTGTAGGGCACTGTTTCATTTTACCGTATTTAATGTCGGGCTGTGTTTAAGTTTACATTATTCACTGTAGGTCACTGTTTCATTGCACCGTATTTAATGTCGGGCTCTGTTTAATTTTACATTATTCAGTGTAGGGCACTGTTTCATTGTACTGTCTTTAATGTCGGGCTCTGTTTAATTTTACCTTGTTGCTTGTAGGGCACTGTTTCATTGTACCGTATTTAGTGTCGGGCTCTGTTTAATTTTACCTTGTTCACTGTAGGTCACTGTTTCATTGCACCGTATTTAATGTCGGGCTGTGTTTAATTTTACATTGTTCAGTGTAGTGCACTGTTTCATTGTACCGTATTTAATGTCGGGCTCTCTTTAATTTTACATTGTTCACTGTAGGGCACTGTTTCATTGTACCGTTTTTAATGTCGGGCTCTGTTTAATTTTACCTTGTTCACTGTAGGGCACTGTTTCATTGTACCGTATTTAATGTCGGGCTGTGTTTTATTGTACACTGTTCACTGTGGGGCACTGTTTCATTGTACCGTATTTAATGTCGGGGGTGTTTAATTTTACATTGTTCAGTGTAGGGCACTGTTTCATTGTACCGTATTTAATGTCGGGCTGTGTTTAATTTTACCTTGTTCAGTGTAGGGCACTGTTTCATATTACCGTATTTAATGTCGGGCTCTGTTTAATTTTACATTGTTGCTGGTAGGGCACTGATTCATTGTACCGTATTTAATGTCGGGCTGTGTTTAACTTTACATTGTTCACTGTTGGGCACTGTTTCATTGTCCCGTATTTAATGTCGGGCTCTGTTTAATTTTACATTATTCAGTGTAGGGCAGTGTTTCATTGTACTGTCTTTAATGTCGGGCTCTGTTTAATTTTGCCTTGTTTACTGTAGGTCACTGTTTCATTGTACTGTATTTAATGTCGGGCTCTGTTTAATTTTACATTGTTGCTGGTAGGGCACTGATTCATTGTACCGTATTTAATGTCGGGCTGTGTTTAACTTTACATTGTTCACTGTTGGGCACTGTTTCATTGTCCCGTATTTAATGTCGGGCTCTGTTTAATTTTACATTATTCAGTGTAGGGCAGTGTTTCATTGTACTGTCTTTAATGTCGGGCTCTGTTTAATTTTGCCTTGTTTACTGTAGGTCACTGTTTCATTGTCCTGTATTTAATGCCGGGCTGTGTTTAATTTTACATTGTTCAGTGTAGGGCACTGATTCATTGTACCGTATTTAATGTCGGGCTGCGTTTAAGTTTACATTGTTCAGTGTAGGGCACTGTTTCATTGTACTGTATTTAATGTCGGGCTCTGTTTAATTTTGCCTTGTTTACTGTAGGTCACTGTTTCATTGTACCGTATTTAATGTCGGGCTCTGTTTAATTTTACCTTGTTCAGTGTAGGGCACTGTTTCATTGTACCGTATTTAATGTCGGGCACTGTTTAATTTTACCTTGTTCAGTGTAGGGCACTGTTTCATTGTACCGTACTTACTGGCGGGCTGTGTTTAATTGTACATTGTTCACTGTAGGGCACTGTTTCATAGTACTGTATTTAATGTCGGGCTCTGTTTAATTTTACCTTGTTCACTGTAGGGCACTGTTTCATTGTACCGTATTTAATGTCGTGCTCTGTTTAATTTTACCTTGTTCAGTGTAGTGCACTGTTTCACTGTACCGTATTTACTGTCGGGTTGTGTTTAAATGTACATTGTTCACTGTAGGGCACTGTTTCATTGTACCGTATTTAATGTCGGGCTGTGTTTAATTGTACATTGTTCACTGTAGGGCACTGTTTCATTGTACTGTATTTCATGTCGGGCTCTGTTTAATTTTACCTTGTTCAGTGTAGGGCACTGTTTCATTGTACCGTATTTAATGTCGGGGGTGTTTAATTTTACATTGTTCAGTGTAGGACACTGTTTCATTGTACCGTATTTAATGTCGGGCTGTGTTTAATTTTACCTTGTTCAGTGTAGGGCACTGTTTCATATTACCGTATTTAATGTCGGGCTCTGTTTAATTTTACATTGTTGCTGGTAGGGCACTGATTCATTTTACCGTATTTAATGTCGGGCTGTGTTTAACTCTACATTGTTCACTGCAGGGCATTGTTTCATTGTGCTGCATTTAATGTTGGGCTCTGTTTAATTTTACCTTGTTCACTGTTGGGCACTGTTTCATTGTCCCGTATTTAATGCCGGGCTGCGTTTAAGTTTACATTGTTCAGTGTAGGGTACTGTTTCATTGTACTGTATTGAATGTCGGGCTCTGTTTAATTTTGCCTTGTTTACTGTAGGTCACTGTTTCATTGTACTGTATTTAATGTCGGACTCTGTTTAATTTTACCTTGTTCAGTGTAGGGCACTGTTTCATTGTACCGTATTTAATGTCGGGCTCTGTTTAATTTTACCTTGTTCAGTGTAGGGCAGTGTTTCATTTTACCGTATTTAATGTCGGGCTGTGTTTAAGTTTACATTATTCACTGTAGGTCACTGTTTCATTGCACCGTATTTAATGTCGGGCTCTGTTTAATTTTACATTATTCAGTGTAGGGCACTGTTTCATTGTACTGTCTTTAATGTCGGGCACTGTTTAATTTTACCTTGTTGCTTGTAGGGCACTGTTTCATTGTACCGTATTTAGTTTCGGGCTCTGTTTAATTTTATATTGTTCACTGTAGGGCACTGTTTCATTGCACCGTATTTAATGTCGGGCTGTGTTTAATTTTACATTGTTCAGTGTAGTGCACTGTTTCATTGTACCGTATTTAATGTCGGGCTGTGTTTAATTTTACATTGTTCACTGTAGGGCACTGTTTCATTGTACCGTATTTAATGTCGGGCTCTGTTTAATTTTACCTTGTTAAGTGTAGGGCACTGTTTCATTGTACCGTATTTAATGTCGCGCTGTGTTTTATTGTACATTGTTCACTGTGGGGCACTGTTTCATTGTACCGTATTTAATGTCGGGGGTGTTTAATTTTACATTGTTGCTGGTAGGGCACTGTTTCATTGTACCGTATTTAATGTCGGGCTGTGTTTAACTTTACATTGTTCACTGCAGGTCATTGTTTCATTGTGCTGTATTTAATGTTGGGCTCTGTTTAATTTTACCTTGTTCACTGTTGGGCACTGTTTCATTGTCCCGTATTTAATGTCGGGCTCTGTTTAATTTTACATTATTCAGTGTAGGGCACTGTTTCATTGTACCGTATTTAATGTCGGGCTCTGTTTAATTTTACCTTGTTCAGTGTAGGGCACTGTTTCATTGTACCGTATTTAATGTCGGGCTGTGTTTAATTTTACATTGTTCCGTGTAGGGCACTGTTTCATTGTAACGTATTTAATGTCGGGCTGTGTTTAATTTTACCTTGTTCAGTGTAGGGCACTGTTTCACTGTACCGTATTTAATGTTGGGCTGTGTTTAATTGTACATTGTTCACTGTAGGGCACTGTTTCATTGTACTGTATTTAATGTCGGGCTCTGTTTAATTTTACCTTGTTCAGTGTAGGGCACTGTTTCATTGTACCGTATTTAATGTCGGGCTGTGTTTAATTTTACATTGTTCAGTGTAGGGCACTGTTTCATTGTAACGTATTTAATGTCGGGCTGTGTTTAATTTTACCTTGTTCAGTGTAGGGCACTGTTTCACTGTACCGTATTTAATGTTGGGCTGTGTTTAATTGTACATTGTTCACTTTAGGGCACTGTTTCATTGTACCGTATTTAATGTTGGGCTGTGTTTAATTGTACATTGTTCACTGTAGGGCACTGTTTCATTGTACCGTATTTAATGTCGGGCTGTGTTTAATTTTACCTTGCTCAGTGGAGGGCACTGTTACATTGTACTGTATTTAATGTCGTGCTCTGTTTAATTTTACATTGTTCACTGTAGGGCACTGTTTCATTGTACCGTATTTAATGTCGGGCTATGTTTAATTTTACATTGTTCACTGTAGGTCACTGTTTCATTGTACTGTATTTAATGTCGGGCTGTGTTTAATTTTACCTTGCTCAGTGTAGGGCACTGTTACATTGTACTGTATTTAATGTCGTTCTCTGTTTAATTTTACATTGTTCACTGTAGGGCACTGTTTCATTGTACCGTATTTAATGTCGGGCTCTGTTTAATTTTACATTGTTCAGTGTAGGGCACTGTTTCATTCTACCGTATTTAATGTCGGGCTCTGTTTAATTTTACCTTGTTCAGTCTAGGGCACTGTTTCATTGTACTGTATTTAATGTCGGGCTGTGTTTAATTTTACCTTGTTCAGTGTAGGGCACTGTTTCATTTTACCGTATTTAATGTCGGGCTGTGTTTAACTTTACATTGTTCACTGTAGGGCATTGTTTCATTGTGCTGTATTTAATGTTGGGCTCTGTTTAATTTTACCTTGTTCACTGTCGGGCAATGTTTCATTGTCCCATATTTAATGTCGGGCTCTGTTTAATTTTACATTATTCAGTGTAGGGCCCTGTTTCATTGTACAGTCTTTAATGTCGGGCTCTGTTTAATTTTGCCTTGTTTACTGTAGGTCACTGTTTCATTGTACTGTATTTAATGCCGGGCTGTGTTTAATTTTACATTGTTCAGTGTAGGGCACTGATTCATTGTACCGTATTTAATGTCGGGCTGCGTTTAAGTTTACATTGTTCAGTGTCGGGCACTGTTTCATTGTACTGTATTTAATGTCGGGCTCTGTTTAATTTTGCCTTGTTCACTGTAGGGCACTGTTTCATAGTACTGTATTTAATGTCGGGCTCTGTTTAATTTTACCTTGTTCAGTGTAGGGCACTGTTTCATTGTACCGTATTTAATGTCGTGCTCTGTTTAATTTTACCTTGTTCAGTGTAGTGCACTGTTTCACTGTACCGTATTTACTGTCGGGTTGTGTTTAAATGTACATTGTTCACTGTAGGGCACTGTTTCATTGTACCGTATTTAATGTCGGGCTGTGTTTAATTGTACATTGTTCACTGTAGGGCACTGTTTCATTGTACTGTATTTCATGTCGGGCTCTGTTTAATTTTACCTTGTTCAGTGTAGGGCACTGTTTCATTGTACCGTATTTAATGTCGGGGGTGTTTAATTTTACATTGTTCAGTGTAGGACACTGTTTCATTGTACCGTATTTAATGTCGGCCTGTGTTTAATTTTACCTTGTTCAGTGTAGGGCACTGTTTCATATTACCGTATTTAATGTCGGGCTGTGTTTAATTTTACATTGTTCAGTGTAGTGCACTGTTTCATTGTACCGTATTTAATTTCGGGCTGTGTTTAATTTTACATTGTTCACTGTAGGGCACTGTTTCATTGTACCGTATTTAATGTCGGGCTCTGTTTAATTTTACCTTGTTCAGTGTAGGGCACTGTTTCATTGTACCGTATTTAATGTCGCGCTGTGTTTTATTGTACATTGTTCACTGTGGGGCACTGTTTCATTGTACCGTATTTAATGTCGGGGGTGTTTAATTTTACATTGTTCAGTGTAGGGCACTGTTTCATTGTACCGTATTTAATGTCGGGCTGTGTTTAACTTAACATTGTTCACTGCAGGTCATTGTTTCATTGTGCTGTATTTAATGTTGGGCTCTGTTTAATTTTACCTTGTTCACTGTTGGGCACTGTTTCATTGTCCCGTATTTAATGACGGGCTCTGTTTAATTTTACATTATTCAGTGTAGGGCACTGTTTCATTGTACAGTATTTAATGTCGGGCTCTGTTTAATTTTACCTTGTTCAGTGTAGGGCACTGTTTCATTGTACCGTATTTAATGTCGGGCTGTGTTTAATTTTACATTGTTCCGTGTAGGGCACTGTTTCATTGTAACGTATTTAATGTCGGGCTGTGTTTAATTTTACCTTGTTCAGTGTAGGGCACTGTTTCACTGTACCGTATTTAATGTTGGGCTGTGTTTAATTGTACATTGTTCACTGTAGGGCACTGTTTCATTGTACTGTATTTAATGTCGGGCTCTGTTTAATTTTACCTTGTTCAGTGTAGGGCACTGTTTCATTGTACCGTATTTAATGTCGGGCTGTGTTTAATTTTACATTGTTCAGTGTAGGGCACTGTTTCATTGTAACGTATTTAATGTCGGGCTGTGTTTAATTTTACGTTGTTCAGTGTAAGGCACTGTTTCACTGTACCGTATTTAATGTTGGGCTGTGTTTAATTGTACATTGTTCACTTTAGGGCACTGTTTCATTGTACCGTATTTAATGTTGGGCTGTGTTTAATTGTACATTGTTCACTGTAGGGCACTGTTTCATTGTACCGTATTTAATGTCGGGCTGTGTTTAATTTTACCTTGCTCAGTGGAGGGCACTGTTACATTGTACTGTATTTAATGTCGTGCTCTGTTTAATTTTACATTGTTCACTGTAGGGCACTGTTTCATTGTACCGTATTTAATGTCGGGCTATGTTTAATTTTACATTGTTCACTGTAGGTCACTGTTTCATTGTACTGTATTTAATGTCGGGCTGTGTTTAATTTTACCTTGCTCAGTGTAGGGCACTGTTACATTGTACTGTATTTAATGTCGTTCTCTGTTTAATTTTACATTGTTCACTGTAGGGCACTGTTTCATTGTACCGTATTTAATGTCGGGCTCTGTTTAATTTTACATTGTTCAGTGTAGGGCACTGTTTCATTCTACCGTATTTAATGTCGGGCTCTGTTTAATTTTACCTTGTTCAGTCTAGGGCACTGTTTCATTGTACTGTATTTAATGTCGGGCTGTGTTTAATTTTACCTTGTTCAGTGTAGGGCACTGTTTCATTTTACCGTATTTAATGTCGGGCTGTGTTTAACTTTACATTGTTCACTGTAGGGCATTGTTTCATTGTGCTGTATTTAATGTTGGGCTCTGTTTAATTTTACCTTGTTCACTGTCGGGCAATGTTTCATTGTCCCATATTTAATGTCGGGCTCTGTTTAATTTTACATTATTCAGTGTAGGGCCCTGTTTCATTGTACCGTATTTAAAGTCGGGCTCTGTTTAATTTTACATTGTTCAGTGTAGGGCACTGTTTCATTGTACTGTCTTTAATGTCGGGCTCTGTATAATTTTGCCTTGTTTACTGTAGGCCACTGTTTCATTGTACTGTATTTAATGCCGGGCTGTGTTTAATTTTACATTGTTCAGTGTAGGGCACTGATTCATTGTACTGTATTTAATGTCGGGCTCTGTTTAATTTTGCCTTGTTTACTGTAGGTCACTGTTTCATTGTACTGTATTTAATGTCGGGCTCTGTTTAATTTTACCTTGTTCAGTGTAGGGCACTGTTTCATTGTACCGTATTTAATGTCGGGCTCTGTTTAATTTTACCTTGTTCAGTGTAGGGCACTGTTTCATTTTACCGTATTTAATGTCGGGCTGTGTTCATGTTTACATTGTTCACTGTAGGTCACTGTTTCATTGGAACCTATTTAATGTCGGGCTCTGTTTAATTTTACTTTGTTCACTGTAGGGCACTGTTTCATTGTACCGTATTTAATTGTCGGGCTCTGTTTAATTTTACCTTGTTCAGTGTAGGGCACTGTTTCATTGTACCGTATTTACTGTCGGGCTGTGTTTAATTGTACACTGTTCACTGTAGGGCACTGTTTCATTGTACCGTAATTAATGTCGGGCTCTGTTTAATTTTACCTTGTTCAGTGTAGGGCACTGTTTCATTGTACCGTATTTAATGTCGGGCTGTGTTTAATTTTACATTGTTCAGTGTAGGGCACTGTTTCATTGTAACGTATTTAATGTCGGGCTGTGTTTAATTTTACCTTGTTCAGTGTAGGGCACTGTTTCACTGTACCGTATTTAATGTTGAGCTGTGTTTAATTGTACATTGTTCACTGTAGGGCACTGTTTCATTGTACTGTATTTAATGTCGGGCTCTGTTTAATTTTACCTTGTTCAGTGTAGGGCACTGTTTCATTGTACCGTATTTAATGTCGGGCTGTGTTTAATTTTACATTGTTCAGTGTAGGGCACTGTTTCATTGTAACGTATTTAATGTCGGTCTGTGTTTAATTTTACCTTGTTCAGTGTAGGGCACTGTTTCACTGTTTAGTATTTAATGTTGGGCTGTGTTTAATTGTACATTATTCACTGTAGGGCACTGTTTCATTGTACCGTATTTAATGTCGGGCTGTGTTTAATTTTACCTTGCTCTGTGGAGGACACTGTTACATTGTACTGTATTTAATGTCGTGCTCTGTTTAATTTTACCTTGCTCAGTGGAGGGCACTGTTACATTGTACTGTATTTAATGTCGTGCTCTGTTTAATTTTACATTGTTCACTGTCGGGCACTCTTTCATTGTCCCGTATTTAATGTCGGGCTCTGTTTAATTTTACATTATTCAGTGTAGGGCACTCTTTCATTGTCCCGTATTTAATGTCGGGCTCTGTTTAATTTTACATTATTCAGTGTAGGGCACTGTTTCATTGTACAGTCTTTAATGTCGGGCTCTGTTTAATTTTACATTGTTCAGTGTAGGGCACTGATTCATTGTATCGTATTTAATGTCGGGCTGTGTTTAATTTTACCTTGTTCAGTGTAGGGCACTGTTTCATTGTATCGTATTTAATGTCGGGCTGTGTTTAATTTTACATTGTTCACTGTAGGGCACTGTTTCATTGTACTGTATTTAGTGTCGCGCTCTGTTTAATTTTACATTGTTCACAGTAGGGCACTGTTTCATTGTACCGTATTTAATGTTGGGCTCTGTCTAATGTTACCTTGTTCACTGTCGGGCACTGTTTCGTTGTCCCGTATTTAATGTCGGGCTCTGTTTAATTTTACCTTGTTTAGTGTAGGGCAGTGTTTCATTTTACCGTATTTAATGTCGGGCTGTGTTTAACTTTACATTGTTCACTGGAGGGCATTGTTTCATTGTGCTGTATTTAATGTTGGGCTCTGTTTAATTTTACATTGTTCACTGTTGGGCACTGTTTCATTGTCCCGTATTTAATGTCGGGCTCTGTTTAATTTTACATTGTTCAGTGTAGGGCACTGTTTCATTGTACTGTCTTTAATGTCGGGCTCTGTTTAATTTTGCCTTGTTTACTGTAGGTCACTGTTTCATTGGACTGTATTTAATGCCGGGCTGTGTTTAATTTTGCCTTGTTTACTGTAGCTCACTGTTTCATTGTACTGTATTTAATGTCGGGCTCTGTTTAATGTTACATTGTTCAGTGTAGGGCAGTGTTTCATTGTACCGTATTTAAAGTCGGGCTCTGTTTAATTTTACCTTGTTCAGTGTAGGGCACTGTTTCATTTTACCGTATTTAATGTCGGGCTGTGTTTAATTTTACATTGTTCAGTGTAGGGCACTGATTTATTGTACCGTATTTAATGTCGGGCTGTGTTTAAGTTTACATTGTTCAGTGTAGGGCACTGTTTCATTGTACTGTATTTAATGTCGGGCTCTGTTTAATTTTACCTTGTTCAGTGTAGGGCACTGTTTCCTTGTACTGTATTTAATGTCGGGCTCTGTTTAATTTTACATTGTTCAGTGTAGGGCACTGATTCATTGTACCGTATTTAATGTCGGGCTGTGTTTAAGTTTACATTGTTCAGTGTAGGGCACTGTTTCATTGTACTGTATTTAATGTCGGGCTCTGTTTAATTTTACCTTGTTCAGTGTAGGGCACTGTTTCCTTGTACTGTATTTAATGTCGGGCTCTGTTTAATTTTACATTGTTCAGTGTAGGGCACTGATTCATTGTACCGTATTTAATGTCGGGCTGTGTTTAAGTTTACATTGTTCAGTGTACGGCACTGATTCATTGTACCGTATTTAATGTCGGGCTGTGTTTAATTTTACATTGTTCAGTGTAGGGCACTGATTCATTGTACCGTATTTAATGTCGGGCTGTGTTTAAGTTTACATTGTTCAGTGTAGGGCACTGTTTCATTGTACTGTATTTAATGTCGGGCTCTGTTTAATTTTACCTTGTTCAGTGTAGGGCACTGTTTCCTTGTACTGTATTTAATGTCGGGCTCTGTTTAATTTTACATTGTTCAGTGTAGGGCACTGATTCATTGTACCGTATTTAATGTCGGGCTGTGTTTAAGTTTACATTGTTCAGTGTAGGGCACTGTTTCATTGTACTGTATTTAATGTCGGGCTCTGTTTAATTTTACCTTGTTCAGTGTAGGGCACTGTTTCCTTGTACTGTATTTAATGTCGGGCTCTGTTTAATTTTACATTGTTCAGTGTAGGGCACTGATTCATTGTACCGTATTTAATGTCGGGCTGTGTTTAAGTTTACATTGTTCAGTGTACGGCACTGATTCATTGTACCGTATTTAATGTCGGGCTGTGTTTAAGTTTACATTGTTCACTGTAGGGCACTGTTTCATTGTACTGTATTTAATGTCGGGCTCTGTTTAATTTTACCTTGTTCAGTGTAGGGCACTGTTTCATTGTACCGTATTTACTGTCGGGCTCTGTTTAATTTTACCTTGTTCACTGTAGGGCACTGTTTCCTTGTACTGTATTTAATGTCGGGCTGTGTTTAATTTTACATTGTTCAGTGTAGGGCACTGTTTCATTTTACCGTATTTAATGTCGGGCTGTGTTTAACTTTACATTGTTGCTGGTAGGGCACTGATTCATTGTACCGTATTTAATGTCGGGCTGTGTTTAATTTTACATTGTTCACTGTAGGGCACTGTTTCATTGTAACTTTTTTAATGTCGGGCTCTGTTTAATTTTACCTTGTTCAGTGTAGGGCACTGTTTCATTGTACCGTATTTACTGTCGGGCTGTGTTTAATTGTACATTGTTCACTGTAGGGCACTGTTTCATTGTAACGTATTTAATGTCGGGCTGTGTTTAATTTTACCTTGTTCAGTGTAGGGCACTGTTTCACTGTACCGTATTTAATGTCGAGCTGTGTTTAATTGTACATTGTTCACTGTAGGGCACTGTTTCATTGTACTGTATTTAATGTCGGGCTCTGTTTAATTTTACCTTGTTCAGTGTAGGGCACTGTTTCATTGTACCGTATTTAATGTCGGGCTGTGTTTAATTTTACATTGTTCAGTGTAGGGCACTGTTTCATTGTAACGTATTTAATGTCGGTCTGTGTTTAATTTTACCTTGTTCAGTGTAGGGCACTGTTTCACTGTTTAGTATTTAATGTTGGGCTGTGTTTAATTGTACATTATTCACTGTAGGGCACTGTTTCATTGTACCGTATTTAATGTCGGGCTGTGTTTAATTTTACCTTGCTCTGTGGAGGACACTGTTACATTGTACTGTATTTAATGTCGTGCTCTGTTTAATTTTACATTGTTCACTGTAGGGCACTGTTTCATTGTACCGTATTTAATGTCGGGCTATGTTTAATTTTACATTGTTCACTGTAGGTCACTGTTTCATTGTACTGTATTTAATGTCGTGCTGTGTTTAATTTTACCTTGCTCAGTGTAGGGCACTGTTACATTGTACTGTATTTAATGTCGTTCTCTGTTTAATTTTACATTGTTCACTGTAGGGCACTGTTTCATTGTACCGTATTTAATGTCGGGCTATGTTTAATTTTACATTGCTCAGTGTAGGGCACTGTTTCAGTGTACCGTATTTAATGTCGTGCTCTGTTTAATTTTACCTTGCTCAGTGGAGGGCACTGTTACATTGTACTGTATTTAATGTCGTGCTCTGTTTAATTTTACATTGTTCACTGTCGGGCACTCTTTCATTGTCCCGTATTTAATGTCGGGCTCTGTTTAATTTTACATTATTCAGTGTAGGGCACTGTTTCATTGTACAGTCTTTAATGTCGGGCTCTGTTTAATTTTACATTGTTCAGTGTAGGGCACTGATTCATTGTATCGTATTTAATGTCGGGCTGTGTTTAATTTTACCTTGTTCAGTGTAGGGCACTGTTTCATTGTATCGTATTTAATGTCGGGCTGTGTTTAATTTTACATTGTTCACTGTAGGGCACTGTTTCATTGTACTGTATTTAGTGTCGTGCTCTGTTTAATTTTACATTGTTCACAGTAGGGCACTGTTTCATTGTACCGTATTTAATGTTGGGCTCTGTCTAATGTTACCTTGTTCACTGTCGGGCACTGTTTCGTTGTCCCGTATTTAATGTCGGGCTCTGTTTAATTTTACCTTGTTTAGTGTAGGGCAATGTTTCATTTTACCGTATTTAATGTCGGGCTGTGTTTAACTTTACATTGTTCACTGGAGGGCATTGTTTCATTGTGCTGTATTTAATGTTGGGCTCTGTTTAATTTTACATTGTTCACTGTTGGGCACTGTTTCATTGTCCCGTATTTAATGTCGGGCTCTGTTTAATTTTACATTGTTCAGTGTAGGGCACTGTTTCATTGTACTGTCTTTAATGTCGGGCTCTGTTTAATTTTGCCTTGTTTACTGTAGGTCACTGTTTCATTGGACTGTATTTAATGCCGGGCTGTGTTTAATTTTGCATTGTTCAGTGTAGGACACTGATTCATTGTACCGTATTTAATGTCGGGCTGTGTTTAAGTTTACATTGTTCAGTGTAGGGCACTGTTTTATTGTACTGTATTTAATGTCGGGCTCTGTTTAATTTTGCCTTGTTTACTGTAGCTCACTGTTTCATTGTACTGTATTTAATGTCGGGCTCTGTTTAATTTTACCTTGTTCAGTGTAGGGCACTGTTTCATTGTACCGTATTTAAAGTCGGGCTCTGTTTAATTTTACCTTGTTCAGTGTAGGGCACTGTTTCATTGTACCGTATTTAATGTCGGGCTGTGTTTAAGTTTACATTGTTCAGTGTAGGGCACTGTTTTATTGTACTGTATTTAATGTCGGGCTCTGTTTAATTTTGCCTTGTTTACTGTAGCTCACTGTTTCATTGTACCGTATTTAAAGTCGGGCTCTGTTTAATTTTACCTTGTTCAGTGTAGGGCACTGTTTCATTGTACCGTATTTAATGTCGGGCTGTGTTTAATTTTACATTGTTCAGTGTAGGGCACTGTTTCATTGTAACGTATTTAATGTCGGTCTGTGTTTAATTTTACCTTGTTCAGTGTAGGGCACTGTTTCACTGTTTAGTATTTAATGTTGGGCTGTGTTTAATTGTACATTATTCACTGTAGGGCACTGTTTCATTGTACCGTATTTAATGTCGGGCTGTGTTTAATTTTACCTTGCTCTGTGGAGGACACTGTTACATTGTACTGTATTTAATGTCGTGCTCTGTTTAATTTTACCTTGCTCAGTGGAGGGCACTGTTACATTGTACTGTATTTAATGTCGTGCTCTGTTTAATTTTACATTGTTCACTGTCGGGCACTCTTTCATTGTCCCGTATTTAATGTCGGGCTCTGTTTAATTTTACATTATTCAGTGTAGGGCACTCTTTCATTGTCCCGTATTTAATGTCGGGCTCTGTTTAATTTTACATTATTCAGTGTAGGGCACTGTTTCATTGTACAGTCTTTAATGTCGGGCTCTGTTTAATTTTACATTGTTCAGTGTAGGGCACTGATTCATTGTATCGTATTTAATGTCGGGCTGTGTTTAATTTTACCTTGTTCAGTGTAGGGCACTGTTTCATTGTATCGTATTTAATGTCGGGCTGTGTTTAATTTTACATTGTTCACTGTAGGGCACTGTTTCATTGTACTGTATTTAGTGTCGCGCTCTGTTTAATTTTACATTGTTCACAGTAGGGCACTGTTTCATTGTACCGTATTTAATGTTGGGCTCTGTCTAATGTTACCTTGTTCACTGTCGGGCACTGTTTCGTTGTCCCGTATTTAATGTCGGGCTCTGTTTAATTTTACCTTGTTTAGTGTAGGGCAGTGTTTCATTTTACCGTATTTAATGTCGGGCTGTGTTTAACTTTACATTGTTCACTGGAGGGCATTGTTTCATTGTGCTGTATTTAATGTTGGGCTCTGTTTAATTTTACATTGTTCACTGTTGGGCACTGTTTCATTGTCCCGTATTTAATGTCGGGCTCTGTTTAATTTTACATTGTTCAGTGTAGGGCACTGTTTCATTGTACTGTCTTTAATGTCGGGCTCTGTTTAATTTTGCCTTGTTTACTGTAGGTCACTGTTTCATTGGACTGTATTTAATGCCGGGCTGTGTTTAATTTTGCCTTGTTTACTGTAGCTCACTGTTTCATTGTACTGTATTTAATGTCGGGCTCTGTTTAATGTTACATTGTTCAGTGTAGGGCAGTGTTTCATTGTACCGTATTTAAAGTCGGGCTCTGTTTAATTTTACCTTGTTCAGTGTAGGGCACTGTTTCATTTTACCGTATTTAATGTCGGGCTGTGTTTAATTTTACATTGTTCAGTGTAGGGCACTGATTTATTGTACCGTATTTAATGTCGGGCTGTGTTTAAGTTTACATTGTTCAGTGTAGGGCACTGTTTCATTGTACTGTATTTAATGTCGGGCTCTGTTTAATTTTACCTTGTTCAGTGTAGGGCACTGTTTCCTTGTACTGTATTTAATGTCGGGCTCTGTTTAATTTTACATTGTTCAGTGTAGGGCACTGATACATTGTACCGTATTTAATGTCGGGCTGTGTTTAAGTTTACATTGTTCAGTGTAGGGCACTGTTTCATTGTACTGTATTTAATGTCGGGCTCTGTTTAATTTTACCTTGTTCAGTGTAGGGCACTGTTTCCTTGTACTGTATTTAATGTCGGGCTCTGTTTAATTTTACATTGTTCAGTGTAGGGCACTGATTCATTGTACCGTATTTAATGTCGGGCTGTGTTTAAGTTTACATTGTTCAGTGTACGGCACTGATTCATTGTACCGTATTTAATGTCGGGCTGTGTTTAATTTTACATTGTTCAGTGTAGGGCACTGATTCATTGTACCGTATTTAATGTCGGGCTGTGTTTAAGTTTACATTGTTCAGTGTAGGGCACTGTTTCATTGTACTGTATTTAATGTCGGGCTCTGTTTAATTTTACCTTGTTCAGTGTAGGGCACTGTTTCCTTGTACTGTATTTAATGTCGGGCTCTGTTTAATTTTACATTGTTCAGTGTAGGGCACTGATTCATTGTACCGTATTTAATGTCGGGCTGTGTTTAAGTTTACATTGTTCAGTGTAGGGCACTGTTTCATTGTACTGTATTTAATGTCGGGCTCTGTTTAATTTTACCTTGTTCAGTGTAGGGCACTGTTTCCTTGTACTGTATTTAATGTCGGGCTCTGTTTAATTTTACATTGTTCAGTGTAGGGCACTGATTCATTGTACCGTATTTAATGTCGGGCTGTGTTTAAGTTTACATTGTTCAGTGTACGGCACTGATTCATTGTACCGTATTTAATGTCGGGCTGTGTTTAAGTTTACATTGTTCACTGTAGGGCACTGTTTCATTGTACTGTATTTAATGTCGGGCTCTGTTTAATTTTACCTTGTTCAGTGTAGGGCACTGTTTCATTGTACCGTATTTACTGTCGGGCTCTGTTTAATTTTACCTTGTTCACTGTAGGGCACTGTTTCCTTGTACTGTATTTAATGTCGGGCTGTGTTTAATTTTACATTGTTCAGTGTAGGGCACTGTTTCATTTTACCGTATTTAATGTCGGGCTGTGTTTAACTTTACATTGTTGCTGGTAGGGCACTGATTCATTGTACCGTATTTAATGTCGGGCTGTGTTTAATTTTACATTGTTCACTGTAGGGCACTGTTTCATTGTAACTTTTTTAATGTCGGGCTCTGTTTAATTTTACCTTGTTCAGTGTAGGGCACTGTTTCATTGTACCGTATTTACTGTCGGGCTGTGTTTAATTGTACATTGTTCACTGTAGGGCACTGTTTCATTGTAACGTATTTAATGTCGGGCTGTGTTTAATTTTACCTTGTTCAGTGTAGGGCACTGTTTCACTGTACCGTATTTAATGTCGAGCTGTGTTTAATTGTACATTGTTCACTGTAGGGCACTGTTTCATTGTACTGTATTTAATGTCGGGCTCTGTTTAATTTTACCTTGTTCAGTGTAGGGCACTGTTTCATTGTACCGTATTTAATGTCGGGCTGTGTTTAATTTTACATTGTTCAGTGTAGGGCACTGTTTCATTGTAACGTATTTAATGTCGGTCTGTGTTTAATTTTACCTTGTTCAGTGTAGGGCACTGTTTCACTGTTTAGTATTTAATGTTGGGCTGTGTTTAATTGTACATTATTCACTGTAGGGCACTGTTTCATTGTACCGTATTTAATGTCGGGCTGTGTTTAATTTTACCTTGCTCTGTGGAGGACACTGTTACATTGTACTGTATTTAATGTCGTGCTCTGTTTAATTTTACATTGTTCACTGTAGGGCACTGTTTCATTGTACCGTATTTAATGTCGGGCTATGTTTAATTTTACATTGTTCACTGTAGGTCACTGTTTCATTGTACTGTATTTAATGTCGTGCTGTGTTTAATTTTACCTTGCTCAGTGTAGGGCACTGTTACATTGTACTGTATTTAATGTCGTTCTCTGTTTAATTTTACATTGTTCACTGTAGGGCACTGTTTCATTGTACCGTATTTAATGTCGGGCTATGTTTAATTTTACATTGCTCAGTGTAGGGCACTGTTTCAGTGTACCGTATTTAATGTCGTGCTCTGTTTAATTTTACCTTGCTCAGTGGAGGGCACTGTTACATTGTACTGTATTTAATGTCGTGCTCTGTTTAATTTTACATTGTTCACTGTCGGGCACTCTTTCATTGTCCCGTATTTAATGTCGGGCTCTGTTTAATTTTACATTATTCAGTGTAGGGCACTGTTTCATTGTACAGTCTTTAATGTCGGGCTCTGTTTAATTTTACATTGTTCAGTGTAGGGCACTGATTCATTGTATCGTATTTAATGTCGGGCTGTGTTTAATTTTACCTTGTTCAGTGTAGGGCACTGTTTCATTGTATCGTATTTAATGTCGGGCTGTGTTTAATTTTACATTGTTCACTGTAGGGCACTGTTTCATTGTACTGTATTTAGTGTCGTGCTCTGTTTAATTTTACATTGTTCACAGTAGGGCACTGTTTCATTGTACCGTATTTAATGTTGGGCTCTGTCTAATGTTACCTTGTTCACTGTCGGGCACTGTTTCGTTGTCCCGTATTTAATGTCGGGCTCTGTTTAATTTTACCTTGTTTAGTGTAGGGCAATGTTTCATTTTACCGTATTTAATGTCGGGCTGTGTTTAACTTTACATTGTTCACTGGAGGGCATTGTTTCATTGTGCTGTATTTAATGTTGGGCTCTGTTTAATTTTACATTGTTCACTGTTGGGCACTGTTTCATTGTCCCGTATTTAATGTCGGGCTCTGTTTAATTTTACATTGTTCAGTGTAGGGCACTGTTTCATTGTACTGTCTTTAATGTCGGGCTCTGTTTAATTTTGCCTTGTTTACTGTAGGTCACTGTTTCATTGGACTGTATTTAATGCCGGGCTGTGTTTAATTTTGCATTGTTCAGTGTAGGACACTGATTCATTGTACCGTATTTAATGTCGGGCTGTGTTTAAGTTTACATTGTTCAGTGTAGGGCACTGTTTTATTGTACTGTATTTAATGTCGGGCTCTGTTTAATTTTGCCTTGTTTACTGTAGCTCACTGTTTCATTGTACTGTATTTAATGTCGGGCTCTGTTTAATTTTACCTTGTTCAGTGTAGGGCACTGTTTCATTGTACCGTATTTAAAGTCGGGCTCTGTTTAATTTTACCTTGTTCAGTGTAGGGCACTGTTTCATTGTACCGTATTTAATGTCGGGCTGTGTTTAAGTTTACATTGTTCAGTGTAGGGCACTGTTTTATTGTACTGTATTTAATGTCGGGCTCTGTTTAATTTTGCCTTGTTTACTGTAGCTCACTGTTTCATTGTACCGTATTTAAAGTCGGGCTCTGTTTAATTTTACCTTGTTCAGTGTAGGGCACTGTTTCATTGTACCGTATTTAATGTCGGGCTGTGTTTAAGTTTACATTGTTCAGTGTAGGGCACTGTTTCATTGTACTGTATTTAATGTCGGGCTCTGTTTAATTTTACCTTGTTCAGTGTAGGGCACTGTTTCATTGTACTGTATTTAATGTCGGGCTCTGTTTAAATTTACCCTGTTCAGTGTAGGTCACTGTTTCATTTTACCGGATTTAATGTCGGGCTGTGTTTAACTTTACATTGTTGCTGGTAGGGCACTGATTCATTGTACCGTATTTAATGTCGGGCTGTGTTTAATTTTACATTGTTCACTGTAGGGCACTGTTTCATTGTAACTTTTTTAATGTCGGGCTCTGTTTAATTTTACCTTGTTCAGTGTAGGGCACTGTTTCATTGTACCGTATTTACTGTCGGGCTGTGTTTAATTGTACATTGTTCACTGTAGGGCACTGTTTCATTGTACCGTATTTAATGTCGGGCTGTGTTTAATTGTACATTGTTCACTATAGGGCACTGTTTCATTGTACTGTATTTAATGTCGGGCTCTGTTTAATTTTACCTTGTTCAGTGTAGGGCACTGTTTCATTGTACCGTATTTAATATCGGGCTGTGTTTAATTTTACCTTGTTCAGTGTAGGGCACTGTTTCATATTACCGTATTTAATGTCGGGCTGTGTTTGATTGTACATTGTTCACTGTAGGACACTGTTTCATTGTACCGTATTTAATGTTGGGCTGTGTTTAATTTTACCTTGCTCAGTGGAGGGCACTGTTACATTGTACTGTATTTAATGTCGGGCTCTGTTTAATTTTACCTCGTTGCTTGTAGGGCACTGTTTCATTGTACTGTATTTAATGTCGGGCTCTGTTTAATTTTACCTTGTTCACTGTTCGGGCACTGTTTCATTGTACTGTATTTAATGTCGGGCTCTGTTTAATTTTACCTTGTTCACTGTAGGTCACTGTTTCATTGTACTGTATTTAATGTCGGGCTTTGTTTAATTTTACCTTGTTCAGTGTAGGGCACCGTTTCATTTTACCGTATTTAATGTCGGGCTGTGTTTAACTTTACATTGTTCACTGTAGGGCATTGTTTCATTGTGCTGTATTTAATGTTGGGCTCTGTTTAATTTTACCTTGTTCACTGTCGGGCACTGTTTCATTGTCCCGTATTTAATGTCGGGCTCTGTTTAATTTTACATTATTCAGTGTAGGGCACTGTTTCATTGTACAGTCTTTAATGTCGGGCTCTGTTTAATTTTGCCTTGTTTACTGTAGGTCACTGTTTCATTGTACTGTATTTAATGCCGGGCTGTGTTTAATTTAACATTGTTCAGTGTAGGGCACTGTTTCATTTTACCGTATTTAATGTCGGGCTGTGTTTAATTTTACCTTGTTCAGTGTAGTGCACTGTTTCATTGTACCGTATTTAATGTCGGGCTGTGTTTAGTTGTACATTGTTCACTGTAGGGCACTGTTTCATTGTACCGTATTTAATGTCGCGCTGTGTTTAATTTTACCTTGCTCAGTGGAGGACACTGTTACATGGTACTGTATTTAATGTCGTGCTCTGTTTAATCTAAAATTGTTCACTGTAGGGCACTGTTTCATTGTCCCGTATTTAATGTTGGGCTCTGTTTAATTTTACATTGTTCAGTGTAGGGCACTGTTTTATTGTACTGTATTTAATGTCGGGCTCTGTTTAATTTTGCCTTGTTTACTGTAGCTCACTGTTTCATTGTACTGTATTTAATGTCGGGCTCTGTTTAATTTTACCTTGTTCAGTGTAGGGCACTGTTTCATTGTACCGTATTTAAAGTCGGGCTCTGTTTAATTTTACCTTGTTCAGTGTAGGGCACTGTTTCATTGTACCGTATTTAATGTCGGGCTGTGTTTAAGTTTACATTGTTCAGTGTAGGGCACTGTTTCATTGTACTGTATTTAATGTCGGGCTCTGTTTAATTTTACCTTGTTCAGTGTAGGGCACTGTTTCATTGTACTGTATTTAATGTCGGGCTCTGTTTAAATTTACCCTGTTCAGTGTAGGTCACTGTTTCATTTTACCGTATTTAATGTCGGGCTGTGTTTAACTTTACATTGTTGCTGGTAGGGCACTGATTCATTGTACCGTATTTAATGTCGGGCTGTGTTTAATTTTACATTGTTCACTGTAGGGCACTGTTTCATTGTAACTTTTTTAATGTCGGGCTCTGTTTAATTTTACCTTGTTCAGTGTAGGGCACTGTTTCATTGTACCGTATTTACTGTCGGGCTGTGTTTAATTGTACATTGTTCACTGTAGGGCACTGTTTCATTGTACCGTATTTAATGTCGGGCTGTGTTTAATTGTACATTGTTCACTATAGGGCACTGTTTCATTGTACTGTATTTAATGTCGGGCTCTGTTTAATTTTACCTTGTTCAGTGTAGGGCACTGTTTCATTGTACCGTATTTAATATCGGGCTGTGTTTAATTTTACCTTGTTCAGTGTAGGGCACTGTTTCATATTACCGTATTTAATGTCGGGCTGTGTTTGATTGTACATTGTTCACTGTAGGACACTGTTTCATTGTACCGTATTTAATGTTGGGCTGTGTTTAATTTTACCTTGCTCAGTGGAGGGCACTGTTACATTGTACTGTATTTAATGTCGGGCTCTGTTTAATTTTACCTCGTTGCTTGTAGGGCACTGTTTCATTGTACTGTATTTAATGTCGGGCTCTGTTTAATTTTACCTTGTTCACTGTTCGGGCACTGTTTCATTGTACTGTATTTAATGTCGGGCTCTGTTTAATTTTACCTTGTTCACTGTAGGTCACTGTTTCATTGTACTGTATTTAATGTCGGGCTTTGTTTAATTTTACCTTGTTCAGTGTAGGGCACCGTTTCATTTTACCGTATTTAATGTCGGGCTGTGTTTAACTTTACATTGTTCACTGTAGGGCATTGTTTCATTGTGCTGTATTTAATGTTGGGCTCTGTTTAATTTTACCTTGTTCACTGTCGGGCACTGTTTCATTGTCCCGTATTTAATGTCGGGCTCTGTTTAATTTTACATTATTCAGTGTAGGGCACTGTTTCATTGTACAGTCTTTAATGTCGGGCTCTGTTTAATTTTGCCTTGTTTACTGTAGGTCACTGTTTCATTGTACTGTATTTAATGCCGGGCTGTGTTTAATTTAACATTGTTCAGTGTAGGGCACTGTTTCATTTTACCGTATTTAATGTCGGGCTGTGTTTAATTTTACCTTGTTCAGTGTAGTGCACTGTTTCATTGTACCGTATTTAATGTCGGGCTGTGTTTAGTTGTACATTGTTCACTGTAGGGCACTGTTTCATTGTACCGTATTTAATGTCGCGCTGTGTTTAATTTTACCTTGCTCAGTGGAGGACACTGTTACATGGTACTGTATTTAATGTCGTGCTCTGTTTAATCTAAAATTGTTCACTGTAGGGCACTGTTTCATTGTCCCGTATTTAATGTTGGGCTCTGTTTAATTTTACCTTGTTCACTGTCGGGCACTGTTTCGTTGTCCCGTATTTAATGTCGCGCTTTGTTTAATGTTACATTGTTCAGTGTAGGGCACTTTTTCATTGTACTGTATTTAATGTCGGGCTTTGTTTAATTTTGCCTTGTTCAGTGTAGGGCACTGTTTCCTTGTACCGTATTTAATGTCGGGCTCTGTTTAAATATACCTTGTTCAGTGTAGGGCACTGTTTCATTTTACCGTATTTAATGTCGGGCTGTGTTTAACTTTACATTGTTCACTGTAGGGCATTGTTTCATTGTGCTGTATTTAATGTTGGGCTCTGTTTAATTTTACCTTGTTCACTGTTGGGCACTGTTTCATTGTCCCGTACTTAATGTCGGGCTCTGTTTAATTTTACATTATTCAGTGCGGGGCACTGTTTCATTGTACCGTATTTACTGTCGGGCTGTGTTTCATTGTACATTGTTCAATGTAGGGCCCTGTTTCATTGTACCGTATTTACTGTCGGGCTGTGTTTCATTGTACATTGTTCAATGTAGGGCACTGTTTCATTTTACCGTATTTAATGTCGGGTTCTGTTTAATTTAACCAAGTTCAGTGTAGGGCACTGTTTCATTGTACTGTATTTAATGTCGGGCTCTGTTTAATTTTACCTTGTTCACTGTCGGGCACAGTTTCATTGTCCCTTATTTAATGTCGGGCCCTGTTTAATGTTACATTGTTCAGTGTAGGGCACTGTTTCATTGTACTGTATTTAATGTTGGGCTCTGTTTAATTTTGCCTTGTTTACTGTAGGGCACTGTTTCACTGTACCGTATTTATTGTCGGGCTGTGTTTAATTTTACCTTGTTTACTGTAGGGCATTGTTTCATTGTACTGTATTTAATGTCGGGCTCTGTTTAATTTTACCTTGTTCAGTGTAGGGCACCGTTTCATTGTACCGTATTTAATGTCGGTCTGTGTTTAATTGTACATTGTTCACTGTGGGGCAGTGTTTCATTTTACTGTATTTAATGTCGGGCTCTGTTTAATTTTACCTTGTTCAGTGTCGGGCACTGTTTCATTGTACCGTATTTAATGTCGAGCTTTGTTTGATTTTACATTGTTCAGTGTAGGACACTGTTTCATTGTACTGTATTTAATGTCGGGCTCAGTTTAATTTTACATTGTTCACTGTAGGGCACTGTTTCATTGTACCGTATTTAATGTCGGGCACTGTTTAATTTTACAATGTTCACTGTAGGGCACTGTTTCATTGTACCGTATTTAATGTCGGGCTGTGTTTAATTGTACATTGTTCACTGTAGGGCACTGTTTCATTGTACCGTATTTAATGTCGGGCTGTGTTTAATTGTACATTGTTCACTGTAGGGCACTGTTTCATTGTACTGTATTTAATGTCGGGCTGTGTTTAATTGTACATTGTTCACTGTAGGGCACTGTTTCATTTTACTGTATTTAATGTCGGGCTCTGTTTCATTTTACCTTGTTCAGTGTAGGGAACTGTTTCATTGTACCGTATTTAATGTCGGGCTCTGTTTAATTGTGCCTTGTTCAGTGTAGGACACTGTTTCATTTTGCCGTATTTAATGTCGGGCTGTGTTTAATTGTACATTGTTCACTGTAGGGCACTGTTTCATTGTGCCGTATTTAATGTTAGGCTCTGTTTAATTTTACATTGTTCAGTGTAGGGCACTGTTTCATTGTACCGTATTTAATGTCGGGCTGTGTTTAATTTTACCTTGCTCAGTGGACGGCACTGTTACAGTGTACTGTATTTAATGTCGTGCTCTGTTTAATTTTACATTGTTCACTGTCGGGCACTGTTTCATTGTCCCGTATTTAATGTCGGGCTCTGTTTAATGTTACATTGTTCAGTGTAGGGCACTGTTTCATTGTACTGTATTTAATGTCGGGCTCTGTTTAATTTTGCCTTGTTTACTGTAGGTCACTCTTTCATTGTACTGTATTTAATGTCGGGCTGTGTTTAATTTTACATTGTTCAGTGTAGGGCACTGTTTCATTGTACTGTATTTAATGTTGGGCTCTGTTTAATTTTACCTTGTTCATTGTAGGGCACTGTTTCATTGTACTGTATTTAATGTCGGGCTCTGTTTAATTTTGCCTTGTTCACTGTAGGGCATTGTTTCATTGTGCTGTATTTAATGTTGGGCTCTGTTTAATTTTACCTTGTTCACTGTCGGGCACAGTTTCATTGTCTCTTATTTAATGTCGGGCCCTGTTTAATGTTACATTGTTCAGTGTAGGGCACTGTTTCATTGTACTGTATTTAATGTTGGGCTCTGTTTAATTTTGCCTTGTTTACTGTAGGGCACTGTTTCACTGTACCGTATTTATTGTCGGGCTGTGTTTAATTTTACCTTGTTTACTGTAGGGCATTGTTTCATTGTACTGTATTTAATGTCGGGCTCTGTTTAATTTTACCTTGTTCAGTGTAGGGCACCGTTTCATTGTGCCGTATTTAATGTCGGGCTGTGTTTAATTGTACATTGTTCACTGTGGGGCAGTGTTTCATTTTACTGTATTTAATGTCGGGCTCTGTTTAATTTTACCTTGTTCAGTGTCGGGCACTGTTTCATTGTACCGTATTTAATGTCGAGCTTTGTTTGATTTTACATTGTTCAGTGTAGGACACTGTTTCATTGTACTGTATTTAATGTCGGGCTCTGTTTAATTTTACATTGTTCACTGTAGGGCACTGTTTCATTGTACCGTATTTAATGTCGGGCACTGTTTAATTTTACAATGTTCACTGTAGGGCACTGTTTCATTGTACCGTATTTAATGTCGGGCTGTGTTTAATTGTACATTGTTCACTGTAGGGCACTGTTTCATTGTACCGTATTTAATGTCGGGCTGTGTTTAATTGTACATTGTTCACTGTAGGGCACTGTTTCATTGTACTGTATTTAATGTCGGGCTGTGTTTAATTGTACATTGTTCACTGTAGGGCACTGTTTCATTTTACTGTATTTAATGTCGGGCTCTGTTTCATTTTACCTTGTTCAGTGTAGGGAACTGTTTCATTGTACCGTATTTAATGTCGGGCTCTGTTTAATTGTGCCTTGTTCAGTGTAGGACACTGTTTCATTTTGCCGTATTTAATGTCGGGCTGTGTTTAATTGTACATTGTTCACTGTAGGGCACTGTTTCATTGTGCCGTATTTAATGTTGGGCTCTGTTTAATTTTACATTGTTCAGTGTAGGGCACTGTTTCATTGTACCGTATTTAATGTCGGGCTGTGTTTAATTTTACCTTGCTCAGTGGACGGCACTGTTACAGTGTACTGTATTTAATGTCGTGCTCTGTTTAATTTTACATTGTTCACTGTCGGGCACTGTTTCATTGTCCCGTATTTAATGTCGGGCTCTGTTTAATGTTACATTGTTCAGTGTAGGGCACTGTTTCATTGTACTGTATTTAATGTCGGGCTCTGTTTAATTTTGCCTTGTTTACTGTAGGTCACTCTTTCATTGTACTGTATTTAATGTCGGGCTGTGTTTAATTTTACATTGTTCAGTGTAGGGCACTGTTTCATTGTACTGTATTTAATGTTGGGCTCTGTTTAATTTTACCTTGTTCATTGTAGGGCACTGTTTCATTGTACTGTATTTAATGTCGGGCTCTGTTTAATTTTGCCTTGTTCACTGTAGGTCACTGTTTCATTGTACCGTATTTAATGTCGGGCTGTGTTTAATTTTACCTTGCTCAGTGGAGGGCACTGTTACATTGTACTGTATTTAATGTCGGGCTGTGTTTAATTTTACATTGTTCACTGTAGGGCATTGTTTCATTGTACCGTATTTAATGTCGGGCTCTGTTTAGTTTTACATTGTTCAGTGTAGGGCACTGTTTCATTGTACCGTATTTAATGTCGGGCTGTGTTTAATTTTACATTGTTCACTGTAGGGCATTGTTTCATTGTGCTGTATTTAATGTTGGGCTCTGTTTAATTTTACCTTGTTCACTGTCGGGCACTGTTTCATTGTCCCGTATTTAATGTCGGGCTCTGTTTAATTTTACATTGTTCAGTGTAGGGCACTGTTTCATTATACTGTATTTAATGTCGGGCTCTGTTTAATTTTGCCTTTTTTACTGTAGGTCACTGTTTCATTGTACTGTATTTAATGTCGGGCTCTGTTTAATTTTGCCTTTTTTACTGTAGGTCACTGTTTCATTGTACTGTATTTAATGTCGGGCTCTGTTTAATTTTACATTGTTCAGTGTAGGGCACTGTTTCATTTTACCGTATTAAATGTCGGGCTGTGTTTAATTTTACATTGTTCACTGTAGGGCATTGTTTCATTGTGCTGTATTTAATGTCGGGCTCTGTTTAATTTTACCTTGTTCAGTGTAGGGCACTGTTTCATTGTACCGTATTTAATGTCGGGCTCTGTTTAATTTTACCTTGTTCAGTGTAGGGCACTGTTTCATTTTACCGTATTTAATGTCGGGCTGTGTTTAATTTTACATTGTTCACTGTCGGGCATTGTTTCATTGTGCTGCATTTAATGTTGGGCTCTGTTTAATTTTACCTTGTTCACTGTCGGGCACTGTTTCATTGTCCCGTATTTAATATCGGGCTCTGTTTAATTTTGCCTTTTTTACTGTAGGTCACTGTTTCATTGTACTGTATTTAATGTCGGGCTCTGTTTAATTTTACATTGTTCTGTGTAGGGCACTGTTTCATTGTACCGTATTTAATGTCGGGCTCTGTTTAATTTTACATTGTTCAGTGTAGGGCACTGTTTCATTGTACCGTATTTAATGTCGGGCTGTGTTTAATTTTACATTGTTCAGTGTAGGGCACTGTTTCATTGTACTGTATTTAATGTCGGGCTCTGTTTAATTTTGCCTTTTTTACTGTAGGTCACTGTTTCATTGTACTGTATTTAATGTCGGGCTCTGTTTAATTTTACATTGTTCAGTGTAGGGCACTGTTTCATTGTACCGTATTTAATGTCGGGCTCTGTTTAATTTTACATTGTTCAGTGTAGGGCACTGTTTCATTGTCCCGTATTTAATGTCGGGCTGTGTTTAATTTTACATTGTTCAGTGTAGGGCACTGTTTCATTTTACCGTATATAATGTCGGGCTGTGTTTAATTTTACATTGTTCACTGTAGGGCATTGTTTCATTGTGCTGTATTTAATGTTGGGCTCTGTTTAATTTTACCTTGTTCACTGTCGGGCACTGTTTCATTGTCCCGTATTTAATTTCGGGCTCTGTTTAATTTTACATTGTTCAGTGTAGGGCACTGTTTCATTGTACTGTATTTAATGTCGGGCTCTGTTTAATTTTGCCTTTTTTACTGTAGGTCACTGTTTCATTGTACTGTATTTAATGTCGGGCTCTGTTTAATTTTACATTGTTCAGTGTAGTGCACTGTTTCATTGTACTGTATTTAATGTCGGGCTGTGTTTAATTGTACATTGTTCAGTGTAGGGCACTGTTTCATTGTCCCGTATTTAATGTCGGGCTCTGTTTAATTTTACATTGTTCACTGTAGGGCACTGTTTCATTGTACCGTATTTAATGTCGGGCTGTGTTTAATTTTACATTGTTCACTGTAGGGCACTGTTTCATTGTCCCGTATTTAATGTCGGGCTCTGTTTAATTTTGCCTTTTTTACTGTAGGTCACTGTTTCATTGTACTGTATTTAATGTCGGGCTCTGTTTAATTATACATTGTTCACTGTAGGTCACTGTTTCACTGTACCGTATTTAATGTCGGGCTCTGTTTAATTTTACATTGTTCACTGTAGGGCATTGTTTCATTGTACTGTATTTAACGTCGGGCTCTGTTTAATTTTACATTGTTCACTGTAGGGCATTGTTTCATTGTGCTGTATTTAATGTTGGGCTCTGTTTAATTTTACCTTGTTCACTGTCGGGCACTGTTTCATTGTCCCGTATTTAATTTCGGGCTCTGTTTAATTTTACATTGTTCAGTGTAGGGCACTGTTTCATTGTACTGTATTTAATGTCGGGCTCTGTTTAATTTTGCCTTTTTTACTGTAGGTCACTGTTTCATTGTCCCGTATTTAATGTCGGGCTCTGTTTAATTTTGCCTTGTTCAGTGTAGGGCACTGTTTCATTGTACTGTATTTAATGTCGGGCTCTGTTTAATTTTGCCTTTTTTACTGTAGGTCACTGTTTCATTGTACAGTATTTAATGTCGGGCTGTGTTTTATTTTACCTTGTTCACTGTCGGGCACTGTTTCATTGTACTGTATTTAATGTCGGGCTCTGTTTAATTTTACCTTGTTCAGTGTAGGGCACTGTTTCATTGTACTGTATTTAATGTCGGGCTGTGTTTAATTGTACATTGTTCACTGTAGGGCACTGTTTCATTGCACTGTATTTAATGTCGGGCTCTGTTTAATTTTACATTATTCAGTGTAGGGCACTGTTTCATTGTACTGTATTTAATGTTGGGCTCTGTTTAATTTTACCTTGTTCAGTGTCGGGCACTGTTTCATTGTACCGTATTTAATGTCGGGCTGTGTTTAATTTTACATTGTTCAGTGTAGGGCACTGTTTCATTTTCCTGTATTTAATGTCGTGCTCTGTTTAATTTTACATTGTTCACTGTAGGGCATTGTTTCATTGTACCGTATTTAATGTCGGGCTGTGTTTAATTTTACATTGTTCACTGTAGGGCATTGTTTCATTGTACCGTATTTAATGTCGGGCTGTGTTTAATTTTACATTGTTCACTGTAGGGCACTGTTTAATTGTACCGTATTTAATGTCGGGCTGTGTTTAATTTTACATTGTTCAGTGTAGGGCATTGTTTCACTGTACCGTATTTAATGTCGGGCTGTGTTTAATTTTACATTGTTCACTGTAGGGCACTGTTTCATTGTACCGTATTTAATGTCGGGCTGTGTTTAATTGTACATTGTTCAGTGTAGGGCATTGTTTCATTGTACCGTATTTAATGTCGGGCTGTGTTTAATTTTACATTGTTCACTGTAGGGCATTGTTTCATTGTACCGTATTTAATGTCGGGCTGTGTTTAATTTTACATTGTTCAGTGTAGGGCACTGTTTCATTGTGCTGTATTAAATGTCGGGCTCTGTTTAATTTTGCCTTTTTTACTGTAGGTCACTGTTTCATTGTACTGTATTTAATGTAGGGCTCTGTTTATTTTTACATTGTTCACTGTAGGGCACTGTTTCACTGTACCGCATTTAATGTCGGGCTCTGTTTAATTTTACATTGTTCACTGTGGGGCACTATTTCATTGTACCGTATTTAATGTCGGGCTCTGTTTAATTTTACTTTGTACACTGTAGGGTACTGTTACATTGTACCGTATTTAATGTCGGGCTCTGTTTAATTTTACATTGTTGATTGTAGGGCACTGTTTCATTGTACCGTATTTAATGTCGGGTTCTGTTTAATTTTACATTGTTGATTGTAGGGCACCGTTTCATTGTACCGTATTTAATGTCGGGCTCCGTTTAATTTTACATTGTTCAGTGTAGGGCACAGTTTCATTGCACCGTATTTAATGTCTGGCTCTGTTTAATTTTACATTGTTCAGTGTAGGGCACTGTTTCATTTTACCGTGTATAATGTCGGGCTGTGTTTACTTTTACATTGTTTACTGTAGGTCACTGTTTCATTGTACTGTATTTAATGTCGGGCTCTGTTTAATTTTACCTTGTTCAGTGTAGGGCACTGTTTCATTTTACCGTATTTAATGTCGGGATGTGTTTAATTTTACATTGTTCACTGTAGTGCATTGTTTCATTGTGCTGTATTTAAAGTTGGGCTCTGTTTAATTTTACCTTGTTCACTGTCGGGCACTGTTTCATTGTCCCGTATTTAATTTCGGGCTCTGTTTAATTTTACATTGTTCAGTGTAGGGCACTGTTTCATTGTACTGTATTTAATGTCGGGCTCTGTTTAATTTTGCCTTTTTTACTGTAGGTCACTGTTTCATTGTACTATATTTAATGTCGGGCTCTGTTTAATTTTACATTGTTCAGTGTAGTGCACTGTTTCATTGTACCGTATTTAATGTCGGGCTGTGTTTTATTTTACCTTGTTCACTGTCGGGCACTGTTTCATTGTACCGTATTTAATGTCGGGCTCTGTTTAATTTTACATTGTTCAGTGTAGGGCACTGTATCATTGTACCGTATTTAATGTCGGGCTCTGTTTAATTTTGCATTGTTCACTGTAGGGCACTGTTTCATTGTACCGTATTTAATGTCGGGCTCTGTTTAATTTTACCTTGTTCAGTGTAGGGCACAGTTTCATTGTACCGTATTTAATGTCGGGCTCTGTTTAATTTTACCTTGTTCAGTGTAGGGCACTGTTTCATTTTACCGTATTTAATGTCGGGCTGTGTTTAATTTTACATTGTTCACTGTAGGGCATTGTTTCATTGTCCCGTATTTAATGTCGGGCTCTGTTTAATTTTGCCTTTTTTACTGTAGGTCACTGTTTCATTGTACTGTATTTAATGTAGAGCTCTGTTTATTTTTACATTGTTCACTGTAGGGCACTGTTTCACTGTACCGTATTTAATGTCGGGCTCTGTTTAATTTTACATTGTTCAGTGTAGGGCACTGTTTCATTGCACCGTATTTAATGTCTGGCTCTGTTTAATTTGACCTTGTTCACTGTAGGGCACTGTTTCATTGTACTATATTTAATGTCGGGCTCTGTTTAACTTTACTTTGTACACTGTAGGGCACTGTTTCATTGTTCTGTATTTAATAGAACATAGAACATAGAAAATACAGCACAGAACAGGCCCTTCGGCCCACGATGTTGTGCCGAACCTTTGTCCTAGATTAATCATAGATTATCATTGAATTTACAGTGCAGAAGGAGGCCATTCGGCCCTTTGAGTCTGCACCAGCTCTTGGAAAGTGCACCCTACCCAAACTCAACACCTCCACCCAACACCAAGGGCAATTTGGACATTAAGGGCAATTTGTCATTGGCCAATTCACCTTACCCGCACATCTTTGGACCGTGGGTGGAAACCGGAGCACCCGGAGGAAACCCACGCAGACACGGGGAGGACGTGCAGACTCCGCACAGACAATGACCCACGCTGGAATCGAACCCGGGACCATGGATCTGTGAAGCAATTGTGCTATCCACAATGCTACCGTGCTGCCCTTAAGAACAAATACATATTCACTATATCATTTTCCCGTAATCCATGTACCTATCCAACAGCTGCTTGAAGGTCCCTAATGTTTCCGACTCAACTACTTCCACAGGCAGTGCATTCCATGCCCCCACTACTCTCTGGGTAAAGAACCTACCTCTGATATCCCTCCTATATCTTCCACCTTTCACCTTAAATTTATGTCCCCTTGTAATGGTGTGTTCCACCTGGGGAAAAAGTCTCTGACTGTCTACTCTATCTATTCCCCTGATCATCTTATAAACCTCTATCAAGTCGCCCCTCATCCTTCTCCGCTCTAATGAGAAAAGGCCTAGCACCCTCAACCTTTCCTCGTAAGACCTACTCTCCATTCCACGCAACACCCTGGTAAATCTTCTTTGCACCTTTTCCAGAACTTCCACATCCTTCCTAAAATGAGGCGACCAGAACTGTACACACTACTCCAAATGTGGCCTTACCAAAGTTTTGTACAGCTGCATCATTACTTCATGGCTCTTAAATTCAATCCCTCTGTTAATGAACGCGAGCACACCATAGGCCTTCTTCACAGCTCTATCCACTTGAGTGGCAACTTTCAAAGATGTATGAACATAGACCCCAAGGTCTCTCTGCTCCTCCACAATGCCAAGAACTCTACCGTTAACCCTGTATTCCGCATTCATATTTGTCCTTCCAAAATGGACAACCTCACACTTTTCAGGGTTAAACTCCATCTGCCACTTCTCAGCCCAGCTCTGCATCCTATCTATGTCTCTTTGCAGCCGACAACAGCCCTCCTTACTATCCACAACTCCACCAATCTTCGTATCGTCTGCAATTTTACTGACCCACCCTTCAACTCCCTCATCCAAGTCATTAATGAAAATCACAAACAGCAGAGGACCCAGAACTGATCCCTGCGGTACACCACTGGTAACTGGGATCCAGGCTGAATATTTGCCATCCACCACCACTCTCTGACTTCTATCGGTTAGCCAGTTCGTTATCCAACTGGCCAAATTTCCCACTATCCCATGCCTCCTTATTTTGTGCAGAAGCCTACCATGGGGAACTTTATCAAATGCCTTACTAAAATCCATGTACACTACATCCACTGCTTTACCTTCATCCACATGCTTGGTCACCTCCTCAAAGAATTCAATAAGATTTGTAAGGCAAGACCTACCCCTCACAAATCCGTGCTGACTCTCCCTAATCAAGCAGTGTCTTTCCAGATGCTCAGAAATCCTATCCTTCAGTACCCTTTCCATTACTTTGCCTACCACCGAAGTAAGACTAACTGGCCTGTAATTCCCAGGGTTATCCCTAGTTCCTTTTTTGAACAGGGGCACGACATTCGCCACTCTCCAATCCCCTGGTACCACCCCTGTTGACAATGAGGACGAAAAGATAATTGCCAACGGCTCTGCAATTTCATCTCTTGCTTCCCATAGAATCCTTGGATATACCCGTCAGGCCCGGGGGACTTGTCTATCCTTAAGTTTTTCAAAATGCCCAACACATCTTCCTTCCTAACAAGTATTTCCTCGAGCTTACCAATCTGTTTCACACTGTCCTCTCCAACAATATCGCCCCTCTCATTTGTAAATACAGAAGAAAAGTACTCATTCAAGACCTCTCCTATCTCTTCAGACTCAATGCACAATCTCCCGCTACTGTCCCTGATCGGACCTACCCTAGCTCTAGTCATTCTCATATTTCTCACATATGTGTAAAAGGCCTTGGGGTTTTCCTTGATCCTACCCGCCAAAGATTGTTCATGCCCTCTCTTAGCTCTCCTAATCCCTTTCTTTAGTTCCCTCCTGGCTATCTTGTATCCCTCCAACGCCCTGTCTGAACCTTGTTTCCTCAGCCTTACATAAGTCACCTTTTTCCTCTTAACAAGTCATTCAACCTCTCTTGTCAACCATGGTTCCCTCACTCGACCATCTCTTCCCTGCCTGACAGGGACATACATATCAAGGACACGTAGCACCTGTTCCTTGAACAAGTTCCACATTTCACTTGTGTCCTTCCCTGCCAGCCTATGTTCCCAACTTATGCACTTCAATTCTTGTCTGACAACATCGTATTTACCCTTCCCCCAATTGTGAACCTTGCCCTGTTGCACGTACCTATCCCTCTCCATTACTAAAGTGAAAGTCACAGAATTGTGGTCACTATCTCCAAAATGCTCCCCCACTAACAAATCTATCACTTGCCCTGGTTCATTACCCAGTACTAAATCCAATATTGCCCCTCCTCTGGTTGGACAATCTACATACTGTGTTAGAAAAGCTTCCTGGACACACTGCACAAACACCACCCCATCCAAACTATTTGATCTAAAGAGTTTCCATTCAATATTTGGGAAGTTAAAGTCGCCCATGACTACTACCCTATGACTTCTGTACCTTTCCAAAATCTGTTTCCCAATCTGTTCCTCCACATCTCTGCTACTATTGGGGGGCCTATAGAAAACTCCTAACAAGGTGACTGCTCCTTTCCTATTTCTGACTTCAACCCATACTACCTCAATAGGGTGATACTCCTCGAACTGCCTTTCTGCAGCTGTTATACTATCTCTAATTAATAATGCCACCCCCCACCTCTTTTACCACCCTCCCTAATCTTATTGAAACATCTATAACCAGGGACCTCCAACAACCATTTCTGCCCCTCTTCTATCCAAGTTTCCGTGATGGCCACCACATCGTAGTCCCAAGTACCGATCCATGCCTTAAGTTCACCCACCTTATTCCTGATGCTTCTTGCAGGGGAATGGGAACCGGATTTGTAGTCCAGCAACTAAGGTAGCCGATATTCAGGACGCCAAAGCTTGTAATGAGGCAGTGGGGAAGGGAACACTGACAAAGGAGAGTATTTGCAGGCACGGAGATGGGCAGTTCGAGGAGTATCACCCTATTGAGGTAGTATGGGTTGAAGTCAGAAATAGGAAAGGAGCAGTCACCTTGTTAGGAGTTTTCTATAGGCCCCCCAATAGTAGCAGAGATGTGGAGGAACAGATTGGGAAACAGATTTTGGAAAGGTGCAGAAGTCATAGGGTAGTAGTCATGGGCGACTTTAACTTCCCAAATATTGAATGGAAACTCTTTAGATCAAATAGTTTGGATGGGGTGGTGTTTGTGCAGTGTGTCCAGGAAGCTTTTCTAACACAGTATGTAGATTGTCCAACCAGAGGAGGGGCAATATTGGATTTAGTACTGGGTAATGAACCAGGGCAAGTGATAGATTTGTTAGTGGGGGAGCATTTTGGAGATAGTGACCACAATTCTGTGACTTTCACTTTAGTAATGGAGAGGGATAGGTACGTGCAACAGGGCAAGGTTCACAATTGGGGGAAGGGTAAATACGATGTTGTCAGACAAGAATTGAAGTGCATAAGTTGGGAACATAGGCTGGCAGGGAAGGACACAAGTGAAATGTGGAACTTGTTCAAGGAACAGGTGCTACGTGTCCTTGATATGTATGTCCCTGTCAGGCAGGGAAGAGATGGTCGAGTGAGGGAACCATGGTTGACAAGAGAGGTTGAATGACTTGTTAAGAGGAAAAAGGTGACTTATGTAAGGCTGAGGAAACAAGGTTCAGACAGGGCATTGGAGGGATACAAGATAGCCAGGAGGGAACTAAAGAAAGGGATTAGGAGAGCTAAGAGAGGGCATGAACAATCTTTGGCGGGTAGGATCAAGGAAAACCCCAAGCCCTTTTACACATATGTGAGAAATATGAGAATGACTAGAGCTAGGGTAGGTCCGATCAGGGACAGTAGCGGGAGATTGTGTATTGAGTCTGAAGAGATAGAAGAGGTCTTGAATGAGTACTTTTCTTCTGTATTTACAAATGAGAGGGGCGATATTGTTGGAGAGGACAGTGTGAAACAGATTGGTAAGCTCGAGGAAATACTTGTTAGGAAGGAAGATGTGTTGGGCATTTTGAAAAACTTAAGGATAGACAAGTCCCCCGGGCCTGACGGGTATATCCAAGGATTCTATGGGAAGCAAGAGATGAAATTGCAGAGCCGTTGGCAATTATCTTTTCGTCCTCATTGTCAACAGGGGTGGTACCAGGGGATTGGAGAGTGGCGAATGTCGTGCCCCTGTTCAAAAAAGGAACTAGGGATAACCCTGGGAATTACAGGCCAGTTAGTCTTACTTCGGTGGTAGGCAAAGTAATGGAAAGGGTACTGAAGGATAGGATTTCTGAGCATCTGGAAAGACACTGCTTGATTAGGGAGAGTCAGCACGGATTTGTGAGGGGTAGGTCTTGCCTTACAAATCTTATTGAATTCTTTGAGGAGGTGACCAAGCATGTGGATGAAGGTAAAGCAGTGGATGTAGTGTACATGGATTTTAGTAAGGCATTTGATAAAGTTCCCCATGGTAGGCTTCTGCACAAAATAAGGAGGCATGGGATAGTGGGAAATTTGGCCAGTTGGATAACGAACTGGCTAACCGATAGAAGTCAGAGAGTGGTGGTGGATGGCAAATATTCAGCCTGGATCCCAGTTACCAGTGGTGTACCGCAGGGATCAGTTCTGGGTCCTCTGCTGTTTGTGATTTTCATTAATGACTTGGATGAGGGAGTTGAAGGGTGGGTCAGTAAATTTGCAGACGATACGAAGATTGGTGGAGTTGTGGATAGTAAGGAGGGCTGTTGTCGGCTGCAAAGAGACATAGATAGGATGCAGAGCTGGGCTGAGAAGTGGCAGATGGAGTTTAACCCTGAAAAGTGTGAGGTTGTCCATTTTGGAAGGACAAATATGAATGCGGAATACAGGGTTAACGGTAGAGTTCTTGGCATTGTGGAGGAGCAGAGAGACCTTGGGGTCTATGTTCATACATCTTTGAAAGTTGCCACTCAAGTGGATAGAGCTGTGAAGAAGGCCTATGGTGTGCTCGCGTTCATTAACAGAGGGATTGAATTTAAGAGCCATGAGGTAATGATGCAGCTGTACAAAACTTTGGTAAGGCCACATTTGGAGTAGTGTGTACAGTTCTGGTCGCCTCATTTTAGGAAGGATGTGGAAGTTCTGGAAAAGGTGCAAAGAAGATTTACCAGGGTGTTGCGTGGAATGGAGAGTAGGTCTTACGAGGAAAGGTTGAGGGTGCTAGGCCTTTTCTCATTAGAGCGGAGAAGGATGAGGGGCGACTTGATAGAGGTTTATAAGATGATCAGGGGAATAGATAGAGTAGACAGTCAGAGACTTTTTCCCCAGGTGGAACACACCATTACAAGGGGACATAAATTTAAGGTGAAAGGTGGAAGATATAGGAGGGATATCAGAGGTAGGTTCTTTACCCAGAGAGTAGTGGGGTCATGGAATGCACTGCCTGTGGAAGTAGTTGAGTCGGAAACATTAGGGACCTTCAAGCAGCTGTTGGATAGGTACATGGATTACGGGAAAATGATATAGTGTAGATGTATTTGTTCTTAAGGGCAGCACGGTAGCATTGTGGATAGCACAATTGCTTCACAGATCCATGGTCCCAGGTTCGATTCCAGCGTGGGTCATTGTCTGTGCGGAGTCTGCACGTCCTCCCCGTGTCTGCGTGGGTTTCCTCCGGGTGCTCCGGTTTCCACCCACAGTCCAAAGATGTGCGGGTAAGGTGAATTGGCCAATGACAAATTGCCCTTAATGTCCAAATTGCCCTTGGTGTTGGGTGGAGGTGTTGAGTTTGGGTAGGGTGCACTTTCCAAGAGCTGGTGCAGACTCAAAGGGCCGAATGGCCTCCTTCTGCACTGTAAATTCAATGATAATCTATGATTAATCTAGGACAAAGGTTCGGCACAACATCGTGGGCCGAAGGGCCTGTTCTGTGCTGTATTTTCTATGTTCTATGTTCTATTAAATACAGAACAATGAAACAGTGCCCTACAGTGTACAAAGTAAAGTTAAACAGAGCCCGACATTAAATACTGTAAAATGAAACAGTGCCCTACACTGAACAAGGTAAAATTAAACAGAGCCCGACATTAAATACGGTACAATGAAACAGTGCCCTACACTGAACAAGGTAAAATTAAACAGAGCCCGACATTAAATACGGTACAATGAAACAGTGCACTACACTGAACAATGTAAAATTAAACAGAGCCCGACATTAAATACAGTACAATGAAACAGTGACCTACAGTAAAAAAGGCAAAATTAAACAGAGCCCGACATTAAATACAGTACAATGAAACAGTGCCCTACACTGAACAATGTACAATTAAACAGAGCCCGAAATTAAATACGGGACAATGAAACAGTGCCCGACAGTGAACAAGGTAAAATTAAACAGAGCCCAACATTAAATACAGCACAATGAAACAATGCCCTACAGTGAACAATGTAAAGTTAAACATAGCCCGACATTAAATACGGTAAAATGAAACAGTGCCCTACACTGAACAAGGTATATTTAAACAGAGCCCGACATTAAATACGGTACAAGGAAACAGTGCCCTACACTGAACAAGGTAAAATTAAACACAGCCCGACATTAAATACGGTAAAATGAAACAGTGCCCTACACTGAACAATGTTAAATTAAACACAGCCCGGCATTAAATACAGTACAATGAAACAGTGACCTACAGTGAACAATGTACAATTAAACACAGCCCGACATTAAATACGGTACAATGAAACAGTGCCCTACACTGAACAAGGTAAAATTAAACACAGCCCGACATTAAATACGGTAAAATGAAACAGTGCCCTACACTGAACAATGTTAAATTAAACACAGCCCGGCATTAAATACAGTACAATGAAACAGTGACCTACAGTAAACAAGGCAAAATTAAACACAGCCCGACATTAAATACGGTACAATGAAACAGTGCCCTACAGTGAACAATGTACAATTAAACACAGCCCGACATTAAATACGGTACAATGAAACAGTGCCCTACACTGAACAAGGTAAAATTAAACACAGCCCGACATTAAATACGGTAAAATGAAACAGTGCCCTACACTGAACAATGTTAAATTAAACACAGCCCGGCATTAAATACAGTACAATGAAACAGTGACCTACAGTAAACAAGGCAAAATTAAACAGAGCCCGACATTAAAGACTGTACAATGAAACAGTGCCCTACACTGAATAATGTAAAATTAAACAGAGCCCGACATTAAATACGGGACAATGAAACAGTGCCCGACAGTGAACAAGGTAAAATTAAACAGAGCCCAACATTAAATACAGCACAATGAAACAATGCCCGACAGTGAACAATGTAAAGTTAAACACAGCCCGACATTAAATACGGTAAAATGAAACGGTGCCCTACACTGAACAAGGTAAAATTAAACAAAGCCCGACATTAAATACAGTACAATGAAACAGTGACCTACAGTGAACAAGGTAAAATTAAACAGAGCCCGACATTAAATACAGTACAATGAAACGGTGCCCTACAGTGAACAAGGTAAAATTAAACAGAGCCCGAGATTAAATACAGTACAATGAAACAGTGCCCTACAAGCAACGAGGTAAAGTTAAACAGAGCCCGACATTAAATACAGTACAATGTAACAGTGCCCTCCACTGAGCAAGGTAAAATTAAACACAGCCCAACATTAAATACGGTACAATGAAACAGTGTCCTACAGTGAACAATGTACAATCAAACACAGCCCGACATTAAATACGGTAATATGAAACAGTGCCCTACACTGAACAAGGTAAAATTAAACACAGCCCGATATTAAATACGGTACAATGAAACAGTGCCCTACAGTGAACAATGTAAAATTAAACAGAGCACGACATTAAATACAGTACAATGAAACAGTGCCCTACACTGAACTTGGTAAAATTAAACAGAGCCCGACATTAAATACGGTACAATGAAACAGTGCCCTACAGTGAACAATGTAAAATAAAACACAGCCCGACATTAAATACGGTACAATGAAACAGTGCCCTACATTGAACAATGTACAATGAAACACAGCCCGACAGTAAATACGGTACAATGAAACAGTGCCCTACACTGAACAATGTAAAATTAAACAGAGCCCGACATTAAATACGGTACAGTGAAACAGTGCCCTACACTGAACAATGTAAAATTAAACAGAGCCCGACATTAAATACAGTACAATGAATCAGTGCCCTACACTGAACAATGTAAAATTAAACACAGCCCGACATTAAAGACAGTACAATGAAACAGTGCCCTACACTGAATAATGTAAAATTAAACAGAGCCCGACATTAAGTACGGGACAATGAAACAGTGCCCAACAGTGAACAAGGTAAAATTAAACAGAGCCCAACATTAAATACAGCACAATGAAACAATGCCCTACAGTGAACAATGTAAAGTTAAACACAGCCCGACATTAAATACGGTAAAATGAAACAGTGCCCTACACTGAACTAGGTATATTTAAACAGAGCCCGACATTAAATACGGTACAAGGAAACAGTGCCCTACACTGAACAAGGTAAAATTAAACAGAGCCCGACATTAAATACAGTACAATGAAACAGTGACCTACAGTAAACAAGGCAAAATTAAACAGAGCCCGACATTAAATACAGTACAATGAAAAAGTGCCCTACACTGAACAATGTAACATTAAACAGAGCGCGACATTAAATACGGGACAACGAAACAGTGCCCGACAGTGAACAAGGTAAAATTAAACAGAGCCCAACATTAAATACGGGACAATGAAACAGTGCCCTACAGTGAACAATTTTAGATTAAACAGAGCACGACATTAAATACAGTACAATGTAACAGTGTTCTCCACTGAGCAAGGTAAAATTAAACACAGCCCGACATTAAATACGGTACAATGAAACAGTGCCCTACAGTGAACAATGTACAATTAAACACAGCCCGACATTAAATACGGTACAATGAAACAGTGCCCTACACTGAACAAGGTAAAATTAAACACAGCCCGACATTAAATACGGTAAAATGAAACAGTGCCCTACACTGAACAATGTTAAATTAAACACAGCCCGGCATTAAATACAGTACAATGAAACAGTGACCTACAGTAAACAAGGCAAAATTAAACAGAGCCCGACATTAAAGACTGTACAATGAAACAGTGCCCTACACTGAATAATGTAAAATTAAACAGAGCCCGACATTAAATACGGGACAATGAAACAGTGCCCGACAGTGAACAAGGTAAAATTAAACAGAGCCCAACATTAAATACAGCACAATGAAACAATGCCCGACAGTGAACAATGTAAAGTTAAACACAGCCCGACATTAAATACGGTAAAATGAAACGGTGCCCTACACTGAACAAGGTAAAATTAAACAAAGCCCGACATTAAATACAGTACAATGAAACAGTGACCTACAGTGAACAAGGTAAAATTAAACAGAGCCCGACATTAAATACAGTACAATGAAACGGTGCCCTACAGTGAACAAGGTAAAATTAAACAGAGCCCGAGATTAAATACAGTACAATGAAACAGTGCCCTACAAGCAACGAGGTAAAATTAAACAGAGCCCGACATTAAATACAGTACAATGTAACAGTGCCCTCCACTGAGCAAGGTAAAATTAAACACAGCCCAACATTAAATACGGTACAATGAAACAGTGTCCTACAGTGAACAATGTACAATCAAACACAGCCCGACATTAAATACGGTAATATGAAACAGTGCCCTACACTGAACAAGGTAAAATTAAACACAGCCCGATATTAAATACGGTACAATGAAACAGTGCCCTACAGTGAACAATGTAAAATTAAACAGAGCACGACATTAAATACAGTACAATGAAACAGTGCCCTACACTGAACTTGGTAAAATTAAACAGAGCCCGACATTAAATACGGTACAATGAAACAGTGCCCTACAGTGAACAATGTAAAATAAAACACAGCCCGACATTAAATACGGTACAATGAAACAGTGCCCTACATTGAACAATGTACAATGAAACACAGCCCGACAGTAAATACGGTACAATGAAACAGTGCCCTACACTGAACAATGTAAAATTAAACAGAGCCCGACATTAAATACGGTACAGTGAAACAGTGCCCTACACTGAACAATGTAAAATTAAACAGAGCCCGACATTAAATACAGTACAATGAATCAGTGCCCTACACTGAACAATGTAAAATTAAACACAGCCCGACATTAAAGACAGTACAATGAAACAGTGCCCTACACTGAATAATGTAAAATTAAACAGAGCCCGACATTAAGTACGGGACAATGAAACAGTGCCCAACAGTGAACAAGGTAAAATTAAACAGAGCCCAACATTAAATACAGCACAATGAAACAATGCCCTACAGTGAACAATGTAAAGTTAAACACAGCCCGACATTAAATACGCTAAAATGAAACAGTGCCCTACACTGAACTAGGTATATTTAAACAGAGCCCGACATTAAATACGGTACAAGGAAACAGTGCCCTACACTGAACAAGGTAAAATTAAACAGAGCCCGACATTAAATACAGTACAATGAAACAGTGACCTACAGTAAACAAGGCAAAATTAAACAGAGCCCGACATTAAATACAGTACAATGAAAAAGTGCCCTACACTGAACAATGTAACATTAAACAGAGCGCGACATTAAATACGGGACAACGAAACAGTGCCCGACAGTGAACAAGGTAAAATTAAACAGAGCCCAACATTAAATACGGGACAATGAAACAGTGCCCTACAGTGAACAATTTTAGATTAAACAGAGCACGACATTAAATACAGTACAATGTAACAGTGTTCTCCACTGAGCAAGGTAAAATTAAACACAGCCCGACATTAAATACGGTACAATGAAACAGTGCCCTACAGTGAACAATGTACAATTAAACACAGCCCGACATTAAATACGGTACAATGAAACAGTGCCCTACACTGAACAAGGTAAAATTAAACACAGCCCGACATTAAATACGGTAAAATGAAACAGTGCCCTACACTGAACAATGTTAAATTAAACACAGCCCGGCATTAAATACAGTACAATGAAACAGTGACCTACAGTAAACAAGGCAAAATTAAACAGAGACCGACATTAAAGACTGTACAATGAAACAGTGCCCTACACTGAATAATGTAAAATTAAACAGAGCCCGACATTAAATACGGGACAATGAAACAGTGCCCGACAGTGAACAAGGTAAAATTAAACAGAGCCCAACATTAAATACAGCACAATGAAACAATGCCCTACAGTGAACAATGTAAAGTTAAACACAGCCCGACATTAAATACGGTAAAATGAAACGGTGCCCTACACTGAACAAGGTAAAATTAAACAAAGCCCGACATTAAATACAGTACAATGAACCAGTGACCTACAGTGAACAAGGTAAAATTAAACAGAGCCCGACATTAAATACAGTACAATGAAACAGTGCCCTACAGTGAACAAGGTAAAATTAAACAGAGCCCGACATTAAATACAGTACAATGAAACAGTGCCCTACAAGCAACGAGGTAAAATTAAACAGAGCCCGACATTAAATACAGTACAATGTAACAGTGCCATCCACTGAGCAAGGTAAAATTAAACACAGCCCAACATTAAATACGGTACAATGAAACAGTGTCCTACAGTGAACAATGTACAATCAAACACAGCCCGACATTAAATACGGTAATATGAAACAGTGCCCTACACTGAACAAAGTAAAATTAAACACAGCCCGAAATTAAATACGGTACAATGAAACAGTGCCCTACACTGAACAAGGTAAAATTAAACAGAGCCCGACATTAAATACAGTACAATGAAACAGTGCCCTACAGTGAACAATGTACAATTAAACACAGCCCGACATTAAATACGGTACAATGAAACAGTGCCCTACAGTGAACAACGTACAATTAAACACAGCCCGACAGTAAATACGGTACAATGAAACAGTGCCCTACACTGAACAAGGTAAAATTAAACAGAGCCCGACATTAAAAAAGTTACAATGAAACAGTGCCCTACAGTGAACAATGTAAAATTAAACACAGCCCGACATTAAATACGGTACAATGAATCAGTGCCCTACCAGCAACAATGTAAAATTAAACAGAACCCGACATTAAATACGGTACAATGAAACAGTGCCCTACAGTGAACAACGTAAAATTAAACAGAGCCCGACATTAAATACAGTACAATGAAACAGGGCCCTAATGTGAACAATGTAAAATAAAACAGAGCCCGACATTAAATACAGTACAATGAAACAGTGACCTACAGTAAACAACGCAAAATTAAACAGAGCCCGACATTAAATACAGTACAATGAAACAGTGCCCTATACTGAACAGCGTAAACTTAAACACAGCCCGACATTAAATACGGTACAATGAATCAGTGCCCTACACTGAACAATGTAAAATTAAACACAGCCCGGTATTAAATACAGTACAATGAAACAGTGACCTACACTGAATAATGTAAAATTAAACAGAGCCCGACATTAAATACGGGACAATGAAACAGTGCACAACAATGAACAAGGTAAAATTAAACAGAGCCCAACATTAAATACAGCACAATGAAACAATGCCCTTCAGTGAACAATGTAAAGTTAAACACAGCCCGACATTAAATACGGTACAATGAAACAGTGCCCTACACTGAACAAGGTAAAATTAAACAGAGCCCGACATTAAATACGGGACAATGAAACAGTGCCCTACACTGAACAATGTAACATTAAACAGAGCCCGACATTAAATACGGTACAATGAATCAGTGCCCTACCAGCAACAATGTAAAATTAAACAGAACCCGACATTAAATACGGTACAATGAAACAGTGCCCTACAGTGAACTACGTAAAATTAAACAGAGCCCGACATTAAATACAGTACAATGAAACAGGGCCCTAATGTGAACAATGTAAAATAAAACATAGCCCGACATTAAATACAGTACAATGAAACAGTGCCCTACACTGAACAAAGTAAACTTAAACACAGCCCGACATTAAATACGGTACAATTAATCTGTGCCCTACACTGAACAATGTAACATTAAACAGAGCCCGACATTAAATACGGGACAACGAAACAGTGCCCGACGGTGAACAAGGTAAAATTAAACAGAGCCCAACATTAAATACGGTACAATGAAACAGTGCCCTACAGTGAACAATGTAAAATTAAACAGAGCACGACATTAAATACAGTACAATGTAACAGTGCCCTCCACTGAGCAAGGTAAAATTAAACACAGCCCGACATTAAATACGGTACAATGAAACAGTGCCCTACAGTGAACAATGTATAATTAAAGACAGCCCGACATTAAATACGGTACAATGAAACAGTGCCCTACAGTGAACAATGTACAATTAAACACAGCCCGACATTAAATACGGTACAATGAAACAGTGCCCTACACTGATCAAGGTAAAATTAAACACAGCCCGACATTAAATACGGTAAAATGAAACAGTGCCCTACACTGAACAATGTACAATTAAACAGAGCCCGACATTAAATACGGTACAGTGAAACAGTGCCCTGCACTGAACTATGTAAAATTAAACACAGCCTGACGTTAAATACAGTACAATGAAACAGTGCCCTACACTGAACAATGTAAACTTAAACACAGCCCGACATTAAATACGGTACAATGAAACAGTGCCCTACACTGAACAAGGTAAAATTAAACAGAGCCCGACATTAAATACAGTACAATGAAACAGTGCGCTACAGTAAACAAGGCAAAATTAAACAGAGCCCGACATTAAATACAGTACAATAAAACAGTGCCCTACACTGAACAATGTAAACTTAAACACAGCCCGACATTAAATACGGTACAATGAATCAGTGCCCTACACTGGACAATGCAAAATTAAACACAGCCCGGCATTAAATACAGTACAATGAAACAGTGACCTACAGTAAACAAGGCAAAATTAAACAGAGCCCGACATTAAAGACAGTACAATGAAACAGTGCCCTACACTGAACAATGTAAAATTAAACAGAGCCCGACATTAAATACGGGACAATGAAACAGTGCCCAACAGTGAACAATGTAAAATTAAACAGAGCCCAACATTAAATACAGCACAATGAAACAGTGACCGACAGTGAACAATGTAAAATTAAACAGAGCCCGACATTAAATACGGTACAATGTAACAGTGCCCTCCACTGAGCAAGGTAAAATTAAACAGAGCACGACATTAAATACGGTACACTGAAACAGTGCCCTACACTGAGCAATGTAAAATTAAACATAGCCCGACATTAAATACGGTACAATGAAACAGTGCCCTACAGTGAACAATGTAAAATTAAACAGAGAACGACATTAAATACAGTACAATGTAACAGTGCCCTACACTGAGCAAGGTAAAATTAAACACAGCACGACATTAAATACAGTACAGTGAAACAGTGACCTACAGTGAACAATGTAAAATTAAACATAGCCCGACATTAAATACGGTACAATGAAACAGTGCCCTACAGTGAACAATGTAAAATTAAACAGAGCACGACATTAAATACAGTACAATGTAACAGTGTCCTCCACTGAGCTATGTAAAGTTAAACACAGCACGACATTAAATACGGTACAATGAAACAATGCCCGACAGTGAACAATGTGCAATTAAACACAGCCCAACATTAAATACGGTACAATGAAACAGTGCCCTACAGTGAATAATGTACAATTAAACACAGCCCAATATTAAATACTAAACAGTGAAACAGTGCCCTACACTGAACAAGGTAAAATTAAACACAGCCCGACATTAAATACGTTACAATGAAACAGTGCCCTACAAGCAACAATGTAAAATTAAACAGAGCCCGACATTAAATACGGGACATGAAACAGTGCCCAACAGTGAACAATGTAAAAGTAAACAGAGCCCAACATTAAATACAGCACAATGAAACAATGCCCTACAGTGAACAATGTAAAGTTAAACACAGCCCGACATTAAATACGGTAAAATGAAACACTGCCCTACACTAAACAAGGTAAAATTAAACAGAGCCCGACATTAAATACGGGACAACGAAACAGTGCCCGACAGTGAACAAGGTAAAATTAGACAGAGCCCAACATTAAATACGGTACAATGAAACAGTGCCCTACAGTGAACAATGTAAAATTAAACACAGCCCGACATTAAATACGGTACAATGAAACAGTGCCCTACACTGAACAAGGTAAAATTAAACACAGCCCGACATTAAATACGGTACAATGAATCAGTGCCCTACAGTGAACAATGTAAAATTAAACAGAGCACGACATTAAATACAGTACAATGAAACAGTGCCCTACAGTGAACAATGTACAATTAAACACAGCCCGACATTAAATACGGTACAATGAAACAGTGCCCTACACTGAACAAGGTAAAATTAAACACAGCCCGACATTAAATACGGTACAATGAATCAGTGCCCTACACTGAACAATGTAAAATTAAACAGAGCCCGACATTAAAGACTGTACAATGAAACAGTGCCCTACACTGAATAATGTAAAATTAAACAGAGCCCGACATTAAATACGGGACAATGAAAGAGTGCCCGACAGTGAACAATGTAAAATTAAACAGAGCACGACATTAAATACAGTACAATGTAACAGTGCCCTCCACTGAGCAAGGTAAAATTAAACAGAGCCCGACATTAAATACGGTACAATGTAACAGTGCCCTCCACTGAGCAAGGTAAAATTAAACAGAGCACGACATTAAATACGGTACACTGAAACAGTGCCCTACACTGAGCAATGTAAAATTAAACATAGCCCGACATTAAATACGGTACAATGAAACAGTGCCCTACAGTGAACAATGTAAAATTAAACAGAGAACGACATTAAATACAGTACAATGTAACAGTGCCCTACACTGAGCAAGGTAAAATTAAACACAGCACGACATTAAATACAGTACAATGAAACAGTGACCTACAGTGAACAATGTAAAATTAAACAGAGCCCGACATTAAATACGGTACAATGTAACAGTGCCCTCCACTGAGCAAGGTAAAATTAAACAGAGCACGACATTAAATACGGTACACTGAAACAGTGCCCTACACTGAGCAATGTAAAATTAAACATAGCCCGACATTAAATACGGTACAATGAAACAGTGCCCTACAGTGAACAATGTAAAATTAAACAGAGAACGACATTAAATACAGTAAAATGTAACAGTGCCCTACACTGAGCAAGGTAAAATTAAACACAGCACGACATTAAATACAGTACAATGAAACAGTGACCTACAGTGAACAATGTAAAATTAAACATAGCCCGACATTAAATACGGTACAATGAAACAGTGCCCTACAGTGAACAATGTAAAATTAAACACAGCCCAACATTAAATACGGTACAATGAAACAGTGCCCTACAGTGAATAATGTACAATTAAACACAGCCCAACATTAAATACTAAACAGTGAAACAGTGCCCTACACTGAACAAGGTAAAATTAAACACAGCCCGACATTAAATACGTTACAATGAAACAGTGCCCTACACTGAACAATGTAAAATTAAACACAGCCCGACATTAAATACGGTACAATGAAACAGTGCCCTACACTGAACAAGGTAAAATTAAACAGAGCCCGACATTAAATACAGTACAATGAAACAGTGCCCTACAGTGAACAATGTACAATTAAACACAGCTCAACATTAAATACGGTACAGTGAAACAGTGCCCTACACTGAACAAGGTAAAATTAAACACAGCCCGACATTAAATACGTTACAATGAAACAGTGCCCTACACTGAACAATGTAAAATTAAACACAGCCCGACATTAAATACGTTACAATGAAACAGTGCCCTACACTGAACAAGGTAAAATTAAACAGAGCCCGACATTAAATACGGTACAATGAAACAGTGCCCTACAGTGAACAGTGTACAATTAAACACAGCCCGACAGTAAATACGGTACAATGAAACAGTGCCCTACACTGAACAAGGTAAAATTAAACAGAGCCCGACATTAAATACGGTACAATGAAACAGTGCCCTACACTGAACAAGGTAAAATTAAACAGAGCCCGACATTAAATACGGTACAATGAAACAGTGCCCTACAGTGAACAATGTAAAATTAAACACAGCCCGACATTAAATAAGGTACAATGAATCAGTGCCCTACCAGCAACAATGTAAAATTAAACAGAGCCCGACATTAAATACGGTACAATGAATCAGTGCCCTACACTGAACAATGTAAAATTAAACACAGCCCGACATTAAATACAGTAAAATGAAACAGTGCCCTACAAGCAACAAGGTAAAATTAAACAGAGCCCGACATTAAATACGGTATAATGAAACAGTGCACTACACTGAACAAGGTAAAATTAAACACAGCCCGACATTAAATACCGTACAATGAAACAGTGCCCTAGACTGAACAAGGTAAAATTAAACAGAGCCCGACATTAAATACGGTACAATGAAACAGTGCCCTACACTGAACAATGTAAAATTAAACATAGCCCGACATTAAATACGGTACAATGAAACAGTGCCCTACAGTGAACAATGTAAAATTAAACAGAGAACGACATTAAATACAGTACAATGTAACAGTGCCCTACACTGAGCAAGGTAAAATTAAACACAGCCCGACATTAAATACAGTACAATGAAACAGTGACCTACAGTGAACAATGTAAAATTAAACATAGCCCGACATTAAATACGGTACAATGAAACAGTGCCCTACAGTGAACAATGTAAAATTAAACAGAGCACGACATTAAATACAGTACAATGTAACAGTGCCCTCCACTGAGCAAGGTAAAATTAAACACAGCCCGACATTAAATACGGTACAATGAAACAGTGCCCTACAGTGAACAATGTACAATTAAACACAGCCCAACATTAAATACGGTACAATGAAACAGTGCCCTACAGTGAACAATGTACAATTAAACACAGCCCAACATTAAATACGGTACAGTGAAACAGTGCCCTACACTGAACAAGGTAAAATTAAACACAGTCCGACATTAAATACGTTACAATGAAACAGTGCCCTACACTGAACAATGTAAAATTAAACACAGCCCGACTTTAAATACGATACAATGAAACAGTGCCCTACACTGAACAAGGTAAAATTAAACAGAGCCCGACATTAAATACAGTACAATGAAACAGTGCCCTATAGTGAACAATGTACAATTAAACACAGCCCAACATTAAATACGGTACAGTGAAACAGTGCCCTACACTGAACAAGGTAAAATTAAACACAGCCCGACATTAAATACGTTACAATGAAACAGTGCCCTACACGGAACAATGTAAAATTAAACACAGCCCGACATTAATTACGGTACAATGAAACAGTGCCCTACACTGAACAAGGTAAAATTAAACAGAGCCCGACATTAAATACAGTACAATGAAACAGTGCCCTACAGTGAACAATGTACAATTAAACACAGCCCGACATTAAATACAGTACAATAAAACAGTGCCCTACACTGAACAATGTAAACTTAAACACAGCCCGACATTAAATACGGTACAATGAATCAGTGCCCTACACTGAACAATGCAAAATTAAACACAGCCCGGCATTAAATACAGTCCAATGAAACAATGACCTACAGTAAACAAGGCAAAATTAAACAGAGCCCGACATTAAAGACAGTACAATGAAACAGTGCCCTACACTGAATAATGTAAAATTAAACAGAGCCCGACATTAAATACGGGACAATGAAACAGTGCCCAACAGTGAACAATGTAAAATTAAACAGAGCCCAACATTAAATACAGCACAATGAAACAATGCCCTACAGTGAACAATGTAAAGTTAAACACAGCCCGACATTAAATACGGTAAAATGAAACACTGCCCTACACTAAACAAGGTAAAATTAAACAGAGCCCGACATTAAATACGGGACAACGAAACAGTGCCCGACAGTGAACAAGGTAAAATTAGACAGAGCCCAACATTAAATACGGTACAATGAAACAGTGCCCTACAGTGAACAATGTAAAATTAAACAGAGCACGACATTAAATACAGTACAATGAAACAGTGCCCTACAGTGAACAATGTACAATTAAACACAGCCCGACATTAAATACGGTACAATGAAACAGTGCCCTTCACTGAACAAGGTAAAATTAAACAGAGCCCGACATTAAATACGGGACAATGAAAGAGTGCCCTACAGTGAACAAGGTAAAATTAAACAGAGCACGACATTAAATACAGTACAATGTAACAGTGTCCTCCACTGAGCAAGGTAAAATTAAACACAGCACGACATTAAATACGGTACAATGAAACAATGCCCGACAGTGAACAATGTACAATTAAACACAGCCCAACATTAAATACGGTACAATGAAACAGTGCCCTACAGTGAATAATGTACAATTAAACACAGCCAAACATTAAATACTAAACAGTGAAACAGTGCCCTACACTGAACAAGGTAAAATTAAACACAGCCCAACATTAATTACGGTACAATGAAACAGTGCCCTACAGTGAATAATGTACAATTAAACACAGCCCAACATTAAATACTAAACAGTGAAACAGTGCCCTACACTGAACAAGGTAAAATTAAACACAGCCCGACATTAAATACGTTACAATGAAACAGTGCCCTACAAGCAACAATGTAAAATTAAACAGAGCCCGACATTAAATACGGGACAATGAAACAGTGCCCAACAGTGAACAATGTAAAATTAAACAGAGCCCAACATTAAATACAGCACAATGAAACAATGCCCTACAGTGAACAATGTAAAGTTAAACACAGCCCGACATTAAATACGGTAAAATGAAACACTGCCCTACACTAAACAAGGTAAAATTAAACAGAGCCCGACATTAAATACGGGACAACGAAACAGTGCCCGACAGTGAACAAGGTAAAATTAGACAGAGCCCAACATTAAATACGGTACAATGAAACAGTGCCCTACAGTGAACAATGTAAAATTAAACAGAGCACGACATTAAATACAGTACAATGAAACAGTGCCCTACAGTGAACAATGTACAATTAAACACAGCCCGACATTAAATACGGTACACTGAAACAGTGCCCTACACTGAGCAATGTAAAATTAAACATAGCCCGACATTAAATACGGTACAATGAAACAGTGACCTACAGTGAACAATGTAAAATTAAACAGAGCCCGACATTAAATACGGTACAATGTAACAGTGCCCTCCACTGAGCAAGGTAAAATTAAACAGAGCACGACATTAAATACGGTACACTGAAACAGTGCCCTACACTGAGCAATGTAAAATTAAACATAGCCCGACATTAAATACGGTACAATGAAACAGTGCCCTACAGTGAACAATGTAAAATTAAACAGAGAACGACATTAAATACAGTACAATGTAACAGTGCCCTACACTGAGCAAGGTAAAATTAAACACAGCACGACATTAAATACAGTACAATGAAACAGTGACCTACAGTGAACAATCTAAAATTAAACATAGCCCGACACTAAATACGGTACAATGAAACAGTGCCCTACAGTGAACAATGTAAAATTAAACAGAGCACGACATTAAATACAGTACAATGTAACAGTGTCCTCCACTGAGCAAGGTAAAATTAAACACAGCCCGACATTAAATACGGTAAAATGAAACAATGCCCGACAGTGAACAATGTACAATTAAACACAGCCCAACATTAAATACGGTACAATGAAACAGTGCCCTACAGTGAATAATGTACAATTAAACACAGCCCAACATTAAATACTAAACAGTGAAACAGTGCCCTACACTGAACAAGGTAAAATTAAACACAGCCCGACATTAAATACGTTACAATGAAACAGTGCCCTACACTGAACAATGTAAAATTAAACACAGCCCGACATTAAATACGGTACAATGAAACAATGCCCTACACTGAACAAGGAAAAATTAAACAGAGCCCGACATTAAATACAGTACAATGAAACAGTGCCCTACAGTGAACAATGTACAATTAAACACAGCTCAACATTAAATACGGTACAGTGAAACAGTGCCCTACACTGAACAAGGTAAAATTAAACACAGCCCGACATTAAATACGTTACAATGAAACAGTGCCCTACACTGAACAATGTAAAATTAAACACAGCCCGACATTAAATACGGTACAATGAAACAGTGCCCTACACTGAACAAGGTAAAATTAAACAGAGCCCGACATTAAATACGGTACAATGAAACAGTGCCCTACAGTGAACAGTGTACAATTAAACACAGCCCGACAGTAAATACGGTACAATGAAACAGTGCCCTACACTGAACAAGGTAAAATTAAACAGAGCCCGACATTAAATACGGTACAATGAAACAGTGCCCTACAGTGAACAATGTAAAATTAAACACAGCCCGACATTAAATAAGGTACAATGAATCAGAGCCCTACCAGCAACAATGTAAAATTAAACAGAGCCCGACATTAAATACGGTACAATGAATCAGTGCCCTACACTGAACAATGTAAAATTAAACACAGCCCGACATTAAATACAGTAAAATGAAACAGTGCCCTACAAGCAACAAGGTAAAATTAAACAGAGCCCGACATTAAATACGGTATAATGAAACAGTGCACTACACTGAACAATGTAAAATTAAACACAGCCCGACATTAAATACGGTAAAATGAAACAGTGCCCTACACTGAACAAGGTAAAATTAAACACAGCCCGACATTAAATACAGTACAATGAAACAGTGCCCTAGACTGAACAAGGTAAAATTAAACAGAGCCCGACATTAAATACGGTACAATGAAACAGTGCCCTACACTGAACAATGTAAAATTAAACATAGCCCGACATTAAATACGGTACAATGAAACAGTGCCCTACAGTGAACAATGTAAAATTAAACAGAGCACGACATTAAATACAGTACAATGTAACAGTGCCCTCCACTGAGCAAGGTAAAATTAAACACAGCCCGACATTACATACGGTACAATGAAACAGTGCCCTACAGTGAACAATGTACAATTAAACACAGCCCAACATTAAATACGGTACAATGAAACAGTGCCCTACAGTGAACAATGTACAATTAAACACAGCCCAACATTAAATACGGTACAGTGAAACAGTGCCCTACACTGAACAAGGTAAAATTAAACACAGTCCGACATTAAATACGTTACAATGAAACAGTGCCCTACACTGAACAATGTAAAATTAAACACAGCCCGACATTAAATACGGTACAATGAAACAGTGCCCTACACTGAACAAGGTAAAATTAAACAGAGCCCGACATTAAATACAGTACAATGAAACAGTGCCCTACAGTGAACAATGTACAATTAAACACAGCCCAACATTAAATACGGTACAGTGAAACAGTGCCCTACATTGAACAAGGTAAAATTAAACACAGCCCGACATTAAATACGGTACAATGAAACAGTGCCCTACACTGAACAAGGTAAAATTAAACAGAGCCCGACATTAAATACGGTACAATGAAACAGTGCCCTACACTGAACAAGGTAAAATTAAACAGAGCCCGACATTAAATACAGTACAATGAAACAGTGCCCTACAGTGAACAATGTACAATTAAACACAGCCCGACATTAAATACAGTACAATAAAACAGTGCCCTACACTGAACAATGTAAACTTAAACACAGCCCGACATTAAATACGGTACAATGAATCAGTGCCCTACACTGAACAATGCAAAATAAAACACAGCCCGGCATTAAATACAGTCCAATGAAACAATGACCTACATTAAACAAGGCAAAATTAAACAGAGCCCGACATTAAAGACAGTACAATGAAACAGTGCCCTACACTGAATAATGTAAAATTAAACAGAGCCCGACATTAAATACGGGACAATGAAACAGTGCCCAACAGTGAACAATGTAAAATTAAACAGAGCCCAACATTAAATACAGCACAATGAAACAATGCCCTACAGTGAACAATGTAAAGTTAAACACAGCCCGACATTAAATACGGTAAAATGAAACACTGCCCTACACTAAACAAAGGTAAAATTAAACAGAGCCCGACATTAAATACGGGACAACGAAACAGTGCCCGACAGTGAACAAGGTAAAATTAGACAGAGCCCAACATTAAATACGGTACAATGAAACAGTGCCCTACAGTGAACAATGTAAAATTAAACAGAGCACGACATTAAATACAGTACAATGAAACAGTGCCCTACAGTGAACAATGTACAATTAAACACAGCCCGACATTAAATACGGTACAATGAAACAGTGCCCTTCACTGAACAAGGTAAAATTAAACACAGCCCGACATTAAATACGGTACAATGAATCAGTGCCCTACACTGAACAATGTAAAATTAAACAGAGCCCGACATTAAAGACTGTACAATGAAACAGTGCCCTACACTGAATAATATAAAATTAAACAGAGCCCGACATTAAATACGGGACAATGAAAGAGTGCCCTACAGTGAACAAGGTAAAATTAAACAGAGCACGACATTAAATACAGTACAATGTAACAGTGCCCTCCACTGAGCAAGGTAAAATTAAACAGAGCACGACATTAAATACGGTACACTGAAACAGTGCCCTACACTGAGCAATGTAAAATTAAACATAGCCCGACATTAAATACGGTACAATGAAACAGTGCCCTACAGTGAACAATGTAAAATTAAACAGAGAACGACATTAAATACAGTACAATGTAACAGTGCCCTACACTGAGCAAGGTAAAATTAAACACAGCACGACATTAAATACAGTACAATGAAACAGTGACCTACAGTGAACAATGTAAAATTAAACATAGCCCGACATTAAATACGGTACAATGAAACAGTGCCCTACAGTGAACAATGTAAAATTAAACAGAGCACGACATTAAATACAGTACAATGTAACAGTGTCCTCCACTGAGCAAGGTAAAATTAAACACAGCCCGACATTAAATACGGTACAATGAAACAGTGCCCGACAGTGAACAATGTACAATTAAACACAGCCCAACATTAAATACGGTACAATGAAACAGTGCCCTACCGTGAATAATGTACAATTAAACACAGCCCGACATTAAATACGGTACAATGAAACAGTGCCCTACAGTGAACAGTGTACAATTAAACACAGCCCGACAGTAAATACGGTACAATAAAACAGTGCCCTACACTGAACAAGGTAAAATTAAACAGAGCCCGACATTAAATACGGTACAATGAAACAGTGCCCTACACTGAACAAGGTAAAATTAAACAGAGCCCGACATTAAATACGGTACAATGAAACAGTGCCCTACAGTGAACAATGTAAAATTAAACACAGCCCGACATTAAATACGCTACAATGAATCAGTGCCCTACCAGCAACAATGTAAAATTAAACAGAGCTAGACATTAAATACGGTACAATGAAACAGTGCCCTACAGTGAACAACGTAAAATTAAACAGAGCCCGACATTAAATACAGTACAATGAAACAGGGCCCTAATGTGAACAATGTAAAATAAAACAGAGCCCGACATTAAATACGGTACAATGAAACAGTGCCCTACAGTGAACAATGTAAAATTAAAAAGAGCCCGACATTAAATACGGTACAATGAATCAGTGCCCTACACTGAACAATGTAAAATTAAACACAGCCCGACATTAAATACAGTAAAATGAAACAGTGCCCTACAAGCAACAAGGTAAAATTAAACAGAGCCCGACATTAAATACGGTAGAATGAAACAGTGCACTACACTGAACAATGTAAAATTAAACACAGCCCGACATTAAATACGGTGCAATGAAACAGTGACCTACAGTGAACAATGTAAACATAAACACAGCCCGACATTAAATACGGTAAAATGAAACAGTGCCCTACACTGAACAAGGTAAAATTAAACAGAGCCCGACATTAAATACGGTACACTGAAACAGTGCCCTACACTGAGCAATGTAAAATTAAACATAGCCCGACATTAAATACGGTACAATGAAACAGTGCCCTACAGTGAACAATGTAAAATTAAACAGAGAACGACATTAAATACAGTACAATGTAACAGTGCCCTACACTGAGCAAGGTAAAATTAAACACAGCACGACATTAAATACAGTACAATGAAACAGTGACCTACAGTGAACAATGTAAAATTAAACATAGCCCGACATTAAATACGGTACAATGAAACAGTGCCCTACAGTGAACAATGTACAATTAAACACAGCCCAACATTAAATACGGTACAGTGAAACAGTGCCCTACACTGAACAAGGTAAAATTAAACACAGCCCGACATTAAATACGGTACAATGAAACAGTGCCCTACACTGAACAAGGTAAAATTAAACAGAGCCCGACATTAAATACGGTACAATGAAACAGTGCCCTACACTGAACAAGGTAAAATTAAACAGAGCCCGACATTAAATACAGTACAATGAAACAGTGCCCTACAGTGAACAATGTACAATTAAACACAGCCCGACATTAAATACAGTACAATAAAACAGTGCCCTACACTGAACAATGTAAACTTAAACACAGCCCGACATTAAATACGGTACAATGAATCAGTGCCCTACACTGAACAATGCAAAATAAAACACAGCCCGGCATTAAATACAGTCCAATGAAACAATGACCTACAGTAAACAAGGCAAAATTAAACAGAGCCCGACATTAAAGACAGTACAATGAAACAGTGCCCTACACTGAATAATGTAAAATTAAACAGAGCCCGACATTAAATACGGGACAACGAAACAGTGCCCGACAGTGAACAAGGTAAAATTAGACAGAGCCCAACATTAAATACGGTACAATGAAACAGTGCCCTACAGTGAACAATGTAAAATTAAACAGAGCACGACATTAAATACAGTACAATGAAACAGTGCCCTACAGTGAACAATGTTCAATTAAACGCAGCCCGACATTAAATACGGTACAATGAAACAGTGCCCTTCACTGAACAAGGTAAAATTAAACACAGCCCGACATTAAATACGGTACAATGAATCAGTGCCCTACACTGAACAATGTAAAATTAAACAGAGCCCGACATTAAAGACTGTACAATGAAACAGTGCCCTACACTGAATAATATAAAATTAAACAGAGCCCGACATTAAATACGGGACAATGAAAGAGTGCCCTACAGTGAACAAGGTAAAATTAAACAGAGCACGACATTAAATACAGTACAATGTAACAGTGCCCTCCACTGAGCAAGGTAAAATTAAACAGAGCACGACATTAAATACGGTACACTGAAACAGTGCCCTACACTGAGCAATGTAAAATTAAACATAGCCCGACATTAAATACGGTACAATGAAACAGTGCCCTACAGTGAACAATGTAAAATTAAACAGAGAACGACATTAAATACAGTACAATGTAACAGTGCCCTACACTGAGCAAGGTAAAATTAAACACAGCACGACATTAAATACAGTACAATGAAACAGTGACCTACAGTGAACAATGTAAAATTAAACATAGCCCGACATTAAATACGGTACAATGAAACAGTGCCCTACAGTGAACAATGTAAAATTAAACAGAGCACGACATTAAATACAGTACAATGTAACAGTGTCCTCCACTGAGCAAGGTAAAATTAAACACAGCCCGACATTAAATACGGTACAATGAAACAGTGCCCGACAGTGAACAATGTACAATTAAACACAGCCCAACATTAAATACGGTACAATGAAACAGTGCCCTACCGTGAATAATGTACAATTAAACACAGCCCGACATTAAATACGGTACAATGAAACAGTGCCCTACAGTGAACAGTGTACAATTAAACACAGCCCGACAGTAAATACGGTACAATGAAACAGTGCCCTACACTGAACAAGGTAAAATTAAACAGAGCCCGACATTAAATACGGTACAATGAAACAGTGCCCTACACTGAACAAGGTAAAATTAAACAGAGCCCGACATTAAATACGGTACAATGAAACAGTGCCCTACAGTGAACAATGTAAAATTAAACACAGCCCGACATTAAATACGGTACAATGAATCAGTGCCCTACCAGCAACAATGTAAAATTAAACAGAGCTAGACATTAAATACGGTACAATGAAACAGTGCCCTACAGTGAACAACGTAAAATTAAACAGAGCCCGACATTAAATACAGTACAATGAAACAGGGCCCTAATGTGAACAATGTAAAATAAAACAGAGCCCGACATTAAATACGGTACAATGAAACAGTGCCCTACAGTGAACAATGTAAAATTAAACAGAGCCCGACATTAAATACGGTACAATGAATCAGTGCCCTACACTGAACAATGTAAAATTAAACACAGCCCGACATTAAATACAGTAAAATGAAACAGTGCCCTACAAGCAACAAGGTAAAATTAAACAGAGCCCGACATTAAATACGGTAGAATGAAACAGTGCACTACACTGAACAATGTAAAATTAAACACAGCCCGACATTAAATACGGTGCAATGAAACAGTGACCTACAGTGAACAATGTAAACATAAACACAGCCCGACATTAAATACGGTAAAATGAAACAGTGCCCTACACTGAACAAGGTAAAATTAAACAGAGCCCGACATTAAATACGGTACACTGAAACAGTGCCCTACACTGAGCAATGTAAAATTAAACATAGCCCGACATTAAATACGGTACAATGAAACAGTGCCCTACAGTGAACAATGTAAAATTAAACAGAGAACGACATTAAATACAGTACAATGTAACAGTGCCCTACACTGAGCAAGGTAAAATTAAACACAGCACGACATTAAATACAGTACAATGAAACAGTGACCTACAGTGAACAATGTAAAATTAAACATAGCCCGACATTAAATACGGTACAATGAAACAGTGCCCTACAGTGAACAATGTAAAATTAAACAGAGCACGACATTAAATACAGTACAATGTAACAGTGTCCTCCACTGAGCAAGGTAAAATTAAACACAGCCCGACATTAAATACGGTACAATGCAACAGTGCCCGACAGTGAACAATGTACAATTAAACACAGCCCAACATTAAATACGGTACAATGAAACAGTGCCCTACCGTGAATAATGTACAATTAAACACAGCCCGACATTAAATACGGTACAATGAATCAGTGCCCTACCAGCAACAATGTAAAATTAAACAGAGCTAGACATTAAATACGGTACAATGAAACAGTGCCCTACAGTGAACAACGTAAAATTAAACAGAGCCCGACATTAAATACAGTACAATGAAACAGGGCCCTAATGTGAACAATGTAAAATAAAACAGAGCCCGACATTAAATACGGTACAATGAAACAGTGCCCTACAGTGAACAATGTAAAATTAAACAGAGCCCGACATTAAATACGGTACAATGAATCAGTGCCCTACACTGAACAATGTAAAATTAAACACAGCCCGACATTAAATAAGTAAAATGAAACAGTGCCCTACAAGCAACAAGGTAAAATTAAACAGAGCCCGACATTAAATACGGTAATATGAAACAGTGCCCTACAGTGAACAATGTACAATTAAACACAGCCCGACATTAAATACGGTACAACGAAACAGTGCCCCACAGTGAACAATGTACAATTAAACACAGCCCGACATTAAATACGTTACAATGAAACAGTGCCCTACACTGAACAATGTAAAATTAAACACAGCCCGACATTAAATACGGTACAATGAAACAGTGCCCTACACTGAACAAGGTAAAATTAAACAGAGCCCGACATTAAATACGGTACAATTAAACAGTGCCCTACACTGAACAAGGTAAAATTAAACAGAGCCCGACATTAAATACAGTACAATGAAACAGTGCCCTACAGTGAACAATGTACAATTAAACACAGCCCGACATTAAATACAGTACAATGAAACAGTGCCCCACAGTGAACAATGTACAATTAAACACAGCCCGACAGTAAATACGGTACAATGAAACAGTGCCCTACACTGAACAAGGTACAATTAAACACAGCCCGACAGTAAATACGGTACAATGAAACAGTGCCCTACACTGAACAAGGTAACATTAAACAGAGCCCGACATTAAATACGGTACAATGAATCAGTGCCCTACACTGAACAAGGTAAAATTAAACAGAGCCCGACATTAAATACGGTACAATGAAACAGTGCCCTACAGTGAACAATGTAAAATTAAACACAGCCCGACATTAAATACGGTACAATGAAACAGTGCACTACACTGAACAATGTAAAATTAAACACAGCCCGACATTAAATACGGTGCAATGAAAAAGTGACCTACAGTGAACAAGGTAAAATTAAACAGAGCCCGACACTAAATACGGTACAATGAAACAGTGCCCTACAAGCAACAAGGTAAAATTAAACAGAGCCCGACATTAAAGACAGTACAATGAAACAGTGCCCTCCACTGAACAAGGTAAAATTAAACAGAGCCCGACATTAAATACAGTACAATGAAACAGTGACCTACAGTAAACAAGGCAAAATTAAACAGAGCCCGACATTAAATACAGTACAATGAAACAGTGCCCTACACTGAACAATGTAAACTTAAACGCAGCCCGACATTAAATACGGTACAATGAATCAGTGCCCTACACTGAACAATGTAAAATTAAACACAGCCCGGCATTAAATACAGGACAATGAAACAGTGACCTACAGTAAACAAGGTAAAATTAAACAGAGCCCGACATTAAAGACAGTACAATGAAACAGTGCCCTACACTGAACAATGTAAACTTAAACAGAGCCCGACATTAAATACGGTAATATGAAACAGTGCCTTACACTGAACAAGGTAAAATTAAACACAGCCCGACATTAAATACGGTACAGTGAAACAGTGCCCTACACTGAACAATGTAAAATTAAACACCCCCGACATTAAATACGGTACAATGAAACAGTGCCCCACAGTGAACAATGTACAATAAAACACAGGCCGACATTAAATACAGCACAATGAAACAATGCCCTACAGTGAACAATGTACAATTAAACACAGCCCAACATTAAATACGGTACAGTGAAACAGTGCCCTACACTGAACAAGGTAAAATTAAACACAGCCCGACATTAAATACAGTACAATGAAACAGTGCCCTACAGTGAACAATGGACAATTAAACACAGCCCGACATTAAATACGGTACAATGAAACAGTGCCCCACAGTGAACAATGTACAATTAAACACAGCCCGACATTAAATACGTTACAATGAAACAGTGCCCTTCACTGAACAATGTAAAATTAAACACAGCCCGACATTAAATACGGTACAATGAAACAGTGCCCTACACTGAACAAGGTAAAATTAAACAGAGCCCGACATTAAATACGGTACAATGAAACAGTGCCCTACACTGAACAAGGTAAAATTAAACAGAGCCCGACATTAAATACGGTACAATGAAACAGTGCCCTACACTGAACAAGGTAAAATTAAAAAGAGCCCAACATTAAATACGGTACAATGAAACAGTGCCCTACAAGCAACAAGGTAAAATTAAACAGAGCCCGACATTAAAGACAGTACAATGAAACAGTGCCCTACACTGAATAATGTAAAATTAAACAGATCCCGACATTAAATACGGTACAATGAAACAGTGACCTGCAGTGAATAATGTAAACTTAAACACAGCCCGGCATTAAATACAGGACAATGAAACAGTGACCTACAGTAAACAAGGTAAAATTAAACAGAGCCCGATATTAAAGACAGTACAATGAAACAGTGCCCTACACTGAATAATGTAAAATTAAACAGAGCCCGACATTAAATACGGGACAATGAAACCGTGCCCAACAGTGAACAAGGTAAAATTAAACAGAGCCCAACATTAAATACAGCACAATGAAACAGTGCCCTACAGTGAACAAGGTAAAATTAAACAGAGCCCAACATTAAATACGGTACAATGAAACAATGCCCTGCAGTGAACAATGTAAAGTTAAACACAGCCCGACATTAAATACGGTACAATGAATCAGTGCCCTACCAGCAACAATGTAAAATTAAACAGAGCCCGACATTAAATACGGTAATATGAAACAGTGCCCTACACTGAACAAGGTAAAATTAAACACAGCCCGACATTAAATACGGTAAAATGAAACAGTGCCCTACACTGAAAAAGGTAAAATTAAACAGAGCCCGACATTAAATACGGTACAATGAAACAGTGCCCTACACTGAACAAGGTAAAATTAAACAGAGCCCGACATTAAATACAGTACAATGAAACAGTGCCCTCCACTGAACAATGTAAATTTAAACACAGCCCGACATTAAATACGGTACAATGAATCAGTGCCCTACACTGAACAATGTAAAATTAAACACAGCCCGGCATTAAATACGGTACAATGAAACAGTGCCCTACAGTGAACAATGTAAAATTAAACAGAGAACGACATTAAATACAGTACCATGTAACAGTGCCCTACACTGAGCAAGGTAAAATTAAACACAGCCCGACATTAAATACAGTACAATGAAACAGTGACCTACAGTGAACAATGTAAAATTAAACATAACCCGACATTAAATACGGTACAATGAAACAGTGCCCTACAGTGAACAATGTAAAATTAAACAGAGCACGACATTAAATACAGTACAATGTAACAGTGCCCTCCACTGAGCAAGGTAAAATTAAACACAGCCCGACATTAAATACGGTACAATGAAACAGTGCCCTACAGTGAACAATGTACAATTAAACACAGCCCAACATTAAATACGGTACAATGAAACAGTGCCCTACAGTGAACAAGGTAAAATTAAACACAGCCCGACATTAAATACGTTACAATGAAACAGTGCACTACACTGAACAATGTAAAATTAAACACAGCCCGACATTAAATACAGTACAGTGAAACAGTGCCCTACACTGAACAATGTAATCTTAAACACAGCCCGACATTAAATACGGTGCAATGAAACAGTGACCTACAGTGAACAAGGTAAAATTAAACAGAGCCCAACATTAAATACAGTACAATGAAACAGTGCACTACACTGAACAATGTAAAATTAAACACAGCCCGACATTAAATACGGTGCAATGAAACAGTGACCTACAGTGAACAAGGTAAAATTAAACAGAGCCCGACACTAAATACGGTACAATGAAACAGTGCCCTACAAGCAACAAGGTAAAATTAAACAGAGCCCGACATTAAAGACAGTACAATGAAACAGTGCCCTACACTGAATAATGTAAAATTAAACAGAGCCCGACATTAAATACGGTGCAATGAAACAGTGACCTACAGTGAATAATGTAAACTTAAACACAGCCCGACATTAAATACGGTAAAATGAAACAGTGCCCTACACTGAACAAGGTAAAATTAAACAGATCCCGACATTAAATACCGTACAATGAAACAGTGCCCTCCACTGAACAAGGTAAAATTAAACAGAGCCCGACATTAAATACAGTACAATGAAACAGTGACCTACAGTAAACAAGGCAAAATTAAACAGAGCCCGACATTAAAGACAGTACAATGAAACAGTGCCCTACACTGAATAATGTAAAATTAAACAGAGCCCGACATTAAATATGGGACAATGAAACAGTGCCCAACAGTGAACAAGGTAAAATTAAACAGAGCCCAACATTAAATACAGCACAATGAAACAATGCCCTGCAGTGAACAATGTAAAGTTAAACACAGCCCGACATTAAATACGGTACAATGAATCAGTGCCCTACCAGCAACAATGTAAAATTAAACAGAGCCCGACATTAAATACGGTAATATGAAACAGTGCCCTACACTGAACAAGGTAAAATTAAACACAGCCCGACATTAAATACGGTACAATGAAACAGTGCCCTACACTGAACAATGTAAAATTAAACACCCCCGACATTAAATACGGTGCAATGAAACAGTGCCCGACAGTGAAGAATGTAAAATTAAACAGAGCCCGACATTAAATACGGTACAATGAAACAGTGCCCTACACTGAACAAGGTAAAATTAAACAGAGCCCGACATTAAATACGGTACAATGAAACAGTGCCCTACAGTGAACAATGTAAAATTAAACACAGCCCGACATTAAATACGGTGCAATGAAACAGTGCCCTACACTGAACAAGGTAAAATTAAACAGAGCCCGACATTAAATACAGTACAATGAAACAGTGACCTACAGTGAACAAGGTAAAATTAAACAGAGCCCGACACTAAATACGGTACAATGAAACAGTGCCCTACAAGCAACAAGGTAAAATTAAACAGAGCCCGACATTAAAGACAGTACAATGAAACAGTGCCCTACACTGAATAATGTAAAATTAAACAGAGCCCGACATTAAATACGGTGCAATGAAACAGTGACCTACAGTGAATAATGTAAACTTAAACACAGCCCGACATTAAATACGGTAAAATGAAACAGTGCCCTACACTGAACAAGGTAAAATTAAACAGATCCCGACATTAAATACCGTACAATGAAACAGTGCCCTCCACTGAACAAGGTAAAATTAAACAGAGCCCGACATTAAATACAGTACAATGAAACAGTGACCTACAGTAAACAAGGCAAAATTAAACAGAGCCCGACATTAAAGACAGTACAATGAAACAGTGCCCTACACTGAATAATGTAAAATTAAACAGAGCCCGACATTAAATATGGGACAATGAAACAGTGCCCAACAGTGAACAAGGTAAAATTAAACAGAGCCCAACATTAAATACAGCACAATGAAACAATGCCCTGCAGTGAACAATGTAAAGTTAAACACAGCCCGACATTAAATACGGTACAATGAATCAGTGCCCTACACTGAACAAGGTAAAATTAAACACAGCCCGACATTAAATACGGTACAATGAAACAGTGCCCTACACTGAACAATGTAAAATTAAACACCCCCGACATTAAATACGGTGCAATGAAACAGTGCCCGACAGTGAAGAATGTAAAATTAAACAGAGCCCGACATTAAATACGGTACAATGAAACAGTGCCCTACACTGAACAAGGTGAAATTAAACAGAGCCCGACATTAAATACGGTACAATGAAACAGTGCCCTACAGTGAACAATGTAAAATTAAACACAGCCCGACATTAAATACGGTGCAATGAAACAGTGCCCTACACTGAACAACGTAAAATTAAACAGAGCCCGACATTAAATACGGTACAATGAAACAGTGCCCTACAGTGAACAATGTAAAATTAAACACAGCCCGACATTAAATACGGTGCAATGAAACAGTGCCCTACACTGAACAAGGTAAAATTAAACAGAGCCCGACATTAAATACGGTACAATGAAACAGTGCACTACACTGAACAAGGTAAAATTAAACAGAGCCCGACACTAAATACGGTACAATGAAACAGTGCCCTACAAGCAACAAGGTAAAATTAAACAGAGCCCGACATTAAAGACAGTACAATGAAATAGTGCCCTACACTGAATAATGTAAAATTATCAGAGCCCGACATTAAATACGGTGCAATGAAACAGTGACCTACAGTGAATAATGTAAAATTAAACATAGCCCGACATTAAATACGGTACAATGAAACAGTGCCCTACACTGAACAAGGTAAAATTAAACAGAGTCCGACATTAAATACAGTACAATGAAACAGTGACCTACAGTAAACAAGGCAAAATTAAACAGAGCCCGACATTAAATACAGTACAATGAAACAGTACCCTACACTGAACAATGTAAACTTAAACGCAGCCCGACATTAAATACGGTACAATGAATCAGTGCCCTACACTGAACAATGTAAAATTAAACACAGCCCGGCATTAAATACAGGACAATGAAACAGTGACCTACAGTAAACAAGGCAAAATTAAACAGAGCCCGATATTAAAGACAGTACAATGAAACAGTGCCCTACACTGAATAATGTAAAATTAAACAGAGCCCGACATTAAATACGGGACAATGAAACAGTGCCCAACAGTGAACAAGGTAAAATTAAACAGAGCCCAACATTAAATACAGCACAATGAAACAGTGCCCTACAGTGAACAATGTAAAATTAAACAGAGCCCGACATTAAATACGGTACAATGAATCAGTGCCCTACCAGCAACAATGTAAAATTAAACAGAGCCCGACATTAAATACGGTAATATGAAACAGTGCCCTACACTGAACAAGGTAAAATTAAACACAGCCCGACATTAAATACGGTACAATGAAACAGCGCCCTACACTGAACAATGTAAAATTAAACACCCCCGACATTAAATACGGTACAATGAAACAGTGCCCTACACTGAACAAGGTAAAATTAAACAGAGCCCGACATTAAATACAGTACAATGAAACAGTGCCCTACAGTAAACAATGTACAATTAAACACAGCCCGACATTAAATACGGTACAATGAAACAGTGCCCTACAGTGAACAATGTACATTTAAACACAACCCGACAGTAAATACGGTACAGTGAAACAGTGCCCTACACTGAACAAGGTAAAATTAAACAGAGCCCGACATTAAATACGGTACAATGAAACAGTGCCCTACAGTGAACAATGTAAAATTAAACACAGCCCGACATTAAATACGGTACAATGAAACAGTGCACTACACTGAACAAGGTAAAATTAAACAGAGCCCGACATTAAATACAGTACAATGAAATAGTGCCCTACAGTGAACAATGTACAATTAAACACAGCCCGACATTAAATACGGTACAATGAAACAGTGCCCTACAGTGAACAATGTACAATTAAACACAGCCCGACAGTAAGTACGGTACAATGAAACAGTGCCCTACACTGAACAAGGTAAAATTAAACAGAGCCCGACATTAAATGCGGTACAATGAAACAGTGCCCTACACTGAACAAGGTAAAATTAAACAGAGCCCGACATTAAATACGGTACAATGAAACAGTGCCCTACACTGAACAAGGTAAAATTAAACAGAGCCCGACATTAAATACGGTACAATGAAACAGTGCCCTACAGTGAACAATGTAAAATTAAACACAGCCCGACATTAAATACGGTACAATGAATCAGTGCCCTACAGTGAACAACGTAAAATTAAACAGAGCAAGACATTAAATACAGTACAATGAAACAGGGCCCTAATGTGAACAATGTAAAATAAAACAGAGCCCGACATTAAATACGGTACAATGAATCAGTGCCCTACAGTGAACAAGGTAAAATTAAACAGAGCCCAACATTAAATACAGCACAATGAAACAGTGCCCTACAGTGAACAATGTACAATTAAACACAGCCCGACATTAAATACGGTACAATGAAACAGTGCCCTACAAGCAACAAGGTAAAATTAAACAGAGCCCGACATTAAAGACAGTACAATGAAACAGTGCCCTACACTGAATAATGTAAAATTAAACAGAGCCCGACATTAAATACGGTGCAATGAAACAGTGACCTACAGTGAATAATGTAAACTTAAACACAGCCCGACATTAAATACGGTAAAATGAAACAGTGCCCTACACTGAACAAGGTAAAATTAAACAGATCCCGACATTAAATACCGTACAATGAAACAGTGCCCTCCACTGAACAAGGTAAAATTAAACAGAGCCCGACATTAAATACAGTACAATGAAACAGTGACCTACAGTAAACAAGGCAAAATTAAACAGAGCCCGACATTAAATACAGTACAATGAAACAGTGCCCTACACTGAACAATGTAAACTTAAACGCAGCCCGACATTAAATACGGTACAATGAATCAGTGCCCTACACTGAACAATGTAAAATTAAACACAGCCCGGCATTAAATACAGGACAATGAAACAGTGACCTACAGTAAACAAGGCAAAATTAAACAGAGCCCGACATTAAAGACAGTACAATGAAACAGTGCCCTACACTGAATAATGTAAAATTAAACAGAGCCCGACATTAAATATGGGACAATGAAACAGTGCCCAACAGTGAACAAGGTAAAATTAAACAGAGCCCAACATTAAATACAGCACAATGAAACAATGCCCTGCAGTGAACAATGTAAAGTTAAACACAGCCCGACATTAAATACGGTACAATGAATCAGTGCCCTACCAGCAACAATGTAAAATTAAACAGAGCCCGACATTAAATACGGTAATATGAAACAGTGCCCTTCACTGAACAAGGTAAAATTAAACACAGCCCGACATTAAATACGGTACAATGAAACAGTGCCCTACACTGAACAATGTAAAATTAAACACCCCCGACATTAAATACGGTGCAATGAAACAGTGCCCGACAGTGAAGAATGTAAAATTAAACAGAGCCCGACATTAAATACGGTACAATGAAACAGTGCCCTACACTGAACAAGGTAAAATTAAACAGAGCCCGACATTAAATACGGTACAATGAAACAGTGCCCTACAGTGAACAATGTAAAATTAAACACAGCCCGACATTAAATACGGTGCAATGAAACAGTGCCCTACACTGAACAAGGTAAAATTAAACAGAGCCCGACATTAAATACGGTACAATGAAACAGTGCCCTACAGTGAACAATGTAAAATTAAACACAGCCCGACATTAAATACGGTGCAATGAAACAGTGCCCTACACTGAACAAGGTAAAATTAAACAGAGCCCGACATTAAATACGGTACAATGAAACAGTGCACTACACTGAACAAGGTAAAATTAAACAGAGCCCGACACTAAATACGGTACAATGAAACAGTGCCCTACAAGCAACAAGGTAAAATTAAACAGAGCCCGACATTAAAGACAGTACAATGAAACAGTGCCCTACACTGAATAATGTAAAATTATCAGAGCCCGACATTAAATACGGTGCAATGAAACAGTGACCTACAGTGAATAATGTAAAATTAAACATAGCCCGACATTAAATACGGTACAATGAAACAGTGCCCTACACTGAACAAGGTAAAATTAAACAGAGTCCGACATTAAATACAGTACAATGAAACAGTGACCTACAGTAAACAAGGCAAAATTAAACAGAGCCCGACATTAAATACAGTACAATGAAACAGTACCCTACACTGAACAATGTAAACTTAAACGCAGCCCGACATTAAATACGGTACAATGAATCAGTGCCCTACACTGAACAATGTAAAATTAAACACAGCCCGGCATTAAATACAGGACAATGAAACAGTGACCTACAGTAAACAAGGCAAAATTAAACAGAGCCCGATATTAAAGACAGTACAATGAAACAGTGCCCTACACTGAATAATGTAAAATTAAACAGAGCCCGACATTAAATACGGGACAATGAAACAGTGCCCAACAGTGAACAAGGTAAAATTAAACAGAGCCCAACATTAAATACAGCACAATGAAACAGTGCCCTACAGTGAACAATGTAAAATTAAACAGAGCCCGACATTAAATACGGTACAATGAATCAGTGCCCTACCAGCAACAATGTAAAATTAAACAGAGCCCGACATTAAATACGGTAATATGAAACAGTGCTCTACACTGAACAAGGTAAAATTAAACACAGCCCGACATTAAATACGGTACAATGAAACAGCGCCCTACACTGAACAATGTAAAATTAAACACCCCCGACATTAAATACGGTACAATGAAACAGTGCCCTACACTGAACAAGGTAAAATTAAACAGAGCCCGACATTAAATACAGTACAATGAAACAGTGCCCTACAGTAAACAATGTACAATTAAACACAGCCCGACATTAAATACGGTACAATGAAACAGTGCCCTACAGTGAACAATGTACATTTAAACACAACCCGACAGTAAATACGGTACAGTGAAACAGTGCCCTACACTGAACAAGGTAAAATTAAACAGAGCCCGACATTAAATACGGTACAATGAAACAGTGCCCTACAGTGAACAATGTAAAATTAAACACAGCCCGACATTAAATACGGTACAATGAAACAGTGCACTACACTGAACAAGGTAAAATTAAACAGAGCCCGACATTAAATACAGTACAATGAAATAGTGCCCTACAGTGAACAATGTACAATTAAACACAGCCCGACATTAAATACGGTACAATGAAACAGTGCCCTACAGTGAACAATGTACAATTAAACACAGCCCGACAGTAAGTACGGTACAATGAAACAGTGCCCTACACTGAACAAGGTAAAATTAATCAGAGCCCGACATTAAATGCGGTACAATGAAACAGTGCCCTACACTGAACAAGGTAAAATTAAACAGAGCCCGACATTAAATACGGTACAATGAAACAGTGCCCTACACTGAACAAGGTAAAATTAAACAGAGCCCGACATTAAATACGGTACAATGAAACAGTGCCCTACAGTGAACAATGTAAAATTAAACACAGCCCGACATTAAATACGGTACAATGAATCAGTGCCCTACAGTGAACAACGTAAAATTAAACAGAGCAAGACATTAAATACAGTACAATGAAACAGGGCCCTAATGTGAACAATGTAAAATAAAACAGAGCCCGACATTAAATACGGTACAATGAATCAGTGCCCTACAGTGAACAACGTAAAATTAAACAGAGCAAGACATTAAATACAGTACAATGAAACAGGGCCCTAATGTGAACAATGTAAAATAAAACAGAGCCCGACATTAAATACGGTACAATGAAACAGTGCCCTACACTGAACAATGTAAAATTAAACACAGCCCGACATTAAATACAGTAAAATGAAACAGTGCCCTACAGTGAACAAGGTAAAATTAAACAGTGACCGACATTAAATACAGTGCAATGAAACAGTGCCCTACAGTGAACAATGTAAAATTAAACACAGCGCGACATTAAATACAGTACAATGAAGCAGTGACCTACAGTGAACAAGGTAAAATTAAACAGAGCTCGACATTAAATACAGTACAATGAAGCAGTGACCTACAGTGAACAAGGTAAAATTAAACAGAGCTCGACATTAAATACGGTAAAATGAAACAATGCCCTACAAGCAACAAGGTAAAATTATACAGAGCCCGACATAAAATACAGTACAATGAAACAGTGACCTACAGTGAACAATGTAAAATTATACATAGCCCGACATTAAATACGGTACAGTGAAACAGTGCCCTACACTGAACAATGTAAACTTAAACACAGCCCGACATTAAATACGGTACAATGAATCAGTGCCCTACACTGAACAATGTAAAATTAAACACAGCCCGGCATTAAATACAGTACAATGAAACAGTGACCTACAGTAAACAAGGCAAAATTAAACAGAGCCCGACATTAAAGACAGTACAATGAAACAGTGCCCTACACTGAATAATGTAAAATTAAACAGAGCCCGACATTAAATACGGGACAATGAAAAAGTGCCCGACAGTGAACAAGGTAAAATTAAACAGAGCCCAGCATTAAATACAGCACAATGAAAGAATGCCCTACAGTGAACAATGTAAAGTTAAACACAGTCCGACATTAAATACGGTAAAATGAAACAGTGCCCTACACTGAACAAGGTAAAATTAAACAGAGCCCGACATTAAATATGGTACAATGAAACAGTGCCCTACACTGAATAAGGTAAAATTAAACAGAGCCCGACATTAAATACAGTACAATGAAACAGTGACCTACACTGAATAAGGTAAAATTAAACAGAGCCCGACATTAAATACAGTACAATGAAACAGTGACCTACAGTAAACAAGGCAAAATTAAACAGAGCCCGACATTAAATACAGTACAATGAAACAGTGCCCTACAGTGAACAATGTAACATTAAACAGAGCCCGACATTAAATACGGGACAACGAAACAGTGCCCGACAGTGAACAAGGTAAAATTAAACAGAGTCCAACATTAAATACAGCACAATGAAACAGTGCCCTACACTGAACAAGGTAAAATTAAACAGAGCCCGACATTCAATACGGTACAACGAAACAGTGCCCTACAGTGAACAATGTAAAATTAAACACAGCCCGACATTAAATACGGTACAATGAATCAGTGCCCAACCAGCAACAATGTAAAATTAAACAGAGCCCGACATTAAATACGGTACAATGAAACAGTGCCCTACAGTGAACAATGTAAAATTAAAAACAGCCCGGCATTTAATACAGTACAATGAATCAGTGCCCTACCAGCAACAATGTAAAATTAAACAGAGCACGACATTAAATACGGGACAATGAAATAGTGCCCTACAGTGAACAAAGATAAAATTAAACACAGCCCGACATTAAATACAGTAAAATGAAACAGTGCCCTACAAGCTACAATGTAAAATTAAACACAGCCCGACATTAAATACAGTACAATGAAACAGTGCCCTACAGTGAACAAGGTAAAATTAAACAGAGCCCGACATTAAATACAGTACAATGAAACAGTGCCCTACAAGCAATGGGGTAAAATTAAACAGAGCCCGACATTAAATACAGCACAATGAAACAGTGCCCTACAGTGAACAATGTAAAATTAAACAGAGCCCGACATTAAATACGGTACAATGAAACAGTGCCCTACAAGCAACAAGGTAAAATTAAACAGAGCCCGACATTAAATACAGTGCAATGAAACAGTGCCCTACAGTGAACAATGTAAAATTAAACACAGCCCGACATTAAATACAGTACAATGAAACCGTGACCTACAGTGAACAAGGTAAAATTAAACAGAGCCCGACATTAAATACAGTACAATGAAACATTGCCCTACAAGCTACAATGTAAAATTAAACAGAGCCCAACATTAAATACAGTAGAATGAAACAGTGCACTACACTGAACAATGTAAAATTAAACAGAGCCCGACATTAAATACGGTGCAATGAGACAGTGACCTACAGTGAACAAGGTAAAATTAAACACAGCCCGACACTAAATACAGTACAATGAAACAGTGACCTACAGTGAACAAGGTAAAATTCAACAGAGCCCGACATTAAATACGATACAATGAAACAGTGCCCTACAAGCAACAAGGTAAAATTAAACAGCGCCCGACATTAAATACAGTACAATGAAACAGTGACCTACAGTGAACAATGTAAAATTAAACATAGCCCGACATTAAATACCGTGCAGTGAAACAGTGCCCTACACTGAACAATGTAAAATTAAACACAGCCCGACATTAAATACAGTACAATGAATCAGTGCCCTACACTGAACAATGTAAACTTAAACACAGCCCGACATTAAATACGGTACAATGAAACAGTGCCCTACAGTGAACAATGTACAATTAAACACAGCCCAACATTAAATACGGTAATATAAAACAGTGTCCCACACTGAACAAGGTAAAATTAAACAGAGCCCGACATTAAATACAGGACAATGAAACAGTGCCCTAAAGTGAACAATGTACAATTAAACACAGCCCGACATTAAATACGGTACAATGAAACAGTGCCCTACAGTGAACAATGTACAATTAAACACAGCCCGACAGTAAATACGGTACAATGAATCAGTGCCCTACCAGCAACAATGTAAAATTAAACAGAGCCCGACATTAAATACGGTACAATGAAACAGTGCCCTACAGTGAACAAGGTAAAATTAAACAGAGCCCGACATTAAACACAGTACAATGAAACAGTGCCCTCCAGTGAACAATGTAAAATTAAACAGAGCCCGACATTAAATACGGTACAATAAATCAGTGCCCTACACTGAACAATGTAAAATTAAACACAGCCCGAAATTACATACAGTAAAATGAAACAGTGCCCTACAGTGAACAAGGTAAAATTAAACAGAGCCGGACATTAAATACAGTACAATGAAACAGTGCCCTACAGTGAACAAGGTAAAATTAAACAGAGCCCGACATTAAACACAGTACAATGAAACAGTGCCCTACAAGCAACGAGGTAAAATTAAACAGCGCCCGACATTAAATACAGTACAATGAAACAGTGACCTACAGTGAACAATGTAAAATTAAACATAGCCCGACATTAAATACCGTGCAGTGAAACAGTGCCCTACACTGAACAATGTAAAATTAAACACAGCCCGACATTAAATACAGTACAATGAAACAGTGCCCTAATGTGAACAACGTAAAATTAAACACAGACCGACATTAAATACGGTACAATGAATCAGTGCCCTACCAGCAACAATGTAAAATTAAACAGAGCCCGACATTAAATACGGTACAATGAAACAGTGCCCTACAGTGAACAACGTAAAATTAAACAGAGCCCGACATTAAATACAGTACAATGAAACAGGGCCCTAATGTGAACAATGTAAAATAAAACAGAGCCCGACATTAAATACCGTACAATGAAACAGTGCCCTACACTGAGCAAGGTAAAATTAAACACAGCCCGACATTAAATACAGTACAATGAAACAGTGACCTACAGTGAACAATGTAAAATTAAACATAGCCCGACATTAAATACGGTAAAATGAAACAGTGCCCTACAGTGAACAATGTAAAATTAAACAGAGCACGACATTAAATACGTTACAATGAAACAGTGCCCTACACTGAACAATGTAAAATTAAACACAGCCCGACATTAAATACGGTACAATGAAACAGTGCCCTACACTGAACAAGGTAAAATTAAACAGAGCCCGACATTAAATACAGTACAATGAAACAGTGCCCTACAGTGAACAATGTACAATTAAACACAGCCCGACATTAAATGCGGTACAATGAAACAGTGCCCTACAGTGAACAATGTACAATTAAACACAGCCCGACAGTAAATACGGTACAATGAATCAGTGCCCTACCAGCAACAATGTAAAATTAAACAGAGCCCGACATTAAATACGTAACAATGAAACAGTGCCCTACACGGAACAATGTAAAATTAAACACAGCCCGACAGTAAATACGGTACAATGAAACAGTGCCCTACACTGAACAAGGTAAAATTAAACAGAGCCCGACATTAAATACGGTACAATGAAACAGTGCCCTAATGTGAACAACGTAAAATAAAACAGAGCTCGACATTAAATACGGTACAATGAAACAGTGCCCTACAGTGAACGATGTAAAATTAAACACAGCCCGACATTAAATACGGTACAATGAATCAGTGCCCTACCAGCAACAATGTAAAATTAAACAGAGCACGACATTAAATACGGTACAATGAAACAGTGCCCGACAGTGAACAAGGTAAAATTAAACAGAGCCCGACATTAAATAAAGTACAATGAAACAGTGCCCTAAAGTGAACAATGTACAATTAAACACAGCCCGACATTAAATACGGTACAATGAAACAGTGCCCTACAGTGAACAATGTACAATTAAACACAGCCCGACAGTAAATACGGTACAATGAATCAGTGCCCTACCAGCAACAATGTAAAATTAAACAGAGCCCGACATTAAATACGGTACAATGAAACAGTGCCCTACAGTGAACAAGGTAAAATTAAACAGAGCCCGACATTAAACACAGTACAATGAAACAGTGCCCTACAGTGAACAATGTAAAATTAAACAGAGCCCGACATTAAATACGGTACAATAAATCAGTGCCCTACACTGAACAATGTAAAATTAAACACAGCCCGAAATTACATACAGTAAAATGAAACAGTGCCCTACAGTGAACAAGGTAAAATTAAACAGAGCCGGACATTAAATACAGTACAATGAAACAGTGCCCTACAGTGAACAAGGTAAAATTAAACAGAGCCCGACATTAAACACAGTACAATGAAACAGTGCCCTACAAGCAACGAGGTAAAATTAAACAGCGCCCGACATTAAATACAGTACAATGAAACAGTGACCTACAGTGAACAATGTAAAATTAAACATAGCCCGACATTAAATACCGTGCAGTGAAACAGTGCCCTACACTGAACAATGTAAAATTAAACACAGCCCGACATTAAATACAGTACAATGAAACAGTGCCCTAATGTGAACAACGTAAAATTAAACACAGACCGACATTAAATACGGTACAATGAATCAGTGCCCTACCAGCAACAATGTAAAATTAAACAGAGCCCGACATTAAATACGGTACAATGAAACAGTGCCCTACAGTGAACAACGTAAAATTAAACAGAGCCCGACATTAAATACAGTACAATGAAACAGGGCCCTAATGTGAACAATGTAAAATAAAACAGAGCCCGACATTAAATACCGTACAATGAAACAGTGCCCTACACTGAGCAAGGTAAAATTAAACACAGCCCGACATTAAATACAGTACAATGAAACAGTGACCTACAGTGAACAATGTAAAATTAAACATAGCCCGACATTAAATACGGTACAATGAAACAGTGCCCTGCAGTGAACAATGTAAAATTAAACAGAGCACGACATTAAATACGTTACAATGAAACAGTGCCCTACACTGAACAATGTAAAATTAAACACAGCCCGACATTAAATACGGTACAATGAAACAGTGCCCTACACTGAACAAGGTAAAATTAAACAGAGCCCGACATTAAATACAGTACAATGAAACAGTGCCCTACAGTGAACAATGTACAATTAAACACAGCCCGACATTAAATACGGTACAATGAAACAGTGCCCTACAGTGAACAATGTACAATTAAACACAGCCCGACAGTAAATACGGTACAATGAATCAGTGCCCTACCAGCAACAATGTAAAATTAAACAGAGCCCGACATTAAATACGTTACAATGAAACAGTGCCCTACACGGAACAATGTAAAATTAAACACAGCCCGACAGTAAATACGGTACAATGAAACAGTGCCCTACACTGAACAAGGTAAAATTAAACAGAGCCCGACATTAAATACGGTACAATGAAACAGTGCCCTAATGTGAACAACGTAAAATAAAACAGAGCTCGACATTAAATACGGTACAATGAAACAGTGCCCTACAGTGAACGATGTAAAATTAAACACAGCCCGACATTAAATACGGTACAATGAATCAGTGCCCTACCAGCAACAATGTAAAATTAAACAGAGCACGACATTAAATACGGTACAATGAAACAGTGCCCGACAGTGAACAACGTAAAATTAAACAGAGCCCGACATTAAATACAGTACAATGAAACAGGGCCCTAATGTGAACAATGTAAAATAAAACAGAGCCCGACATTAAATACAGTACAATGAAACAGTGCCCTACAGTGAACAATGTAAAATTAAACAGAGCCCGACATTAAATACGGTACAATAAATCAGTGCCTTACACTGAACAATGTAAAATTAAACACAGCCCGACATTAAATACAGTACAATGAAATAGTGCCCTACAGTGAACAATGTACAATTAAACACAGCCCGACATTAAATACGGTACAATGAAACAGTGCCCTACAGTGAACAATGTACAATTAAACACAGCCCGACAGTAAGTACGGTACAATGAAACAGTGCCCTACACTGAACAAGGTAAAATTAAACAGAGCCCGACATTAAATGCGGTACAATGAAACAGTGCCCTACACTGAACAAGGTAAAATTAAACAGAGCCCGACATTAAATACGGTACAATGAAACAGTGCCCTACACTGAACAAGGTAAAATTAAACAGAGCCCGACATTAAATACGGTACAATGAAACAGTGCCCTACAGTGAACAATGTAAAATTAAACACAGCCCGACATTAAATACGGTACAATGAATCAGTGCCCTACAGTGAACAACGTAAAATTAAACAGAGCAAGACATTAAATACAGTACAATGAAACAGGGCCCTAATGTGAACAATGTAAAATAAAACAGAGCCCGACATTAAATACGGTACAATGAATCAGTGCCCTACAGTGAACAACGTAAAATTAAACAGAGCAAGACATTAAATACAGTACAATGAAACAGGGCCCTAATGTGAACAATGTAAAATAAAACAGAGCCCGACATTAAATACGGTACAATGAAACAGTGCCCTACACTGAACAATGTAAAATTAAACACAGCCCGACATTAAATACAGTAAAATGAAACAGTGCCCTACAGTGAACAAGGTAAAATTAAACAGTGACCGACATTAAATACAGTGCAATGAAACAGTGCCCTACAGTGAACAATGTAAAATTAAACACAGCGCGACATTAAATACAGTACAATGAAGCAGTGACCTACAGTGAACAAGGTAAAATTAAACAGAGCTCGACATTAAATACAGTACAATGAAGCAGTGACCTACAGTGAACAAGGTAAAATTAAACAGAGCTCGACATTAAATACGGTAAAATGAAACAATGCCCTACAAGCAACAAGGTAAAATTATACAGAGCCCGACATTAAATACAGTACAATGAAACAGTGACCTACAGTGAACAATGTAAAATTATACATAGCCCGACATTAAATACGGTACAGTGAAACAGTGCCCTACACTGAACAATGTAAACTTAAACACAGCCCGACATTAAATACGGTACAATGAATCAGTGCCCTACACTGAACAATGTAAAATTAAACACAGCCCGGCATTAAATACAGTACAATGAAACAGTGACCTACAGTAAACAAGGCAAAATTAAACAGAGCCCGACATTAAAGACAGTACAATGAAACAGTGCCCTACACTGAATAATGTAAAATTAAACAGAGCCCGACATTAAATGCGGGACAATGAAAAAGTGCCCGACAGTGAACAAGGTAAAATTAAACAGAGCCCAGCATTAAATACAGCACAATGAAAGAATGCCCTACAGTGAACAATGTAAAGTTAAACACAGTCCGACATTAAATACGGTAAAATGAAACAGTGCCCTACACTGAACAAGGTAAAATTAAACAGAGCCCGACATTAAATATGGTACAATGAAACAGTGCCCTACACTGAATAAGGTAAAATTAAACAGAGCCCGACATTAAATACAGTACAATGAAACAGTGACCTACACTGAATAAGGTAAAATTAAACAGAGCCCGTCATTAAATACAGTACAATGAAACAGTGACCTACAGTAAACAAGGCAAAATTAAACAGAGCCCGACATTAAATACAGTACAATGAAACAGTGCCCTACAGTGAACAATGTAACATTAAACAGAGCCCGACATTTAATACGGGACAACGAAACAGTGCCCGACAGTGAACAAGGTAAAATTAAACAGAGTCCAACATTAAATACAGCACAATGAAACAGTGCCCTACACTGAACAAGGTAAAATTAAACAGAGCCCGACATTCAATACGGTACAACGAAACAGTGCCCTACAGTGAACAATGTAAAATTAAACACAGCCCGACATTAAATACGGTACAATGAATCAGTGCCCAACCAGCAACAATGTAAAATTAAACAGAGCCCGACATTAAATACGGTACAATGAAACAGTGCCCTACAGTGAACAATGTAAAATTAAACACAGCCCGGCATTTAATACAGTACAATGAATCAGTGCCCTACCAGCAACAATGTAAAATTAAACAGAGCACGACATTAAATACGGGACAATGAAATAGTGCCCTACAGTGAACAAAGATAAAATTAAACACAGCCCGACATTAAATACAGTAAAATGAAACAGTGCCCTACAAGCTACAATGTAAAATTAAACACAGCCCGACATTAAATACAGTACAATGAAACAGTGCCCTACAGTGAACAAGGTAAAATTAAACAGAGCCCGACATTAAATACAGTACAATGAAACAGTGCCCTACAAGCAATGGGGTAAAATTAAACAGAGCCCGACATTAAATACAGCACAATGAAACAGTGCCCTACAGTGAACAATGTAAAATTAAACAGAGCCCGACATTAAATACGGTACAATGAAACAGTGCCCTACAAGCAACAAGGTAAAATTAAACAGAGCCCGACATTAAATACAGTGCAATGAAACAGTGCCCTACAGTGAACAATGTAAAATTAAACACAGCCCGACATTAAATACAGTACAATGAAACCGTGACCTACAGTGAACAAGGTAAAATTAAACAGAGCCCGACATTAAATACAGTACAATGAAACATTGCCCTACAAGCTACAATGTAAAATTAAACAGAGCCCAACATTAAATACAGTAGAATGAAACAGTGCACTACACTGAACAATGTAAAATTAAACAGAGCCCGACATTAAATACGGTGCAATGAGACAGTGACCTACAGTGAACAAGGTAAAATTAAACACAGCCCGACACTAAATACAGTACAATGAAACAGTGACCTACAGTGAACAAGGTAAAATTCAACAGAGCCCGACATTAAATACGATACAATGAAACAGTGCCCTACAAGCAACAAGGTAAAATTAAACAGCGCCCGACATTAAATACAGTACAATGAAACAGTGACCTACAGTGAACAATGTAAAATTAAACATAGCCCGACATTAAATACCGTGCAGTGAAACAGTGCCCTACACTGAACAATGTAAAATTAAACACAGCCCGACATTAAATACAGTACAATGAATCAGTGCCCTACACTGAACAATGTAAACTTAAACACAGCCCGACATTAAATACGGTACAATGAAACAGTGCCCTACAGTGAACAATGTACAATTAAACACAGCCCAACATTAAATACGGTAATATAAAACAGTGTCCCACACTGAACAAGGTAAAATTAAACAGAGCCCGACATTAAATACAGTACAATGAAACAGTGCCCTAAAGTGAACAATGTACAATTAAACACAGCCCGACATTAAATACGGTACAATGAAACAGTGCCCTACAGTGAACAATGTACAATTAAACACAGCCCGACAGTAAATACGGTACAATGAATCAGTGCCCTACCAGCAACAATGTAAAATTAAACAGAGCCCGACATTAAATACGGTACAATGAAACAGTGCCCTACAGTGAACAAGGTAAAATTAAACAGAGCCCGACATTAAACACAGTACAATGAAACAGTGCCCTACAGTGAACAATGTAAAATTAAACAGAGCCCGACATTAAATACGGTACAATAAATCAGTGCCCTACACTGAACAATGTAAAATTAAACACAGCCCGAAATTACATACAGTAAAATGAAACAGTGCCCTACAGTGAACAAGGTAAAATTAAACAGAGCCGGACATTAAATACAGTACAATGAAACAGTGCCCTACAGTGAACAAGGTAAAATTAAACAGAGCCCGACATTAAACACAGTACAATGAAACAGTGCCCTACAAGCAACGAGGTAAAATTAAACAGCGCCCGACATTAAATACAGTACAATGAAACAGTGACCTACAGTGAACAATGTAAAATTAAACATAGCCCGACATTAAATACCGTGCAGTGAAACAGTGCCCTACACTGAACAATGTAAAATTAAACACAGCCCGACATTAAATACAGTACAATGAAACAGTGCCCTAATGTGAACAACGTAAAATTAAACACAGACCGACATTAAATACGGTACAATGAATCAGTGCCCTACCAGCAACAATGTAAAATTAAACAGAGCCCGACATTAAATACGGTACAATGAAACAGTGCCCTACAGTGAACAACGTAAAATTAAACAGAGCCCGACATTAAATACAGTACAATGAAACAGGGCCCTAATGTGAACAATGTAAAATAAAACAGAGCCCGACATTAAATACCGTACAATGAAACAGTGCCCTACACTGAGCAAGGTAAAATTAAACACAGCCCGACATTAAATACAGTACAATGAAACAGTGACCTACAGTGAACAATGTAAAATTAAACATAGCCCGACATTAAATACGGTACAATGAAACAGTGCCCTACAGTGAACAATGTAAAATTAAACAGAGCACGACATTAAATACGTTACAATGAAACAGTGCCCTACACTGAACAATGTAAAATTAAACACAGCCCGACATTAAATACGGTACAATGAAACAGTGCCCTACACTGAACAAGGTAAAATTAAACAGAGCCCGACATTAAATACAGTACAATGAAACAGTGCCCTACAGTGAACAATGTACAATTAAACACAGCCCGACATTAAATACGGTACAATGAAACAGTGCCCTACAGTGAACAATGTACAATTAAACACAGCCCGACAGTAAATACGGTACAATGAATCAGTGCCCTACCAGCAACAATGTAAAATTAAACAGAGCCCGACATTAAATACGGTACAATGAAACAGTGCCCTACAGTGAACAAGGTAAAATTAAACAGAGCCCGACATTAAACACAGTACAATGAAACAGTGCCCTACAGTGAACAATGTAAAATTAAACAGAGCCCGACATTAAATACGTTACAATGAAACAGTGCCCTACACGGAACAATGTAAAATTAAACACAGCCCGACAGTAAATACGGTACAATGAAACAGTGCCCTACACTGAACAAGGTAAAATTAAACAGAGCCCGACATTAAATACGGTACAATGAAACAGTGCCCTAATGTGAACAACGTAAAATAAAACAGAGCTCGACATTAAATACGGTACAATGAAACAGTGCCCTACAGTGAACGATGTAAAATTAAACACAGCCCGACATTAAATACGGTACAATGAATCAGTGCCCTACCAGCAACAATGTAAAATTAAACAGAGCACGACATTAAATACGGTACAATGAAACAGTGCCCGACAGTGAACAACGTAAAATTAAACAGAGCCCGACATTAAATACAGTACAATGAAACAGGGCCCTAATGTGAACAATGTAAAATAAAACAGAGCCCGACATTAAATACAGTACAATGAAACAGTGCCCTACAGTGAACAATGTAAAATTAAACAGAGCCCGACATTAAATACGGTACAATAAATCAGTGCCTTACACTGAACAATGTAAAATTAAACACAGCCCGAAATTAAATACAGTAAAATGAAACAGTGCCCTACAGTGAACAAGGTAAAATTAAACAGAGCCGGACATTAAATACAGTACAATGAAACAGTGCCCTTCAGTGAACAAGGAAAAATTAAACAGAGCCCGACATTAAATACAGTACAATGAAACAGTGCCCTACAAGCAACGAGGTAAAATTAAACAGAGCCCGACATTAAATACAGCACAATGAAACAGTGCCCTACAAGCAACAAGGTAAAATTAAACAGAGCCCGACATTAAATACGGTACAATGAAACAGTGCCCAACAAGCAACAAGGTAAAATTAAACAGAGCCCGACATTAAATACAGTGCAATGAAACAGTGCCCTACAGTGAACAATGTAAAATTAAACAGAGCCCGACATTAAATACAGTACAATGAAACAGTGCCCTACAAGCTACAATGTAAAATTAAACAGAGCTCGACATTAAATACGGTACAATGAAACAGTGCCCTACAAGCAACAAGGTAAAATTAAACAGAGCCCGACATTAAATACGGTACAATGAAACAGTGCCCTACAAGCAACAGTGTACAATTAAACACAGCCCGACATTAAATACAGTACAATGAAACAGTGACCTACAGTGAACAATGTAAAATTAAATCTAGCCCGACATTAAATACGGTACAGTGAAACAGTGCCCTACACTGAACAATGTAAAATTAAACACAGCCCGACATTAAATACGGTACAATGAAACAGTGCCCGACAGTGAACAATGTACAATTAAACACAGCCCAACATTAAATACGGTACAATGAAACAGTGCCCTGCAGTGAACAATGTACAATTAAACACAGCCCAACATTAAATACGGTACAATAAAACAGTGTCCTACAGTGAACAATGTACAATTAAACACATCCCGTCATTAAATACGGTAATATGAAAGAGTGCCCTACACTGAACAAGGTAAAATTAAACACTGCCCGTCATTAAATACGGTACAATGAAACAGTGCCCTACACTGAACAATGTAAAATTAAACACAGCCCGATATTAAATGCGGTACAATGAAACAGTGCCCTCCACTGAACAAGGTAAAATTAAACAGAGCCCGACATTAAATACAGTACAATGAAACAGTGCCCTACAGTGAACAATGTACAATTAAACACAGCCCGACATTAAATACGGTACAATGAAACAGTGCCCTACAGTGAACAATGTACAATTAAACACAGCCCGACAGTAAATACGGTACAATGAAACAGTGCCCTACACTGAACAAGGTAAAATTAAACAGAGCCCATCATTAAATACGGTACAATGAAACAGCGCCCTACACTGAACAAGGTAAAATTAAACAGAGCCCGACATTAAATACGGTACAATGAAACAGTGCCCTACAGTGACAAGGTAAAATTTAACAGAGCCCGACATTAAATACAGTACAATGAAACAGTGCCCTACAAGCAACGAGGTAAAATTAAACAGAGCCCGACATTAAATACAGCACAATGAAACAGTGCCCTACAGTGAAAAATGTAAAATTAAACAGAGCCCGACATTAAATACGGTACAATGAAACAGTGCCCTACAAGCAACAAGGTAAAATTTAACAGAGCCCGACATTAAATACAGTACAATGAAACAGTGCCCTACACTGAACAATGTAAAATTAAACACAGCCCGACATTAAATACGGTACAATGAAACAGTGACCTACAGTGAGCAAGGTAAAATTAAACAGAGCCCGACATTAAATACGGTACAATGAAACAGTGCCCTACAAGCAACAAGGTAAAATTAAACAGCGCCCGACATTAAGTACAGTACAATAAAACAGTGACCTACAGTGAACAATGTAAAATTAAACATAGCCCGACATTAAATACGGTACAGTGAAACAGTGCCCTACACTGAACAATGTAAAATTAAACACAGCCCGACTTTAAATACAGTACAATGAATCAGTGCCCTACACTGAACAATGTAAAGTTAAACACAGCCCGACATTAAATACGGTACAATGAAACAGTGCCCTACAGTGAACAATGTACAATTAAACACAGCCCAACATTAAATACGGTACAATGAAACAGTGCCCTACAGTGAACTATGTACAATTAAACACAGCCCAACATGAAATACGGTGCAATGAAACAGTGTCCTACAGTGAACAATGTACAATTAAACACAGCCCGACATTAAATACGGTAATATGAAACAGTGCCCTACACAGAACAAGGTGAAATTAAACACAGCAAGACATTAAATACGGTACAATGAAACAGAGCCCGACATTAAATACAGTACACTGAAACAGTGACATACAGTAAACAAGGCAAAATTAAACAGAGCCCGACATTAAATACAGTACAATGAAACAGTGCCCTACACTGAACAATGTAACATTAAACAGAGCCCGACATTAAATACAGGACAAAGAAACAGTGCCCGACAGTGAACAAGGTAAAATTAAACAGAGCCCAACATTAAATACAGCACAATGAAACAATGCCCTGCAGTGAAGAATGTAAAATTAAACACAGCCCGACATTAAATACAGTACAATGAAACAGTGACCTACAGTGAACAATGTAAAAGTAAACATAGCCCGACATTAAATACCGTGCAGTGATACAGTGCCCTACACTGAACAATGTAAAATTAAACACAGCCCGACATTAAATACAGTACAATGAATCAGTGCCCTACACTGAACAATGTAAACTTAAACACAGCCCGACATTAAATACGGTACAATGAAACAGTGCCCTACACTGAACAATGTAAAATAAAACACAGCCCGACATTAAATACAGTACAATGAAACAGTGCCCTACAAGCAATGAGGTAAAATTAAACAGAGCCCGACATTAAATACAGCACAATGAAACAGTGCCCTACAGTGAAAAATGTAAAATTAAACACAGCCCGACATTAAATACGGTAGAATGAAACAGTGCCCTACAAGCTACAATGTAAAATTAAACAGAGCCCAACATTAAATACGGTAGAAAGAAACAGTGCACTACACTGAACAATGTAAAATTAAACATAGCCCGACATTAAATACGGTACAGTGAAACAGTGCCCTACACTGAACAATGTAAAATTAAACACAGCCCGACTTTAAATACAGTATAATGAATCAGTGCCCTACACTGAACAATGTAAAGTTAAACACAGCCCGACATTAAATACGGTACAATGAAACAGTGCCCTACAGTGAACAATGTACAATTAAACACAGCCCAACATTAAATACGGTACAATGAAACAGTGCCCTACAGTGAACTATGTACAATTAAACACAGCCCAACATGAAATACGGTGCAATGAAACAGTGTCCTACACTGAACAAGGTGAAATTAAACACAGCAAGACATTAAATACGGTACAATGAAACAGAGCCCGACATTAAATAAAGTACACTGAAACAGTGACATACAGTAAACAAGGCAAAATTAAACAGAGCCCGACATTAAATACAGTACAATGAAACAGTGCCCTACACTGAACAATGTAACATTAAACAGAGCCCGACATTAAATACAGGACAAAGAAACAGTGCCCGACAGTGAACAAGGTAAAATTAAACAGAGCCCAACATTAAATACAGCACAATGAAACAATGCCCTGCAGTGAAGAATGTAAAATTAAACACAGCCCGACATTAAATACAGTACAATGAAACAGTGACCTACAGTGAACAATGTAAAAGTAAACATAGCCCGACATTAAATACCGTGCAGTGATACAGTGCCCTACACTGAACAATGTAAAATTAAACACAGCCCGACATTAAATACAGTACAATGAATCAGTGCCCTACACTGAACAATGTAAACTTAAACACAGCCCGACATTAAATACGGTACAATGAAACAGTGCCCTACACTGAACAATGTAAAATAAAACACAGCCCGACATTAAATACAGTACAATGAAACAGTGCCCTACAAGCAATGAGGTAAAATTAAACAGAGCCCGACATTAAATACAGCACAATGAAACAGTGCCCTACAGTGAAAAATGTAAAATTAAACACAGCCCGACATTAAATACGGTAGAATGAAACAGTGCCCTACAAGCTACAATGTAAAATTAAACAGAGCCCAACATTAAATACGGTAGAAAGAAACAGTGCACTACACTGAACAATGTAAAATTAAACACAGCCCGACATTAAATACGGTGCAATGAAACAGTGACCTACAGTGAACAAGGTAAAATTAAACAGAGCCCGACATTAAATACGGTACAATGAAACAGTGCCCTACAAGCAACAAGGTAAAATTAAACAGCGCCCGACATTAAGTACAGTACAATGAAACAGTGACCTACAGTGAACAATGTACAATTAAACACAGCCCAACATTAAATACGGTACAATGAAACAGTGCCCTACAGTGAACAATGTACAATTAAACACAGCCCAACATTAAATACGGTACAAAGAAACAGTGTCCTACAGTGAACAATGTACAATTAAACACAGCCCGACATTAAATACGGTAATATGAAACAGTGCCCTACACTGAACAAGGTAAAATTAAACACAGCCCGACATTAAATACGGTACAATGAAACAGAGCCCGACATTAAATACAGTACACTGAAACAGTGACCTACAGTAAACAAGGCAAAATTAAACAGAGCCCGACATTAAATACAGTACAATGAAACAGTGCCCTACACTGAACAATGTAAAATTAAACACAGCCCGACATTAAATACGGGACAACGAAACAGTGCCCGACAGTGAACAAGGTAAAATTAAACAGAGCCCAACATTAAATACAGCACAATGAAACAATGCCCTGCAGTGAAGAATGTAAAATTAAACACAGCCCGACATTAAATACAGTACAATGAAACAGTGACCTACAGTGAACAATGTAAAATTAAACATAGCCCGACATTAAATACGGTACAATGAAACAGTGCCCTGCAGTGAACAATGTAAAATTAAACAGAGCACGACATTAAATAAAGTACAATGTAACCGTGCCCTCCACTGAGCAAGGTAAAATTAAACACAGCCCGACATTAAATACAGTACAATGAAACAGTGACCTACAGTGAACAATGTAAAATTAAACATATCCCGACATTAAATACGGTACAATGAAACAGTGCCCTACAGTGAACAATGTAAAATTAAACAGAGCACGACATTGAATACAGTACAATGTAACAGTGCCCTCCACTGAGCAAGGTAAAATTAAACACAGCCCGACATTAAATACGGTACAATGAAACAGTGCCCTACACTGAACAATGTAAAATAAAACACAGCCCGACATTAAATACGGTACAATGAAACAGTGCCCTACACTGATCAAGGTAAATTTAAACAGAGCCCGACATTAAATACGGTACAATGAAACAGTGACCTACAGTAAACAATGGAAAATAAAACACAGCCCGACATTAAATACGGTACAATGAAACAGTGCCCTACACTGAACAATGTAAAATTAAACACAGCCCAACATTAAATACGATACAATGAATCAGTGCCCTACCAGTAACAATGTAAAATTAAACAGAGCCCGACATTAAATACGGTACAATGAAACAGTGCCCTACAGTGAACAATGTAAAATTAAACAGAGCACGACATTAAATACAGTACAATGTAACAGTGCCCTCCACTGAGCAAGGTAAAATTAAACACAGCCCGACAGTATATACGGTACAATGAAAGAGTGCCCTACAGTGAACAATGTACAATTAAACACAGCCCAACATTAAATACGGTACAATGAAACAGTGCCTACAGTGAACAAGGTAAAATTAAACACAGCCCGACATTAAATACGGTACAATGAAACAGTGCCCTACACTGAACAATGTAAAATAAAACACAGCCCGACATTAAATACGGTACAATGAAACAGTGCCCTACACTGAACAAGGTAAATTTAAACAGAGCCCGACAGTAAATACGGTACAATGAAACAGTGTCCTACAGTGAACAATGTACAATTAAACACAGCCCAACATTAAATACGGTACAATGAAACAGTGCCCTACAGTGAACAATGTACAATTAAACACAGCCCGACAGTAAATACGGTACAATGAAACAGTGCCCTACACTGAACAAGGTAAAATTAAACAGAGCCCGACATTAAATACGGTACAATGAAACAGTGCCCTAATGTGAACAAGGTAAAATAAAACAGAGCCCGACATTAAATACGGTACAATGAAACAGTGCCCTACAGTGAACAATGTATAATTAAACAGAGCCCGACATTAAATACGGTACAATGAAACAGTGCCCTACAAGCAACAATGTACAATTAAACACAGCACGACATTAAATACAGTACAATGAAACAGTGACCTACAGTGAACAATGTAAAATTAAATCTAGCCCGACATTAAATACGGTACAGTGAAACAGTGCCCTACACTGAACAATGTAAAATTAAACACAGCCCGGCATTAAATACGGTACAATGAAACAGTGCCCTACACTGAACAATGTAAAATTAAACACAGCCCGACATTAAATACGATACAATGAATCAGTGCCCTACCAGTAACAATGTAAAATTAAACAGAGCCCGACATTAAATACGGTACAATGAAACAGTGCCCTACAGTGAACAATGTAAAATTAAACAGAGCACGACATTAAATACAGTACAATGTAACAGTGCCCTCCACTGAGCAAGGTAAAATTAAACACAGCCCGACAGTATATACGGTACAATGAAAGAGTGCCCTACAGTGAACAATGTACAATTAAACACAGCCCAACATTAAATACGGTACAATGAAACAGTGCCTACAGTGAACAAGGTAAAATTAAACACAGCCCGACATTAAATACGGTACAATGAAACAGTGCCCTACACTGAACAATGTAAAATAAAACACAGCCCGACATTAAATACGGTACAATGAAACAGTGCCCTACACTGAACAAGGTAAATTTAAACAGAGCCCGACAGTAAATACGGTACAATGAAACAGTGTCCTACAGTGAACAATGTACAATTAAACACAGCCCAACATTAAATACGGTACAATGAAACAGTGCCCTACAGTGAACAATGTACAATTAAACACAGCCCGACAGTAAATACGGTACAATGAAACAGTGCCCTACACTGAACAAGGTAAAATTAAACAGAGCCCGACATTAAATACGGTACAATGAAACAGTGCCCTAATGTGAACAAGGTAAAATAAAACAGAGCCCGATATTAAATACGGTACAATGAAACAGTGCCCTACAGTGAACAATGTATAATTAGACAGAGCCCGACATTAAATACGGTACAATGAAACAGTGCCCTACAAGCAACAATGTACAATTAAACACAGCACGACATTAAATACAGTACAATGAATCAGTGCCCTACACTGAACAATGTAAACTTAAACACAGCCCGACATTAAATACGGTACAATGAAACAGTGCCCGACAGTGAACAATGTACAATTAAACACAGCCCAACATTAAATACGGTACAATGAAACAGTGCCCTACAGTGAACAATGTACAATTAAACACAGCCCAACATTAAATACGGTACAATGAAACAGTGCCCTACAGTGAACAATGTACAATTAAACACAGCCCAACATTAAATACGGTACAATGAAACAGTGTCCTACAGTGAACAATGTACAATTAAACACACCCCGTCATTAAATACGGTAATATGAAAGAGTGCCCTACACTGAACAAGGTAAAATTAAACACAGCCCGACATTAAATACGGTACAATGAAACAGTGCCCTACACTGAACAATGTAAAATTAAACACAGCCCGATATTATATGCGGTACAATGAAACAGTGCCCTCCACTGAACAAGGTAAAATTAAACAGAGCCCGACATTAAATACAGTACAATGAAACAGTGCCCTACAGTGAACAATGTACAATTAAACACAGCCCGACATTAAATACGGTACAATGAAACAGTGCCCTACAGTGAACAATGTACAATTAAACACAGCCCGACAGTAAATACGGTACAATGAAACAGTGCCCTACACTGAACAAGGTAAAATTAAACAGAGCCCGTCATTAAATACGGTACAATGAAACAGTGCCCTACACTGAACAAGGTAAAATTAAACAGAGCCCGACATTAAATACGGTACAATGAAACAGTGCCCTATAGTGAACAAGGTAAAATTCAACAGAGCCCGACATTAAATACAGTACAATGAAACAGTGCCCTACAAGCAATGAGGTAAAATTAAACAGAGCCCGACATTAAATACAGCACAATGAAACAGTGCCCTACAGTGAAAAATGTAAAATTAAACACAGCCCGACATTAAATACGGTAGAATGAAACAGTGCCCTACAAGCTACAATGTAAAATTAAACAGAGCCCAACATTAAATACGGTAGAAAGAAACAGTGCACTACACTGAACAATGTAAAATTAAACACAGCCCGACATGAAATACGGTGCAATGAAACAGTGACCTACAGTGAACAAGGTAAAATTAAACAGAGCCCGACATTAAATACGGTACAATGAAACAGTGCCCTACAAGCAACAAGGTAAAATTAAACAGCGCCCGACATTAAGTACAGTACAATGAAACAGTGACCTACAGTGAACAATGTACAATTAAACACAGCCCAACATTAAATACGGTACAATGAAACAGTGCCCTACAGTGAACAATGTACAATTAAACACAGCCCAACATTAAATACGGTACAATGAAACAGTGTCCTACAGTGAACAATGTACAATTAAACACAGCCCGACATTAAATACGGTAATATGAAACAGTGCCCTACACTGAACAAGGTAAAATTAAACACAGCCCGACATTAAATACGGTACAATGAAACAGAGCCCGACATTAAATACAGTACACTGAAACAGTGACCTACAGTAAACAAGGCAAAATTAAACAGAGCCCGACATTAAATACAGTACAATGAAACAGTGCCCTACACTGAACAATGTAAAATTAAACACAGCCCGACATTAAATACGGGACAACGAAACAGTGCCCGACAGTGAACAAGGTAAAATTAAACAGAGCCCAACATTAAATACAGCACAATGAAACAATGCCCTGCAGTGAAGAATGTAAAATTAAACACAGCCCGACATTAAATACAGTACAATGAAACAGTGACCTACAGTGAACAATGTAAAATTAAACATAGCCCGACATTAAATACGGTACAATGAAACAGTGCCCTGCAGTGAACAATGTAAAATTAAACAGAGCACGACATTAAATAAAGTACAATGTAACCGTGCCCTCCACTGAGCAAGGTAAAATTAAACACAGCCCGACATTAAATACAGTACAATGAAACAGTGACCTACAGTGAACAATGTAAAATTAAACATATCCCGACATTAAATACGGTACAATGAAACAGTGCCCTACAGTGAACAATGTAAAATTAAACAGAGCACGACATTAAATACAGTACAATGTAACAGTGCCCTCCACTGAGCAAGGTAAAATTAAACACAGCCCGACATTAAATACGGTACAATGAAACAGTGCCCTACACTGATCAAGGTAAATTTAAACAGAGCCCGACATTAAATACGGTACAATGAAACAGTGACCTACAGTAAACAATGGAAAATAAAACACAGCCCGACATTAAATACAGTACAATGAAACAGTGACCTACAGTGAACAATGTAAAATTAAACATATCCCGACATTAAATACGGTACAATGAAACAGTGCCCTACAGTGAACAATGTAAAATTAAACAGAGCACGACATTAAATACAGTACAATGTAACAGTGCCCTCCACTGAGCAAGGTAAAATTAAACACAGCCCGACATTAAATACGGTACAATGAAACAGTGCCCTACACTGAACAATGTAAAATAAAACACAGCCCGACATTAAATACGGTACAATGAAACAGTGCCCTACACTGATCAAGGTAAATTTAAACAGAGCCCGACATTAAATACGGTACAATGAAACAGTGACCTACAGTAAACAATGGAAAATAAAACACAGCCCGACATTAAATACGGTACAATGAAACAGTGCCCTACACTGAACAATGTAAAATTAAACACAGCCCGACATTAAATACGATACAATGAATCAGTGCCCTACCAGTAACAATGTAAAATTAAACAGAGCCCGACATTAAATACGGTACAATGAAACAGTGCCCTACAGTGAACAATGTAAAATTAAACAGAGCACGACATTAAATACAGTACAATGTAACAGTGCCCTCCACTGAGCGAGGTAAAATTAAACACAGCCCGACAGTATATACGGTACAATGAAAGAGTGCCCTACAGTGAACAATGTACAATTAAACACAGCCCAACATTAAATACGGTACAATGAAACAGTGCCTACAGTGAACAAGGTAAAATTAAACACAGCCCGACATTAAATACGGTACAATGAAACAGTGCCCTACACTGAACAATGTAAAATAAAACACAGCCCGACATTAAATACGGTACAATGAAACAGTGCCCTACACTGAACAAGGTAAATTTAAACAGAGCCCGAGAGTAAATACGGTACAATGAAACAGTGTCCTACAGTGAACAATGTACAATTAAACACAGCCCAACATTAAATACGGTAAAATGAAACAGTGCCCTACAGTGAACAATGTACAATTAAACACAGCCGGACAGTAAATACGGTACAATGAAACAGTGCCCTACACTGAACAAGGTAAAATTAAACAGAGCCCGACATTAAATACGGTACAATGAAACAGTGCCCTAATGTGAACAAGGTAAAATAAAACAGAGCCCGACATTAAATACGGTACAATGAAACAGTGCCCTACAGTGAACAATGTATAATTAAACAGAGCCCGACATTAAATACGGTACAATGAAACAGTGCCCTACAAGCAACAATGTACAATTAAACACAGCACGACATTAAATACAGTACAATGAAACAGTGACCTACAGTGAACAATGTAAAATTAAATCTAGCCCGACATTAAATACGGTACAGTGAAACAGTGCCCTACACTGAACAATGTAAAATTAAACACAGCCCGGCATTAAATACAGTACAATGAATCAGTGCCCTACACTGAACAATGTAAACTTAAACACAGCCCGACATTAAATACGGTACAATGAAACAGTGCCCGACAGTGAACAATGTACAATTAAACACAGCCCAACATTAAATACGGTACAATGAAACAGTGCCCTACAGTGAACAATGTACAATTAAACACAGCCCAACATTAAATACGGTACAATGAAACAGTGTCCTACAGTGAACAATGTACAATTAAACACACCCCGTCATTAAATACGGTAATATGAAAGAGTGCCCTACACTGAACAAGGTAAAATTAAACACAGCCCGACATTAAATACGGTACAATGAAACAGTGCCCTACACTGAACAATGTAAAATTAAACACAGCCCGATATTATGTGCGGTACAATGAAACAGTGCCCTCCACTGAACAAGGTAAAATTAAACAGAGCCCGACATTAAATACAGTACAATGAAACAGTGCCCTACAGTGAACAATGTACAATTAAACACAGCCCGACATTAAATACGGTACAATGAAACAGTGCCCTACAGTGAACAATGTACAATTAAACACAGCCCGACAGTAAATACGGTACAATGAAACAGTGCCCTACACTGAACAAGGTAAAATTAAACAGAGCCCGTCATTAAATACGGTACAATGAAACAGTGCCCTACACTGAACAAGGTAAAATTAAACAGAGCCCGACATTAAATACGGTACAATGAAACAGTGCCCTATAGTGAACAAGGTAAAATTCAACAGAGCCCGACATTAAATACAGTACAATGAAACAGTGCCCTACAAGCAATGAGGTAAAATTAAACAGAGCCCGACATTAAATACAGCACAATGAAACAGTGCCCTACAGTGAAAAATGTAAAATTAAACACAGCCCGACATTAAATACGGTAGAATGAAACAGTGCCCTACAAGCTACAATGTAAAATTAAACAGAGCCCAACATTAAATACGGTAGAAAGAAACAGTGCACTACACTGAACAATGTAAAATTAAACACAGCCCGACATTAAATACGGTGCAATGAAACAGTGACCTACAGTGAACAGGTAAAATTAAACAGAGCCCGACATTAAATACGGTACAATGAAACAGTGCCCTACAAGCAACAAGGTAAAATTAAACAGCGCCCGACATTAAGTACAGTACAATGAAACAGTGACCTACAGTGAACAATGTACAATTAAACACAGCCCAACATTAAATACGGTACAATGAAACAGTGCCCTACAGTGAACAATGTACAATTAAACACAGCCCAACATTAAATACGGTACAATGAAACAGTGTCCTACAGTGAACAATGTACAATTAAACACAGCCCGACATTAAATACGGTAATATGAAACAGTGCCCTACACTGAACAAGGTAAAATTAAACACAGCCCGACATTAAATACGGTACAATGAAACAGAGCCCGACATTAAATACAGTACACTGAAACAGTGACCTACAGTAAACAAGGCAAAATTAAACAGAGCCCGACATTAAATACAGTACAATGAAACAGTGCCCTACACTGAACAATGTAAAATTAAACACAGCCCGACATTAAATACGGGACAACGAAACAGTGCCCGACAGTGAACAAGGTAAAATTAAACAGAGCACAACATTAAATACAGCACAATGAAACAATGCCCTGCAGTGAAGAATGTAAAATTAAACACAGCCCGACATTAAATACAGTACAATGAAACAGTGACCTACAGTGAACAATGTAAAATTAAACATAGCCCGACATTAAATACGGTACAATGAAACAGTGCCCTGCAGTGAACAATGTAAAATTAAACAGAGCACGACATTAAATAAAGTACAATGTAACCGTGCCCTCCACTGAGCAAGGTAAAATTAAACACAGCCCGACATTAAATACAGTACAATGAAACAGTGACCTACAGTGAACAATGTAAAATTAAACATATCCCGACATTAAATACGGTACAATGAAACAGTGCCCTACAGTGAACAATGTAAAATTAAACAGAGCACGACATTAAATACAGTACAATGTAACAGTGCCCTCCACTGAGCAAGGTAAAATTAAACACAGCCCGACATTAAATACGGTACAATGAAACAGTGCCCTACACTGAACAATGTAAAATAAAACACAGCCCGACATTAAATACGGTACAATGAAACAGTGCCCTACACTGATCAAGGTAAATTTAAACAGAGCCCGACATTAAATACGGTACAATGAAACAGTGACCTACAGTAAACAATGGAAAATAAAACACAGCCCGACATTAAATACGGTACAATGAAACAGTGCCCTACACTGAACAATGTAAAATTAAACACAGCCCGACATTAAATACGATACAATGAATCAGTGCCCTACCAGTAACAATGTAAAATTAAACAGAGCCCGACATTAAATACGGTACAATGAAACAGTGCCATACAGTGAACAATGTAAAATTAAACAGAGCACGACATTAAATACAGTACAATGTAACAGTGCCCTCCACTGAGCAAGGTAAAATTAAACACAGCCCGACAGTATATACGGTACAATGAAAGAGTGCCCTACAGTGAACAATGTACAATTAAACACAGCCCAACATTAAATACGGTACAATGAAACAGTGCCTACAGTGAACAAGGTAAAATTAAACACAGCCCGACATTAAATACGGTACAATGAAACAGTGCCCTACACTGAACAATGTAAAATAAAACACAGCCCGACATTAAATACGGTACAATGAAACAGTGCCCTACACTGAACAAGGTAAATTTAAACAGAGCCCGACAGTAAATACGGTACAATGAAACAGTGTCCTACAGTGAACAATGTACAATTAAACACAGCCCAACATTAAATACGGTACAATGAAACAGTGCCCTACAGTGAACAATGTACAATTAAACACAGCCCGACAGTAAATACGGTACAATGAAACAGTGCCCTACACTGAACAAGGTAAAATTAAACAGAGCCCGACATTAAATACGGTACAATGAAACAGTGCCCTAATGTGAACAAGGTAAAATAAAACAGAGCCCGACATTAAATACGGTACAATGAAACAGTGCCCTACAGTGAACAATGTATAATTAAACAGAGCCCGACATTAAATACGGTACAATGAAACAGTGCCCTACAAGCAACAATGTACAATTAAACACAGCACGACATTAAATACAGTACAATGAAACAGTGACCTACAGTGAACAATGTAAAATTAAATCTAGCCCGACATTAAATACGGTACAGTGAAACAGTGCCCTACACTGAACAATGTAAAATTAAACACAGCCCGGCATTAAATACAGTACAATGAATCAGTGCCCTACACTGAACAATGTAAACTTAAACACAGCCCGACATTAAATACGGTACAATGAAACAGTGCCCGACAGTGAACAATGTACAATTAAACACAGCCCAACATTAAATACGGTACAATGAAACAGTGCCCTACAGTGAACAATGTACAATTAAACACAGCCCAACATTAAATACGGTACAATGAAACAGTGTCCTACAGTGAACAATGTACAATTAAACACACCCCGTCATTAAATACGGTAATATGAAAGAGTGCCCTACACTGAACAAGGTAAAATTAAACACAGCCCGACATTAAATACGGTACAATGAAACAGTGCCCTACACTGAACAATGTAAAATTAAACACAGCCCGATATTATATGCGGTACAATGAAACAGTGCCCTCCACTGAACAACGTAAAATTAAACAGAGCCCGACATTAAATACAGTACAATGAAACAGTGCCCTACAGTGAACAATGTACAATTAAACACAGCCCGACATTAAATACGGTACAATGAAACAGTGCCCTACAGTGAACAATGTACAATTAAACACAGCCCGACAGTAAATACGGTACAATGAAACAGTGCCCTACACTGAACAAGGTAAAATTAAACAGAGCCCGTCATTAAATACGGTACAATGAAACAGTGCCCTACACTGAACAAGGTAAAATTAAACAGAGCCCGACATTAAATACGGTACAATGAAACAGTGCCCTATAGTGAACAAGGTAAAATTCAACAGAGCCCGACATTAAATACAGTACAATGAAACAGTGCCCTACAAGCAATGAGGTAAAATTAAACAGAGCCCGACATTAAATACAGCACAATGAAACAGTGCCCTACAGTGAAAAATGTAAAATTAAACACAGCCCGACATTAAATACGGTAGAATGAAACAGTGCCCTACAAGCTACAATGTAAAATTAAACAGAGCCCAACATTAAATACGGTAGAAAGAAACAGTGCACTACACTGAACAATGTAAAATTAAACACAGCCCGACATTAAATACGGTGCAATGAAACAGTGACCTACAGTGAACAAGGTAAAATTAAACAGAGCCCGACATTAAATACGGTACAATGAAACAGTGCCCTACAAGCAACAAGGTAAAATTAAACAGCGCCCGACATTAAGTACAGTACAATGAAACAGTGACCTACAGTGAACAATGTACAATTAAACACAGCCCAACATTAAATACGGTACAATGAAACAGTGCCCTACAGTGAACAATGTACAATTAAACACAGCCCAACATTAAATACGGTACAATGAAACAGTGTCCTACAGTGAACAATGTACAATTAAACACAGCCCGACATTAAATACGGTAATATGAAACAGTGCCCTACACTGAACAAGGTAAAATTAAACACAGCCCGACATTAAATACGGTACAATGAAACAGAGCCCGACATTAAATACAGTACACTGAAACAGTGACCTACAGTAAACAAGGCAAAATTAAACAGAGCCCGACATTAAATACAGTACAATGAAACAGTGCCCTACACTGAACAATGTAAAATTAAACACAGCCCGACATTAAATACGGGACAACGAAACAGTGCCCGACAGTGAACAAGGTAAAATTAAACAGAGCACAACATTAAATACAGCACAATGAAACAATGCCCTGCAGTGAAGAATGTAAAATTAAACACAGCCCGACATTAAATACAGTACAATGAAACAGTGACCTACAGTGAACAATGTAAAATTAAACATAGCCCGACATTAAATACGGTACAATGAAACAGTGCCCTGCAGTGAACAATGTAAAATTAAACAGAGCACGACATTAAATAAAGTACAATGTAACCGTGCCCTCCACTGAGCAAGGTAAAATTAAACACAGCCCGACATTAAATACAGTACAATGAAACAGTGACCTACAGTGAACAATGTAAAATTAAACATATCCCGACATTAAATACGGTACAATGAAACAGTGCCCTACAGTGAACAATGTAAAATTAAACAGAGCACGACATTAAATACAGTACAATGTAACAGTGCCCTCCACTGAGCAAGGTAAAATTAAACACAGCCCGACATTAAATACGGTACAATGAAACAGTGCCCTACACTGAACAATGTAAAATAAAACACAGCCCGACATTAAATACGGTACAATGAAACAGTGCCCTACACTGATCAAGGTAAATTTAAACAGAGCCCGACATTAAATACGGTACAATGAAACAGTGACCTACAGTAAACAATGGAAAATAAAACACAGCCCGACATTAAATACGGTACAATGAAACAGTGCCCTACACTGAACAATGTAAAATTAAACACAGCCCGACATTAAATACGATACAATGAATCAGTGCCCTACCAGTAACAATGTAAAATTAAACAGAGCCCGACATTAAATACGGTACAATGAAACAGTGCCCTACAGTGAACAATGTAAAATTAAACAGAGCACGACATTAAATACAGTACAATGTAACAGTGCCCTCCACTGAGCAAGGTAAAATTAAACACAGCCCGACAGTATATACGGTACAATGAAAGAGTGCCCTACAGTGAACAATGTACAATTAAACACAGCCCGACATTAAATACGGTACAATGAAACAGTGCCCTACACTGAACAATGTAAAATAAAACACAGCCCGACATTAAATACGGTACAATGAAACAGTGCCCGACACTGAACAAGGTAAATTTAAACAGAGCCCGACAGTAAATACGGTACAATGAAACAGTGTCCTACACTGAACAAGGTAAAATTAAACAGAGCCCGACATTAAATACGGTACAATGAAACAGTGCCCTACAGTGAACAATGTAAAATTAAACACAGCCCGACATTAAATACGATACAATGAAACAGTGTCCTACAGTGAACAAAGTAAAATTAAACAGAGCCCGACATTAAATACAGCACAATGAAACAGGGCCCTAATGTGAACAATGTAAAATAAAACAGAGCCCGACATTAAATACAGTACAATGAAACAGTGCCCTACAGTGAACAAGGTAAAATTAAACAGAGCCCGACATTAAATACAGTACAATGAAACAGTGCCCTACAAGCAACGAGGTAAAATTAAACACAGCCCTACATTAAATGCGGTACAATGAAACAGTGCCCTACACTGAATAAGGTAAAATTAAACAGAGCCCGACATTAAATACAGCACAATGAAACAGTGCCCTACAGTGAACAATGTAAAATTAAACAGTGCCCGACATTAAATACAGTACAATGAAACAGTGACCTACAGTGAACAAGGTAAAATTAAACAGAGCTCGACATTAAATACGGTACAATGAAACAGTGCCCTACACTGAACAAGGTAAATTTAAACAGAGCCCGACATTAAATGCGGTACAATGAAACAGTGCCCTACACTGAACAAGGTAAAATTAAACAGAGCCCGACATTAAATACAGTACAATGAAACAGTGCCCAACAGTGAACAATGTACAATTAAACACAGCCCAATATTAAATACGGTACAATGAAACAGTGCCCTACAAGCTACAAGGTAAAATTAAACAGAGCCCAACATTAAATACGGTAGAATGAAACAGTGCACTACACTGAACAAGGTAAAATTAAACACAGCCCGACATTAAATACGGTGCAATGAAACAGTGACCTACAAGCAACAAGGTGAAATTAACAGAGCCCGACATTAAATACAGTACAATGAAACAGTGACCTACAGTGAACAATGTAAAATTAAACATAGCCCGACATTAAATACGGTACAGTGAAACAGTGCCCTACACTGAACAATGTAAAATTAAACACAGCCCGATATTAAATGCGGTACAATGAAACAGTGCCCTCCACTGAACAAGGTAAAATTAAACAGAGCCCGACATTAAATACAGTACAATGAAACAGTGCCCTACAGTGAACAATGTACAATTAAACACAGCCCGACATTAAATACGGTACAATGAAACAGTGCCCTACAGTGAACAATGTACAATTCAACACAGCCCGACAGTAAATACGGTACAATGAAACAGTGCCCTACACTGAACAAGGTAAAATTAAACAGAGCCCGTCATTAAATACGGTACAATGAAACAGTGCCCTACACTGAACAAGGTAAAATTAAACAGAGCCCGACATTAAATACGGTACAATGAAACAGTGCCCTATAGTGAACAAGGTAAAATTCAACAGAGCCCGACATTAAATACAGTACAATGAAACAGTGCCCTACAAGCAATGAGGTAAAATTAAACAGAGCCCGACATTAAATACAGCACAATGAAACAGTGCCCTACAGTGAAAAATGTAAAATTAAACACAGCCCGACATTAAATACGGTAGAATGAAACAGTGCCCTACAAGCTACAATGTAAAATTAAACAGAGCCCAACATTAAATACGGTAGAATGAAACAGTGCACTACACTGAACAATGTAAAATTAAACACAGCCCGACATTAAATACGGTGCAATGAAACAGTGACCTACAGTGAACAAGGTAAAATTAAACAGAGCCCGACATTAAATACGGTACAATGAAACAGTGCCCTACAAGCAACAAGGTAAAATTAAACAGCGCCCGACATTAAGTACAGTACAATGAAACAGTGACCTACAGTGAACAATGTAAAATTAAACATAGCCCGACATTAAATACGGTACAGTGAAACAGTGCCCTACACTGAACAATGTAAAATTAAACACAGCCCGACTGTAAATACAGTACAATGAATCAGTGCCCTACACTGAACAATGTAAACTTAAACACAGCCCGACATTAAATACGGTACAATGAAACAGTGCCCTACAGTGAACAATGTACAATTAAACACAGCCCAACATTAAATACGGTACAATGAAACAGTGCCCTACAGTGAACAATGTACAATTAAACACAGCCCGACAGTAAATACGGTACAATGAAACAGTGCCCTACACTGAACAAGGTAAAATTAAACAGAGCCCGACATTAAATACGGTACAATGAAACAGTGCCCTAATGTGAACAAGGTAAAATAAAACAGAGCCCGACATTAAATACGGTACAATGAAACAGTGCCCTACAGTGAACAATGTATAATTAAACAGAGCCCGACATTAAATACGGTACAATGAAACAGTGCCCTACAAGCAATAATGTACAATTAAACACAGCACGACATTAAATACAGTACAATGAAACAGTGACCTACAGTGAACAATGTAAAATTAAATCTAGCCCGACATTAAATACGGTACAGTGAAACAGTGCCCTACACTGAACAATGTAAAATTAAACACAGCCCGGCATTAAATACAGTACAATGAATCAGTGCCCTACACTGAACAATGTAAACTTAAACACAGCCCGACATTAAATACGGTACAATGAAACAGTGCCCGACAGTGAACAATGTACAATTAAACACAGCCCAACATTAAATACGGTACAATGAAACAGTGCCCTACAGTGAACAATGTACAATTAAACACAGCCCAACATTAAATACGGTACAATGAAACAGTGTCCTACAGTGAACAATGTACAATTAAACACACCCCGTCATTAAATACGGTAATATGAAAGAGTGCCCTACACTGAACAAGGTAAAATTAAACACAGCCCGACATTAAATACGGTACAATGAAACAGTGCCCTACACTGAACAATGTAAAATTAAACACAGCCCGATATTATATGCGGTACAATGAAACAGTGCCCTCCACTGAACAAGGTAAAATTAAACAGAGCCCGACATTAAATACAGTACAATGAAACAGTGCCCTACAGTGAACAATGTACAATTAAACACAGCCCGACATTAAATACGGTACAATGAAACAGTGCCCTACAGTGAACAATGTACAATTAAACACAGCCCGACAGTAAATACGGTACAATGAAACAGTGCCCTACACTGAACAAGGTAAAATTAAACAGAGCCCGTCATTAAATACGGTACAATGAAACAGTGCCCTACACTGAACAAGGTAAAATTAAACAGAGCCCGACATTAAATACGGTACAATGAAACAGTGCCCTATAGTGAACAAGGTAAAATTCAACAGAGCCCGACATTAAATACAGTACAATGAAACAGTGCCCTACAAGCAATGAGGTAAAATTAAACAGAGCCCGACATTAAATACAGCACAATGAAACAGTGCCCTACAGTGAAAAATGTAAAATTAAACACAGCCCGACATTAAATACGGTAGAATGAAACAGTGCCCTACAAGCTACAATGTAAAATTAAACAGAGCCCAACATTAAATACGGTAGAAAGAAACAGTGCACTACACTGAACAATGTAAAATTAAACACAGCCCGACATTAAATACGGTGCAATGAAACAGTGACCTACAGTGAACAAGGTAAAATTAAACAGAGCCCGACATTAAATACGGTACAATGAAACAGTGCCCTACAAGCAACAAGGTAAAATTAAACAGCGCCCGACATTAAGTACAGTACAATGAAACAGTGACCTACAGTGAACAATGTAAAATTAAACATAGCCCGACTGTAAGTACAGTACAATGAATCAGTGCCCTACACTGAACAATGTAAACTTAAACACAGCCCGACATTAAATACGGTACAATGAAACAGTGCCCTACAGTGAACAATGTACAATTAAACACAGCCCAACATTAAATACGGTACAATGAAACAGTGCCCTACAGTGAACAATGTACAATTAAACACAGCCCAACATTAAATACGGTACAATGAAACAGTGTCCTACAGTGAACAATGTACAATTAAACACAGCCCGACATTAAATACGGTAATATGAAACAGTGCCCTACACTGAACAAGGTAAAATTAAACACAGCCCGACATTAAATACGGTACAATGAAACAGAGCCCGACATTAAATACGGTACACTGAAACAATGACCTACAGTAAACAAGGCAAAATTAAACAGAGCCCGACATTAAATACAGTACAATGAAACAGTGCCCTACACTGAACAATGTAAAATTAAACACAGCCCGACATTAAATACGGGACAACGAAACAGTGCCCGACAGTGAACAAGGTAAAATTAAACAGAGCCCAACATTAAATACAGCACAATGAAACAATGCCCTGCAGTGAAGAATGTAAAATTAAACACAGCCCGACATTAAATACAGTACAATGAAACAGTGACCTACAGTGAACAATGTAAAATTAAACATAGCCCGACATTAAATACGGTACAATGAAACAGTGCCCTGCAGTGAACAATGTAAAATTAAACAGAGCACGACATTAAATAAAGTACAATGTAACCGTGCCCTCCACTGAGCAAGGTAAAATTAAACACAGCCCGACATTAAATACAGTACAATGAAACAGTGACCTACAGTGAACAATGTAAAATTAAACATATCCCGACATTAAATACGGTACAATGAAACAGTGCCCTACAGTGAACAATGTAAAATTAAACAGAGCACGACATTAAATACAGTACAATGTAACAGTGCCCTCCACTGAGCAAGGTAAAATTAAACACAGCCCGACATTAAATACGGTACAATGAAACAGTGCCCTACACTGAACAATGTAAAATAAAACACAGCCCGACATTAAATACGGTACAATGAAACAGTGCCCTACACTGAACAAGGTAAATTTAAACAGAGCCCGACATTAAATACGGTACAATGAAACAGTGACCTACAGTAAACAATGGAAAATAAAACACAGCCCGACATTAAATACGGTACAATGAAACAGTGCCCTACACTGAACAATGTAAAATTAAACACAGCCCGACATTAAATACGATACAATGAATCAGTGCCCTACCAGTAACAATGTAAAATTAAACAGAGCCCGACATTAAATACGGTACAATGAAACAGTGCCCTACAGTGAACAATGTAAAATTAAACAGAGCACGACATTAAATACAGTACAATGTAACAGTGCCCTCCACTGAGCAAGGTAAAATTAAACACAGCCCGACAGTATATACGGTACAATGAAAGAGTGCCCTACAGTGAACAATGTACAATTAAACACAGCCCAACATTAAATACGGTACAATGAAACAGTGCCTACAGTGAACAAGGTAAAATTAAACACAGCCCGACATTAAATACGGTACAATGAAACAGTGCCCTACACTGAACAATGTAAAATAAAACACAGCCCGACATTAAATACGGTACAATGAAACAGTGCCCTACACTGAACAAGGTAAATTTAAACAGAGCCCGACAGTAAATACGGTACAATGAAACAGTGTCCTACACTGAACAAGGTAAAATTAAACAGAGCCCGACATTAAATACGGTACAATGAAACAGTGCCCTACAGTGAACAATGTAAAATTAAACACAGCCCGACATTAAATACGATACAATGAAACAGTGTCCTACAGTGAACAAAGTAAAATTAAACAGAGCCCGACATTAAATACAGTACAATGAAACAGTGCCCTACAAGCAACGAGGTAAAATTAAACACAGCCCTACATTAAATGCGGTACAATGAAACAGTGCCCTACACTGAACAAGGTAAAATTAAACAGAGCCCGACATTAAATACAGCACAATGAAACAGTGCCCTACAGTGAACAATGTAAAATTAAACAGTGCCCGACATTAAATACAGTACAATGAAACAGTGACCTACAGTGAACAAGGTAAAATTAAACAGAGCTCGACATTAAATACGGTACAATGAAACAGTGCCCTACACTGAACAAGGTAAATTTAAACAGAGCCCGACATTAAATGCGGTACAATGAAACAGTGCCCTACACTGAACAAGGTAAAATTAAACAGAGCCCGACATTAAATACAGTACAATGAAACAGTGCCCTACAAGCTACAAGGTAAAATTAAACAGAGCCCAACATTAAATACGGTAGAATGAAACAGTGCACTACACTGAACAAGGTAAAATTAAACACAGCCCGACATTAAATACGGTGCAATGAAACAGTGACCTACAAGCAACAAGGTGAAATTAACAGAGCCCGACATTAAATACAGTACAATGAAACAGTGACCTACAGTGAACAATGTAAAATTAAACATAGCCCGACATTAAATACGGTACAGTGAAACAGTGCCCTACAGTGAACAATGTAAAATTAAACAGAGCACGACATTAAATATTTACAGTGGTCCCTGGGTAGAATATCATCGTTTACACTGGCTCCTGCGATATTAATTATTATTTACTGCGGTACTTGGATAGTATATCAATATTTACAGTGGACCACGTGTAGAATATCATTATTTACCGTGGTCCCTGGGTATTATATCATTGTTCAAAGTGGTCCCTGTGTAGAATATCATTATTTACATTGGTCCCTGGGTAGAATATCATTATTTACAGTGTTCCCTGTGTAGAATATCATTATTTACAGTGGTCCCTGGGTAGTGTATCATTATTTACAGTGGTCACTGAGTAGAATATCATTATTTACAGTTGTCCCTGGGTAATATATCATTAGTTACAATGTTCCCTGGGTAATGTCTCAATATTTACAGCGCCCTGGTTATTTATAAATATTAACAGAGGTCCCGGCGTACAATATCATTATTTACAGTGGTCCCTGGGTAGAATATCATCATTTACAGTGGCTCCTGGGATATTAATTATTATTTACTGTGGTACTTGGATTGTATATCAATATTTACAGTGGACCACGGGTAGAATATCATTATTTACAATGTACCGTAGGTAGTACATCATTATTTTCCGTGGTCCCTGGATAGTATATCAATATTTACAGTGGTCCCTGGGTAGTGTATCATTATTTACCGTGGTCACTGGGTATTATATCATTGATGTGGAGATGCCGGCGTTGGACTGGGGTGAGCACAGTACGAAGTCTTACAACACCAGGTTAAAGTCCAACAGGTTTGTTTCGATGTCACTAGGTTTCGGAGCGCTGCTCCTTCCTCAGGTGAATGAAGAGGTCTCATTCCCGGTCTCATTCCCTCTCATTCCGGAGGACCCCTCCGGAAGGCAGCTGCCTTAGACTCTACATGTATGCTCAAGCCGTCAGGAGTCGCGTCAATGCCAGATTCATCAGTCGCATTCACAAGACAGCCCCGAACGTCACCCAAGCACAACGCAATGCCTCTCAAGACAAACCGCAGCATCGTCATCAAACCAGCAGACAAAGGGGGGGTCACTGTCGTACTGAACAGAACGGACAACTGCAAAGAAGTATACCGACAACTGAACAACCAAGAACACTCCAGACAGTTACCCGCAGATCCGACCAAGGAACACATCCGCCAACTTAACAGACTGATCAAGAACTTGGATCCAGATCTTCAGAGCACCCTACGTGCTCTCATCCCACGTACTCCCCGCATTGGAGATCTCTACTGCCTCCCAAAAATACATAAGGCCAACACACCGGGCCGCCCTATCGTTTCAGGCAATGGGACCCTGTGTGAGAACCTCTCTGGCGACATCGAGGGCATCTTGAAACCCATCGTACAAGGTGCACCCAGCTTCTGTCGCGACACGACGGACTTCCAACAGAAACTCAGCACCCATGGACCAGTTGCACCAGGAACATTCCTCGTCACAATGGACGTCTCGGCACTCTACACCAGCATCCCCCATGACGACGGCATTGCTGCAACAGCCTCAGTACTCAACACCGACAACTGCCAATCTCCAGACGCAATTCTGGAACTCATCCGCTTCATTCTTTATCACAACGTCTTCACCTTCGACAACAAGTTCTTCATTCAGACGCACGGAACAGCCATGGGGACCAAATTCGCACCCCAATACGCCAACATATTCATGCACAAGTTTGAACAGGACCTACTCACCGCACAGGACCTTCAACCGATGTTATACACCAGATACATCGATGACATTTTTTTCCTTTGGACCCACGGCGAAGAATCACTGAAACGACTACACAATGACATTAATAAGTTCCATCCAACCATCAGACTCACCATGGACTACTCTCCAAAATCAGTTGCATTCTTGGACACACTCGTCTCCATCAAGGACGGTCACCTCAGCACTTCGCTTTACCGCAAACCCACGGATAACCTCACGATGCTCCACTTCTCCAGCTTCCACCCTAGACACATTAAAGAAGCCATCCCCTATGGACAAGCGCTCCGTATACACAGGATCTGCTCAGACGAGGAGGAGTGTAACAGACATCTACACACGTTGAAATATGCCCTCGTACGAATGGGATATGGTACTCGACTCGTCGATCGACAGTTCCAACGCGCCACAGTGAAAAACCGTACCGACCTCCTCAGAAGACAAACATGGGACACAACCGACAGAATACACTTCGTCGTCCAGTACTTCCCCGGAGCGGAGAAACTACGTCATCTTCTTCACAGCCTTCAACACGTCATTGATGACGATGAACATCTTGCCAAGGTCATCCCCACACCCCCACTACTTACCTTCAAACAACCGCGCAACCTCAATCGAACCATTGTTTGCAGCAAACTACCCAGTCTTCAGAACAGTGACCACGACACCACACAACCCTGTCATGGTAATCTGTGCAAGACGTGCCAGATCATCGACATGGATACCACTATTACACGTGAGAACAGCACCCACCAGGTACGCGGTAAATACTCATGCGACTCGGCCAACGTTGTCTACCTCATACGCTGCAGGAAAGGATGTCCCGAAGCGTGGTACATTGGCGAGACCATGCAGACGCTGCGACAACGAATGAACGGACATCGCACAACAATCACCAGGCAGGAATGTTCCCTTCCAGTCGGGGAACACTTCAGCATTCAAGGGCATTCAGCCTCTGATCTCCGGGTAAGCGTTCTCCAAGGCGGCCTTCAGGACCCGCGACAACGCAGAATCGCCGAGCAGAAACTTATAGCCAAGTTCCGCACACATGAGTGCGGCCTCAACCGGGGCCTGGGATTCGTGTCGCATTACAGTCATCCCCCACCGTCTGGCCTGCAAAATCCTACCAACTGTCCTGGCTTGGTACAATTCACACCTCTTTAACCTGGGGTTACCCCATCTCTGGATCTGTAAAGATTTAATCACCTGCTAATGCTCGCATTCCTAGCATTGATTGGCATCTTTGAATTTGTCTATATATGTGTTTCTGGAACAGACCTCTTCATTCACCTGAGGAAGGAGCAGCGCTCCGAAAGCTAGTGACATCGAAACAAACCTGTTGGACTTTAACCTGGTGTTGTAAGACTTCGAACTATTATATCATTGTTTAAAGTGGTCCCTGTGTAGAATATCGTTATTTACAGTGGTCCCTGGGTAGAATATCATTATTTACAGTGGTCCCTGGGTAGTGTATCATTATTTACAGAGGTCCCTGGGTGGAATATCATTATTTACAGTGGTCCCTGGGTAATATATCATTCTTTACATTGGTCCCTGGGTAATGTCTCAATATTTACAGTGGTCCCTGGGTAGAATATCATTATTTACACTGGCTCCTGTGATATTAATTATTATTTACTGTGGTTATTGGAGAGCATATCAATATTTACAGTGGACCACGGGTAGAATATCATTATTTATAATGTACCCTGGTAGTACATCATTATTTACAGTGGTTCCTGGGTAGAATATCATTCTTTACAGTGGTCCCTGGGTCGATATCATTATCTACACTGGTCCCTGAGCAGTTTGTTATAACTTACAGTGGTCCTTGGGTAGTATATGAATATTTACAGTGGTCCCTGGGGTGTATATGATTATTTACAGTGGACCGTGTAAAGTATATCATTATTTACAGTGGCCACTGGGTAGTATACCATTATCTACAGTAGTCCCAGGATAGTAAATCACTATTTACTGTGGTACTTGGATAGTATATCAATATTTAGTAGACCCTGGGTAGAATATCATTATTTACACTGGCTCCTGGGTTATTAATTATTATTTACTGTGGTACTTGGATAGTATATCAATATTTACAGTGGACCCTGGGTAGAATATCAGTATCTACAATGGTCCCTGGGTAGTACATCATTATTTACCGTGATCCCTGGGTAGTACATCATTATTTACCGTGATCCCTGGGTAGTACATCATTACTTACCGTGATCCCTGGGTAGTACATCATTATTTACAGTGATCCCTGGGGAGTAAATCGTTATGAACAGTTGCCCCTTTGTATTATATCCTTATTTACACTGGTCGATGTGTAGTATACTATTATTTACATTGGCTGTGGGTCGTCATCATCATTTACAGTGGTCACTGGATAGTATTTCATTATTTACAGTGGCGCCAGGGCAGTATATCGTTATTTTCAGTGGACCGTGGGCAGTATATCTTTATTTACAGTGTTCCCTGGGGAGTATCTCATTACTTACAGTGGACCCTGGGTATCATATCCAATATACAGTCGTCCCTGCGTTGTATATCATTATTTACAGAGGGCCCCTGGTAGTATTTCATTATTTACAGTGGTCCCTGAGCAGTATATCATTATTTACAGTTGTCCCTGGGTAAGATATCATTATTTACAGTGGTCCCTGGGTAGTATATTATTTTCTACAGTGGTCCCTGCGTAATATATCGTTATTTACAGTGGTCCCAGCGTCGTATATCATGGTTTACAGTGGTCCCTGGACAGTATGTCATCAATTATAGTGTGCACTGTGCAGTACATCTTTATTCACAGTGGTCCATGGGCAGTATATCATTATTTACAGTGGTCCCTGGGCAATATATCATTAAGCACAGTGGTCCCTGGGCAGTATACCATTACTTACAGTGGTCCCTGGGTAGTATATCATTATTTACAGTGGTCCCAGGGCAATATATCATTAATCACAGAGGGCTCTGGGTAGTATATCATCATTGACCGCGGTTCCTGGGAAGTATATCATTATTTACACTGGTCCCTGGGTAGTATGTCATTATTTACACAGGTCACTGGGTAGTATATCATCCTTTACAGTGGTCCCAGTGTAGTGTAGTATTATCTACAGTGGTCCCAGAGTGGCACATCATGATTTACAGTGGTCCCTGGACATTATGTCATCATTTATAGTGTGCCTATGTGTTACGCCTCTTAATTTACAGTGGATTCTGGATAGTATATCATTATTGACAGTAGTCCCTGGGTGGTATATCATTATTTACAGTGGTCTCTGGGAAATATATCATTATTTACAGTGGTCCCTGGACATTATGTCATCATTTATAGTGTGCCCTGTGTAGTACCTCTTAATTTACAGTGGATTCTGCATAGTATATCATTATTGACAGTAGTACTGGGTGGTATATCATTATTTACAGTGGTCTCTGGGAAATATATCATTATTTACAGTGGTCCCTGGATAGTATATCATTATTTACAGTGTTCCAAGGGTAGTATATCATTATTTACAGTGGTCCTGTGTAGTATGTCATTATTTACCGTGGTCACTGGGTAGTATCCCATTATTTACAATGGTTCCAGGGTAGTATATGATTATTTACAGTGGTCCCTGGGTAGTATGTCATTATTTACCGTGGTCACTGGGTAGTATCCCATTATTTACAAAGATTCCAGGGTGGCATACCATTATTGACAGTGGTCCCTGGGTAGTATGTCATTGTTTACATTGGCCTTGGGTCGGTAACATCATTTACAGTGATCGCTGGATAGTATTTCATTAGTGACAGTGGTCCCTCGGCAGTATATCATTATTTACAGTGGTCTCTTGACAGTGGATGATTATTTAAAGTGGTCCCTGTGTAGATAATCATTATTTACAGTGGTCCCTGGGTAGAATGTCATTATTTTCAGTGGTCCCTGGGTAGTATCTCATTATTTACAGTGTTCCCTGGGTAGTATAGCATTATTTACAGTGGTCCCTGGGTATTATCTAATTATTTACTGTGGTCCATGGGTAGTATCTCATTATTTACTGTGGTGCCTGAGTAGAATATCATTATTTACAGTGGTCCATGGGTCGAATATCATTAACTACACTGGTCCCTCGGCCGTTTATTATTACTTACAGTGGTCCTTGGGTAGTACATGAATAATTACAGTGGTCCCTCGGGTGTATATCATTATTTACATTGAACCGTGGAAAGTATATCATTATTTACGGTGGTCCCTGGGCAGTATACCATTATATGCAGTAGTCCCTGGGCAGTATATCATTATTTACAGTGGTCCCTGTGTAGTATATCATTTTTGCAATGGACCCTGGGCAGTATATCTTTATTTACAGTGGTCCCTGGGGAGTATATCATTATTTACAGTGGTCCCTGGGCAGTATATCATTATTTACAGTGGGCCATGGGCAGTATATCATTATTTACAGTGGGCCCTAGGTTGTATACCATTATTTACAGTGGTCCCTGGGTAGTATATCATCATTTACAGTGGACCCTGGGCAGTAAGTTTTTACTTACAGTGGTCCCTGGGCAGTATATCTTTATTTACAGTGGTCCCTGGGTAGTATATCATCATTTACGGTTGACCCTGGGCAGTAAGTCTTTATTTACAGTGGCCCCTGGGCAGTATATCATTATTTACAGTGGTTCCTTGGTAGAATATCATTTGTTACAGCGTTCCATGGGCACTTCACCATTATTAATAGTTGTCCATCGGTAGTATATTATTTTCTGCAGTGGTCCCTGGGTAGTAAATCATTATTTACTGTATTCCCTGGTAGAATATCAGCATTTACAGTGGTCCCCGGTCAGAATGTCATTATTTACAGTTGTGCCTGGGTAGTACATTATTATTTGCATTTGGCCCTGGGTAGAATATCATTATTTACAGTGGTCCCTGGCCAGTATTTCATTATTTTCAGTGCTCCCTGTGCAGTATATCATTATTTACACTGGTCCCGGTGTAGAATATCATTATTTACAGTTGTCCCTGAGTAAAATATCATTATTTAAATTGGTCCCTGTGCTGTATATCATTATTTTCAGTGTTCCCTGCATAGTTTAACATTATTTACAGTGGTTTCTGGGCAACGTATCATTATTTACAGTGGTACAAGGGTAGTATATAATTTTTTTACAGTGCGCCTGTGCAGTATATCACTGTTTGCAGTCGGCCCTGGGCAGCATATCATTATCTACAGTGGTCCCTGGGTAGCATATAATTATTTACAGTGGTCACTGGGTAGGAAATAATTATTTACAGTGGTCCCTGTGTAGTATGTCTTTATTTACAGTGGTCCCTGGGAGTGTACCTCTATTTACAGTGGTTCCTGGTAGTATATCATTCTTTGCAGTGATCACTGGGTAGTAAGTAATTATTTAAAGTGGTCCCTGGGTAGTAGATCATTATTTACAGTGGTCCCTGGGTAGTATATCATTATTTACAGTGGTCCCTGTATAGTATGTCTTTATTTACAGTAGTCGCTGATAGTATATCATTATTTACAGTGGTCCCTGGGTATTATATCATTATTTGCAGTTGTCTCTGATTAGAATATCATTATTTACAGTGGTCACTGGCTGGTATATCATTATTTACAGCGGTCCCTGGGCAGTATATCATTTTTACAGTGGTACCTAGGCTGTATGTCATAATTTACAATGATCCCTGATCAGGATATCATTGTTTCAGTGGTCCCTGGGTAATATATCATTATTTACACTTGTCTCTGGTTAGAATATCATTATTTACAGTGATGTGGAGATGCCGGCGTTGGACTGGGGTGAGCACAGTACGAAGTCTTACAACACCAGGTTAAAGTCCAACAGGTTTGTTTCGATGTCACTAGCTTTCGGAGCGCTGCTCCTTCCCCAGGTGAATGCAGAGGCCTGTTCCAGATACACATATATAGACAAATGCAAAGATGTCAAACAATGCTAGGAATGCGAGCATTAGCAGGTGATTAACCCTTTACAGATCCAGAGATGGGGTAACTCCAGGTTAAAGAGGTGTGAATTGTACCAAGCCAGGACAGTTGGTAGGATTTTGCAGGCCAGATGGTGGGGGATGACTGTAATGCGACATGAATCCCAGGTCCCGGTTGAGGCTGCACTCATGTGTGCAGAACTTCTTGACAGCCATTGATGACGATGAAGATCTTGCCAAGGTCATCCCCACACCCCCACTACTTGCCTTCAAACAACCGCACAACCTCAAACGAACCATTGTTTGCAGAAAACTACCCAGTCTTCAGAACAGTGACCACGACACCACACAACCCTGTCATGGTAATCTCTGCAAGACCTGCCAGATCATTGACATGGATACCACTATTACACGTGAGAACACCACCCACCAGGTACACGGTACATACTCGTGTGACTCGGCCAACGTTGTCTACCTCATACGCTGCAGGAAAGGATGTCCCGAAGCGCGGTACATTGGCGAGACCATGCAGACGCTGCGACAACGAATGGACGGACATCGCGCAACAATCACCAGGCAGGAATGTTCCCTTCCAGTCGGGGAACACTTCAGCAGTCAAGGGCATTCAGCCTCTGATCTCCGGGTAAGCATTCTCCAAGGCGGCCTTCAGGACCCGCGACAACGCAGAATCGCCGAGCAGAAACTTATAGCCAAGTTCCGCACACATGAGTGCGGCCTCAACCGGGACCTGGGATTCATGTCGCATTACATTCATCCCGCACCATCTGGCCTGCAAAATCCTACCAACTGTCCTGGCTTGGTACAATTCACACCTCTTTAACCTGGGGTTACCCCATCTCTGGATCTGTAAAGATTTAATGACCTGCTAATGCTCGCATTCCAAGCAATGTTTGGCATCTTTGAATTTGTCTATATATATGTTTCTGGAACAGACCTCTTCATTCACCTGAGGAAGGAGCAGCGCTCCGAAAGCTAGTGACATCGAAACAAACCTGTTGGACTTTAACCTGGTGTTGTAAGACTTCGTATTATTTACAGTGGTCACTGTGTAGTATATCATTATTTACAACAGTCCCTGGGTAGTATGACTTTATTTACAGTGGTCCCTCGGCAGTATAACTTTATTTACAGTGATCCCTGGAAGTATATCATTATTTACTGTGGTCTCTGATTAGAATATCATTATTTACAGTGGGCACTGTGCAGTGTCTTATTTAAAGTGGTTCCCGCGTTGTTTATCATTATTTACAAAGCTCTCTGGGTGGTATATCTTTATTTACAGTGGTTCCTGGGTAGTTTATCTTTATTTACAATGGTCCCTGGGTGGTTTATCTTTATTTACAGTGGTCCCTGGGTGGTTTATCTTTATTTACAGTGGTCTCTGGGTGGTTTATCTTTATTTACAGTGGTCCCTGTGTGGTTTATCTTTATTTACAGTGGTCTCTGGGTGGTTTATCTTTATTTACAGTGGTCCCTGTGTGGTTTATCTTTATTTACAGTGGTCCCTGGGTAGTTTATCTTTATTTACAGTGGTCCCCGGGTGGTTTATCTTTATTTGCAGTGGTCCCTGGGTGGTTTATCTTTATTTACAGTGGTCCCCGGGTGGTTTATCTTTATTTGCAGTGGTCCCTGGGTGGTTTATCTTTATTTACAGTGGTCTCTGGGTGGTTTATCTTTATTTACAGTGGTCCCTGGGAAGTATATTATTATACTGTATCATTTAGTGGGCAGCACGGTATATTATTATATCATTTAGCACCACTATATCATTTAGTGTGCAGCACGGTAGCATAGTGGATAGCACAATTGTTTCACAGCTCCAGGGTCCCAGGTTCGATTCCCGGATGTGTGGAGTCTGCACATCCTCCCCGTGTGTGCGTGGGTTTCCTCCGGGTGCTCCGGTTTCCTCCCACAGTCCAAAGATGTGCAGTTTAGGTGAATTGGCCATCATAAATTGCCTTAGTGTCCAAAATTGCCCTTAGTGTTGGGTGGGGTTACTCGCTTATGGGGATAGGGTGGAGATGTGGACTTGGATAGGGTGCTCTTTTCAAGAGCCGGGCAGACTCGATGGGCCGAATGGCCTCCTTCTGCACTGTAAATTCTATGATCTATGATTTACTGTGGTCCCTGGGTAGAGTATCATGATTTCCAGTGTTCACTCGGTGGTATATCATTATTTACAGTCGTCCCCCGGCAGTATATCTTTATTTACAGTGGTACCTAGGTACTATGTCATTATTTACAGTGGTCCCTGCGTAGAATGTCATTATCTACAGTTGTCCCTGGATAGTATATCTTAATTTGCCGTGGTCCATGCGTAGTACATAATTATTTACGGTGCTACATGGGTAGAATATCATTATTTACAGTGGTCCCTGGTAGTATGTCATTCTTTACAGTGGTCCCTGGGTAGTATATCATTACTTACTGTGGTCCCTGGGTAGTATATCATTATTTACAGTCGTCCCTGGGCAGTATATCTTTATTTACAGTGACCCCTGTGTAGTAAATCAGTATTTACAGTGACCCCTGTGTAGTACATCATTATTTACAGTTGTCCCTGGGTAGTATATCATTAGTTACAGTGGCCCCTGGGTAGAATATCAGTATTTACAGTGACCCCTGTGTAGTACATCATTATTTACAGTGACCCCTGTGTAGTACATCATTATTTACAGTGGCCCCTGGGTAGAATATCATTATTTACAGTTGTCCCTCAGTATTATATCACTATTTACAGTTGTCCCTGTGTAGAATATCTTTATTTACAGTGGTCCCTGGTAGTATATCATTCTTTACAGTGGTCCCTGGTAGTATATCATTCTTTACAGTGGCCCCTGGGTAGTACATCATTATTTACTGTGGTCCCTGGGTAGTATGCCATTATTTACAGTGGCTGTGTGCAGTATATCATTATCTGCAGTGGTCCCTGGGTAGTATATCATTATTTACAATGATCACTGGATAGTATATCATTATATGCAGTGGTCCCTGGGTAGTATATCATTATTTACAGTGGTCCTTGTATAGAAAGTCTTTAATTACAGTGGTTCCTGGGCGTGATACCTTTATTTACAGTGGCCACTGTGTAGTATATCATTATTTACAATAGTCCCTGGGTGGTATAATTTTATTTACAGTGGTCCCTGGGTGGTATTTCTTTATTTACAGTGGTCACTGGCTGGTATATCATTATTGACAGTGGTCCCTGTGCAGTATATCTTATTTACAGTGGTTCCTGGGTAGGTTATTATTATTTACAATGGTCCCTGGGTGGTTTATCTTTATTTACAGTGGTCCCTGGGTGGTGTACCTTTATTTACAGTGGTCACTGGCTGGTATATCATTATTGACAGTGGTCCCTGTGCAGTATATCTTATTTACAATGGTCCCTGGGTGGCATTTCTTTATTTACAGTGGTCCCTGGGTTATTTATAAATATTAACAGAGGCCCCGGCATACAATATCATTATTTACAGTGGTCCCTGGGTAGTATATCACTATTTGCAGTGGTCCCTGGGCAGTATATCTGTATTTACAGATGATGTGGAGATGCCGGCGTTGAACTGGGGTGAGCGCAGAAAGAAGTCTTACAACACCAGGTTAAAGTCCAACAGGTTTGTTTCGATGTCACGAGCTTTCGAAGCGCTGCTCTTTCCTCAGGTGAATGAAGAGGTATGCTCCAGAAACAGATATATAGACAGATTCAAAGCTGCCAGCCAATGCTTGGAATGCGAGCATTCGCAGGTGATTAAATCTTTACAGATCCAGAGATGAGGTAACCCCAGGTTAAAGAGTGTGAATTGTACCAAGCCAGGACAGTTGGTAGGATTTCGCAGGCCAGATGGTGGGGGATGAATGTAATGCGACATGAATCCCAGGTCCCAGTTGAGGCCGCACTCATGTGTGCGGAACTTGGCTATAAGCTTCTGCTCGGCGATTCTGCGTTGTCGCGGGTCCTGAAGGCCGCCTTGGAGAACGCTTACCCGGAGATCAGAGGCTGAATGCCCTTGACGGCTGAAGTGTTCCCCGACTGGAAGGGAACATTCCTGCCTGGTGATTGTCGCGCGATGTCCGTTCATTCGTTGTTGCAGCGTCTGCATGGTCTCGCCAATGTACCACACTCCCGCAGCAGCCGCAGCCCCGCTCCCCCTCCCCCAGCAGCCGCGGCCCCCCTCACCCTCACCCCCTCGCCAAGCAGCCGCAGTCACCCTCCCCCTCCCCCAGCAGCCGCGCCCCCCCCTCAACCCTCACCCCCTCCCCCAGCAGCCCCGCTGCCCCTCCCCCAGCAGCCGCGGCCCCACTCACCCTCACCCCCTCACCCCCTCACCCCCTCCCCAAGCAGCCGCGGTCACCCTCCCCCTCCCCCAGCAGCCGCGCCCCCCATCCCCACTCCCCCAGCAGCCGCAGTCCCCCTCCACCTCCCCAGCAACTGTGGTCCCCCTCCCCAGCAGCCGCGATCCCTCCCCATTCCCCAGCAGCCGCGATCCCCCTCCCCCAGAAGCCGCCGTCCCCCCCTACCCCAGCAGCCACGATCACTCCCCCAGCAGCCGCGGTCGCCCTCCCCTCCCCCAGCAGCCGCGATCCCTCCCCCTCCCCCAGCAGCCGCGATCCCTCCCCCCTCCCCCAGCAGCCGCGGTCCCCCTCCCCCAGCAGCCGCGGTCCCCCTCCTTACCCCCAGCGGCCGCGGTCCCCCTCCCCTCCCCCAGCAGCCGCGGTCCCCCTCCTCTCCCCCAGCAGCGCAGTCCCATTCCCCCTCCCCCTGCAGACGTGGTCCCCCTCACCCAGCACCCGTAGTCCCCCTCCCTCTCCCCCAGCAACAGCGTCCCCCTCCCCAGCAGCCGCGGTCCCCCTCCCCCTCTCCCCCAGCAGCCACGGTCCCCTCTTCCTCCCCCAGCAGCCACGGTCCCCCTCCCCCAGCAGCCGCGGTCCCCCTCCCCCAGCAGCCGCGGTCCCCCTCCCCCAGCAGCCGCGGTCCCCCTCCCCCAGCAGCCGCGGTCCCCCTCCCCCAGCAGCCGCGGTCCCCCTCCCCCAGCAGCCGCGGTCCCCCTCCCCCAGCAGCCGCGGTCCCCCTCCCCCAGCAGCATTGTCTCGGGTCGGACAGTTTGATGGTGCTGTTTATTTGATGTCTATATAATGTTTATTTGGATCTGTTTTCCCTGAGATTGCCTATCCTGCCCGCTCTTCCCGCGGGCAGGGTGAGGCAGCGCCCGCCGCTGGCATCGGCCTGGAGCTGGGACACAACAAAGCAAAACAGACCAGAAGTAACTGATGGACAAAACAAAATGTGGGGAGTGCCCCAAACCGCGGGTGGAGCACAGCCCCAACAGAACAGGAAAAGAGACCAAACCTCACCCAATACCCGCCCAATGAAAGTGTGAGAATGGGGGTCAGTCCGGCAGCCCACCCCCTGCGGGGCCCAGCCAGCCCGGAAAGCTTCGAGTGTGCCCGTGGGCAGCGCCTGCCCCCGCTCCAGGGACCCCCGGCCGCCACCCAGCCCTTCCCACGGCACCCACAGCCCTCCGCCACCCAGCCCTTCCCACGGCACCCACAGCCCTCCGCCACCCAGCCCTTCCCCCGGCACCCACAGCCCTCCGCCACCCAGCCCTTCCCACGGCACCCACAGCCCGGCCCTCCGCCACCCAGCCCTTCCCCCGGCACCCACAGCCCTCCGCCACCCAGACCTTCCCACGGCACCCACAGCCGTCCGCCACCCAGCCCTGCCCCCGGCACCCACAGCCCGGCCGCCACCCAGCCCTTCCCACGGCACCGACAGCCCTCCGCCACCCAGCCCTGCCCACGGCACCCACAGCCCTCCGCCACCCAGCCCTTCCCACGGCACCCACAGCCCGGCCCTCCGCCACCCAGCCCTTCCCACGGCACCCACAGCCCTCCGCCACCCAGCCCTTCCCACGGCACCCACAGCCCTCCCCCACCCAGCCCTGCCCACGGCACCCACAGCCCTCCCCCACCCAGCCCTGCCCACGGCACCCACAGCCCTCCGCCACCCAGCCCTTCCCACGGCAACCACAGCCCTCCCCCACCCAGCCCTGCCCACGGCACCCACAGCCCTCCGCCACCCAGCCCTTCCCACGGCACCCACAGCCCTCCGCCACCCAGCCCTTCCCACGGCATCCACAGCCCGGCCCTCCGCCACCCAGCCCTTCCCACGGCACCCACAGCCCTCCCCCACCCAGCCCTTCCCACGGCACTCACAGCCCTCCGCCACCCAGCCCTTCCCACGGCACCCACAGCCCGGACCCCCACCAGCCAGCCCTTCCCCCGGCACCCACAGCCCTCCGCCACCCAGCCCTTCCCACGGCACCCACAGCCCTCCGCCACCCAGCCCTTCCCACGGCACCCACAGCCCTCCCCCACCCAGCCCTGCCCACGGCACCCACCGCCCGGACCCCCACCACCCAGCCCTTCCCCCGGCACCCACAGCCCTCCGCGACCCAGCCCTTCCCACGGCACCCACAGCCCTCCCCCACCCAGCCCTTCCCACGGCACCCACAGCCCGGACCCCCACCACCCAGCCCTTCCCCCGGCACCCACAGCCCTCCGCCACCCAGCCCTTCCCACGGCACCCACCGCCCTCCCCACCCAGCCCTGCCCACGGCACCCACAGCCCGGCCCTCCGCCACCCAGCCCTGCCCACGGCACCCACCGCTCTCCGCCACCCAGCCCTGCCCACGGCACCCACCGCCCTCCGCTCCGCCACCCAGCCCTTCCCACGGCACCCACCGCCCTCCGCCACCCAGCCCTTCCCACGGCACCCACCGCCCTCCCCACCCAGCCCTGCCCACGGCACCCACAGCCCGGCCCTCCGCCACCCAGCCCTGCCCACGGCACCCACCGCTCTCCGCCACCCAGCCCTGCCCACGGCACCCACCGCCCTCCGCTCCGCCACCCAGCCCTTCCCACGGCACCCACCGCCCTCCGCTCCGCCAGCCACCCGAGTGGAGATTGGCGGAGGTGCGGATTCCTGAGCAGCGCCTCCCTTACGACAGCCGCCACTCCTGACGGGGGAGAGCTGCGGCGCCTGGAGACCGTGTTCCAGACTTTGAGGAGGTCCTGGTACAAGACGGGCAGCGCCAACAGAGAGTTCCGAAGACCCTGCTGGTCCACAGACAGGAGCCGCACGTCGTAGTTCAGGCCGAGCCCCTGGGGGGAGAAACCCGTCGCCAGGGCCCCACCGTGGAGGAGGCTCAGCGTACAGGTAACGCTGCAGAGTCTGAGGGTGGAAAGTGGCAGTCTGGGTGCGGAGGCACACCAGCGCCTGACCGCCCTCCGCCATCGGGAGACTCCAGACCTCCGCAGCGACCCCGTGCAGTCGATTGTCCCGGAGGAACCGAAGCCGGGCTCTCTGGATGGTGGGACAAAGCCAGGGGGGGGAGTCAGTGACCAGCCGGGACCACAGCATGGAGGCGATCAGCTGGTTTATGACGAGAAATCGGCCCCTGGGGGACAGCACTCGGAGCCGTCCTGTCCAGCGTCCCAGGCCAGCGGTGACCTTGGTCTCCAGCTCCTGCCCGTTCGCCGGCCAGGCTCCCTCTGCCGGGCAAAGATGGACTCCCAGGTAGAGGCTGTTGGTCCGACTCCAGCTGAAGGGCCCGAGCTCCTCCGGGAGGGGGTCCACCTGCCACGGACCGACCAGGAGTCCGGAACATTTGGCCCAGTTGATCCGTGGGGAGGACGCGGCGGAGTAGACAGCTTGGCTCTCTCGCATCCTCCGGGGGTCCCCGGGGTCAGTGACCATGAGGAACACGGCATCAGCGTCCGCCGAGAGGACCACCCCCCCGTCCGGCTCCCGCAGAACCAGCCCCGTGAACCCCCTCCGCAGGAGGCACAGGAAAGGCCCCACGCAGAGGGAATAATGTTGGCCGGACAGGGGGCAGCCCTGACGCACTCCTCTCCCAAAGCGAAGGGTGCCCCGTCAGGGACCCGTTAACCTTAATCAGACTCTCCGAGGCGGCGGACAGTAACCGGATCCGGGCCACAAAATACCACCCGAACCCGACAGCTCGCAGAGTCCCGAGCAAATCCCCGGGCCCCACCCTGTCGAACGCCTTCTCCTGGTCAAGAGACAGGAAGGCGCTCGACATACCTGGTCCCGTGTCTGTTCTTCTTTTCTGTTTTCTGTTTTATTTGTTTTTATATAAGGCGGGAACCGGAAGTTCGACCCGCGGACCTCTGGAAAGTCCCCCCCCCCCACCAATAAATTCTGGTGGAGAGGAAACCTGAGACACTACACGTGTAGTGTCTCCCACCCGCCCTCCTCCTCTAACCTAATGATAAGACCCATTGGTGTAAGGTAAGTGCCATATTATATTATTATATTATTAGCATTGTGCAGGTCAAGGTTCGGAGGTGGAGGAGCAGTCTCTGTCAGCGAGAGAACCTGAGAACATCTAAGACACTCAGAGGGTAAGAAGGTAGGTAAGTGATTTTTACTTATTTTCAATTTTATACCTTTTTTCAAATTGTGTGTGTCGGGGGGAAACTAAAGTGACATCACAGAAAAGCTGTGGCCTGAGTGGCTGGTTGGGATTCTACCCTATATTTAAAAAAAATTTGAGTATTTGGTAACTAATTAAACATAATAACTTAATTATAATTTAGAGGGATATCTAAGCCAGAGATCGGAGAGTATTATAGTTAGCTATCGCATTTCTATTAGAAATCTAGTGCTAGGAAACAGATAGTTGACAGTAACTTTGAAATTTAAAAAAAAATATTTTTAAAAAAAGACAAATTTTAATTTTAATTTTAATTAATTGACGCAACGTCAGTTAGAGGGGTGCTGTGCTCTGACTGTGAGATGTGGCAGGTCCGGGAGGCTTCCAGCGTCCCGGATGGCTTCATCTGCAGAAAGTGCACCCAACTGGAGCTCCTCACAGACCGCATGGTTCAGTTGGAGCAGCAATTGGATGCACTTAGGAGCATGCAGGTGTCGGAAAGCGTCTTTGATCGCAGTTATGTAAATGTGGCCACACCCAAGGTGCAGGCAGAGAAATGGGTGACCACCAGAAAGGGCAGGCAGTCAGTGCAGGAATCCACTGTGGTTGTCCCGCTCTCAAACAGATATACCCCTTTGGATACTGTCGGGGGGATAGCCTATCAGGGGAAAACAGCAGCAGCCAGAGCAGTGGCACCACGGCTGGCTCTGATGTTCAGAAGGGAGGGTCAAAGCGCAGAAGAGTAATAGTAATAGGGGACTCTATAGTCAGGGGCACAGATAGGCGCTTCTGTGGATGTGAAAAAGACTCCAGGATGGTATGTTGCCTCCCTGGTGCCAGGGTCCAGGATGTCTCTGAACGGGTAGAGGGAATCCTGAAGGGGGAGGGCAAACAGGCAGAGGTCGTTGTACATATTGGTACTAACGACATAGGCAGGAAGGGGCATGAGGTCCTGCAGCAGGAGTTCAGGGAGCTAGGCAGAAAGTTAAAAGACAGGACCTCGAGGGTTGTAATCTCGGGATTACTCCCTGTGCCACGTGCCAGTGAGGCTAGAAATAGGAAGATAGAGCAGATAAACACGTGGCTAAACAGCTGGTGTAGGAGGGAGGGTTTCCATTATCTGGACCACTGGGAGCTCTTCCGGGGCAGGTGTGACCTGTATAAGAAGGACAGGTTGCATCTAAACCGGAGAGGCATAAATATGCTGGCCGCGAGGTTTGCTAGTGTCACACTGGAGGGTTTAAACTAGTATGGCAGGGGGGTGGGCACGGGAGCAATAGGTCAGAAGGTGAGAGCATTGAGGGAGAACTAGGGAATAGGGACAGTGTGGCTCTGAGCTAGAGCAGATGGGGAGAAGTTGCTGAACACAGCGGGTCTGGTGGCCTGAAGTGCATATGTTTTAATGCAAGGAGCATTACGGGTAAGGCAGATGAACTTAGAGCTTGGATTAGTACTTGGAACTATGATGTTGTTGCCATTACAGAGACCTGGTTGAGGGAAGGGCAGGATTGGCAGCTAAACGTTCCAGGATTTAGATGTTTCAGGCGGGATAGAGGGGGATGTAAAAGGGGAGGCGGAGATGCGCTACTTGTTCGGGAGAATATCACAGCTGTACTGCGAGAGGACACCTCAGAGGGCAGTGATGCTATATGGGTAGAGATCAGGAATAAGAAGGGTGCAGTCACAATGTTGGGGGTATACTACAGGCCTCCCAACAGCCAGCGGGAGATAGAGGAGCAGATAGGTAGACAGATTTTGGAAAAGAGTAAAAACAACAGGGTTGTGGTGATGGGGGACTTCAACTTCCCCAATATTGACTGGGACTCACTTAGTGCCAGGGGCTTAGACGGGGCGGAGTTTGTAAGGAGCATCCAGGAGGGCTTCTTAAAACAATATGTAAACAGTCCAACTAGGGAACGGGCGATACTGGACCTGGTATTGGGGAATGAGCCCGGCCAGGTGGTAGATGTTTCAGTAGGGGAGCATTTCGGTAACAGTGACCACAATTCAGTAAGTTTTAAAGTACTGATGGACAAGGATAAGAGTGGTCCGAGGATGAATGTGCTAAATTGGGGGAAGGCTAATTATAACAATATTAGGCGGGAACTGAAGAACATAGATTGGGGGCGGATGTTTGAGGGCAAATCAACATCTGACATGTGGGAGGCTTTCAAATTGCAGTTGAAAGGAATACGTGACCGGCATGTTCCTGTGAGGAAGAAAGATAAATACGGCAATTTTCGGGAACCTTGGATGACGAGTGATATTGTAGGCCTCGTCAAAAAGAAAAAGGAGGCATTTGTCAGGGCTAAAAGGCTGGGAACAGACGAAGCCTGCGTGGAATATAAGGAAAGTAGGAAGGAACTTAAGTAAGGAGTCAGGAGGGCTAGAAGGGATCACGAAAAGTGAAAAGGATAGGCAAGGGAATCTATGTGTGGAGCCAGAGGAAATGGGCGAGGTACTAAATGAATACTTTGCATCAGTATTCACCAAAGAGAAGGAATTGGTAGATGTTGAGTCTGGAGAAGGGGGTGTAGAAAGCCTGGGTCACATTGTGATCCAAAAAGACGAGGTGTTGGGTGTCTTAAAAAATATTAAGGTAGATAAGTCCCCAGGGCCTGATGGGATCTACCCCAGAATACTGAAGGAGGCTGGAGAGGAAATTGCTGAGGCTTTGACAGTAATCTTTGGATCATCGCTGTCTTCAGAGGATGTCCCGGAGGACTGGAGAATAGCCAATGTTGTTCCTCTGTTTAAGAAGGGTAGCAAGGATAATCCCGGGAACTACAGGCCTGTGAGCCTTACTTCAGTGGTAGGGAAATTACTGGAGAGAATTCTTCAAGACAGGATCAGGGGTGAGCTGGCAAGGTGGATACAGAACTGGCTAGGCCATAGAAGGCAGAGAGTAGCAATGGAGGGATGCGTTTCTAATTGGAGGGCTGTGACCAGTGGTGTTCCACAGGGATCAGTGCTGGGACCTTTGCTCTTTGTAGTATATATAAATGATTTGGAGGAAAATGTAACTAGTCTGATTAGTAAGTTTGCAGACGACACAAAGGTTGGTGGAATTGCGGATAGCGATGAGGACTGTCGGAGGATACAGCAGTATTTAGATTGTCTGGAGACTTGGACGGAGAGATGGCAGATGGAGTTTAATCTGCACAAATGTGAGGTATTGCATTTTGGAAGGTTTAATGCAGGTAGGGAATATACGTTGAATGGTAGAACCCTCAAGAGTATTGAAAGTCAAAGAGATCTAGGAGTACAGGTCCACAGGTCATTGAAAGGGGCAACACAGGTGGAGAAGGTAGTCAAGAAGGCATACGGCATGCTTGCCTTCATTGGCCGGGGCATTGAGTATAAGAATTGGCAAGTCATGTTGCAGCTGTATAGAACCTTAGTTAGGCCACACTTGGAGTATAGTGTTCAATTCTGGTCGCCACACTACCAGAAGGATGTGGAGGCTTTAGAGAGGGTGCAGAAGAGATTTACCAGAATGTTGCCTGGTATGGAGGGCATTAGCTATGAGGAGCGATTAAATAAACTCGATTTGTTCTCACTGGAACGCCCACCTCAGGCAGAGAGGTGGGAGGACAGGGTCCGCAGTCTCCAATGGTCCCACTCCCACCTCAGGCAGAGGGGTGGGAGGACAGGGTCCGCAGTCCCCAGTGGTCCCACTCCCACCTCAGGCAGAGGGGTGGGAGGACAGAGTCCGCAGTCCCCAATGGTCCCACTCCCACCTCAGGCAGAGGGGTGGGAGGACAGTGTCCGCAGTCCCCAATGGTCCCACTCCCACCTCAGGCAGAGGGGTGGGAGGACAGGAGGCCGGGCCTGCAGCCCTGGATGGTCCCACTCCCACCTCAGGCAGAGGGGTGGGAGGACAGGAGGCCGGGCCTGCAGCCTTGGATGGTCCCACTCCCACCTCAGGCAGAGGGGCGGGAGGACAGGAGTACGGGCCTGCAGCCCTGGATGGTCCCAGTCCCAACTCAGGCAGAGGGGTGGGAGGACAGGAGGCCGGGCCTGCAGCCCTGGATGGTCCCACTCCCACCTCAGGCAGAGGGGTGGGAGGACAGGAGGCTGGGCCTGCAGCCCTGGATGGTCCCACTCCCACCTCAGGCAGAGGGGTGGGAGGACAGGAGGTTGGGCCTGCAGCCCTGGATGGTCCCAGTCCCACCTCAGGCAGAGGGGTGGGAGGACAGGAGGCCGGGCCTGCAGCCCTGGATGGTCCCAGTCCCACCTCAGGCAGAGGGGTGGGAGTACAGGAGGCCGGGCCTGCAGCCCTGGATGGTCCCACTCCCACCTCAGGCAGAGGGGTGGGGGACAGGAGGCTGGGCCTGCAGCCCTGGATGGTCCCACTCCCACCTCAGGCAGAGGGGTGGGAGGACAGGAGGCTGGGCCTGCAGCCCTGGATGGTCCCAGTCCCACCTCAGGCAGAGGGGTGGGAGTACAGGAGGCCGGGCCTGCAGCCCTGGATGGTCCCACTCCCACCTCAGGCAGAGGGGTGGGGGACAGGAGGCTGGGCCTGCAGCCCTGGATGGTCACACTCCCACTAGACACAACACAAGCTGGGACAGGTAGGATCGGGGAACTCCACTTCCTCACACCACCAACAGCTCTCACTTCAAGCTCTCTCACTTCACACTGAAGCTCCACTCAGCAACACACACAGACACACACTGAACAAGAGGGGCAATGTTTTCAGTGAAGTGGGAGGATTGGTCCCTCAGACTCAGATTCATCCTCAGTGAGCTGTGAGCAAACTCCAGCCCCAGTCTCTGACACGTGTGGAATGTCTGTCTCTGAGGACAGCTCACTATTGACATGTAAATGACTGACAAGAGATACCAATCTCCTTACTGTTGATAAATTACACAGCATTGGATCCAGCAACTGCTGTCTTAACACAATCCTCCCACAGGGACCACATTTCTGTATAACAGAATTGAAGCATAAGTTAAAATTCTATTGGGAAATGATTAAAAACAGTATTGGTTGAGATCCCCTCAGAGATCTGTGTGCAGACCTACCCCCTGACTTTCTGTCATGAATGTTTTCAGTCTGTCCGCTGTGATTATTCACTAAAGATGTGTCTTCACAGGAGAGGCCAGAGGCATTTGTCCTGTCTGTGGTTATGTTAATTCAGGGCACAGCAACAGATCTAGCAAAGTCCTGTGCTTACTTCAGTCTTGATGTTAATATTTATTTCCTCCTGAGTTTCTGACTAGTTTGGGATGTCTATTCCTCTGTCTCCCAAGGACAGCTTTCTATACTCTGAGTAAAGACCGGCAAGGAACCCCAGGACATTGCTGCCGTGGGAGTCTTTGATGGGGACAATCTTATTCTGTTCCTCACAGACAGATTTCCTCAGTGAGCTGCTCTATAAATTGGGATTCAATTTGATTTTTCCCACTGGGAGATTTAAATTTTATTCCTGAATAAATACAGGGTCATCGGCAACAACATCATTTTATTAGTCAAGGAGGTTCAATGGGATTTTTCACTGAATTCCTCTGATGTCAATTTCTGAGATTAGAATTTAAAATGAAACAATTTGGATTCAATGAAAACGGTCAGTTTGATAACCCCAACTGATTTCTGTTAACTCGCCCCTCACGTTCCTCTCTCTCCTTTTTTTAATTTGGGGAATTCTGCAGGCAGCTTGTGCACAGGAAGAGCCCAAAATTGGGGCACTTTCAGAATTAAGTTCAGAGTCTCTGAAGATGGATGTCTTTCTCTCTTTCTACTCGAAGGTGTACAAACTGACAGCACGCAGACTGATTGCACAGTAAGATTCCACAGTCAGAAATGTGATCATGGTGGAAAATTCCCCACAGTGCTATGGGGAGAGCGGGATTAGTTTGGGGATTGACACAGGGCTGTGGGGAGAGTGGGATTAGTTTGGGGATTGACACAGGGCTGTTGGGAGAGCGGGAGTAGTTTGGGGATTGACACAGGGCTGTGGGGCGAGTGGGATTAGTTTGGGGATTGACACAGGGCTGTGGGGAGAGTACGATTAGTATTGGTGATTGACCAGGGCTGTGGGGAGAGTGGGATTAGTTTGGGGATTTACACAGGGCTATGGTGAGAGTGGGATTAGTTTGGGGATTGACACAGGGCTATGAGGAGAGAGTGGGGCAGTGGGATTAGTTTGGGGATTGATACAGGGCTATGGGGAGAGCGCGGGACAGTGGGATTAGTTTGGGGATTGATACAGCGTTACATGGGGAGAGTGGGGCAGAGCGATTAGTCTGGGGATTGATACAGGGCTATGGGGAGAGAGCCGGCAGTGGGATTAGTTTGGGGATTGATACAGGGATAAGGGGAGAGAGTGGGGCAGTGGAATCAGTTTGGGGATTGATGCAGGGCTATGGGGAGAGAGCCGGGCAGTGGGATTAGTTTGGGGATTGATACAGGGTTACATGGAGAGAGTGGGGCAGAGCAATTAGTCTGGGGATTGATACAGTGCTATGGGGAGAGAGCCGGGCAGTGGGAGTAGTTTGGGGATTGATACAGGGCTATGGGGAGAGAGTGGGGCAGTGGGATTAGTTTGGGGATTGATACAGGGATATGGGGAGAGAGTGGGGCAGTGGAATTAGTTTGGGTATTGATACAGGGTTATGGGGAGAGAGTGGGGCTGTGGAATTAGTTTGGGTATTGATACAGGGATATGGGGAGAGAGTGGGGCAGTGGAATTATATTGGGTATTGATACAGGGCTATGGGGAGAGAGTGGGGCAGTGGGATTAGTTTGGGGATTGATACAGGGCTATGGGGAGAGAGTGGGGCAGTGGGAATAGTTTGGGGATTGATACAGGGCTATGGGGAGAGAGTGGGGCAGTGGAATTTGTTTGGGGATTGATACAGGGCTATGAGGAGAGAGCCGGGCATTGGGATTAGATTGGGGATTAATTCAGAGGTACAGGGAGAGTGTGGGGCAGTGGGATTAGTTTGGGGATTTATATAGGGCTTTGGGGAGGGAGTGGGACAGTGGAATTAGTTTGGGGATTGATACAGGGTTACATGGAGAGAGTGGGGCAGAACGATTATTCTGGGGATTGATACAGGGCTATGGGGAGAGAGCGGGGCAGTGGGATTAGTTTGGGGATTGATACAGGGCTATGGGGGGAGAGCCGGGCAGTGGGATTAGTTTGGGGATTGATACAGGGCTATGGGGCGAGAGCGGGGCAGTGGGATTAGTCTGGGGATTGATACAGGGCTATGGGGAGAGAGGCGGGCAGTGGGAGTATTTTGGGGGATTGATACAGGGATATGGGGAGAGAGTGGGGCAGTGGGATTAGTTTGGGATTGATACAGGGCTATGGGGAGAGAGCCGGGCAGTGGGATTAGTTTGGGGATTGATTCAGAGTTACAGGGAGAGTGTGGGGCATTGGGATTAGTTTGGGGATTTATACAGGGTTATGGGGAGAGAGTGGGGCAGTGGGATTAATTTGGGGATTGATACAGGGCTATGGGGAGAGAGTGGGGCAGTGGGATTAGTTTGGGATTGATACAGGGCTATGGGGAGAGAGTGGGGCAGTGGGATTAATTTGGGGATTGATACAGGGCAATGGGGAGAGAGCTGGGCAGTGGGATTAGTTTGGGGATTGATACAGGGCTATGGGGAGAGAGTGGGGCAGTGGGATTAGTTTGGGATTGATACAGGGTTATGGGGAGAGAGCGGGGCAGTGGGATTAATTTGAGGATTGATACAGGGCTATGGGGAGAGAGTGGGGCAGTGGGATTAATTTGGGGATTGATACAGGGCAATGGGGAGTGAGCTGGGCAGTGGGATTAGTTTGGGATTGATACAGGGCTATGGGGAGAGAGTGGGACTGTGGGATTAGTTTGGACATTGATACAGGGCTATGGGGAGAGAGCGGGGCAGTGGGATTAGTTTGGGGATTGATACAGGGCTATGGGGAGAGAGCGGGGCAGTGGGATTAGTTTGGGGACTGATACAGATTTACAGGGAGAGTGTGGGGCATTGGGATTAGTTTGGGGATTTATACAGGGCTATGGGGAGAGAGTGGGGCAGTGGGATTAGTTTGGGATTGATACAGGGTTATGGGGAGAGAGCGGGGCAGTGGGATTAATTTGAGGATTGATACAGGGCTATGGGGAGAGAGTGGGGCAGTGGGATTAATTTGGGGATTGATACAGGGCAATGGGGAGAGAGCTGGGCAGTGGGATTAGTTTGGGATTGATACAGGGCTATGGGGAGAGAGTGGGACTGTGGGATTAGTTTGGACATTGATACAGGGCTATGGGGAGAGAGCGGGGCAGTGGGATTAGTTTGGGGATTGATACAGGGCTACGGAGAGAGAGCGTGGCAGTGGGATTAGTTTGGGGATTGATACAGGGCTATGGGGAGAGAGCGGGGCAGTGGGATTAGTTTGGGGAATGATACAGGGCTATGGGGAGAGAGCGGGGCAGTGGGATTAGTTTGGGGATTGATACAGGGCTATGGGGAGAGAGTGTGGCAGTGGGATTAGTTTGGGGAATGATACAGGGCTATGGGGAGAGAGCGGGGCAGTGGGATTAGTTTGGGGATTGATACAGGGCTATGGGGAGAGAGTGGGACTGTGGGATTAGTTTGGGCATTGATACAGGGCTATGGGGAGAGAGCGGGGCAGTGGGATTAGTTTGGGGATTGATACAGGGCTATGGGGAGAGAGCATGGCAGTGGGATTAGATTGGGGATTGATACAGGGCTATGGGGAGAGAGTGGGGCAGTGGAATTAGTTTGGGGATTGATACAGGGCTATGGGGAGAGAGCGGGGCAGTGGGATTAGTTTGGGGATTAATTCAGGGCTATGGGGAGAGAGCGGTGCAGTGGGATTAGTTTGAGGATTGATACAGGGCTATGGGGAGAGAGTGGGGCCGTGGGATTAGTTTGGGGATTGATACAGGGCTATGGGGAGAGAGCGGGACAGTGGGATTAGTTTGGGATTGATACAGGGCTATGGGGAGAGAGCATGGCAGTGGGATTAGTTTGGGGATTGATACAGGGCTATGGGGAGAGAGTGGGGCAGTGGGATTAGTTTGGGGATTGATACCGGGCTATGGGGAGAGAGCGGGGCAGTGGGATTAGTTTGGGGATTAATACAGGGCTATGGGGAGAGAGCGGTGCAGTGGGATTAGTTTGAGGATTGATACAGGTCTATGGGGAGAGAGCGGGACAGTGGGATTAGTTTGGGATTGATACAGGGCTATGGGGAGAGAGCGGGGCAGTGGGATTAGTTTGGGGATTGATACAGGGCTGTGGGGAGAGAGCGGGGCAGTGGGATTAGTTTGGGGATTGACACAGGGCTATGGGGAGAGAGCGGGGCAGTGGGATTAGTTTGGGGATTGATACAGGGCTATGGGGAGAGAGCGGGGCAGTGGGATTATTTTGGGGATTGATACAGGGCTATGGGGAGAGAGCCGGGCAGTGGGAATAGTTTGCGGATTGATGCAGGGCTATGGGGAGAGATTGGGGCAGTGGGATTAGTTTGGGATTGATACAGGGCTATGGGGAGAGAGTTGGGCAGTGGGATTAGTTTGGGGATTGATACAGGGCTTTGGGGAGCGAGTGGGGCAGTGGGATTAGTTTGGGGATTTATATAGGGCTTTGGGGAGAGAGCATGGCAGTGGGATTAGTTTGGGGATTGATACAGGGCTATGGGGAGAGAGTGGGGCAGTGGGATTAGTTTGGGGATTGATACAGGGCTATGGGGAGAGAGCGGGGCAGTGGGATTAGTTTGGGGATTGATACAGGGCTATGGGGAGAGAGCAGGGCAGTGGGATTAGTTTGGGGATTAATACAGGGCTATGGGGAGAGAGCGGGGCAGTGGGATTAGTTTGAGGATTGATACAGGGCTATGGGGAGAGAGTGGGGCCATGGGATTAGTTTGGGGATTGATACAGGGCTATGGGGAGAGAGCGGGACAGTGGGATTAGTTTGGGATTGATACAGGGCTATGGGGAGAGAGCGGGGCAGTGGGATTAGTTTGGGGATTGATACAGGGCTGTGGGGAGAGAGTGGGGCAGTGGGATTAGTTTGGGGATTGATACAGGGCTATGGGGAGAGAGCGGGGCAGTGGGATTAGTTTGGGGATTGATACAGGGCTATGGGGAGAGAGCGGGGCAGTGGGATTAGTTTGGGGTTGATACAGGGCTATGGGGAGAGAGCGGGGCAGTGGGATTATTTTGGGGATTGATACAGGGCTATGGGGAGAGAGCCGGGCAGTGGGAGTAGTTTGCGGATTGATGCAGGGCTATGGGGAGAGATCGACGCAGTGGGATTAGTTTGGGGATTGATACAGGGCTATGGGGAGAGAGCGGGGCCGTCGGATTAGTTTGCGGATTAATACAGGGCTATGGGGAGAGAGTGGGACAGTGGGATTAGTTTGGGAATGATACAGGGCTATGGGGAGAGAGCGGGGCAGTGGGATTAGTTTGGGATTGATACAGGGCTATGGGGAGAGAGTGGGACAGTGGGATTAGTTTGGGAATGATACAGGGCTATGGGGAGACAGTGGGGCAGTGAGATTAGTTTGGGATTGATACAGGGCTATGGGGAGAGAGCGGGGCATTGGGATTAGTTTGGGGATTGATACAGGGCTATGGGGAGAGAGCGGGGCCGTGGGATTAGTTTGGGGATTAATACAGGGCTATGGGGAGAGAGTGGGGCAGTGGGATTAGTTTGGGGATTGATACAGGGCAATAGCAGAGCGGGGCAGCGTCCTTCAGCCCTGGAGGGGCCTAAAGTAATGTCCAAAGCTGCCCCACACCCTCAGCAGGTGGCAAAGCGGCCGGACGACACTTCAGACCTGCCGGAGCCCAAAACAAAGTCTGTCGCTGAAGCCCCAGGTGGTCCCACTCCCACCTCAGGCAGAGGGGTGGGAGGACAGGATGCTGGGCCTGCAGACCTGGATGGTCCCAGTCCCACCTCAGACAGAGGGGTGGGAGGACAGGAGGCTGGGCCTGCAGCCCTGGATGGTCCCAGCCCCACCTCAGGCAGAGGGGTGGGAGGACAGGAGGCTGGGCCTGCAGCCCTGGATGGTCCCAGTCCCACCTCAGGCAGAGGGGTGGGAGGACAGGAGGCCGGGCCTGCAGACCTGGATGCTCCCAGTCCCACCTCAGGCAGAGGGGCGGGAGGACAGGAGGCCGGGCCTGCAGACCTGGATGGTCCCACTCCCACCTCAGGCAGAGGGGTGGGAGGACAGGAGGCTGGGCCTGCAGCCCTGGATGGTCCCACTCCCACCTCAGGCAGAGGGCTGGGAGGACAGGAGACTCGGCCTGCAGCCCTGGATGGTCCCACTCCCACCTCAAGCAGAGGGGTGGGAGGACAGGAGGCTGGGCCTGCAGCCTGGATGGTCCCACTCCCACCTCAGACAGAGAGGTGGGAGGACAGGAGGCTGGGCCTGCAGCCCTCGATGTTCCCACTCCCACCTCAGGCAGAGGGGTGATCAAACCGTGATCTTTATCAATGATGAGAAGGCGGAAACAGTGGAAGTTTAAACTGGACAGATATTTCACAGCTGGATTCACACAATACAGACAGCAATGTATCGTAGATTGTGGAAGTGCCACAAATGTTGTCAAATGCAGGACGCGGGGTCCCTCAATGTTTCAATCTTGCTGAGAGACTGTCAGCCCACAGGGACAACATTTCTGTTTAATAGGACTGATGGACAAGTTAAAATAGTTCCATTTCAAAGTTTAAAATAACCAGTCATTGCTCTGTGCAGCTTTCGGAATCTGTCAGTGGAATTTACTTCACACAGGCAAGTTTAACAAGTGTATGGGGAACTGATTAGAAGTTTTGATGGAGATATTCCTGCATTGTGGAAAGGTGTGAGATCTATTTAGGGTTGGGAAATGGATTGAGGATCAAAGGATGCAGTTGTTTTTTAACTACATTAGACTGAGAGCCTTGAAGATTCACAACTTCCATGTGCTGTGAGGAAGGATTGATTAACCAAGGCCTATTATTCAAATACTTCAGACAAGTGAATAAGCTACAGGAACATTGAATATAGAGACAGAGACAAGCAGACACCTGTAATCGGAGCTTAAACTTCACGTTTGAATGTGAAGGGCTGAAATAAACAAGAGTCCACCCTGGGATTCGGTGCAATTTAAGTTCTGCTTTTCCAAAAAATAAAAATAACTATCTGCAATGAAAAATTCCTTGGACAGGACAGATGGATTTTGACTCTGTATTTAACCCCAGACAGTATTTGTGTTGTGAGTGTTTGATGGGCAGTGTAGATGGAGCTTTACTCTGAAACACTGGAATTCAGTCTCAGGGCTGATTTAATCAAAATGCTTCAGAATAATAATTGATATTGTACATCTCGTGTGTGTCTCAGTGACAGCTCTGAAACATGTACAGCACAATCTCATCCTGTTTCTGTGTCTCTCTCTCTCTCGCTGAAATTAGCTGGTCCATTTCCTAAATTACCACCTTTCAAAAGGGCTCCATTGCCTGTGAAGCAGTTTGTGATACCCAAAGGTTATGAAAAGTGCTTCAGAATTATCTGTCCCCAAGCTGCTGTGAGGATGTTCAGAGTCAGTGTGTGACTTGGGTCACACACAGGCCAGATACACCTCTCCAAGTTAAAGGTGGAGAATGGATCTCGCTCCATTTGAAAGATGTATTGACCCAGTCTGTCTGAGTTTGAGTATCTGTGTTTCTGTACATGTGTGTGTGTGTTGAGGGGGGGGGGGGGGGGTTATGTGTGGCATTCTTTAGGCGGCACTGGAAGTTACACGGTAGCACAGTGGTTAGCACTACGGCCTCACAGCTCCAGAGCCCCAGGTTCGAATCCCGGCTTGGGTCACAGTCTGTGCGGAGTCTGCACGTTCTCCGCTTGTCCGCGTGGGTTTCTCCCGGGTGCTCCGGTTTCCCCCCTGACGTCCCGAAGGACGTGCTGTTTGGTGAATTGGACATTATGTATTCTCCCTCAGTGTACCCGAACAGGCGCCAGAGTTTGGAGACTAGGGACTTTTCTTAGTAACTTCATTGCAGTGTGTGACTGTGTGTCTGTGTGTGTCTGTGTGTGTGTGTGTGCCTGTGTGTGCGTGTGTGTGTGTGTCTGTGTGTGTGTGTGTGTGCCTGTGTGTGTGTGTGCCTGTGTGTGTGTGTGCCTGTGTGTGTGCCTGTGTGTGTGTCTGTGTGTGTCTGTGTGTGTCTGTGTGTGTGTGTGTGTGTATCTGTGTGTCTCAGTTTGGCTTTGTTGAGTACTGATTGAAGATAATGAGATAGAACGTTTGATAGAAAGTTTGGCAGCATTGTCGGTGTAAACAATAATGACAGAGACAGTGTGAACCCTGAAGAGAGCGCCATACCTGGGCCCACTCTCCTACCCCGTCGCTGTCACCCCACCTAACCTGAACATCTTTAGATACTGTGGGCAATTTGGATTGATCACCGCCAACCCACCTAACCTGCACGTCTTTGGGCGGTGGGAGGAAACCGGAGCACCCGGAGGAAACCCACGCAGACACGGGGAGAACTTCCAGACTCCGCACAGACAGTGACCCAAGCCGGGAATCGAACCTGGGACCCTGTAGCTGTGAGGCAGCAGTGCTAACCACTGTTCAGTCCCGGCGCTGGGTCACTGTCCGTGTGGAGTTTGCACATTCTCCCCGTGTTAGCCTGGGTCTCACCCCCACAACCCAAAGATGTGCAGGGCAGGTGGATTGGCCACACTAAGTTGCCCCTGAATTGGAAAAACTGAACTGGGCTCTGAATTTATTGAAACAATCTTTTTATTGCCGTTTCCACAATTCTGTGCATTGCGGCTAGTTTACATTTCTCAGAGAGTGAAAAGGCTTTCTCTTACGTTTCTATCGTTACAAACTGTTGCCGTTCAGTTCGGCGTGTCTGCACCCCCCCCCCCCCAACCCCCCTTTCCCTAACCCTTCCCCTCTCTCCCCCGCAGACCCTCCGTGATGCCCTTCCTGGCCGACCTGGTGTGTGACAATAATGACAGAGGCAGTGTGGAGGTTACGCAGAGGGTAGTGGGTGCCTGGAACTCGCTACCGGAGGAGGTGGTGGAAGCAGGGACGATAGGGACATTTAAGGGGCATCTTGACAAATATATGAATAGGATGGGAATAGAGGGATACGGACCCAGGAAGTGTAGAAGATTGTAGTTTAGTCGGGCAGCATGGTCGGCACGGGCTTGGAGGGCCGAAGGGCCTGTTCCTGTGCTGTACATTTCTTTGTTCTTTGTTTGTTTGACCCTCTGCTCCTTGTTTACCCCCTTACCCCCCCCTTTCTTTTCTCCCTCCATCGGTTTCAGCCGTGTTCTTTCAGTGGATTGGGGGGGGGGTTCCCCCTCCCCATCTCTCTCAGTGGGGGAAGGGGTCCCCCTCCATCCCTCTCGGTGGGGGGAGGGGGGGGTTCCCCCCCTCCATCTCTCTCGGTGGGGGGGGGATGTTCCCCCCTCTCCATCTTCCTCGGTGGGGTGGGGGTTCCCCCCTCTCCATCTCTCTCGGTGGGAGGTTATTCCCCCTCTCCATCTTTCTCGGTAGGGGGGGTTCCCCCCTCTCCATCCCTCTCAGTGGGGGGGGGGTTTCCCCCTCTCCATCCCTCTCGGTAGGGGGGATCCCCCCTCTCCATCCCTCTCGGTGGGGAGGTGGCTCCCCCTCTCCATCTCTCTCGGTGGGGGGGGGTTCCCCCCTCTCCATCCCTCTCGGTGGGGGTGGTGGTTCCCCCTCTCCATCTCTCTCGGTGGGGGTGGGGGTTCCCCCCTCTCCATCCCTCCTGGTGGGGGGGTTCCCCCCTCTCCATCTCACTCGGTGGGGGGGGGGGCTTCCCCCTCTCCATCCCTCTCGGTGGGGGGGGTCCCCCCTCTTGATCTCTCTCGGTGGAGGGGGGGGTCCCCCCTCTCCATCCCTCTCAGTGGGGGGGGGTTCCCCCCTCTCCATCTCTCTCGGTGTGGGGGGATTCCCCCTCTCCATCTCTCTCGGTGGGGTGGGGGTTCCCCCCTCTCCATCCCTCTCGGTGGGGGGGGTCCCCCTCTCCATCTCTCTCGGTGGGGGGTCCCCCCTCTCCATCACTCTCAGTGGGGGGGGTGTTACCCCCTCTCCATCTCTCTCATAGAACATTACAGCGCAGTACAGGCCCTTCGGCCCTCGATGTTGCGCCGACCTGTGAAACCACTCTAAAGCCCATCTACACTATTCCCTTATCGTCCATATGTCTATCCAATGACCATTTGAATGCCCTTAGTGTTGGCGAGTCCACTACTGTTGCAGGCAGGGCATTCCACGCCCTTACTACTCTCTGAGTAAAGAACGTACCTCTGACATCTGTCTTATATCTATCTCCCCTCAATTTAAAGCTATGTCCCCTCGTGCTAGACATCACCATCCGAGGAAAAAGACTCTCACTGTCCACCCTATCCAATCCTCTGATCATCTTGTATGCCTTAATTAAGTCACCTCTTAACCTTCTTCTCTCTATCGAAAACAGCCTCAAGTCCCTCAGCCTTTCCTCATAAGATCTTCCCTCCATACCAGGCAACATTCTGGTAAATCTCCTCTGCACCCTTTCCAATGCTTCCACATCCTTCCTATAATGCGGCGACCAGAACTGTATGCAATTCTCCAAATGCAGCCGCACCAGAGTTTTGTACAGCTGCAACATGACCTCATGGCTCCGAAACTCAATCCCCCTGCCAATAAAAGCTAACACACCGTACGCCTTCTTAACAACCCTCTCAACCTGAGTGGCAACTTTCAGGGATCTATGTATATGGACACCGAGATCTCTCTGCTCATCCACACTGCCAAGAATCTTACCATTAGCCCAGTACTCTGTCTTCCTGTTATTCCTTCCGAAATGAATCACCTCACACTTTTCTGCATTAAACTCCATTTGCCACCTCTCAGCCCAGCGCTGCAGCTTATCTATGTCCCTCTGTAACTTGTAACATCCTTCCGCACTGTCCACAACTCCACCGACTTTAGTGTCATCTGCAAATTTACTCACCCATCCTTCTACGCCCTCCTCCAGGACATTTATAAAAATGACAAACAGCAGTGGACCCAAAACAGATCCTTGTGGTACACCACTAGTAACTGGACTCCAGTCTGAACACTTCCCATCAACCACCACCCTTTGTCTTCTTCCAGCTAGCCAATTTCTGATCCAAACTGGTAAATCTCCCTGAATCCCATGCTTCCGTATTTTCTGCAGTAGCCTACCGTGGGGAACCTTGTCAAACGCTTTACTGAAATCCATATACACCACATAGAACATATACATAGAACATAGAACAATACAGCGCAGTACAGGCCCTTCGGCCCACGATGTTGCACCGAAACAAAAGCCATCTAACCTACACTATGCCATTATCATCCGTATGTTTATCCAATAAACTTTTAAATGCCCTCAATGTTGGCGAGTTCACTACTGTAGCAGGTAGGGCATTCCACGGCCTCACTACTCTTTGCGTAAAGAACCTACCTCTGACCTCTGTCCTATATCTATTACCCCTCAGTTTAAAGTTATGTCCCCTCGTGCCAGCCATATCCATCCGCGGGAGAAGGCTCTCACTGTCCACCCTATCCAACCCCCTGATCATTTTGTATGCCTCTATTAAGTCTCCTCTTAACCTTCTTCTCTCCAACGAAAACAACCTCAAGTCCATCAGCCTTTCCTCATAAGATTTTCCCTCCATACCAGGCAACATGCTGGTAAATCTCCTCTGCACCCGCTCCAAAGCCTCCACGTCCTTCCTATAATGCGGTGACCAGAACTGTACGCAATACTCCAAATGCGGCCGTACCAGAGTTCTGTACAGCTGCAACATGACCTCCCGACTCCGGAACTCAATCCCTCTACCAATAAAGGCCAACGCTCCATAGTACTTCTTCACAACCCTATCAACCTGGGTGGCAACTTTCAGGGATCTATGTACATGGTCACCTAGATCCCTCTGCTCATCCACACTTTCAAGAACTTTACCATTAGCCAAATATTCCGCATTCCTGTTATTCCTTCCAAAGTGAATCACCTCACACTTCTCAACATTAAACTCCATTTGCCACCTCTCAGCCCAGCTCTGCAGCTTATCTATATCCTTCTGTAACCTGCTACATCCTTCCACACTATCGACAACACCACCGACTTTAGTATCGTCTGCAAATTTACTCACCCACCCTTCTGCGCCTTCCTCTAGGTCATTGATAAAAATGACAAACAGCAACGGCCCCAGAACAGATCCTTGTGGTACTTCACTTGTGACTGTACTCCATTCTGAACATTTCCCATCAACCACCACCCTCTGTCTTCTTTCAGCTAGCCAATTTCTGATCCACATCTCTAAATCACCCTCAATCCCCAGCCTCCGTATTTTTTGCAATAGCCTACCGTGGGGAACCTTATCAAACGCTTTGCTGAAATCCATATACACCACATCAACTGCTCTACCCTCGTCTACCTGTTCAGTCACCTTCTCAAAGAACTCAATAAGGTTTGTGAGGCATGACCTACCCTTCACAAAGCCATGCTGACTATCCCTGATCATATTATTCCTATCTAGATGATTATAAATCTTGTCTCTTATAATCCCCTCCAAGACTTTACCCACTACAGACGTGAGGCTCACCGGTCTATAGTTGCCGGGGTTGTCTCTGCTCCCCTTTTTGAACAAAGGGACCACATTTGCTGTCCTCCAGTCCTCTGGCACTATTCCTGTAGCCAATGATGACATAAAAATCAAAGCCAAAGGTCCAGCAATCTCTTCCCTGGCCTCCCATAGAATCCTAGGATAAATCCCATCAGGTCCCGGGGACTTATCTATTTTCAGCCTGTCCAGAATTGCCAACACCTCTTCCCTACGTACCTCAATGCCATCTATTCTATTAGCCTGGGGCTCAGCATTCTCCTCCACAACATTATCTTTTTCCTGAGTGAATACTGACAAAAAATATTCATTTAGTATCTCGCCTATCTCTTCAGTCTCCACACACAATTTCCCATCCCTGTCCTTGACTGGTCCTACTCTTTCCCTAGTCATTCGCTTATTCCTGACATACCTATAGAAAGCTTTTGGGTTTTCCTTGATCCTTCCTGCCAAATTCTTCTCATGTCCCCTCCTTGCTCATCTTAGCTCTCTCTTTAGATCCTTCCTCGCTACCTTGTAACTATCCATCGCCCCAACCGAAACTTCACACTTCATCTTCACATAGGCCTCCTTCTTCCTCTTAACAAGAGATTCCACTTCCTTGGTAAACCACGGTTCCCTCGCTCGACGCCTTCCTCCCTGTCTGACCGGTACATACTTATCAAGAACACGCAGTAGCTGATCCTTGAACAAGCCCCACTTATCCAGTGTGCCCAACACTTGCAGCCTACTTCTCCACCTTATCCCCCCGAAGTCACGTCTAATGGCATCATAATTGCCCTTCCCCCAGCTATAACTCTTGCCCTGCGGTGTATACTTATCCCTTTCCATCATTAACGTAAACGTCACCGAATTGTGGTCACTGTCCCCAAAGTGCTCTCCTATCTCCAAATCCAACACCTGGCCTGGTTCATTACCCAAAACCAAATCCAACGTGGCCTCGCCTCTTGTTGGCCTGTCAACATATTGTTTCAGGAAACCCTCCTGCACACACTGTACAAAAAACGACCCATCTATTGTACTCAAACTATATCTTTTCCAGTCAATATTTGGAAAGTTAAAGTCTCCCATAATAACTACCCTGTTACTTTCGCTCATATCCAGAATCATCTTCGCCATCCTTTCCTCTACATCCCTAGAACTATTAGGAGGCCTATAAAAAACTCCCAACAGGGTGACCTCTCCTTTCCTGTTTCTAACCTCAGCCCATACTACCTCGGAAGAAGAGTCCCCATCTAGCATCCTCTCCGCCACCGTAATACTGCTCTTGACTAGCAGCGCCACACCTCCCCCTCTTTTGCCTCCTTCTCTGAGCTTACTAAAACACCTAAACCCCGGAACCTGCAACAGCCATTCCTGTCCCTGCTCTATCCATGTCTCCGAAATGGCCACAACATCGAAGTCCCAGGTACCAACCCACGCTGCCAGTTCCCCTACCTTGTTTCGTATACTCCTGGCATTGAAGTAGACACACTTCAAACCACCTACCTGAACACTGGCCCCCTCCTGCGACGTCAAATCTGTGCTCCTGACCTCTATACTCTCATTCTCCCTTACCCTAAAACTACAATCCAGGTCCCCTCCACATCAACTGCTTTACCCTCATCCACCTGTTTCTCACCTTCTCAAAGAACTCTATATGGTTTGTGAGGCACAACCGACCCTTCACGAAACCGTGTTGACTATGTCTAATCAAATTATTCCTTTCCAGATGATTATACACCCTATCTCTTAAAAACCTTTCCAAGATTTTGCCCACAGCAGAAGTTAGACTCACTGGTCTATATTTACCGGGGTTGTCTCTACTCTCCTTCTTGAACAAGGGGACAACATTTGCTATCCTCCAGTCTTCTGGCACTATTCCTGTTGACAAAGATGACTTAAAGATCAAAGCCAAAGGCTCTGTAATCTCCTCCCTAGCTTCCCAGAGAATCCTAGGATAAATCGTATCCGGCCCAGGGGACTTATCAATTTTCACCCTTTCCAGAATAATTAACACCTCCTCCTTATGAACCTCAAGCCCTTCTAGTCTAGTAGCCTGAATCTCAGTATTCTCCTCGTCAACATTGTCTTTTTGCTGTGTGAATAGTGATGAAAAGTATTCATATAGCACCTCGCCTATCTCCTCGGACTCCAAGCACAACTTCCCACTACTGTCCTTGACTGGCCCTACTCTTACCCTAGTCATTCTTTTATTCCTGACATATCTATAGAAAGCTTTAGGGTTATCCTTGATCCTACATTCTAAAGTCTTCTCATGTCCCCTCCTGGCTCTTCTTAGCTCTCTCTTTAGGTCCTTCCTAGCTAACTTGTAACTCTCGAGCGCCCCAACTGAACCTTCATGTCTCATCTTTACATAAGCCTCCTTCCTTCTTCCTCTAGACAAGTGTTTCAACTGCCTTAGTAAACCACGGTTCCCTTGCTCGACCACTTCCTCCCTGCCTGACAGGTACATACTTATCAAGGACACGCAGTAGCTGTTCCTTGAACAAGCTCCACATTTCCATTGTGCCCATCCCCTGCAGTTTTCCTCTCCGTCTCGGTGGGGGTGGGGGGAAGGGGCCCCCTCTCCATCTCTCTCGGTGGGTGGGGGGGTTCCCGCCTCTCCATCTCCCTCGGTGGGGGGGTCCCCCCTCTCCATCTCTCTCGGTGGGGGAGTCCCCCCTCTCCATCTCTCTCATTGGGGGGTCCCCCCTCTACATCTCTCTCGTTGGGGTGGGTCCACCCTCTCCATCTCTCTCGGTGGGGGCAGGGTTCCCCCTCTCCATCTCTCTCGGTGGAGGGGGGGACCCCCCTCCATCTCTCTCGGCGGGGGGGTCCACCCTCTCCATTTCTCTCGGTGGAGGGGGAGTTCCCCCCTCTCCATCTCTCTCGGTGGGTGGGGGGTTCCCGCCTCTCTATCTCTCTCGGTGGGTGGGGGGTTCCCGCCTCTCTATCTCTCTCGGTGGGGGGGTCCCACCTCTCCATCTCTCTCGCTGGGGGAGTCCCCCCTCTCCATCTCTCTCGGTGGGGGGGGACCCCGTCTCCATCTCTCTCGGCAGGGGGGGGGGGGTCCACCCTCTCCATCTCTCTCGGTGGAGGGGGAGTTCTCCCCTCTCCATCTCTCTCGGTGGGGGCAGGGTTCCCCCCTCTCCATCTCTCTTGGTGGGGGGGACCCCCTCTCCATCTCTCTCGGCGGGGGGGGGGGCGGGGTCCTCCCTCTCCATCTCTCTCGGTGGAGGGGGAGTTCCCCCCTCTCCATCTCTCCCGGTGGGGGGGGGGCGTGGTTCCACCCTCTCCATCTCTCGGTGGGGGGGGGGGTTCCCCCTTCTCCATCACGCTTTGTGGGGGGTCTCCTTCTCCATCTCTCTCGGTGGGAGGGGGGTTCCACCCACTCCATCTCTCTCTGTGGGGGGTGGTCCCCCTTCTCCATCTCTCTCGGTGGGGGGGTTCCCCTTCTCCATCTCTCTCGGCGGGGGGGTGTCCACCCTCTCCATTTCTCTCGGTGGAGGGGGAGTTCCCCCCTCACCATCTCTCTCGGTGGGTGGGGGGTTCCCGCCTCTCTATCTCTCTCGGTGGGGGGGGTCCCCCCTCTCCATCTCTCTCGCTGGGGGAGTCCCCCCTCTCCATCTCTCTCGGTGGGGGGAACCCGTCTCCATCTCTCTCGGCAGGGGGGGGGGGGTCCACCCTCTCCATCTCTCTCGGTGGAGGGGGAGTTCTCCCCTCTCCATCTCTCTCGGTGGAGGGGGAGTTCTCCCCTCTCCATCTCTCTCGGTGGGGGCAGGGTTCCCCCCTCTCCATCTCTCTTGGTGGGGGGGACCCCCTCTCCATCTCTCTCGGCGGGGGGGGCGGGGTCCTCCCTCTCCATCTCTCTCGGTGGAGGGGGAGTTCCCCCCTCTCCATCTCTCCCGGTGGGGGGGGGGGGCGTGGTTCCACCCTCTCCATCTCTCTCTCGGTGGGGGGGGGGTTCCCCCTTCTCCATCACGCTTTGTGGGGGGTCTCCTTCTCCATCTCTCTCGGTGGGAGGGGGGTTCCACCCACTCCATCTCTCTCTGTGGGGGGGGGTCCCCCTTCTCCATCTCTCTCGGTGGGGGGGTTCCCCTTCTCCATCTCTCTCGGTGGGGGCGGGGGGAGGGTGTTCTCCCCTCTCCATCTCTCTCGGTCTCTGCGTCTCTCTGTCTCTCTCTGGGACTCTGCCAAAACAAAATCCACAATCAGCAGTCGGCCATTTTCTTTCAGTTCACCGGAGCCATTTTATGTCAGTTCACAATGGCCATTGTATGTCAGTTCACGGTGGCCATTTTATGTCGGTTCACGGGAGCCATTTTCTGTCAGTTCACAATAGCCATTTTATGTCAGTTAACAATGGACAGTTCATGTCAGTTCACGGGGGCCTTTTTATGTCAGGTCGCAATGGCCATTTTATATCAGTTCACGGTGGCCATTTTATGTCAGTTCGCAATGGCCATTTTATGTCAGTTCACAACGGCCATTTTATGTCAGTTCACGGTGGCCATTGTATATCAGTTCACAATGGCCATTTTATGTCAGTTCACAATGGCCATTTTCTGTCAGTTCACAATGGCCATTTTATGTCAGTTCACAATGGCCATTTTATGTCAGTTCACAATAGTCATTTTATGTCAATTTGCAATGGCCATTTTATGTCAGTTCACGGTGGCCATTGTATGTCAGTTCAGAATGGCCATTTTATGTCAATTTGCAATGGACAGTTTATGTCGGTTCACGGGGGCCATTTTATCTCAATCCACGGTGGCCATTTTATGTCAGCTCACGGTGGCCATTTTATGTCAGTTCACAGTGGCCATTTTATGTCAGTTCACGGGGGCCATTTTATGTCAGGTCGCAATGGCCATTTTATGTCAGTTCACAATGGACAGTTTATGTCAGTTCACGGGGGCCATTTTATGTCAGGTCGCAATAACCATTGTATGTCAGTTCAGAATGGACAGTTTATGTCAGTTCACGGGGGCCTTTTTATGTCAGGTCGCAATGGCCATTGTATGTCAGTTCACAATGTACAGTTTATGTCAGTTCACGGGGGCCTTTTTATGTCAGGTCGCAATGGCCATTTTATGTCAGTTCACGGTAGCCATTTTATGTCAGGTCGCAATGGCCATTTTATGTCAGTTCACGGGGGCCATTTTATGTCAGTTCACATTGTCCATTTTATGTCAGTTCACGGGGGCCATTGTATGTCAGTTCACAATGGCCATTTTATGTCAGTTCACGGGGTCCATTTTATGTCAGTTCACAATGGCCATTTTATGTCAGTTCACGGGGGCCATTGTATGTCAGTTCACAATGGCCATTTTATGTCAGTTCACAATGGCCATTTTATGTCAGTTCACAATGGCCATTTTATGTCAGTTCACAATGGCCATTTTATGTCAGATCACGGTGGCCATTGCAGGTCAGTTCACAATGGCCATTTTATGTCAGTTCACAATGGCCATTTTATGTCAGTCCATGGTGGCCATTGTATGTCAGTTCACATTGGCCATTGTATGCCAGTTCACAATGGCCATTTTATGTCAGTTTGCAATAGCCATTTTTTCTAAGTTGACGGTGGCCATTTTTTGTCAGTTCACAATGGCCATTTTATCTCAATTGCGGTGGCCAGTTCATGTTTGGTTCACGGGGGCCATGTTATGTCAGTTCACAGTGGCCATTTTATGTCAGTTCACGGGGTCCATTTTATGTCAGTTCTCAATGGCCATTTTATGTCAGTTCACAATGGCCATTTTATGTCAGTTCACAATGGACAGTTTATGTCAGTTCACGGGGGCCCTTTTATGTCAGTTCACAATGGCCATTGTATGTCAGTTCACAATGGCCATTTTATGTCAGTTTGCAATGGCCATTTTTTCTCAGTTGACGGTGGCCATTTTGTGGCAGTTCACGGTGGCCAATGCATGTGAGTTCACAATGGCCATTTTATGTCAGTTTGCAATGGCCATTTTATCTCAGTTGCGGTGACCAGTTCATGTTGGTTCACGGGGGCCATGTTATGTCAGTTCACGGTGGCCATTTTATGTCAGTTCACGGGGGCCATTTTATGTCAGTTCATGGTGGCTATTGTATGTCAGTACACAATTGTCATTTTATGTCAGTTCACGGTGGCCATTTTATCTCAGATCACAGTGGCCATTTTATGTCAGTTCACGGGGGCCATTTTATTCAGTCGATGGGGGCCATTTTATGTCAGTACATGGTGGCCATTTTATGTCAGTTCACGGTGGCCATTGTATGTCAGTTCACGGAGGCCATTTTATGTCAGGCCATGGTGGCTATTTTATGTCAGTTCACGGGGTCCATTTTATGTCAGTTCACAATGGCCATTTTATGTCAGTTCATGGTGGCCGTTGTATGTCAGTTCACAATGGCCATTTTATGTCAGTTTGCAATGACCATTTTTTCTCAGTTGACGGTGGCCATTTTGTGTCAGTTCATGGCGTCCATTGTATGTCAGTTCACAATGGACAGTTTATGAAAGTTCACGGGAGCCATTGTATGTCAGTTCACAATGGCCATTGTATGTCAGTTCTCAATGGCCATTTTATGTCAGTTCACGGGGGCCTTTTTATGTCAGGTCGCAATGGCCATTTTATGTCAGTTCACGGGGGCCATTTTATGTCAGTTCACATTGGCCATTTTATGTCAGTTCACCGGGGCCATTGTATGTCAGTTCACAATGGCCATTTTATGTCAGTTCACGGGGTCCATTTTATGTCAGTTCACAATGGCCATTTTATGTCAGTTCACAATGGCCATTTTATGTCAGTTCATGGTGGCCATTGTATGTCAGTTCACAATGGCCATTTTATGTCAGTTTGCAATGACCATTTTTTCTCAGTTGTCGGTGGCCATTTTGTGTCAGTTCATGGTGTCCATTGTATGTCATTTCACAATGGCCACTTTATGTCAGTTTGCAATGGCCATTTTATCTCAGTTTGGGTTGCCAGTTCATGTTTGGTTCACGGGGGCCATGTTACGTCAGTTCACAGTGGCCATTTTATGTCAGTTCACGGGGTCCATTTTATGTCAGTTCACAATGGCCATTTTATGTCAGTTCACAATGGCCATTTTATGTCAGTTCACAATGGACAGTTTATGTCAGTTCACGGGGGCCCTTTTATGTCAGTTCACAATGGCCATTGTTTGTCAGTTCACAATGGCCATTTTATGTCAGTTTGCAATGGCCATTTTTTCTCAGTTGACGGTGGCCATTTTGTGTCAGTTCACGGTGGCCATTGTATGTGAGTTCACAATGGCCATTTTATGTCAGTTTGCAATGGCCATTTTATCTCAGTTGCGGTGGCCAGTTCATGTTGGTTCACGGGGGCCATGTTATGTCAGTTCACAGTGGCCATTTTATGTCAGTTCACGGTGGCCATTTTATGTCAGATCACGGTGGCCATTGTATGTCAGTTCATGGCGTCCATTGTATGTCAGTTCACAATGGACAGTTTATGTCAGTTCACAATGGACAGTTTATGTCAGTTCACGGGGGCCATTGTATGTCAGTTCACAATGGCCATGTTATGTCAGTTCACAGTGGCCATTTTATGTCAGTTCACAGTGGCCATTTTATGTCAATTCACGGTAGCCATTGTATATCAGTTCACAATGGCCATTTTATGTCAGTTCATGGTGGCCATTGTATGTCGGTTCACAATGGCCATTTTATGTCATTTCACGGGGTCCATTTAATGTCAGTTCACGGTGGCCATTTTATGTCAGTTCACAATGGCCATTTTATGTCAGTTCACAGTGGCCATTTTATGTCAATTCACGGTAGCCATTGTATATCAGTTCACAATGGTCATTTTATGTCAGTTCATGGTGGGCATTGTATGTCAGTTCACAATGGCCATTTTATGTCAGTTCACGGGGTCCATTTTATGTCAGTTCACGGTGGCCATTTTATGTCAGTTCACAATGTCCATTTTATGTCAGTTCACGGTGGCCATTGTATGTCAGTTCACAATAGTCATTTTATGTCTGTTCACAATGCCCATTTTATGTCTGTTCACAATGGCCATTTTATGTCAGTTCATGGTGGCCATTGTATGTCAGTTCACCATGGCCATTGTATGTCAGTTCACAATGGCCATTTTACGTCAGGTTGCAAAGGCCATTGTATGTCAGATCACAATGGCCATTTTATGTCAGTTTGCAATGGCCATTTAATCTCAGTTGCGGTGGCCAGTTCATGTTGGTTCACGGGGGCCATTTTATGTCAGTTCACGGTGGCCATTTTATGTCAGTTCACGGGGGCCATTTTATGTCAGTTCATGGTGGCCATTTTATCTCAGTTCACAGTGGCCATTTTATGTCAGTTCACGGGGGGCATTTTATTCAGTCGAAGGGGCCATTTAATGTCAGTACACGGTGGCCATTTTATGTCAGTTCATGGTGGTCATTTTATGTCGTTTGAAGGTAACCATTTTATTTCAGCTCGCAATGGCCATTTTATGTCAGTTCACGGTGGCCATTGTATGTCAGTTCACGGAGGCCATTTTATGTCAGGTCACGGCGGCTATTTTATGTGAGCTCACGGCAGCCATTTTATGTTCATTTACGGTGGCCATTTTATGTCAGTTCACGGCAGCCATTTTATGTCAGTACACGGTGGTCATTCAATGTCGGTTGAAGGGGTCCATTGTATGTCAGTTCACGGTGGCCATTTTAAGTCAGTTCACGGTGGCCATTTTAAGTCAGTTCACGGTGGCCATTTTATGTCAGTTCACGTTGGCCATTTTATGTCAGTTCACGGCAGCCATTTTATGTCAGTTCACGGTGGCCATTATATGTCAGTTCACGGTGGCCATTTTACGTCAGTTCACGGCAGGCTTTTTATGTCAGAACACGGCAACCATTTCTGGCAATTTTCAGCCATCCCACAGCCAGCACTGCCAGTGCTCACCCACACAGCCAGCACTGTCAGCGCTCCCCTACACAGCCAGCACTGTCAGTGCTCCCACCACACAGCCAGCACTGTCAGTGCTCCGCCCACACAGCCAGCACTATCAATGCTCCCACCACACAGCCAGCACTGTCAGTGCTCCCACCACACAGCCAGCACTGTCAGTGCTCAGCCCACACAGCCAGGACTGTCAGTGCTCCCACCACACAGCCAGCACTGTCAGTGCTCCCCCACACAGCCAGCACTGTCAGTGCTCACCCCACACAGCCAGGACTGTCAGTGCTCCCACCACACAGCCAGCACTGTCAGTGCTCCCACCACACAGCCAGCACTGTCAGTGCTCCCACCACACAGCCAGCACCGTCAGTGCTCCCACCACACAGCCAGCACTGTCAGTGCTCCCCAAACAGGCAGCACTGTCAGTGCTCTCCCCACACAGCCAGCACTGTCAGTGCTCCCCCACACAGCCAGCACTGTCAGTGCCCCCCCCACACAGCCAGCACTGTCAGTGCTCCCCACACAGCCAGCACTGTCAGTGCTCCCCCCACACAGCCAGCACTGTCAGTGCTCCCCCCAAAGAGCCAGCACTGTCAGTGCTCCCCCACACAGCCAGCACTGTCAGTGCTCCCCCCACACAGCCAGCACTGTCAGTGCTACCCCCACACAGTCAGCACTGTCAATGCTCCCCCACACAGCCAGCACTGTCAGTGCTCCCACCACACAGCCAGCACTGTCAGTGCTCCCACCACACAGCCAGCACTGTCAGTGCTCCACCCTCACAGCCAGCTCTGTCAGTGCTCCCACAACACAGCCAGCACTGTCAGTGATCCCGCACACAGCCAGCGCTATCAGTGCTCCCCTCACACAGCCAGCACTGCCAGTGCTCCCACCGCACAGCCAGCACTGCCAGTGCTCCCACCACACAGCCAGCACTGTTAGTGCTCCCCCACACAGCCAGCACTGTCAGTGCTCCCACCGCACAGCCAGCACTGCCAGTGCTCCCACCACACAGCCAGCACTGTCAGTGCTCCCCATACACAGCCAGCACTGTCTGTGCTCCCCACACAGCCAGCACTGTCTGTGCTCCCCCACAGAGCCAGCACTGTCAGTGTTCCACCCTCACAGCCAGCACTGTCAGTGCTCCCACCACACAGCCAGCACTGTCAGTGCTCCCACCATACTGCCAGCACTGTCAGTGCTCCCACCACACAGCCAGACTGTCAGTGCTCCCCCCAGACAGCCAGCACTGTCAGTGCTCCCCACACAGCCAGCATTGTCAGTGCTCCCCCACACAGCCAGCACTGTCAGTGCTCCCCCACACAGCCAGCACTGTCAGTGCTCCCTCACCACACAGCCAGCAATGCCAGTGCTCCCACCACACAGCCAGCACTGTCAGTGCTCCCACCACACAGCCAGCAATGCCAGTGCTCCCACCACACAGCCAGCACTGTCAGTGCTCCCACCACACAGCCAGCACTGACAGTGCTCCACCACAGAGCCAACACTGTCAGTCCTCCCACCACACAGCCAGCACTGTCAGTGCTCCCCCCACGCAGCCAGCACTGTCAGTGCTCCCACCACACAGCCAGCACTGTCAGTGCTCCCACCACACAGCCAGCAATGCCAGTGCTCCCACAACACAGCCAGCACTGTCAGTGCTCCCACCCCACAGAGCCAACACTGTCAGTGCTCCCCTCACACAGCTAGCACTGTCAGTGCTCCCCAAACAGCCAGCACTGTCAGTGACCCCCCACATAGCCAGCACTGTCAGTGCTCTCACCCCACACAGCCAGCACTGTCAGTGCTCCACCCTCACAGCCAACACTGTCAGTGCTCTCCCACACAGCCAGCACTGTCAGTGCTCCCACCACACAGCCAGCACTGTCAGTGCTCCCCCACAAAGCCAGCACTATCAGTGCTCCCACCACACAGCGAGCACTGTCAGTGCTCCCCACACAGCCAGCACTGTCAGTGCTCCCCTACACAGCCAGCACTGTCAGTGCTTCCACCCAACACAGCAAGCACTGTCAGTGCACCCCCACACAGCCAGCACTGCCAGTGCTCCCACCACACAGCCAGCACTGTCAGTGCTCGCCCACACAGCCAGCACTGACAGGGCTCCCCCCACACAGCCAGCACTGTCAGTGCTCCCCCCACACAGCCAGCACTTTCAGTGCTCCCCACAGAGCCAGCACTGTCCGTGCTCCCACTAGATAGCCTGCACTGTCAGTGCTCCCACCACACAGCCAGCACTGCCAGTGCTCCCACCACACAGCCAGCACTGTCAGTGCTCCCCCCACACAGCCAGCACTGTCAGTGCTCCCACCATACAGACGGCACTGTCAGTGCTCCCACACACACAGCCAGCACTGTCAGTGCTCCCACCACAAAGCCAGCACTGTCAGTGCTCTCCCCACACTTCCAGCACTGTTAGTGCTCCCACCACACAGCCAGCACTGTCAGTGCTCCCACCATACAGACGGCACTGTCAGTGCTCCCACACACACAGCCAGCACTGTCAGTGCTCCCACCACACAGCCTGCACTGTCAGTGCTCTCCCCACACAGCCAGCACTGTCAGTGCTCCCCACACAGCCAGCACCGTCAGTGCTCCCCCCACACAGCCAGCACTGTCAGTGCTCCCACACAGCCAGCACTGTCAGTGCTCCTACCGCACCCAGCCAGCACTGTCAGTGCTCCCCCCACATAGGCAGCACTGTCAGTGCTCCCCCCACATAGGCAGCACTGTCAGTGCTCCCCACACAGCCAGCACTGTCAGTGCTCCCCCCACACAGCCAGCACTGTCAGTGCTCCCCACACAGCCAGCACTGCCAGTGCTCTCCCACACAGCCAGCACTGTCAGTGCTCCTAACCCACACAGCCAGCACTGTCAGTGCTCCCACCACACAACCCGCACTGTCAATGCTCCCCCACACAGCCAGCACTGTCAGTGCTCCTACCCCACACAGCCAGCACTGTCAGTGCTCCCCCACACAGCCAGCACTGTCAGTGCTCCACCCACACAGCCTGAACTGTCAGTGCTCCCCGCACAGCAAGCACTGTCAGTGCTCCCCCCACACAGCCAGCACTGTCATCCTCCCCCCGCACAGCAAGCACTGTCAGTGCTCCCCCCACACAGCCAGCACTGTCATCCTCCCCCCACACAGCCAGCAAGGTCAGTGCTCCCCCCACACAGCCAGCACTGTCAGTGCTCCACCCACAAAGCCAGCACTGTCAGTGCTCCCACCACACAGCCAGTACCGTCAGTGCTCCCCCTACACAGCCAGCACTGTCAGTGCTCCCCCACACAGCCCCCACTGTCAGTGCTCCCACCCCACACAGCCAGCACTGTCAGAGCTCCCGCCACACAGCCAGAACAGTCAGTGCTCCCCCACACAGCCAGCACTGTCAGTGCTCCCCCCACATAGCCAGCAATGTCAGTGCTCCCACCACACAGCCAGCACTGTCAGTGCTCCCCCCACACAGCCAGCACTGTCAGTGCTCCCACCACACAGCCAGCACTGTCAGTGCTCCCCCACACAGCCAGCACTGTCAGTGCTCTCCCCACACAGCCAGCACTGTCAGTGCTCCCACCACACAGCCAGCACTGTCAGTGCTCCCACCACACAGCCAGAACTGTCAGTGCTCCCACCACACAGCCAGCACTGCCTGTGCTCCCCCCACACAGCCAGCACTGTCAGTGCTCCCCCACACAGCCAGCACTGTCGGTGCTCCCCCCCCATACAGCCAACACTGTCAGTGCTCTCCCCACACAGCCAGCACTGTCAGTGCTCCCACCACACAGCCAGCACTGTCAGTCCTCCCCCCACACTGCCAGCACTGGCAGTGCTCCCCCACACAGCCAGCGATGTCAGTGCTCCCCACAGAGCCAGCAGTGTCAGTGCTCCCCCACACAGCCAGCACTGTCAGTGCTCCCACCACACAACCAGCACTGTCAGTGCTCCCACCACACAGCCAGCACTGTCAGTGCACCCCCACACAGCCAGCACTGTCAGTGCTCCCACCACACAGCCAGCACTGTCAGTGCTCCCCCCACACAGCCAGCACTGTCAGTGCTCCCCCCACACAGCCAGCACTGTCAGTGCTCCCCCATACAGCCAGCACTGTCAGTGCTCCCCCACACAGCCAGCACTGTCAGTGCTGCCACCACACAGCCAGCACTGTCAGCCCTCCCCCACACAGCCAGCACTGTCAATGCTCCCCCACACAGCCAGCACTGTCAGCGCTCCCCTACACAGCCAGCACTGTCAGTGCTCTCACCACACAGCCAGCACTGTCAGTGCTCCCACCACAAAGCCAGCACTGTCAGTGCTCCCACCACACAGCCAGCACCGTCAGTGCTCCCACCACACAGCCAGCACTGTCAGTGCTCCCACCACACAGCCAGCACTGTCTGTGCTCCCACCACACAGCCAGCACTGTCAGTGCTCCCCACACAGCCAGCACCATCAGTGCTCCCACCACACAGCCAGCAATGTCAGTGCTTCCCCCACACAGCCAGCACTGTCAGTGCTCCCCACGCAGCCAGCACTGTCAGTGCTCGGCCCACACAGCCAGCACTGTCAGTGCTCCCCCCAAAGAGCCAGCACTGTCAGTGCTCCCCCCACACAACCAGCACTGTCAGTGCTCCCCCACACAGCCAGCACTGTCAGTGCTCCCCACACAGTCAGCACTGTCAATGCTCCCCCCACACAGCCAGCACTGTCAGTGCTACCCCCACACAGTCAGCACTGTCAATGCTCCCCCACACAGCCAGCACTGTCAGTGCTCCCACCACACAGCCAGCACTGTCAGTGCTCCCCACACAGCCAGCACTGTCAATGCTCCCCCACACAGCCAGCACTGTCAGTGCTCCACCCGCACAGCCAGCACTGTCAGTGCTCCCACAACACAGCCAGCACTGTCAGTGATCCCCGCACACAGCCAGCACTGCCAGTGCTCCCACCGCACAGCCAGTACTGTCAGTGCTCCGCCCACACAGCCAGCACTGTCAGTGCTCCCACCACACAGCCAGCACTGTCAGTGCTCCCACCACACAGCCAGCACTGTCAGTGCTCCCACCACACAGCCAGCACTGTCAGTGCTCCACCCTCACAGCCAGCACTGTCAGTGCTCCCACAACACAGCCAGCACTGTCAGTGATCCCGCACACAGCCAGCGCTATCAGTGCTCCCCTCACACAGCCAGCACTGCCAGTGCTCCCACCACACAGCCAGTACTGTCAGTGCTCCGCCCACACAGCCAGCACTATCAGTGCTCCCACCACACAGCCAGCACTGTCAGTGCTCCCCACACACATACATCATTGTCAGTGCTCCCCCACACAGCCAGCACTGTCAGTGCTCCCCACACACAGACAGCACTGTCAGTGCTCCCCCACACAGCCAGCACTGTCAATGCTCCCCCACACAGCCAGCACTGTCAGCGCTCCCCTAAACAGCCAGCACTGTCAGTGCTCCCACCACACAGCCAGCACTGTCAGTGCTCCGCCCAAACAGCCAGCACTGTCAGTGCTCCCACCGCACAGCCAGCACTGTCAGTGCTCCCACCACACAGCCAGCACCGTCAGTGCTCCCACCACCCAGCCAGCACTGTCAGTGCTCCCACCACACAGCCAGCACTGTCTGTGCTCCCACCAGACAGCCAGCACTGTCAGTGCTCCCCACACAGCCAGCACCGTCAGTGCTCCCACCACACAGCCAGCAGTGTCAGTGCTCCCCCCACACATCCAGCACTGTCAGTGCTCCCCCACGCAGCCAGCACTGTCAGTGCTCCCCCCACACAGCCAGCACTGTCAGTGCTCCCCCCACACAGCCAGCACTGTCAGTGCTCCCCCCACACAGCCAGCACTGCCAGTGCTCCCAACACACAGCCAGCACTGTCAGTTCCCCCCTCACACACAGCCAGCACTGTCAGTGCTCCCCCACACAGCCAGCACTGTCGGTGCTCCCCACACAGCCAGCACTGTCGGTGCTCCACCCCCACAGAGCCAGCACTGTCAGTGCTCCCCCACACAGCCAGCACTGTCAGTGCTCCCACCACACAGCCAGCACTGTCAGTGCTCCCCACACAGCCAGCACTGTCAGTGCTCCCACCACACAGCCAGCACTGTCAGTGCTCCCCCACACAGCCAGCACTGTCAGTGCTCCCCCACACAGCCAGCACTGTCAGTGCACCCCCCACAGTCAGCACTGCCAGTGCTCCCCCACAATGCCAGCACTGTCAGTGCTCCCACCACAAAGTCAGCTCTCTCAGTGCTCTCCAGACACAGCCAGCACTGTCAGTGCTCCCACCACACAGCCAGCACTGTCAGTGCTCCACCCCCACACAGCCAGCACTGTCTGTGCTCTCCCAAACAGCCAGCACTGTCAGTGCTCGCCCCACACAGCAAGCAATGTCAGTGCTCCCACCACACAGCCAGCACTGTCAGTGCTCCCCCCACACAGCCAGCACTGTCAGTGCTCCCCCACACAGCCAGCACTGTCAGTGCTCACCCACACAGCCAGCACTGTCAGTGCTCCCCCACACAGCCAGCACCGTCAGTGCTCCCCCACACAGCCTGCACTGTCAGTGCTCTCCCAGCACAGCCAGCACTGTCAGTGCTCCCACCACACAGCCAGCACTGTCATTACTCCCACCACACAGCCAGAACTGTCACTGCTCCCCCCACACAGCCAGCACTTTCAGTGCTCCCACCGCACAGCCAGCACTGGCAGTGCTCCCACCACACAGCCAGCGCTGTCAGTGCTCCTCCCACACAGCCCGCACTGTCAGTGCTCCCACAACACAGCCAGCACTGTCAGTGCTCCCCCACACAGCCAGCACTGTCAGTGCTCCCTCACCACACAGCCAGCACTGTCAGTGCTCCCCCACACACCCAGCACTGTCAGTGCTCCCACCACACAGCCAGCAATGCCAGTGCTCCCACCACACAGCCAGCACTGTCAGTGCTCCCACCACACAGCCAGCACTGACAGTGCTCCACCACAGAGCCAACACTGTCAGTGCTCCCCCACACAGCCAGCCCTGTCAGTGCTCCCCCCACGCAGCCAGCACTATCAGTGCTCCCACCACACAGCCAGCACTGTCAGTGCTCCCACCACACAGCCAGCACTGTCAGTGCTCCCACCACACAGCCAGCAATGCCAGTGCTCCCACCACACAGCCAGCACTGTCAGTGCTCCCACCACACAGAGCCAACACTGTCAGTGCTCCCCTCACACAGCTAGCACTGTCAGTGCTCCCCATACAGCCAGCACTGTCAGTGACCCCCCACATAGCCAGCACTGTCAGTGCACTCACCCCACACAGCGAGCACTGTCAGTGCTCCACCCTCACAGCCAACACTGTCAGTGCTCTCCCACACAGCCAGCACTGTCAGTGCTCCCACCACACAGCCAGCACTGTCAGTGCTCTCCCACAGAGCCAGCACTATCAGTGCTCCCACCACACAGCGAGCACTGTCAGTGCTCCCCCCACACAACCAGCACTGCCAGTGCTCCCCCCACACAGCCAGCACTGTCAGTGCTCCCCACACAGCCAGCACTGTCAGTGCTCCCCTACACAGCCAGCACTGTCAGTGCTTCCACCCAACACAGCAAGCACTGTCAGTGCTCCCCCACACAGCCAGCACTGCCAGTGCTCCCACCACACAGCCAGCACTGTCAGTACTCCCACCACACAGCCAGCACTGTCAGTGCCCCCACACCACACAGCCAGCACTATCAGTGCTCCCCCACAGCCAGCACTGCCAGTTCTCCACCCACAGAGCTAGCACTGTCAGTGCTCGCCCACACAGCCAGCACTGTCAGTGCTCCACCCTCACAGCCAGCACTGTCAGTGCTCTCCCACACAGCCAGCACTGTCAGTGCTCCCCCACACAGCCAGCACTGTCAGTGCTCCCTCACCACACAGCCAGCACTGTCAGTGCTCCCCCCACACACCCAGCACTGTCAATGCTCCCACCACACAGCCAGCAATGCCAGTGCTCCCACCACGCAGCCAGCACTGTCAGTGCTCCACCACAGAGCCAACACTGTCAGTCCTCCCACCACACAGCCAGCACTGTCAGTGCTCCCCCCACGCAGCCAGCACTATCTGTGCTCCCACCACTCAGACAGCACTGTCAGTGCTCCCACCACACAGAGCCAACACTGTCAGTGCTCCCCTCACACAGCTAGCACTGTCAGTGCTCCCCACACAGCCAGCAATGTCAGTGCTCCCCCACACAGCCAGCACTGTCAGTGCTCCCCCACATAGCCAGCACTGTCAGTGCTCCCCGCACAGCCAGCACTGTCAGTGCTCCCACCACACAGCTAACACTGCCAGTGCTCCCACCACACAGCCAGCACTGTCAGTGCTCCCCCACACAGCCAGCACTGTCAGTGCTCCCACCACACAGCCAGCACTGTCAGTGCTCCCCATACAGCCAGCACTGCCAGTGCTCCCCCACACAGCCAGCACTGTCAGTGCTCCCACCACACAGCTAGCACTGTAAGTGCTCCCCCACGCAGCCAGCACTGTCAGTGCTCCCACCACACAGCCAGCACTGCCAGTGCTCCCACCACACAGCCAGCACTGTCAGTGCTCCCCCCCACACAGCCAGCACTGTTAGTGCTCCCCACACAGCCAGCACTGTCAGTGCTCCACCCACACAGCCAGCACTAACAGTGCTCCCAGCACACAGCCAGCACTGTCATTACTCCCACCACACAGCCAGAACTGTCACTGCTCCCCCCCACACAGCCAGCACTTTCAGTGGTCCCACCGCACAGCCAGCACTGACAGTGCTCCCACCACACAGCCAGCACTGTCAGGGCTTCCCCCCATACAGCCAGCACTGTCAGTGCTCCCCCACACATCCAGCACTGTCAGTGCTCCCACCACACAGCCAGCACTGTCAGCCCTTCCCCACACAGCCAGCACTGTCAATGCTCCCCCACACAGCCAGCGCTGTCAGTGCTCCTCCCACACAGCCAGCACTGTCAGTGCTCCCACCACACAGCCAGCACTGTCAGTGCTCCCCCCACACAGCCAGCACTGTCAGTGCTCCCACCACACAGCCAGCAATGCCAGTGCTCCCACCACACAGCCAGCACTGTCAGTGCTCCCACCACACAGCCAGCACTGACAGTGCTCCGCCACAGAGCCAACACTGTGAGTCCTTCCACCACACAGCCAGCACTGTCAGTGCTCCCCCCACGCAGCCAGCACTATCAGTGCTCCCACCACACAGCCAGCACTGTCAGTGCTCCCACCACACAGCCAGCAATGCCAGTGCTCCCACCACACAGCCAGCACTGTCAGTGCTCCCACCACACAGAGCCAACACTGTCAGTGCTCCCCTCACACAGCTAGCACTGTCAGTGCTCCCCAAACAGCCAGCACTGTCAGTGACCCCCCACATAGCCAGCACTGTCAGTGCTCTCACCCCACACAGCGAGCACTGTCAGTGCTCCACCCTCACAGCCAACACTGTCAGTGCTCTCCCACACAGCAGCACTGTCAGTGCTCCCACCACACAGCCAGCACTGTCAGTGCTCCCCCACAGAGCCAGCACTATCAGTGCTCCCACCACACAGCCAGCACTGTCAGTGCTCCCCCCACACAGCCAGCACTGTCAGTGCTCCCCCCACACAGCGAGCACTGTCAGTGCTCCCCCCACACAACCTGCACTGTCAGTGCTCCCCCCACACAGCCAGCACTGTCAGCCCTTCCCCACACAGCCAGCACTGTCAATGCTCCCCCACACAGCCAGCGCTGTCAGTGCTCCTCCCACACAGCCCGCACTGTCAGTGCTCCCACAACACAGCCAGCACTGTCAGTGCTCCCCCACACAGCCAGCACTGTCAGTGCTCCCTCACCACACAGCCAGCACTGTCAGTGCTCCCCCACACACCCAGCACTGTCAGTGCTCCCACCACACAGCCAGCAATGCCAGTGCTCCCACCACACAGCCAGCACTGTCAGTGCTCCCACCACACAGCCAGCACTGACAGTGCTCCACCACAGAGCCAACACTGTGAGTCCTCCCACCACACAGCCAGCCCTGTCAGTGCTCCCCCCACGCAGCCAGCACTATCAGTGCTCCCACCACACAGCCAGCACTGTCAGTGCTCCCACCACACAGCCAGCAATGCCAGTGCTCCCACCACACAGCCAGCACTGTCAGTGCTCCCACCACACAGAGCCAACACTGTCAGTGCTCCCCTCACACAGCTAGCACTGTCAGTGCTCCCCATACAGCCAGCACTGTCAGTGACCCCCCACATAGCCAGCACTGTCAGTGCACTCACCCCACACAGCGAGCACTGTCAGTGCTCCACCCTCACAGCCAACACTGTCAGTGCTCTCCCACACAGCCAGCACTGTCAGTGCTCCCACCACACAGCCAGCACTGTCAGTGCTCTCCCACAGAGCCAGCACTATCAGTGCTCCCACCACACAGCGAGCACTTTCAGTGCTCCCCCCACACAACCAGCACTGCCAGTGCTCCCCCCACACAGCCAGCACTGTCAGTGCTCCCCACACAGCCAGCACTGTCAGTGCTCCCCTACACAGCCAGCACTGTCAGTGCTTCCACCCAACACAGCAAGCACTGTCAGTGCTCCCCCACACAGCCAGCACTGCCAGTGCTCCCACCACACAGCCAGCACTGTCAGTACTCCCACCACACAGCCAGCACTGTCAGTGCCCCCACACCACACAGCCAGCACTATCAGTGCTCCCCCACAGCCAGCACTGCCAGTTCTCCACCCACAGAGCTAGCACTGTCAGTGCTCGCCCACACAGCCAGCACTGTCAGTGCTCCACCCTCACAGCCAGCACTGTCAGTGCTCTCCCACACAGCCAGCACTGTCAGTGCTCCCCCACACAGCCAGCACTGTCAGTGCTCCCTCACCACACAGCTAGCACTGTCAGTGCTCCCCCCACACACCCAGCACTGTCAATGCTCCCACCACACAGCCAGCAATGCCAGTGCTCCCACCACACAGCCAGCACTGTCAGTGCTCCACCACAGAGCCAACACTGTCAGTCCTCCCACCACACAGCCAGCACTGTCAGTGCTCCCCCCACGCAGCCAGCACTATCTGTGCTCCCACCACTCAGACAGCACTGTCAGTGCTCCCACCACACAGAGCCAACACTGTCAGTGCTCCCCTCACACAGCTAGCACTGTCAGTGCTCCCCACACAGCCAGCAATGTCAGTGCTCCCCCACACAGCCAGCACTGTCAGTGCTCCCCCACATAGCCAGCACTGTCAGTGCTCCCCGCACAGCCAGCACTGTCAGTGCTCCCACCACACAGCTAACACTGCCAGTGCTCCCACCACACAGCCAGCACTGTCAGTGCTCCCCCACACAGCCAGCACTGTCAGTGCTCCCACCACACAGCCAGCACTGTCAGTGCTCCCCATACAGCCAGCACTGCCAGTGCTCCCCCACACAGCCAGCACTGTCAGTGCTCCCACCACACAGCTAGCTCTGTAAGTGCTCCCCCACGCAGCCAGCACTGTCAGTGCTCCCACCACACAGCCAGCACTGTCAGTGCTCCCCCCCACACAGCCAGCACTGTCAGTGCTCCCCACACAGCCAGCACTGTCAGTGCTCCACCCACACAGCCAGCACTAACAGTGCTCCCAGCACACAGCCAGCACTGTCATTACTCCCACCACACAGCCAGAACTGTCACTGCTCCCCCCACACAGCCAGCACTTTCAGTGGTCCCACCGCACAGCCAGCACTGACAGTGCTCCCACCACACAGCCAGCACTGTCAGGGCTTCCCCCCATACAGCCAGCACTGTCAGTGCTCCCCCACACATCCAGCACTGTCAGTGCTCCCACCACACAGCCAGCACTGTCAGCCCTTCCCCACACAGCCAGCACTGTCAATGCTCCCCCACACAGCCAGCGCTGTCAGTGCTCCTCCCAAACAGCCAGCACTGTCAGTGCTCCCACCACACAGCCAGCACTGTCAGTGCTCCCCCCACACAGCCAGCACTGTCAGTGCTCCCACCACACAGCCAGCAATGCCAGTGCTCCCACCACACAGCCAGCACTGTCAGTGCTCCCACCACACAGCCAGCACTGACAGTGCTCCGCCACAGAGCCAACACTGTGAGTCCTTCCACCACACAGCCAGCACTGTCAGTGTTCCCCCCACGCAGCCAGCACTATCAGTGCTCCCACCACACAGCCAGCACTGTCAGTGCTCCCACCACACAGCCAGCAATGCCAGTGCTCCCACCACACAGCCAGCACTGTCAGTGCTCCCACCACACAGAGCCAACACTGTCAGTGCTCCCCTCACACAGCTAGCACTGTCAGTGCTCCCCAAACAGCCAGCACTGTCAGTGACCCCCCACATAGCCAGCACTGTCAGTGCTCTCACCCCACACAGCGAGCACTGTCAGTGCTCCACCCTCACAGCCAACACTGTCAGTGCTCTCCCACACAGCAGCACTGTCAGTGCTCCCACCACACAGCCAGCACTGTCAGTGCTCCCCCACAGAGCCAGCACTATCAGTGCTCCCACCACACAGCCAGCACTGTCAGTGCTCCCCCCACACAGCCAGCACTGTCAGTGCTCCCCCCACACAGCGAGCACTGTCAGTGCTCCCCCCACACAACCAGCACTGTCAGTGCTCCCCCCACACAGCCAGCACTGTCAGTGCTCCCCACACAGCCAGCACTGTAAGTGCTCCCCTACACAGCCAGCACTGTCAGTGCTTCCACCCAACACAGCAAGCACTGTCAGTGCTCCCCCACACAGCCAGCACTGCCATTGCTCCCACCACACAGCCAGCACTGTCAGTGCCCCCACACCACAAAGCCAGCACTATCAGTGCTCCCCCACAGCCAGCACTGCCAGTTCTCCACCCACAGAGCTAGCACTGTCAGTGCTCGCCCATACAGCCAGCACTGTCAGTGCTCCACCCTCACAGCCAGCACTGTCAGTGCTCCCCCACACAGCCAGCACTGTCAGTGCTCCCCCACACAGCCATCATTGTCAGTGCTCCCTCACCACACAGCCAGCACTGTCAGTGCTCCCCCCACACAGCCAGCACTGTCAGCCCTTCCCCACACAGCCAGCACTGTCAATGCTCCCCCACACAGCCAGCGTTGTCAGTGCTCCTCCCACACAGCCCGCACTGTCAGTGCTCCCACAACACAGCCAGCACTGTCAGTGCTCCCCCACACAGCCAGCACTGTCAGTTCTCCCTCACCACACAGCCAGCACTGTCAGTGCTCCCCCACACACCCAGCACTGTCAGTGCTCCCACCACACAGCCAGCAATGCCAGTGCTCCCACCACACAGCCAGCACTGTCAGTGCTCCCACCACACAGCCAGCACTGACAGTGCTCCACCACAGAGCCAACACTGTGAGTCCTCCCACCACACAGCCAGCCCTGTCAGTGCTCCCCCCACGCAGCCAGCACTATCAGTGCTCCCACCACACAGCCAGCACTGTCAGTGCTCCCACCACACAGCCAGCAATGCCAGTGCTCCCACCACACAGCCAGCACTGTCAGTGCTCCCACCACACAGAGCCAACACTGTCAGTGCTCCCCTCACACAGCTAGCACTGTCAGTGCTCCCCATACAGCCAGCACTGTCAGTGACCCCCCACATAGCCAGCACTGTCAGTGCACTCACCCCACACAGCGAGCACTGTCAGTGCTCCACCCTCACAGCCAACACTGTCAGTGCTCTCCCACACAGCCAGCACTGTCAGTGCTCCCACCACACAGCCAGCACTGTCAGTGCTCTCCCACAGAGCCAGCACTATCAGTGCTCCCACCACACAGCGAGCACTGTCAGTGCTCCCCCCACACAACCAGCACTGCCAGTGCTCCCCCACACAGCCAGCACTGTCAGTGCTCCCCACACAGCCAGCACTGTCAGTGCTCCCCTACACAGCCAGCACTGTCAGTGCTTCCACCCAACACAGCAAGCACTGTCAGTGCTCCCCCACACAGCCAGCACTGCCAGTGCTCCCACCACACAGCCAGCACTGTCAGTACTCCCACCACACAGCCAGCACTGTCAGTGCCCCCACACCACACAGCCAGCACTATCAGTGCTCCCCCACAGCCAGCACTGCCAGTTCTCCACCCACAGAGCTAGCACTGTCAGTGCTCGCCCACACAGCCAGCACTGTCAGTGCTCCACCCTCACAGCCAGCACTGTCAGTGCTCTCCCACACAGCCAGCACGGTCAGTGCTCCCCCACACAGCCAGCACTGTCAGTGCTCCCTCACCACACAGCCAGCACTGTCAGTGCTCCCCCCACACCCCCAGCACTGTCAATGCTCCCACCACACAGCCAGCAATGCCAGTGCTCCCACCACACAGCCAGCACTGTCAGTGCTCCACCACAGAGCCAACACTGTCAGTCCTCCCACCACACAGCCAGCACTGTCAGTGCTCCCCCCACGCAGCCAGCACTATCTGTGCTCCCACCACTCAGACAGCACTGTCAGTGCTCCCACCACACAAAGCCAACACTGTCAGTGCTCCCCTCACACAGCTAGCACTGTCAGTGCTCCCCACACCGCCAGCAATGTCAGTGCTCCCCCACACAGCCAGCACTGTCAGTGCTCCCCCACATAGCCAGCACTGTCAGTGCTCCCCGCACAGCCAGCACTGTCAGTGCTCCCACCACACAGCTAACACTGCCAGTGCTCCCACCACACAGCCAGCACTGTCAGTGCTCCCCCACACAGCCAGCACTGTCAGTGCTCCCACCACACAGCCAGCACTGTCAGTGCTCCCCATACAGCCAGCACTGTCAGTGCTCCCACCACACAGCCAGCACTGACAGTGCTCCGCCACAGAGCCAACACTGTGAGTCCTTCCACCACACAGCCAGCACTGTCAGTGCTCCCCCCACACAGCCAGCACTGTCAGTGCTCCACCCTCACAGCCAACACTGTCAGTGCTCTCCCACACAGCAGCACTGTCAGTGCTCCCACCACACAGCCAGCACTGTCAGTGCTCCCCCACAGAGCCAGCACTATCAGTGCTCCCACCACACAGCCAGCACTGTCAGTGCTCCCCCCACACAGCCAGCACTGTCAGTGCTCCCCCCACACAGCGAGCACTGTCAGTGCTCCCCTACACAGCCAGCACTGTCAGTGCTTCCACCCAACACAGCAAGCACTGTCAGTGCTCCCCCACACAGCCAGCACTGCCATTGCTCCCACCACACAGCCAGCACTGTCAGTGCCCCCACACCACAAAGCCAGCACTATCAGTGCTCCCCCACAGCCAGCACTGCCAGTTCTCCACCCACAGAGCTAGCACTGTCAGTGCTCGCCCATACAGCCAGCACTGTCAGTGCTCCACCCTCACAGCCAGCACTGTCAGTGCTCCCCCACACAGCCAGCACTGTCAGTGCTCCCCCACACAGCCATCATTGTCAGTGCTCCCTCACCACACAGCCAGCACTGTCAGTGCTCCCCCCACACACCCAGCACTGTCAGTGCTCCCACCACACAGCCAGCAATGCCAGTGCTCCCACCACACAGCCAGCACTGTCAGTGCTCCCACCACACAGCCAGCACTGACAGTGCTCCACCACAGAGCCAACACTGTCAGTCCTCCCCCCACGCAGCCAGCACTATCTGTGCTCCCACCACACAGACAGCACTGTCAGTGCTCCCACCACACAGCCAGCAATGCCAGTGCTCCCACCACACAGAGCCAACACTGTCAGTGCTCCCCTCACACAGCTAGCACTGTCAGTGCTCCCCCACACAGCCAGCACTGTCAGTGCTCCCCCACACAGCCAGCACTGTCAGTGCTCCACCCACATAGCCAGCACTGTCAGTGCTCCCCGCACAGCCAGCACTGTCAGTGCTCCCACCACACAGCCAACACTGCCAGTGCTCCCACCACACAGCCATCACTGTCAGTGCTCCCCCACACAGCCAGCACTGTCAGTGCTCCCACCACACAGCCAGCACTGTCAGTGCTCCCCATACAGCCAGCACTGCCAGTGCTCCCCCACAAATCCAGCACTGTCAGTGCTCCCACCACACAGCTGGCACTGTAATTGCTCCCCCACGCAGCCATCACTGTCAGTGCTCCCACCACACAGCCAGCACTGTCAGTGCTCCCCCCCACACAGCCAGCACTGTCAGTGCTCCCCACACAGCCAGCACTGTCAGTGCTCCACCCACACAGCCAGCACTAACAGTGCTCCCACCACACAGCCAGCACTGTCAGTGCTCCACCCTCACAGCCAGCACTGTCAGTGCTCACCCCACACAGCCAGCACTGTCTGTGCTCCCCCACACTGCCAGCATTGTCAGTGCTCCAACCCACAGCCAGCACTGTCAGTGCTCCCCCACACAGCCAGAACTGAGAGTGCGCCCCACACAGCCAGCACTGTCAGTGCTCCCACCACACAGCCAGCACTGTCAGTGTACCCCCACACAGCCAGCACTGTCAGTGCTCCCACCACACAGCCAGCACTGTCAGTGCTCCCCCACACAGCCAGCACTGTCAGTGCTCCCCCCACACAGCCAGCACTGTCAGTGCTCCCCCCCCATACAGCCAGCACTGTCAGTGCTCCCCCACACAGCAGCACTGTCAGTGCTCCCACCACACAGCCAGCACTGTCAGCCCTCCCCCACACAGCCAGCACTGTCAATGCTCCCCCACACAGCCAGCGCTATCAGCGCTCCTCCCACACAGCCAGCACTGTCAGTGCTCCCCCCACAGAGCCAGCACTGTCAGTGCTCCCACCACACAGCCAGCAATGTCAGTGCTCCCCCCACACAGCCAGCACTCTCAGTGCTCCCCCACACAGCCAGAACTGAGAGTGCACCCCACACAGCCAGCACTGCCAGTGCCCTCCCACAGAGCTAGCAGTGTCAGTGCTCCCCCACACAGCCAGCACTGTCAGTGCTCCCACCACACAACCAGCACTGTCAGTGCTCCCACCACACAGCCAGCACTGTCAGTGTACCCCCACACAGCCAGCACTGTCAGTGCTCCCACCACACAGCCAGCACTGTCAGTGCTCCACCCACACAGCCAGCACTGTCAGTGCTCCCCCCACACAGCCAGCACTGTCAGTGCTCCCCCCCATACAGCCAGCACTGTCAGTGCTCCCCCACACAGCCAGCACTGTCAGTGCTCCCACCACACAGCCAGCACTGTCAGTGCTCCCCCACACAGCCAGCGCTATCAGCGCTCCTCCCACACAGCCAGCACTGTCAGTGCTGCCCCCACAGAGCCAGCACTGTCAGTGCTCCCACCACACAGCCAGCACTGTAAGTGCTCCTCACACAGCCAGCACTGTCAGTGCTCCCACCACACAGCCAGCACTGTCAGTGCTCCCACCACACAGCCAGCACTCTCTGTGCTCCCCCCACAGCCAGCACTGTCAGTGCTCCACCCACACAGCCAGCATTGCCAGTGTTCCCCCACACAGCCAGCACTGTCAGTGCTCCACCCACACAGCCAGAACTGTCAGTGCTCCCCACACACAGCCAGCACTCTCAGTGCCCCCCCCCCCCACAGAGCCAGCACTGTCAGTGCTCCCACCACACAGCCAGCACTGTCAGTGCTCCCCCACACAGCCAGCACTGTCAGTGCTCTCACCACACAGCGAGCACTGTCAGTGCTCCCACCACACAGCCAGCACTGTCAGTGCTCCCACCACACAACCAGCACTGTCAGTGCTCCCACACACAGCCAGCACTGTCAGTACTCCCACCACACAGACAGCACTGTCAGTGCTCCCACCACACGGCCAGCACTGTCAGTGCTCCCACCACACAGCCAGCACTGTCTGTGCTCCCCCCACACAGCCAGCACTGTCAGTGCTCCCCCACACAGCCAGCAATGTCGGTGCTCCCCCCCCCCCCCCATACAGCCAGCACTGTCAGTGCTCTCCCCACACAGCCAGCACTGTCAGTCCTCCCCCCACACTGCCAGCACTGGCATTGCTCCCCCACACAGCCAGCGCTATCAGCGCTCCTCCCACACAGCCAGCACTGTCAGTGCTCCCCCCACAGAGCCAGCACTGTCAGTGCTCCCACCACACAGCCAGCACTGTCAGTGCTCCCCCCACACAGCCAGCACTCTCAGTGCTCCCCCACACAGCCAGCACGTTCAGTGCTCCCACCACACAGCCAGCACTGTCAGTGCTCCCACCACACAGCCAGCACTGTAAGTGCTCCTCACACAGCCAGCACTGTCAGTGCTCCCACCACACAGCCAGCACTGTCAGTGCTCCCACCACACAGCCAGCACTGTCTGTGCTCCCCCACACAGCCAGCACTCTCAGTGCTTCCCCCACACAGCCAGAACTGTCAGTGCTCCCGCACACAGCAAGCACTGTCAGTGCTCCCCCACACAGCCAGCACTGTCAGTGATCCCACCACACAGCCAGCCCTGTCAGTGCTCCCCCCACAGCCAGCACTGTCAGTGCTCCACCCACACAGCCAGCATTGCCAGTGTTCCCCCACACAGCCAGCACTGTCAGTGCTCCACCCACACAGCCAGAACTGTCAGTGCTCCCCACACACAGCCAGCACTCTCAGTGCCCCCCCCACAGAGCCAGCACTGTCAGTGCTCCCACCACACAGCCAGCACTGTCAGTGCTCCCCCACACAGCCAGCACTGTCAGTGCTCTCACCACACAGCGAGCACTGTCAGTGCTCCCACCACACAGCCAGCACTGTCAGTGCTCCCACCACACAACCAGCACTGTCAGTGCTCCCACACACAGCCAGCACTGTCAGTACTCCCACCACACAGACAGCACTGTCAGTGCTCCCACCACACGGCCAGCACTGTCAGTGCTCCCACCACACAGCCAGCACTGTCTGTGCTCCCCCCACACAGCCAGCACTGTCAGTGCTCCCCCACACAGCCAGCAATGTCGGTGCTCCCCCCCCCCCATACAGCCAGCACTGTCAGTGCTCTCCCCACACAGCCAGGACTGTCAGTGCTCCCACCACACAGCCAGCACTGTCAGTCCTCCCCCCACACTGCCAGCACTGGCATTGCTCCCCCACACAGCCAGCGATGTCAGTGGTCCCCCACACAGCCAGCACTGTCAGTGCTCCCCCACACAGCCAGCACTGGCAGTGCACTCCCACAGAGCTAGCAGTGTCAGTGCTCCCCCACACAGCCAGCACTGTCAGTGCTCCCACCACACAACCAGCACTGTCAGTGCTCCCACCACACAGCCAGCACTGTCAGTGCACCCCCACACAGCCAGCACTGTCAGTGCTCCCACCACACAGCCAGCACTGTCAGTGCTCCCCCCACCCAGCCAGCACTGTCAGTGCTCCCCCCACACAGCCAGCACTGTCAGGGCTTCCCCCCATACAGCCAGCACTGTCAGTGCTCCCCCACACATCCAGCACTGTCAGTGCTCCCACCACACAGCCAGCACTGTCAGCCCTTCCCCACAAAACCAGCACTGTCAATGCTCCCACACACAGCCAGCGCTGTCAGTGCTCCTCCCACACAGCCAGCACTGTCAGTGCTCCCCCACACAGCCAGCACTGTCAGTGCTCCCACCACACAGCCAGCACTGTCAGTGCTCCCCCCACGCAGCCAGCACTCTCAGTGCTCCCCCCACACAGCCAGCACGGTCAGTGCTCCCACCACACAGCCAGCACTGTCAGTGCTCCCACCACACAGCCTGCACTGTCAGTGCTCCCCCACACAGCCAGCACTGTCAGTGCTCCCACCCCACACAGCGAGCACTGTTAATGCTCCCACCACACAGCCAGCACTGTCAGTGCTCCCACCACACAGCCAGCACTGTCAGTGCTCCCCCACACAGCCAGCACTGTCAGTGCTCCCTCACACAGCCAGAACTGTCAGTGCTCCCCACACAGCAAGCACTGTCAGTGCTCCCCCACACAGCCAGCACTGTCAGTGATCCCCCCACACAGCGAGCCCTGTCAGTGCTCCCCCCACAGCCAGCACTGTCAGTGCTCCCACCACACAGTCAGCACTGTCAGTGCTCCCCTCACACAGCCAGCACTGTCAGTGCTCCCACCACACAGCCAGCACTGTCAGTGCTCCCCCACACAGCTAGCACTGTCAGTGCTCCCACCACACAGCCAGCACTGTCAGTGCTCCCCCCACACAGCTAGCACTGTCAGTGCTCCCACCACACAGCCAGCACTGTCAGTGCTCCCCCCACACAGCCAGCAGTGTCAGTGCTCCCACCACACAACCATCAATGTCAGTGCTCCCCACACACAGCCAGCGCTGTCGGTGCTCCCACCACACAGCCAGCACTGTCAGTTCTCCCCCCATACAGCCAGCACTGTCAGTGCTCCCACCACAAAGCCAGCACTGCCAGTGCTCCCCCACACAGCCAGGACTGTCAGTGCTCCCCCCACACTGCCAGCACTTCCAGTTCTACCCCACACAGCCATCACTGTCTGTGCTCCCCCATACAGCCAGCACTGTCAGTGTTCCCCCCACACAGCCAGCACTGTCAGTGCTCCCACCACACAGCCAGCACTGTCAGTGCTCCCCCACACAGCCAGCACTGTCAGTGCTACCTTACACAGCCAGCACTGGAAATGCTCCCGCCAAACTCTGTCTGTGTCTCTGTCTGTGTCGCTGTGTCTCTCTGTGTCTCTCTATCTGTCTCTCTCTCTGTCCCTGTCTCTGTCTCTGCCTGTGTCTCTGTCTCTCTCTGTGTCTCTGTCTGTATCTCTGTCTCTGTCCCTGTCTCTGTCTGTGTCCCTGTCTCTGTCTGTGTCCCTGTCTCTGTCTGCGTCTCTGTCTGTGTCTCTGTCTCTGTCTGTGTCCCTGTCTCTGTCTGTGTCCCTGTCTGTGTCTCTGTCTGTGTCCCTGTCTGTGTCTCTGTCTGTGTCCCTGTCTCTGTCTGTATCCCTGTCTCTCTCTGTGTCTCTGTGTCTGTCTGTGTCTTAGTCTCTGTCTGTGTCTTAGTCTCTGTCTGTGTCTCTGTCTGTGTCTCTGTCTGTATCTCTGTCTGTGTCTCTGTGTCTGTCTGTATCTCTCTCTGTGTCTCTGTGTCTGTCTGTGTCTCAGTCTCTGTCTCTGTCTCAGTCTGTGTCTCTGTGTCTGTCGGTCTCTGTGTCTCACTCTCTGTCTCTGTCTGTGTCTCTGTCTCTGTCTCTGTCTGGGGCACATTCTGCTGCACAGACTGTGTTTAGGTGTGAGGCACACACCCAGCTGATCGGCAATGCGGGGAAGCACATACACCCAGCTGATTGGCCATGGTGGAGGCACACACCCAGCTGGTCGGCAATGGGGAGAGGCACACATCCAGCTGATCGGCAATGGGGAGAGGCACACATCCAGCTGATCGGCAATGGGGGAGTCACACACACCCAGTTGATCGGCAATGGGGGGAAGCACACACACAGCTCACGGGCCATGGGGGAGTCACACTGAACCAGCTGATCGGCCATGGGAGAGTCACACTGACCCAGTTGATCGGCCATGGGGGAGTCACACTGACCCAGCTGATCGACCATGGGGGAGTCACACAGACCCAGCTCATCGGCCATGGGGGAGTCACACTGACCCAGCTGATCGGCCATGGGGGAGTCACACTGATCCAGCTGATCGGCCATGGGGGAGTCACACTGACCCAGCTGATCGGCCATGGGGGATTCACACCCACCCACCGACAGTCTCTCCTGGTAATGCAGAATGGTAAATCTCTGCATGTGTCTCTGCCTGTATCTGTCCAATTCTCTCTCTGTCTGTGTTTCTGTCTGTGTTTCTGTCTGTGTCTCTGTCTATGTCTCTGTCTGTATCTCTGTCTGTATCTCTGTCTGTGTCTCTGTGTCGGTCTGTATCTCTCTCTGTGTCTCCGTCTCTGTCTGTGTCTCTGTCTGTGTCTGTGTCTGTATCTCTCTGTGTCTGTGTCCCTGTTGAGGCTGTGACAGTGTCTCTCCCTGTGTCTCTATCTGTGCCTCTATCTGTATCTCTGTCTGTGTTTCTGTCTGTGTCACTGGCAGTGTCTCTTTCTCTGTCCGTGACTGTCTCTGTATCTCTGTCTGTGTCACTGCCTCTGTCTGTCTGTTTCTGTATGTTTGTCTCTATCTGTGTCTCTGTCTGTGTCTCTGTCTGTGTCTCTGTCTCTGCCTCTGTCTGTGTCTGTGTCTCTGTCTGTGTCTCTGTCTGTGTCCCTGTTTCTGTCTGTGTCTCTCTGTATCTCTGTCTGTGTCTCTGTCTGTGTCACTGCCTCTGTCTCTGTCTGTTTCTGTGTGTTTGTCTCTATCTGTGTATCTGTCTGTGTCTCTGTCTGTGTCTCTGTCTCTGCCTCTGTCTGTGTCTGTCTGTGTCTCTGTCTGTGTCTCTCTGTACCTCTGTCTGTGTCTCTGTCTCTGTCACTGCCTCTGTCTCTGTCTGTTTCTGTGTGTTTGTCTCTGTCTGTATCTGTGTCTGTCTCTGTATCTCTGTCTGTGTCTCTGCCTGTGTCACTGCCTCTGTCTCAGTCTGTTTCTTTGTCTCTGTCTGTTTCTGTATCTCTGTCTGTGTCACTGCCTCTGTCTCTGTCTGTTTCTGTGTGTTTGTCTCTGTCTGTTTCTGTGTGTTTGTCTCTGTCTGTGTCTCTGTCTGTGTCTCTGTCTCTGCCTCTGTCTGTGTCTGTGTCTCTGTCTGTGTCCCTGTTTCTGTCTGTGTCTCTCTGTACCTCTGTCTGTGTCTCTGTCTGTGTCACTGCCTCTGTCTCTGTCTGTTTCTGTGTGTTTATCTCTATCTGTGTCTCTGTCTGTGTCTCTGTCTGTGTCTCTGTCTCTGCCTGTGTCCCTGTTTCTGTCTGTGTCTCCCTGTACCTCTGTCTGTGTCTCTGTGTCTCTGTCTGTGTCTCTGTCTGTGCCTCTGTCTCTGTCTCTGCCTCTGTCTGTGTCTCTTTCTCTGTCTGTGTCTCTGCCTGTGTCCCTGTTTCTGTCTGTGTCTCCCTGTACCTCTGTCTGTGTCTCTGTCTCTGTCTGTGTCTCTGTCTGTGTCTCTGTCTGTGTCTCTGTCTCTGCCTCTGTCTGTGTCTGTGTCTGTGTCTGTGTCTCTGTCTGTGTCGCTGTTTCTGTCTGTGTCTCCCTGTACCTCTGTCTGTGTCTCTGTGTCTGTCTGTGTCTCAGTCTCTGTCTCTGTCTGGGGCACATTTTGCTGCACAGACTGTGTTTAGGTGTGAGGCACACTCCCAGCTGATCGGCATTGGGAGAGTCACACACACCCAGCTGATCGGCCATGGTGGGGGCACACACCCAGCTGATCGGCAATGGGGGGAGGCACACACCCAGCTGATCGGCAATGCGGGGAAGAACACACCCAGCTGATCGGCAATGGGGGGAAGCACACACCCAGCTGATCGGCAATGGTGGGAGCCACACACCCAGCTGATCGGTAATGGGGGGAAGCACACACCCAGCTGATCGGTAATGGGGGGAAGGACACACCCAGCTGATCGGCAATGGGGGGAAGGACAAACCCAGCTGATCGGCAATGCGGGGAAAGCACACACCCAGCTGATCGGCAATGGGGGGAGACACACACCCAGCTGATCGGCCATGGTGGGGGCACACACCCAGCTGATCGGCAATGCGGGGAAGGACACACCCAGCTGATCGGCAATGGGGGGAAGCACACACCCAGCTGATCGGCAATGCGGGGAAAGCACACACCCAGCTGGTCGGCAATGGGGGGAGACACACACCCAGCTGATCGGCAATGGGGGGAAGCACACACCCAGCTGATCGGCAATGCGGGGAAAGCACACACCCAGCTGATCGGGAATGGGGGGAAGCACACACCCAGCTGATCGGCATTGGGGGGGAAGGACACACCCAGCTGATCGGCAATGGGGGGAAGCACACACCCAGCTGATCGGCAATGGGGGGAAGGACACACCCAGCTGATCGGCAATGGGGGGAAGCACACACCCAGCTGATCGGCAATGGGGGGAAGTACACACCCAGCTGATCGGCAATGGGGGGGAAGGACACTCCCAGCTGATCGGCAATGGGGGGAAGCACACACCCAGCTGATCAGCAATGCAGGGAAGCACACACCCAGCTGATCGGCAATGGGGGGAAGCACACACCCAGCTCATCAGCAATGCGGGGAAGCACACTCCCAGCTGATCGGCAATGGGGGGAAGCACACTCCCAGCTGATCGGCAATGCGGGGAAGGAGACACACAGCTGATCGGCAATGGGGGGAAGCACACACCCAGCTGATCGGCAATGCGGGGAAGGAGACACCCAGCTGATCGGCAATGGGGGGAAGGACAGACCCAGCTGATCGGCAATGGGGGGAAGCACACACCCAGCTGATCGGCAATGCGGGGAAGGAGACACCCAGCTGATCGGCAATGGGGGGAAGGACACACCCAGCTGATCGGCAATGGGGGGAAGCACACACCCAGCTGATCGGCAATGGGGGTAAGCACACACCCAGCTGATCGGCAATGCGGGGAAGCACCCACCCAGCTGATCGGCAATGGGGGGAAGCACACACCCAGCTTATCGGCAATGGGGGGAAGGACAGACCCAGCTGATCGGCAATGGGGGGATGCACACACCCAGCTGATCGGCAATGGGGGGATGCACACACCCAGCTGATCGGCAATGCGGGAAAGGAGACACCCAGCTGATCGGCAATGGGGGGAAGCACACTCCCAGCTGATCGGCAATGCGGGGAAGTACACTCCCAGCTGATCGGCAATGGGGGGAAGCACACACCCAGCTGATCGGCAATGGGGGGAAGCACACACCCAGCTGATCGGCAATGGGGGGAAGCACACACCCAGCTGATCGGCAATGCAGGGAAGCACACACCCAGCTAATCGGCAATGGGGGGAAGCACACACCCAGCTAATCGGCAATGGGGGGAAGCACACACCCAGCTGATCGGCAATGCGGGGAAGGACAGACCCAGCTGATCGGCAATGCGGGGAAGCACACACCCAGCTGATCGGCAATGGGGGGAAGGACAGACCCAGCTGATCGGCAATGGGGGGAAGCACACACCCAGCTGATCGGCAATGGGGGGAAGCACATACCCAGCTGATCGGCAATGCGGGGAAGGACAGACCCAGCTGATCGGCAATGCGGGGAAGCACACACCCAGCTGATCGGCAATGCGGGGAAGCACACACCCAGATGATCGGCAATGCGGGGAAGCACAATCCCAGCTGATCGGCAATGGGGGGAAGGACACACCCAGCTGATCGGCAATGGGGGGAAGGACAAACCCAGCTGATCGGCAATGGGAGGAAGCACACACCCAGCTGATCGGCAATGGGGGGAAGGACACACCCAGCTGGTCGGCAATGGGGGGAAGCACACACCCAGCTGATCGGCAATGGGGGGAAGGACAGACTCAGCTGATCGGCAATGGGGGGAAGCACACACCCAGCTGATCGGCAACGCGGGGAAGCACACACCCAGCTGATCGGCAATGGGGGGAAGCACACACCCAGCTGATCGGCAATGGGGGGAAGGACAGACTCAGCTGATCGGCAATGCGGGGAAGCACACGCCCAGCTGATCGGCAATGGGGGGAAGCACACACCCAGCTGATCGGCAATGGGGGGAAGCACACACCCAGCTGATCGGCAATGGGGGGAAGCACACTCCCAGCTGATCGGCAATGGGGGGAAGCACACACCCAGCTGATCGGCAATGGGGGGAAGGACAGACCCAGCTGATCGGCAATGCGGGGAAGCACACTCCCAGCTGATCGGCAATGGGGAAACACACACCCAGCTGATCGGCAATGCGGGGAAGCACACACCCAGCTGATCGGCAATGGGGGAAAGCACACGCCCAGCTGATCGGCAATGCGGGGAAGCACACATCCAGCTGATCGGCAATGGGGGGAAGCACACGCCCAGCTGATCGGCAATGCGGGGAAGCACACACCCAGCTGATCGGCAATGGGGGGAAGCACACGCCCAGCTGATCGGCAATGCGGGGAAGCACACATCCAGCTGATCGACAATGGGGGGAAGCACACACCCAGCTGATCGGCAATGGGGGGGAAGGACACACCCAGCTGATCGGCAATGGGGGGAAGCATACACCCAGCTGATCGGCAATGCGGGGAAGGACACACCCAGCTGATCGACAATGGGGGGAAGGACACACCCAGCTGATCGGCAATGGGGGGAAGGTCACACCCAGCTGATCGGCAATGGGGGGAAGGACACACCCAGCTGATCGGCAATGGGGGAAGCACACACCCAGCTGATCGGCAATGGGGGGAAGGACACTCCCAGCTGATCGGCAATGGGGGGAAGCACACACCCAGCTGATCGGCAATGCGGGGAAGGACACACCCAGCTGATCGGCAATGGGGGGAAGCACACACCCAGCTGATCGGCAATGCGGGGAAGGAAACACCCAGCTGATCGGCAATGGGGGGAAGCATACACCCAGCTGATCGGCAATGGGGGGAAGCACACACCCAGCTGATCGGCAATGCGGGGAAGGAAACACCCAGCTGATCGGCAATGGGGGGAAGCATACACCCAGCTGATCGGCAATGGGGGGAAGGACAGACCCAGCTGATCGGCAATGGGGGGAAGCACACACCCAGCTGATCGGCAATGGGGGGAAGCACACACCCAGCTGATCGGCAATGGGGGGAAGGACAGACCCAGCTGATCGGCAATGGGGGGAAGCACACACCCAGCTGATCGGCAATGGGGGGAAGCACACACCCAGCTGATCGGCAATGGGGGGAAGCATACACCCAGCTGATCGGCAATGGGGGGAAGCACACACCCAGCTGATCGGCAATGGGGGGAAGCATACACCCAGCTGATCGGCAATGGGGGGAAGGACAGACCCAGCTGATCGGCAATGGGGGGAAGCACACACCCAGCTGATCGGCAATGGGGGGAAGCACACACCCAGCTGATCGGCAATGGGGGGAAGGACAGACCCAGCTGATCGGCAATGGGGGGAAGCACACACCCAGCTGATCGGCAATGGGGGGAAGGACAGACCCAGCTGAACGGCAATGGGGGAAGCACACTCCCAGCTGATCGGCAATGGGGGGAAGGACACACCCAGCTGATCGGCAATGGGGGGGAAGGACAGACCCAGCTGATCGGCAATGGGGGGAAGCACACACCCAGCTGATCGGCAATGGGGGGAAGGACACACCCAGCTGATCGGCAATGGGGGGAAGCACACACCCAGCTGATCGGCAATGGGGGGAAGGACACACCCAGCTGATCGGCAATGGGGGGGAAGGACACACCCAGCTGATCGGCAATGGGGGGAAGCACACGCCCAGCTGATCGGCAATGGGGGGGAAGGACACACCCAGCTGATCGGCAATGGGGGGAAGCACACGCCCAGCTGATCGGCAATGGGGGGAAGCACACACCCAGCTGATCGGCAATGGGGGGAAGGACACACCCAGCTGATCGGCAATGGGGGGGAAGGACACACCCAGCTGATCGGCAATGGGGGGAAGCACACTCCCAGCTGATCGGCAATGGGGGGAAGGACACACCCAGCTGATCGGCAATGGGGGGGAAGGACACACCCAGCTGATCGGCAATGGGGGGAAGCACACACCCAGCTGATCGGCAATGCGGGGAAGCACACACCCAGCTGATCGGCAATGGGGGGAAGCACACACCCAGCTGATCGGCAATGCGGGGAAGCACACACCCAGCTGACCGGCAATGGGGGGAAGCACACACCCAGCTGATCGGCAATGCGGGGAAGCACACACCCAGCTGATCGGCAATGCGGGGAAGGACACACCCAGCTGTTCGGCAATGCGGGGAAGCACACACCCAGCTGATCGGCAATGGGGGGAAGGACAGACCCAGCTGATCGGCAATGGGGGGAAGCACACTCCCAGCTGATCGGCAATGCGGGGAAGCACACACCCAGCTGATCGGCAATGGGGGGAAGCACACACCCAGCTGATCGGCAATGCGGGGAAGCACACACCCAGCTGACCGGCAATGGGGGGAAGCACACACCCAGCTGATCGGCAATGCGGGGAAGCAGACAACCAGCTGATCGGCAATGCGGGGAAGGACACACCCAGCTGTTCTGCAATGGGGGGGAAGCACACACCCAGCTGATCGGCAATGCGGGGAAGCACACTCCCAGCTGATCGGCAATGCGGGGAAGGACACACCCAGCTGTTCGGCAATGGGGGGGAAGCACACACCCAGCTGATCGGCAATGGGGGGAAGCACACACCCAGCTGATCAGCAATGCGGGGAAGCACACTCCCAGCTGATCGGCAATGCGGGGAAGCACACACCCAGCTGATCGGCAATGGGGGGAAGGACAGACCCAGCTGATCGGCAATGGGGGGAAGCACACTCCCAGCTGATCGGCAATGCGGGGAAGCACACACCCAGCTGATCGGCAATGGGGGGAAGCACACACCCAGCTGATCGGCAATGCGGGGAAGCACACACCCAGCTGACCGGCAATGGGGGGAAGCACACACCCAGCTGATCGGCAATGCGGGGAAGCACACACCCAGCTGATCGGCAATGCGGGGAAGGACACACCCAGCTGTTCGGCAATGGGGGGGGAAGCACACACCCAGCTGATCGGCAATGCGGGGAAGCACACTCCCAGCTGATCGGCAATGCGGGGAAGGACACACCCAGCTGTTCGGCAATGGGGGGGAAGGACAGACCCAGCTGATCGACAATGGGGGGAAGGACACGCCCAGCTGATCGGCAATGGGGGGAAGCACAGTCCCAGCTGATCGGCAATGGGGGTAAGGACACAACCAGCTGATCGGCAATGCGGGGAAGCACACACCCAGCTGTTCGGCAATGCGGGGAAGCACACTCCCAGCTGATCGGCAATGGGGGGAAGCACACTCCCAGGTGATCGGCAATGCGGGGAAGCACACACCCAGCTGATCGGCAATGGGGGGGAAGGACACACCCAGCTGATCGGCAATGGGGGAAGCACACACCCAGCTGATCGGCAATGCGGGGAAGGACAGACCCAGCTGATCGGCAATGCGGGGAAGCACACACCCAGCTGATCGGCAATGCGGGGAAGGACAGACCCAGCTGATCGGCAATGGGGGGAAGCACACACCCAGCTGATCGGCAATGGGGGGAAGGACAGACCCAACTGATCGGCAATGGGGGGAAGGACACACCCAGCTGATCGGCAATGGGGGGAAGCACACTCCCAGCTGATCGGCAATGGGGGGAAGCACACTCCCAGCTGATCGGCAATGGGGGGAAGCACACTCCCAGCTGATCGGCAATGGGGGGAAGCACACTCCCAGCTGATCGGCAATGCTGGGAAGCACACTCCCAGCTGATCGGCAATGGGGGGAAGGACAGACCCAGCTGATCGGCAATGGGGGGGAAGGACACACCCAGCTGACCGGCAATGGGGGGAAGCACACACCGAGCTGATCGGCAATGGGGGGAAGGACACACCCAGCTGATCGGCAATGGGGGGAAGCACACTCCCAGCTGATCGGCAATGCGGGGAAGCACACCCAGCTGATCGGCAATGGGGGGAAGCACACTCCCAGCTGATCGGCAATGGGGGGAAGCACACTCCCAGCTGATCGGCAATGCGGGGAAGCACACACCCAGCTGATCGGCAATGCGGGGAAGGACAGACCCAGCTGATCGGCAATGGGGGGAAGGACACACCCAGCTGATCGGCAATGGGGGGAAGCACACTCCCAGCTGATCGGCAATGCGGGGAAGCACACACCCAGCTGATCGGCAATGCGGGGAAGGACAGACCCAGCTGATCGGCAATGGGGGGAAGGACAGGCCCAGCTGATCGGCAATGGGGGGAAGGACAGACCCAGCTGATCGGCAATGGGGGGAAGCACACACCCAGCTGATCGGCAATGCGGGGAAGGACACTCCCAGCTGATCGGCAATGGGGGGAAGGACACTCCCAGCTGATCGGCAATGGGGGGAAGGACAGACCCAGCTGATCGGCAATGGGGGGAAGCACACACCCAGCTGATCGGCAATGCGGGGAAGGACACTCCCAGCTGATCGGCAATGGGGGGAAGCACACACCCAGCTGATATGCAATGCGGGGAAGGACAGACCCAGCTGATCGGCAATGCGGGGAAGCACACACCCAGCTGATCGGCAATGCGGGGAAGGACAGACCCAGCTGATCGGCAATGCGGGGAAGCACACACCCAGCTGATCGGCAATGCGGGGAAGGACAGACCCAGCTGATCGGCAATGCGGGGAAGCACACACCCAGCTGATCGGCAATGCGGGGAAGGACAGACCCAGCTGATCGGCAATGCGGGGAAGCACACACCCAGCTAATCGGCAATGCGGGGAAGGACAGACCCAGCTGATCGGCAATGGGGGGAAGCACACACCCAGCTAATCGGCAATGCGGGGAAGCACACTCCCAGCTGATCGGCAATGCGGGGAAGCATACACCCAGCTGATCGGCAATGGGGGGAAGGACACTCCCAGCTGATCGGCAATGCGGGGAAGCACACACCCAGCTGATCGGCAATGGGGGGAAGGACAGACCCAGCTGATCGGCAATGGGGGGAAGCACACACCCAGCTGATCGGCAATGGGGGGAAGCACACTCCCAGCTGATCGGCAATGGGGGGGAAGGACACACCCAGCTGATCGGCAATGCGGGGAAGCACACACCCAGCTGATCGGCAATGAGGGGATGCACACTCCAAGCTGATCGGCAATGGGGGGAAGCACACTCCCAGCTGATCGGCAATGGGGGGAAGCACACACCCAGCTGATCGGCAATGGGGGGAGTCACACTCACCCACCGATAGTCCTGGTCATGCAGAATGGTAAGTCAGGGTGAGGCTGGCTGGGGAGGGTCAGTTTTACCGGCAGTGCGAGGAGAGAGATGCCGAGTAGGTTGGGTTTCCTCTCAGGGTTTAATGAATTGAAGAATTGAACGAAAGGGAACTTTCAGCACATTCTTCAACTGCTGCCTGAACTGAGTCTGTGTCACGGCGTAAATCGCAGTGTTTGTGCAGCAACTCAGGAGCTGCAGCATGAAGCCCAATTCCTGAACATAACCATCTAACCATACAGACTCATACCCCAGAAACCACATCCGGCTCCATATAGAATAAACCATTACCGTTGACCATAACAGGATGAAGTTGGCGGAGATAACGAAGAGTAAGATGATGGATTTGCTGCGACTCTCCATCTCGGGGTCTCTGGCACTGTGCCCACTGCTGTGAGCCCGGAGTCTCCTGCGGGCCCTGCTGCTCAGGACAATGTGTCTGACGGTGAGAACATTGAGCAGCAGAATCAGGGCGAATGGAACACCCGGGGTTAGAATGTGGTGGAGGAACTCGATTGGTCCCCAGACCGGAGAGTTCTGAACACCCATTGTGACATCACAAAACCAGGGGGCGTTCCCCAGCCAATACAGACCGGCCAGCATCACCCCCCAGGAAATGTCCTTCAGACAGCTCAGCACAGCCACTGTCCCCAGAACCACAGCCGCCGCTTTCTCGCTGCAATATTTACTTTTCAGCCTCGGGCAACAAATGGCCACAAATCGATCAAAGGTGAAAGTGACGGTGAACCAGACAGAACAGTCAGTGGCTGCATAAAGCAGGGCGGCGTGGACATTACACACGGGGATGGACAGCAGGAAATTAAACTGTTCCTTAAAAACAATGGGAATGTGTCTGAATATCAGGTCGAGAATCACGACCAGGAGATCCCCCACTGCCATGGCCAACAGGTAACAAGTCACACATTTGGACAGCCCGCAGTTTCTTCTCTTCAGGACCACAATTGTGATGAGGTTCACTGTGAGGGAGGGAAATACACAATGAAATTATACATCAGCCTGGGAAAGACATCACAAGTATGGTCGGCGTGGTGTGGAGGGAGTGAAATAAATATATACTAATACACACACACACATACAGAGACAGTAACACACACAGAGACAGTAACACACACGCACACACAAACTAACACACTCACACTCACTAACACACACACACAGACACTAACACACTCACACTCACACACACACTCACAGAGACAGTAACGCACTCACACACATACAGAGACACTAACACACTCACACACACACTCATACAGAGACAGTAACACACACACACACACACAGACAGTAACACACACACACACAGAGAGAGACACTGACACACTCACACTCACACACACACTCACACACAGACAGTAATACACTCACACACACACACACAGTAACACACACACACATACACACACACACAGACAGTAACACACACACACACACATACAGAGACAGTAACACACACACAGACACACACACAGTAACACACTCACACACACAGAGACAGTAACACACTCACACACAGACACTGAAACACTCACACTCACACAGAGACAGTAACACACTCACACACACACACACACACTAACACACTCACACTCACACAGAGACAGTAACACACACACACAGACAGAGACACTCACACACAAAGACAGTAACACACACACACACTAATACACACACACACTAACACACAGACACACGCGCACACACATACAGAGACAGTAATACACTCACACAGACACTAACACACATGCACACAGTAATACACTCACACACACAGAGACAGTAATACACTCACTTTCACACAGACACTAACACATACACTAATACACTCACACACACAGAGAAAGATACAGTAATACACTCACACACACACACACAGAGACACTGACACACACACTCACACACAGACAGAGACAGTAATGCCCTCACACTCACACAGGCACTGAGACACTCATACACACACACACAGACAGAGACACTAACACACAGATAATAACAAACTCTCTCACACACACACACTAACACACACACACATACAGAGACAGTAATACACACACACATGCATACAGCAACACACTCACAAACACACATACAGAGACAGTAACACACTCACACTTTCACTAACTAACACACACACACAGTAATACACACACACACACACACAGACAGTAATACACTCACACTCACACACACTAACACACACACACACATACAGTAATACACTCACACCCACAGAGACACTGACACACACTCATACACACACAGTAATATCCTCACACTCACACAGACACTAACACACACACGCACACAGACAGTAACACACTCACACATAGAGACAGTAACACACACACACAAACAGAGACAGTAATACACTCACACACACACACATACACTGACACACACTCGCAGTGAGCTGGGTGTCTGATGTGGGTGTGGTACATTGTGTACTGTCAGTGGTGTGCTGGGTGCCCGATGGGGGTGTGGTACATTGTGTACTGTCAGTGGTGTGCGGTGTGCTGTGTCCCTGATGGGGGTGAGGTACATTGTGTACTGTCAGTGGTGTGCGGTGTGCTGAATGCCTGATGGGGCTCTGGTACATTGTGTACTGTCAGTGGTGTGCGGTGTGCTGGGTGCCTGATGGGCTGTGGTACATTGTGTACTGTCAGTGGTATGCGGTGTGCTGGGTGTCTGATGGGGGTGTGGTACATTGTGTACTGTCAGTGGTGTGCGGTGTGCTGGGTGCCTGATGGGGATGTGGTACATTGTGTACTGTCAGTGGTGTGTGGTGAGCTGGGTGCCTGATGGGGGTGTGGTACATTGTGTACTTTCAGTGGTGTGCGGTGTGCTGGGTGTCTGATGGGGCTGTGGTACATTGTGTACTGTCAGTGGTGTGCGGTGTGCTGGGTGTCTGATGGGGGTGTGGTACATTGTGTACTGTCAGTGGTGTGCGGTGTGCTGGGTGATTGATGGGGGTGTGGTACATTGTGTACTGTCAGTGGTGTGCGGTGTGCTGGGTGCCTAATGGGGGTGTGGTACATTGTGTATTGTCAGTGGTGTGCGGTGTGCTGGGTGCCTGATGGGGGTGTGGTACATTGTGTACTGTCAGTGGTGTGTGGTGTGCTGGGTGTCTGATGGGGGTGTGGTACATTGTGTACTGTAAGTGGTGTGCGGTGTGCTGGGTGTCTGATGGGGGTGTGGTACATTGTGTACTGTCAGTGGTGTGTGGTATGCTGGGTGTCTCATCGGGCTGTTATACATTGTGTACTGTAAGTGGTGTACGGTGTGCTGGGTGTCTGATGGGGGTGTGGTACATTGTGTACTGTCAGTGGTGTGTGGTGTGCTGGGTGTCTGATGGGGGTGTGGTACATTGTGTACTTTAAGTGGTGTGCGGTGCGCTGGGTGTCTGATGGGGGTGTGGTACATTGTGTACTGTCAGTGGTGTGTGGTGTGCTGGGTGTCTGATGGGGCTGTGGTACATTGTGTAATGTCAGTGGTGTGTGGTGCTGGGTGTCCGATGGGGGTGTGGTACTTTGTGTACTGTAAGTGGTGTGCGGTGTGCTGGGTGTCTGCTGGGGGTGTGGTACATTGTGTACTGTCAGTGGTGTGCGGTGTGCTGGGTGTCTGATGGGGCTGTGGTACATTGTGTCCTGTCAGTGTTGTGTGGTGTGCTGGGTATCTGATCGGGCTGTTATACATTGTGTACTGTCAGTAGTGTGTGGTGAGCTGGGTGCCTGATGGGGGTGTGGTACATTGTGTACTGTCAGTGGTGTGCGGTGTGCTGGGTGTCTGATGGGGGTGTGGTACATTGCGTAATGTCAGTGGTGTGTGGTGCTGGGTGTCTGATGGGGGTGTGGTACATTGTGTACTGTAAGTGGTGTGCGGTGTGCTGGGTGTCTGATGGGGGTGTGGTACATTGTGTACTGTCAGTGGTGTGCGGTGAGCTGGGTGTCTGATGGGGGTGTGGTACATTGTGTACTGTCAGTGGTGTGCGGTGTGCTGGGTGTCTGCTGGGAGTGTGGTACATTGTGTACTGTCAGTGGTGTGCGGTGTGCTGGGTGTCTGATGGGGGTGTGGTACATTGTGTTCTGTCAGTGGTGTGCGGTGTGCTGGGTGCCTGATGGGGGTGTGGTACATTGTGTACTGTCAGTGGTGTACGGTGTGCTGGGTGTCAGATGGGGCTGTGGTACATTGTATAATGTCAGTGGTGTGTGGTGCTGGTTGTCTGGTGGGGCTGTGGAACATTGTGTACTGTCAGTGGTGTGCGGTGTGCTGGGTCCCTGATGGGAGTGTGGTACATTGTGTACTCTCAGTGGTGTGCGGTGTGCTGGGTGTCTGATGGGGTGTGGTACATTGTGTACTGTCAGTGGTGTGTGGTGTGCTGGGTGTCTGATGGGGGTGTGGTACATTGTGTACTGTCAGTGGTGTTCGGTGTGCTGGGTGTCTGATGGGGGTGTGGTACATTGTGTACTGTCAGTGGTGTGCGGTGTGCTGGGTGTCTGATGGGGCTGTGGTACATTGTGTACTGTCAGTGGTGTGCGGTGTGCTGGGTGTCTGATGGGGTTGTGGTACATTGTGAACTGTCAGTGGTGTGCGGTGTGCTGGGTGTCTGATGGGGGTGTGGTACATTGTGTACTGTCAGTGGTGTGCGGTGTGCTGGGTGTCTGATGGGGGTGTGGTACATTGTGTACTGTCAGTGGTGTGTGGTGTGCTGTGTGCCTGATGGGGGTGTGGTACATTGTGTACTGTCAGTGGTGTGTGGTGTGCTGGGTGTCTGATGGGGTTGTGGTACATTGTGTACTGTCAGTGGTGTGTGGTGAGCTTGATGTCTGATGGGGCTGTGGTACATTGTGTACTGTCAGTGGTGTGCGGTGTGCTGGGTGTCTGATGGGGCTGTGGCACATTGTGTGCTGTCAGTGGTGTGCGGTGTGCTGGGTGTCTGATGGGGGTGTGGTACATTGTGTACTGTCAGTTGTGTGCTGTGTGCTGGGTGTCTGATGGGGCTGTGGTACATTGTGTACTGTCAGTGGTGTGCGGTGTGCTGGGTGTCTGATGGGGGGTGTGGTACATTGTGTACTGTCAGTGGTGTGCGGTTTGCTGGGTGTCTGATGGGGGTGTGGTACATTGTGTACTGTCAGTGGTGTGCGGTGTGCTGGGTGTCTGATGGGCCTGTGGTACATTGTGTACTGTCAGTGGTGTGCGGTGTGCTGGCTGTCTGATGGGGCTGTGGTACATTGTGAACTGTCAGTGGTGTGTGGTGTTCTGCGTGTCTGATGGGGGTGTGGTACATTGTGTACTGTCAGTGGTGTGCGGTGTGCTGGGTGTCTGATGTGGGTGTGGTACATTGTGTACTGTCAGTGGTGTGCGGTTTGCTGGGTGTCTGATGGGGGTGTGGTACATTGTGTACTGTCAGTGGTGTGCGGTGTGCTGGGTGTCTGATGGGGCTGTGGTACATTGTGTACTGTCAGTGGTGTGCGGTGTGCTGGGTGTCTGATGGGGCTGTGGTACACTGTGTACTGTCAGTGGTGTGCGGTGTGCTTGGTGTCTGATGGGGCTGTGGTACATTGTGTACTGTCAGTGGTGTGTGGTGTGCTGGGTGCCTGATGGGGCTGTGGTACATTGTGTACTGTCAGTGGTGTGTGGTGTGCTGGGTGTCTGATGGGGTGTGGTAGATTGTGTACTGTCAGTGGACTGCGGTGTGCTGGGTGTCTGATGGGGGTGTGGTACATTGTGTACTGTCAGTGGTGTGTGGTGAGCTGGGTGCCTGATGGGGCTGTGGTACATTGTGTACTGTCAGTGGTGTGTGGTGTGCTGGGTGTCTGATGGGGTGTGGTAGATTGTGTACTGTCAGTGGACTGCGGTGTGCTGGGTGTCTGATGGGGGTGTGGTACATTGTGTACTGTCAGTGGTGTGTGGTGAGCTGGGTGTCTGATGGGGGTGTGGTACATTGTGTACTGTCAGTGGTGTGTGGTGTGCTGGGTGCCTGATGGGGGTGAGGTACATGGTGTACTGTCAGTGGTGTGCGGTGAGCTGGGTGTCTGATGGGGCTGTGGTACATTGTGTACTGTCAGTGGTGTGTGGTGTGCTGGGTGTCTGATGGGGGTGTGGTTCATTGTGTACTGTCAGTGGTGTGCGGTATGCTGGGTGTCTGATGGGGGTGTGGTACATTGTGTACTGTCAATGGTGTGCGGTGTGCTGGGTGCCTGATGGGGGTGTGGAACATTGTGTACTGTCAGTGGTGTGCTGGGTGTCTGATGGGGCAGTGGTACATTGTGTACTGTCAGTGGTGTGTGGTGTGCTGGGTGCCTGATGGGGGTGTGGAACATTGTGTACTGTCAGTGGTGTGCTGGGTGTCTGATGGGGCAGTGGTACATTGTGTACTGTCAGTGGTGTGTGGTGTGCTGGGTGCCTGATGGGGCTGTGGTACATTGTGTACTGTCAGTGGTGTGCAGTGAGCTGGGTGTCTGATGGGGCTGTGGTACATTGTGTACTGTCAGTGGTGTGTGGTGTGCTGGGTGTCTGATGGGGGTGTGGTTCATTGTGTACTGTCAGTGGTGTGCGGTATGCTGGGTGTCTGATGGGGGTGTGGTACATTGTGCACTGTCAGTGGTGTGCTGTGTGATGGGTGTCTGATGGTGCTGTGGTACATTGTGTACTGTCAGTGGTGTGCGGTGTGAATGGTGTGTGATGGGGGTGTGGTACATTGTGTACTGTCAGTGGTGTGTGGTGTGCTGGGTGTCTGATGGGGTTGTGGTACATTGTGTACTGTCAGTGGTGTGTGGTGTGCTGGGTGCCTGATGGGGGTGTGGTACATTGTGTACTGTCAGTGGTGTGCGGTGTGCTGGGTGTCTGATGGGGGTGTGGTACATTGTGTACTGTCAGTGGTGTGCGGTGTGCTGGGTGTCTGATGGGGGTGTGGTACATTGTGTACTGTCAGTAGTGTGCGGTGTGCTGGGTGTCTGATGGGGGTGTGGTACATTGTGTACTGTCAGTGGTGTGCGGTGTGCTGGGTGTCTGATGTGGGTGTGGTACATTGTGTACTGTCAGTGGTGTGCGGTGTGCTGGGTGCCTGATGGGGGTGTGGTACATTGTGTACTGTCAGTGGTGTGTGGTGTGCTTGGTGTCTGATGGGACTGTGGTACATTGTGTACTGTCAGTGGTGTGTAGTGTGCTGGGTGCCGGATGGGACTGTGGTACATTGTGTACTGTCAGTGGTGTGCGGTGTGCTGGGTGTCTGATGGGGGTGTGGTACATTGTGTACTGTCAGTGCTGTGCGGTGTGCTGGGTGTCTGATGGGGGTGTGGTACATTGTGTACAGTCAGTGGTGTGTGGTGTGCTGGGTGCCTGATGGGACTGTGGTTCATTGTGTACTGTCAGTGCTGTGCGGTGTGCTGGGTGTCTGATGGGGGTGTGGTACATTGTGTACTGTCAGTGGTGTGCGGTGTGCTGGGTGACTGATGGGACTGTGGTACATTGTGTACTGTCAGTGGTGTGCGGTGTGCTTGGTGTCTGATGGGGCTGTGGTATATTGTGTACTGTCAGTGTTGTGCGGTGTGCTGTGTGCCTGATGGGGCTGTGGTACATTGTGTACTGTCAGTGGTGTGCGGTGTGCTGGGTGTCTGATGGGACTGTGGTACATTGTGGACTGTCAGTGGTGTGCGGTGTGCTTGGTGTCTGATGGGGCTGTGGTACATTGTGTACTGTCAGTGGTGTGTGGTGTGCTGGTGTCTGATGGGTGTGTGGTACATTGTGTGCTGTCAGTGGTGTGCTGGGTGTCTGATGGGGCTGTGGTACATTGTGTACTGTCAGTGGTTTGCGGTGTGCTGGGTACCTGATGGGGCTGTGGTACATTGTGCACTGTCAGTGGTGTGCGGTGTGCTGGGTGTCTGATGGGGCTGTGGTACATTGTGCACTGTCAGTGGTGTGTGGTGTGCTGGGTGTCTGATAGGCGTGTGGTACATTGTGTCATGTCAGTGGTGTGCAGTGTGCTGGGTGCCTGATGGGGGTGTGGTACATTGTGTACTGTCAGTGGTGTGTGGTGTGCTGGGTGCCTGATGAGGGTGTGGTACATTGTGTACTGTCAGTGGTGTGTGGTGTGCTGGGTGTCTGATGGGGCTGTGGTACATTGTGTACTGTCAGTGGTGTGTGGTGAGCTGGGTGTCTGATGGGGGTGTGGTACATTGTGTACTGTCAGTGGTGTGCGGTGTGCTGGGTGTCTGATGGGGGTGTGGTACATTGTGTACTGTCAGTGGTGTGCGGTGTGCTGGGTGTCTGATGGGGGTGTGGTACATTGCTTACTGTCAGTGGTGTGTAGTGTGCTGGGTGTATGATGGGGCTGTGGTACATTGTGTACTGTCAGTGGTGTGTGGTGTGCTGGGTGTCTGATGGGGGTGTGGTACATTGTGTACAGTCAGTGGTGTGTGGTGTGCTGGGTGTCTGATGGGGGTGTGGTACATTGTGTACTGTCAGTGGTGTGCGGTGTGCTGTGTCCCTGATGGGGGTGTGGTACAGTGTGTACTGTCCGTGGTGTGCGGTGTGCTGTGTCCCTGATGGGGGTGAGGTACATTGTGTACTGTCAGTGGTGTGCGGTGTGCTGGGTGTCTGATGGGGGTGTGGTACATTGTGTACTGTCAGTGGTGTGCGGTGTGCTGGGTGTCTGATGGGGGTGTGGTACATTGTGTACTGTCAGTGGTGTGTGGTGTGCTGGGTGTCTGATGGGGCTGTGGTACATTGTGTACTGTCAGTGGTGTGTGGTGTGCTGGGTGTCTGATGGGGCTGTGGTACATTGTGTACTGTCAGTGGTGTGTGGTGTGCTGTGTGCCTGATGGGGGTGTGGTACATTGTGTACTGTCAGTGGTGTGCGGTGTGCTGGGTGCCTGATGGGGGTGTGGTACATTGTGTACTGTCAGTGGTGTGCGGTGTGCTGGGTGTCTGATGGGGGTGTGGTACATTGTGTACTGTCAGTGGTGTGCGGTGTGCTGGGTGATTGATGGGGGTGTGGTACATTGTGTACTGTCAGTGGTGTGCGGTGTGCTGGGTGCCTAATGGGGGTGTGGTACATTGTGTATTGTCAGTGGTGTGCGGTGTGCTGGGTGCCTGATGGGGGTGTGGTACATTGTGTACTGTCAGTGGTGTGTGGTGTGCTGGGTGTCTGATGGGGGTGTAGTACATTGTGTACTGTCAGTGGTGTGCGGCGTGCTGGGTGTCTGATGGGGGTGTGGTACATTGTGTACTGTAAGTGGTGTGCGGTGTGCTGGGTGTCTGATGGGGGTGTGGTACATTGTGTACTGTCAGTGGTGTGCGGTGTGCTGGGTGTCTGATGGGGGTGTGGTACGTTGTGTACTGTCAGTGGTGTGTGGTGTGCTGGGTGCCTGATGGGGCTGTGGTACATTGTGTACTGTAAGTGGTGTGCTGTGTGCTGGGTGTCTGATGGGGATGTGGTACATTGTGTACTGTCAGTGGTGTGTGGTGTGCTGGGTGTCTCATCGGGCTGTTATACATTGTGTACTGTAAGTGGTGTACGGTGTGCTGGGTGTCTGATGGGGGTGTGGTACATTGTGTACTGTCAGTGGTGTGTGGTGTGCTGGGTGTCTGATGGGGGAGTGGTACATTGTGTACTGTCAGTGGTGTGTGGTGTGCTGGGTGTCTCATCGGGCTGTTATACATTGTGTACTGTCAGTGGTGTGCGGTGTGCTGGGTCCCTGATGGGGGTGTGGTACATTGTGTACTGTAAGTGGTGTGCGGTGCGCTGGGTGTCTGATGGGGGTGTGGTACATTGTGTACTGTCAGTGGTGTGTGGTGTGCTGGGTGTCTGATGGGGCTGTGGTACATTGTGTAATGTCAGTGGTGTGTGGTGCTGGGTGTCCGATGGGGGTGTGGTACATTGTGTACTGTAAGTGGTGTGCGGTGTGCTGGGTGTCTGCTGGGGGTGTGGTACATTGTGTACTGTCAGTGGTGTGCGGTGTGCTGGGTGTCTGATGGGGCTGTGGTACATTGTGTCCTGTCAGTGTTGTGTGGTGTGCTGGGTATCTGATCGGGCTGTTATACATTGTGTACTGTCAGTAGTGTGTGGTGAGCTGGGTGCCTGATGGGGGTGTGGTACATTGTGTACTGTCAGTGGTGTGCGGTGTGCTGGGTGTCTGATGGGGGTGTGGTACATTGCGTAATGTCAGTGCTGTGTGGTGCTGGGTGTCTGATGGGGGTGTGGTACATTGTGTACTGTAAGTGGTGTGCGGTGTGCTGGGTGTCTGATGGGGGTGTGGTACATTGTGTACTGTCAGTGGTGTGCGGTGAGCTGGGTGTCTGATGGGGGTGTGGTACATTGTGTACTGTCAGTGGTGTGCGGTGTGCTGGGTGTCTGCTGGGAGTGTGGTACATTGTGTACTGTCAGTGGTGTGCGGTGTGCTGGGTGTCTGATGGGGGTGTGGTACATTGTGTTCTGTCAGTGGTGTGCGGTGTGCTGGGTGCCTGATGGGGGTGTGGTACATTGTGTACTGTCAGTGGTGTACGGTGTGCTGGGTGTCAGATGGGGCTGTGGTACATTGTATAATGTCAGTGGTGTGTGGTGCTGGGTGTCTGGTGGGGCTGTGGAACATTGTGTACTGTCAGTGGTGTGCGGTGTGCTGGGTCCCTGATGGGAGTGTGGTACATTGTGTACTCTCAGTGGTGTGCGGTGTGCTGGGTGTCTGATGGGGTGTGGTACATTGTGTACTGTCAGTGGTGTGTGGTGTGCTGGGTGTCTGATGGGGGTGTGGTACATTGTGTACTGTCAGTGGTGTTCGGTGTGCTGGGTGTCTGATGGGGGTGTGGTACATTGTGTACTGTCAGTGGTGTGCGGTGTGCTGGGTGTCTGATGGGGCTGTGGTACATTGTGTACTGTCAGTGGTGTGCGGTGTGCTGGGTGTCTGATGGGGTTGTGGTACATTGTGAACTGTCAGTGGTGTGCGGTGTGCTGGGTGTCTGGTGGGGGTGTGGTACATTGTGTACTGTCAGTGGTGTGCGGTGTGCTGGGTGTCTGAAGGGGGTGTGGTACATTGTGTACTGTCAGTGGTGTGTGGTGTGCTGTGTGCCTGATGGGGGTGTGGTACATTGTGTACTGTCAGTGGTGTGTGGTGTGCTGGGTGTCTGATGGGGTTGTGGTACATTGTGTACTGTCAGTGGTGTGTGGTGAGCTTGATGTCTGATGGGGCTGTGGTACATTGTGTACTGTCAGTGGTGTGCGGTGTGCTGGGTGTCTGATGGGGCTGTGGCACATTGTGTGCTGTCAGTGGTGTGCGGTGTGCTGGGTGTCTGATGGGGGTGTGGTACATTGTGTACTGTCAGTTGTGTGCTGTGTGCTGGGTGTCTGATGGGGCTGTGGTACATTGTGTACTGTCAGTGGTGTGCGGTGTGCTGGGTGTCTGATGGGGGGTGTGGTACATTGTGTACTGTCAGTGGTGTGCGGTTTGCTGGGTGTCTGATGGGGGTGTGGTACATTGTGTACTGTCAGTGGTGTGCGGTGTGCTGGGTGTCTGATGGGGCTGTGGTACATTGTGTACTGTCAGTGGTGTGCGGTGTGCTGGGTGTCTGATGGGGCTGTGGTACATTGTGAACTGTCAGTGGTGTGTGGTGTTCTGCGTGTCTGATGGGGGTGTGGTACATTGTGTACTGTCAGTGGTGTGCGGTTTGCTGGGTGTCTGATGGGGGTGTGGTACATTGTGTACTGTCAGTGGTGTGCGGTGTGCTGGGTGTCTGATGGGGGTGTGGTACATTGTGTACTGTCAGTGGTGTGCGGTGTGCTTGGTGTCTGATGGGGCTGTGGTACATTGTGTACTGTCAGTGGTGTGTGGTGTGCTGGGTGCCTGATGGGGCTGTGGTACATTGTGTACTGTCAGTGGTGTGTGGTGTGCTGGGTGTCTGATGGGGTGTGGTAGATTGTGTACTGTCAGTGGACTGCGGTGTGCTGGGTGTCTGATGGGGGTGTGGTACATTGTGTACTGTCAGTGGTGTGCGGTGAGCTGGGTGTCTGATGGGGCTGTGGTACATTGTGTACTGTCAATGGTGTGCGGTGTGCTGGGTGCCTGATGGGGGTGTGGAACATTGTGTACTGTCAGTGGTGTGCTGGGTCTCTGATGGGGCAGTGGTACATTGTGTACTGTCAGTGGTGTGTGGTGTGCTGGGTGCCTGATGGGGGTGAGGTACATGGTGTACTGTCAGTGGTGTGCGGTGTGCTGGGTCCCTGATGGGGCTGTGGTACATTGTGTACTGTCAGTGGTGTGCGGTGAGCTGGGTGTCTGATGGGGGTGTGGTACATTGTGTACTGTCAGTGGTGTGTGGTGTGCTGGGTGCCTGATGGGGCTGTGGTACATTGTGTACTGTCAGTGGTGTGCGGTGAGCTGGGTGTCTGATGGGGCTGTGGTACATTGTGTACTGTCAGTGGTGTGTGGTGTGCTGGGTGTCTGATGGGGGTGTGGTTCATTGTGTACTGTCAGTGGTGTGCGGTATGCTGGGTGTCTGATGGGGGTGTGGTACATTGTGCACTGTCAGTGGTGTGCTGTGTGATGGGTGTCTGATGGTGCTGTGGTACATTGTGTACTGTCAGTGGTGTGCGGTGTGAATGGTGTGTGATGGGGGTGTGGTACATTGTGTACTGTCAGTGGTGTGTGGTGTGCTGGGTGCCTGATGGGGTTGTGGTACATTGTGTACTGTCAGTGGTGTGTGGTGTGCTGGGTGCCTGATGGGGGTGTGGTACATTGTGTACTGTCAGTGGTGTGCTGGGTGTCTGATGGGGGTGTGGTACATTGTGTACTGTCAGTGGTGTGCGGTGTGCTGGGTGTCTGATGGGGGTGTGGTACATTGTGTACTGTCAGTGGTGTGCGGTGTGCTGGGTGTCTGATGGGGGTGTGGTACATTGTGTACTGTCAGTGGTGTGCGGTGTGCTGGGTGTCTGATGGGGGTGTGGTACATTGTGTACTGTCAGTGGTGTGCGGTGTGCTGGGTGCCTGATGGGGGTGTGGTACATTGTGTACTGTCAGTGGTGTGTGGTGTGCTTGGTGTCTGATGGGACTGTGGTACATTGTGTACTGTCAGTGGTGTGTAGTGTGCTGGGTGCCGGATGGGACTGTGGTACATTGTGTACTGTCAGTGGTGTGCGGTGTGCTGGGTGTTTGATGGGGGTGTGGTACATTGTGTACTGTCAGTGCTGTGCGGTGTGCTGGGTGTCTGATGGGGGTGTGGTACATTGTGTACAGTCAGTGGTGTGTGGTGTGCTGGGTGCCTGATGGGACTGTGGTTCATTGTGTACTGTCAGTGCTGTGCAGTGTGCTGGGTGTCTGATGGGGGTGTGGTACATTGTGTACTGTCAGTGGTGTGCGGTGTGCTGGGTGACTGATGGGGGTGGTGTGCTTGGTGTCTGATGGGGCTGTGGTACATTGTGTACTGTCAGTGGTGTGTGGTGTGCTGGTGTCTGATGGGGGTGTGGTACATTGTGTGCTGTCAGTGGTGTGCTGGGTGTCTGATGGGGCTGTGGTACATTGTGTACTGTCAGTGGTTTGCGGTGTGCTGGGTACCTGATGGGGCTGTGGTACATTGTGCACTGTCAGTGGTGTGCGGTGTGCTGGGTGTCTGATGGGGCTGTGGTACATTGTGCACTGTCAGTGGTGTGTGGTGTGCTGGGTGTCTGATAGGCGTGTGGTACATTGTGTCATGTCAGTGGTGTGCAGTGTGCTGGGTGCCTGATGGGGGTGTGGTACATTGTGTACTGTCAGTGGTGTGCGGTGTGCTGGGTGTCTGATGAGGGTGTGGTACATTGTGTACTGTCAGTGGTGTGTGGTGTGCTGGGTGCCTGATGAGGGTGTGGTACATTGTGTACTGTCAGTGGTGTGTGGTGTGCTGGGTGTCTGATGAGGGTGTGGTACATTGTGTACTGTCAGTGGTGTGTGGTGTGCTGGGTGTCTGATGGGGCTGTGGTACATTGTGTACTGTCAGTGGTGTGCGGTGTGCTGGGTGTCTGATGGGGGTGTGGTACATTGTGTACTGTCAGTGGTGTGCGGTGTGCTGGGTGTCTGATGGGGGTGTGGTACATTGCTTACTGTCAGTGGTGTGTAGTGTGCTGGGTGTATGATGGGGCTGTGGTACATTGTGTACTGTCAGTGGTGTGTGGTGTGCTGGGTGTCTGATGGGGGTGTGGTACATTGCTTACTGTCAGTGGTGTGTAGTGTGCTGGGTGTCTGATGGGGGTGTGGTATATTGTGTACTGTCAGTGGTGTGCGGTGTGCTGGGTGTCTGATGGGGGTGTGGTACATTGTGTACAGTCAGTGGTGTGTGGTGTGCTGGGTGTCTGATGGGGGTGTGGTACATTGTGTACTGTCAGTGGTGTGCGGTGTGCTGTGTCCCTGATGGGGGTGTGGTACAGTGTGTACTGTCAGTGGTGTGCGGTGTGCTGTGTCCCTGATGGGGGTGAGGTACATTGTGTACTGTCAGTGGTGTGCGGTGCGCTGGGTGTCTGATGGGGGTGTGGTACATTGTGTACTGTCAGTGGTGTGCGGTGTGCTGGGTGTCTGATGGGGGTGTGGTACATTGTGTACTGTCAGTGGTGTGTGGTGTGCTGGGTGTCTGATGGGGCTGTGGTACATTGTGTACTGTCAGTGGTGTGTGGTGTGCTGGGTGTCTGATGGGGCTGTGGTACATTGTGTACTGTCAGTGGTGTGTGGTGTGCTGTGTGCCTGATGGGGGTGTGGTACATTGTGTACTGTCAGTGGTGTGCGGTGTGCTGGGTGCCTGATGGGGGTGTGGTACATTGTGTACTGCCAGTGGTGTGTGGTGTGCTGAGTGTCTGATGAGGCTGTGGTACATTGTGTACTGTCAGTGGTGTGTGGTGTGCTGGGTGTCTGATGGGGGTGTGGTACATTGTGTACTGTCAGTGGTGTGCGTTGTGCTGGGTGTCTGATGGGGCTGTGGTACATTGTGTACTGTCAGTTGTGTGTGGTGTGCTGGGTGTCTGATGGGGCTGTGGTACATTGTGTACTGTCAGTGGTGTGCGGTGTGCTGGGTGTCTGATGGGGGTGTGGTACATTGTGTACTGTCAGTGGTGTGCGGTGTGCTGGGTGCCTGATGGGGGTGTGGTACATTGTGTACTGTCAGTGGTGTGCGGTGTGCTGGGTGTCTGATGGGGGTGTGGTACATTGTGTACTGTCAGTGGTGTGTGGAGTGCTGGGTGTCTGATGGGGGTGTGGTACATTGTGTACTGTCAGTGGTGTGTGGAGTGCTGGGTGTCTGATGGGGGTGTGGTACATTGTGTACTGTCAGTGGTGTGTGGTGTGCTGGGTGCCTGATGGGGGTGTGGTACATTGTGTACTGTCAGTGGTGTGTGGTGAGCTGGGTGTCTGATGGGGCTGTTGTAAATTGTGTACTGTCAGTGGTGTGCGGTGTGCTGTGTGCCTGATGGGGGTGTGGTACATTGTGTACTGTCAGTGGTGTGCGGTGAACTGGGTGTCTGATGGGGGCGTGGTACATTGTGTACTGTCAGTGGTGTGCGGTGTGCTGGGTGTCTGATGGGACTGTGGTACATTGTGTACTGTCAGTGGTGAGTGGTGAACTGGGTGTCTGATGGGGGTGTGGTACATTGTGTACTGTCAGTGGTGTGCGGTGTGCAGGGTGCCTGATGGGGGTGTGGTACATTGTGTACTGTCAGTGGTGTGCGGTGTGCTGGGTGTCTGATGGGACTGTGGTACATTGTGTACTGTCAGTGGTGAGTGGTGAACTGGGTGTCTGATGGGGGTGTGGTACATTGTGTACTGTCAGTGGTGTGCGGTGTGCTGGGTGCCTGATGGGGTTGTGGTACATTGTGTACTGGCAGTGGTGTGCGGTGTGCTGGGTGCCTGATGGGACTGTGGTACATTGTGTACTGTCAGTGGTGTGCGGTGTGCAGGGTTTCTGATGGGGGTGTCGTACATTGTGTACTGTCAGTGGTGTGCGGTGTGCTGGGTGTCTGATGGGGCTGTGGTACATTGTGTACTGTCAGTGGTGTGTGGTGTGCTGGGTGTCTGATGGGGGTGTGGTACATTGTGTACTGTCAGTGGTGTGTGGTGTGCTGGGTGTCTGATGGGGGTGTGGTACATTGTGTACTGTCAGTGGTGTGCGGTGTGCTGGGTGTCTGATGGGGGTGTGGTACATTGTGTACTGTCAGTGGTGTGTGGTGTGCTGGGTGCCTGATGAGGGTGTGGTACATTGTGTACTGTCAGTGGTGTGTGGTGTGCTGGGTGTCTGATGGGGCTGTGGTACATTGTGTACTGTCAGTGGTGTGCGGTGTGCTGGGTGTCTGATGGGGGTGTGGTACATTGTGTACTGTCAGTGGTGTGCGGTGTGCTGGGTGTCTGATGGGGGTGTGGTACATTGCTTACTGTCAGTGGTGTGTAGTGTGCTGGGTGTATGATGGGGCTGTGGTACATTGTGTACTGTCAGTGGTGTGTGGTGTGCTGGGTGTCTGATGGGGGTGTGGTACATTGTGTACAGTCAGTGGTGTGTGGTGTGCTGGGTGTCTGATGGGGGTGTGGTACATTGTGTACTGTCAGTGGTGTGCGGTGTGCTGTGTCCCTGATGGGGGTGTGGTACAATGTGTACTGTCAGTGGTGTGCGGTGTGCTGTGTCCCTGATGGGGGTGAGGTACATTGTGTACTGTCAGTGGTGTGCGGTGTGCTGGGTGTCTGATGGGGGTGTGGTACATTGTGTACTGTCAGTGGTGTGCGGTGTGCTGGGTGTCTGATGGGGGTGTGGTACATTGTGTACTGTCAGTGGTGTGTGGTGTGCTGGGTGTCTGATGGGGCTGTGGTACATTGTGTACTGTCAGTGGTGTGTGGTGTGCTGGGTGTCTGATGGGGCTGTGGTACATTGTGTACTGTCAGTGGTGTGTGGTGTGCTGTGTGCCTGATGGGGGTGTGGTACATTGTGTACTGTCAGTGGTGTGCGGTGTGCTGGGTGCCTGATGGGGGTGTGGTACATTGTGTACTGCCAGTGGTGTGTGGTGTGCTGAGTGTCTGATGAGGCTGTGGTACATTGTGTACTGTCAGTGGTGTGTGGTGTGCTGGGTGTCTGATGGGGGTGTGGTACATTGTGTACTGTCAGTGGTGTGCGTTGTGCTGGGTGTCTGATGGGGCTGTGGTACATTGTGTACTGTCAGTTGTGTGTGGTGTGCTGGGTGTCTGATGGGGCTGTGGTACATTGTGTACTGTCAGTGGTGTGCGGTGTGCTGGGTGTCTGATGGGGTGTGGTACATTGTGTACTGTCAGTGGTGTGCGGTGTGCTGGGTGCCTGATGGGGGTGTGGTACATTGTGTACTGTCAGTGGTGTGCGGTGTGCTGGGTGTCTGATGGGGGTGTGGTACATTGTGTACTGTCAGTGGTGTGTGGAGTGCTGGGTGTCTGATGGGGGTGTGGTACATTGTGTACTGTCAGTGGTGTGTGGAGTGCTGGGTGTCTGATGGGGGTGTGGTACATTGTGTACTGTCAGTGGTGTGTGGTGTGCTGGGTGCCTGATGGGGGTGTGGTACATTGTGTACTGTCAGTGGTGTGTGGTGAGCTGGGTGTCTGATGGGGCTGTGGTACATTGTGTACTGTCAGTGGTGTGCGGTGTGCTGTGTGCCTGATGGGGGTGTGGTACATTGTGTACTGTCAGTGGTGTGCGGTGAACTGGGTGTCTGATGGGGGTGTGGTACATTGTGTACTGTCAGTGGTGTGCGGTGTGCTGGGTGTCTGATGGGACTGTGGTACATTGTGTACTGTCAGTGGTGTGTGGTGAACTGGGTGTCTGATGGGACTGTGGTACATTGTGTACTGTCAGTGGTGAGTGGTGAACTGGGTGTCTGATGGGGGTGTGGTACATTGTGTACTGTCAGTGGTGTGCGGTGTGCTGGGTGCCTGATGGGGTTGTGGTACATTGTGTACTGGCAGTGGTGTGCGGTGTGCTGGGTGCCTGATGGGACTGTGGTACATTGTGTACTGTCAGTGGTGTGCGGTGTGCAGGGTTTCTGATGGGGGTGTCGTACATTGTGTACTGTCAGTGGTGTGCGGTGTGCTGGGTGTCTGATGGGGCTGTGGTACATTGTGTACTGTCAGTGGTGTGTGGTGTGCTGGGTGTCTGATGGGGGTGTGGTACATTGTGTACTGTCAGTGGTGTGTGGTGTGCTGGGTGTCTGATGGGGGTGTGGTACATTGTGTACTGTCAGTGGTGTGCGGTGTGCTGGGTGTCTGATGGGGGTGTGGTACATTGTGTACTGTCAGTGGTGTGTGGTGTGCTGGGTGCCTGATGAGGGTGTGGTACATTGTGTACTGTCAGTGGTGTGTGGTGTGCTGGGTGTCTGATGGGGCTGTGGTACATTGTGTACTGTCAGTGGTGTGCGGTGTGCTGGGTGTCTGATGGGGTTGTGGTACATTGTGTACTGTCAGTGGTGTGCGGTGTGCTGGGTGTCTGATGGGGGTGTGGTACATTGCTTACTGTCAGTGGTGTGTAGTGTGCTGGGTGTATGATGGGGCTGTGGTACATTGTGTACTGTCAGTGGTGTGTGGTGTGCTGGGTGTCTGATGGGGGTGTGGTACATTGTGTACAGTCAGTGGTGTGTGGTGTGCTGGGTGTCTGATGGGGGTATGGTACATTGTGTACTGTCAGTGGTGTGCGGTGTGCTGTGTCCCTGATGGGGGTGTGGTACAGTGTGTACTGTCAGTGGTGTGCGGTGTGCTGTGTCCCTGATGGGGGTGAGGTACATTGTGTACTGTCAGTGGTGTGCGGTGTGCTGGGTGTCTGATGGGGGTGTGGTACATTGTGTACTGTCAGTGGTGTGCGGTGTGCTGGGTGTCTGATGGGGGTGTGGTACATTGTGTACTGTCAGTGGTGTGTGGTGTGCTGGGTGTCTGATGGGGCTGTGGTACATTGTGTACTGTCAGTGGTGTGTGGTGTGCTGGGTGTCTGATGGGGCTGTGGTACATTGTGTACTGTCAGTGGTGTGTGGTGTGCTGTGTGCCTGATGGGGGTGTGGTACATTGTGTACTGTCAGTGGTGTGCGGTGTGCTGGGTGCCTGATGGGGGTGTGGTACATTGTGTACTGCCAGTGGTGTGTGGTGTGCTGAGTGTCTGATGAGGCTGTGGTACATTGTGTACTGTCAGTGGTGTGTGGTGTGCTGGATGTCTGATGGGGGTGTGGTACATTGTGTACTGTCAGTGGTGTGCGTTGTGCTGGGTGTCTGATGGGGCTGTGGTACATTGTGTACTGTCAGTGGTGTGTGGTGTGCTGGGTGTCTGATGGGGCTGTGGTACATTGTGTACTGTCAGTGGTGTGTGGTGTGCTGGGTGTCTGATGGGGCTGTGGTACATTGTGTACTGTCAGTGGTGTGTGGTGTGCTGTGTGCCTGATGGGGGTGTGGTACATTGTGTACTGTCAGTGGTGTGCGGTGTGCTGGGTGCCTGATGGCGGTGTGGTACATTGTGTACTGCCAGTGGTGTGTGGTGTGCTGAGTGTCTGATGAGGCTGTGGTACATTGTGTACTGTCAGTGGTGTGTGGTGTGCTGGGTGTCTGATGGGGGTGTGGTACATTGTTTACTGTCAGTGGTGTGCGTTGTGCTGGGTGTCTGATGGGGCTGTGGTACATTGTGTACTGTCAGTGGTGTGTGGTGTGCTGGGTGTCTGATGGGGCTGTGGTACATTGTGTACTGTCAGTTGTGTGTGGTGTGCTGGGTGTCTGATGGGGCTGTGGTACATTGTGTACTGTCAGTGGTGTGCGGTGTGCTGGGTGTCTGATGGGGGTGTGGTACATTGTGTACTGTCAGTGGTGTGCGGTGTGCTGGGTGCCTGATGGGGGTGTGGTAAATTGTGTACTGTCAGTGGTGTGCGGTGTGCTGGGTGTCTGATGGGGGTGTGGTACATTGTGTACTGTCAGTGGTGTGTGGAGTGCTGGGTGGCTGATGGGGGTGTGGTACATTGTGTACTGTCAGTGGTGTGTGGAGTGCTGGGTGTCTGATGGGGGTGTGGTACATTGTGTACTGTCAGTGGTGTGTGGTGTGCTGGGTGTCTGATGGGGGTGAGGTACATTGTTTACTGTCAGTGGTGTGCGGTGTGCTGGGTGTCTGATGGGGGTGTGGTACATTGTGTACTGTCAGTGGTGTGCGGTGAACTGGGTGTCTGATGGGGGTGTGGTACATTGTGTACTGTCAGTGGTGTGCGGTGTGCTGGGTGTCTGATGGGACTGTGGTACATTGTGTACTGTCAGTGGTGTGTGGTGAACTGGGTGTCTGATGGGACTGTGGTACATTGTGTACTGTCAGTGGTGAGTGGTGAACTGGGTGTCTGATGGGGGTGTGGTACATTGTGTACTGTCAGTGGTGTGCGGTGTGCTGGGTGCCTGATGGGGTTGTGGTACATTGTGTACTGGCAGTGGTGTGCGGTGTGCTGGGAGCCTGATGGGACTGTGGTACATTGTGTACTGTCAGTGGTGTGCGGTGTGCAGGGTTTCTGATGGGGGTGTCGTACATTGTGTACTGTCAGTGGTGTGCGGTGTGCTGGGTGTCTGATGGGGCTGTGGTACATTGTGTACTGTCAGTGGTGTGTGGTGTGCTGGGTGTCTGATGGGGGTGTGGTACATTGTGTACTGTCAGTGGTGTGTGGTGTGCTGGGTGTCTGATGGGGGTGTGGTACATTGTGTACTGTCAGTGGTGTGTGGTGTGCTGGGTGCCTGATGGGGGTGTGGTACATTGTGTACTGTCAGTGGTGTGTGGTGTGCTGGGTGCCTGATGGGGGTGTGGTACATTGTGTACTGTCAGTGGTGGGCGGTGAGCTGGGTGCCTGACGGGACTGTTGTACATTGTGTACTGTCAGTGGTGTGCGGTGTGCTGGGTGCCTGATGGGGGTGCGGTACATTGTGTACTGTTAGTGCTGTGCGGTGTGCTGGGTGCCTGATGGGGGTGTGGTACATTGTGTACTGGCAGTGGTGTGCGGTGTGCTGGGTGCCTGATGGGACTGTGGTACATTGTGTACTGTCAATGGTGTGCGGTGTGCTGGGTGCCTGATGGGGGTGTGGTACATTGTGAACTGTCAGTGGTGTGCGGTGTGCAGGGTTTCTGATGGGGGTGTCGTACATTGTGTACTGTCAGTGGTGTGCGGTGTGCTGGGTGTCTGATGGGGGTGTGATACATTGTGTGCTGTCAGTGGTGTGCGGTGTGCTGGGTCCCTGGTGGGGGTGTGGTACATTGTGTACTGTCAGTGGTATGCTGGGTGTGTGATGGGGCTGTGGTACATTGTGTACTGTCAGTGGTGTGCGGTGTGCTGGGTGCCTGATGGGGGTGCGGTACATTGTGTACTGTCAGTGGTGTGCGGTGTGCTGGGTGTCTGATGGGGATGAGGTACATTGTGTACTGTCCGTGGTGTGCGGTGAGCTGGGTGCCTGATGGGGGTGAGGTACATTGTGTACTGTCAGTGCTGTGCGGTGTGTTGGGTGCCTGATGGGGGTGTGGTACATTGTGTACTGTCAGTGGTGTGCGGTGTGCTGGGTGCCTGATGGGGGTGTGTAACATTTTGTACTGTCAGTGGTGTGTGGTGTGCTGGGTGTCTGATGGGGGTGTGGTACATTGTGTACTGTCAGTTGTGTGCGGTGTGCTGGGTGTATGATGGGGGTGTGGTACATTGTGCACTGTCAGTGGTGTGCGGTGTGCTGGGTGTCTGATGGGGGTGTGGTACATTGTGTACTGTCAGTGGTGTGTGGTGTGCTGGGTGCCTGATGGGGGTGTGGTACATTGTGTACTGTCAGTGGTGTGTGGTGTGCTGGGTGTCTGATGGGGGTGTGGTACATTGTGTACTGTCAGTGGTGTGTGGTGTGCTGGGTGTCCGATGGGGGTGGGGTACATTGTGTACTGTCAGTGGTGTGCGGTGAGCTGGGTGTCTGATGGGGGTGTGGTACATTGTGTACTGTCAGTGGTGTGCGGTGTGCTGGGTGTCTGATGGGACTGTGGTACATTGTGTACTGTCAGTGGTGTGCGGTGTGCTGGGTGCCTGATGGGGGTGTGGTACATTGTGTACTGTCAGTGGTGTGCGGTGTGCTAGGTGTCTGATGGGGGTGTGGTACATTGTGTACTGTCAGTGGTGTGCGGTGTGCTGGGTGTCTGATGGGGGTGTGGTACATTGTGTACTGTCAGTGGTGTGCGGTGTGCTGGGTGTCTGATGGGGGTGAGGTACATTGTGTACTGTCAGTGGTGTGCGGTGTGCTGGGTGTCTGATGGGGGTGTGGTACATTGTGTACTGTCAGTGGTGTGCGGTGTGCTAGGTGTCTGATGGGGGTGTGGTACATTGTGTACTGTCAGTGGTGTGCGGTGTGCTGGGTGTCTGATGGGGGTGTGGGACATTGTGTACTGTCAGTTGTGTGCGGTGTGCTGGGTGTCTGATGGGGGTGTGGTACATTGTGTACTGTCAGTGGTGTGTGGTGCTGGGTGTCTGATGGGGCTGTGGTACATTGTGTACTGTCAGTGGTGTGCGGTGTGCTTGGTGTCTGATGGGGGTGTGGTACATTGTGTACTGTCAGTGGTGTGCGGTGTGCTGGGTGTCTGATGGGGGTGTGGTACATTGTGTACTGTCAGTGGTGTGTGGTGTGCTGGGTGCCTGATGGGGCTGTGGTACATTGTGTACTGTCAGTGGTCTGCGGTGTGCTTGGTGTCTGATGGGCCTGTGGTACATTGTGTACTGTCAGTGGTGTGTGGTGTGCTGGGTGCCTGATGGGCCTGTGGTACATTGTGTACTGTCAGTGGTGTGCGGTGTGCTGGGTGTCTTTTGGGTGTGTGGGACATTGTGTACTGTCAGTGGTGTGCGGTGTGCTGGGTGTCTGATGGGGGTGGAGTACATTGTGTACTGTCAGTGGTGTGCGGTGTGCTGGGTGCCTGATGGGGGTGTGGTACATTGTGTACTGTCAGTGGTGTGCGGTGTGTTGTGTGTCTGATGGGGGTGTGGTACATTGTGTACTGTCAGTGGTGTGTGGTGTGCTGGGTGTCTGATGGGGGTGTGGTACATTCTGTACTGTCAGTGGTGTGTGGTGTGCTGGGTGCCTGATGGGGGTGTGGTACATTGTGTACTGTCAGTGGTGTGTGGTGTGCTGGGTGTCTGATGGGGCTGTGGTACATTGTGTACTGTCAGTGGTGTGTGGTGTGCTGGGTGTCTGATGGGTGTGAGGTACATTGTGTACTGTCAGTGGTGTGCGGTGTGCTGGGTGCCTGTTGGGGCTGTGGTACATTGTGTACTGTCAGTGGTGTGCGGTGTGCTGGGTGTTTGATGAGGGTGTGATACATTGTGTACTGTCAGTGGTGTGCGGTGTGCTGGGTGCCTGATGGGGGTGTGGTACATTGTGTACTGTCAGTGGTGTGCAGTGTGCTGGGTGTCTGATGAGGGTGAGGTACATTGTGTACTGTCAGTGGTGTGCGGTGTGCTGGGTGTCTGATGGGGGTGTGGTACATTGTTTATTGTCAGTAGTTGTGGTGTGCTGGGTGTCTGATGGGGCTGTGGTACATTGTGTACTGTCAGTGGTGTGTGGTGTGCTGGGTGTCAGATGGGGGTGTGGTACATTGTGTACTGACAGTGGTGTGTGGTGTGCTGAGTGTCTGATGGAGCTGTGGTACATTGTGTACTGTCAGTGGTGTGTGGTGTGCTGGGTGTCAGATGGGGGTGTGGTATATTGTGTACTGTCAGTGGTGTGCGGTGTGCTGGGTGTCAGATGGGGGTGTGGTATATTGTGTACTGTCAGTGGTGTGCGGTGTGCTGGGTGCCTGATGGGGGTGTGGTACATTGTGTACTGTCAGTGGTGTGCTGGGTGTCTGATGGGGGTGTGGTACATTGTGTACTGTCAGTGGTGTGCTGGGTGTCTGATGGGGGTGTGGTACATTGTGTACTGTCAGTGGTGTGTGGTGTGCTGGGTGCCTGATGGGACTGTGGTACATTGTGTACTGTCAGTGGTGTGCTGGGTGTCTGATGGGGGTGTGGTACATTGTGTACTGTCAGTGGTGTGTGGTGTGCTGGGTGCCTGATGGGACTGTGGTACATTGTGTACTGTCAGTGGTGTGCGGTGTGCTGGGTGCCTGATGGGGGTGTGGTACATTGTGTACTGTCAGTGGTGTGCGGTGTGCTGTGTGTCTGATGGGGGTGTGGTACATTGTGTACTGTCAGTGGTGTGTGGTGTGCTTGGTGTCTGATGGGGGTGTGGTACATTGTGTACTGTCAGTGGTGTGCGGTGTGCTGGGTGTCTGATGGGGGTGTGGTACATTGTGTACTGTCAGTGGTGTGCGGTGAGCTGGGTGCCTGACGGGACTGTTGTACATTGTGTACTGTCAGTGGTGTGCGGTTTGCTGGGTGTCTTTTGGGTGTGTGGGACATTGTGTACTGTCAGTGGTGTGCGGTGTGCTGGGTGTCTGATGGGGGTGTAGTACATTGTGTACTGTCAGTGGTGTGCGGTGTGCTGGGTGCCTGATGGGGGTGTGGTACATTGTGTACTGTCAGTGGTGTGCGGTGTGTTGTGTGTTTGATGGGGGTGTGGTACATTGTGTACTGTCAGTGGTGTGTGGTGTGCTGGGTGTCTGATGGGGGTGTGGTACATTCTGTACTGTCAGTGGTGTGTGGTGTGCTGGGTGTCTGATGGGGGTGTGGTACACTGTGTACTGTCAGTGGGGTGCGGTGTGCTGGGTGTCTGATGGGGGTGTCGTACATTGTGTACTGTCAGTGGTGTGCGGTGTGCTGGGTGTCTGATGTGGGTGTGGTACATTGTGTACTGTCAGTGGTGTGTGGTGTGCTGGGTGCCTGATGGGGGTCTGGTACATTGTGTACTGTCAGTGGTGTGTGGTGTGCTGGGTGCCTGATGGGACTGTGGTTCATTGTGTACTGTCAGTGCTGTGCGGTGTGCTGGGTGTCTGATGGGGGTGTGGTACATTGTGTACTGTCAGTGGTTTGCGGTGTGCTGGGTGCCTGATGGGGGTGTGGTACATTGTGTACTGTCAGTGGTGTGCGGTGTGCTGGGTGCCTGATGGGGGTGTGGTACATTGTGTACTGTCAGTGGTGTGCGGTGTGCTGGGTGCCTGATGGGGGTGTGGTACATTGTGTACAGTCAGTGGTGTGCGGTGCGCTGGGTGCCTGATGGGGCTGTGGTACATTGCGTCCTGTCAGTGGTGTGCGGTGTGCTGGGTGTCTGATGGGGGTGTGGTACATTGTGTACTGTCAGTGGTGTGCGGTGTGCTGGGTGACTGATGGGGGTGGTGTGCTTGGTGTCTGATGGGGCTGTGGTACATTGTGTACTGTCAGTGGTGTGTGGTGTGCTGGTGTCTGATGGGGGTGTGGTACATTGTGTGCTGTCAGTGGTGTGCTGGGTGTCTGATGGGGCTGTGGTACATTGTGCACTGTCAGTGGTGTGCGGTGTGCTGGGTGTCTGATGGGGCTGTGGTACATTGTGCACTGTCAGTGGTGTGTGGTGTGCTGGGTGTCTGATAGGCGTGTGGTACATTGTGTCATGTCAGTGGTGTGCAGTGTGCTGGGTGCCTGATGGGGGTGTGGTACAGTGTGTACTGTCAGTGGTGTGCGGTGTGCTGTGTCCCTGATGGGGGTGAGGTACATTGTGTACTGTCAGTGGTGTGCGGTGTGCTGGGTGTCTGATGGGGGTGTGGTACATTGTGTACTGTCAGTGGTGTGTGGTGTGCTGGGTGCCTGATGGGGCTGTGGTACATTGTGTACTGTCAGTGGTGTGTGGTGTGCTGGGTGCCTGATGGGGGTGTGGTACATTGTGTACTGTCAGTGGTGTGTGGTGTGCTGGGTGCCTGATGGGGGTGTGGTACATTGTGTACTGTCAGTGGTGTGTGGTGTGCTGGGTGCCTGATGGGGGTGTGGTACATTGTGTACTGTCAGTGGTTAGCGGTGTGCTGGGTACCTGATGGGGCTGTGGTACATTGTGTACTGTCAGTGGTGTGTGGTGTGCTGGGTGCCTGATGGGGGTGTGGTACATTGTGTACTGTCAGTGATGTGTGGTGTGCTGGGTGTCTGATGGGGCTGTGGTACATTGTGTACTGTCAGTGCTGTGCGGTGTGCTGGGTGTCTGATGGGGGTGTGGTACATTGTGTACTGTCAGTGGTGTGCGGTGTGCTGGGTGTCTGATGGGGGTGTGGTACATTGTTTACTGTCAGTGGTGTGTAGTGTGCTGGGTGTATGATGGGGCTGTGGTACATTGTGTACTGTCAGTGGTGTGTGGTGTGCTGGGTGTCTGATGGGGCTGTGGTACATTGTGTACTGTCAGTGCTGTGCGGTGTGCTGGGTGTCTGATGGGGGTGTGGTACATTGTGTACTGTCAGTGGTGTGCGGTGTGCTGGGTGTCTGATGGGGGTGTGGTACATTGTTTACTGTCAGTGGTGTGTAGTGTGCTGGGTGTATGATGGGGCTGTGGTACATTGTGTACTGTCAGTGGTGTGTGGTGTGCTGGGTGTCTGATGGGGGTGTGGTACATTGTGTACAGTCAGTGGTGTGTGGTGTGCTGGGTGTCTGATGGGGGTGTGGTACATTGTGTACTGTCAGTGGTGTGCGGTGTGCTGTGTCCCTGATGGGGGTGTGGTACAGTGTGTACTGTCAGTGGTGTGCGGTGTGCTGTGTCCCTGATGGGGGTGAGGTACATTGTGTACTGTCAGTGGTGTGCGGTGTGCTGGGTGTCTGATGGGGGTGTGGTACATTGTGTACTGTCAGGGGTGTGCGGTGTGCTGGGTGTCTGATGGGGGTGTGGTACATTGTGTAATGTCAGTGGTGTGTGGTGTGCTGGGTGTCTGATGGGACTGTGGTACATTGTGTACTGTCAGTGGTGTGTGGTGTGCTGGGTGTCTGATGGGGCTGTGGTACATTGTGTACTGTCAGTGGTGTGTGGTGTGCTGTGTGCCTGATGGGGGTGTGGTACATTGTGTACTGTCAGTGGTGTGCGGTGTGCTGGGTGCCTGATGGGGGTGTGGTACATTGTGTACTGCCAGTGGTGTGTGGTGTGCTGAGTGTCTGATGAGGCTGTGGTACATTGTGTACTGTCAGTGGTGTGTGGTGTGCTGGGTGTCTGATGGGGGTGTGGTACATTGTTTGCTGTCAGTGGTGTGCGGTGTGCTAGGTGTCTGATGGGGCTGTGGTACATTGTGTACTGTCAGTTGTGTGTGGTGTTCTGGGTGCCTGATGGGGGTGTGGTACATTGTGTACTGTCAGTGGTGTGCGGTGTGCTGGGTGTCTGATGGGGGTGTGGTACATTGTGTACTGTCAGTGGTGTGTGGAGTGCTGGGTGTCTGATGGGGGTGTGGTACATTGTGTACTGTCAGTGGTGTGTGGTGTGCAGTGTGTCTGATGGGGGTGTGGTACATTGTGTACTGTCAGTGGTGTGTGGTGTGCTGGGTGCCTGATGGGGGTGTGGTACATTGTGTACTGTCAGTGGTGTGTGGTGAGCTGGGTGTCTGATGGGGCTGTGGTACATTGTGTACTGTCAGTGGTGTGCGGTGTGCTGTGTGCCTGATGGGGGTGTGGTACATTGTGTACTGTCAGTGGTGTGCGGTGTGCTGGGTGTCTGATGGGGCTGTGGTACATTGTGTACTGTCAGTGGTGTGCGGTGTGCTGGGTGTCTGATGGGACTGTGGTACATAGTGTACTGTCAGTGGTGTGTGGTGAACTGGGTGTCTGATGGGGGTGTGGTACATTGTGTACTGTCAGTGGTGTGCGGTGTGCTGGGTGTCTGATGGGGGTGTGGTACATTGTGTACTGTCAGTGGTGTGCGGTGTGCTGGGTGCCTGATGGGGTTGTGGTACATTGTGTACTGGCAGTGGTGTGCGGTGTGCTGGGTGCCTGATGGGGTTGTGGTACATTGTGTACTGTCAGTGGTGTGCGGTGTGCTGGGTGTCTGATGGGGGTGTGGTACATTGTGTACTGTCAGTGGTGTGTGGTGTGCTGGGTGCCTGATGGGGTTGTGGTACATTGTGTACTGTCAGTGGTGTGCGGTGTGCAGGGTTTCTGATGGGGGTGTCGTACATTGTGTACTGTCAGTGGTGTGCGGTGTGCTGGGTGTCTGATGGGGGTGTGATACATTGTGTACTGTCAGTGGTGTGTGGTGTGCTGGGTGCCTGATGGGGGTGTGGTACATTGTGTACTGTCAGTGGTGTGCGGTGTGCTGTGTGTCTGATGGGGGTGTGGTACATTGTGTACTGTCAGTGGTGTGTGGTGTGCTGGGTGTCTGATGGGGGTGTGGTACATTGTGTACTGTCAGTGGTGTGCGGTGTGCTGGGTGTCTGATGGGGGTGTGGTACATTGTGTACTGTCAGTGGTGTGCGGTGAGCTGGGTGCCTGACGGGACTGTTGTACATTGTGTACTGTCAGTGGTGTGCGGTGTGCTGGGTGCCTGATGGGGGTGCGGTACATTGTGTACTGTTAGTGCTGTGCGGTGTGCTGGGTGCCTGATGGGGGTGTGGTACATTGTGTACTGGCAGTGGTGTGCGGTGTGCTGGGTGCCTGATGGGACTGTGGTACATTGTGTACTGTCAGTGGTGTGCGGTGTGCTGGGTGCCTGATGGGGGTGTGGTACACTGTGTACTGTCAGTGGTGTGTGGTGTGCTGGGTGTCTGATGGGGGTGTCGTACATTGTGTACTGTCAGTGGTGTGCGGTGTGCTGGGTGTCTGATGGGGGTGTGATACGTTGTGTGCTGTCAGTGGTGTGCGGTGTGCTGGGTCCCTGGTGGGGGTGTGGTACATTGTGTACTGTCAGTGGTATGCTGGGTGTGTGATGGGGCTTTGGTACATTGTGTACTGTCAGTGGTGTGCGGTGTGTTGGGTGCCTGATGGGGGTGAGGTACATTGTGTACTGTCAGTGCTGTGCGGTGAGTTGGGTGCCTGATGGGGGTGTGGTACATTGTGTACTGTCAGTGGTGTGCGGTGTGCTGGGTGCCTGATGGGGGTGTGTAACATTTTGTACTGTCAGTGGTGTGTGGTGTGCTGGGTGTCTGATGGGGGTGTGGTACATTGTGTACTGTCAGTTGTGTGCGGTGTGCTGGGTGTGTGATGGGGGTGTGGTACATTGTGCACTGTCAGTGGTGTGCGGTGTGCTGGGTGTCTGATGGGGGTGTGGTACATTGTGTACTGTCAGTGGTGTGTGGTGTGCTGGGCGCCTGATGGGGGTGTGGTACATTGTGTACTGTCAGTGGTGTGTGGTGTGCTGGGTGTCTGATGGGGGTGTGGTACATTGTGTACTGTCAGTGGTGTGTGGTGTGCTGGGTGTCCGATGGGGGTATGGTACATTGTGTACTGTCAGTGGTGTGCGGTGTGCTGGGTGCCTGATGGGGGTGTGGTACATTGTGTACTGTCAGTTGTGTGCGGTGTGCTGGGTGTCTGATGGGGGTGTGGTACATTGTGTACTGTCAGTGGTGTGCGGTGTGCTGGGTGCCTGATGGGGGTGTGGTACATTGTGTACTTTCAGTGGTGTGAGGTGTGCTGGGTGTCTGATGGGACTGTGGTACATTGTGTACTGTCAGTGGTGTGCGGTGAACTGGGTGTCTGATGGGGGTGTGGTACATTGTGTACTGTCAGTGGTGTGCGGTGTGCTGGGTGTCTGATGGGACTGTGGTACATTGTGTACTGTCAGTGGTGTGCGGTGTGCTGGGTGTCTGATGGGGGTGTGGTACATTGTGTACTGTCAGTGGTGTGCGGTGTGCTGGGTGCCTGATGGGGGTGTGTTTCATTGTGTACTGTCAGTGGTGTGCGGTGTGCTGGGTGCCTGATGGGGGTGTGGTACATTGTGTACTGTCAGTGGTGTGCGGTGAACTGGGTGTCTGATGGGGGTGTGGTACATTGTGCACTGTCAGTGGTGTGCGGTGTGCTGGGTGTATGATGGGGGTGTAGTACATTGTGTACTGTCAGTGGTGTGCGGTGTGCTGGGTGTCTGATGGGACTGTGGTACATTGTGTACTGTCAGTGGTGTGTGGTGTGCTGGGTGTCTGATGGGGGTGTGGTACATTGTGTACTGTCAGTGGTGTGTGGAATGCTGGGTGTCTGATGGGGGTGTGGTACATTGTGTACTGTCAGTGGTGTGTGGAGTGCTGGGTGTCTGATGGGGGTGTGGTACATTGTGTACTGTCAGTGGTGTGCGGTGTGCTGGGTGTCTGATGGGGCTGTGGTACATTGTGTACTGTCAGGGGTGTGTGGTGAGGTGGGTGTCTGATGGGGGTGTGGTACATTGTGTACTGTCAGTGGTGTGCGGTGTGCTGGGTGCCTGATGGGGGTGTGGTACATTGTGTACTGTCAGTGGTGTGTGGTGTGCTGGGTGTCTGATGGGGGTGTGGTACATTGTGTACTGTCAGTGGTGTGCGGTGTGCTGGGTGCCTGATGGGGGTGTGGTACATTGTGTACTGTCAGTGGTGTGCGGTGTGCTGGGTGACTGATGGGGCTGTGGTACATTGTGTACTGTCAGTGGTGTGTGGTGAGCTGGGTGTCTGATGGGGCTGTGGTACATTGTGTACTGTCAGTGGTGTGCGGTGTGCTGTGTGCCTGATGGGGGTGTGGTACATTGTGTACTGTCAGTGGTGTGCGGTGAACTGGGTGTCTGATGGGGGTGTGGTACATTGTGTACTGTCAGTGGTGTGCGGTGTGCTGGGTGTCTGATGGGACTGTGGTACATTGTGTACTGTCAGTGGTTTGTGGTGTGCTGGGTGCCTGATGGGGGTGTGGTACATTGTGTACTGTCAGTGGTGTGCGGTGTGCTGGGTGTCTGATGGGGGTGTGGTACATTGTGTACTGTCAGCGGTGTGCGGTGTGCTGGGTGTCTGATGGGGGTGAGGTACATTGTCTACTGTCAGTGGTGTGTGGTGAACTGGGTGTCTGATGGGGGTGTGGTACATTGTGTACTGTCAGTGGTGTGTGGTGAGCTGGGTGTCTGATGGGGGTGTGGTACATTGTGTACTGTCAGTGGTGTGCGGTGTGCTGGGTGTCTGATGGGACTGTGGTACATTGTGTACTGTCAGTGGTGTGCGGTGTGCTGGGTGCCTGATGGGGGTGTGGTACATTGTGTACTGTCAGTGGTGTGCGGTGTGCTGGGTGTCTGATGGGGGTGAGGTACATTGTGTACTGTCAGTGGTGTGCCGTGTGCTGGGTGTCTGATGGGGGTGTGGTACATTGTGTACTGTCAGTGGTGTGTGGTGCTGGGTGTCTGATGGGGCTGTGGTACATTGTGTACTGTCAGTGGTGTGCGGTGTGCTTGGTGTCTGATGGGGGTGTGGTACATTGTGTACTGTCAGTGGTGTGTGGTGTGCTGGGTGTCTGATGGGGGTGTGGTACATTGTGTACTGTCAGTGGTGTGTGGTGTGCTGGGTGCCTGATGGGGGTGTGGTACATTTTATACTGTCAGTGGTGTGCGGTGTGCTGGGTGTCTGATGGGGCTGTGGTACATTGTGTACTGTCAGTGGTGTGCCGTGTGCTGGGTGCCTGATGGGGGTGTGGTACATTGTGTACTGTCAGTGGTGTGCGGTGGGCGGGGTGTCTGATGGGTGTGTGGTACATTGTGTACTGTCAGTGGTCTGCGGTGTGCTTGGTGTCTGATGGGCCTGTGGTACATTGTGTACTGTCAGTGGTGTGTGGTGTGCTGGGTGCCTGATGGGGCTGTGGTACATTGTGTACTGTCAGTGGTGTGTGGTGTGCTGGGAGTCTGATGGGCCTGTGGTACATTGTGTACTGTCAGTGGTGTGTGGTGTGCTGGGTACCTGATGAGGGTGTGGTACATTGTGTACTGTCAGTGGTGTGTGGTGTGCTGGGTGCCTGATGTGGGTGTGGTACATTGTGTACTGTCAGTGGTGTGTGGTGTGCTGGGTGTCTGATGGGGCTGTGGTACATTGTGTACTGTCAGTGGTGTGTGGTGTGCTGGGTGTCTGATGGTTGTGAGGTACATTGTGTACTGTCAGTGGTGTGCGGTGTGCTGGGTGCCTGTTGGGGCTGTGGTACATTGTGTACTGTCAGTGGTGTGCGGTGTGCTGGGTGTTTGATGAGGGTGTGGTACATTGTGTACTGTCAGTGGTGTGCGGTGTGCTGGGTGCCTGATGGGGGTGTGGTACATTGTGTACTGTCAGTGGTGTGCGGTGTGCTGGGTGTCTGATGAGGGTGAGGTACATTGTGTACTGTCAGTGGTGTGCGGTGTGCTGGGTGTCTGATGGGGGTGTGGTACATTGTTTATTGTCAGTAGTTGTGGTGTGCTGGGTGTCTGATGGGGCTGTGGTACATTGTGTACTGTCAGTGGTGTGTGGTCTGCTGAGTGTCTGATGGAGCTGTGGTACATTGTGTACTGTCAGTGGTGCGTGGTGAGCAGGGTTTCTGATGGGGGTGTGGTACATTGTGTACTGTCAGTGGTGCGTGGTGAGCAGGGTTTCTGATGGGGGTGTGGTACATTGTGTACTGTCAGTGGTGTGCGGTGTGCTGGGTGCCTGATGGGGGTGTCGTAAATTGTGTACTGTCAGTGGTGTGCGGTGTGCTGGGTGTCAGATGGGGGTGTGGTACATTGTGTACTGTCAGTGGTGTGCGGTATGCTGGGTGTCGGATGGGGGTGTGGTACATTGTGTACTGTCAGTGGTGTGCGGTGTGCTGTGTGTCTGATGGGGGTGTGGTACATTGTGTACTGTCAGTGGTGTGCGGTGTGCTGGTTGTCTGATGGGACTGTGGTACATTGTGTACTGTCAGTGGTGTGTGGTGTGCTGGGTGTCTGATGGGGCTGTGGTACATTGTGTACTGTCAGTGGTGTGCGGTGTGCTGGGTGTCTGATGGGGTTGTGGTACATTGTGTACTGTCAGAGGTGTGCGGTGTGCTGGGTGTCTGATGGGGGTGTGGTACATTGTGTACTGTCAGTGGTGTGCGGTGTGCTGGGTTTCTGATGGGGGTGTCGTACATTGTGTACTGTCAGTGGTGTGCGGTGTGCTGTGTGTCTGATGGGGATGTGGTACATTGTGTACTGTCAGTGGTGTGTGGTGTGCTGGGTGCCTGATGGGGGTGTGGTACATTGTGTACTGTCAGTGGTGTGCGGTGTGCTTGGTGTCTGATGGGGGTGTGGTACATTGTGTACTGTCAGTGGTGTGCGGTGTGCTGGGTGTCTGATGGGGGTGTTGTACATTGTGTACTGTCAGTGGTGTGCGGTGTGCTGGGTGTCTTTTGGGTGTGTGGGACATTGTGTACTGTCAGTGGTGTGCGGTGTGCTGGGTGCCTGATGGGGGTGTAGTACATTGTGTACTGTCAGTGGTGTGCGGTGTGCTGGGTGCCTGATGGGGGTGTGGTACATTGTGTACTGTCAGTGGTGTGCGGTGTGTTGTGTGTCTGATGGGGGTGTGGTACATTGTGTACTGTCAGTGGTGTGTGGTGTGCTGGGTGTCTGATGGGGGTGTGGTACATTCTGTACTGTCAGTGGTGTGTGGTGTGCTGGGTGCCTGATGGGGGTGTGGTACATTGTGTACTGTCAGTGGTGTGTGGTGTGCTGGGTGTCTGATGGGGCTGTGGTACATTGTGTACTGTCAGTGGTGTTTGGTGTGCTGGGTGTCTGATGGGTGTGAGGTACATTGTGTACTGTCAGTGGTGTGCGGTGTGCTGGGTGCCTGTTGGGGCTGTGGTACATTGTGTACTGTCAGTGGTGTGCGGTGTGCTGGGTGCCTGATGGGGGTGTGGTACATTGTGTACTGTCAGTGGTGTGTGGTGTGCTGGGTGCCTGATGGGGGTGTGGTACATTGTGTACTGTCAGTGGTGTGCGGTGTGCTGGGTGTCTGATGAGGGTGAGGTACATTGTGTACTATCAGTGGTGTGCGGTGTGCTGGGTGTCTGATGGGGGTGTGGTACATTGTTTATTGTCAGTAGTTGTGGTGTGCTGGGTGTCTGATGGGGCTGTGGTACATTGTGTACTGTCAGTGGTGTGCGGTGTGCTGAGTGTCTGATGGAGCTGTGGTACATTGTGCACTGTCAGTGGTGCGTGGTGTGCAGGGTATCTGATGGGGGTGTCGTACATTGTGTACTGTCAGTGGTGTGCGGTGTGCTGGGTGTCAGATGGCGGTGTGGTACATTGTGTACTGTCAGTGGTGTGTGGTGTGCTTGGTGCCTGATGGGGGTGTGGTACATTGTGTACTGTCAGTGGTGTGTGGTGTGCTGGGTGCCTGATGGGGGTGTGGTACATTGTGTACTGTCAGTGGTGTGCGGTGTGCTGTGTGTCTGATGGGGGTGTGGTACATTGTGTACTGTCAGTGGTGTGTGGTGTGCTTGGTGTCTGATGGGGGTGTGGTACATTGTGTACTGTCAGTGGTGTGCGGTGTGCTGGGTGTCTGATGGGGGTGTGGTACATTGTGTACTGTCAGTGGTGTGCGGTGAGCTGGGTGCCTGACGGGACTGTTGTACATTGTGTACTGTCAGTGGTGTGCGGTGTGCTGGGTGTCTTTTGGGTGTGTGGGACATTGTGTACTGTCAGTGGTGTGCGGTGTGCTGGGTGTCTGATGGGGGTGTAGTACATTGTGTACTGTCAGTGGTGTGCGGTGTGCTGGGTGCCTGATGGGGGTGTGGTACATTGTGTACTGTCAGTGGTGTGCGGTGTGTTGTGTGTCTGATGGGGGTGTGGTACATTGTGTACTGTCAGTGGTGTGCGGTGTGCTGGGTCCCTGGTGGGGGTGTGGTACATTGTGTACTGTCAGTGGTATGCTGGGTATCTGATGGGGATGAGGTACATTGTGTACTGTCAGTGGTGTGCGGTGAGCTGGGTGCCTGATGGGGGTGTGGTACATTGTGTACTGTCAGTGGTGCGCGGTGTGCTGTGTGTCTGATGGGGGTGTGGTACATTGTGTACTGTCAGTGGTGTGCGGTGTGCTGTGTGTCTGATGGGGGTGAGGTACATTGTGTACTGTCAGTGGTGTGCGGTGTGCTGTGTGTCTGATGGGGGTGTGGTACATTGTGTACTGTCAGTGGTGTGCGGTGTGCTGTGTGTCTGATGGGGGTGAGGTACATTGTGTACTGTCAGTGCTCTGCGGTGTGCTGGGTGCCTGATGGGAGTGTGGTACATTGTGTACTGTCAGTGGTGTGTGGTGTGCTGGGTACCTGATGAGGGTGTGGTACATTGTGTACTGTCAGTGGTGTGTGGTGTGCTGGGTGCCTGATGGGGGTGTTGTACATTGTGTACTGTCAGTGGTGTGTGGTGTGCTGGGTGTCTGATGGGGCTGTGGTACATTGTGTACTGTCAGTGGTGTGTGGTGTGCTGGGTGTCCAATGGGTGTGAGGTACATTGTGTACTGTCAGTGGTGTGCGGTGTGCTGGGTGCCTGTTGGGGCTGTGGTACATTGTGTACTGTCAGTGGTGTGTGGTGTGCTGGGTGTCTGATGGGGCTGTGGTACATTGTGTACTGTCAGTGGTGTGTGGTGTGCTGAGTGTCTGATGGAGCTGTGGTACATTGTGTACTTTCAGTGGTGCGTGGTGTGCAGGGTTTCTGTTGGGGGTGTCGTACATTGTGTACTGTCAGTGGTGTGCGGTGTGCTGGGTGTCTGATGGGGGTGTGGTACATTGTGTACTGTCAGTGGTGTGCGGTGTGCTGGGTGTCTGATGGGGGTGTGGTACATTGTGTACTGTCAGTGGTGTGCGGTGAGCTGGGTGTCTGATGGGGGTGTGGTACATTGTTTATTGTCAGTAGTTGTGGTGTGCTGGGTGTCTGATGGGGCTGTGGTACATTGTGTACTGTCAGTGGTGTGTGGTGTGCTGAGTGTCTGATGGAGCTGTGGTACATTGTGCACTGTCAGTGGTGCGTGGTGTGCAGGGTTTCTGATGGGGGTGTCGTACATTGTGTACTGTCAGTGGTGTGCGGTGTGCTGGGTGTCTGATGGGGGTGTGGTACATTGTGTACTGTCAGTGGTGTGTGGTGTGCTTGGTGTCTGATGGGGGTGTGGTACATTGTGGACTGTCAGTGGTGTGCGGTGTGCTGGGTGTCTGATGGGGGTGTGGTACATTGTGTACTGTCAGTGGTGTGCGGTGAGCTGGGTGCCTGACGGGACTGTTGTACATTGTGTACTGTCAGTGGTGTGCGGTGTGCTTGGTGTCTTTTGGGTGGTGTGGTACATTGTGTACTGTCAGTGGTGTGCGGTTTGCAGTGTTTCTGATGGGGGTGTCGTACATTGTGTACTGTCAGTGGTGTGCGGTGTGCTGGGTGCCTGATGGGGGTGTGGTACATTGTGTACTGTCAGTGGTGTGCGGTGTGCTGTGTGTCTGATGGGGGTGTGGTACATTGTGTACTGTCAGTGGTGTGTGGTGTGCTTGGTGTCTGATGGGGGTGTGGTACATTGTGGACTGTCAGTGGTGTGCGGTGTGCTGGGTGTCTGATGGGGGTGTGGTACATTGTGTACTGTCAGTGGTGTGCGGTGAGCTGGGTGCCTGACGGGACTGTTGTACATTGTGTACTGTCAGTGGTGTGCGGTGTGCTTGGTGTCTTTTGGGTGTGTGGGACATTGTGTACTGTCAGTGGTGTGCGGTGTGCTGGGTGTCTGATGGGGGTGTAGTACATTGTGTACTGTCAGTGGTGTGCGGTGTGCTGGGTGCCTGATGGGGGTGTGGTACATTGTGTACTGTCAGTGGTGTGCGGTGTGTTGTGTGTCTGATGGGGGTGTGGTACATTGTGTACTGTCAGTGGTGTGCGGTGTGCTGGGTCCCTGGTGGGGGTGTGGTACATTGTGTACTGTCAGTGGTATGCTGGGTGTGTGATGGGGGTGTGGTACATTGTGTACTGTCAGTGGTGTGCGGTGTGCTGGGTATCTGATGGGGATGAGGTACATTGTGTACTGTCAGTGGTGTGCGGTGAGCTGGGTGCCTGATGGGGGTGAGGTACATTGTGTACTGTCAGTGGTGTGCGGTGTGCTGGGTATCTGATGGGGGTGTGGTACATTGTGTACTGTCAGTGGTGTGCGGTGAGCTGGGTGCCTGATGGGGGTGTGGTACATTGTGTACTGTCAGTGCTCTGCGGTGTGCTGGGTGCCTGATGGGCGTGTGGTACATTGTGTACTGTCAGTGGTGTGTGGTGTGCTGGGTACCTGATGAGGGTGTGGTACATTGTGTACTGTCAGTGGTGTGTGGTGTGCTGGGTGCCTGATGGGGGTGTGGTACATTGTGTACTGTCAGTGGTGTGTGGTGTGCTGGGTGTCTGATGGGGCTGTGGTACATTGTGTACTGTCAGTGGTGTGTGGTGTGCTGGGTGTCTGATGGGTGTGAGGTACATTGTGTACTGTCAGTGGTGTGCGGTGTGCTGGGTGCCTGTTGGGGCTGTGGTACTTTGTGTACTGTCAGTGGTGTGCGGTGTGCTGGGTGTTTGATGAGGGTGTGGTACATTGTGTACTGTCAGTGGTGTGCGGTGTGCTGGGTGCCTGATGGGGGTGTGGTACATTGTGTACTGTCAGTGGTGTGCGGTGTGCTGGGTGTCTGATGAGGGTGAGGTACATTGTGTACTGTCAGTGGTGTGTGGTGTGCTGGGTGTCTGATGGGGGTGTGGTACATTGTGTACTGTCAGTGGTGTGTGGTGTGCTGGGTGCCTGATGGGGGTGTGGTACATTGTGTACTGTCAGTGGTGTGCGGTGAGCTGGGTGTCTGATGGGGGTGTGGAACATTGTGTACTGTCAGTGGTGTGTGGTGTGCTGAGTGTCTGATGGAGCTGTGGTACATTGTGTACTGTCAGTGGTGCGTGGTGTGCAGAGTTTCTGTTGGGGGTGTCGTACATTGTGTACTGTCAGTGGTGAGCGGTGTGCTGGGTGTCAGATGGGGGTGTGGTACATTGTGTACTGTCAGTGGTGTGCGGTGAGCTGGGTGCCTGATGGGACTGTGGTACATTGTGTACTGTCAGTGGTGTGCGGTGTGCTGGGTGCCTGATGGGGGTCTGGTACATTGTGTACTGTCAGTGGTGTGCGGTGTGCTGTGTGTCTGATGGGGGTGTGGTACATTGTGTACTGTCAGTGGTGTGTGGTGTGCTTGGTGTCTGATGGGGGTGTGGTACATTGTGTACTGTCAGTGGTGTGCGGTGTGCTGGGTGTCTGATGGGGGTGTGGTACATTGTGTACTGTCAGTGGTGTGTGGTGTGCTTGGTGTCTGATGGGGGTGTGGTACATTGTGTACTGTCAGTGGTGTGCGGTGTGCTGGGTGTCTGATGGGGGTGTGGTACATTGTGTACTGTCAGTGGTGTGCGGTGAGCTGGGTGCCTGACGGGACTGTTGTACATTGCCTACTGTCAGTGGTGTGCGGTGTGCTGGGTGTCTTTTGGGTGTGTGGGAAATTGTGTACTGTCAGTGGTGTGCGGTGTGCTGGGTGTCTGATGGGGGTGTAGTACATTGTGTACTGTCAGTGGTGTGCGGTGTGCTGGGTGCCTGATGGGGGTGTGGTACATTGTGTACTGTCAGTGGTGTGCGGTGTGTTGTGTGTCTGATGGGGGTGTGGTACATTGTGTACTGTCAGTGGTGTGAGGTGTGCTGGGTGTCTGATGGGGTTGTGGTACATTGTGTACTGTCAGTGGTGTGTGGTGTGCTGGGTGTCTGATGGGGGTGTGGTACATTGTGTACTGTCAGTGGTGTGCGGTGTGCTGGGTGTCTGATGGGGGTGTAGTACATTGTGTACTGTCAGTGGTGTGCGGTGTGCTGGGTGCCTGATGGGGGTGTGGTACATTGTGTACTGTCAGTGGTGTGCGGTGTGTTGTGTGTCTGATGGGGGTGTGGTACATTGTGTACTGTCAGTGGTGTCGGTGTGCTGGGTGTCTGATGGGGTTGTGGTACATTGTGTACTGTCAGTGGTGTGTGGTGTGCTGGGTGTCTGATGGGGGTGTGGTACATTGTGTACTGTCAGTGGTGTGTGGTGTGCTGGGTGCCTGATGGGGGTGTGGTACCTTGTGTACTGTCAGTGGTGTGTGGTGTGCTGGGTGTCTGATGGGGCTGTGGTACATTGTGTACTGTCAGTGGTGTGTGGTGTGCTGGGTGTCTGATGGGTGTGAGGTACATTGTGTACTGTCAGTGGTGTGCGGTGTGCTGGGTGCCTGTTGGGGCTGTGGTACATTGTGTACTGTCAGTGGTGTGCGGTGTGCTGGGTGTTTGATGAGGGTGTGGTACATTGTGTACTGTCAGTGGTGTGCGGTGTGCTGGGTGTCTGATGGGGGTGTGGTACATTGTGTACTGTCAGTGGTGTGCGGTGTGCTGGGTGTCTGATGAGGGTGAGGTACATTGTGTACTGTCAGTGGTGTGCGGTGTGCTGGGTGTCTGATGGGGGTGTGGTACATAGTTTATTGTCAGTAGTTGTGGTGTGCTGGGTGTCTGATGGGGCTGTGGTACATTGTGTACTGTCAGTGGTGTGCGGTGTGCTGAGTGTCTGATGGAGCTGTGGTACATTGTGTACTGTCAGTGGAGCGTGGTGTGCAGGGTTTCTGATGGGGGTGTCGTATATTGTGTACTGTCACTGGTGTGCGGTGTGCTGGGTGTCAGATGGGGGTGTGGTACATTGTGTACTGTCAGTGGTGTGTGGTGTGCTGGGTGTCTGATGGGGGTGTGGTACATTGTGTACTGTCAGTGGTGTGCGGTGTGCTGGGTGCCTGATGGGGGTGTGGTACATTGTGTACTGTCAGTGGTGTGCGGTGTGCTGTGTGTCTGATGGGGGTGTGGTACATTGTGTACTGTCAGTGGTGTGTGGTGTGCTTGGTGTCTGATGGGGGTGTGGTACATTGTGTACTGTCAGTGGTGTGCGGTGTGCTGGGTGTCTGATGGGGGTGTGGTACATTGTGTACTGTCAGTGGTGTGCGGTGAGCTGGGTGCCTGACGGGACTGTTGTACAATGTGTACTGTCAGTGGTGTGCGGTGTGCTGGGTGTCTTTTGGGTGTGTGGGACATTGTGTACTGTCAGTGGTGTGCGGTGTGCTGGGTGTCTGATGGGGGTGTAGTACATTGTGTACTGTCAGTGGTGTGCGGTGTGCTGGGTGCCTGATGGGGGTGTGGTACATTGTGTACTGTCAGTGGTGTGCGGTGTGCTGGGTACCTGATGAGGGTGTGGTACATTGTGTACTGTCAGTGGTGTGTGGTGTGCTGGGTACCTGATGAGGGTGTGGTACATTGTGTACTGTCAGTGGTGTGTGGTGTGCTGGGTGCCTGATGGGGGTGTGGTACATTGTGTACTGTCAGTGGTGTGTGGTGTGCTGGGTGTCTGATGGGGCTGTGGTACATTGTGTACTGTCAGTGCTGTGCGGTGTGCTGGGTGTCTGATGAGGGTGTGGTACATTGTGTACTGTCAGTGGTGTGCGGTGTGCTGGGTGTCTGATGGGGGTGTGGTACTTTGTGTACTGTCAGTGGTGTGTGGTGTGCTGGGTGTCTGATGGGGCTGTGGTACATTGTGTACTGTCAGTGGTGTGCGGTGTGCTGGGTGTCTGATGGGTGTGTGGTACATTGTGTACTGTCAGTGGTGTGCGGTGTGCTGGGTGTTTGATGAGGGTGTGGTACATTGTGTACTGTCAGTGGTGTGCGGTGTGCTGAGTGTCTGATGGGGGTGTGGTACATTGTGTACTGTCAGTGGTGTGCGGTGTGCTGGGTGTCTGATGAGGGTGAGGTACATTGTGTACTGTCAGTGGTGTGTGGTGTGCTGGGTGTCTGATGGGGCTGTGGTACATTGTGTACTGTCAGTGGTGTGTGGTGTGCTGGGTGTCTGATGGGGGTGTAATACATTGTGTACTGTCAGTGGTGTGCGGTGTGCTGGGTGGCTGATGGGGGTGTGGTACATTGTGTACTGTCAGTGGTGTGCGGTGTGCTGGGTGTCTGATGGGGCTGTGGTACATTGTGTACTGTCAGTGGTGCGTGGTGTGCAGGGTTTCTGTTGGGGGTGTCGTACATTGTGTACTGTCAGTGGTGTGCGGTGTGCTGGGTGTCAGATGGGGGTGTGGTACATTGTGTACTGTCAGTGGTGTGCGGTGAGCTGGGTGCCTGATGGGGCTGTGGTACATTGTGTACTGCCAGTGGTGTGCGGTTTGCAGTGTTTCTGATGGGGGTGTGGTACATTGTGTACTGTCTGAGGTGTGTGGTGTGCTGGGTGTCTGATGGGGGTGTCGTACATTGTGTACTGTCAGTGGTGTGTGGTGTGCTGGGTGTCTGATGGGGGTGTCGTACATTGTGTACTGTCAGTGGTGTGCGGTGTGCTGGGTGCCTGATGAGGGTGTGGTACATTGTGTACTGTCAGTGGTGTGCGGTGTGCTGCGTGTCTGATGGGGGTGTGGTACATTGTGTACTGTCAGTGGTGTGCGGTGAGCTGGGTGCCTGACGGGACTGTTGTACATTGTGTACTGTCAGTGGTGTGCGGTGTGCTGGGTGTCTGATGGGGGTGAGGTACATTGTGTACTGTCAGTGGTGTGCGGTGTGCGGGGTGTCTGATGGGGGTGAGGTACATTGTGTACTGTCAGTGGTGTGTGGTGTGCTGGTTGCCTGATGGGTGTGTGGGAAATTGTGTACTGTCAGTGGTGTGCGGTGTGCTGGGTGTCTGATGGGGGTGTAGTACATTGTGTACTGTCAGTGGTGTGCGGTGTGCTGGGTGCCTGATGGGGGTGTGGTACATTGTGTACTGTCAGTGGTGTGCGGTGTGTTGTGTGTCTGATGGGGGTGTGGTACATTGTGTACTGTCAGTGGTGTGAGGTGTGCTGGGTGTCTGATGGGGTTGTGGTACATTGTGTACTGTCAGTGGTGTGTGGTGTGCTGGGTGTCTGATGGGGGTGTGGTACATTGTGTACTGTCAGTGGTGTGCGGTGTGCTGGGTGTCTGATGGGGGTGTAGTACATTGTGTACTGTCAGTGGTGTGCGGTGTGCTGGGTGTCTGATGGGGGTGTGGTACATTGTGTACTGTCACTGGTGTGCGGTGTGCTGGGTGCCTGATGGGGGTGTGGTACATTGTGTACTGGCAGTGGTGTGCGGTGTGTTGTGTGTCTGATGGGGGTGTGGTACATTGTGTACTGTCAGTGGTGTGCGGTGTGCTGGGTGTCTGATGGGGTTGTGGTACATTGTGTACTGTCAGTGGTGTGTGGTGTGCTGGGTGCCTGATGGGGGTGTGGTACATTGTGTACTGTCAGTGGTGTGCGGTGTGCTGGGTGTCTGATGGGGGTGTGGAACATTGTGCACTGTCAGTGGTGTGCGGTGTACTGGGTGTCTGATGGGGCTGTGGTACATTGTGTACTGTCAGTGGTGTGCGGTGTGCTGGGTGTCTGATGGGTGTGAGGTACATTGTGTACTGTCAGTGGTGTGCGGTGTGCTGGGTGCCTGTTGGGGCTGTGGTACATTGTGTACTGTCAGTGGTGTGCGGTGTGCTGGGTGTTTGATGAGGGTGTGGTACATTGTGTACTGTCAGTGGTGTGCGGTGTGCTGGGTGCCTGATGGGGGTGTGGTACATTGTGTACTGTCAGTGGTGTGCGGTGTGCTGGGTGTCTGATGAGGGTGAGGTACATTGTGTACTGTCAGTGGCGTGCGGTGTGCTGGGTGTCTGATAGGGGTGTGGTACATTGTGTACTGTCAGTGGCGTGCGGTGTGCTGGGTGTCTGATGGGGGTGTGGTACATTGTGTACTGTCAGTGGTGTGTGGTGTGCTGAGTGTCTGATGGGGGTGTGGTACATTGTGTACTGTCAGTGGTGCGTGGTGTGCAGGGTTTCTGATGGGGGTGTCGTACATTGTGTACTGCCAGTGCTCTGCGGTGTGCTGGGTGCCTGATGGGGGTGAGGTACATTGTGTACTGTCAGTGGTGTGCGGTGTGCTGGGTGTCTGATGGGGGTGTGGTACATTGTTTATTGTCAGTAGTTGTGGTGTGCTGGGTGTCTGATGGGGCTGTGGTACATTGTGTACTGTCAGTGGTGTGTGGTGTGCTGAGTGTCTGATGGGGGTGTGGTACATTGTGTACTGTCAGTGGTGCGTGGTGTGCAGGGTTTCTGATGGGGGTGTCGTACATTGTGTACTGCCAGTGCTCTGCGGTGTGCTGGGTGCCTGATGGGGGTGAGGTACATTGTGTACTGTCAGTGGTGTGCGGTGTGCTGGGTGTCTGATGGGGGTGTGGTACATTGTGTACTGCCAGTGGTGTGCGATGTGCTGGGTGTCTGATGGGGGTGTGGTAAATTGTGTACTGTCAGTGGTGTGCGGTGTGCTGGGTGTCTGATGGGGGTGTGGTACATTGTGTACTGTCAGTGGTGTGCGGTGAGCTGGGTGCCTGATGGGACTGTGGTACATTGTGTACTGTCAGTGGTGTGCGGTGTGCAGTGTTTCTGATGGGGGTGTGGTACATTGTGTACTGTCAGTGGTGTGCGGTGAGCTGGGTGTCTGATGGGGCTGTGGTACATTGTGTACTGTCAGTGGTGTGCGGTGTGCTGGGTGTCTGATGGGGGTGTGATACCATGTGTACTGTCAGTGGTGTGTGGTGTGCTGGGTGCCTGATGGGGGTGTGGTACATTGTGTACTGTCAGTGGTGTGCGGTGTGCTGTGTGTCTGATGGGGGTGTGGTACATTGTGTACTGTCAGTGGTGTGCGGTGAGCTGGGTGCCTGATGGGAGTGTGGTATATTGTGTACTGTCAGTGGTGTGTGGTGAGCTGGGTGTCTGATGGGGCTGTGGTACATTGTGTACTGTCAGTGGTGCGTGGTGTGCAGGGTTTCTGATGGGGGTGTCGTACATTGTGTACTGTCAGTGGTGTGCGGTGTGCTGGGTGTCAGATGGGGGTGTGGTACATTGTGTACTGTCAGTGGTGTGCGGTGAGCTGGGTGCCTGATGGGACTGTGGTACATTGTGTACTGTCAGTGGTGTGCGGTGTGCTGGGTGTCTGATGGGGCTGTGGTACATTGTGTACTGTCAGTGTTGTGCGGTGTGCTGGGTCCCTGATGGGGGTGTGGTACATTGTGTACTGTCAGTGGTGTGCGGTTTGCAGTGTTTCTGATGGGGGTGTGGTACATTGTGTACTGTCAGTGGTGTGCGGTGTGCTGGGTGCCTGATGGGGGTGTGGTACATTGTGTACTGTCAGTGGTGTGCGGTGTGCTGTGTGTCTGATCGGGGTGTGGTACATTGTGTACTGTCAGTGGTGTGTGGTGTGCTTGGTGTCTGATGGGGGTGTGGTACATTGTGTACTGTCAGTGGTGTGCGGTGTGCTGGGTGCCTGATGGGGGTGTGGTACATTGTGTACTGTCAGTGGTGTGCGGTGAGCTGGGTGCCTGACGGGACTGTTGTACATTGTGTACTGTCAGTGGTGTGCGGTGTGCTGGGTGTCTTTTGGGTGTGTGGGACATTGTGTACTGTCAGTGGTGTGCGGTGTGCTGGGTGTCTGATGGGGGTGTAGTACATTGTGTACTGTTAGTGGTGTGCGGTGTGCTGGGTGCCTGATGGGGGTGTGGTACATTGTGTACTGTCAGTGGTGTGCGGTGTGCTGGGTGTCTGATGGGGCTGTGGTACATTGTGTACTGTCAGTGGTGTGCGGTGTGCTGGGTCCCTGGTGGGGGTGTGGTACATTGTGTACTGTCAGTGGTGTGCGGTGAGCTGGGTGTCTGATGGGGCTGTGGTACATTGTGTACTGTCAGTGGTGTGCGGTGTGCTGGGTCCCTGGTGGGGGTGTGGTACATTGTGTACTGTCAGTGGTGTGCGGTTTGCAGTGTTTCTGATGGGGGTGTCGTACATTGTGTACTGTTAGTGGTGTGCGGTGTGCTGTGTGTCTGATCGGGGTGTGGTACATTGTGTACTGTCAGTGGTGTGCGGTGTGCTGGGTATCTGATGGGGATGAGGTACATTGTGTACTGTCAGTGGTATGCTGGGTGCCTGATGGGGGTGTGGTACATTGTGTACTGTCAGTGGTGTGCGGTGAGCTGGGTGCCTGATGGGGGTGAGGTACATTGTGTACTGTCAGTGCTCTGCGGTGTGCTGGGTGCCTGATGGGGGTGTGGTACATTGTGTACTGTCTGTGGTGTGCGGTGTGCTGTGTGTCTGATGGGGCTGTGGTACATTGTGTACTGACAGTGGTGTGCGGTGTGCTGGGTGTCTGATGGGGCTGTGGTACATTGTGTACTGTCAGTGTTGTGCGGTGTGCTGGGTCCCTGATGGGGGTGTGGTACATTGTGTACTGTCAGTGGTGTGCGGTGTGCTGGGTGCCTGATGGGGCTGTGGTACATTGTGTACTGTCAGTGGTGTGCGGTGTGCTGTGTGTCTGATGGGGGTGTGGTACATTGTGTACTGTCAGTGGTGTGCGGTGTGCTGTGTGTCTGATGGGGGTGTGGTACATTGTGTACTGTCAGTGGTGTGCGGTGTGCTGGGTGTCTGATGGGCGTGTGGTACATTGTGTACTGTCAGTGGTGTGCGGTGTGCTGGGTGCCTGATTGGGGTGTGGTACATTGTGTACTGTCAGTGCTCTGCGGTGTGCTGGGTGCCTGATGGGAGTGTGGTACATTGTGTACTGTCAGTGGTGTGCGGTGTGCTGGGTGTCTGATGGGGGTGTGGTACATTGTGTACTGTCAGTGGTGTGCGGTGAGCTGGGTGCCTGACGGGACTGTTGTACATTGTGTACTGTCAGTGGTGTGCGGTGTGCTGGGTGTCTGATGGGGGTGTGGTACATTGTGTACTGTCAGTGGTGTGCGGTGTGCTGGGTGCCTGATGGGGGTGTGGTACATTGTGTACTGTCAGTGGTGTGCTGTGTGTCTGATGGGGTTGTGGTACATTGTGTACTGTCAGTGGTGTGTGGTGTGCTGTGTGTCTGATGGGTGTGTGGTACATTGTGTACTGTCAGTGGTGTGCGGTGTGCTGGGTGCCTGATGGGGGTGTGGTACATTGTGTACTGTCAGTGGTGTGCGGTGTGCTGGGTGTCTGATGGGGGTGTGGGACATTGTGTACTGTCAGTGGTGTGCGGTGTGCTGAGTGTCTGATGGGGGTGTGGTACATTGTGTACTGTCAGTGGTGTGTGGTGTGCTGGGTGCCTGATGGGGGTGTGGGACATTGTGTACTGTCAGTGGTGTGTGGTGTGCTGGGTGTCTGATGGGGATGAGGTACATTGTGTACTGTCAGTGGTGTGCGGTGAGCTGGGTGCCTGATGGGGGTGTGGTACATTGTGTACTGTCTGTGGTGTGCGGTGTGCTGTGTCCCTGATGGGGGTGTGGTACATTGTGTACTGCCAGTGCTCTGCGGTGTGCTGGGTGCCTGATGGGGGTGTGGTACATTGTGTACTGTCAGTGGTGTGCGGTGAGCTGGGTGCCTGATGGGGGTGTGGTACATTGTGTACTGTCAGTGGTGTGTGGTGAACTGGGTGCCTGATGGGGGTGTGGTACATTGTGTACTGTCAGTGGTGTGCGATGTGCTGGGTGTCTGATGGGGGTGTGGTAAATTGTGTACTGTCAGTGGTGTGCGGTGTGCTGGGTGTCTGATGGGGGTGTGGTACATTGTGTACTGTCAGTGGTGTGCGGTGAGCTGGGTGCCTGATGGGGGTGTGGTACATTGTGTACTGTCAGTGGTGTGTGGTGAACTGGGTGCCTGATGGGGGTGTGGTACATTGTGTACTGTCAGTGGTGTGCGATGTGCTGGGTGTCTGATGGGGGTGTGGTAAATTGTGTACTGTCAGTGGTGTGCGGTGTGCTGGGTGTCTGATGGGGGTGTGGTACATTGTGTACTGCCAGTGGTGTGCGGTGAGCTGGGTGCCTGATGGGACTGTGGTACATTGTGTACTGTCAGTGGTGTGCGGTGTGCAGTGTTTCTGATGGGGGTGTGGTACATTGTGTAATGTCAGTGGTGTGTGGTGAGCTGGGTGTCTGATGGGGCTGTGGTACATTGTGTACTGTCAGTGGTGTGCGGTGTGCTGGGTGTCTGATGGGGGTGTGATACCATGTGTACTGTCAGTGGTGTGTGGTGTGCTGGGTGCCAGATGGGGGTGTGGTACATTGTGTACTGTCAGTGGTGTGCGGTGTGCTGTGTGTCTGATGGGGATGTGCAACATTGTGTACTGTCAGTGGTGTGCGGTGTGCTGGGTGTCTTTTGGGGGTGTGGGACATTGTGTACTGTCAGTGGTGTGCGGTGTGCTGGGTGTCTGATGGGGGTGTGGTACATTGTGTACTGTCAGTGGTGTGTGGTGTACTGGGTGTCTGATTGGGGTGTGGTACATTGTGTACTGTCAGTGGTGTGCGGTGTGCTGGGTGTCTTTTGGGGGTGTGGGACATTGTGTACTGTCAGTGGTGTGCGGTGTGCTGGGTGTCTGATGGGGGTGTGGTACATTGTGTACTGTCAGTGGTGTGCGGTGTGCTGGGTGTCTGATGGGGATGTGGTACATTGTGTACTGTCAGTGGTGTGCGGTGTGCTGGGTGTCTGATGGGGATGAGATACATTGTGTACTGTCAGTGGTGTGCGGTGAGCTGGGTGCCTGATGGGGGTGAGGTACATTGTGTACTGTCAGTGCTCTGCGGTGTGCTGGGTGCCTGATGGGGGTGTGGTACATTGTGTACTGTCAGTGGTGTGTGGTGAACTGGTTGCCTGATGGGGGTGTGGTACATTGTGTACTGTCAGTGGTGTGCGATGTGCTGGGTGTCTGATGGGGGTGTGGTAAATTGTGTACTGTCAGTGGTGTGTGGTGAACTGGGTGTCTGATGGGACTGTGGTACATTGTGTACTGTCAGTGGTGTGCGGTGTGCTGGGTGTCTGATGGGGGTGTGGTACATTGTGTACTGTCAGTGGTGTGCGGTGTGCTGGCTGACTGATGGGGGTGTGGTACATTGTGTACTGTCAGTGATGTGCGGTGTGCTGGGTGTCTGATGGGGGTGAGGTACATTGTGTACTGTCAGTGGTGTGCGGTGTGCTGGGTGTCTGATGGGGGTGTGGTACATTGTGTACTGTCAGTGGTGTGTGGTGTGCTGGGTGTCTGATGGGGCTGTGGTACATTGTGTACTGTCAGTGGTGTGCGGTGTGCTGGGTGTCTGATGGGGGTGAGGTACATTGTCTACTGTCAGTGGTGTGCGGTGTGCTGGGTGTTTGATGGGTGTGTGGTACATTGTGTACTGTCAGTGGTGTGCGGTGTGCTGGGTGTCTGATGGGGGTGTAGTACATTGTGTACTGTCAGTGGTGTGCGGTGTGCTGGGTGCCTGATGGGGGTGTGGTACATTGTGTACTGTCAGTGGTGTGCGGTGTGCTGGGTGTCTGATGGGGGTGTTGTACATTGTGTACTGTCAGTGGTGTGCGGTGTGCTGGGTCCCTGGTGGGGGTGTGGTACATTGTGTACTGTCAGTGGTATGCTGGGTGTGTGATGGGGGTGTGGTACATTGTGTACTGTCAGTGGTGTGCGGTGTGCTGTGTGCCTGATGGGGCTGTGGTACATTGTGTCCTGTCAGTGGTGTGCGGTGTGCTGTGTGTCTGATGGGGGTGTGGTACATTGTGTCCTGTCAGTGGTGTGCGGTGTGCTGGGTATCTGATGGGGATGAGGTACGTTGTGTACTGTCAGTGCTCTGCGGTGTGCTGGGTGCCTGATGGGGGTGTGGTACATTGTGTACTGTCAGTGGTGTGCGGTGTGCTGTGTGCCTGATGGGGCTGTGGTACATTGTGTCCTGTCAGTGGTGTGCGGTGTGCTGTGTGTCTGATGGGGGTGTGGTACATTGTGTACTGTCAGTGGTGTGCGGTGTGCTGTGTGTCTGATGGGGGTGAGGTACATTGTGTACTGTCAGTGGTGTGCGGTGTGCTGTGTGTCTGATGGGGGTGAGGTACATTGTGTACTGTCAGTCCTCTGCGGTGTGCTGGGTGTCTGATGGGCGTGTGGTACAGTGTGTACTGTCAGTGGTGTGTGGTGTGCTGGGTGCCTGATGGGGGTGTGGTACATTGTGTACTGTCAGTGGTGTGCGGTGTGCTGGGTGTCTGATGGGGGTGTGGTACATTGTGTACTGTCAGTGGTGTGCGGTGTGCTGGGTGTCTGATGGGGGTGTGGTACATTGTGTACTGTCAGTGGTGTGCGGTGAGCTGGGTGCCTGATGGGGGTGAGGTACATTGTGTACTGTCAGTGGTGTGTGGTGTGCTGGGTGTCTGATGGGGGTGTGGTACATTGTGTACTGTCAGTGGTGTGTGGTGTGCTGGGTGCCTGATGGGGGTGTGGTACATTGTGTACTGTCAGTGGTGTGTGGTGTGCTGGGTGTCTGATGGGGGTGTGGTACATTGTGTACTGCCAGTGCTCTGCGGTGTGCTGGGTGCCTGATGGGGGTGAGGTACATTGTGTACTGTCAGTGGTGTGCGGTGTGCTGGGTGTCTGATGGGGGTGTGGTACATTGTGTACTGCCAGTGGTGTGCGATGTGCTGGGTGTCTGATGGGGGTGTGGTAAATTGTGTACTGTCAGTGGTGTGCGGTGTGCTGGGTGTCTGATGGGGGTGTGGTACATTGTGTACTGTCAGTGGTGTGCGGTGAGCTGGGTGCCTGATGGGACTGTGGTACATTGTGTACTGTCAGTGGTGTGCGGTGTGCAGTGTTTCTGATGGGGGTGTGGTACATTGTGTACTGTCAGTGGTGTGCGGTGAGCTGGGTGTCTGATGGGGCTGTGGTACATTGTGTACTGTCAGTGGTGTGCGGTGTGCTGGGTGTCTGATGGGGGTGTGATACCATGTGTACTGTCAGTGGTGTGTGGTGTGCTGGGTGCCTGATGGGGGTGTGGTACATTGTGTACTGTCAGTGGTGTGCGGTGTGCTGTGTGTCTGATGGGGGTGTGGTACATTGTGTACTGTCAGTGGTGTGTGGTGTGCTGGGTGTCTGATGGGGGTGTGGGACATTGTGTACTGTCAGTGGTGTGCGGTGAGCTGGGTGCCTGATGGGACTGTTGTACATTGTGTACTGTCAGTGGTGTGCGGTGTGCTGGGTGTCTTTTGGGGGTGTGGGACATTGTGTACTGTCAGTGGTGTGCGGTGTGCTGGGTGTCTGATGGGGGTGTGGTACATTGTGTACTGTCAGTGGTGTGCGGTGTGCTGGGTGCCTGATGCGGGTGTGGTACATTGTGTACTGTCAGTGGTGTGCGGTGTGCTGTTTGTCTGATGGGGGTGTGGTACATTGTGTACTGTCAGTGGTGTGTGGTGTGCTGGGTGTCTGATGGGGGTCTGGTACATTGTGTACTGTCAGTGGTGTGCGGTGTGCTGGGTCCCTTGTGGGGGTGTGGTACATTGTGTACTGTCAGTGGTATGCTGGGCGTGTGATGGGGGTGTGGTACATTGTGTACTGTCAGTGGTGTGCGGTGTGCTGGGTGTCTGATGGGGATGAGGTACATTGTGTACTGTCAGTGGTGTGCGGTGAGCTGGGTGCCTGATGGGGGTGAGGTACATTGTGTACTGTCAGTGCTCTGCGGTGTGCTGGGTGGCTGATGGGGGTGTGGTACATTGTGTACTGTCAGTGGTGTGTGGTGAACTGGGTGCCTGATGGGGGTGTGGTACATTGTGTACTGTCAGTGGTGTGCGATGTGCTGGGTGTCTGATGGGGGTGTGGTAAATTGTGTACTGTCAGTGGTGTGCGGTGTGCTGGGTGTCTGATGGGGGTGTGGTACATTGTGTACTGTCAGTGGTGTGTGGTGAACTGGGTGTCTGATGGGACTGTGGTACATTGTGCACTGTCAGTGGTGTGCGGTGTGCTGGGTGTCTGATGGGGGTGTGGTACATTGTGTACTGTCAGTGGTGTGCGGTGTGCTGGCTGACTGATGGGGGTGTGGTACATTGTGTACTGTCAGTGGTGTGCGGTGTGCTGGGTGTCTGATGGGGGTGAGGTACATTGTGTACTGTCAGTGGTGTGCGGTGTGCTGGGTGTCTGATGGGGGTGTGGTACATTGTGTACTGCCAGTGGTGTGCGGTGTGCTGGGTGTCTGATGGGGCTGTGGTACATTGTCTACTGTCAGTGGTGTGCGGTGTGCTGGGTGTTTGATGGGTGTGTGGTACATTGTGTACTGTCAGTGGTGTGCGGTGTGCTGGGTCCCTGATGGGGGTGTGGTACATTGTGTACTGTCAGTGGTGTGTGGTGTGCTGGGTGTCTGATGGGGGTGTGGTACATTGTGTACTGTCAGTGGTGTGTGGTGCGCTGTGTGCCTGATGGGGGTGTGGTACATTGTGTACTGTCAGTGGTATGCGGTGTGCTGGGTGCCTGATGGGGCTGTGGTACATTGTGTACTGTCAGTGGTCTGCGGTGTGCTTGGTGTCTGATGGGGCTGTGGTACATTGTGTACTGTCAGTGGTGTGTGGTGTGCTGGGATTCTGATGGGCCTGTGGTACATTGTGTACTGTCAGTAGTGTGTGGTGCTGGGTGTCTGATGGGGCTGTGGTACATTGTGTACTGTCAGTGGTGTGCGGTGTGCTGGGTGTCTGATGGGGGTGTGGTACATTGTGGACTGTCAGTGGTGTGTGGTGTGCTGGGTGCCTGATGGGGCTGTGGTACATTGTGTACTGTCAGTGGTCTGCGGTGTGCTTGGTGTCTGATGGGGCTGTGGTACATTGTGTACTGTCAGTGGTGTGTGGTGTGCTGGGAGTCTGATGGGCCTGTGGTACATTGTGTACTGTCAGTGGTGTGTGGTGTGCTGGGTCCCTGATGGGGCTGTGGTACATTGTGTACTGTCAGTGGTGTGTGGTGTGCTGGGAGTCTGATGGGCCTGTGGTACATTGTGTACTGTCAGTGGTGTGTGGTGTGTTTTGCGCCTGATGGGGGTGTGGTACATTGTGTACTGTCAGTGGTGTGTGGTATGCTGGGTGTCTGATGGGGCTGTGGTACATTGTGCACTGTCAGTGGTGTGCGGTGTGCTGGGTGTCCGATGAGGCTGTGGTACATTGTGTACTGTCAGTGGTGTGCGGTGTGCTGGGTGTCTGATGGGGCTGTGGTACATTGTGTAAAGTCAGTGGTGTGTGGTGCTGGGTGTCTGATGGGGCTGTGGTACATTGTGTACTGTCATGTGGTGTGCGGTGTGCTGGGTGTCTGATGAGGCTGTGGTACATTGTGTAATGTCAGTGGTGTGTGGTGCTGGGTGCCTGATGGGGGTGTGGTACATTGTGTACTGTCAGTGGTGTGTGGTGTGCTGGGTGTCTGATGGGGGTGTGGTACATTGTGTACTGTCAGTGGTGTGTGGTGTGCTGAGTGTCTGATGGGGCTGTGGTACATTGTGTACTGTCAGTGGTGTGTGGTGTGCTGGGTGTCTGATGTGGCTGTGGTACATTGTGTACTGTCAGTGGTGTGTGGTGTGCTGAGTGTCTGATGGGGCTGTGATACATTGTGTACTGTCAGTGGTGTGCGGGGTGCTGGGTGTCTGATGGGGCTGTGGTACATTGTGTACTGTCAGTGGTGTGTGGTATGCTGAGTGTCTGATGGGGCTGTGATACATTGTGTACTGTCAGTGGTGTGCGGTGTGCTGGGTGTCTGATGGGGCTGTGGTACATTGTGTACTGTCAGTGGTGTGCGGTGTGCTGGGTGTCTGATGGGGCTGTGGTACATTGTGCACTGTCAGTGGTGTGTGGTGTGCTGGGTGTCTGATGGGGCTGTGGTGCATTGTGTACTGTCAGTGGTGTGTGGTGTGCTGGGTGTCTGATGGGGGTGTGGTACATTGTGTACTGTCAGTGGTGTGTGGTGTGCTGAGTGTCTGATGGGGCTCTGATACATTGTGTACTGTCAGTGGTGTGCGGTGTGCTGGGTGTCTGATGGGGCTGTGGTACATTGTGTACTGTCAGTGGTGTGTGGTGTGCTGGGTGCCTGATGGGGGTGTGGTACATTGTGTACTGTCAGTGGTGTGCGGTGTGCTGGGTGCCTGATGGGGATGTGGTACATTGTGTACTGTCAGTGGTGTGCGGTGTGCTGGGTGTCTAATGGGGATGTGGTACATTGTGTACTGTCAGTGGTGTGTGGTGTGCTGGGTGTCTGATGGGGCTGTGGTACATTGTGTACTGTCAGTGGTGTGTTGTGAACTGGGTGTCTGATGGGCCTGTGGTACATTGTGTACTGTCAGTGGTGTGTGGTGTGCTGGGTGTGTGATGGGGGTGTGGTACATTGTGTACTGTCAGTGGTGTGTGGTGTGCTGGGTGTCTGATGGGGCTGTGGTACATTGTGTACTGTCAGTGGTGTACCGTGTGCTAGGTGTCTGATGGGGGTGTGGTACATTGTGTACTGACAGTAGTGTGTGGTGCTGGGTGTCTGATGGGGGTGTGGCACATTGTGTACTGTCAGTGGTGTGCGGTGTGCTGGGTGTCTGATGGGGGTGTGGTAAATTGTGTACTGTCAGTGGTGTGTGGGGTGCTGGGTGCCTGATGGGGCTGTGGTACATTGTGTACTGTCAGTGGTCTGCGGTGTGCTTGGTGTCTGATGGGGCTGTGGTACATTGTGTACTGTCAGTGGTGTGTGGTGTGCTGGGAGTCTGATGGGCCTGTGTTACATTGTGTACTGTCAGTGGTGTGTGGTGTGCTGGGTGCCTGATGGGGCTGTGGTACATTGTGTACTGTCAGTGGTGTGTGGTGTGCTGGGAGTCTGATGGGCCTGTGGTACATTGTGTACTGTCAGTGGTGTGCGGTGTGCTGGGTGTCTGATGGGGGTGTGGTACATTGTGTACTGTCAGTGGTGTGTGGTGTGCTTTGCGCCTGATGGGGGTGTGGTACATTGTGTACTGTCAGTGATGTGTGGTATGCTGGGTGTCTGATGGGGCTGTGGTACATTGTGCACTGTCAGTGGTGTGCGGTGTGCTGGGTGTCTGATGGGGGTGTGGTACATTGTGTACTGTCAGTGGTGTGTGGTGTGCTGGGTGTCTGATGGGGGTGTGGTACATTGTGTACTGTCATGTGGTGTGCGGTGTGCTGGGTGTCTGATGAGGCTGTGGTACATTGTGTACTGTCAGTGGTGTGCGGTGTGCTGGGTGTCTGATGGGGCTGTGGTACATTGTGTAATGTCAGTGGTGTGTGGTGCTGGGTGTCTGATGGGGCTGTGGTACATTGTGTACTGTCATGTGGTGTGCGGTGTGCTGGGTGTCTGATGAGGCTGTGGTAAATTGTGTACTGTCAGTGGTGTGTGGTGTGCTGGGTGTCTGATGGGGTTGTGGTACATTGTGTACTGTCAGTGGTGTGCGGTGTGCTGGGTGTCTGATGGGGGTGTGGTACATTGTGTACTGTCAGTGGTGTGTGGTGTGCTGGCTGTCTGATGGGGGTGTGGTACATTGTGTACTGTCAGTGGTGTGCGGTATGCTGAGTGTCTGATGGGGCTGTGGTACATTGTGTACTGTCAGTGGTGTGCGGTGTGCTGGGTGTCTGATGGGGCTGTGGTACATTGTGTACTGTCAGTGGTGTGTGGTGTGCTGGGTGTCTGATGGGGGTGTGGTACATTGTGTACTGTCAGTGGTGTGTGGTGTGCTGAGTGTCTGATGGGGCTCTGATACATTGTGTACTGTCAGTGGTGTGCGGTGTGCTGGGTGTCTGATGGGGCTGTGGTACATTGTGTACTGTCAGTGGTGTGTGGTGTGCTGGGTGCCTGATGGGGGTGTGGTACATTGTGTACTGTCAGTGGTGTGCGGTGTGCTGGGTGCCTGATGGGGATGTGGTACATTGTGTACTGTCAGTGGTGTGCGGTGTGCTGGGTGTCTAATGGGGATGTGGTACATTGTGTACTGTCAGTGGTGTGTGGTGTGCTGGGTGTGTGATGGGGCTGTGGTACATTGTGTACTGTCAGTGGTGTGCGGTGTGCTGGGTGTCTGATGGGGGTGTGGTACATTGTGTACTGTCAGTGGTGTGTGGTGAGCTGGTTGTCTGATGGGACTGTGGTACACTGTGTACTGTCAGTGGTGTGCGGTGTGCTGGGTGCCTGATGGGGGTGTGGTACATTGTGTCCTGTCTGTGGTGTGTGGTGTGCTGGGTGTCTGATGGTGGTGTGGTACATTGTGTACTGTCAGTGGTGTGCGGTGTTCTGGGTGTCTGATGGGGTGAGGTACATTGCGTACTGTCAGTGTTGTGCGGTGAGCTGGGTGTCTGATGGGGTTGTGGTACATTGTGTACTGTCAGTGGTGTGCGGTGAGCTGGGTGTCTGATGGGGTTGTGGTACATTGTGTACTGTCAGTGGTGTGCGGTGTGCTGGGTGTCTGATGGGGGTGTGGTACATTGTTTACTGTCAGTGGTGTGTGGTGTGCTTTGCGCCTGATGGGGGTGTGGTACATTGTGTACTGTCAGTGGTGTGTGGTATGCTGGGTGTCTGATGGGGCTGTGGTACATTGTGCACTGTCAGTGGTGTGCGGTGTGCTGGGTGTCTGATGGGGGTGTGGTACATTGTGCACTGTCAGTGGTGTGCGGTGTTCTGGGTGTCTGATGGGGGTGTGGTACATTGTGTACTGTCAGTGGTGTGCGGTGTGCTGGGTGCCTGATGGGGGTGTGGTACATTGTGTACTGTCAGTGGTGTGCGGTGTGCTGGGTGTCTGATGGGGGTGTGGTACATTGTGTACTGTCAGTGGTGTGCGGTGTGCTGGGTGTCTGATGGGGGTGTGGTACATTGTGTACTGTCATGTGGTGTGCGGTATGCTGAGTGTCTGATGGGGCTGTGGTACATTGTGTACTGTCAGTGGTGTGCGGTGTGCTGGGTGTCTGATGGGGGTGTGGTACATTGTGTACTGTCAGTGGTGTGTGGTGTGCTGAGTGTCTGATGGGGCTGTGGTACATTGTGCACTGTCAGTGGTGTGTGGTGTGCTGGGTGTCTGATGGGGCTGTGGTACATTGTGTACTGTCAGTGGTGTGTGGTGTGCTGGGTGTCTGATGGGGTTGTGGTACATTGTGTACTGTCAGTGGTGTGTGGTGTGCTGAGTGTCTGATGGGGCTCTGATACATTGTGTACTGTCAGTGGTGTGCGGTGTGCTGGGTGTCTGATGGGGCTGTGTTACATTGTGTACTGTCAGTGGTGTGTGGTGTGCTGGGTGCCTGATGGGGGTGTGGTACATTGTGTACTGTCAGTGGTGTGCGGTGTGCTGGGTGCCTGATGGGGATGTGGTACATTGTGTACTGTCAGTGGTGTGCGGTGTGCTGGGTGTCTAATGGGGATGTGGTACATTGTGTACTGTCAGTGGTGTGTGGTGTGCTGGGTGTGTGATGGGGCTGTGGTACATTGTGTACTGTCAGTGGTGTGCGGTGTGCTGGGTGTCTGATGGGGGTGTGGTACATTGTGTACTGTCAGTGGTGTGTGGTGAGCTGGGTGTCTGATGGGACTGTGGTACACTGTGTACTGTCAGTGGTGTGCGGTGTGCTGGGTGCCTGATGGGGGTGTGGTACATTGTGTACTGTCAGTGGTGTGCGGTGTGCTGGGTGTCTGATGGGGGTGTGGTACATTGTGTCCTGTCTGTGGTGTGTGGTGTGCTGGGTGTCTGATGGGGGTGTGGTACATTGTGTACTGTCAGTGGTGTGCGGTGTTCTGGGTGTCTGATGGGGTGAGGTACATTGCGTACTGTCAGTGGTGTGCGGTGAGCTGGGTGTCTGATGGGGTTGTGGTACATTGTGTACTGTCAGTGGTGTGCGGTGAGCTGGGTGTCTGATGGGGTTGTGGTACATTGTGTACTGTCAGTGGTGTGCGGTGTGCTGGGTGTCTGATGGGGGTGTGGTACATTGTGTACTGTCAGTGGTGTGCGGTGTGCTGGTTGTCTGTTGGGGGTGTGGTACATTGTGTACTGTCAGTGGTGTGCGGTGTGCTGGGTGTCTGTTGGGGGTGTGGTACATTGTGTACTGTCAGTGGTGTGTGGTGTGCTGGGTGTCTGATGGGGGTGTGGTACATTGTGTACTGTCAGTGGTGTGCGGTGTGCTGGGTGTCTGTTGGGGGTGTGGTACATTGTGTACTGTCAGTGGTGTGCGGTGTGCTGGGTGTCTGTTGGGGGTGTGGTACATTGTGTACTGTCAGTGGTGTGCGGTGTGCTGGGTGTCTGATGGGGGTGTGGTACATTGTGTACTGTCAGTGGTGTGCGGTGTGCTGGGTGTCTGATGGGGCTGTGGTACATTGTGTACTGTCAGTGGTGTGTGGTGTGCTGGGTGTCTGATGGGGGTGTGGTACATTGTGTAATGTCAGTGGTGTGCGGTGTGCTGGGTGCCTGATGGGGCTGTGGTACATTGTGTACTGTCAGTGGTGTGCGGTGTGCTGGGTGTCTGATGGGGCTGTGGTACATTGTGTACTGTCAGTGGTGTGCGGTGTGCTGGGTGTCTGATGGGGGTGTGGTACATTGTGTACTGTCAGTGGTGTGCGGTGTGCTGGGTGTCTGATGGGGCTGTGGTACATTGTGTACTGTCAGTGGTGTGTGGTGTGCTGGGTGTCTGATGGGGGTGTGGTACATTGTGTACTCTCAGTGGTGTGCGGTGTGCTGGGTGCCTGATGGGGGTGTGGTACATTGTGTACTGTCAGTGGTGTGTGGTGAGCTGGTTGTCTGATGGGGGTGTGGTACATTGTGTACTGTCAGTGCTGTGCGGTGTGCTGGGTGTCTGATGGGGGTGTGGAACATTGTGTACTGTCAGTGGTGTGTGGTGTGCTGGGTGTCTGATGGGGGTGTGGTACATTGTGTACTGTCAGTGGTGTGCGGTGTGCTGGCTGTCTGATGGGGGTGAGGTACATTGTGTACTGTCAGTGGTGTGCGGTGTGCTGGGTGTCTGATGGGGGTGTGGTACATTGTGTACTGTCAGTGGTGTGCGGTGAGCTGGGTGTCTGATGAGGCTGTGGTACATTGTGTACTGTCAGTGGTGTGCGGTGTGCTGGGTCCCTGATGGGGGTGTGGCACATTGTGTACTGTCAGTGGTGTGTGGTGTGCTGGGTGCCTGATGGGGGTGTGGTACATTGTGTACTGTCAGTAGTGTGCGGTGTGCTGGGTGCCTGATGGGGATGTGGTACATTGTGTACTGTCAGTGGTGTGCGGTGTGCTGGGTGTATAATGGGGCTGCAGTACATTGTGTACTGTCAGTGGTGTGTGGTGTGCTGGGTGTGTGATGGGGCTGTGGTACATTGTGTACTGTCAGTGGTGTGCGGTGTGCTGGGTGTCTGATGGGGGTGTGGTACATTGTGTACTGTCAGTGGTGTGTGGTGAGCTGGGTGTCTGATGGGGGTGTGGTACATTGTGTACTGTCAGTGGTGTGCGGGGTGCTGCGTGTCTGATGGGGGTTTGGTACATTGTGTACTGTCAGTGGTGTGTGGTGAGCTGGGTGTCTGATGGGACTGTGGTACACTGTGTACTGTCAGTGGTGTGTGGTGTGCTGAGTGTCTGATGGTGGTGTGGTACATTGTGTACTGTCAGTGGTGTGCGGTGTCCTGGGTGTCTGATGGGGGTGTGGTACATTGTGTACTGTCAGTGGTGTGCGGTGTCCTGGGTGTCTGATGGGGGTGTGGTACATTGTGTACTGTCAGTGGTGTGCGGTGTGCTGGGTGCCTGATGGGGGTGTGGTACATTGTGTACTCTCAGTGGTGTGCGGTGTGCTGGGTGTCTGATGGGGGTGCGGTACATTGTGTGCTGTCAGTTGTGTGTGGTGAGCTGGGTGTCTGATGGGACTGTGGTACATTGTGTACTGTCTGTGGTGTGCGGTGTGCTGGGTGCCTGATGGGGGTGTGGTACATTGTGTACTGTCAGTGGTGTGCGGTGTGCTGGGTGTCTGTTGGGGGTGTGGTACATTGTGTACTGTCAGTGGTGTGCGGTGTGCTGGGTGTCTGTTGGGGGTGTGGTACATTGTGTACTGTCTGTGGTGTGCGGTGTGCTGGGTTTCTGATGGGACTGTGGTACATTGTGTACTGTCAGTGGTGTGCGGTGTGCTGGGTGTCTGATGGGGGTGTGGTACATTGTGTACTGTCAGTGGTGTGTGGTGTGTTGGGTGTCTGATGGGCTGTGGTACATTGTGTACTGTCAGTGGTGTGTGGTGTGTTGGGTGTCTGATGGGGGTGTGGTACATTGTGTAATGTCAGTGGTGTGCGGTGTGCTGGGTGTCTGATGGGGCTGTGGTACGTTGTGTACTGTCAGTGGTGTGTGGTGTGTTGGGTGTCTGATGGGGCTGTGGTACATTGTGTAATGTCAGTGGTGTGCTGGGTGTCTGATGGGGCTGTGGTACATTGTGTACTGTCAGTGGTGTGTGGTGTGCTGGGTGTCTGATGGGGGTGTTGTACATTGAGTGCTGTCAGTGGTGTGCGGTGTGCTGGGTGTCTGATGGGGCTGTGGTACATTGTGTCCTGTCAGTGGTGTGTGGTGTGCTGGGTCTCTGATGGGGGTGTGGTACATTGTGTAATGTTAGTGGTGTGCGGTGTGCTGGGTGCCTGATGGGGCTGTGGTACATTGTGTACTGTCAGTGGTGTGTGGTGTGCTGGGTGTCTGATGGGGGTGTGGTACATTGTGTACTGTCAGTGGTGTGCGGTGTGCTGGGTGTCTGATGGGGCTGTGGTACATTGTGTACTGTCAGTGGTGTGCGGTGTGCTGGGTGTCTGATGGGGGTGTGGTACATTGTGTACTGTCAGTGGTGTGCGGTGTGCTGGGTGCCTGATGGGGGTGTGGTACATTGTGTACTGCCAGTGGTGTGTGGTGAGCTGGTTATCTGATGGGGGTGTGGAACATTGTGTACTGTCAGTGCTGTGCGGTGTGCTGGGTGTCTGATGGGGGTGTGGAACATTGTGTACTGTCAGTGGTGTGTGGTGAGCTGGGTGTCTGATGAGGCTGTGGTACATTGTGTACTGTCAGTGGTGTGCGGTGTGCTGGGTCCCTGATGGGGGTGTGGTACATTGTGTACTGTCAGTGGTGTGTGGTGTGCTGGGTGTCTGATGGGACTGTGGTACATTGTGTACTGTCAGTGGTATGCGGTGTGCTGGGTGCCTGATGGGGGTGTGGTACATTGTGTACTGTCAGTGGTGTGCGGTGTGCTGGGTGTCTGATGGGGCTGTGGTACATTGTGTACTGTCAGTGGTGTGCGGTGTGCTGGGTGTCTGATGGGGCTGTGGTACATTGTGTACTGTCAGTGGTGTGTGGTGAGCTGGGTGTCTGATGGGGGTGTGGTACATTGTGTACTGTCAGTGGTGTGCGGTGAGCTGGGTGTCTGATGGGGATGTGGTACATTGTGTACTGTCAGTGGTGTGCGATGTGCTGGGTGTCTGATGGGGATGTGGTACATTGTGTACTGTCAGTGGTGTGCGGTGTGCTGGGTGTCTGATGAGGATGTGGTACATTGTGTACTGTCAGTGTTGTGTGGTGTGCTGGGTGTCTGATGGGGGTGTGGTACATTGTGTACTGTCAGTGGTGTGCCGTGTGCTGGGTGTCTGATGGGGGTGTGGTACATTGTGTACTGTCAGTGGTGTGCGGTGAGCTGGGTGTCTGATGTGGCTGTGGTACATTGTGTACTGTCAGTGGTGTGCGGTGTGCTGGGTGTCTGATGGGGGTGTGGTACATTGTGTACTGTCAGTGGTGTGCGGTGTGCTGGGTGTCTGATGGGGCTCTGGTACATTGTGTACTGTCAGTGGTGTGCGGTGTGCTGGGTGCCTGATGGGGGTGCGGTACATTGTGTACTGTCAGTGGTGTGCGGTGTGCTGGGTGTCTGATGGGCGTGTGGTACATTGTGTACTGTCAGTGGTGTGCGGTGATCTGGGTGCCTGATGGGACTGTGGTACATTGTGTACTGTCAGTGGTGTGCGGTGTGCAGGGTTTCTGATTGGGGTGTCGTACATTGTGTACTGTCAGTGGTGTGCGGTGTGCTGGGTGTCTGATGGGGGTGTGGTACATTGTGTACTGTCAGTGGTGTGCGGTGTGTTGGGTGTCTTTTGGGGGTGTGGGACATTGTGTACTGTCAGTGGTGTGCGGTGTGCTGGGTGCCTGATGGGGGTGTGGTACATTGTGTACTGTCAGTGGCGTGCGGTGTGCTAGGTCCCTGGTGGGGGTGTGGTACATTGTGTACTGTCAGTGGTATGCTGGGTGTCTGATGGGGGTGTGGTACATTGTGTACTGTCAGTGGTGTGTGGTATGCTGGGTGTCTAATGGGGCTACGGTACATTGTGTACTGTCAGTGGTGTGTGGTGTGCTGGGTGTCTGATGGGGCTGTGGTACATTGTGTACTGTCAGTGGTGTACCGTGTGCTAGGTGTCTGATGGGGGTGTGGTACATTGTGTACTGACAGTAGTGTGTGGTGCTGGGTGTCTGATGGGGGTGTGGTACATTGTGTACTGTCAGTGGTGTGCGGTGTGCTGGGTGTCTGATGGGGCTGTGGTACATTGTGTAATGTCAGTGGTGTGTGGTGCTGGGTGTCTGATGGGGCTGTGGTACATTGTGTACTGTCAGTGGTCTGCGGTGTGCTTGGTGTCTGATGGGGCTGTGGTACATTGTGTACTGTCAGTGGTGTGCGGTGTGCTGGGTGTCTGATGGGGGTGTGGTACATTGTGTACTGTCAGTGGTGTGCGGTGTGCTGGGTGTCTGATGGGGGTGTGGTACATTGTGTACTGTCAGTGGTGTGTGGTGTGCTGGCTGTCTGATGGGGGTGTGGTACATTGTGTACTGTCAGTGGTGTGCGGTATGCTGAGTGTCTGATGGGGCTGTGGTACATTGTGCACTGTCAGTGGTGTGCGGTGTGCTGGGTGTCTGATGGGGGTGTGGTACATTCATAGAATCATAGAATTTACAGTGCAGAAGGAGGCCATTCGGCCCATCAAGTCTGCACCGGCTCTTGGAAACAGCACCCTACACAAGGTCAACAGCTCCACCCTATTCCCATAACCCAACACTAAGGGAAATTTTGGACACTAAGGGCAATTTATCACGGCCAATCCACCTACCCTGCACATCTTTGGACTGTGGGAGGAAACCGGAGCCCCCGGAGGAAACCCACGCACACACGGGGAGGACGTGCAGACTCCGCACAGACAGTGACCCAAGCTGGAATCGAACCTGGGACCCTGGAGCTGTGAAGCAATTGTGCTATCCACAATGCTACCGTGCTGCCCCCATTGTGTACTGTCAGTGGTGTGTGGTGTGCTGGGTGTCTGATGGGGGTGTGGTACATTGTGTACTGTCAGTGGTGTGTGGTGCTGGGTGTCTGATGGGGCTGTGGTACATTGTGTACTGTCATGTGGTGTGCGGTGTGCTGGGTGTCTGATGAGGCTGTGGTACATTGTGTACTGTCATGTGGTGTGCGGTGTGCTGGCTGTCTGATGGGGGTGTGGTACATTGTGTACTGTCAGTGGTGTGTGGTGTGCTGGGTGTCTGATGAGGCTGTGGTACATTGTGTACTGTCAGTGGTGTGCGGTGTGCTGGGTGTCTGATGAGGCTGTGGTACATTGTGTACTGTCAGTGGTGTGTGGTGTGCTGGCTGTCTGATGGGGGTGTGGTACATTGTGTACTGTCAGTGGTGTGTGGTGTGCTGGGTGTCTGATGAGGCTGTGGTACATTGTGTACTGTCAGTGGTGTGCGGTGTGCTGGGTGTCTGATGGGGGTGTGGAACATTGTGTACTGTCAGTGGTGTGTGGTGTGCTGGCTGTCTGATGGGGGTGTGGTACATTGTGTACTGTCAGTGGTGTGCGGTATGCTGAGTGTCTGATGGGGCTGTGGTACATTGTGTACTGTCAGTGGTGTGCGGTGTGCTGGGTGTCTGATGGGGCTGTGGTACATTGTGTACTGTCAGTGGTGTGTGGTGTGCTGGGTGTCTGATGGGGGTGTGGTACATTGTGTACTGTCAGTGGTGTGTGGTGTGCTGAGTGTCTGATGGGGCTCTGATACATTGTGTACTGTCAGTGGTGTGCGGTGTGCTGGGTGTCTGAACGGGCTGTGGTACATTGTGTACTGTCAGTGGTGTGTGGTGTGCTGGGTGCCTGATGGGGGTGTGGTACATTGTGTACTGTCAGTGGTGTGCGGTGTGCTGGGTGCCTGATGGGGATGTGGTACATTGTGTACTGTCAGTGGTGTGCGGTGTGCTGGGTGTCTAATGGGGATGTGGTACATTGTGTACTGTCAGTGGTGTGTGGTGTGCTGGGTGTGTGATGGGGCTGTGGTACATTGTGCACTGTCAGTGGTGTGCGGTGTGCTGGGTGTCTGATGGGGGTGTGGTACATTGTGTACTGTCAGTGGTGTGTGGTGAGCTGGTTGTCTGATGGGACTGTGGTACACTGTGTACTGTCAGTGGTGTGCGGTGTGCTGGGTGCCTGATGGGGGTGTGGTACATTGTGTCCTGTCTGTGGTGTGTGGTGTGCTGGGTGTCTGATGGTGGTGTGGTACATTGTGTACTGTCAGTGGTGTGCGGTGTTCTGGGTGTCTGATGGGGTGAGGTACAATGCGTACTGTCAGTGGTGTGCGGTGAGCTGGGTGTCTGATGGGGTTGTGGTACATTGTGTACTGTCAGTGGTGTGCGGTGAGCTGGGTGTCTGATGGGGTTGTGGTACATTGTGTACTGTCAGTGGTGTGCGGTGTGCTGGGTGTCTGATGGGGGTGTGGTACATTGTTTACTGTCAGTGGTGTGTGGTGTGCTTTGCGCCTGATGGGGGTGTGGTACATTGTGTACTGTCAGTGGTGTGTGGTATGCTGGGTGTCTGATGGGGCTGTGGTACATTGTGCACTGTCAGTGGTGTGCGGTGTGCTGGGTGTCTGATGGGGGTGTGGTACATTGTGCACTGTCAGTGGTGTGCGGTGTTCTGGGTGTCTGATGGGGGTGTGGTACATTGTGTACTGTCAGTGGTGTGCGGTATGCTGAGTGTCTGATGGGGCTGTGGTACATTGTGTACTGTCAGTGGTGTGCGGTGTGCTGGGTGTCTGATGGGGGTGTGGTACATTGTGTACTGTCAGTGGTGTGTGGTGTGCTGAGTGTCTGATGGGGCTGTGGTACATTGTGCGCTGTCAGTGGTGTGTGGTGTGCTGGGTGTCTGATGGGGCTGTGGTACATTGTGTACTGTCAGTGGTGTGTGGTGTGCTGGGTGTCTGATGGGGTTGTGGTACATTGTGTACTGTCAGTGGTGTGTGGTGTGCTGAGTGTCTGATGGGGCTCTGATACATTGTGTACTGTCAGTGGTGTGCGGTGTGCTGGGTGTCTGATGGGGCTGTGTTACATTGTGTACTGTCAGTGGTGTGTGGTGTGCTGGGTGCCTGATGGGGGTGTGGTACATTGTGTACTGTCAGTGGTGTGCGGTGTGCTGGGTGCCTGATGGGGATGTGGTACATTGTGTACTGTCAGTGGTGTGCGGTGTGCTGGGTGTCTAATGGGGATGTGGTACATTGTGTACTGTCAGTGGTGTGTGGTGTGCTGGGTGTGTGATGGGGCTGTGGTACATTGTGTACTGTCAGTGGTGTGCGGTGTGCTGGGTGTCTGATGGGGGTGTGGTACATTGTGTACTGTCAGTGGTGTGTGGTGAGCTGGGTGTCTGATGGGACTGTGGTACACTGTGTACTGTCAGTGGTGTGCGGTGTGCTGGGTGCCTGATGGGGGTGTGGTACATTGTGTACTGTCAGTGGTGTGCGGTGTGCTGGGTGTCTGATGGGGGTGTGGTACATTGTGTCCTGTCTGTGGTGTGTGGTGTGCTGGGTGTCTGATGGGGGTGTGGTACATTGTGTACTGTCAGTGGTGTGCGGTGTTCTGGGTGTCTGATGGGGTGAGGTACATTGCGTACTGTCAGTGGTGTGCGGTGAGCTGGGTGTCTGATGGGGTTGTGGTACATTGTGTACTGTCAGTGGTGTGCGGTGAGTTGGGTGTCTGATGGGGTTGTGGTACATTGTGTACTGTCAGTGGTGTGCGGTGTGCTGGGTGTCTGATGGGGGTGTGGTACATTGTGTACTGTCAGTGGTGTGCGGTGTGCTGGTTGTCTGTTGGGGGTGTGGTACATTGTGTACTGTCAGTGGTGTGCGGTGTGCTGGGTGTCTGTTGGGGGTGTGGTACATTGTGTACTGTCAGTGGTGTGTGGTGTGCTGGGTGTCTGATGGGGGTGTGGTACATTGTGTACTGTCAGTGGTGTGCGTGTGCTGGGTGTCTGTTGGGGGTGTGGTACATTGTGTACTGTCAGTGGTGTGCGGTGTGCTGGGTGTCTGTTGGGGGTGTGGTACATTGTGTACTGTCAGTGGTGTGCGGTGTGCTGGGTGTCTGATGGGGGTGTGGTACATTGTGTAATGTCAGTGGTGTGCGGTGTGCTGGGTGCCTGATGGGGCTGTGGTACATTGTGTACTGTCAGTGGTGTGCGGTGTGCTGGGTGTCTGATGGGGCTGTGGTACATTGTGTACTGTCAGTGGTGTGCGGTGTGCTGGGTGTCTGATGGGGGTGTGGTACATTGTGTACTGTCAGTGGTGTGCGGTGTGCTGGGTGTCTGATGGGGCTGTGGTACATTGTGTACTGTCAGTGGTGTGTGGTGTGCTGGGTGTCTGATGGGGGTGTGGTACATTGTGTACTCTCAGTGGTGTGCGGTGTGCTGGGTGCCTGATGGGGGTGTGGTACATTGTGTACTGTCAGTGGTGTGTGGTGAGCTGGTTGTCTGATGGGGGTGTGGTACATTGTGTACTGTCAGTGCTGTGCGGTGTGCTGGGTGTCTGATGGGGGTGTGGAACATTGTGTACTGTCAGTGGTGTGTGGTGTGCTGGGTGTCTGATGGGGGTGTGGTACATTGTGTACTGTCAGTGGTGTGCGGTGTGCTGGCTGTCTGATGGGGGTGAGGTACATTGTGTACTGTCAGTGGTGTGCGGTGTGCTGGGTGTCTGATGGGGGTGTGGTACATTGTGTACTGTCAGTGGTGTGCGGTGTGCTGGCTGTCTGATGGGGGTGAGGTACATTGTGTACTGTCAGTGGTGTGCGGTGTGCTGGGTGTCTGATGTGGGTGTGGTACATTGTGTACTGTCAGTGGTGTGCGGTGTGCTGGCTGTCTGATGGGGGTGAGGTACATTGTGTACTGTCAGTGGTGTGCGGTGTGCTGGGTGTCTGATGTGGGTGTGGTACATTGTGTACTGTCAGTGGTGTACGGTGAGCTGGGTGTCTGATGAGGCTGTGGTACATTGTGTACTGTCAGTGGTGTGCGGTGTGCTGGGTCCCTGATGGGGGTGTGGCACATTGTGTACTGTCAGTGGTGTGTGGTGTGCTGGGTGCCTGATGGGGGTGTGGTACATTGTGTACTGTCAGTAGTGTGCGGTGTGCTGGGTGCCTGATGGGGATGTGGTACATTGTGTACTGTCAGTGGTGTGCGGTGTGCTGGGTGTATAATGGGGCTGCAGTACATTGTGTACTGTCAGTGGTGTGTGGTGTGCTGGGTGTGTGATGGGGCTGTGGTACATTGTGTACTGTCAGTGGTGTGCGGTGTGCTGGGTGTCTGATGGGGGTGTGGTACATTGTGTACTGTCAGTGGTGTGTGGTGAGCTGGGTGTCTGATGGGGGTGTGGTACATTGTGTACTGTCAGTGGTGTGCGGGGTGCTGCGTGTCTGATGGGGGTTTGGTACATTGTGTACTGTCAGTGGTGTGTGGTGAGCTGGGTGTCTGATGGGACTGTGGTACACTGTGTACTGTCAGTGGTGTGTGGTGTGCTGAGTGTCTGATGGTGGTGTGGTACATTGTGTACTGTCAGTGGTGTGCGGTGTCCTGGGTGTCTGATGGGGGTGTGGTACATTGTGTACTGTCAGTGGTGTGCGGTGTCCTGGGTGTCTGATGGGGGTGTGGTACATTGTGTACTGTCAGTGGTGTGTGGTGTGCTGGGTGTCTGATGGGGGTGTGGTACATTTTGAACTGTCAGTGGTGTGCGGTGTGCTGGGTGTCTGATGGGGGTGCGGTACATTGTGTGCTGTCAGTGGTGTGTGGTGAGCTGGGTGTCTGATGGGACTGTGGTACATTGTGTACTGTCTGTGGTGTGCGGTGTGCTGGGTGCCTGATGGGGGTGTGGTACATTGTGTACTGTCAGTGGTGTGCGGTGTGCTGGGTGTCTGTTGGGGGTGTGGTACATTGTGTACTGTCAGTGGTGTGCGGTGTGCTGGGTGTCTGTTGGGGGTGTGGTACATTGTGTACTGTCTGTGGTGTGCGGTGTGCTGGGTTTCTGATGGGACTGTGGTACATTGTGTACTGTCAGTGGTGTGCGGTGTGCTGGGTGTCTGATGGGGGTGTGGTACATTGTGTACTGTCAGTGGTGTGTGGTGTGTTGGGTGTCTGATGGGGGTGTGGTACATTGTGTACTGTCAGTGGTGTGTGGTGTGCTGGGTGTCTGTTGGGGGTGTGGTACATTGTGTACTGTCAGTGGTGTGTGGTGTGTTGGGTCTCTGATGGGGGTGTGGTACATTGTGTAATGTCAGTGGTGTGCGGTGTGCTGGGTGTCTGATGGGGCTGTGGTACGTTGTGTACTGTCAGTGGTGTGTGGTGTGTTGGGTGTCTGATGGGGCTGTGGTACATTGTGTAATGTCAGTGGTGTGCTGGGTGTCTGATGGGGCTGTGGTACATTGTGTACTGTCAGTGGTGTGTGGTGTGCTGGGTGTCTGATGGGGGTGTTGTACATTGAGTGCTGTCAGTGGTGTGCGGTGTGCTGGGTGTCTGATGGGGCTGTGGTACATTGTGTCCTGTCAGTGGTGTGTGGTGTGCTGGGTCTCTGATGGGGGTGTGGTACATTGTGTAATGTTAGTGGTGTGCGGTGTGCTGGGTGCCTGATGGGGCTGTGGTACATTGTGTACTGTCAGTGGTGTGTGGTGTGCTGGGTGTCTGATGGGGGTGTGGTACATTGTGTACTGTCAGTGGTGTGCGGTGTGCTGGGTGTCTGATGGGGCTGTGGTACATTGTGTACTGTCAGTGGTGTGCGGTGTGCTGGGTGTCTGATGGGGGTGTGGTACATTGTGTACTGTCAGTGGTGTGCGGTGTGCAGTGGGTGCCTGATGGGGGTGTGGTACATTGTGTACTGTCAGTGGTGTGTGGTGAGCTGGTTGTCTGATGGGGGTGTGGAACATTGTGTACTGTCAGTGCTGTGCGGTGTGCTGGGTGTCTGATGGGGGTGTGGAACATTGTGTACTGTCAGTGGTGTGTGGTGAGCTGGGTGTCTGATGAGGCTGTGGTACATTGTGTACTGTCAGTGGTGTGCGGTGTGCTGGGTCCCTGATGGGGGTGTGGTACATTGTGTACTGTCAGTGGTGTGTGGTGTGCTGGGTGTCTGATGGGACTGTGGTACATTGTGTACTGTCAGTGGTGTGCGGTGTGCTGGGTCCCTGATGGGGGTGTGGTACATTGTGTACTGTCAATGGTGTGCGGTGTGCTGGGTGTCTGATGGGGCTGTGGTACATTGTGTACTGTCAGTGGTATGCGGTGTGCTGGGTGCCTGATGGGGGTGTGGTACATTGTGTACTGTCAGTGGTGTGCGGTGTGCTGGGTGTCTGATGGGGCTGTGGTACATTGTGTACTGTCAGTGGTGTGCGGTGAGCTGGGTGTCTGATGGGGATGTGGTACATTGTGTACTGTCAGTGGTGTGCGATGTGCTGGGTGTCTGATGGGGATGTGGTACATTGTGTACTGTCAGTGGTGTGCGGTGTGCTGGGTGTCTGATGAGGATGTGGTACATTGTGTACTGTCAGTGTTGTGTGGTGTGCTGGGTGTCTGATGGGGGTGTGGTACATTGTGTACTGTCAGTGGTGTGCCGTGTGCTGGGTGTCTGATGGGGGTGTGGTACATTGTGTACTGTCAGTGGTGTGCCGTGTGCTGGGTGTCTGATGTGGCTGTGGTACATTGTGTACTGTCAGTGGTGTGCGGTGTGCTGGGTGTCTGATGGGGGTGTGGTACATTGTGTACTGTCAGTGGTGTGCCGTGTGCTGGGTGTCTGATGGGGGTGTGGTACATTGTGTACTGTCAGTGGTGTGCCGTGTGCTGGGTGTCTGATGTGGCTGTGGTACATTGTGTACTGTCAGTGGTGTGCGGTGTGCTGGGTGTCTGATGGGGGTGTGGTACATTGTGTACTGTCAGTGGTGTGCGGTGTGCTGGGTGTCTGATGGGGCTCTGGTACATTGTGTACTGTCAGTGGTGTGCGGTGTGCTGGGTGCCTGATGGGGGTGCGGTACATTGTGTACTGTCAGTGGTGTGCGGTGTGCTGGGTGTCTGATGGGCGTGTGGTACATTGTGTACTGTCAGTGGTGTGCGGTGATCTGGGTGCCTGATGGGACTGTGGTACATTGTGTACTGTCAGTGGTGTGCGGTGTGCAGGGTTTCTGATTGGGGTGTCGTACATTGTGTACTGTCAGTGGTGTGCGGTGTGCTGGGTGTCTGATGGGGGTGTGGTACATTGTGTACTGTCAGTGGTGTGCGGTGTGTTGGGTGTCTTTTGGGGTGTGGGACATTGTGTACTGTCAGTGGTGTGCGGTGTGCTGGGTGCCTGATGGGGGTGTGGTACATTGTGTACTGTCAGTGGCGTGCGGTGTGCTAGGTCCCTGGTGGGGGTGTGGTACATTGTGTACTGTCAGTGGTATGCTGGGTGTCTGATGGGGGTGTGGTACAATGTGCACTGTCAGTGGTGTGTGGTATGCTGGGTGTCTAATGGGGCTACGGTACATTGTGTACTGTCAGTGGTGTGCGGTGTGCTGGGTGTCTGATGGGGGTGTGGTACATTGTGTACTGTCAGTGGTGTGTGGTGTGCTGGGTGTCTGATGGGGGTGTGGTACATTGTGTACTGTCAGTGGTGTGTGTTGTGCTGGGTGCCTGATGGGGGTGTGGTACATTGTGTACTGTCAGTGGTGTGCGGTGTGCTGGGTGTCTGATGGGGATGAGGTACATTTTGTACTGTCAGTGGTGTGCGGTGAGCTGGGTGCCTGATGGGGGTGAGGTACATTGTGTACTGTCAGTGGTGTGCGGTGTGCTGGGTGCCTGATGGGGGTGTGGTACATTGTGTACTGTCAGTGGTGTGCGGTGTGCTGGGTGTCTGATGGGGGTGTGGTACATTGTGTACTGTCAGTGGTGTGCGGTGTGCTGGGTGTCTGATGGGGGTGTGGCACATTGTGTACTGTCAGTGGTGTGTGGTGTGCTGGGTGTCTGATGGGGGTGTGGTACATTGTGTACTGTCAGTGGTGTGCGGTGTGCTGGGTGCCTGATGGGACTGTGGTACATTGTGTACTGTCAGTGGTGTGCGGTGTTCTGGGTGCCTGATGGGGGTGTGTAACATTTTGTACTGTCAGTGGTGTGCGGTGTGCTGGGTGTCTGATGGGGCTGTGGTACATTGTGTACTGTCAGTGGTGTGCGGTGTGCTGTGAGCCTGATGGGGATGAGGTACATTGTGTACTGTCAGTGGTGTGCGGTGTGCTGGGTGTCTGATGGGGCTGTGGTACATTGTGTACTGTCAGTGGTGTGCGGTGTGCTGGGTGTCTGATGGGGCTGTGGTACATTGTGTACTGTCAGTTGTGTGCCGTGTGCTGGGTGTCTGATGGGTCTGTGGTACATTGTGTACTGTCAGTGGTGTGTGGTGTGCTGGGTGTCTGATGGGGCTGTAGTACATTGTGTACTGTCAGTGGTGTGCGGTGTGCTGGGTGTCTGATGGGGCTGTGGTACATTGTGTACTGTCAGTGGTGTGCTGGGTCCCTGATGGGGGTGTGGTACATTGTGTACTGTCAGTGGTGTGTGGTGAGCTGGTTGTCTGATGGGGCTGTGGTACATTGTGTACTGTCATTGGTGTGCGGTGTGCTGGGTGCCTGATGGGGGTGTGGTACATTGTGTACTGTCAGTGGTGTGCAGTGAGCTGGGTGCCTGATGGGGGTGTGGTACATTGTGTACTGTCAGTGGTGTGTGGTGAGCTGGGTGTCTGATGTGGGTGTGGAACATTGTGTACTGTCAGTGGTGTGTGGTGTGCTGGGTGCCTGATGTGGGTGTGGTACATTGTGTACTGTCAGTGGTGTGTGGTGTGCTGGGTGCCTGATGGGGGTGTGGTACATTGTGTACTGTCAGTGGTGTGCGGAGAGCTGGGTGCCTGATGGGGATGCGGTACATTGTGTACTGTCACTGGTGTGTGGTGTGCTGGGTGTCTGATGGGGCTGTGGTACATTGTGTACTGTCAGTGGTGTGCGGTGTGCTGGGTGTCTGATGGGGGTGTGGTACATTGTGTACTGTCAGTGGTGTGCGGTGTGCTGGGTGTCTGATGGGGGTGTGGTACATTGTGTACTGTCAGTGGTGTGCGGTGTGCTGGGTGCCTGATGGGGGTGTGGTTCATTGTGTACTGTCAGTGGTGTGCGGTGTGCTGGGTGCCTGATGGGGATGCGGTACATTGTGTACTGTCAGTGGTGTGTGGTGTGCTGGGTGTCTGATGGGGCTGTGGTACATTGTGTACTGTCAGTGGTGTGCGGTGTGCTGGGTGTCTGATGGGGGTGTGGTACATTGTGTACTGTCAGTGGTGTGCCGTGTGCTGGGTGTCTGATGGGGCTGTGGTACATTTTGTACTGTCAGTGGTGTGCCGTGTGCTGGGTGTCTGATGGGGATGTGGTACATGGTGTAGTGTCAGTGGTGTGCGGTGTGCTGGGTGCCTGATGTGGGTGTGGTACATTGTGTACTGTCAGTGGTGTGTGGTGTGCTGGGTGTCTGATGGGGCTGTGGTACATTGTGTAATGTCAGTGGTGTGTGGTGCTGGGTGTCTGATGGGGCTGTGGTACATTGTGTACTGTCAGTGGTGTGTGGTGTGCTGGGTGTCTGATGGGGCTGTGGTACATTGTGTAATGTCAGTGGTGTGTGGTGCTGGGTGTCTGATGGGGCTGTGGTACATTGTGTACTGTCAGTGGTGTGTGGCGTGCTGGGTGTCTGATGGGGGTGTGGTACATTGTGTACTGTCAGTGGTGTGTGGTGTGCTGGATGTCTGATGGGGCTGTGGTACATTGTGTAATGTCAGTGGTGTGTGGTGCTGGGTGTCTGATGGGGCGGTGGTACATTGTGTACTGTCAGTGGTGTGTGGTGTGCTGGGTGTCTGATGGGGGTGTGGTACATTGTGTACTGTCAGTGGTGTGTGGTGTGCTGGGTGCCTGGTGGGGCTGTGGTACATTGTGTACTGTCAGTGGTCTGCGGTGTGCTGGGTGCCTGATGGGGGTGTGGTACATTGTGTACTGTCAGTGGTGTGCGGTGAGCTGGGTGTCTGATGGGGCTGTGGTACATTGTGTACTGTCAGTGGTGTGCGGTGAGCTGGGTGTCTGATGGGGCTGTGGTACATTGTGTACTGTCTGTGGTGTGTGGTGTGCTGGGTGCCTGATGGGGGTGTGATACATTGTGTACTGTCAGTGGTGTGCGGTGAGCTGGGTGTCTGATGGGGGTGTGGTACATTGTGTCCTGTCAGTGCTGTGCGGTGAGCTGGGTGTCTGATGGGGCTGTGGTACATTGTGTACTGTCTGTGGTGTGTGGTGTGCTGGGTGCCTGATGGGGGTGTGGTACATTGTGTACTGTCAGTGGTGTGCGGTGAGCTGGGTGTCTGATGGGGGTGTGGTACATTGTGTACTGTCAGTGGTGTGTGGTGAACTGGGTGCCTGATGGGGGTGTGGTACATTGTGTACTGTCAGTGGTGTGCGATGTGCTGGGTGTCTGATGGGGGTGTGGTAAATTGTGTACTGTCAGTGGTTTGCGGTGTGCTGGGTGTCTGATGGGGGTGTGGTACATTGTGTACTGTCAGTGGTGTGCCGTGTGCTGGGTGTCTGATGGGGGTGTGGTACATTGTGTACTGACAGTGGTGTGCGGTGAACTGGGTGTCTGATGGGACTGTGGTACATTGTGTACTGTCAGTGGTGTGCGGTGTGCTGGGTGTCTGATGGGGGTGTGGTACATTGTGTACTGTCAGTGGTGTGCGGTGTGCTGGGTGTCTGATGGGGATGTGGTACATTGTGTACTGTCAGTGGTGTGCGGTGTGCTGGGTGTCTGATGGGGGTGTGGTACATTGTGTACTGTCAGTGGTGAGTGGTTTTCTGGGTGTCTGATGGGGGTGTGGTACATTGTGTACTGTCAGTGGTGTGCGGTGTGCTGGGTGTCTGATGGGGCTCTGGTACATTGTGTACTGTCAGTGGTGTGCGGTGTGCTGGGTGCCTGATGGGGGTGCGGTTCATTGTGTACTGTCAGTGGTGTGCGGTGTGCTGGGTGTCTGATGGGCGTGTGGTACATTGTGTACTGTCAGTGGTGTGCGGTGATCTGGGTGCCTGATGGGACTGTGGTACATTGTGTACTGTCAGTGGTGTGCGGTGTGCAGGGTTTCTGATTGGGGTGTCGTACATTGTGTACTGTCAGTGGTGTGCGGTGTGCTGGGTGTCTGATGGGGGTGTGGTACATTGTGTACTGTCAGTGGTGTGCGGTGTGTTGGGTGTCTTTTGGGGGTGTGGGACATTGTGTACTGTCAGTGGTGTGCGGTGTGCTGGGTGCCTGATGGGGGTGTGGTACATTGTGTACTGTCAGTGGCGTGCGGTGTGCTAGGTCCCTGGTGGGGGTGTGGTACATTGTGTACTGTCAGTGGTATGCTGGGTGTCTGATGGGGGTGTGGTACATTGTGTACTGTCAGTGGTGTGTCGTGTGCTGGGTGTCTGATGGGGCTGTGGTACATTGTGTACTGTCAGTGGTGTGCGGTGAGCTGGGTGCCTGATGGGGATGTGGTACATTGTGTACTGTCAGTGGTGTGTGGTGTGCTGGGTGTCTAATGGGGCTACGGTACATTGTGTACTGTCAGTGGTGTGCGGTGTGCTGGGTGTGTGATGGGGGTGTGGTACATTGTGTACTTTCAGTGGTGTGCGGTGTGCTGGGTGTCTGATGGGGGTGTGGTACATTGTGTGCTGTCAGTGGTGTGCAGTGAGCTGGGTGCCTGATGGGGGTGAGGTACATTGTGTACTGTCAGTGGTGTGCGGTGTGCTGGGTGCCTGATGGGGGTGTGGTACATTGTGTACTGTCAGTGGTGTGCGGTGTGCTGGGTGCCTGATGGGACTGTGGTACATTGTGTACTGTCAGTGGTGTGCGGTGTGCTGGGTGCCTGATGGGGGTGTGTAACATTTTGTACTGTCAGTGGTGTGCGGTGTGCTGGGTGTCTGATGGGGCTGTGGTACATTGTGTACTGTCAGTGGTGTGCGGTGTGCTGTGAGCCTGATGGGGATGAGGTACATTGTGTACTGTCAGTGGTGTGCGGTGTGCTGGGTGTCTGATGGGGCTGTGGTACATTGTGTACTGTCAGTGGTGTGCGGTGTGCTGGGTGTCTGATGGGGGTGTGGTACATTGTGTACTGTCAGTGGTGTGTGGTGTGCTGGGTGTCTGATGGGGGTGCGGTACATTGTGTACTGTCAGTGGTGTGTGGAGTGCTGGGTGTCTGATGGGGCTGTGGTACATTGTGTACTGTCAGTGGTGTGCGGTGTGCTGGGTGTCTGATGGGGCTGTGGTACATTGTGTACTGTCAGTGGTGTGCCGTGTGCTGGGTGTCTGATGGGTCTGTGGTACATTGTGTACTGTCAGTGGTGTGTGGTGTGCTGGGTGTCTGATGGGGCTGTGGTACATTGTGTACTGTCAGTGGTGTGCGGTGTGCTGGGTGTCTGATGGGGCTGTGGTACATTGTGTACTGTCAGTGGTGTGCTGGGTCCCTGATGGGGGTGTGGTACATTGTGTACTGTCAGTGATGTGTGGTGAGCTGGTTGTCTGATGGGGCTGTGGTACATTGTGTACTGTCATTGGTGTGCGGTGTGCTGGGTGCCTGATGGGGGTGTGGTACATTGTGTACTGTCAGTGGTGTGCAGTGAGCTGGGTGCCTGAAGGGGGTGTGGTACATTGTGTACTGTCAGTGGTGTGTGGTGAGCTGGGTGTCTGATGTGGGTGTGGAACATTGTGTACTGTCAGTGGTGTGTGGTGTGCTGGGTGCCTGATGTGGGTGTGGTACATTGTGTACTGTCAGTGGTGTGTGGTGTGCTGGGTGCCTGATGGGGGTGTGGTACATTGTGTACTGTCAGTGGTGTGCGGAGAGCTGGGTGCCTGATGGGGATGCGGTACATTGTGTACTGTCACTGGTGTGTGGTGTGCTGGGTGCCTGATGGGGGTGTGGTTCATTATGTACTGTCAGTGGTGTGTGGTGTGCTGGGTGTCTGATGGGGCTGTGGTACATTGTGTACTGTCAGTGGTGTGCGGTGTGCTGGGTGTCTGATGGGGGTGTGGTACATTGTGTACTGTCAGTGGTGTGCCGTGTGCTGGGTGTCTGATGGGGCTGTGGTACATTTTGTACTGTCAGTGGTGTGCCGTGTGCTGGGTGTCTGATGGGGATGTGGTACATGGTGTAGTGTCAGTGGTGTGCGGTGTGCTGGGTGCCTGATGTGGGTGTGGTACATTGTGTACTGTCAGTGGTGTGTGGTGTGCTGGGTGTCTGATGGGGCTGTGGTACATTGTGTAATGTCAGTGGTGTGTGGTGCTGGGTGTCTGATGGGGCTGTGGTACATTGTGTACTGTCAGTGGTGTGTGGTGTGCTGGGTGTCTGATGGGGGTGTGGTACGTTGTGTACTGTCAGTGGTGTGCGGTGTGCTGGATGTCTGATGGGGGTGTGGTACATTGTGTACTGTCAGTGGTGTGTGGTGTGCTGGGTGTCTGATGGGGCTGTGGTACATTGTGTAATGTCAGTGGTGTGTGGTGCTGGGTGTCTGATGGGGCTGTGGTACATTGTGTACTGTCAGTGGTGTGCGGTGTGCTGGGTGTCTGATGGGGGTGTGGTACATTGTGTACTGTCAGTGGTGTGTGGTGTGCTGGGTGTCTGATGGGGCTGTGGTACATTGTGTAATGTCAGTGGTGTGTGGTGCTGGGTGTCTGATGGGGCGGTGGTACATTGTGTACTGTCAGTGGTGTGTGGTGTGCTGGGTGTCTGATGAGGGTGTGGTACATTGTGTACTGTCAGTGGTGTGTGGTGTGCTGGGTGCCTGGTGGGGCTGTGGTACATTGTGTACTGTCAGTGGTCTGCGGTGTGCTGGGTGCCTGATGGGGGTGTGGTACATTGTGTACTGTCAGTGGTGTGCGGTGAGCTGGGTGTCTGATGGGGGTGTGGTACATTGTGTACTGTCAGTGGTGTGCGGTGAGCTGGGTGCCTGATGGGGGTGTGGTACATTGTGTACTGTCAGTTGTTTGCGGTGAACTGGGTACCTGATGTGGGTGTGGTACATTGTGTACTGTCAGTGGTGTGCGGTGTGCTGGGTGTCTGATGGGGGTGTGGTACATTGTGTACTGTCAGTGGTGTGCGATGTGCTGGGTGTCTGATGGGGGTGTGGTAAATTGTGTACTGTCAATGGTTTGCGGTGTGCTGGATGTCTGATGGGGGTGTGGTACATTTTGTACTGTCAGTGGTGTGTGGTGAACTGGGTGTCTGATGGGACTGTGGTACATTGTGTACTGTCAGTGGTGTGCGGTGTGCTGGGTGTCTGATGGGGGTGTGGTACATTGTGTACTGTCAGTGGTGTGCGGTGAGCTGGGTGCCTGATGGGGGTGTGGTACATTGTGTACTGTCAGTGGTTTGCGGTGTGCAGTGTTTCTGATGGGGGTGTGGTACATTGTGTACTGTCAGTGGTGTGTGGTGAACTGGGTGTCTGATGGGACTGTGGTACATTGTGTACTGTCAGTGGTGTGCGGTGTGCTGGGTGTCTGATGGGGGTGTGGTACATTGTGTACTGTCAGTGGTGTGCGGTGTGCTGGGTGTCTGATGGTGGTGTGATACCATGTGTACTGTCAGTGGTGTGTGGTTTGCTGGGTGCCTGATGGGGGTGTGGTACATTGTGTACTGTCAGTGGTGTGCGGTGTGCTGTGTGTCTGATGGGGGTATGGTACATTGTGTACTGTCAGTGGTGTGTGGTGTGCTGGGTGTCTGAATGGGGTGTGGTACATTGTGTACTGTCAGTGGTGTGCGGTGTGCTGGGTGTCTGATGGGGGTGTGGTACATTGTGTACTGTCAGTGGTGTGCGGTGAGCTGGGTGCCTGACGGGACTGTTGTACATTGTGTACTGTCAGTGGTGTGCGGTGTGCAGGGTGTCTTTTGGGGGTGTGGGACATTGTGTACTGTCAGTGGTGTGCGGTGTGCTGGGTGTCTGATGGGGGTGTGGTACATTGTGTACTGTCAGTGGTGTGCGGTGTGCTGGGTGCCTGATGGGGGTGTGGTACATTGTGTACTGTCAGTGGTGTGCGGTGTGCTGTGTGTCTGATGGGGGTGTGGTACATTGTGTACTGTCAGTGGTGTGTGGTGTGCTGGGTGTCTGATGGGGGTGTGGTACATTGTGTACTGTCAGTTGTGTGCGGTGTGCTGGGTCCCTGGTGGGGGTGTGGTACATTGTGTACTGTCAGTGGTGTGCGGTGTGCTGGGTGCCTGATGGGACTGTGGTACATTGTGTAATGTCAGTGGTGTGCAGTGTGCTGGGTGTCTGATGGGGGTGTGGTACATTGTGTAATGTCAGTGGTGTGCGGTGTGCTGGGTGTCTGATGGGGGTGTGGTACATTGTATACTGTCAGTGGTATGCTGGGTGTCTGATGGGGGTGTGGTACATTGTGTACTGTCAGTGGTGTGTGGTGAACTGGGTGTCTGATGGGACTGTGGTACATTGTGTACTGTCAGTGGTGTGCAGTGTGCTGGGTGTCTGATGGGGGTGTGGTACATTGTGTACTGTCAGTGGTGTGCGGTGTGCTGTGTCCCTGATGGGGCTGTGGTACATTGTGTAATGTCAGTGGTGTGCGGTGTGCTGGGTGTCTGATGGGGGTGTGGTACATTGTGTACTGTCAGTGGTGTGCGGTGTGCTGGGTGACTGATGGGGGTGTGGTACATTGTGTACTGTCAGTGGTGTGCGGTGTGCTGGGTGTCTGATGGGGGTGAGGTACATTGTGTACTGTCAGAGGTGTGCGGTGTGCTGGGTTACTGATGGGGCTGTGGTACATTGTGTACTGTCAGTGGTGTGCGGTGTGCTGGGTGTCTGATGGGGGTGAGTTACATTGTGTACTGTCAGTGCTCTGCGGTGTGCTGGGTGTCTGATGGGGGTGTGGTACATTGTCTACTGTCAGTGGTGTGCGGTGAGCTGGGTGTCTGATGGGGGTGAGGTACATTGTGTACTGTCAGTGCTCTGCGGTGTGCTTGGATGCCTGATGGGGGTGTGGTACATTGTGTACTGTCAGTGGTGTGTGGTGAACTGGGTGCCTGATGGGGGTGTGGTACATTGTGTACTATCAGTGGTGTGCAATGTGCTGGGTGTCTGATGGGGGTGTGGTAAATTGTGTACTGTCAGTGGTGTGCGGTGTGCTGGGTGTCTGATGGGGGTGTGGTACATTGTGTACTGTCAGTGGTGTGTGGTGTGCTGTGTGCCTGATGGGGGTGTGGTACATTGTGTACTGTCAGTGGTGTGCGGTGTGCTGGGTGCCTGATGGGGCTGTGGTACATTGTGTACTGTCAGTGGTCTGCGGTGTGCTTGGTGTCTGATGGAGCTGTGGTACATTGTGTACTGTCAGTGGTGTGTGGTGTGCTGGGAGTCTGATGGGCCTGTGGTACATTGTGTACTGTCAGTGGTGTACAGTGAGCTGGGTGCCTGATGGGGGTGTTGTACATTGTGTACTGTCAGTGGTGTGCGATGTGCTGGGTGTCTGATGGGGGTGTGGTAAATTGTGTACTGTCAGTGGTTTGCGGTGTGCTGGGTGTCTGATGGGGGTGTGGTACATTGTGTACTGTCAGTGGTGTGTGGTGAACTGGGTGTCTGATGGGACTGTGGTACATTGTGTACTGTCAGTGGTGTGTGGTGTGCTGGGTGTCTGATGGGGCTGTGGTACATTGTGTACTGTCAGTGGTGTGCGGTGTGCTGGGTGTCTGATGGGGGTGAGGTACATTGTCTACTGTCAGTGGTGTGCGGTGTGCTGGGTGTCTGATGGGTGTGTGGTACATTGTGTACTGTCAGTGGTGTGCGGTGTGCTGGGTGTCTGATGGGGGTGTGGTACATTGTGTACTGTCAGTGGTGTGCGGTGTGCTGGGTCCCTGATGGGGGTGTGGTACATTGTGTACTGTCAGTGGTGTGCGGTGTGCTGGGTGTCTGATGGGGGTGTGGTACATTGTGTACTGTCAGTGGTGTGTGGTGTGCTGTGTGCCTGATGGGGGTGTGGTACATTGTGTACTGTCAGTGGTGTGCGGTGTGCTGGGTGCCTGATGGGGCTGTGGTACATTGTGTACTGTCAGTGGTCTGCGGTGTGGTTGGTGTCTGATGGGGCTGTGGTACATTGTGTACTGTCAGTGGTGTGAGGTGTGCTGGGAGTCTGATGGGCCTGTGGTACATTGTGTACTGTCAGTGGTGTACGGTGAGCTGGGTGCCTGATGGGGGTGTTGTACATTGTGTACTGTCAGTGGTGTGCGATGTGCTGGGTGTCTGATGGGGGTGTGGTAAATTGTGTACTGTCAGTGGTTTGCGGTGTGCTGGGTGTCTGATGGGGGTGTGGGACATTGTGTACTGTCAGTGGTTTGCGGTGTGCTGGGTGTCTGATGGGACTGTGGTACATTGTGTACTGTCAGTGGTGTGTGGTGTGCTGGGTGCCTGATGGGACTGTGGTACATTGTGTACTGTCAGTGGTGTGTGGTGAACTGGGTGTCTGATGGGACTGTGGTACATTGTGTACTGTCAGTGGTGTGTGGTGTGCTGGGTGTCTGATGGGGCTGTGGTACATTGTGTACTGTAAGTGGTGTGTGGTGTGCTGGGTGTCTGATGGGGGTGAGGTACATTGTGTACTGTCAGTGGTGTGCGGTGTGCTGGGTGCCTGATGGGGGTGTGTTACATTGTGTACTGTCAGTGGTGTGCGGTGTGCTGGGTGTCTTTTGGGGGTGTGGGACATTGTGTACTGTCAGTGGTGTGCGGTGTGCTGGGTGTCTGATGGGAGTGTGGTACATTGTGTACTGTCAGTGGTGTGCGGTGAGCTGGGTGCCTGAAGGGACAGTTGTACATTGTGTACTGTCAGTGGTGTGCGGTGTGCTGGGTGTCTTTTGGGGGTGTGGGACATTGTGTACTGTCAGTGGTTTGCGGTGTGCTGGGTGTCTGATGGGGGTGTGGTACATTGTGTACTGTCAGTGGTGTGCGGTGTGCTGGGTGCCTGATGGGGGTGTGGTACATTGTGTACTGTCAGTGGTGTGCGGTGTGCTGTGTGTCTGATGGGGGTGTGGTACATTGTGTACTGTCAGTGGTGTGCGGTGTGCTGGGTGTCTGATGGGGGTGTGGTACATTGTGTACTGTCAGTGGTGTGCGGTGTGCTGGGTGTCTGATGGGGGTGTGGTACATTGTGTACTGTCAGTGGTGTGCGGTGTGCTGGGTGTCTGATGGGGATGAGGTACATTGTGTACTGTCAGTGGTGTGCGGTGAGCTGGGTGTCTGATGGGGGTGAGGTACATTGTGTACTGTCAGTGCTCTGCGGTGTGCTGGGTGCCTGATGGGGGTGTGGTACCTTGTGTACTGTCAGTGGTGTGTGGTGTGCTGGGTCCCTGATGGGGGTGAGGTACATTGTGTACTGTCAGTGGTGTGTGGTGAACTGGGTGCCTGATGGGGGTGTGGTACAGTGTGTACTGTCAGTGGTGTGCAATGTGCTGGGTGTCTGATGGGGGTGTGGTAAATTGTGTACTGTCAGTGGTGTGCGGTGTGCTGGGTGTCTGATGGGACTGTGGTACATTGTGTACTGTCAGTGGTGTGCGGTGTGCTGGGTGTCTGATGGGGGTGTGGTACATTGTGTACTGTCAGTGGTGTGCGGTGTGCTGGGTGACTGATGGGGGTGTGGTACATTGTGTACTGTCAGTGGTGTGCGGTGTGCTGGGTGTCTGATGGGGGTGAGGTACATTGTGTACTGTCAGTGGTGTGCGGTGTGCTGGGTGTCTGATGGGGGTGTGGTACATTGTGTACTGTCAGTGGTGTGTGGTGTGCTGGGTGTCTGATGGGGCTGTGGTACATTGTGTACTGTCAGTGGTGTGCGGTGTGCTGGGTGTCTGATGGGTGTGAGGTACATTGTCTACTGTCAGTGGTGTGCGGTGTGCTGGGTATCTGATGGGTGTGTGGTACATTGTGTACTGTCAGTGGTGTGCGGTGTGCTGGTTGTCTGATGGGGGTGTGGTACATTGTGTACTGTCAGTGGTGTGCGGTGTGCTGGGTCCCTGATGGGGGTGTGGTACATTGTGTACTGTCAGTGGTGTGCGGTGTGCTGGGTGTCTGATGGGGGTGTGGTACATTGTGTACTGTCAGTGGTGTGTGGTGTGCTGTGTGCCTGATGGGGGTGTGGTACATTGTGTACTGTCAGTGGTGTGCGGTGTGCTGGGTGCCTGATGGGGCTGTGGTACATTGTGTACTGTCAGTGGTCTGCAGTGTGCTTGGTGTCTGATGGGGCTGTGGTACATTGTGTACTGTCAGTGGTGTGTGGTGTGCTGGGAGTCTGATGCGCCTGTGGTACATTGTGTACTGTCAGTGGTGTACGGTGAGCTGGGTGCCTGATGGGGGTGTGGTACATTGTGTACTGTCAGTGGTGTGTGGTGTGCTGGGTGTCTGATGGGGCTGTGGTACATTGTGTACTGTAAGTGGTGTGCCGTGTGCAGGGTGTCTGATGGGGGTGTGGTACATTGTGTACTGTCAGTAGTGTGTGGTGCTGGGTGTCTGATGGGGCTGTGGTACATTGTGTACTGTCAGTGGTGTGTGGTGTGCTGGGAGTCTGATGGGCCTGTGGTACATTGTGTACTGTCAGTGGTGTGCGGTGTGCTGGGTGTCTGATGGGGGTGTGGGACATTGTGTACTGACAGTGTTGTGTGGTGTGCTGGGTGTCTGATGGGGGTGTGGTACATTGTTTACTGTCAGTGGTGTGTGGTGTGCTTTGCGCCTGATGGGGGTGTGGTACATTGTGTACTGTCAGTGGTGTGTGGTATGCTGGGTGTCTGATGGGGCTGTGGTACATTGTGTACTGTCAGTGGTGTGCGGTGTGCTGGGTGTCTGATGGGGCTGTGGTACATTGTGTACTGTCAGTGGTGTGCGGTGTGCTGGGTGTCTGATGGGGGTGTGGTACATTGTGTATTGTCAGTGGTGTGCGGTGTGCTGGGTGTCTGATGGGCCTGTGGTACATTGTGTACTGTCAGTGGTGTGCGGTGTGCTGGGTGTCTGATGGGACTGTGGTACATTGTGTACTCACAGTGGTGTGCGGTGTGCTGGGTGTCTGATGGGGGTGTGGGACATTGTGCACTGTCAGTGGTGTGCGGTGTGCTGGGTGTCTGATGAGGCTTTGGTACATTGTGTACTGTCAGTGGTGTGCGGTGTGCTGGGTGTCTGATGGGGCTGTGGTACATTGTGTAATGTCAGTGGTGTGTGGTGTGCTGGGAGTCTGATGGGCCTGTGGTACATTGTGTACTGTCAGTGGTGTGCGGTGTGCTGGGTGCCTGATGGGGCTGTTGTACATTGTGTACTGTCAGTGGTGTGCGGTGTGCTGGGTGTCTGATGGGGGTGTGGTACATTGTGTACTGTCAGTGGTGTGCGGTGTGCTGGGTGTCTGATGGGGGTGTGGGACATTGTGTACTGTCAGTGGTGTGTGGTGAGCTGGGTGCCTGATGGGGGTGTGGTACATTGTGTACTGACAGTGGTGTGCGGTGTGCTGGGTGCCTGATGGGGGTGTGGTACATTGTGTACTGTCAGTGGTGTGCGGTGTGCTGGGTGTCTGATGGGGGTGTGGTACATTGTGTACTGTCAGTGGTGTGTGGTGTGCTGGGTGTCTGATGGGGCTCTGTACATTGTGTACTGTCAGTGGTGTGCGGTGAGCTGGGTGTCTGATGGGGGGTGTGGTACATTGTGTACTGTCAGTGGTGTGCGGTGTGCTGGGTGTCTGATGGGGGTGTGGTACATTGTGTACTGTCAGTGGTGTGCGGTGAGCTGGGTGTCTGATGGGGGGTGTGGTACATTGTGTACTGTCAGTGGTGTGCGGTGTGCTGGGTGTCTGATGGGGGTGTGGTACATTGTGTACTGTCAGTGGTGTGCGGTGAGCTGGGTGTCTGATGGGGGGTGTGGTACATTGTGTACTGTCAGTGGTGTGCGGTGTGCTGGGTGTCTGATGGGGGTGTGGTACATTGTTTAGTCAGTGGTGTGTGGTGTGCTTTGCGCCTGATGGGGGTGTGGTACATTGTGTACTGTCAGTGGTGTGTGGTATGCTGGGTGTCTGATGGGGATGTGGTACATTGTGCACTGTCAGTGGTGTGCGGTGTGCTGGGTGTCTGATGAGGCTGTGGTACATTGTGTACTGTCAGTGGTGTGCGGTGTGCTGGGTGTCTGATGGGGCTGTGGTACATTGTGTAATGTCAGTGGTGTGTGGTGCTGGGTGTCTGATGGGGCTGTGGTACATTGTGTACTGTCATGTGATCTGCGGTGTGCTGGGTGTCTGATGAGGCTGTGGTACATTGTGTACTGTCAGTGGTGTGTGGTGTGCTGAGTGTCTGATGGGGCTGTGGTACATTGTGTACTGTCAGTGGTGTGCGGTGTGCTGGGTGTCTGATGGGGCTGTGGTACATTGTGTACTGTCAGTGGTGTGTGGTGTGCTGGGTGCCTGATGGGGGTGTGGTACATTGTGTACTGTCAATGGTGTGCGGTGTGCTGGGTGCCTGATGGGGATGTGGTACATTGTGTACTGTCAGTGGTGTGCGGTGTGCTGGGTGCCTGATGGGGGTGTGTAACTTTTTGTACTGTCAGTGGTGTGTGGTGAGCTGGGTGTCTGATGGGGGTGTGGTACATTGTGTACTGTCAGTGGTGTGCGGTGTGCTGGGTGCCTGATGGGGGTGTGTAACTTTTTGTACTGTCAGTGGTGTGTGGTGAGCTGGGTGTCAGATGGGGGTGTGGTACATTGTGTACTGTCAGTGGTGTGCGGTGTGCTGGGTGTCTGATGGGGCTGTGGTACATTGTGTACTGTCAGTGGTGTGTGGTGTGCTGAGTGTCTGATGGGGCTGTGGTACATTGTGTACTGTCAGTGGTGTGCGGTGTGCTGGGTGTCTGATGGGGCTGTGGTACATTGTGTACTGTCAGTGGTGTGTGGTGTGCTGGGTGCCTGATGGGGGTGTGGTACATTGTGTACTGTCAATGGTGTGCGGTGTGCTGGGTGCCTGATGGGGATGTGGTACATTGTGTACTGTCAGTGGTGTGCGGTGTGCTGGGTGCCTGATGGGGGTGTGTAACTTTTTGTACTGTCAGTGGTGTGTGGTGAGCTGGGTGTCTGATGGGGGTGTGGTACATTGTGTACTGTCAGTGGTGTGCGGTGTGCTGGGTGCCTGATGGGGGTGTGTAACTTTTTGTACTGTCAGTGGTGTGTGGTGAGCTGGGTGTCAGATGGGGGTGTGGTACATTGTGTACTGTCAGTGGTGTGCGGTGTGCTGGGTGTCTGATGGGGGTGTGGTACATTGTGTACTGTCAGTGGTGTGCGGTGTGCTGAGTATCTGATGGGGGTGTGGTACATTGTGTACTGTCAGTGGTGTGTGGTGTGCTGGGTGTCTGATGGGGCTGTGGTACATTGTGTACTGTCAGTGGTGTGTGGTGTGCTGGGTGCCTGATGGGGGTGTGGTACATTGTGTACTGTCAGTGGTGTGCGGTGTGCTGGGTGCCTGATGGGGATGTGGTACATTGTGTACTGTCAGTGGTGTGCGGTGTGCTGGGTGTCTAAGGGGGCTGCAGTACATTGTGTACTGTCAGTGGTGTGCGGTGTGCTGGGTGTGTGATGGGGCTGTGGTACATTGTGTACTGTCAGTGGTGTGCGGTGTGCTGGGTGCCTGATGGGGGTGTGTAACTTTTTGTACTGTCAGTGGTGTGTGGTGAGCTGGGTGTCTGATGGTGGTGTGGTACATTGTGTACTGTCAGTGGTGTGCGGTGTGCTGAGTATCTGATGGGGGTGTGGTACATTGTGTACTGTCAGTGGTGTGCAGTGTGCTGGGTGTCTGATGGGGGTGTGGTACACTGTGTACTGTCAGTGGTGTGCGGTGTGCTGGGTGCCTGATGGGGGTGTGGTACATTGTGTACTGTCAGTGGTGTGCGGTGTGCTGGGTGTCTGATGGGGGTGTGGTACACTGTGTACTGTCAGTGGTGTGCGGTGTGCTGGGTGCCTGATGGGGGTGTGGTACATTGTGTACTGTCAGTGGTGTGCGGTGTGCTGCGTCCCTGATGGGGGTGTGGTACATTGTGTACTGTCAGTGGTGTGCGGTGTGCTGGGTGCCTGATGGGGGTGTGGTACATTGTGTCCTGTCAGTGGTGTGCGGTGTGCTGGGTGTCTGATGGGGGTGAGGTACATTGTGTACTGTCAGTGGTGTGCGGTGAGCTGGGTGTCTGATGGGGGTGTGGTACATTGTGTACTGTCAGTGGTGTGTGGTGAGCTGGGTGTCTGATGGGGTTGTGGTGCATTGTGTACTGTCAGTGGTGCGCTGGGTGTCTGATGAGGGTGTGGTACATTGTGTACTGTCAGTGGTGTGCGGTTTGCTGGGTGCCTGATGGGGGTGTGGTACATTGTGTACTGTCAGTGGTGTGCGGTGTGCTGGGTGCCTGATGGGTGTGTGGTACATTGTGTACTGTCAGTGGTGTGCGGTGTGCTGGGTGTCTGATGGGGGTGTGGTACATTGTGTACTGTCAGTGGTGTGCGGTGTGCTGGGTGTCTGATGGGGGTGTGGTACATTGTGTAATGTCAGTGGTGTGCGGTGTGCTGGGTGCCTGATGGGGCTGTGGTACATTGTGTACTGTCAGTGGTGTGTGGTGTTCTGCGTGTCTGATGGGGCTGTGGTACATTGTGTACTGTCAGTGGTGTGCGGTGTGCTGGGTGTCTGATGGGGGTGTGGTACATTGTGTACTGTCAGTGGTGTGCGGTGTGCTGGGTGTCTGATGGGGCTGTGGCACATTGTGTACTGTCAGTGGTGTGCGGTGTGCTGGGTGTCTGATGGGGGTGTGGTACATTGTGTACTGTCAGTGGTGTGCGGTGTGCTGGGTGTCTGATGGGGCAGTGGTACATTGTGTACTGTCAGTGGTGTGTGGTGTGCTGGGTGTCTGATGGGTGTGTGGTACATTGTGTACTGTCAGTGGTGTGCGGTGTGCTGGGTGCCTGATGGGGGTGTGGTACATTGTGTACTGTCAGTGGTGTGTGGTGAGCTGGTTGTCTGATGGGGGTGTGGTACATTGTGTACTGTCAGTGCTGTGCGGTGTGCTGGGTGTCTGATGGGGGTGTGGTACATTGTGTACTGTCAGTGGTGTGCGGTGTGCTGGCTGTCTGATGGGGGTCTGGTACATTGTGTACTGTCAGTGGTGTGTGGTGAGCTGGTTGTCTGATGGGGGTGTGGTACATTGTGTACTGTCAGTGCTGTGCGGTGTGCTGGGTGTCTGATGGGGGTGTGGTACATTGTGTACTGTCAGTGGTGTGTGGTGTGCTGGGTGCCTGATGGGGGTGTGGTACATTGTGTACTGTCAGTGGTGTGCGGTGTGCTGGGTGTCTGATGGGGGAGTGGTACATTGTGTACTGTCAGTGGTGTGAGGTGTGCTGGGTGCCTGATGGGGATGTGGTACATTGTGTACTGTCAGTGGTGTGCTGTGTGCTGGGTGTATAATGGGGCTGCAGTACATTGTGTACTGTCAGTGGTGTGTGGTGTGCTGGGTGTGTGATGGGGCTGTGGTACATTGTGTACTGCCAGTGGTGTGCTGTGTGCTGGGTATCTGATGGGGGTGTGGTACATTGTGTACTGTCAGTGGTGTGTGGTGAACTGGGTGCCTGATGGGGGTGTGGTACATTGTGTACTATCAGTGGTGTGCAATGTGCTGGGTGTCTGATGGGGGTGTGGTAAATTGTGTACTGTCAGTGGTGTGCGGTGTGCTGGGTGTCTGATGGGGGTGTGGTACATTGTGTACTGTCAGTGGTGTGTGGTGTGCTGTGTGCCTGATGGGGGTGTGGTACATTGTGTACTGTCAGTGGTGTGCGGTGTGCTGGGTGCCTGATGGGGCTGTGGTACATTGTGTACTGTCAGTGGTCTGCGGTGTGCTTGGTGTCTGATGGAGCTGTGGTACATTGTGTACTGTCAGTGGTGTGTGGTGTGCTGGGAGTCTGATGGGCCTGTGGTACATTGTGTACTGTCAGTGGTGTACAGTGAGCTGGGTGCCTGATGGGGGTGTTGTACATTGTGTACTGTCAGTGGTGTGCGATGTGCTGGGTGTCTGATGGGGGTGTGGTAAATTGTGTACTGTCAGTGGTTTGCGGTGTGCTGGGTGTCTGATGGGGGTGTGGTACATTGTGTACTGTCAGTGGTGTGTGGTGAACTGGGTGTCTGATGGGACTGTGGTACATTGTGTACTGTCAGTGGTGTGTGGTGTGCTGGGTGTCTGATGGGGCTGTGGTACATTGTGTACTGTCAGTGGTGTGCGGTGTGCTGGGTGTCTGATGGGGGTGAGGTACATTGTCTACTGTCAGTGGTGTGCGGTGTGCTGGGTGTCTGATGGGTGTGTGGTACATTGTGTACTGTCAGTGGTGTGCGGTGTGCTGGGTGTCTGATGGGGGTGTGGTACATTGTGTACTGTCAGTGGTGTGCGGTGTGCTGGGTCCCTGATGGGGGTGTGGTACATTGTGTACTGTCAGTGGTGTGCGGTGTGCTGGGTGTCTGATGGGGGTGTGGTACATTGTGTACTGTCAGTGGTGTGTGGTGTGCTGTGTGCCTGATGGGGGTGTGGTACATTGTGTACTGTCAGTGGTGTGCGGTGTGCTGGGTGCCTGATGGGGCTGTGGTACATTGTGTACTGTCAGTGGTCTGCGGTGTGCTTGGTGTCTGATGGGGCTGTGGTACATTGTGTACTGTCAGTGGTGTGAGGTGTGCTGGGAGTCTGATGGGCCTGTGGTACATTGTGTACTGTCAGTGGTGTACGGTGAGCTGGGTGCCTGATGGGGGTGTTGTACATTGTGTACTGTCAGTGGTGTGCGATGTGCTGGGTGTCTGATGGGGGTGTGGTAAATTGTGTACTGTCAGTGGTTTGCGGTGTGCTGGGTGTCTGATGGGGGTGTGGGACATTGTGTACTGTCAGTGGTTTGCGGTGTGCTGGGTGTCTGATGGGACTGTGGTACATTGTGTACTGTCAGTGGTGTGTGGTGTGCTGGGTGCCTGATGGGACTGTGGTACATTGTGTACTGTCAGTGGTGTGTGGTGAACTGGGTGTCTGATGGGACTGTGGTACATTGTGTACTGTCAGTGGTGTGTGGTGTGCTGGGTGTCTGATGGGGCTGTGGTACATTGTGTACTGTAAGTGGTGTGTGGTGTGCTGGGTGTCTGATGGGGGTGAGGTACATTGTGTACTGTCAGTGGTGTGCGGTGTGCTGGGTGCCTGATGGGGGTGTGTTACATTGTGTACTGTCAGTGGTGTGCGGTGTGCTGGGTGTCTTTTGGGGGTGTGGGACATTGTGTACTGTCAGTGGTGTGCGGTGTGCTGGGTGTCTGATGGGAGTGTGGTACATTGTGTACTGTCAGTGGTGTGCGGTGAGCTGGGTGCCTGAAGGGACAGTTGTACATTGTGTACTGTCAGTGGTGTGCGGTGTGCTGGGTGTCTTTTGGGGGTGTGGGACATTGTGTACTGTCAGTGGTTTGCGGTGTGCTGGGTGTCTGATGGGGGTGTGGTACATTGTGTACTGTCAGTGGTGTGCGGTGTGCTGGGTGCCTGATGGGGGTGTGGTACATTGTGTACTGTCAGTGGTGTGCGGTGTGCTGTGTGTCTGATGGGGGTGTGGTACATTGTGTACTGTCAGTGGTGTGCGGTGTGCTGGGTGTCTGATGGGGGTGTGGTACATTGTGTACTGTCAGTGGTGTGCGGTGTGCTGGGTGTCTGATGGGGGTGTGGTACATTGTGTACTGTCAGTGGTGTGCGGTGTGCTGGGTGTCTGATGGGGATGAGGTACATTGTGTACTGTCAGTGGTGTGCGGTGAGCTGGGTGTCTGATGGGGGTGAGGTACATTGTGTACTGTCAGTGCTCTGCGGTGTGCTGGGTGCCTGATGGGGGTGTGGTACATTGTGTACTGTCAGTGGTGTGTGGTGTGCTGGGTCCCTGATGGGGGTGAGGTACATTGTGTACTGTCAGTGGTGTGTGGTGAACTGGGTGCCTGATGGGGGTGTGGTACAGTGTGTACTGTCAGTGGTGTGCAATGTGCTGGGTGTCTGATGGGGGTGTGGTAAATTGTGTACTGTCAGTGGTGTGCGGTGTGCTGGGTGTCTGATGGGACTGTGGTACATTGTGTACTGTCAGTGGTGTGCGGTGTGCTGGGTGTCTGATGGGGGTGTGGTACATTGTGTACTGTCAGTGGTGTGCGGTGTGCTGGGTGACTGATGGGGGTGTGGTACATTGTGTACTGTCAGTGGTGTGCGGTGTGCTGGGTGTCTGATGGGGGTGAGGTACATTGTGTACTGTCAGTGGTGTGCGGTGTGCTGGGTGTCTGATGGGGGTGTGGTACATTGTGTACTGTCAGTGGTGTGTGGTGTGCTGGGTGTCTGATGGGGCTGTGGTACATTGTGTACTGTCAGTGGTGTGCGGTGTGCTGGGTGTCTGATGGGTGTGAGGTACATTGTCTACTGTCAGTGGTGTGCGGTGTGCTGGGTATCTGATGGGTGTGTGGTACATTGTGTACTGTCAGTGGTGTGCGGTGTGCTGGTTGTCTGATGGGGGTGTGGTACATTGTGTACTGTCAGTGGTGTGCGGTGTGCTGGGTCCCTGATGGGGGTGTGGTACATTGTGTACTGTCAGTGGTGTGCGGTGTGCTGGGTGTCTGATGGGGGTGTGGTACATTGTGTACTGTCAGTGGTGTGTGGTGTGCTGTGTGCCTGATGGGGGTGTGGTACATTGTGTACTGTCAGTGGTGTGCGGTGTGCTGGGTGCCTGATGGGGCTGTGGTACATTGTGTACTGTCAGTGGTCTGCAGTGTGCTTGGTGTCTGATGGGGCTGTGGTACATTGTGTACTGTCAGTGGTGTGTGGTGTGCTGGGAGTCTGATGCGCCTGTGGTACATTGTGTACTGTCAGTGGTGTACGGTGAGCTGGGTGCCTGATGGGGGTGTGGTACATTGTGTACTGTCAGTGGTGTGTGGTGTGCTGGGTGTCTGATGGGGCTGTGGTACATTGTGTACTGTAAGTGGTGTGCCGTGTGCAGGGTGTCTGATGGGGGTGTGGTACATTGTGTACTGTCAGTAGTGTGTGGTGCTGGGTGTCTGATGGGGCTGTGGTACATTGTGTACTGTCAGTGGTGTGTGGTGTGCTGGGAGTCTGATGGGCCTGTGGTACATTGTGTACTGTCAGTGGTGTGCGGTGTGCTGGGTGTCTGATGGGGGTGTGGGACATTGTGTACTGACAGTGTTGTGTGGTGTGCTGGGTGTCTGATGGGGGTGTGGTACATTGTTTACTGTCAGTGGTGTGTGGTGTGCTTTGCGCCTGATGGGGGTGTGGTACATTGTGTACTGTCAGTGGTGTGTGGTATGCTGGGTGTCTGATGGGGCTGTGGTACATTGTGTACTGTCAGTGGTGTGCGGTGTGCTGGGTGTCTGATGGGGCTGTGGTACATTGTGTACTGTCAGTGGTGTGCGGTGTGCTGGGTGTCTGATGGGGGTGTGGTACATTGTGTATTGTCAGTGGTGTGCGGTGTGCTGGGTGTCTGATGGGCCTGTGGTACATTGTGTACTGTCAGTGGTGTGCGGTGTGCTGGGTGTCTGATGGGACTGTGGTACATTGTGTACTCACAGTGGTGTGCGGTGTGCTGGGTGTCTGATGGGGGTGTGGGACATTGTGCACTGTCAGTGGTGTGCGGTGTGCTGGGTGTCTGATGAGGCTTTGGTACATTGTGTACTGTCAGTGGTGTGCGGTGTGCTGGGTGTCTGATGGGGCTGTGGTACATTGTGTAATGTCAGTGGTGTGTGGTGTGCTGGGAGTCTGATGGGCCTGTGGTACATTGTGTACTGTCAGTGGTGTGCGGTGTGCTGGGTGCCTGATGGGGCTGTTGTACATTGTGTACTGTCAGTGGTGTGCGGTGTGCTGGGTGTCTGATGGGGGTGTGGTACATTGTGTACTGTCAGTGGTGTGCGGTGTGCTGGGTGTCTGATGGGGGTGTGGGACATTGTGTACTGTCAGTGGTGTGTGGTGAGCTGGGTGCCTGATGGGGGTGTGGTACATTGTGTACTGACAGTGGTGTGCGGTGTGCTGGGTGCCTGATGGGGGTGTGGTACATTGTGTACTGTCAGTGGTGTGCGGTGTGCTGGGTGTCTGATGGGGGTGTGGTACATTGTGTACTGTCAGTGGTGTGTGGTGTGCTGGGTGTCTGATGGGGCTCTGTACATTGTGTACTGTCAGTGGTGTGCGGTGAGCTGGGTGTCTGATGGGGGGTGTGGTACATTGTGTACTGTCAGTGGTGTGCGGTGTGCTGGGTGTCTGATGGGGGTGTGGTACATTGTGTACTGTCAGTGGTGTGCGGTGAGCTGGGTGTCTGATGGGGGGTGTGGTACATTGTGTACTGTCAGTGGTGTGCGGTGTGCTGGGTGTCTGATGGGGGTGTGGTACATTGTGTACTGTCAGTGGTGTGCGGTGAGCTGGGTGTCTGATGGGGGGTGTGGTACATTGTGTACTGTCAGTGGTGTGCGGTGTGCTGGGTGTCTGATGGGGGTGTGGTACATTGTTTAGTCAGTGGTGTGTGGTGTGCTTTGCGCCTGATGGGGGTGTGGTACATTGTGTACTGTCAGTGGTGTGTGGTATGCTGGGTGTCTGATGGGGATGTGGTACATTGTGCACTGTCAGTGGTGTGCGGTGTGCTGGGTGTCTGATGAGGCTGTGGTACATTGTGTACTGTCAGTGGTGTGCGGTGTGCTGGGTGTCTGATGGGGCTGTGGTACATTGTGTAATGTCAGTGGTGTGTGGTGCTGGGTGTCTGATGGGGCTGTGGTACATTGTGTACTGTCATGTGATCTGCGGTGTGCTGGGTGTCTGATGAGGCTGTGGTACATTGTGTACTGTCAGTGGTGTGTGGTGTGCTGAGTGTCTGATGGGGCTGTGGTACATTGTGTACTGTCAGTGGTGTGCGGTGTGCTGGGTGTCTGATGGGGCTGTGGTACATTGTGTACTGTCAGTGGTGTGTGGTGTGCTGGGTGCCTGATGGGGGTGTGGTACATTGTGTACTGTCAATGGTGTGCGGTGTGCTGGGTGCCTGATGGGGATGTGGTACATTGTGTACTGTCAGTGGTGTGCGGTGTGCTGGGTGCCTGATGGGGGTGTGTAACTTTTTGTACTGTCAGTGGTGTGTGGTGAGCTGGGTGTCTGATGGGGGTGTGGTACATTGTGTACTGTCAGTGGTGTGCGGTGTGCTGGGTGCCTGATGGGGGTGTGTAACTTTTTGTACTGTCAGTGGTGTGTGGTGAGCTGGGTGTCAGATGGGGGTGTGGTACATTGTGTACTGTCAGTGGTGTGCGGTGTGCTGGGTGTCTGATGGGGCTGTGGTACATTGTGTACTGTCAGTGGTGTGTGGTGTGCTGAGTGTCTGATGGGGCTGTGGTACATTGTGTACTGTCAGTGGTGTGCGGTGTGCTGGGTGTCTGATGGGGCTGTGGTACATTGTGTACTGTCAGTGGTGTGTGGTGTGCTGGGTGCCTGATGGGGGTGTGGTACATTGTGTACTGTCAATGGTGTGCGGTGTGCTGGGTGCCTGATGGGGATGTGGTACATTGTGTACTGTCAGTGGTGTGCGGTGTGCTGGGTGCCTGATGGGGGTGTGTAACTTTTTGTACTGTCAGTGGTGTGTGGTGAGCTGGGTGTCTGATGGGGGTGTGGTACATTGTGTACTGTCAGTGGTGTGCGGTGTGCTGGGTGCCTGATGGGGGTGTGTAACTTTTTGTACTGTCAGTGGTGTGTGGTGAGCTGGGTGTCAGATGGGGGTGTGGTACATTGTGTACTGTCAGTGGTGTGCGGTGTGCTGGGTGTCTGATGGGGGTGTGGTACATTGTGTACTGTCAGTGGTGTGCGGTGTGCTGAGTATCTGATGGGGGTGTGGTACATTGTGTACTGTCAGTGGTGTGTGGTGTGCTGGGTGTCTGATGGGGCTGTGGTACATTGTGTACTGTCAGTGGTGTGTGGTGTGCTGGGTGCCTGATGGGGGTGTGGTACATTGTGTACTGTCAGTGGTGTGCGGTGTGCTGGGTGCCTGATGGGGATGTGGTACATTGTGTACTGTCAGTGGTGTGCGGTGTGCTGGGTGTCTAAGGGGGCTGCAGTACATTGTGTACTGTCAGTGGTGTGCGGTGTGCTGGGTGTGTGATGGGGCTGTGGTACATTGTGTACTGTCAGTGGTGTGCGGTGTGCTGGGTGCCTGATGGGGGTGTGTAACTTTTTGTACTGTCAGTGGTGTGTGGTGAGCTGGGTGTCTGATGGTGGTGTGGTACATTGTGTACTGTCAGTGGTGTGCGGTGTGCTGAGTATCTGATGGGGGTGTGGTACACTGTGTACTGTCAGTGGTGTGCAGTGTGCTGGGTGTCTGATGGGGCTGTGGTACATTGTGTACTGTCAGTGGAGTGCGGTGTGCTGGGTGTCTGATGGGGCTGTGGTACATTGTGTACTGTCAGTGGTGTGTGGTGTGCTGGGTGTCTGATGGGGGTGTGGTACATTGTGTACTGTCAGTGGTGTGCAGTGTGCTGGGTGTCTGATGGGGGTGTGGTACACTGTGTACTGTCAGTGGTGTGCGGTGTGCTGGGTGCCTGATGGGGGTGTGGTACATTGTGTACTGTCAGTGGTGTGCGGTGTGCTGGGTGTCTGATGGGGGTGTGGTACACTGTGTACTGTCAGTGGTGTGCGGTGTTCTGGGTGCCTGATGGGGGTGTGGTACATTGTGTACTGTCAGTGGTGTGCGGTGTGCTGCGTCCCTGATGGGGGTGTGGTACATTGTGTACTGTCAGTGGTGTGCGGTGTGCTGGGTGTCTGATGGGGTGAGGTACATTGTGTACTGTCAGTGGTGTGCGGTGAGCTGGGTGTCTGATGGGGGTGTGGTACATTGTGTACTGTCAGTGGTGTGCGGTGAGCTGGGTGTCTGATGGGGGTGTGGTACATTGTGTACTGTCAGTGGTGTGCGGTGTGCTGGGTGTCTGATGGGGGTGTGGTACATTGTGTACTGTCAGTGGTGTGCGGTGTGCTGGGTGTCTGATGGGGTTGTGGTGCATTGTGTACTGTCAGTGGTGTGCGGTGTGCTGGGTGCCTGATGGGGGTGTGGTACATTGTGTACTGTCAGTGGTGTGTGGTGTGCTGGGTGCCTGATGGGGGTGAGGTACATTGTGTACTGTCAGTGGTGTGCGGTGTGCTGGGTGTCTGATGGGGGTGTGGTACATTGTGTACTGTCAGTGGTGTGCGGTGTGCTGGGTGTCTGTTGGGGGTCTGGTACATTGTGTACTGTCAGTGGTGTGCGGTGTGCTGGGTGTCTGTTGGGGGTGTGGTACGTTGTGTACTGTCTGTGGTGCGCTGGGTGTCTGATGGGGGTGTGGTACATTGTGTACTGTCAGTGCTGTGCGGTGTGCTGGGTGTCTGATGGGACTGTGGTACATTGTGTACTGTCAGTGGTGCGCTGGGTGTCTGATGAGGGTGTGGTACATTGTGTACTGTCAGTGGTGTGCGGTTTGCTGGGTGCCTGATGGGGGTGTGGTACATTGTGTACTGTCAGTGGTGTGCGGTGTGCTGGGTGCCTGATGGGTGTGTGGTACATTGTGTACTGTCAGTGGTGTGCGGTGTGCTGGGTGTCTGATGGGGGTGTGGTACATTGTGTAATGTCAGTGGTGTGCGGTGTGCTGGGTGCCTGATGGGGCTGTGGTACATTGTGTACTGTCAGTGGTGTGTGGTGTTCTGCGTGTCTGATGGGGCTGTGGTACATTGTGTACTGTCAGTGGTGTGCGGTGTGCTGGGTGTCTGATGGGGGTGTGGTACATTGTGTACTGTCAGTGGTGTGCGGTGTGCTGGGTGTCTGATGGGGCTGTGGCACATTGTGTACTGTCAGTGGTGTGCGGTGTGCTGGGTGTCTGATGGGGGTGTGGTACATTGTGTACTGTCAGTGGTGTGCGGTGTGCTGGGTGTCTGATGGGGCAGTGGTACATTGTGTACTGTCAGTGGTGTGTGGTGTGCTGGGTGTCTGATGGGTGTGTGGTACATTGTGTACTGTCAGTGGTGTGCGGTGTGCTGGGTGCCTGATGGGGGTGTGGTACATTGTGTACTGTCAGTTGTGTGTGGTGAGCTGGTTGTCTGATGGGGGTGTGGTACATTGTGTACTGTCAGTGCTGTGCGGTGTGCTGGGTGTCTGATGGGGGTGTGGTACATTGTGTACTGTCAGTGGTGTGCGGTGTGCTGGCTGTCTGATGGGGGTCTGGTACATTGTGTACTGTCAGTGGTGTGTGGTGAGCTGGTTGTCTGATGGGGGTGTGGTACATTGTGTACTGTCAGTGCTGTGCGGTGTGCTGGGTGTCTGATGGGGGTGTGGTACATTGTGTACTGTCAGTGGTGTGTGGTGTGCTGGGTGCCTGATGGGGGTGTGGTACATTGTGTACTGTCAGTGGTGTGCGGTGTGCTGGGTGTCTGATGGGGGAGTGGTACATTGTGTACTGTCAGTGGTGTGAGGTGTGCTGGGTGCCTGATGGGGATGTGGTACATTGTGTACTGTCAGTGGTGTGCTGTGTGCTGGGTGTATAATGGGGCTGCAGTACATTGTGTACTGTCAGTGGTGTGTGGTGTGCTGGGTGTGTGATGGGGCTGTGGTACATTGTGTACTGCCAGTGGTGTGCTGTGTGCTGGGTATCTGATGGGGGTGTGGTACATTGTGTACTGTCAGTGGTGTGCGGTGTGCTGGGTGCCTGATGGGGGTGTGGTACATTGTGTACTGTCAGTGGTGTGCGGTGTGCTGGGAGTCTGATGGGGGTGTGGTACATTGTGTACTGTCAGTGGTGTGTGGTGAGCTGGGTGTCTGATGGGGGTGTGGTACATTGTGTACTGTCAGTGGTGTGCGGGGTGCTGGGTGTCTGATGGGGGTGTGGTACATTGTGTACTGTCAGTGGTGTGTGGTGAGCTGGGTGTCTGATGGGACTGTGGTACACTGTGTACTGTCAGTGGTGTGTGGTGTGCTGAGTGTCTGATGGGTGTGTGGTACATTGTGTACTGTCAGTGGTGTGCGGTGTCCTGGGTGTCTGATGGGGGTGTGGTACATTGTGTACTGTCAGTGGTGTGTGGTGAGCTGGGTGTCTGATGGGGGTGAGGTACATTGTGTACTGTCAGTGGTGTGTGGTGTGCTGGGTGTCTGATGGGGGTGTGGTACATTGTGTACTGTCTGTGGTGTGCCGTGTGCTGGGTGCCTGATGGGGGTGTGGTACATTGTGTACTGTCAGTGGTGTGTGGTGTGCTGGGTGTCTGATGGGGGTGTGGTACATTGTGTACTGTCAGTGATGTGCGGTGTGCTGGGTGTCTGTTGGGGGTGTGGTACATTGTGTACTGTCAGTGGTGTGTGGTGTGCTGGGTGTCTGATGGGGCTGTGGTACATTGTGTCCTGTCAGTGGTGTGTGGTGTGCTGGGTGTCTGATGGGGGTGTGGTACATTGTGTACTGTCAGTGGTGTGCGGTGTGCTGGGTGTCTGATGGGGCTGTGGTACATTGTGTCCTGTCAGTGGTGTGTGGTGTGCTGGGTCTCTGATGGGGGTGTGGTACATTGTGTAATGTCAGTGGTGTGCGGTGTGCTGGGTGTCTGATGGGGCTGTGGTACATTGTGTACTGACAGTGGTGTGTGGTGTGCTGGGTGTCTGATGGGGGTGTGGTACATTGTGTACTGTCAGTGGTGTGCGGTGTGCTGGGTGTCTGATGAGGCTTTGGTACATTGTGTACTGTCAGTGGTGTGCGGTGTGCTGGGTGTCTGATGGGGCTGTGGTACATTGTGTACTGACAGTGGTACATTGTGTACTGACAGTGGTGTGTGGTGTGCTGGGTGTCTGATGGGGGTGTGGTACATTGTGTACTGTCAGTGGTGTGCGGTGTGCTGGGTGTCTGATGAGGCTTTGGTACATTGTTTACTGTCAGTGGTGTGTGGTGTGCTTGGTGTCTGGTGGGGGTGTGGTACATTGTGTACTGTCAGTGGTGTGCGGTGTGCTGGCTGTCTGATGGGGGTGAGGTACATTGTGTACTGTCAGTGGTGTGTGGTGTGCTGGGTGCCTGATGGGGGTGTGGTACATTGTGTACTGTCAGTGGTGTGTGGTGTGCTGGGTGTCTGATGGGGCTGTGGTACATTGTGTACTGTCAGTGGTGTGAGGTGTGCTGGGTGCCTGATGGGGATGTGGTACATTGTGTACTGTCAGTGGTGTGCTGTGTGCTGGGTGTATAATGGGGCTGCAGTACATTGTGTACTGTCAGTGGTGTGTGGTGTGCTGGGTGTGTGATGGGGCTGTGGTACATTGTGTACTGTCAGTGGTGTGCGGTGTGCTGGGAGTCTGATGGGGGTGTGGTACATTGTGTACTGTCAGTGGTGTGTGGTGAGCTGGGTGTCTGATGGGGGTGTGGTACATTGTGTACTGTCAGTGGCGTGCGGGGTGCTGGGTGTCTGATGGGGGTGTGGTACATTGTGTACTGTCAGTGGTGTGTGGTGAGCTGGGTGTCTGATGGGACTGAGGTACACTGTGTACTGTCAGTGGTGTGTGGTGTGCTGAGTGTCTGATGGGGGTGTGGTACATTGTGTACTGTCAGTGGTGTGCGGTGTCCTGGGTGTCTGATGGGGGTGTGGTACATTGTGTACTGTCAGTGGTGTGTGGTGAGCTGGGTGTCTGATGGGGGTGAGGTACATTGTGTACTGTCAGTGGTGTGTGGTGTGCTGGGTGTCTGATGGGGGTGTGGTACATTGTGTACTGTCTGTGGTGTGCGGTGTGCTGGGTGCCTGATGGGGGTGTGGTACATTGTGTACTGTCAGTGGTGTGTGGTGTGCTGGGTGTCTGATGGGGGTGTGGTACATTGTGTACTGTCAGTGGTGTGCGGTGTGCTGGGTGTCTGTTGGGGGTGTGGTACATTGTGTACTGTCAGTGGTGTGTGGTGTGCTGGGTGTCTGATGGGGCTGTGGTACATTGTGTCCTGTCAGTGGTGTGTGGTGTGCTGGGTGTCTGATGGGGGTGTGGTACATTGTGTACTGTCAGTGGTGTGCGGTGTGCTGGGTGTCTGATGGGGCTGTGGTACATTGTGTCCTGTCAGTGGTGTGTGGTGTGCTGGGTCTCTGATGGGGGTGTGGTACATTGTGTAATGTCAGTGGTGTGCGGTGTGCTGGGTGTCTGATGGGGCTGTGGTACATTGTGTACTGTCAGTGGTGTGTGGTGTGCTGGGTGTCTGATGGGGGTGTGGTACATTGTGTACTGTCAGTGGTGTGCTGTGTGCTGGGTTTCTGATGGGACTGTGGTACATTGTGTACTGTCAGTGGTGTGCGGTGTGCTGGGTGTCTGATGGGGGTGTGGTACATTGTGTACTGTCAGTGGTGTGCGGTGTGCTGGGTGCCTGATGGGGGTGTGGTACATTGTGTACTGTCAGTGGTGTGTGGTGAGCTGGTTGTCTGATGGGGGTGTGGTACATTGTGTACTGTCAGTGCTGTGCGGTGTGCTGGGTGTCTGATGGGGGTGTGGAACATTGTGTACTGTCAGTGGTGTGTGGTGTGCTGGGTGTCTGATGGGGGTGTGGTACATTGTGTACTGTCAGTGGTGTGCGGTGAGCTGGGTGTCTGATGAGGCTGTGGTACATTGTGTACTGTCAGTGGTGTGCGGTGTGCTGGGTCCCTGATGGGGGTGTGGTACATTGTGTACTGTCAGTGGTGTGTGGTGTGCTGGGTGTCTGATGGGACTGTGGTACATTGTGTACTGTCAGTGGTGTGCGGTGTGCTGGGTGCCTGATGGGGGTGTGGTACATTGTGTACTGTCAGTGGTGTGCGGTGTGCTGGGTGTCTGATGGGGCTGTGGTACATTGTGTACTGTCAGTGGAATGCGGTATACTGGGTGCCTGATGGGGGTGTGGTACATTGTGTACTGTCAGTGGTGTGCGGTGTGCTGGGTGTCTGATGGGGCTGTGGTACATTGTGTACTGTCAGTGGTGTGCGGTGAGCTGGGTGTCTGATGGGGATGTGGTACATTGTGTACTGTCAGTGGTGTGCGGTGTGCTGGGTGTCTGATGAGGATGTGGTACATTGTGTACTGTCAGTGTTGTGCGGTGTGCTGGGTGTCTGATGGGGTGTGGTACATTGTGTACTGTCAGTGGTGTGTGATGTGCTGGGTGTCTGATGGGGGTGTGGTGCATTGTGTACTGTCAGTGGTGTGCGGTGTGCTGGGTGTCTGATGAGGTTGTGGTACATTGTGTACTGTCAGTGTTGTGCGGTGTGCTGGGTGTCTTATGGGGGTGTGGTACATTGTGTACTGTCAGTGGTGTGCCGTGTGCTGGGTGTCTGATGGGGGTGTGGTACATTGTGTACTGTCAGTGTTGTGCGGTGTGCTGGGTGTCTGATGGGGTGTGGTACATTGTGTACTGTCAGTGGTGTGCCGTGTGCTGGGTGTCTGATGGGGGTGTGGTGCATTGTGTACTGTCAGTGGTGTGCGGTGAGCTGGGTGTCTGATGTGGCTGTGGTACATTGTGTACTGTCAGTGGTGTGCGGTGTGCTGGGTGTCTGATGGGGGTGTGGTACATTGTGTACTGTCAGTGGTGTGCGGTTTGCTGGGTGTCTGATGGGGGTGTGGTACATTGTGTACTGTCAGTGGTGTGCGGTGTTCTGGGTGTCTGATGGAGGTGTGGTACATTGTGTACTGTCAGTGGTGTGCGGTGTGCTGGGTGTCTGATGGGGCTGTGGTACATTGTGTACTGTCAGTGGTGTGCGGTGTGCTGTGTGCCTGATGAGGGTGCGGTACATTGTGTACTGTCAGTGGTGTGCGGTGCGCAGGGTTTCTGATTGGGGTGTCGTACATTGTGTACTGTCAGTGGTGTGTGGTGTGCTGGGTGTCTTTTGGGGGTGTGGGACATTGTGTACTGTCAGTGGTGTGCGGTGTGCTGGGTGTCTTTTGGGGGTGTGGGACATTGTGTACTGTCAGTGGTGTGCGGTGTGCTGGGTGACTGATGGGGGTGTGGTACATTGTGTACTGTCAGTGGTGTGCGGTGTGCTAGGTCCCTGGTGGGGGTGTGGTACATTGTGTACTGTCAGTGGTATGCTGGGTGTCTGATGGGGGTGTGGTACATTGTGTACTGTCAGTGGTGTGTCGTGTGCTGGGTGTCTGATGGGGCTGTGGTACATAGTGTACTGTCAGTGGTGTGTGGTGAGCTGGGTGCCTGATGGGGATGTGGTACATTGTGTACTGTCAGTGGTGTGCGGTGTGCTGGGTGTCTGATGGGGCTGTGGTACATTGTGTACTGTCAGTGGTGTGTGGTGTGCTGGGTGCCTGATGGGGGTGTGGTACATTGTGTACTGTCAGTGGTGTGCGGTGTGCTGGGTGTCTGATGGGGGTGTGGTACATTGTGTACTGTCAGTGTTGTGCGGTGTGCTGGGTGTCTGATGGGGCTGTGGTACATTGTGTTCTGTCAGTGGTGTGTGTTGAGCTGGGTGCCGGATGGGGGTGTGGTACATTGTGTACTGTCAGTGGTGTGCGGTGTGCTGGATGTCTGATGGGTGTGTGGTACATTGTGTACTGTCAGTGGTGTGCGGTGTGCTGGGTGCCTGATGGGGGTGTGGTACATTGTGTACTGTCAGTGGTGTGCGGTGTGCTGGATGTCTGATGGGGGTGTGGTACATTGTGTACTGTCAGTGGTGTGCGGTGAGCTGGGTGTCTGATGGGGTTGTGTAACATTGTGTACTGTCAGTGGTGTGCGGTGTGCTGAGTGTCTGATGGGGCTGTGGTACATTGTGTACTGTCAGTGGTGTGCGGTGTGCTGGGTGTCTGATGGGGGTGTGGTACATTGTGTACTGTCAGTGGTGTGCGGTGTGCTGGGTGCCTGATGGGGGTGTGGTACATTGTGTACTGTCAGTGGTGTGCGGTGTGCTGGGTGTCTGATGGGACGGTGGTACATTGTGTACTGACAGTGGTGTGCGGTGTGCTGGGTGTCTGATGGGGCTGTGGTACATTTTGTACTGTCAGTGGTGTGCGGTGAGCTGGGTGCCTGATGGGGTTGTGTAACATTTTGTACTGTCAGTGGTGTGCGGTGTGCTGGGTGTCTGATCGGGGTGTGGTACATTGTGTACTGTCAGTGGTGTGTGGTGTGCTGGGTGTCTGATGGGGGTGTGGTACATTGTGTACTGTCAGTGGTGTGTGGTGTGCTGGGTGTCTGATGGGGGTGTGGTACATTGTGTACTGTCAGTGGTGTGCGGTGTGCTGGGTGTCTGATGGGGGTGTGGTACATTGTGTACTGTCAGTGGTGTGCCGTGTGCTGGGTGTCTGATGGGGCTGTGGTACATTTTGTACTGTCAGTGGTGTGCCGTGTGCTGGGTGTCTGATGGGGCTTTGGTACATTGTGTACTGTCAGTGGTGTGTGGTGTGCTGGGTGTCTGATGGGGCTGTGGTACATTGTGTACTGTCAGTGGTGTGCGGAGTGCTGGGTGTCTGATGGGGCTGTGGTACATTGTGTACTGTCAGTGGTGTGCTGGGTCCCTGATGGGGGTGTGGTACATTGTGTACTGTCAGTGGTGTGTGGTGAGCTGGGTTTCTGATGGGGCAGTGGTACATTGTGTACTGTCAGTGGTGTGCGTTGTGCTGGGTGCCTGATGGGGGTGTGGTACATTGTGTACTGTCAGTGGTGTGCAGTGAGCTGGGTGCCTGATGGGGGTGTGGTACATTGTGTACTGTCAGTGGTGTGTGGTGAGCTGGGTGTCTGATGTGGGTGTGGTACATTGTGTACTGTCAGTGGTGTGTGGTGTGCAGGGTGCCTGATGGGGTTGTGGTACATTGTGTACTGTCAGTGGTGTGCGGTGTGCTGGGTGTCTGATGTGGGTGTGGTACATTGTGTACTGTCAGTGGTGTGTGGTGTGCTGGGTGCCTGATGGGGGTGTGGTACATTGTGTACTGTCAGTGGTGTGCGGAGAGCTGGGTGCCTGATGGGGATGCGGTACATTGTGTACTGTCACTGGTGTGTGGTGTGCTGGGTGCCTGATGGGGGTGTAGTACATTGTGTACTGTCAGTGGTGTGCGGTATGCTTGGTGCCTGATGAGGGTGTGGTACATTGTGTACTGTCAGTGGTGTGCGGTGAGCTGGGTGCCTGATGGGGGTGTGGTACATTGTGTACTGTCAGTGGTGTGTGGTGTGCTGGGTGTCTGATGGGGCTGTGGTACATTGTGTACTGTCAATGGCGTGCGGTGTGCTGGGTGTCTGATGGGGGTGTGGTACATTGTGTACTGTCAGTGGTGTGCGGTGTGCTGGGTGCCTGATGTGGTGTGGTACATTGTGTAATGTCAGTGGTGTGTGGTGCTGGGTGTCTGATGGGGCTGTGGTACATTGTGTACTGTCAGTGGTGTGTGGTGTGCTGGGTGTCTGATGGGGGTGTGGTACATTGTGTACTGTCAGTGCTGTGCGGTGTGCTGGATTTCTGATGGGGGTGTGGTACATTGTGTACTGTCAGTGGTGTGTGGTGTGCTGGGTGTCTGATGGGGCTGTGGTACATTTTGTACTGTCAGTGGTGTGCGGTGGTGCTGGGTGTCTGATGGGGCTGTGGTACATTGTGTACTGTCAGTGGTGTGTGGTGTGCTGGGTGTCTGATGGGGGTGTGGTACATTGTGTACTGTCAGTGGTGTGTGGTGTGCTGGATGTCTGATACGGCTGTGGTACATTGTGTAATGTCAGTGGTGTGTGGTGCTGGGTGTCTGATGGGGCTGTGGTACATTGTGTACTGTCAGTGGTGTGTGGTGTGCTTGGTGTCTGATGGGGGCTGTGGTACATTGTGTAATGTCAGTGGTGTGCGGTGAGCTGGGTGTCTGATGGGGGTGTGGTACATTGTGTACTGTCAGTGGTGTGCGGTGAGCTGGGTGCCTGATGGGGGTGTGGTACATTGTGTACTGTCAGTGGTGTGCGGTGTGCTGGGTGTCTGATGGGTGTGTGGTACATTGTGTACTGTCTGTGGTGTGTGGTGTGCTGGGTGCCTGATGGGGGTGTGGTACATTGTGTACTGTCTGTGGTGTGCGGTGTGCTGGGTGTCTGATGGGACTGTGGTACATTGTGTACTGTCAGTGGTGTGCGGTGTGCTGGGTGCCTAATGGGGGTGTGGTACATTGTGTACTGTCAGTGGTGTGTGGTGTGCTGGGTGTCTGATGGGGGTGTGGTACATTGTGTACTGTCAGTGGTGTGCGGTGTGCTGGGTGCCTGATTGGTCAGTGGTAGATTGTGTACTGTCAGTGGTGTGTGGTGTGCTGGGTGTCTGATGGGGGTGTGGTACATTGTGTACTGTCAGTGGTGTGCGGTGTGCTGGGTGCCTGATGGGGGTGTGGTACATTGTGTACTGTCAGTGATGTGCGGTGTGCTGGGTGTCTGATGGGGCTGTGGTACATTGTGTACTGTCAGTGGTGTGCGGTGGGCTGGCTGTCTGATGGGGGTGTGGTACATTGTGTACTGTCAGTGGTGTGCGGTGTGCTGGGTGCCTGATGGGGGTGTAGTACATTGTGTACTGTCAGTGTTGTGCGGTGCGCTGGGTGTCTGATGGGGGTGTGGTACATTGTGTACTGTCAGTGGTGTGCGGTGTGCTGGGTGCCTGATGGGGATGTGGTACATTGTGTACTGTCAGTGGTGTGCGGTGTGCTGGGTGTCTGATGGGGGTGTGGTACATTGTGTACTGTCAGTGGTGTGCGTTGTGCTGGGTGCCTGATGGGGGTGTGGTACATTGTGTACTGTCAGTGGTGTGTGGTGTGCTGGGTGTCTGATGGGGGTGTGGTACATTGTGTCCTGTCAGTGGAGTGCGGTGTGCTGGGTGTCTGATGGGGGTGTGGTACATTGTGTACTGTCAGTGGAGTGCGGTGTGCTGGGTGCCTGATGGGGGTGTGGTACATTGTGTACTGTCAGTGTGTGTGGTGTGCTGGGTGTCTGATGGGGGTGTGGTACATTGTGTACTGTCAGTGGTGTGCGTTGTGCTGGGTGCCTGATGGGTCTGTGGTACATTGTGTACTGTCAGTGGTGTGCGGTGTGCTGGGTGTCTGATGGGGCTGTGGTACATTGTGTACTGTCAGTGGTGTGCGGTGTTCTGGGTGCCTGATGGGGGTGTGGTACATTGTGTACTGTCAGTGGTGTGTGGTGTGCTGTATGTCTGATGGGGGTGTGGTACATTGTGTACTGTCAGTGGTGTGCAGTGAGCTGGGTGCCTGATGGGGGTGTGGTACATTGTGTACTGTCAGTGGTGTGTGGTGAGCTGGGTGTCTGATGTGGGTGTGGTACATTGTGTACTGTCAGTGGTGTGTGGTGTGCAGGGTGCCTGATGGGGTTGTGGTACATTGTGTACTGTCAGTGGTGTGCGGTGTGCTGGGTGTCTGATGTGGGTGTGGTACATTGTGTACTGTCAGTGGTGTGTGGTGTGCTGGGTGCCTGATGGGGGTGTGGTACATTGTGTACTGTCAGTGGTGTGCGGAGAGCTGGGTGCCTGATGGGGATGCGGTACATTGTGTACTGTCACTGGTGTGTGGTGTGCTGGGTGCCTGATGGGGGTGTAGTACATTGTGTACTGTCAGTGGTGTGCGGTGTGCTTGGTGCCTGATGAGGGTGTGGTACATTGTGTACTGTCAGTGGTGTGCGGTGAGCTGGGTGCCTGATGGGGGTGTGGTACATTGTGTACTGTCAGTGGTGTGTGGTCTGCTGGGTGTCGGATGGGGCTGTGGTACATTGTGTACTGTCAGTGGTGTGTGGTGTGCTGGGTGTCTGATGGGGGTGTGGTACATTGTGTACTGTCAGTGGTGTGCGGTGTGCTGGGTGTCTGATGGGGGTGTGGAACATTGTGTACTGTCAGTGGTGTGCGGTGTGCTGGGTGCCTGAAGGGGGTGTGGTACATTGTCTACTGTCAGTGGTGTGCCGTGTGCTGGGTGTCTGATGGGGATGTGGTACATTGTGTACTGTCAGTGGTGTGCGGTGTGCTGGGTGCCTGATGTGGGTGTGGTACATTGTGTACTGTCAGTGGTGTGTGGTGTGCTGGGTGTCTGATGGGGCTGTGGTACATTGTGTAATGTCAGTGGTGTGTGGTGCTGGGTGTCTGATGGGGCTGTGGTACATTGTGTACTGTCAGTGGTGTGCGGTGAGCTGGGTGCCTGATGGGGGTGTGGTACATTGTGTACTGTCAGTGCTGTGCGGTGTGCTGGATGTCTGATGGGGGTGTGGTACATTGTGTACTGTCAGTGGTGTGTGGTGTGCTGGGTGTCTGATGGGGCTGTGGTACATTGTGTAATGTCAGTGGTGTGTGGTGCTGGGTGTCGGATGGGGCTGTGGTACATTGTGTACTGTCAGTGGTGTGTGGTGTGCTGGGTGTCTGATGGGGGTGTGGTACATTGTGTACTGTCAGTGGTGTGTGGTGTGCTGGATGTCTGATGCGGCTGTGGTACATTGTGTAATGTCAGTGGTGTGTGGTGCTGGGTGTCTGATGGGGCTGTGGTACATTGTGTACTGTCAATGGTGTGTGGTGTGCTGGGTGTCTGATGGGGGTGTGGTACATTGTGTACTGTCAGTGGTGTGTGGTGTGCTGGGTGCCTGATGGGGCTGTGGTACATTGTGTACTGTCAGTGGTCTGCGGTGTGCTGGGTGCCTGATGAGGGTGTGGTACATTGTGTACTGTCAGTGGTGTGCGGTGTGCTGGGTGTCTGATGGGGGTGTGGTACATTGTGTACTGTCAGTGGTGTGCGGTGTGCTGGGTGCCTGATGGGGGTGTGGTACATTGTGTACTGTCAGTGGTGTGCGGTGTGCTGAGTGTCTGATGGGGCTGTGGTACATTGTGTACTGTCAGTGGTGTGCGGTGTGCTGGGTGCCTAATGGGGGTGTGGTACATTGTGTACTGTCAGTGGTGTGTGGTGTGCTGGGTGTCTGATGGGGCTGTGGTACATTGTGTAATGTCTGTGGTGTGCGGTGTGCTGGGTGTCTGATAGGGGTGTGGTACATTGTGTACTGACAGTGGTGTGCGGTGTGCTGGGTGCTTGATGGGTCTGTGGTAGATTGCGTACTGTCAGTGGTGTGTGGTTCTGGGTGCCTGATGGGGGTGTGGTACATTGTGAACTGTCAGTGGTGTGCGGTGTGCTGGGTGCCTGATTGGTCAGTGGTAGATTGTGTACTGTCAGTGGTGTGTGGTGTGCTGGGTGTCTGATGGAGGTGTGGTACATTGTGTACTGTCAGTGGTGTGCGGTGTGCTGGGTGCCTGATGGGGGTGTGGTACATTGTGTACTGTCAGTGGTGTGCGGTGTGCTGGGTGTCTGATGGGGGTGTGGTACGTTGTGTACTGTCAGTGGTGTGCGGTGTGCTGGGTGCCTGATGGTGGTGTGGTACATTGTGTACTGTCAGTGTTGTGCGGTGTGCTGGGTGTCTGATGGGGGTGTGGTACATTGTGTACTGTCAGTGGTGTGCGGTGTGCTGGGTGCCTGATGGGGATGTGGTACATTGTGTACTGTCAGTGGTGTGCGGTGTGCTGGGTGTCTGATGGGGGTGTGGTACATTGTGTACTGTCAGTGGTGTGCGTTGTGCTGGGTGCCTGATGGGGGTGTGGTACATTGTGTACTGTCAGTGGTGTGTGGTGTGCTGGGTGTCTGATGGGGGTGTGGTACATTGTGTACTGTCAGTGGTGTGCGGTGTGCTGGGTGCCTGATGGGGGTGTGGTACATTGTGTACTGTCAGTGGTGTGCGGTGTGCTGGGTGTCTGATGGGGGTGAGGTACATTGTGTACTGTCAGTGGTGTGCGGTGTGCTGGGTGTCTGATGGGTGTGTGGTACATTGTGTCCTGTCAGTGGAGTGCGGTGTGCTGGGTGTCTGATGGGGGTGTGGTATATTGTGTACTGTCAGTGGAGTGCGGTGTGCTGGGTGTCTGATGGGGGTGTGGTACATTGTGTACTGTCAGTGGAGTGCGGTGTTCTGGGTGTCTGATGGGGGTGTGGTACATTGTGTACTGTCAGTGGAGTGCGGTGTGCTGGGTGTCTGATGGGGGTGTGGTACATTGTGTACTGTCAGTGTGTGTGGTGTGCTGGGTGTCTGATGGGGGTGTGGTACATTGTGTACTGTCAGTGGTGTGCGTTGTGCTGGGTGCCTGATGGGTCTGTGGTACATTGTGTACTGTCAGTGGTGTGCGGTGTGCTGGGTGTCTGATGGGGCTGTGGTACATTGTGTACTGTCAGTGGTGTGCGTTGTGCTGGGTGTCTGATGGGAGTGTGGTACATTGTGTACTGTCAGTGGTGTGCGGTGTTCTGGGTGCCTGATGGGGGTGTGGTACATTGTGTACTGTCAGTGGTGTGTGGTGTGCTGGGTGTCTGATGGGGGTGTGGTACATTGTGTACTGTCAGTGGTGTGCGTTGTGCTGGGTGCCTGATGGGGCAGTGGTACTTTGTGTACTGTCAGTGGTGTGCGGTGTGCTGGGTGTCTGATGGTGGTGTGGCACATTGTGTACTGTCAGTGGTGTGCGGTGTGCTGGGTGTCTGATGGGGGTGTGGTACATTGTGTACTGTCAGTGGTGTGTGGTGTGCTGGCTGCCTGATGGGGGTGTGGTACATTGTGTACTGTCAGTGGTGTGCGGTGTGCTGGGTGTCTGATGGGGGTGTGGGACATTGTGTACTGTCAGTGGTGTGTGGTGTGCTGGGTGTCTGATGGGGGTGTGGTACATTGTGTACTGTCAATGGTGTGTGGTGTGCTGGGTGCCTGATGGGGGTGTGGTACATTGTGTACTGTCAGTGGTGTGCGGTGTGCTGGGTGTCTGATGGGGGTGTGGGACATTGTGTACTGTCAGTGGTGTGTGGTGTGCTGGGTGTCTGATGGGGGTGTGGTACATTGTGTACTGTCAGTGGTGTGCGTTGTGCTGGGTGCCTGATGGGGCAGTGGTACATTGTGTACTGTCAGTGGTGTGCGGTGTGCTGGGTGTCTGATGGTGGTGTGGCACATTGTGTATTGTCAGTGGTGTGCGGTGTGCTGGGTGTCTGATGGGGGTGTGGTACATTGTGTACTGTCAGTGGTGTGTGGTGTGCTGGGTGCCTGATGGGGGTGTGGTACATTGTGTACTGTCAGCGGTGTGCGGTGTGCTGGGTGTCTGATGGGGGTGTGGTACATTGTGTACTGTCAGTGGTGTGTGGTGTGCTGGGTGCCTGATGGGGGTGTGGTACATTGTGTACTGTCAGTGGTGTGCGGTGTGCTGTGTGTCTGATGGGGGTGTGGTACATTGTGTACTGTCAGTGGTGTGTGGTGTGCTGTGTGTCTGATGGGGCTGTGGTACATTGTGTACTGTCAGTGGTGTGTGGTGTGCTGGGTGCCTGATGGGGGTGTGGTACATTGTGTAATGTCAGTGGTGTGTGGTGTGCTGGGTGTCTGATGGGGGTGTGGTACATTGTGTACTGTCAGTGGTGTGTGGTGTGCTGGGTGCCTGATGGGGGTGTGGTACATTGTGTACTGTCAGTGGTGTGCGGTGTGCTGCGTCTCTGATGGGGGTGTGGTACATTGTGTACTGTCAGTGGTGTGTGGTGTGCTGGGTCCCTGATGGGGGTGTTGTACATTGTGTACTGTCAGTGGTGTGCGGTGTGCTGGGTGTCTGATGGGGGTGTGGGACATTTTGTACTGTCAGTGGTGTGCGGTGTGTTGAGTGTCTGTTGGGGGTGTGGTACATTGTGTACTGTCAGTGGTGTGCGGTGTGCTGGGTGCCTGATGGGGCTGTGGAACATTGTGTACTATCAGTGGTGTGTGGTGTGCTGGGTGTCTGATGGGGGTGTGGTACATTGTGTACTGTCAGTGCTGTGTGGTGTACTGGGTGTCTGATGGGGCTGTGGTACATTGTGTACTGTCAGTGGTGTGCGGTGTGCTGGGTGTCTGATGGGGGTGTGGTACATTGTGTACTGTCAGTGGTGTGTGGTGTGCTGGGTGCCTGATGGGGCTGTGGAACATTGTGTACTATCAGTGGTGTGTGGTGTGCTGTGTGTCTGATGGGGGTGTGGTACATTCTGTACTGTCAGTGGTGTGCGGTGTGCTGGGTGTCTGATGGGACTGTGGTACATTGTGTACTGTCAGTGGTGTGTGGTGTGCTGGGTGTCTGATGGGTCTCTGGTACATTGTGTACTGTCAGTGGTGTGCGGTGTGCTGGGTGTCTGATGGGGGTGTGGTACATTGTGTACTGTCAGTGGTGTGTGGTGTGCTGGGTGTCTGATGGGGGTGTGGTACATTGTGTACTGTCAGTGGTGTGCGGTGTGCTGGGTGTCTGATGGGGGTGTGGTACATTGTGTACTGTCAGCGGTGTGCGGTGTGCTGTGTGCCTGATGGGACTGTGGCACATTGTGTACTGTCAGTGGTGTGCGGTGTGCAGGGTTTCTGATGGGGGTGTCGTACATTGTGTACTGTCAGTGGTGTGCGGTGTGCTGGGTGCCTGATGGGGGTGTGGTACATTGTGTACTGTCAGTGGTGTGCGGTGTGCTGGGTGTCTTTTGGGGGTGTGGGACATTGTGTACTGTCAGTGGTGTGCGGTGTGCTGGGTGCCTGATGGGGGTGTGGTACATTGTGTACTGTCAGTGGTGTGCGGTGTGCTGGGTCCCTGGTGGGGGTGTGGTACATTGTGTACTGTCAGTGGTATGCTGTGTGTCTGATGGGGTTGTGGTACATTGTGGACTGTCAGTGGTGTGCAGTGTGCTGGGTGTCTGATGGGGGTGTGGTACATTGTGTACTGTCAGTGGTGTGCGGTGTGCTGGGTGTCTGATGGGGGTGTGGTACATTGTGTACTGTCAGTGGTGTGCGGTGTGCTGGGTGTGTGATGGCGCTGTGGTACATTGTGTACTGTCAGTGGTGTGCGGTGTGCTGGGTGTCTGATGGGGATGAGGTACATTGTGTACTGTCAGTGGTGTGCGGTGAGCTGGGTGCCTGATGGGGGTGAGGTACATTGTGTAATGTCAGTGGTGTGCGGTGTGCTGGGTGTCTAATGGGGCTGCGGTACATTGTGTACTGTCAGTGGTGTGCGGTGTGCTGGGTGTGTGATGGCGCTGTGGTACATTGTGTACTGTCAGTGGTGTGCGGTGTGCTGGGTGTCTGATGGGGGCGTGGTACATTGTGTACTGTCAGTGGTGTGCGGTGTGCTGGGTGTCTGATGGGGGTGTGGTACATTGTGTAATGTCAGTGGTGTGTGGTGTGCTGGGTGTCTGATGGGGGTGTGGTACATTGTGTACTGTCAGTTGTGTGTAGTGTGCTGGGTGTCTGATGGGGGTGTGGTACATTGTGTACTGTCAGTGGTGTGTGGTGTGCTGGGTGCCTGATGGGGGTGTGGTACATTGTGTACTGTCAGTGGTGTGTAGTGTGCTGGGTGTCTGATGGGGGTGTGGTACATTGTGTACTGTCAGTGGTGTGCGGTGTGCTGCGTGTCTGATGGGGGTGTGGTACATTGTGTACTGTCAGTGGTGTGTGGTGTGCTGGGTGTCTGATGGGGGTGTGGTACATTGTGTACTGTCAGTGGTGTGCGGTGTGCTGCGTGTCTGATGGGGGTGTGGTACATTGTGTACTGTCAGTGGTGTGTGGTGTGCTGGGTGCGTGATGGGGGTGTGGTACATTGTGTACTGTCAGTGGTGTGCGGTGTGCTGGGTGCCTGATGGGGCTGTGGTACATTGTGTACTGTCAGTGGTGTGCGGTGTGCTGGGTCCCTGATGGTGGTGTGGCACATTGTGTACTGTCAGTGGTGTGTGGTGTGCTGGGTGCCTGATGGGGGTGTTGTACATTGTGTACTGTCAGTGGTGTGCGGTGTGCTGGGTGTCTGATGGGGGTGTGGGACATTTTGTACTGTCAGTGGTGTGCGGTGTGTTGAGTGTCTGATGGGGGTGTGTTACATTGTGTACTGTCAGTGGTGTGCGGTGTGCTGGGTGCCTGATGGGGCTGTGGAACATTGTGTACTATCAGTGGTGTGTGGTGTGCTGGGTGTCTGATGGGGGTGTGGTACATTGTGTACTGTCAGTGGTGTGTGGTGTGCTGGGTGTCTGATGGGGCTGTGGTACATTGTGTACTGTCAGTGGTGTTCGGTGTGTAGGGTGTCTGATGGGGGTGTGGTACATTGTGTACTGTCAGTGGTGTGCGGTGTGCTGGGTGCCTGATGGGGCTGTGGAACATTGTGTACTATCAGTGGTGTGTGGTGTGCTGGGTGTCTGATGGGGGTGTAGTACATTGTGTACTGTCAGTGGTGTGTGGTGTGCTGGGTGTCTGATGGGGCTGTGGTTCATTGTGTACTGTCAGTGGTGTGCGGTGTGCTGGGTGTCTGATGGGGGTGTGGTACATTGTGTACTGTCAGTGGTGTGCGGTGTGCTGGGTGTCTGATGGGACTGTGGTACATTGTGTACTGTCAGTGGTGTGTGGTGTGCTGGGTGTCTGATGGGTCTCTGGTACATTGTGTACTGTCAGTGGTGTGCGGTGTGCTGGGTGTCTGATGGGGGTGTGGTACATTGTGTACTGTCAGTGGTGTGTGGTGTGCTGGGTGTCTGATGGGTCTGTGGTACATTGTGTACTGTCAGTGGTGTGCGGTGTGCTGGCTGTCTGATGGGGGTGTGGTACATTGTGTACTGTCAGCGGTGTGCGGTGTGCTGTGTGCCTGATGGGACTGTGGCACATTGTGTACTGTCAGTGGTGTGCGGTGTGCAGGGTTTCTGATGGGGGTGTCGTACATTGTGTACTGTCAGTGGTGTGCGGTGTGCTGGGTGCCTGATGGGGGTGTGGTACATTGTGTACTGTCAGTGGTGTGCGGTGTGCTGGGTGTCTTTTGGGGGTGTGGGACATTGTGTACTGTCAGTGGTGTGCGGTGTGCTGGGTGCCTGATGGGGGTGTGGTACATTGTGTACTGTCAGTGGTATGCTGTGTGTCTGATGGGGTTGTGGTACATTGTGTACTGTCAGTGGTGTGCAGTGTGCTGGGTGTCTGATGGGGTTGTGGTACATTGTATACTGTCAGTGGTGTGTGGTGTGCTGGGTGTCTGATGGGGCTGTGGTACATTGTGTACTGTCAGTGGTGTGCGGTGAGCTGGGTGCCTGATGGGGATGTGGTACATTGTGTACTGTCAGTGGTGTGCGGTGTGCTGGGTGTCTAATGGGGCTGCGGTACATTGTGTACTGTCAGTGGTGTGCGGTGTGCTGGGTGTGTGATGGCGCTGTGGTACATTGTGTACTGTCAGTGGTGTGCGGTGTGCTGGGTGTCTGATGGGGATGAGGTACATTGTGTACTGTCAGTGGTGTGCGGTGAGCTGGGTGCCTGATGGGGGTGAGGTACATTGTGTACTGTCAGTGGTGTGTGGTGTGCTGGGTGTCTGATGGGACTGTGGTACATTGTGTACTGTCAGTGGTGTGCGGTGTGCTGGGTGCCTGATGGGGGTGTGGTACATTGTGTACTGTCAGTGGTGTGCGGTGTGCTGTGTGTCTGATGGGACTGTGGTACATTGTGTACTGTCAGTGGTGTGCGGTGAGCTGGGTGCCTGATGGGGGTGTGGTACATTGTGTACTGTCAGTGGTGTGCGGTGAGCTGGGTGCCTGATGGGGGTGTGGTACATTGTGTAATGTCAGTGGTGTGCAGTGTGCTGGGTGTCTGATGGGACTGTGGTACATTGTGTACTGTCAGTGGTGTGCGGTGTGCTGGGTGCCTGATGGGGGTGTGGTACATTGTGTACTGTCAGTGGTGTGCGGTGTGCTGGGTGCCTGATGGGGGTGTGGTACATTGTGTACTATCAGTGGTGTGCGGTGTGCTGGGTGTCTGATGGGACTGTGGTACATTGTGTACTGTCAGTGGTGTGCGGTGTGCTGGGTCCCTGATGGGGGTGTGGTACATTGTGTACTGTCAGTGGTGTGCGGTGTGCTGGGTGTCTGATGGGGGTGAGGTACATTGTGTACTGTCAGTGGTGTGCGGTGTGCTGGGTGCCTGATGGGGGTGTGGTACATTGTGTACTGTCAGTGGTGTGCGGTGTGCTGGGTGCCTGATGGGGGTGTGGTACATTGTGTACTGTCAGTGGTGTGCGGTGTGCTGGGTGCCTGATGGGGGTGTGGTACATTGTGTACTGTCAGTGGTGTGCCGTGTGCCGGGTGTCTGATGGGGGTGTGGTACATTGTGTACTGTCAGTGGTGTGCGGTGTGCTGGGTGCCTGATGGGGGTGTGGTACATTGTGTACTGTCAGTGGTGTGTGGTGAGCTGGGTGTCTGATGGGGCTATGGTACATTGTGTACTGTCAGTGGTGTGTGGTGTGCTGGGTGTCTGATGGAGGTGTGGTACATTGTGTACTGTCAGTGGTGTGCGGTGTGCAGGGTTTCTGATGGGGGTGTCGTACATTGTGTACTGTCAGTGGTGTGTGGTGTGCTGGGTGTCTGATGGGTCTGTGGTACATTGTGTACTGTCAGTGGTGTGCGGTGTGCAGGGTTTCTGATGGGGGTGTCGTACATTGTGTACTGTCAGTGGTGTGCGGTGTGCTGGGTGCCTGATGGGGGTGTGGTACATTGTGTACTCTCAGTGGTGTGCGGTGTGCTGGGTGTCTTTTGGGGGTGTGGGACATTGTGTACTGTCAGTGGTGTGCGGTGTGCTGGGTGCCTGATGGGGGTGTGGTACATTGTGCACTGTCAGTGGTGTGCGGTGTGCTGGGTGCCTGATGGGGGTGTGGTACATTGTGTACTGTCAGTGGTGTGCGGTGTGCTGGGTCCCTGGTGCGGGTGTGGTACATTGTGTACTGTCAGTGGTATGCTGTGTGTCTGATGGGGTTGTGGTACATTGTGTACTGTCAGTGGTGTGCAGTGTGCTGGGTGTCTGATGGGGTTGTGGTACATTGTGTACTGTCAGTGGTGTGTGGTGTGCTGGGTGTCTGATGGGGCTGTGGTACATTGTGTACTGTCAGTGGTGTGTGGTGAGCTGGGTGCCTGATGGGGATGTGGTACATTGTGTACTGTCAGTGGTGTGCGGTGTGCTGGGTGTCTAATGGGGCTGCGGTACATTGTGTACTGTCAGTGGTGTGTGGTGTGCTGGGTGTCTGATGGGGGTGTGGTACATTGTGTACTGTCAGTGGTGTGCGGTGTGCTGGGTGTGTGATGGCGCTGTGGTACATTGTGTACTGTCAGTGGTGTGCGGTGTGCTGGGTGTCTGATGGGGATGAGGTCCATTGTGTACTGTCAGTGGTGTGCGGTGAGATGGGTGCCTGATGGGGGTGAGGTACATTGTGTACTGTCAGTGGTGTGCGGTGTGCTGGGTGTCTGATGGGACTGTGGTACATTGTGTACTGTCAGTGGTGTGCGGTGTGCTGGGTGCCTGATGGGGGTGTGGTACATTGTGTACTGTCAGTGGTGTGTGGTGTGCTGGGTGCCTGATGGGGGTGTGGTACATTGTGTACTGTCAGTGGTGTGCGGTGTGCTGGGTGTCTGATGGGGGTGTGGTACATTGTGTACTGTCAGTGGTGTGCGGTGTGCTGGGTGTCTGATGGGGCTGTGGTACATTGTGTACTGTCAGTGGTGTGTGGTGTGCTGGGTGTCTGATGGGGCTGTGGTACATTGTGTACTGTCAGTGGTGTGCGGTGTGCTGGGTGTCTGATGGGGGTGTGGTACATTGTGTACTGTCAGTGGTGTGCTGTGTGCTGGGTGCCTGATGGGGGTGTGGTACATTGTGTACTGTCAGTGGTGTGCGGTGTGCTAGGTGTCTGATGGGACTGTGGTACATTGTGTACTGTCAGTGGTGTGCGGTGTGCTCGGTGTCTGATGGGGCTGTGGTACATTGAGTACTGTCAGTGGTGTGTGGTGTGCTGGGTGCCTGATGGGGGTGTGGTACATTGTGTACTGTCAGTGGTGTGCCGTGTGCTGGGTGTCTGATGGGGGTGTGGTACATTGTGTACTGTCAGTGGTGTGCGGTGTGCTGGGTGCCTGATGGGGGTGTGGTACATTGTGTACTGTCAGTGGTGTGCAGTGAGCTGGGTGTCTGATGGGGCTATGGTACATTGTGTACTGTCAGTGGTGTGTGGTGTGCTGGGTGTCTGATGGAGGTGTGGTACATTGTGTACTGTCAGTGGTGTGTGGTGTGCTGGGTGCCTGATGGGGCTGTGCTACATTGTGTACTGTCAGTGGTGTGTGGTGTGCTGGGAGTCTGATGGGCCTGTGGTACATTGTGTACTGTCAGTGGTGTGCGGTGTGCTGGGTGCCTGATGGGGTTGTGGTACATTGTGTACTGTCAGTGGTGTGCGGTGTGCTGGGTGTCTGATGGGGGTGTGGTACATTGTGTACTGTCAGTGGTGTGCGGTGAGCTGGGTGTCTGATGGGGGTGTGGTACATTGTGTACTGTCAGTGGTGTGCGGTGTGCTGGGTGTCTGATTGGGGTGTGGTACATTGTGTACTGTCAGTGGTGTGCGGTGTGCTGGGTATCTGATGGGGGTGTGGTACATTGTGTACTGTCAGTGGTGTGTGGTGTGCTGTGTGTCTGATGGGGTTGTGGTACATTGTGTACTGTCAGTGGTGTTTGGTGTGCTGGGTCTCTGATGGCGCTGTGGTACATTGTGTACTGTCAGTGGTGTGCGGTGAGCTGTTTGCCTGATTGGGTTGTGGTACATTGTGTACTGTCAGTGGTGTGTGGTGCTGAGAGTCTGATGGGGGTGTGGTACATTGTGTACTGTCAGTGGTGTGCGGTGTGCTGGGTGTCTAATGGGGCTGCGGTCCATTGTGTACTGTCAGTGGTGTGTGGTGAGCTGGGTGTGTGATGGGGCTGTGGTACATTGTGTACTGTCAGTGGTGTGCGGTGTGCTGGGTGTCTGATGGGGGTGTGGTACATTGTGTACTGTCAGTGGTGTGCGGTGTGCTGGGTGTGTGATGGGGCTGTGGTACATTGTGTACTGTCAGTGGTGTGCGTTGTGCTGGGTGTCTGATGGGGATGAGGTACATTGTGTACTGTCAGTGGTGTGCAGTGAGCTGGGTGCCTGATGGGGGTGAGGTACATTGTGTACTGTCAGTGGTGTGCGGTGTGCTGGGTGTCTGATGGGACTGTGGTACATTGTGTACTGTCAGTGGTGTGCGGTGTGCTGGGTGCCTGATGGGGCTGTGGTACATTGTGTACTGTCAGTGGTGTGCGGTGTGCTGGGTGCCTGATGGGGGTGTGTAACATTTTGTACTGTCGGTGGTGTGTGGTGTGCTGGGTGTCTGATGGGGGTGTGGTACATTGAGTACTGTCAGTGGTGTGCGGTGGGCTGGGTGTCTGATGGGGGTGTGGTACATTGTGTACTGTCAGTGGCGTGTGGTGTGCTGGGTGCCTGATGGTGGTGTGGTACATTGTGTACCGTCAGTGGTGTGCGGTGTGCTGGGTGCCTGATGGGGGTGTGGTACATTGTGTACTGTCAGTGGTGTGCGGTGTGCTGCGTGTCTGATGGGGGTGTGGTACATTGTGTACTGTCAGTGGTGTGTGGTGTGCTGGTTACCTGATGGGGGTGTGGTACATTGTGTACTGTCAGTGGTGTGTGGTGTGCTGGGTGTCTGATGGGGGTGTGGGACATTGTGTACTGTCAGTGGTGTGTGGTGTGCTGGGTGTCTGATGGGGGTGTGGTACATTGTGTACTGTCAGTGGTGTGCGGCGTGCTGCGTGTCTGATGGGGGTGTGGTACATTGTGTACTGTCAGTGGTGTGTGGTGTGCTGGGTGTCTGATGGGGCTGTGGTACATTGTGTACTTTCAGTGGTGTGCGGTGTGCTGGGTGTCTGATGGGGGTGTGGTACATTGTGTACTGTCAGTGGTGTTCGGTGTGCTGGGTGTCTGATGGGACTGTGGTACATTGTGTACTGTCAGTGGTGTGTGGTGTGCTGGGTGTCTGATGGGTCTCTGGTACATTGTGTACTGTCAGTGGTGTGCGGTGTGCTGGGTGTCTGATGGGGGTGTGGTACATTGTGTACTGTCAGTGGTGTGCGGTGTGCTGGGTGTCTGATGGGGGTGTGGTACATTGTGTACTGTCAGTGGTGTGCGGTGTGCTGGGTGTCTGATGGGACTGTGGTACATTGTGTACTGTCAGTGGTGTGTGGTGTGCTGGGTGTCTGATGGGTCTCTGGCACATTGTGTAATGTCAGTGGTGTGCGGTGTGCTGGGTGTCTGATGGGGGTGTGGTACATTGTGTACTGTCAGTGGTGTGTGGTGTGCTGGGTGTCTGATGGGTCTGTGGTACATTGTGTACTGTCAGTGGTGTGCGGTGTGCTGGGTGTCTGATGGGGGTGTGGTACATTGTGTACTGTCAGTGGTGTGCGGTGTGCTGGGTGTCTGATGGGGGTGTGGTACATTGTGTACTGTCAGCGGTGTGCGGTGTGCTGTGTGCCTGATGGGACTGTGGCACATTGTGTACTGTCAGTGGTGTGCGGTGTGCAGGGTTTCTGATGGGGGTGTCGTACATTGTGTACTGTCAGTGGTGTGCGGTGTGCTGGGTGCCTGATGGGGGTGTGGTACATTGTGTGCTGTCAGTGGTGTGTGGTGTGCTGGGTGTCTTTTGGGGGTGTGGGACATTGTGTACTGTCAGTGGTGTGCGGTGTGCTGGGTGCCTGATGGGGGTGTGGTACATTGTGTACTGTCAGTGGTGTGCGGTGTGCTGGGTCCCTGGTGGGGGTGTGGTACATTGTGTACTCTCAGTGGTATGCTGTGTGTCTGATGGGGTTGTGGTACATTGTGTACTGTCAGTGGTGTGTGGTGTGCTGGGTGTCTGATGGGGGTGTGGTACATTGTGTACTGTCAGTGGTGTGCGGTGAGCTGGGTGTCTGATGGGGCTATGGTACATTGTGTACTGTCAGTGGTGTGTGGTGTGCTGGGTGTCTGATGGAGGTGTGGTACATTGTGTACTGTCAGTGGTGTGTGGTGTGCTGGGTGCCTGATGGGGCTGTGGTACATTGTGTACTGTCAGTGGTGTGTGGTGTGCTGGGTGTCTGATGGGCCTGTGGTACATTGTGTACTGTCAGTGGTGTGCGGTGTGCTGGGTGTCTGATGGGGGTGTGGTACATTTTGTACTGTCAGTGGTGTGCGGTGTGCTGGGTGTCTGATGGGGGTGTGGTACATTGTGTACTGTCAGTGGTGTGCGGTGTGCTGGGTGTCTGATGGGGGTGTGGTACATTGTGTACTGTCAGTGGTGTGCGGTGTGCTGGGTGTCTGATGGGACTGTGGTACATTGTGTACTGTCAGTGGTGTGTGGTGTGCTGGGTGTCTGATGGGTCTCTGGTACATTGTGTACTGTCAGTGGTGTGCGGTGTGCTGGGTGTCTGATGGGGGTGTGGTACATTGTGTACTGTCAGTGGTGTGTGGTGTGCTGGGTGTCTGATGGGGCTGTGGTACATTGTGCACTGTCAGTGGTGTGTGGTATGCTGGGTGTCTGATGGGGCTGTGGTACATTGTGTACTGTCAGTGGTGTGCGGTGTGCTAGGTGTCTGATGGGGGTGTGGTACATTGCGTACAGTCAGTGGTGTGCGGTTCTCTGGGTGTCTGATGGGGGTGTGGTACATTTTGTACTGTCAGTGGTGTGTGGTGTGCTGGGTGCCTGATGGGGCTGTGGTACATTGTGTACTGTCAGTGGTGTGCGGTGTGCTGGGTATCTGATGGGGGTGTGGTACATTGTGTACTGTCAGTGGTGTGCGGTGTGCTGTGTGTCTGATGGGGTTGTGGTACATTGTGTACTGTCAGTGGTGTGTGTTGTGCTGGGTGTCTGATGGGGGTGTGGTACATTGTGTACTGTCAGTGTTGTGCGGTGTGCTGGGTGTCTGATGGGGCTGTGGTACATTGTGTACTGTCAGTGTTGTGCGGTGTGCTGTGTGTCTGATGGGGTTGTGGTACATTGTGTACTGTCAGTGGTGTGTGTTGTGCTGGGTGTCTGATGGGGGTGTGGTACATTGTGTACTGTCAGTGTTGTGCGGTGTGCTGGGTGCCTGATGGGGCTGTGGTACATTGTGTACTGTCAGTGGTGTGTGGTGTGCTGGGTGCCTGATGGGGGTGTGGTACATTGTGTACTGTCAGTGGTGTGTGGTGTGCTGGGTGTCTGATGGGGCTGTGGTACATTGTGTACTGTCAGTGGTGTGTGGTGAGCTGGGTGTCTGATGGGACTGTGGTACATTGTGTACTGTCAGTGGTGTGCGGTGTGCTGGGTGCCTGATTGGGTTGTGGTACATTGTGTACTGTCAGTGGTGTGCGGTGTGCTGGGTGTCTGATGGGTGTGTGGTACATTGTGTACTGTCAGTGGTGTGCGGTGTGCTGGGTGTCTAATGGGGCTGCGGTCCATTGTGTACTGTCAGTGGTGTGCGGTGTGCTGGGTGTCTGATGGGGGTGTGGTACTTTGTGTATTGTCAGTGGTGTGCGGTGTGCTGGGTGTCTGATGGGGGTGTGGTACAATGTGTACTGTCAGTGGTGTGCGGTGTGCTGGGTGTCTGATGGGGGTGTGGTACATTGTGTACTGTCAGTGGTGTGCGGTGTGCTGGGTGCCTGATGGGGGTGTGGTACAGTGTGTACTGTCCGTGGTGTGCGGTGTGCTAGGTGTCTGATGGGGGTGTGGTACATTGTGTACTGTCAGTGGTGTGCGGTGTGCTGGCTGTCTGATGGGGCTGTGGTACATTGTGTACTGTCAGTGGTGTGCGGTGTGCTGGGTGCCTGATGGGGGTGTGGTACGTTGTGTACAGTCAGTGGTGTGTGGTGTGCTCGGTGTCTGATGGGGGTGTGATACATTGTGTACTGTCAGTGGTGTGTGGTGTGCTAGGTGTCTGATGGGGGTGTGGTACATTGTGTACTGTCTGTGGTGTGTGGTGTGCTGGGTGCCTGATGGGGCTGTGGTACATTGTGTACTGTCTGTGGTGTGCGGTGTGCTGGGTGTCTAATGGGGGTGTGGTACATTGTGTACTGTCAGTGGTGTGCGGTGTGCTGAGAGTCTGATGGGGGTGTGGTACATTGTGTACTGTCAGTGGTGTGCGGTGTGCTGGGTGTCTGATGGGGGTGTGGTACATTGTGTACTGTCAGTGGTGTGCGGTGTGCTTTGTGTCTGATGGGGCTGTGGTACATTGTGTACTGTCAGTGGTGTGTGGTGTGCTGGGTGTCTGATGGGGGTGTGGTACATTGTGTACTGTCAGTGGTGTGCGGTGTGCTGGGTGTCTGCTGGGGCTGTGGTACATTGTGTACTGTCAGTGGTGTGTGGTGTGCTGTGTGCCTGATGGGGCTGTGGTACATTGTGTACTGTCAGTGGTGTGCGGTGTGCTGGGTGTCTGATGGGTGTGTGGTACATTGTGTACTGTCAGTGGTGTGCGGTGTGCTGGGTGTCTAATGGGGCTGCGGTCCATTGTGTACTGTCAGTGGTGTGCGGTGTGCTGGGTGTCTGATGGGGGTGTGGTACTTTGTGTATTGTCAGTGGTGTGCGGTGTGCTGGGTGTCTGATGGGGGTGTGGTACAATGTGTACTGTCAGTGGTGTGCGGTGTGCTGGGTGTCTGATGGGGGTGTGGTACATTGTGTACTGTCAGTGGTGTGCGGTGTGCTGGGTGCCTGATGGGGGTGTGGTACAGTGTGTACTGTCCGTGGTGTGCGGTGTGCTAGGTGTCTGATGGGGGTGTGGTACATTGTGTACTGTCAGTGGTGTGCGGTGTGCTGGCTGTCTGATGGGGCTGTGGTACATTGTGTACTGTCAGTGGTGTGCGGTGTGCTGGGTGCCTGATGGGGGTGTGGTACGTTGTGTACAGTCAGTGGTGTGTGGTGTGCTCGGTGTCTGATGGGGGTGTGATACATTGTGTACTGTCAGTGGTGTGTGGTGTGCTAGGTGTCTGATGGGGGTGTGGTACATTGTGTACTGTCTGTGGTGTGTGGTGTGCTGGGTGCCTGATGGGGCTGTGGTACATTGTGTACTGTCTGTGGTGTGCGGTGTGCTGGGTGTCTAATGGGGGTGTGGTACATTGTGTACTGTCAGTGGTGTGCGGTGTGCTGAGAGTCTGATGGGGGTGTGGTACATTGTGTACTGTCAGTGGTGTGCGGTGTGCTGGGTGTCTGATGGGGGTGTGGTACATTGTGTACTGTCAGTGGTGTGCGGTGTGCTTTGTGTCTGATGGGGCTGTGGTACATTGTGTACTGTCAGTGGTGTGTGGTGTGCTGGGTGTCTGATGGGGGTGTGGTACATTGTGTACTGTCAGTGGTGTGCGGTGTGCTGGGTGTCTGATGGGGGTGTGGTACATTGTGTACTGTCAGTGGTGTGTGGTGTGCTGGGTGCCTGATGGGGGTGTGGTACATTGTGTACTGTCAGTGGTGTGCGGTGTGCTGGGTGTCTGATGGGGGTGTGGTACATTGTGTACTGTCATTGGTGTGCGGTATGCTGGGTGTCTGATGGGACTGTGGTACTTTGAGTACTGTCAGTGGTGTGCGGTGTGCTGGGTGCCTGATGGGGCTGTGGTACATTGTGTACTGTCTGTGGTGTGCGCTGTGCTGGGTGTCTAATGGGGGTGTGGTACATTGTGTACTGTCAGTGGTGTGCGGTGTGCTGAGAGTCTGATGGGGGTGTGGTACATTGTGTACTGTCAGTGGTGTGCGGTGTGCTGGGTGTCTGATGGGGGTGTGGTACATTGTGTACTGTCAGTGGTGTGCGGTGTGCTTTGTGTCTGATGGGGATGTGGTACATTGTGTACTGTCAGTGGTGTGTGGTGTGCTGGGTGTCTGATGGGGGTGTGGTACATTGTGTACTGTCAGTGGTGTGCGGTGTGCTGGGTGTCTGATGGGGCTGTGGTACATTGTGTACTGTCAGTGGTGTGCGTTGTGCTGGGTGTCTGATGGGGGTGTGGTACATTGTGTACAGTCAGTGGTGTGCGGTGTGCTGGGTGTCTGATGGGACTGTTGTACATTGTGTACTGTCAGTGGTGTGTGGTGTGCTGGGTGTCTGATGGGTCTCTGGTACATTGTGTACTGTCAGTGGTGTGCGGTGTGCTGGGTGTCTGATGGGGGTGTGGTAAATTGTGTACTGTCAGTGGTGTGTGGTGTGCTGGGTGTCTGATGGGTCTGTGGTACATTGTGTACTGTCAGTGGTGTGCGGTGTGCTGGGTGTCTGATGGGGGTGTGGTACATTGTGTACTGTCAGCGGTGTGCGGTGTGCTGTGTGCCTGATGGGATTGTGGCACATTGTGTACTGTCAGTGGTGTGCGGTGTGCAGGGTTTCTGATGGGGGTGTTGTACATTGTGTACTGTCAGTGGTGTGCGGTGTGCTGGGTGCCTGATGGGGGTGTGGTACATTGTGTACTGTCAGTGGTGTGCGGTGTGCTGGGTGTCTTTTGGGGGTGTGGGACATTGTGTACTGTCAGTGGTGTGCGGTGTGCTGGGTGCCTGATGGGGGTGTGGTACATTGTGTACTGTCAGTGGTGTGCGGTGTGCTGGGTCCCTGGTGGGGGTGTGGTACATTGTGTACTGTCAGTGGTATCCTGTGTGTCTGATGGGGTTGTGGTACATTGTGTACTGTCAGTGGTGTGCAGTGTGCTGGGTGTCTGATGGGGTTGTGGTACATTGTGTACTGTCAGTGGTGTGCGGTGTGCTGGGTGTCTGATGGGGCTGTGGTACATTGTGTACTGTCAGTGGTGTGCGGTGAGCTGGGTGCCTGATGGGGATGTGGTACATTGTGTACTGTCAGTGGTGTGCGGTGTGCTGGGTGTCTAATGGGGCTGCGGTACATTGTGTAATGTCAGTGGTGTTTGGTGTGCTGGGTGTCTGATGGGGTTGTGGTACATTGTGTACTGTCAGTGGTGTGTGGTGTGCTGGGTGTCTGATGGGGCTGTGGTACATTGTGTACTGTCAGTGGTGTGCGGTGAGCTGGGTGCCTGATGGGGATGTGGTACATTGTGTACTGTCAGTGGTGTGCGGTGTGCTGGGTGTCTGATGGGGGTGTGGTACATTGTGTACTGTCAGTGGTGTGCGGTGTGCTGGGTGTGTGATGGCGCTGTGGTACATTGTGTACTGTCAGTGGTGTGCGGTGTGCTGGGTGTCTGATGGGGGTGTGGTACATTGTGTACTGTCAGTGGTGTGCGGTGAGCTGGGTGCCTGATGGGGGTGAGGTACATTGTGTACTGTCAGTGGTGTGCGGTGTGCTGGGTGTCTGATGGGGGTGTGGTACATTGTGTACTGTCAGTGGTGTGCGGTGTGCTGGGTGTCTGATGGGACTGTGGTACATTGTGTACTGTCATTGGTGTGCGGTGTGCTGGGTGTCTGATGGGGGTGTGGTACATTGTGTACTGTCAGTGGTGTGCGGTGTGCTCGGTGCCTGATGGGGGTGAGGTACATTGTGTACTGTCAGTGGTGTGCGGTGTGCTGGGTGTCTGATGGGGGTGTGGTACATTGTGTACTGTCAGTGGTGTGCGGTGTGCTGGGTGTCTGATGGGGGTATGGTACATTGTGTACTGTCAGTGGTGTGCGGTGTGCTGGGTGTCTGATGGGGGTGTGGTGCATTGTGTACTGTCAGTGGTGTGCGGGGTGCTGGGTGTCTGATGGGGATTATGTACATTGTTTACTGTCAGTGGTGTGCGGTGAGCTGGGTGCCTGATGGGGGTGTGGTACATTGTGTACTGTCAGTGGTGTGTGGTGTGCTGTGTGTCTGATGGGGCTGTGGTACATTGTGTACTGTCAGTGGTGTGCGGTGTGCTCGGTGCCTGATGGGGGTGTGGTACATTGTGTACTGTCAGTGGTGTGTGGCGTGCTGGGTGCCTGATGGGGGTGTGGTACATTGTGTACTGTCAGTGGTGTGCGGTGTGCTGGGTGCCTGATGGGGGTGTGGTACATTGTGTACTGTCAGTGGTGAGCGGTGTGCTGGGTGTCTAATGGGGCTGCGGTACATTGTGTACTGTCAGTGGTGTGCGGTGTGCTGGGTGTGTGATGGCGCTGTGGTACATTGTGTACTGTCAGTGGTGTGCGGTGTGCTGGGTGTCTGATGGGGATGAGGTATATTGTGTACTGTCAGTGGTGTGCGGTGACCTGGGTGCCTGATGGGGGTGAGGTACATTGTGTACTGTCAGTGGTGTGCGGTGTGCTGGGTGTCTGATGGGACTGTGGTACATTGTGTACTGTCAGTGGTGTGCGGTGTGCTGGGTGCCTGATGGGGGTGTGGTACATTGTGTACTGTCAGTGGTGTGCGGTGTGCTGGGTGTCTGATGGGGCTGTGGTACATTGTGTACTGTCAGTGGTGTGCGGTGTGCTGGGTGTCTGATGGGACTGTGGTACATTGTGTACTGTCAGTGGTGTGTGGTGAGCTGGGTGTCTGATGGGGCTATGGTACATTGTGTACTGTAAGTGGTGTGTGGTGTGCTGGGTGCCTGATGGGGGTGTGGTACATTGTGTACTGTCAGTGGTGTGCCGTGTGCTGGGTGTCTGATGGGGGTGTGGTACATTGTGTACTGTCAGTGGTGTGTGGTGTGCTGGGAGTCTGATGGGCCTGTGGTACATTGTGTATTGTCAGTGGTGTGCGGTGTGCTGGGTGTCTGATGGGGGTGTGGTACATTGTGTACTGTCAGTGGTGTGTGGTGTGCTGGGTGTCTGATGGGGGTGTGGTACATTGTGTACTGTCAGTGGTGTGCGGTGTGCTGGGTGTCTGATGGGGGTGTGGTACATTGTGTACTGTCAGTGGTGTGCGGTGTGCTGCTTGCCTGATGGGGGTGTGGTACATTGTGTACTGTCAGTGGTGTGCGGTGTGCTGGGTGTCTGATGGGGCTGTGGTACATTGTGTACTGTCAGTGGTGTGCGGTTCTCTGGGTGTCTGATGGGGCTGTGGTACATTGTGTACTGTCAGTGGTGTGCGGTGTGCTGGGTGTCTGATGGGGGTGTGGTACATTGTGTACTGTCAGTGGTGTGTGGTGTGCTGGGTGTCTGATGGGGCTGTGGTACATTGTGTACTGTCAGTGGTGTGCGGTGTGCTGTATGTCTGATGGGGTTGTGGTACATTGTGTACTGTCAGTGGTGTGTGGTGTGCTGGGTGTCTGATGGGGCTGTGGTACATTGTGTACTGTCAGTGGTGTGCGGTGAGCTGGGTGCCTGATTGGGTTGTGGTACATTGTGTACTGTCAGTGGTGTGCGGTGTGCTGGGTGTCTAATGGGGCTGCGGTCCATTGTGTACTGTCAGTGGTGTGTGGTGTGCTGGGTGTCTGATGGGGGTGTTGTACATTGTGTACTGTCAGTGGTGTGCGGTGAGCTGGGTGCCTGATTGGGTTGTGGTACATTGTGTACTGTCAGTGGTGTGCGGTGTGCTGGGTGTCTAATGGGGCTGCGGTCCATTGTGTACTGTCAGTGGTGTGTGGTGTGCTGGGTGTCTGATGGGGATGAGATACATTGTGTACTGTCAGTGGTGTGCAGTGAGCTGGGTGCCTGATGGGGGTGAGGTACATTGTGTACTGTGAGTGGTGTGCGGTGTGCTGGGTGTCTGATGGGACTGTGGTACATTGTGTACTGTCAGTGGTGTGCGGTGTGCTGGGTGCCTGATGGGGCTGTGGTACATTGTGTACTGTCAGTGGTGTGCGGTGTGCTGGGTGCCTGATGGGGGTGTGGTACATTGTGTACTGTCAGTGGTGCGCGGTGTGCTGTGTGTCTGATGGGGGTGTGGTACATTGTGTACTGTCAGTGGTGTGTGGTGTACTGGGTGCCTGATGGGGGTGTGGTACATTGTGTACTGTCAGTGGTGTGCGGTGTGCTGGCTGTCTGATGGGGGTGTGGTACATTGAGTACTGTCAGTGGTGTGCGGTGTGCTGGGTGTCTGATGGGGGTGTGGTACATTGTGTACTGTCAGTGGTGAGCGGTGTGCTGGGTGCCTGATGGGGCAGTGGTACCTTGTGTACTGTCAGTTGCGTGTGGTGTGCTGGGTGCCTGATAGTGGTGTGGTACATTGTGTACTGTCAGTGATGTGTGGTGTGCTTTGTGCCTGATGGGGGTGTCGTACATTGTGTACTGTCAGTCGTGTGCAGTGTGCTGGGTGTCTGATGGGGGTGTGGTACATTGTGTACTGTCAGTGGTGTGCGGTGTGCTGGGTGTCTGATGGGGGTGTGGTACATTGTGTACTGTCAGTGGTGTGCGGTGTGCTGGGTGCCTGAAGGGGTGTGGTACAGTGTGTACTGTCCGTGGTGTGTGGTGTGCTGGCTGTCTGATGGGGCTGTGGTACATTGTGTACTGTCAGTGGTGTGTGGTGTGCTGGGTGTCTGATGGGGGTGTGGTCCATTGTGTACTGTCAGTGGTGTGCGGTGTGATGGGTGCCTGATGGGGGTGTGGTACATTGTGTACAGTCAGTGGTGTGTGGTGTGCTCGGTGTCTGATGGGGGTGTGATACATTGTGTACTGTCAGTGGTGTGTGGTGTGCTAGGTGTCTGATGGGGGTGTGGTACATTGTGTACTGTCTGTGGTGTGTGCTGTGCTGGGTGCCTGATGGGGCTGTGGTACATTGTGTACTGTCTGTGGTGTGCGGTGTGCTGGGTGTCTAATGGGGGTGTGGTACATTGTGTACTGTCAGTGGTGTGCGGTGTGCTGAGAGTCTGATGGGGGTGTGGTACATTGTGTACTGTCAGTGGTGTGCGGTGTGCTGGGTGTCTGATGGGGGTGTAGTATATTGTGTACTGACAGTGGTGTGCGGTGTGCTTTGTGTCTGATGGGGATGTGGTACATTGTGCACTGTCAGTGGTGTGTGGTGTGCTGGGTGTCTGATGGGGGTGTGGTACATTGTGTACTGTCAGTGGTGTGCGGTGTGCTGGGTGTCTGATGGGGCTGTGGTACATTGTGTACTGTCAGTGGTGTGTGGTGTGCTGTGTGACTGATGGGGCTGTGGTACATTGTGCACTGTCAGTGGTGTGCGGTGTGCTGGGTGTCTGATGGGGGTGTGGTACATTGTGTACTGTCATTGGTGTGCGGTATGCTGGGTGTCTGATGGGGGTGTGGTACATTGTGTACTGTCAGTGGTGTGTGGTGTGCTGGGTGTCTGATGGGACTGTGGTACTTTGAGAACTGTCAGTGGTGTGCGGTGTGCTGGGTGCCTGATGGGGCTGTGGTACATTGTGTACTGTCTGTGGTGTGCGCTGTGCTGGGTGTCTAATGGGGGTGTGGTACATTGTGTACTGTCAGTGGTGTGCGGTGTGCTGAGAGTCTGATGGGGGTGTGGTACATTGTGTACTGTCAGTGGTGTGCGGTGTGCTGGGTGTCTGATGGGGGTGTGGTACATTGTGTACTGTCAGTGGTGTGCGGTGTGCTTTGTGTCTGATGGGGATGTGGTACATTGTGTACTGTCAGTGGTGTGTGGTGTGCTGGGTGTCTGATGGGGGTGTGGTACATTGTGTACTGTCAGTGGTGTGCGGTGTGCTGGGTGTCTGATGGGGCTGTGGTACATTGTGTACAGTCAGTGGTGTGCGGTGTGCTGGGTGTCTGATGGGGCTGTGGTACATTGTGTACTGTCAGTGGTGTGTGGTGTGCTGTGTGCCTGATGGGGCTGTGGTACATTGTGTACAGTCAGTGGTGTGCGGTGTGCTGGGTGTCTGATGGGGGTGTGGTACATTGTGTACTGTCAGTGGTGTGCGGTGTGCTGGGTGTCTGATGGGGCTGTGGTACATTGTGTACTGTCAGTGGTGTGCGGTGTGCTGGGTGTCTGATGGGGGTGTGGTACATTGTGTACTGTCATTGGTGTGCGGTATGCTGGGTACCTGATGGGGGTGCGGTACATTGTGTACTGTCAGTGGTGTGCGGTGTGCTGGGTGTCTGATGGGGCTGTGGTACATTGTGTACTGTCAGTGGTGTGCGGTGTGCTGGGTGTCTGATGGGGGTGTGGTACATTGTGTACTGTCATTGGTGTGCGGTGTGCTGGGTGTCTGATGGGGGTGTGGTACATTGTGTACTGTCATTGGTGTGCGGTGTGCTGGGTGTCTGATGGGGGTGTGGTACATTGTGTACAGTCAGTGGTGTGTGGTGTGCTGGGTGTCTGATGGGGGTGTGGCACATTGTGTACTGTCAGTGGTGTGCGGTGTGCTAGGTGTCTGATGGAGGTGTGGTACATTGCGTACTGTCAGTGGTGTGCGGTTCTCTGGGTGTCTGATGGGGCTGTGGTACATTGTGTACTGTCAGTGGTGTGCGGTGTGCTGGGTGTCTGATGGGGGTGTGGTACATTGTGTACTGTCAGTGGTGTGTGGTGTGCTGGGTGTCTGATGGGGCTGTGGTACATTGTGTACTGTCAGTGGTGTGCGGTGTGCTGTATGTCTGATGGGGTTGTGGTACATTGTGTACTGTCAGTGGTGTGTGGTGTGCTGGGTGTCTGATGGGGCTGTGGTACATTGTGTACTGTCAGTGGTGTGCGGTGAGCTGGGTGCCTGATTGGGTTGTGGTACATTGTGTACTGTCAGTGGTGTGCGGTGTGCTGGGTGTCTAATGGGGCTGCGGTCCATTGTGTACTGTCAGTGGTGTGTGGTGTGCTGGGTGTCTGATGGGGGTGTTGTACATTGTGTACTGTCAGTGGTGTGCGGTGAGCTGGGTGCCTGATTGGGTTGTGGTACATTGTGTACTGTCAGTGGTGTGCGGTGTGCTGGGTGTCTAATGGGGCTGCGGTCCATTGTGTACTGTCAGTGGTGTGTGGTGTGCTGGGTGTCTGATGGGGATGAGATACATTGTGTACTGTCAGTGGTGTGCAGTGAGCTGGGTGCCTGATGGGGGTGAGGTACATTGTGTACTGTGAGTGGTGTGCGGTGTGCTGGGTGTCTGATGGGACTGTGGTACATTGTGTACTGTCAGTGGTGTGCGGTGTGCTGGGTGCCTGATGGGGCTGTGGTACATTGTGTACTGTCAGTGGTGTGCGGTGTGCTGGGTGCCTGATGGGGGTGTGGTACATTGTGTACTGTCAGTGGTGCGCGGTGTGCTGTGTGTCTGATGGGGGTGTGGTACATTGTGTACTGTCAGTGGTGTGTGGTGTACTGGGTGCCTGATGGGGGTGTGGTACATTGTGTACTGTCAGTGGTGTGCGGTGTGCTGGCTGTCTGATGGGGGTGTGGTACATTGAGTACTGTCAGTGGTGTGCGGTGTGCTGGGTGTCTGATGGGGGTGTGGTACATTGTGTACTGTCAGTGGTGAGCGGTGTGCTGGGTGCCTGATGGGGCAGTGGTACCTTGTGTACTGTCAGTTGCGTGTGGTGTGCTGGGTGCCTGATAGTGGTGTGGTACATTGTGTACTGTCAGTGATGTGTGGTGTGCTTTGTGCCTGATGGGGGTGTCGTACATTGTGTACTGTCAGTCGTGTGCAGTGTGCTGGGTGTCTGATGGGGGTGTGGTACATTGTGTACTGTCAGTGGTGTGCGGTGTGCTGGGTGTCTGATGGGGGTGTGGTACATTGTGTACTGTCAGTGGTGTGCGGTGTGCTGGGTGCCTGAAGGGGTGTGGTACAGTGTGTACTGTCCGTGGTGTGTGGTGTGCTGGCTGTCTGATGGGGCTGTGGTACATTGTGTACTGTCAGTGGTGTGTGGTGTGCTGGGTGTCTGATGGGGGTGTGGTCCATTGTGTACTGTCAGTGGTGTGCGGTGTGATGGGTGCCTGATGGGGGTGTGGTACATTGTGTACAGTCAGTGGTGTGTGGTGTGCTCGGTGTCTGATGGGGGTGTGATACATTGTGTACTGTCAGTGGTGTGTGGTGTGCTAGGTGTCTGATGGGGGTGTGGTACATTGTGTACTGTCTGTGGTGTGTGCTGTGCTGGGTGCCTGATGGGGCTGTGGTACATTGTGTACTGTCTGTGGTGTGCGGTGTGCTGGGTGTCTAATGGGGGTGTGGTACATTGTGTACTGTCAGTGGTGTGCGGTGTGCTGAGAGTCTGATGGGGGTGTGGTACATTGTGTACTGTCAGTGGTGTGCGGTGTGCTGGGTGTCTGATGGGGGTGTAGTATATTGTGTACTGACAGTGGTGTGCGGTGTGCTTTGTGTCTGATGGGGATGTGGTACATTGTGCACTGTCAGTGGTGTGTGGTGTGCTGGGTGTCTGATGGGGGTGTGGTACATTGTGTACTGTCAGTGGTGTGCGGTGTGCTGGGTGTCTGATGGGGCTGTGGTACATTGTGTACTGTCAGTGGTGTGTGGTGTGCTGTGTGACTGATGGGGCTGTGGTACATTGTGCACTGTCAGTGGTGTGCGGTGTGCTGGGTGTCTGATGGGGGTGTGGTACATTGTGTACTGTCATTGGTGTGCGGTATGCTGGGTGTCTGATGGGGGTGTGGTACATTGTGTACTGTCAGTGGTGTGTGGTGTGCTGGGTGTCTGATGGGACTGTGGTACTTTGAGAACTGTCAGTGGTGTGCGGTGTGCTGGGTGCCTGATGGGGCTGTGGTACATTGTGTACTGTCTGTGGTGTGCGCTGTGCTGGGTGTCTAATGGGGGTGTGGTACATTGTGTACTGTCAGTGGTGTGCGGTGTGCTGAGAGTCTGATGGGGGTGTGGTACATTGTGTACTGTCAGTGGTGTGCGGTGTGCTGGGTGTCTGATGGGGGTGTGGTACATTGTGTACTGTCAGTGGTGTGCGGTGTGCTTTGTGTCTGATGGGGATGTGGTACATTGTGTACTGTCAGTGGTGTGTCGTGTGCTGGGTGTCTGATGGGGGTGTGGTACATTGTGTACTGTCAGTGGTGTGCGGTGTGCTGGGTGTCTGATGGGGCTGTGGTACATTGTGTACAGTCAGTGGTGTGCGGTGTGCTGGGTGTCTGATGGGGCTGTGGTACATTGTGTACTGTCAGTGGTGTGTGGTGTGCTGTGTGCCTGATGGGGCTGTGGTACATTGTGTACAGTCAGTGGTGTGCGGTGTGCTGGGTGTCTGATGGGGGTGTGGTACATTGTGTACTGTCAGTGGTGTGCGGTGTGCTGGGTGTCTGATGGGGCTGTGGTACATTGTGTACTGTCAGTGGTGTGCGGTGTGCTGGGTGTCTGATGGGGGTGTGGTACATTGTGTACTGTCATTGGTGTGCGGTATGCTGGGTACCTGATGGGGGTGCGGTACATTGTGTACTGTCAGTGGTGTGTGGTGTGCTGGGTGCCTGATGGGGGTGTGGTACATTGTGTACTGTCAGTGGTGTGCGGTGTGCTGGGTGTCTGATGGGGCTGTGGTACATTGTGTACTGTCAGTGGTGTGCGGTGTGCTGGGTGTCTGATGGGGGTGTGGTACATTGTGTACAGTCAGTGGTGTGTGGTGTGCTGGGTGCCTGATGGGGGTGTGGTACATTGTGTACTGTCAGTGGTGTGCGGTGTGCTGGGTGCCTGATGGGGGTGTGGTACATTGTGTACTGTCAGTGGTGTGCGGTGAGCTGGGTGTCTGATGGGGCTGTGGTACATTGTGGACTGTCAGTGGTGTGCGGTGTTCTGGGTGTCTGATGGGGGTGAGGTACATTGTGTACTGTCAGTGGTGTGTGGTGTGCTGTGTGCCTGATGGGGGTGTGGTACATTGTGTACAGTCAGTGGTGTGTGGTGTGCTGGGTGCCTGATGGGGGTGTGGTACATTGTGTACTGTCAGTGGTGTGTGGTGTGCTGGGTGTCTGATGGGACTGTGGTACTTTGAGTACTGTCAGTGGTGTGCGGTGTGCTGGGTGCCTGATGGGGGTGTGGTACATTGTGTACTGTCAGTGGTGTGCGGTGTGCTGGGTGACTGATGGGGGTGTGGTACATTGTGAAATGTCAGTGGTGTGCGGTGTGCTGGGTGTCTGATGGGGGTGTGGTACATTGTGTACTGTCAGTGGTGTGCGGTGTGCTGGGTGCCTGATGGGGCTGTGGTACATTGTGTACTGTCAGTGGTGTGCGGTGTGCTGGGTGCCTGATGGGGGTGTGGTACATTGTGTACTGTCAGTGGTATGTGGTGTGCTGGGTGTCTGATGGGGGTGTGGTACATTTTGTACTGTCAGTGGTGTACGGTGAGCTGGGTGTCTGATGGGGCTGTGGCACATTGTGTACTGTCAGTGGTGTGCAGTGTGCTGGGTGCCTAATGGGGGTGTGGTACATTGTGTACTGTCATTGGTGTGCGGTGTGCTGGGTGTCTGATGGGACGGTGGTACATTGTGTACTGTCAGTGGCGTGTGGTGTGCTGGGTGTCTGATGAGGGTGTGGTACATTGTGTACTGTCAGTGGTGTGCGGTGTGCTGGGTGCCTGATGGGGGTGTGGTACACTGTGTACTGTCAGTGGTGTGCGGTGTGCTGGGTGCCTGATGGGTCTGTGGTACATTGTGTACTGTCAGTGGTGTGTGGTGTGCTGGGTGTCTGATGGGGGTGTGGTACATTGTGTACTGTCACTGGTGTGCGGTGTGCTGGTTGTCTGATGGGAGTGTGGTACATTGTGTACTGTCAGTGGTGTGTGGTATGCTGGGTGTCTGATGGGGGTGTGGTACATTGTGTACTGTCAGTGGTGTGTGGTGCGCTGGGTGTCTGATGGGGCTGTGGTACATTGTGCACTGTCAGTGGTGTGTGGTGTGCTGGGTGTCTGATGGGGCGGTGGTACATTGTGTACTGTCAGTGGTGTGTGGTGTGCTGTGTGTCTGATGGGTGTGGTACATTGTGCACTGTCAGTGGTGTGCGGTGTGCTGGGTGCCTGATGGGGGTGTGGTACATTGTGTACTGTCAGTGGTGTGTGGTGTGCTGGGTGTCTGATGGGGCTGTGGTACATTGTGTACTGTCAGTGGTGTGCGGTGTGCTGGGTGCCTGATGGGAGTGTGGTACATTGTGTACTGTCAGTGGTGTGCGGTGTGCTGGGTGTCTGATGGGGGTGTGGTACATTGTGTACTGTCAGTGCTGTGCGGTGTGCTGGGTGTCTGATGGGGCTGTGGTACATTGTATACTGTCAGTGGTGTGTGGTGTGCTGGGTGTCTGATGGGGGTGTGGTACATTGTATACTGTCAGTGGTGTGTGGTGTGCTGGGTGTCTGATGGGGGTGTGGTACATTGTGTACTGTCAGTGGTGTGTGGTGTGCTGGGTGTCTGATGGGGGTGTGGTACATTGTGTACTGTCAGTGGTGTGTGGTGTGCTGGGTGTCTGATGAGGGTGGGGTACATTGTGTACTGTCAGTGGTGTGCGGTGTGCTGGGTGTCTGATGGGGGTCTGGTACTTTGTGTACTGTCAGTGGTGTGCGGTGTGCTGGGTGTCTGATGGGGGTGTGGTACATTGTGTACTGTCAGTGGTGTGCGGTGAGCTGGGTGTCTGATGGGGGTGTGGTACATTGTGTACTGTCAGTGGTGTGTGGTGTGCTGGGTGTCTGATGGGGGTGTGGTACATTGTGTACTGTCAGTGGTGTGCGGTGTGCTGGGTGTCTGCTGGGGCTGTGGTACATTGTGTACTGTCAGTGGTGTGTGGTGTGCTGTGTGCCTGATGGGGCTGTGGTACATTGTGTACAGTCAGTGGTGTGTGGTGTGCTGGGTGCCTGATGGGGGTGTGGTACATTGTGTACTGTCAGTGGTGTGCGGTGTGCTGGGTGTCTGATGGGGGTGTGGTACATTGTGTACTGTCATTGGTGTGCGGTGTGCTGGGTGTCTGATGGGACTGTGGTACTTTGAGTACTGTCAGTGGTGTGCGGTGTGCTGGGTGCCTGATGGGGCTGTGATACATTGTGTACTGTCTGTGGTGTGCGCTGTGCTGGGTGTCTAATGGGGGTGTGGTACATTGTGTACTGTCAGTGGTGTGCGGTGTGCTTTGTGTCTGATGGGGATGTGGTACATTGTGTAATGTCAGTGGTGTGTGGTGTGCTGGGTGTCTGATGGGGGTGTGGTACATTGTGTACTGTCAGTGGTGTGCAGTGTGCTGGGTGTCTGATGGTGCTGTGGTACATTGTGTACTGTCAGTGGTGTGCGGTGTGCTGGGTGCCTGATGGGGGTGTGGTACATTGTGTACTGTCAGTGGTGTGCGGTGTGCTGGGTCCCTGATGGGGGTGTGGTATATTGTGTACTGTCAGTGGTGTGCGGTGTGCTGGGTGCCTGATTGGGGTGTGGTACATTGTGTACTGTCATTGGTGTGCGGTATGCTGGGTACCTGATGGGGGTGTGGTACATTGTGTACTGTCAGTGGTGTGTGGTGTGCTGGGTGTCTGATGGGACTGTGGTACTTTGAGTAATGTCAGTGGTGTGCGGTGTTCTGGGTGTCTGATGGGGGTGAGGTACATTGTGTACTGTCAGTGGTGTGTGGTGTGCTGTGTGCCTGATGGGGGTGTGGTACATTGTGTACTGTCAGTGGTGTGCGGTGTGCTGGGTGTCTGATGAGGATGTGGTACATTGTGTACTGTCAGTGGTGTGCGGTAGGCTGGGTGTCTGATGGGGGTGTGGTACATTGTGTACTGTCAGTGGTGTGCGGTGTTCTGGGTGTCTGATGGGGGTGAGGTACATTGTGTACTGTCAGTGGTGTGCGGTGTGCTTGGTGTCTGATGGGGGTGTTGTACATTGTGTACTGTCAGTGGTGTACGGTGTGCTGCGTGTCTGATGGGGGTGTGGTACATTGTGTACTGTCAGTGGTGTGCGGTGTGCTGGGTGTCTGATGGGGGTGTGGTACATTGTGTACTGTCAGTGGTGTGCTGGGTCTCTGATGGGGGTGTGGTACATTGTGAAATGTCAGTGGTGTGCGGTGCGCAGGGTGCCTGATGGGGGTGTGGTACATTGTGTACTGTCAGTAGTGTGCGGTGTGCTGGGTGCCTGATGGGTCTGTGGTACATTGTGTACTGTCAGTGGTGTGTGGTGTGCTGGGTGTCTGATGGGGGTGTGGTACATTGTGTACTGTCAGTGGTGTGCGGTGTGCTGGTTGTCTGATGGGGGTGTGGTACATTGTGTACTGTCAGTGGTGTGTGGTGTGCTGGGTGCCTGATGGGGGTGTGGTACATTGTGTACTGTCAGTGGTGTGCGGTGTGCTGGGTGCCTGATGGGGGTGTGGTACATTGTGTACTGTCAGTGGTGTGTGGTGTGCTGGGTGCCTGATGGGGGTGTGGTACATTGTGTACTGTCAGTGGTGTGTGGTGTGCTGGGTGTCTGATGGGGGTGTGGTACATTGTGTACTGTCAGTGGTGTGTGGTGTGCTGTGTGTCTGATGGGGGTGTGGTACATTGTGTACTGTCAGTTGTGTGCGGTGTGCTGGGTGTCTGATGAGGGTGGGGTACATTGTGTACTGTCAGTGGTGTGCGGTGACCATTGTGCCTGATGGGTCTGTGGTACATTGTGTACTGTCAGTGGTGTGCGGTGTGCTGGGTGTCTGATGGGGCTGTGGTACATTGTGTCCTGTCAGTGGTGTGTGGTGTGCTGGGTGCCTGATGGGGGTGAGGTACATTGTGTACTGTCAGTGGTGTTGGTGTGCTGGGTGCCTGATGGGGGTTTGGTACATTGTGTACTGTCAGTGGTGCGCGGTGTGCTGGGTGCCTGATGGGGTTGTGGTACATTGTGTACTGTCAGAGGTGTGCGGTGTGCTGGGTGTCTGATGGGGGTGTGGTACATTGTGTACTGTCAGTGGTGCGCGGTGTGCTGGGTGCCTGATGGGGTTGTGGTACATTGTGTACTGTCAGAGGTGTGCGGTGTGCTGGGTGTCTGATGGGGGTGTGGTACATTGTGTACTGTCAGTGGTGTGCGGTGTGCTGGCTGCCTGATGGGGGTGTGGTACATTGTGTACTGTCAGTAGTGTGTGGTGTGCTGGGTGTCTGATGGGGGTGTGGTACATTGTGTACTGTTAGTGGTGTGCGGTGTGCTGGGTGCCTGATGGGTGTGTGGTACATTGTCTACTGTCAGTGGTGTGTGGTGTGCTGGGTGTCTGATGGGGGTGTGGTACATTGTGTACTGTCAGTGGTGTGCGGTGTGCTGGGTGCCTGATGGGGCTGCGGTACATTGTGTCCTGTCAGTGGTGTGCGGTGTGCTGGGTGTCTGATGGGGGTGTGGTACATTGTGTACTGTCAGTTGTGTGCGGTGTGCTGGGTGTGTGATGGGGGTGTGGTACATTGTGTACTGTCAGTGGTGTGCGGTGTGCTGGGTGCCTGATGGGGGTGAGGTACATTGTGTACTGTCAGTGGTGTGGGTGTGCTGGGTGCCTGATGGGGGTGTGGTACATTGTGTACTGTCAGTGGTGTGGGTGTGCTGGGTGCCTGATGGGGGTTTGGTACATTGTGTACTGTCAGTGGTGCGCGGTGTGCTGGGTGCCTGATGGGGATGTGGTACATTGTGTACTGTCAGAGGTGTGCGGTGTGCTGGGTGTCTGATGGGGGTGTGGTACATTGTGTACTGTCAGTGGTGTGCGGTGTGCTGGGTGCCTGATGGGGGTGTGGTACATTGTGTACTGTCAGTAGTGTGTGGTGTGCTGGGTGTCTGATGGGGGTGTGGTACATTGTGTACTGTCAGTGGTGTGCGGTATGCTGGGTGCCTGATGGGGCTGCGGTACATTGTGTCCTGTCAGTGGTGTGCGGTGTGCTGGGTGTCTGATGGGGGTGTGGTACATTGTGTACTGTCAGTGGTGTGCGGTGTGCTGGGTGCCTGATGGGGCTGTGGTACATTGCGTACTGTCAGTGGTGTGGGTGTGCTGGGTGCCTGATGGGGGTGTGGTACATTGTGTACTGTCAGTGGTGCGCGATGTGCTGGGTGCCTGATGGGGTTGTGGTACATTGTGTACTGTCAGAGGTGTGCGGTGTGCTGGGTGTCTGATGGGGGTGTGGTACATTGTGTACTGTCAGTGGTGTGCGGTGTGCTGGGTGCCTGATGGGGGTGTGGTACATTGTGTACTGTCAGTAGTGTGTGGTGTGCTGGGTGTCTGATGGGGGTGTGGTACATTGTGTAATGTCAGTGGTGTGCGGTGTGCTGGGTGCCTGATGGGTGTGTGGTACATTGTGTACTGTCAGTGGTGTGCGGTATGCTGGGTGCCTGATGGGGCTGCGGTACATTGTGTCCTGTCAGTGGTGTGCGGTGTGCTGGGTGTCTGATGGGGGTGTGGTACATTGTGTACTGTCAGTTGTGTGCGGTGTGCTGGGAATCTGATGGGGGTGTGGTACATTGTGTACTGTCAGTGGTGTGCGGTGTGCTGGGTGTCTGATGGGGGTGTGGTACATTGTGTACTGTCAGTGGTGTGCGGTGTGCTGGGTGCCTGATGGGTGTGTGGTACATTGTGTACTGTCAGTGGTGTGCGGTATGCTGGGTGCCTGATGGGGCTGCGGTACATTGTGTCCTGTCAGTGGTGTGCGGTGTGCTGGGTGTCTGATGGGGGTGTGGTACATTGTGTACTGTCAGTTGTGTGCGGTGTGCTGGGTGTCTGATGGGGGTGTGGTACATTGTGTACTGTCAGTGGTGTGCGGTGTGCTGGGTGTCTGATGGGGGTGTGGTATATTGTGTACTGTCAGTGGTGTGCGGTGTGCTGGTTGTCTGATGGGGGTGTGGTACATTGTGTACTGTCAGTGGTGTGTGGTGTGCTGGGTGCCTGATGGGGGTGTGGTACATTGTGTACTGTCAGTGGTGTGCGGTGTGCTGGGTGACTGATGGGGGTGTGGTACATTGTGTACTGTCAGTGGTGTGTGGTGTGCTGGGTGCCTGATGGGGGTGTGGTACATTGTGTACTGTCAGTGGTGTGTGGTGTCCTGGGTGTCTGATGGGGGTGTGGTACATTGTGTACTGTCAGTGGTGTGTGGTGTGCAGTGTGTCTGATGGGGGTGTGGTACATTGTGTACTGTCAGTGGTGTGTGGTGTGCTGGGTGGCTGATGTGGGTGTGACACATTGTGTACTGTCAGTGGTGTGCGGTGTGCTGGGTGTCTGATGGGGGTGTTGTACATTGTGTACTGTCAGTGGTGTGCGGTGTGCTGGGTGCCTGATGGGAGTGTGGTACATTGTGTATTGTCAGTGGTGTGCGGTGTGGTGGGTGTCTGATGGGGGTGTGGTACATTGTGTACTGTCAGTGCTGTGCGGTGTGCTGGGTGTCTGATGGGGCTGTGGTACATTGGGTACTGTCAGTGGTGTGTGGTCTGCTGGGTGCCTGATGGGGGTGTGGTACATTATGTACTGTCAGTTGTGTGCGGTGTGCTGGGTGTCTGATGGGGTTGTGGTACATTGTGTACTGTCAGTTGTGTGTGGTGTGCTGGGTGGCTGATGGGGGTGTGGTACATTGTGTACTGTCAGTGGTGTGTGGTGTGCTGGGTGCCTGATGGGGGTGTGGTACATTGTGTACTGTCAGTGGTGTGCGGTGTGCTGGGTGTCTGATGGGGGTGTGGTACATTGTGTACTGTCATTGGTGTGCGGTATGCTGGATACCTGATGGGGGTGTGGTACATTGTGTACTGTCAGTGGTGTGTGGTGTGCTGGGTGTCTGATGGGACTGTGGTACTTTGAGTAATGTCAGTGGTGTGTGGTGTGCTGTGTGCCTGATGGGGGTGTGGTTCATTGTGTACAGTCAGTGGTGTGTGGTGTGCTGGGTGCCTGATGGGGGTGTGGTACATTGTGTACTGTCAGTGGTGTGCGGTGTGCTGGGTGTCTGATGGGGGTGTGGTACATTGTGTACTGTCAGTGGTGTGCGGTGTGCTGGGTGTCTGATGGGGGTGTGGTACATTGTGTACCGTCAGTGGTGTGCGGTGTGCTGGGTGTCTGATGGGGGTGTGGTACATTGTGTACCGTCAGTGGTGTGCGGTGTGCTGGGTGTCTGATGGGGGTGTGGTACATTGTGTACTGTCAGTGGTGTGCGGTGTGCTGGGTGTCTGATGGGGGTGTGGTACATTGTGTACTGTCAGTGGTGTGCGGTGTGCTGGGTGTCTGATGGGGGTGTGGTACATTGTGTACCGTCAGTGGTGTGCGGTGTGCTGGGTGTCTGATGGGGGTGTGGTACATTGTGTACTGTCAGTGGTGTGCGGTGTGCTGGGTTTCTGATGGGGCTGTGGTACATTGTGTACTGTCAGTGGTGTGTGCTGTGCTGGGTGTCTGATGGGGGTGTGGTACATTGTGTACTGTCAGTGGTGTGTGCTGTGCTGGGTGTCTGATGGGGGTGTGGTACATTGTGTAATGTCAGTGGTGTGCGGTGTGCTGGGTGTCTGATGGGGGTGTGGTACATTGTGTACTGTCAGTGGTGTGTGGTGTTCTGGGTGTCTGATGGGGGTGAGGTACATTGTGTACTGTCAGTGGTGTGCGGTGTGCTTGGTGTCTGATGGGGGTGTTGTACATTGTGTAATGTCAGTGGTGTGCGGTGTGCTGGGTGTCTGATGGGACTGTGGTACATTGTGTACTGTCAGTGGTGTGCGGTGTGCTGGGTGTCTGATGGGGGTGTGGTACATTGTGAAATGTCAGTGGTGTGCGGTGTGCTGGGTGTCTGATGGGGGTGTGGTACATTGTATACTGTCAGTGGTGTGTGGTGTGCTGGGTGTCTGATGGGGGTGTGGTACATTGTGTACTGTCAGTGGTGTACGGTGAGCTGGGTGTCTGATGGGGCTGTGGCACATTGTGTACTGTCAGTGGTGTGCAGTGTGCTGGATGCCTAATGGGGGTGTGGTACATTGTGTACTGTCATTGGTGTGCGGTGTGCTGGGTGTCTGATGGGACGGTGGTACATTGTGTACTGTCAGTGGCGTGTGGTGTGCTGGGTGTCTGATGAGGGTGTGGTACATTGTGTACTGTCAGTTGTGTGCGGTGTGCTGGGTGTCTGATGGGGGTGTGGTACATTGTGTACTGTCAGTGGTGTGCGGTGTGCTGGGTGCCTGATGGGTCTGTGGTACATTGTGTACTGTCAGTGGTGTGTGGTGTGCTGGGTGCCTGATGGGAGTGTGGTACATTGTGTATTGTCAGTGGTGTGCGGTGTGGTGGGTGTCTGATGGGGGTGTGGTACATTGTGTACTGTCAGTGCTGTGCGGTGTGCTGGGTGTCTGATGGGGCTGTGGTACATTGGGTACTGTCAGTGGTGTGTGGTCTGCTGGGTGCCTGATGGGGGTGTGGTACATTATGTACTGTCAGTTGTGTGCGGTGTGCTGGGTGTCTGATGGGGTTGTGGTACATTGTGTACTGTCAGTTGTGTGTGGTGTGCTGGGTGGCTGATGGGGGTGTGGTACATTGTGTACTGTCAGTGGTGTGTGGTGTGCTGGGTGCCTGATGGGGGTGTGGTACATTGTGTACTGTCAGTGGTGTGCGGTGTGCTGGGTGCCTGATGGGGCTGTGGTACATTGCGTACTGTCAGTGGTGTGGGTGTGCTGGGTGCCTGATGGGGGTGTGGTACATTGTGTACTGTCAGTGGTGCGCGGTGTGCTGGGTGCCTGATGGGGTTGTGGTACATTGTGTACTGTCAGAGGTGTGCGGTGTGCTGGGTGTCTGATGGGGGTGTGGTACATTGTGTACTGTCAGTGGTGTGCGGTGTGCTGGCTGCCTGATGGGGGTGTGGTACATTGTGTACTGTCAGTAGTGTGTGGTGTGCTGGGTGTCTGATGGGGGTGTGGTACATTGTGTACTGTTAGTGGTGTGCGGTGTGCTGGGTGCCTGATGGGTGTGTGGTACATTGTCTACTGTCAGTGGTGTGTGGTGTGCTGGGTGTCTGATGGGGGTGTGGTACATTGTGTACTGTCAGTGGTGTGCGGTGTGCTGGGTGCCTGATGGGGCTGCGGTACATTGTGTCCTGTCAGTGGTGTGCGGTGTGCTGGGTGTCTGATGGGGGTGTGGTACATTGTGTACTGTCAGTTGTGTGCGGTGTGCTGGGTGTGTGATGGGGGTGTGGTACATTGTGTACTGTCAGTGGTGTGCGGTGTGCTGGGTGCCTGATGGGGGTGAGGTACATTGTGTACTGTCAGTGGTGTGGGTGTGCTGGGTGCCTGATGGGGGTGTGGTACATTGTGTACTGTCAGTGGTGTGGGTGTGCTGGGTGCCTGATGGGGGTTTGGTACATTGTGTACTGTCAGTGGTGCGCGGTGTGCTGGGTGCCTGATGGGGATGTGGTACATTGTGTACTGTCAGAGGTGTGCGGTGTGCTGGGTGTCTGATGGGGGTGTGGTACATTGTGTACTGTCAGTGGTGTGCGGTGTGCTGGGTGCCTGATGGGGGTGTGGTACATTGTGTACTGTCAGTAGTGTGTGGTGTGCTGGGTGTCTGATGGGGGTGTGGTACATTGTGTACTGTCAGTGGTGTGCGGTATGCTGGGTGCCTGATGGGGCTGCGGTACATTGTGTCCTGTCAGTGGTGTGCGGTGTGCTGGGTGTCTGATGGGGGTGTGGTACATTGTGTACTGTCAGTGGTGTGCGGTGTGCTGGGTGCCTGATGGGGCTGTGGTACATTGCGTACTGTCAGTGGTGTGGGTGTGCTGGGTGCCTGATGGGGGTGTGGTACATTGTGTACTGTCAGTGGTGCGCGATGTGCTGGGTGCCTGATGGGGTTGTGGTACATTGTGTACTGTCAGAGGTGTGCGGTGTGCTGGGTGTCTGATGGGGGTGTGGTACATTGTGTACTGTCAGTGGTGTGCGGTGTGCTGGGTGCCTGATGGGGGTGTGGTACATTGTGTACTGTCAGTAGTGTGTGGTGTGCTGGGTGTCTGATGGGGGTGTGGTACATTGTGTACTGTCAGTGGTGTGCGGTGTGCTGGGTGCCTGATGGGTGTGTGGTACATTGTGTACTGTCAGTGGTGTGCGGTATGCTGGGTGCCTGATGGGGCTGCGGTACATTGTGTCCTGTCAGTGGTGTGCGGTGTGCTGGGTGTCTGATGGGGGTGTGGTACATTGTGTACTGTCAGTTGTGTGCGGTGTGCTGGGAATCTGATGGGGGTGTGGTACATTGTGTACTGTCAGTGGTGTGCGGTGTGCTGGGTGTCTGATGGGGGTGTGGTACATTGTGTACTGTCAGTGGTGTGCGGTGTGCTGGGTGCCTGATGGGTGTGTGGTACATTGTGTACTGTCAGTGGTGTGCGGTATGCTGGGTGCCTGATGGGGCTGCGGTACATTGTGTCCTGTCAGTGGTGTGCGGTGTGCTGGGTGTCTGATGGGGGTGTGGTACATTGTGTACTGTCAGTTGTGTGCGGTGTGCTGGGTGTCTGATGGGGGTGTGGTACATTGTGTACTGTCAGTGGTGTGCGGTGTGCTGGGTGTCTGATGGGGGTGTGGTATATTGTGTACTGTCAGTGGTGTGCGGTGTGCTGGTTGTCTGATGGGGGTGTGGTACATTGTGTACTGTCAGTGGTGTGTGGTGTGCTGGGTGCCTGATGGGGGTGTGGTACATTGTGTACTGTCAGTGGTGTGCGGTGTGCTGGGTGACTGATGGGGGTGTGGTACATTGTGTACTGTCAGTGGTGTGTGGTGTGCTGGGTGCCTGATGGGGGTGTGGTACATTGTGTACTGTCAGTGGTGTGTGGTGTCCTGGGTGTCTGATGGGGGTGTGGTACATTGTGTACTGTCAGTGGTGTGTGGTGTGCAGTGTGTCTGATGGGGGTGTGGTACATTGTGTACTGTCAGTGGTGTGTGGTGTGCTGGGTGGCTGATGTGGGTGTGACACATTGTGTACTGTCAGTGGTGTGCGGTGTGCTGGGTGTCTGATGGGGGTGTTGTACATTGTGTACTGTCAGTGGTGTGCGGTGTGCTGGGTGCCTGATGGGAGTGTGGTACATTGTGTATTGTCAGTGGTGTGCGGTGTGGTGGGTGTCTGATGGGGGTGTGGTACATTGTGTACTGTCAGTGCTGTGCGGTGTGCTGGGTGTCTGATGGGGCTGTGGTACATTGGGTACTGTCAGTGGTGTGTGGTCTGCTGGGTGCCTGATGGGGGTGTGGTACATTATGTACTGTCAGTTGTGTGCGGTGTGCTGGGTGTCTGATGGGGTTGTGGTACATTGTGTACTGTCAGTTGTGTGTGGTGTGCTGGGTGGCTGATGGGGGTGTGGTACATTGTGTACTGTCAGTGGTGTGTGGTGTGCTGGGTGCCTGATGGGGGTGTGGTACATTGTGTACTGTCAGTGGTGTGCGGTGTGCTGGGTGTCTGATGGGGGTGTGGTACATTGTGTACTGTCATTGGTGTGCGGTATGCTGGATACCTGATGGGGGTGTGGTACATTGTGTACTGTCAGTGGTGTGTGGTGTGCTGGGTGTCTGATGGGACTGTGGTACTTTGAGTAATGTCAGTGGTGTGCGGTGTGCTGTGTGCCTGATGGGGGTGTGGTTCATTGTGTACAGTCAGTGGTGTGTGGTGTGCTGGGTGCCTGATGGGGGTGTGGTACATTGTGTACTGTCAGTGGTGTGCGGTGTGCTGGGTGTCTGATGGGGGTGTGGTACATTGTGTACTGTCAGTGGTGTGCGGTGTGCTGGGTGTCTGATGGGGGTGTGGTACATTGTGTACCGTCAGTGGTGTGCGGTGTGCTGGGTGTCTGATGGGGGTGTGGTACATTGTGTACCGTCAGTGGTGTGCGGTGTGCTGGGTGTCTGATGGGGGTGTGGTACATTGTGTACTGTCAGTGGTGTGCGGTGTGCTGGGTGTCTGATGGGGGTGTGGTACATTGTGTACTGTCAGTGGTGTGCGGTGTGCTGGGTGTCTGATGGGGGTGTGGTACATTGTGTACCGTCAGTGGTGTGCGGTGTGCTGGGTGTCTGATGGGGGTGTGGTACATTGTGTACTGTCAGTGGTGTGCGGTGTGCTGGGTTTCTGATGGGGCTGTGGTACATTGTGTACTGTCAGTGGTGTGTGCTGTGCTGGGTGTCTGATGGGGGTGTGGTACATTGTGTACTGTCAGTGGTGTGTGCTGTGCTGGGTGTCTGATGGGGGTGTGGTACATTGTGTACTGTCAGTGGTGTGCGGTGTGCTGTGTGTCTGATGGGGGTGTGGTACATTGTGTACTGTCAGTGGTGTGCGGTGAGCTGGGTGTCTGATGGGGCTGTGGTACATTGTGTAATGTCAGTGGTGTGCGGTGTGCTGGGTGTCTGATGGGGGTGTGGTACATTGTGTACTGTCAGTGGTGTGTGGTGTTCTGGGTGTCTGATGGGGGTGAGGTACATTGTGTACTGTCAGTGGTGTGCGGTGTGCTTGGTGTCTGATGGGGGTGTTGTACATTGTGTAATGTCAGTGGTGTGCGGTGTGCTGGGTGTCTGATGGGACTGTGGTACATTGTGTACTGTCAGTGGTGTGCGGTGTGCTGGGTGTCTGATGGGGGTGTGGTACATTGTGAAATGTCAGTGGTGTGCGGTGTGCTGGGTGTCTGATGGGGGTGTGGTACATTGTATACTGTCAGTGGTGTGTGGTGTGCTGGGTGTCTGATGGGGGTGTGGTACATTGTGTACTGTCAGTGGTGTACGGTGAGCTGGGTGTCTGATGGGGCTGTGGCACATTGTGTACTGTCAGTGGTGTGCAGTGTGCTGGATGCCTAATGGGGGTGTGGTACATTGTGTACTGTCATTGGTGTGCGGTGTGCTGGGTGTCTGATGGGACGGTGGTACATTGTGTACTGTCAGTGGCGTGTGGTGTGCTGGGTGTCTGATGAGGGTGTGGTACATTGTGTACTGTCAGTTGTGTGCGGTGTGCAGTGTGTCTGATGGGGGTGTGGTACATTGTGTACTGTCAGTGGTGTGTGGTGTCCTGGGTGTCTGATGGGGGTGTGGTACATTGTGTACTGTCAGTGGTGTGTGGTGTGCAGTGTGTCTGATGGGGGTGTGGTACATTGTGTACTGTCAGTGGTGTGTGGTGTGCTGGGTGGCTGATGTGGGTGTGACACATTGTGTACTGTCAGTGGTGTGCGGTGTGCTGGGTGTCTGATGGGGGTGTTGTACATTGTGTACTGTCAGTGGTGTGCGGTGTGCTGGGTGCCTGATGGGAGTGTGGTACATTGTGTATTGTCAGTGGTGTGCGGTGTGGTGGGTGTCTGATGGGGGTGTGGTACATTGTGTACTGTCAGTGCTGTGCGGTGTGCTGGGTGTCTGATGGGGCTGTGGTACATTGGGTACTGTCAGTGGTGTGTGGTCTGCTGGGTGCCTGATGGGGGTGTGGTACATTATGTACTGTCAGTTGTGTGCGGTGTGCTGGGTGTCTGATGGGGTTGTGGTACATTGTGTACTGTCAGTTGTGTGTGGTGTGCTGGGTGGCTGATGGGGGTGTGGTACATTGTGTACTGTCAGTGGTGTGTGGTGTGCTGGGTGCCTGATGGGGGTGTGGTACATTGTGTACTGTCAGTGGTGTGCGGTGTGCTGGGTGTCTGATGGGGGTGTGGTACATTGTGTACTGTCATTGGTGTGCGGTATGCTGGATACCTGATGGGGGTGTGGTACATTGTGTACTGTCAGTGGTGTGTGGTGTGCTGGGTGTCTGATGGGACTGTGGTACTTTGAGTAATGTCAGTGGTGTGTGGTGTGCTGTGTGCCTGATGGGGGTGTGGTTCATTGTGTACAGTCAGTGGTGTGTGGTGTGCTGGGTGCCTGATGGGGGTGTGGTACATTGTGTACTGTCAGTGGTGTGCGGTGTGCTGGGTGTCTGATGGGGGTGTGGTACATTGTGTACTGTCAGTGGTGTGCGGTGTGCTGGGTGTCTGATGGGGGTGTGGTACATTGTGTACCGTCAGTGGTGTGCGGTGTGCTGGGTGTCTGATGGGGGTGTGGTACATTGTGTACCGTCAGTGGTGTGCGGTGTGCTGGGTGTCTGATGGGGGTGTGGTACATTGTGTACTGTCAGTGGTGTGCGGTGTGCTGGGTGTCTGATGGGGGTGTGGTACATTGTGTACTGTCAGTGGTGTGCGGTGTGCTGGGTGTCTGATGGGGGTGTGGTACATTGTGTACCGTCAGTGGTGTGCGGTGTGCTGGGTGTCTGATGGGGGTGTGGTACATTGTGTACTGTCAGTGGTGTGCGGTGTGCTGGGTTTCTGATGGGGCTGTGGTACATTGTGTACTGTCAGTGGTGTGTGCTGTGCTGGGTGTCTGATGGGGGTGTGGTACATTGTGTACTGTCAGTGGTGTGTGCTGTGCTGGGTGTCTGATGGGGGTGTGGTACATTGTGTAATGTCAGTGGTGTGCGGTGTGCTGGGTGTCTGATGGGGGTGTGGTACATTGTGTACTGTCAGTGGTGTGTGGTGTTCTGGGTGTCTGATGGGGGTGAGGTACATTGTGTACTGTCAGTGGTGTGCGGTGTGCTTGGTGTCTGATGGGGGTGTTGTACATTGTGTAATGTCAGTGGTGTGCGGTGTGCTGGGTGTCTGATGGGACTGTGGTACATTGTGTACTGTCAGTGGTGTGCGGTGTGCTGGGTGTCTGATGGGGGTGTGGTACATTGTGAAATGTCAGTGGTGTGCGGTGTGCTGGGTGTCTGATGGGGGTGTGGTACATTGTATACTGTCAGTGGTGTGTGGTGTGCTGGGTGTCTGATGGGGGTGTGGTACATTGTGTACTGTCAGTGGTGTACGGTGAGCTGGGTGTCTGATGGGGCTGTGGCACATTGTGTACTGTCAGTGGTGTGCAGTGTGCTGGATGCCTAATGGGGGTGTGGTACATTGTGTACTGTCATTGGTGTGCGGTGTGCTGGGTGTCTGATGGGACGGTGGTACATTGTGTACTGTCAGTGGCGTGTGGTGTGCTGGGTGTCTGATGAGGGTGTGGTACATTGTGTACTGTCAGTTGTGTGCGGTGTGCTGGGTGTCTGATGGGGGTGTGGTACATTGTGTACTGTCAGTGGTGTGCGGTGTGCTGGGTGCCTGATGGGTCTGTGGTACATTGTGTACTGTCAGTGGTGTGTGGTGTGCTGGGTGCCTGATGGGAGTGTGGTACATTGTGTATTGTCAGTGGTGTGCGGTGTGGTGGGTGTCTGATGGGGGTGTGGTACATTGTGTACTGTCAGTGCTGTGCGGTGTGCTGGGTGTCTGATGGGGCTGTGGTACATTGGGTACTGTCAGTGGTGTGTGGTCTGCTGGGTGCCTGATGGGGGTGTGGTACATTATGTACTGTCAGTTGTGTGCGGTGTGCTGGGTGTCTGATGGGGTTGTGGTACATTGTGTACTGTCAGTTGTGTGTGGTGTGCTGGGTGGCTGATGGGGGTGTGGTACATTGTGTACTGTCAGTGGTGTGTGGTGTGCTGGGTGCCTGATGGGGGTGTGGTACATTGTGTACTGTCAGTGGTGTGCGGTGTGCTGGGTGCCTGATGGGGCTGTGGTACATTGCGTACTGTCAGTGGTGTGGGTGTGCTGGGTGCCTGATGGGGGTGTGGTACATTGTGTACTGTCAGTGGTGCGCGGTGTGCTGGGTGCCTGATGGGGTTGTGGTACATTGTGTACTGTCAGAGGTGTGCGGTGTGCTGGGTGTCTGATGGGGGTGTGGTACATTGTGTACTGTCAGTGGTGTGCGGTGTGCTGGCTGCCTGATGGGGGTGTGGTACATTGTGTACTGTCAGTAGTGTGTGGTGTGCTGGGTGTCTGATGGGGGTGTGGTACATTGTGTACTGTTAGTGGTGTGCGGTGTGCTGGGTGCCTGATGGGTGTGTGGTACATTGTCTACTGTCAGTGGTGTGTGGTGTGCTGGGTGTCTGATGGGGGTGTGGTACATTGTGTACTGTCAGTGGTGTGCGGTGTGCTGGGTGCCTGATGGGGCTGCGGTACATTGTGTCCTGTCAGTGGTGTGCGGTGTGCTGGGTGTCTGATGGGGGTGTGGTACATTGTGTACTGTCAGTTGTGTGCGGTGTGCTGGGTGTGTGATGGGGGTGTGGTACATTGTGTACTGTCAGTGGTGTGCGGTGTGCTGGGTGCCTGATGGGGGTGAGGTACATTGTGTACTGTCAGTGGTGTGGGTGTGCTGGGTGCCTGATGGGGGTGTGGTACATTGTGTACTGTCAGTGGTGTGGGTGTGCTGGGTGCCTGATGGGGGTTTGGTACATTGTGTACTGTCAGTGGTGCGCGGTGTGCTGGGTGCCTGATGGGGATGTGGTACATTGTGTACTGTCAGAGGTGTGCGGTGTGCTGGGTGTCTGATGGGGGTGTGGTACATTGTGTACTGTCAGTGGTGTGCGGTGTGCTGGGTGCCTGATGGGGGTGTGGTACATTGTGTACTGTCAGTAGTGTGTGGTGTGCTGGGTGTCTGATGGGGGTGTGGTACATTGTGTACTGTCAGTGGTGTGCGGTATGCTGGGTGCCTGATGGGGCTGCGGTACATTGTGTCCTGTCAGTGGTGTGCGGTGTGCTGGGTGTCTGATGGGGGTGTGGTACATTGTGTACTGTCAGTGGTGTGCGGTGTGCTGGGTGCCTGATGGGGCTGTGGTACATTGCGTACTGTCAGTGGTGTGGGTGTGCTGGGTGCCTGATGGGGGTGTGGTACATTGTGTACTGTCAGTGGTGCGCGATGTGCTGGGTGCCTGATGGGGTTGTGGTACATTGTGTACTGTCAGAGGTGTGCGGTGTGCTGGGTGTCTGATGGGGGTGTGGTACATTGTGTACTGTCAGTGGTGTGCGGTGTGCTGGGTGCCTGATGGGGGTGTGGTACATTGTGTACTGTCAGTAGTGTGTGGTGTGCTGGGTGTCTGATGGGGGTGTGGTACATTGTGTACTGTCAGTGGTGTGCGGTGTGCTGGGTGCCTGATGGGTGTGTGGTACATTGTGTACTGTCAGTGGTGTGCGGTATGCTGGGTGCCTGATGGGGCTGCGGTACATTGTGTCCTGTCAGTGGTGTGCGGTGTGCTGGGTGTCTGATGGGGGTGTGGTACATTGTGTACTGTCAGTTGTGTGCGGTGTGCTGGGAATCTGATGGGGGTGTGGTACATTGTGTACTGTCAGTGGTGTGCGGTGTGCTGGGTGTCTGATGGGGGTGTGGTACATTGTGTACTGTCAGTGGTGTGCGGTGTGCTGGGTGCCTGATGGGTGTGTGGTACATTGTGTACTGTCAGTGGTGTGCGGTATGCTGGGTGCCTGATGGGGCTGCGGTACATTGTGTCCTGTCAGTGGTGTGCGGTGTGCTGGGTGTCTGATGGGGGTGTGGTACATTGTGTACTGTCAGTTGTGTGCGGTGTGCTGGGTGTCTGATGGGGGTGTGGTACATTGTGTACTGTCAGTGGTGTGCGGTGTGCTGGGTGTCTGATGGGGGTGTGGTATATTGTGTACTGTCAGTGGTGTGCGGTGTGCTGGTTGTCTGATGGGGGTGTGGTACATTGTGTACTGTCAGTGGTGTGTGGTGTGCTGGGTGCCTGATGGGGGTGTGGTACATTGTGTACTGTCAGTGGTGTGCGGTGTGCTGGGTGACTGATGGGGGTGTGGTACATTGTGTACTGTCAGTGGTGTGTGGTGTGCTGGGTGCCTGATGGGGGTGTGGTACATTGTGTACTGTCAGTGGTGTGTGGTGTCCTGGGTGTCTGATGGGGGTGTGGTACATTGTGTACTGTCAGTGGTGTGTGGTGTGCAGTGTGTCTGATGGGGGTGTGGTACATTGTGTACTGTCAGTGGTGTGTGGTGTGCTGGGTGGCTGATGTGGGTGTGACACATTGTGTACTGTCAGTGGTGTGCGGTGTGCTGGGTGTCTGATGGGGGTGTTGTACATTGTGTACTGTCAGTGGTGTGCGGTGTGCTGGGTGCCTGATGGGAGTGTGGTACATTGTGTATTGTCAGTGGTGTGCGGTGTGGTGGGTGTCTGATGGGGGTGTGGTACATTGTGTACTGTCAGTGCTGTGCGGTGTGCTGGGTGTCTGATGGGGCTGTGGTACATTGGGTACTGTCAGTGGTGTGTGGTCTGCTGGGTGCCTGATGGGGGTGTGGTACATTATGTACTGTCAGTTGTGTGCGGTGTGCTGGGTGTCTGATGGGGTTGTGGTACATTGTGTACTGTCAGTTGTGTGTGGTGTGCTGGGTGGCTGATGGGGGTGTGGTACATTGTGTACTGTCAGTGGTGTGTGGTGTGCTGGGTGCCTGATGGGGGTGTGGTACATTGTGTACTGTCAGTGGTGTGCGGTGTGCTGGGTGTCTGATGGGGGTGTGGTACATTGTGTACTGTCATTGGTGTGCGGTATGCTGGATACCTGATGGGGGTGTGGTACATTGTGTACTGTCAGTGGTGTGTGGTGTGCTGGGTGTCTGATGGGACTGTGGTACTTTGAGTAATGTCAGTGGTGTGCGGTGTGCTGTGTGCCTGATGGGGGTGTGGTTCATTGTGTACAGTCAGTGGTGTGTGGTGTGCTGGGTGCCTGATGGGGGTGTGGTACATTGTGTACTGTCAGTGGTGTGCGGTGTGCTGGGTGTCTGATGGGGGTGTGGTACATTGTGTACTGTCAGTGGTGTGCGGTGTGCTGGGTGTCTGATGGGGGTGTGGTACATTGTGTACCGTCAGTGGTGTGCGGTGTGCTGGGTGTCTGATGGGGGTGTGGTACATTGTGTACCGTCAGTGGTGTGCGGTGTGCTGGGTGTCTGATGGGGGTGTGGTACATTGTGTACTGTCAGTGGTGTGCGGTGTGCTGGGTGTCTGATGGGGGTGTGGTACATTGTGTACTGTCAGTGGTGTGCGGTGTGCTGGGTGTCTGATGGGGGTGTGGTACATTGTGTACCGTCAGTGGTGTGCGGTGTGCTGGGTGTCTGATGGGGGTGTGGTACATTGTGTACTGTCAGTGGTGTGCGGTGTGCTGGGTTTCTGATGGGGCTGTGGTACATTGTGTACTGTCAGTGGTGTGTGCTGTGCTGGGTGTCTGATGGGGGTGTGGTACATTGTGTACTGTCAGTGGTGTGTGCTGTGCTGGGTGTCTGATGGGGGTGTGGTACATTGTGTACTGTCAGTGGTGTGCGGTGTGCTGTGTGTCTGATGGGGGTGTGGTACATTGTGTACTGTCAGTGGTGTGCGGTGAGCTGGGTGTCTGATGGGGCTGTGGTACATTGTGTAATGTCAGTGGTGTGCGGTGTGCTGGGTGTCTGATGGGGGTGTGGTACATTGTGTACTGTCAGTGGTGTGTGGTGTTCTGGGTGTCTGATGGGGGTGAGGTACATTGTGTACTGTCAGTGGTGTGCGGTGTGCTTGGTGTCTGATGGGGGTGTTGTACATTGTGTAATGTCAGTGGTGTGCGGTGTGCTGGGTGTCTGATGGGACTGTGGTACATTGTGTACTGTCAGTGGTGTGCGGTGTGCTGGGTGTCTGATGGGGGTGTGGTACATTGTGAAATGTCAGTGGTGTGCGGTGTGCTGGGTGTCTGATGGGGGTGTGGTACATTGTATACTGTCAGTGGTGTGTGGTGTGCTGGGTGTCTGATGGGGGTGTGGTACATTGTGTACTGTCAGTGGTGTACGGTGAGCTGGGTGTCTGATGGGGCTGTGGCACATTGTGTACTGTCAGTGGTGTGCAGTGTGCTGGATGCCTAATGGGGGTGTGGTACATTGTGTACTGTCATTGGTGTGCGGTGTGCTGGGTGTCTGATGGGACGGTGGTACATTGTGTACTGTCAGTGGCGTGTGGTGTGCTGGGTGTCTGATGAGGGTGTGGTACATTGTGTACTGTCAGTTGTGTGCGGTGTGCTGGGTGTCTGATGGGGGTGTGGTACATTGTGTACTGTCAGTGGTGTGCGGTGTGCTGGGTGCCTGATGGGTCTGTGGTACATTGTGTACTGTCAGTGGTGTGTGGTGTGCTGGGTGCCTGATGGGAGTGTGGTACATTGTGTATTGTCAGTGGTGTGCGGTGTGGTGGGTGTCTGATGGGGGTGTGGTACATTGTGTACTGTCAGTGCTGTGCGGTGTGCTGGGTGTCTGATGGGGCTGTGGTACATTGGGTACTGTCAGTGGTGTGTGGTCTGCTGGGTGCCTGATGGGGGTGTGGTACATTATGTACTGTCAGTTGTGTGCGGTGTGCTGGGTGTCTGATGGGGTTGTGGTACATTGTGTACTGTCAGTTGTGTGTGGTGTGCTGGGTGGCTGATGGGGGTGTGGTACATTGTGTACTGTCAGTGGTGTGTGGTGTGCTGGGTGCCTGATGGGGGTGTGGTACATTGTGTACTGTCAGTGGTGTGCGGTGTGCTGGGTGTCTGATGGGGGTGTGGTACATTGTGTACTGTCATTGGTGTGCGGTATGCTGGATACCTGATGGGGGTGTGGTACATTGTGTACTGTCAGTGGTGTGTGGTGTGCTGGGTGTCTGATGGGACTGTGGTACTTTGAGTAATGTCAGTGGTGTGTGGTGTGCTGTGTGCCTGATGGGGGTGTGGTTCATTGTGTACAGTCAGTGGTGTGTGGTGTGCTGGGTGCCTGATGGGGGTGTGGTACATTGTGTACTGTCAGTGGTGTGCGGTGTGCTGGGTGTCTGATGGGGGTGTGGTACATTGTGTACTGTCAGTGGTGTGCGGTGTGCTGGGTGTCTGATGGGGGTGTGGTACATTGTGTACCGTCAGTGGTGTGCGGTGTGCTGGGTGTCTGATGGGGGTGTGGTACATTGTGTACCGTCAGTGGTGTGCGGTGTGCTGGGTGTCTGATGGGGGTGTGGTACATTGTGTACTGTCAGTGGTGTGCGGTGTGCTGGGTGTCTGATGGGGGTGTGGTACATTGTGTACTGTCAGTGGTGTGCGGTGTGCTGGGTGTCTGATGGGGGTGTGGTACATTGTGTACCGTCAGTGGTGTGCGGTGTGCTGGGTGTCTGATGGGGGTGTGGTACATTGTGTACTGTCAGTGGTGTGCGGTGTGCTGGGTTTCTGATGGGGCTGTGGTACATTGTGTACTGTCAGTGGTGTGTGCTGTGCTGGGTGTCTGATGGGGGTGTGGTACATTGTGTACTGTCAGTGGTGTGTGCTGTGCTGGGTGTCTGATGGGGGTGTGGTACATTGTGTACTGTCAGTGGTGTGCGGTGTGCTGTGTGTCTGATGGGGGTGTGGTACATTGTGTACTGTCAGTGGTGTGCGGTGAGCTGGGTGTCTGATGGGGCTGTGGTACATTGTGTAATGTCAGTGGTGTGCGGTGTGCTGGGTGTCTGATGGGGGTGTGGTACATTGTGTACTGTCAGTGGTGTGTGGTGTTCTGGGTGTCTGATGGGGGTGAGGTACATTGTGTACTGTCAGTGGTGTGCGGTGTGCTTGGTGTCTGATGGGGGTGTTGTACATTGTGTAATGTCAGTGGTGTGCGGTGTGCTGGGTGTCTGATGGGACTGTGGTACATTGTGTACTGTCAGTGGTGTGCGGTGTGCTGGGTGTCTGATGGGGGTGTGGTACATTGTGAAATGTCAGTGGTGTGCGGTGTGCTGGGTGTCTGATGGGGGTGTGGTACATTGTATACTGTCAGTGGTGTGTGGTGTGCTGGGTGTCTGATGGGGGTGTGGTACATTGTGTACTGTCAGTGGTGTACGGTGAGCTGGGTGTCTGATGGGGCTGTGGCACATTGTGTACTGTCAGTGGTGTGCAGTGTGCTGGATGCCTAATGGGGGTGTGGTACATTGTGTACTGTCATTGGTGTGCGGTGTGCTGGGTGTCTGATGGGACGGTGGTACATTGTGTACTGTCAGTGGCGTGTGGTGTGCTGGGTGTCTGATGAGGGTGTGGTACATTGTGTACTGTCAGTTGTGTGCGGTGTGCTGGGTGTCTGATGGGGGTGTGGTACATTGTGTACTGTCAGTGGTGTGCGGTGTGCTGGGTGCCTGATGGGTCTGTGGTACATTGTGTACTGTCAGTGGTGTGTGGTGTGCTGGGTGTCTGATGGGGGTGTGGTACATTGTGTACTGTCAGTGTTGTGCGGTGTGCTGGTTGTCTGATGGGTGTGTGGTACATTGTGTACTGTCAGTGGTGTGCGGTGTGCTGGGTGTCTGATGGGGCTGTGGTACATTGTGTACTGTCAGTGGTGTGTGGTGTGCTGGGTCCCTGATGGGGGTGTGGTACATTGTGTACTGTCAGTGGTGTGCGGTGTGCTGGGTGCCTGATGGGGGTGTGGTACATTGTGTACTGTCAGTGGTGTGTGGTGTGCTGGGTGTCTGATGGGGGTGTGGTACATTGTGTACTGTCAGTGGTGTGCGGTGTGCTGGGTGTCTGATGGGGGTGTGGTACATTGTGTACTGTCAGTGGTGTGCGGTGTGCTGGGTGCCTGATGGGGGTGTGGTACATTGTGTACTGTCAGTGGTGTGCGGTGTGCTGGGTGTCTGATGGGGGTGTGGTACATTGTGTACTGTCAGTGGTGTGCGGTGTGCTGGGTGTCTGATGGGGGTGTGCTACATTGTGTACTGTCAGTGGTGTGCGGTGTGCGGGGTGTCTGATGGGGGTGTGGTACATTGTGTACTGTCAGTGGTGTGTGGTGTCTGGGTGCCTGATGGGGGTGTGGTACATTGTGTACAGTCAGTGGTGTGTGGTGTGCTGTGTGTCTGATGGGGGTGTGGTACATTGTGTACTGTCAGTGGTGTGTGGTGTGCTGGGTGGCTGATGTGGGTGTGGCACATTGTGTACTGTCAGTGGTGTGCGGTGTGCTGGGTGTCTGATGGGGGTGTTGTACATTGTGTACTGTCAGTGGTGTGCGGTGTGCTGGGTGCCTGATGGGAGTGTGGTACATTGTGTATTGTCAGTGGTGTGCGGTGTGCTGGGTGTCTGATGGGGGTGTGGTACATTGTGTACTGTCAGTGCTGTGCGGTGTGCTGAGTGCCTGATGGGGCTGTGGTACATTCTGTACTGTCAGTGGTGTGTGGTCTGCTGGGTGCCTGATGGGGGTGTGGTACATTGTGTACTGTCAGTTGTGTGCGGTGTGCTGGGTGTCTGATGGGGTTGTGGTACATTGTGTACTGTCAGTTGTGTGTGGTGTGCTGGGTGGCTGATGGGGGTGTGGTACATTGTGTACTGTCAGTGGTGTGTGGTGTGCTGGGTGTCTGATGAGGGTGGGGTACATTGTGTACTGTCAGTTGTGTGTGGTGTGCTGGGTGTCTGATGGGAGTGTGGTACTTTGTGTACTGTCAGTGGTGTGTGGTGTGCTGGGTGTCTGATGGGGGTGTGGTACATTGTGTACTGTCAGTGGTGTGTGGTGTGCTGGGTGTCTGATGAGGGTGGGGTACATTGTGTACTGTCAGTTGTGTGCGGTGTGCTGGGTGTCTGATGAGGGTGGGGTACATTGTGTACTGTCCGTGGTGTGCGGTGTCCATTGTGCCTGATGGGGGTGTGGTACATTGTGTACTGTCAGTGGTGTGTGGTGTGCTGGGTGTCTGATGAGGGTGGGGTACATTGTGTACTGTCAGTGGTGTGCGGTGTCCATTGTGCCTGATGGGTCTGTGGTACATTGTGTCCTGTCAGTGGTGTGTGGTGTGCTGGGTGCCTGATGGGGGTGAGGTACATTGTGTACTGTCAGTGCTGTGGGTGTGCTGGGTGCCTGATGGGGGTTTGGTACATTGTGTACTGTCAGTGGTGCGCGGTGTGCTGGGTGCCTGATGGGGGTGTGGTACATTGTGTACTGTCAGTGGTGTGCGGTGTGCTGGGTGTCTGATGGGGGTGTGGTACATTGTGTACTGTCAGTGGTGCGCGGTGTGCTGGGTGCCTGATGGGGCTGTGGTACATTGTGTACTGTCAGAGGTGTGCGGTGTGCTGGGTGTCTGATGGGGGTGTGGTACATTGTGTACTGTCAGTGGTGTGCGATGTGCTGGGTGCCTGATGGGGGTGTGGTACATTGTGTACTCTCAGTAGTGTGTGGAGTGCTGGGTGTCTGATGGGGGTGTGGTACATTGTGTACTGTCAGTGGTGTGCGGTGTGCGGGGTGTCTGATGGGGCTGTGGTACATTGTGTACTGTCAGTGGTGTGCGGTGTGCTGGGTGCCTGATGGGTGTGTGGTACATTGTGTACTGTCAGTGGTGTGCGGTATGCTGGGTGCCTGATGGGGCTGCGGTACATTGTGTCCTGTCAGTGGTGTGCGGTGTGCTGGGTGTCTGATGGGGGTGTGGTACAGTGTGTACTGTCAGTGGTGTGCGATGTGCTGGGTGCCTGATGGGGCTGTGGTACATTGCGTACTGTCAGTGGTGTGGGTGTGCTGGGTGCCTGATGGGGGTGTGGTACATTGTGTACTGTCAGTGGTGCGCGGCGTGCTGGGTGCCTGATGGGGTTGTGGTACATTGTGTACTGTCAGAAGTGTGCGGTGTGCTGGGTGTCTGATGGGGGTGTGGTACATTGTGTACTGTCAGTGGTGTGCGGTGTGCTGGGTGCCTGATGGGGGTGTGGTACATTGTGTACTGTCAGTAGTGTGCGGTGTGCTGGGTGTCTGATGGGGTTGTGGTACATTGTGTACTGTCAGTAGTGTGCGGTGTGCTGGGTGTCTGATGGGGCTGTGGTACATTGTGTACTGTCAGTGGTGTGCGGTGTGCTGGGTGCCTGATGGGGGTGTGGTACATTGTGTACTGTCAGTAGTGTGCGGTGTGCTGGGTGTCTGATGGGGCTGTGGTACATTGTGTACTGTCAGTGGTGTGCGGTGTGCTGGTTGTCTGATGGGGGTGTGGTACATTGTGTTCTGTCAGTGGTGTGCGGTGTGCTGGGTGTCTGATGGGGGTGTGGTACATTGTGTACTGTCAGTGGTGTGCGGTGTGCTGGGTGCCTGATGGGTGTGTGGTACATTGTGTACTGTCAGTGGTGTGCGGTATGCTGGGTGCCTGATGGGGCTGCGGTACATTGTGTCCTGTCAGTGGTGTGCGGTGTGCTGGGTGTCTGATGGGGGTGTGGTACATTGTGTACTGTCAGTTGTGTGCGGTGTGCTGGGTGTCTGATGGGGGTGTGGTACATTGTGTACTGTCAGTGGTGTGCGGTGTGCTGGGTGTCTGATGGGGGTGTGGTACATTGTGTACTGTCAGTGGTGTGCGGTGTGCTGGGTGCCTGATGGGGGTGAGGTACATTGTGTACTGTCAGTGGTGTGGGTGTGCTGGGTGCCTGATGGGGGTTTGGTACATTGTGTACTGTCTGTGGTGCGCGGTGTGCTGGGTGCCTGATGGGGTTGTGGTACATTGTGTACTGTCAGAGGTGTGCGGTGTGCTGGGTGTCTGATGGGGGTGTGGTACATTGTGTACTGTCAGTGGTGTGCGGTGTGCTGGGTGCCTGATGGGGGTGTGGTACATTGTGTACTGTCAGTAGTGTGTGGTGTGCTGGGTGTCTGATGGGGGTGTGGTGCATTGTGTACTGTCAGTGGTGTGCGGTGTGCTGGGTGCCTGATGGGTGTGTGGTACATTGTGTACTGTCAGTGGTGTGCGGTATGCTGGGTGCCTGATGGGGCTGCGGTACATTGTGTCCTGTCAGTGGTGTGCGGTGTGCTGGGTGTCTGATGGGGGTGTGGTACATTGTGTACTGTCAGTGGTGTGCGGTGTGCTGGGTGTCTGATGGGGGTGTGGTACATTGTGTACTGTCAGTGGTGTGCGGTGTGCTGGGTGCCTGATGGGGTTGTGGTACATTGCGTACTGTCAGTGGTGTGGGTGTGCTGGGTGCCTGATGGGGGTGTGGTACATTGTGTACTGTCAGTGGTGCGCGGTGTGCTGGGTGCCTGATGGGGTTGTGGTACATTGTGTACTGTCAGAGGTGTGCGGTGTGCTGGGTGTCTGATGGGGGTGTGGTACATTGTGTACTGTCAGTGGTGTGCGGTGTGCTGGGTGCCTGATGGGGGTGTGGTACATTGTGTACTGTCAGTAGTGTGTGGTGTGCTGGGTGTCTGATGGGGGTGTGGTACATTGTGTACTGTCAGTGGTGTGCGGTGTGCTGGGTGCCTGATGGGTGTGTGGTACATTGTGTACTGTCAGTGGTGTGCGGTATGCTGGGTGCCTGATGGGGCTGCGGTACATTGTGTCCTGTCAGTGGTGTGCGGTGTGCTGGGTGTCTGATGGGGGTGTGGTACATTGTGTACTGTCAGTTGTGTGCGGTGTGCTGGGAATCTGATGGGGGTGTGGTACATTGTGTACTGTCAGTGGTGTGCGGTGTGCTGGGTGTCTGATGGGGGTGTGGTACATTGTGTACTGTCAGTGGTGTGCGGTGTGCTGGGTGCCTGATGGGTGTGTGGTACATTGTGTACTGTCAGTGGTGTGCGGTGTGCTGGGTGTCTGATGGGGGTGTGGTACATTGTGTACTGTCAGTTGTGTGCGGTGTGCTGGGTGTCTGATGGGGGTGTGGTACATTGTGTACTGTCAGTGGTGTGCGGTGTGCTGGGTGTCTGATGGGGGTGTGGTATATTGTGTACTGTCAGTGGTGTGCGGTGTGCTGGTTGTCTGATGGGGGTGTGGTACATTGTGTACTGTCAGTGGTGTGTGGTGTGCTGGGTGCCTGATGGGGGTGTGGTACATTGTGTACTGTCAGTGGTGTACGGTGAGCTGGGTGTCTGATGGGGGTGTGGTACATTGTGTACTGTCAGTGGTGTGTGGTGCTGGGTGTCTGATGGGGGTGTGGTACATTGTGTACTGTCAGTGGTGTGCGGTGTGCTGGGTGCCTGATGGGGGTGTGGTACATTGTGTACTGTCAGTGGTGTGTGGTGTGCTGGGTGCCTGATGGGGGTGTGGTACATTGTGTACTGTCAGTGGTGTGTGGTGTGCTGGGTGGCTGATGTGGGTGTGGCACATTGTGTACTGTCAGTGGTGTGCGGTGTGCTGGGTGTCTGATGGGGGTGTTGTACATTGTGTACTGTCAGTGGTGTGTGGTGTGCTGGGTGCCTGATGGGAGTGTGGTACATTGTGTATTGTCAGTGGTGTGCGGTGTGCTGGGTGTCTGATGGGGGTGTGGTACATTGTGTACTGTCAGTGGTGTGCGGTGTGCTGGGTGCCTGATGGGAGTGTGGTACATTGTGTATTGTCAGTGGTGTGCGGTGTGCTGGGTGTCTGATGGGGGTGTGGTACATTGTGTACTGTCAGTGCTGTGCGGTGTGCTGGGTGCCTGATGGGGGTGTGGTACATTGTGTACTGTCAGTGGTGTGTGGTGGGCTGGGTGTCTGATCGGGTTGTGGTACATTGTGTACTGTCAGTTGTGTGTGGTGTGCTGGGTGGCTGATGGGGTTGTGGTACATTGTGTACTGTCAGTGGTGTGTGGTGTGCTGGGTGTCTGATGGGGGTGTGGTACATTGTGTACTGTCAGTGGTGTGTGGTGTGCTGGGTGCCTGATGGGGGTGTGGTACATTGTGTACTGTCAGTGGCGTGCGGTGGGCTGGGTGTCTGATCGGGTTGTGGTACATTGTGTACTGTCAGTTGTGTGCGGTGTGCTGGGTGGCTGATGGGGTTGTGGTACATTGTGTACTGTCAGTGGTGTGTGGTGTGCTGGGTGTCTGATGAGGGTGGGGTACATTGTGTACTGTCAGTTGTGTGTGGTGTGCTGGGTGTCTGATGGGAGTGTGGTACATTGTGTACTGTCAGTGGTGTGTGGTGTGCTGGGTGTCAGATGGGGGTGTGGTACATTGTGTACTGTCAGTGGTGTGTGGTGTGCTGGGTGTCAGATGGGAGTGTGGTACATTGTGTACTGTCAGTGGTGTGTGGTGCGCTGGGTGTCTGATGGGGGTGTGGTACATTGTGTACTGTCAGTGGTGTGCGGTGTCCATTGTGCCTGATGGGGGTGTGGTACATTGTGTACTGTCAGTTGTGTGCGGTGTGCCGGGTGTCTGATGAGGGTGGGGTACATTGTGTACTGTCAGTGGTGTGCGGTGTCCATTGTGCCTGATGGGTCTGTGGTACATTGTGTACTGTCAGTGGTGTGCGGTGTGCTGGGTGTCTGATGGGGCTGTGGTACATTGTGTCCTGTCAGTGGTGTGTGGTGTGCTGGGTGCCTGATGGGGGTGAGGTACATTGTGTACTGTCAGTGGTGTGGGTGTGCTGGGTGCCTGATGGGGGTGTGGTACATTGTGTACTGTCAGTGGTGCGCGGTGTGCTGGGTGCCTGATGGGGTTGTGGTACATTGTGTATTGTCAGAGGTGTGCGGTGTGCTGGGTGTCTGATGGGGGTGTGGTACATTGTGTACTGTCAGTGGTGTGCGATGTGCTGGGTGTCTGATGGGGCTGTGGTACATTGTGTACTGTCAGTGGTGTGCGATGTGCTGGGTGTCTGATGGGGGTGTGGTACATTGTGTACTGTCAGTGGTGTGCGGTGTGCTGGGTGTCTGATGGGGGTGTGGTACATTGTGTACTGTCAGTGGTGTGCGGTGTGCTGGGTGTCTGATGGGGCTGTGGTACATTGCGTACTGTCAGTGGTGTGTGGTGTGCTGGGTCCCTGATGGGGGTGTGGTACATTGTGTACTGTCAGTGGTGTGTAGATGCTGGGTGCCTGATGGGGGTGTGGTACATTGTGTACTGTCAGTGGTGTGTGGTGTGCTGGGTGTCTGATGGGGCTGTGGTACATTGCGTACTGTCAGTGGTGTGCGGTGTGCTGGGTCCCTGATGGGGGTGTGGTACATTGTGTACTGTCAGTGGTGTGTAGATGCTGGGTGCCTGATGGGGGTGTGGTACATTGTGTACTGTCAGTGGTGTGCGGTGTGCTGGGTGTCTGATGGGGGTGTGGTACATTGTGTACTGTCAGTGGTGTGCGGTGTGCTGAGTGTCTGATGGGGCTGTGGTACATTGTGTACTGTCAGTGGTGTGTGGTGTGCTGTGTGCCTGATGGGGCTGTGGTACATTGTGTACTGTCAGTGGTGTGCGGTGTGCTGGGTGTCTGATAGGGGTGTGGTACATTGTGTACTGTCAGTGGTGTGCGGTGTGCTGGGTGTCTGATGGGGGTGTGGTACATTGTGTACTGTCAGTGGTGTGCGGTGTGCTGGGTGTCTTTTGGGGATGTGGTACATTGTGTCCTGTCAGTGGTGTGCGGTGTGCTGGGTGTCTGATGGGGGTGTGGTACATTGTGTACTGTCAGTGGTATGTGGTGTGCTGGGTGTCTGATGGGAGTGTGGTACATCGTGTACTGTCAGTGGTGTGCGGTGTGCTGGGTGTCTGATGGGGGTGTGGTACATTGTGTACTGTCAGTGGTGTGCGGTGTGCTGGGTGCCTGATGGGGATGTGGTAAATTGTGTACTGTCAGTGGTGTGCGGTGTGCTGGGTGTCTGATGGGGCTGTGGTACATTGTGTACTGTCAGTGGTGTGCGGTGTGCTGGGTGTCTGATGGGGGTGTGGTACATTGTGTACTGTCAGTGGTGTGCGGTGTGCTGGGTGTCTGATGGGGGTGTGGTACATTGTGTACTGTCAGTGGTGTGTGGTGTGCGGTGTGTCTGATGGGGGTGTGGTACATTGTGTACTGTCAGTGGTGTGTGGTGTGCTGGGTGCCTGATGGGGGTCTGGTACATTGTGTACTGTCAGTGGTGTACGGTGTGCTGGGTGTCTGATGGGTGTGTGGTACATTGTGTACTGTCAGTGGTGTGTGGTGTGCTGGGTGTCTGATGGGGGTGTGGTACATTGTGTACTGTCAGTGGTGTGCGGTGTGCTGGGTGTCTGATGGGGCTGTGGTACATTGTGTACTGTCAGTGGTGTGCGGTGTGCTGGGTGTCTGATGGGGGTGTGGTACATTGTGTACTGTCAGTGGTGTGCGGTGTGCTGGGTGCCTGATGGGTCTGTGGTACATTGTGTACTGTCAGTTGTGTGCGGTGAGCTGGGTGTCTGATGGGGGTGTGGTACATTGTGTACTGTCAGTGGTGTGCGGTGGGCTGGGTGTCTGATGGGGTTGTGGTACATTGTGTACTGTCAGTTGTGTGTGGTGTGCTGGGTGGCTGATGGGGTTGTGGTACATTGTGTACTGTCAGTGGTGTGTGGTGTGCTGGGTGTCTGATGAGGGTGGGGTACATTGTGTACTGTCAGTTGTGTGTGGTGTGCTGGGTGTCTGATGGGAGTGTGGTACATTGTGTAATGTCAGTGGTGTGTGGTGTGCTGGGTGTCAGATGGGGGTGTGGTACATTGTGTACTGTCAGTGGTGTGCGGTGTCCATTGTGCCTGATGGGGGTGTGGTACATTGTGTACTGCCAGTTGTGTGCGGTGTGCCGGGTGTCTGATGAGGGTGGGGTACATTGTGTACTGTCAGTGGTGTGCGGTGTCCATTGTGCCTGATGGGTCTGTGGTACATTGTGTACTGTCAGTGGTGTGCGGTGTGCTGGGTGTCTGATGGGGCTGTGGTACATTGTGTCCTGTCAGTGGTGTGTGGTGTGCTGGGTGCCTGATGGGGGTGAGGTACATTGTGTACTGTCAGTGGTGTGGGTGTGCTGGGTGCCTGATGGGGGTGTGGTACATTGTGTACTGTCAGTGGTGCGCGGTGTGCTGGGTGCCTGATGGGGTTGTGGTAAATTGTGTATTGTCAGAGGTGTGCGGTGTGCTGGGTGTCTGATGGGGGTGTGGTACATTGTGTACTGTCAGTGGTGTGCGATGTGCTGGGTGTCTGATGGGGCTGTGGTACATTGTGTACTGTCAGTGGTGTGCGATGTGCTGGGTGTCTGATGGGGGTGTGGTACATTGTGTACTGTCAGTGGTGTGCGGTGTGCTGGGTGTCTGATGGGGGTGTGGTACATTGTGTACTGTCAGTGGTGTGCGGTGTGCTGGGTGTCTGATGGGGCTGTGGTACATTGCGTACTGTCAGTGGTGTGTGGTGTGCTGGGTCCCTGATGGGGGTGTGGTACATTGTGTACTGTCAGTGGTGTGTAGATGCTGGGTGCCTGATGGGGGTGTGGTACATTGTGTACTGTCAGTGGTGTGTGGTGTGCTGGGTGTCTGATGGGGCTGTGGTACATTGCGTACTGTCAGTGGTGTGCGGTGTGCTGGGTCCCTGATGGGGGTGTGGTACATTGTGTACTGTCAGTGGTGTGTAGATGCTGGGTGCCTGATGGGGGTGTGGTACATTGTGTACTGTCAGTGGTGTGCGGTGAGCTGGGTGTCTGATGGGGGTGTGGTACATTGTGTACTGTCAGTGGTGTGCGGTGTGCTGAGTGTCTGATGGGGCTGTGGTACATTGTGTACTGTCAGTGGTGTGCGGTGTGCTGGGTGTCTGATGGGGGTGTGGTACATTGTGTACTGTCAGTGGTGTGCGGTGTGCTGGGTGTCTTTTGGGGATGTGGTACATTGTGTCCTGTCAGTGGTGTGCGGTGTGCTGGGTGTCTGATGGGGGTGTGGTACATTGTGTACTGTCAGTGGTATGTGGTGTGCTGGGTGTCTGATGGGAGTGTGGTACATTGTGTACTGTCAGTGGTGTGCGGTGTGCTGGGTGTCTGATGGGGGTGTGGTACATTGTGTACTGTCAGTGGTGTGCGGTGTGCTGGGTGCCTGATGGGGATGTGGTAAATTGTGTACTGTCAGTGGTGTGCGGTGTGCTGGGTGTCTGATGGGGCTGTGGTACATTGTGTACTGTCAGTGGTGTGCGGTGTGCTGGGTGTCTGATGGGGGTGTGGTACATTGTGTACTGTCAGTGGTGTGCGGTGTGCTGGGTGTCTGATGGGGGTGTGGTACATTGTGTACTGTCAGTGGTGTGTGGTGTGCGGTGTGTCTGATGGGGGTGTGGTACATTGTGTACTGTCAGTGGTGTGTGGTGTGCTGGGTGCCTGATGGGGGTCTGGTACATTGTGTACTGTCAGTGGTGTACGGTGTGCTGGGTGTCTGATGGGTGTGTGGTACATTGTGTACTGTCAGTGGTGTGTGGTGTGCTGGGTGTCTGATGGGGGTGTGGTACATTGTGTACTGTCAGTGGTGTGCGGTGTGCTGGGTGTCTGATGGGGCTGTGGTACATTGTGTACTGTCAGTGGTGTGCGGTGTGCTGGGTGTCTGATGGGGGTGTGGTACATTGTGTACTGTCAGTGGTGTGCGGTGTGCTGGGTGCCTGATGGGTCTGTGGTACATTGTGTACTGTCAGTTGTGTGCGGTGAGCTGGGTGTCTGATGTGGGTGTGGTACATTGTGTACTGTCAGTGGTGTGCGGTGTGCTGGGTGTCTGATGGAGCTGTGGTACATTGTGTACTGTCAGTGGTGTGCGGTGTGCTGGGTGTCTGATGGGGGTGTGGTACATTGTGTACTGTCAGTGGTGTGCGGTGTGCTGGGTGCCTGATGGGTCTGTGGTACATTGTGTACTGTCAGTTGTGTGCGGTGAGCTGGGTGTCTGATGTGGGTGTGGTACATTGTGTACTGTCAGTGGTGTGCGGTGAGCTGGGTATCTGATGGGGGTGTGGTACATTGTGTACTGTCAATGGTGTAGGTGTGCTGGGTGTCTGATGGGGCTGTGGTACATTGTGTACTGTCAGTGGTGTGCGGTGTGCTGGGTGTCTGATGGGGGTGTGGTACATTGTGTACTGTCAGTGGTGTCTGGTGTGCTGGGTGTCTGATGGGAGTGTGGTACATTGTGTACTGTCAGTGGTGTCTGGTGTGCTGGGTATCTGATGGGGGTGTGGTACATTGTGTACTGTCAATGGTGTAGGTGTGCTGGGTGTCTGATGGGGCTGTGGTACATTGTGTACTGTCAGTGGTGTGCGGTGTGCTGTGTGTCTGATGGGGGTGTGGTACATTGTGCACTGTCAGTGATGTCTGGTGTGCTGGGTGTCTGATGGGAGTGTGGTACATTGTGTACTGTGAGTGGTGTGTGGTGTGCTGGGTGTCTGATGGGGCTGTGGTACATTGTGTACTGTCAGTGGTGTGTTGTGAGCTGGGTGTCTGATGTGGGTGTGGTACATTGTGTACTGTCAGTGGTGTGCGGTGAGCTGGGTATCTGATGGGGGTGTGGTACATTGTGTACTGTCAATGGTGTAGGTGTGCTGGGTGTCTGATGGGGCTGTGGTACATTGTGTACTGTCAGTGGTGTGCGGTGTGCTGGGTGTCTGATGGGGGTGTGGTACATTGTGTACTGTCAGTGGTGTCTGGTGTGCTGGGTGTCTGATGGGAGTGTGGTACATTGTGTACTGTCAGTGGTGTCTGGTGTGCTGGGTATCTGATGGGGGTGTGGTACATTGTGTACTGTCAATGGTGTAGGTGTGCTGGGTGTCTGATGGGGCTGTGGTACATTGTGTACTGTCAGTGGTGTGCGGTGTGCTGTGTGTCTGATGGGGGTGTGGTACATTGTGCACTGTCAGTGATGTCTGGTGTGCTGGGTGTCTGATGGGAGTGTGGTACATTGTGTACTGTGAGTGGTGTGTGGTGTGCTGGGTGTCTGATGGGGCTGTGGTACATTGTGTACTGTCAGTGGTGTGTTGTGTGCTGGGTATCTGATGGGGGTGTGGTACATTGTGTACTGTCAGTTGTGTGCGGTGTGCTGGGTGCCTGATGGGGATGAGGTACATTGTGTACTGTCAGTGGTGTGTGGTGTGCTGGGTGTCTGATGGGGCTGTGGTACATTGTGTACTGTCAGTGGTGTGTGGTGTGTTGGGTGTCTGATGGGGCTGTGGTACATTGTGTACTGTCAGTGGTGTGCGGTGTGCTGGGTGTCTGATGGGACTGTGGTACATTGTGTACTGTCTGTGGTGTGCTGGGTGCCTGATGGGGGTGTGGTACATTGTGTACTGTCAGTAGTGTGCGGTGTGCTGGGTGTCTGATGGGGCTGTGGTACATTGTGTACTGTCAGTGGTGTGCGGTGTGCTGGGAGCCTGATGGGGGTGTGGTACATTGTGTACTGTCAGTGGTGTGCGGTGAGCTGGGTGTCTGATGGGGCTGTGGTACATTGTGTACTGTCAGTGGTGTGTGGTGTGCTGGGTATCTGATGGGGGTGTGGTACATTGTGTACTGTCAGTGGTGTGTGGTGTGCTGGGTGTCTGATGGGGGTGTGGTACATTGTGTACTGTCAGTGGTGTGCGGTGTGCTGGGTGTCTGATGGGGCTGTGGTACATTGTGTACTGTCAGTGGTGTGCGGTGTTCTGGGTGTCTGATGGGGGTGTGGTACATTGTGTACTGTCAGTGGTGTGCGGTGTGCTGGGTGTCTGATGGGTGTGTGGTACATTGTGTACTGTCAGTGGTGTGTGGTGTGCTGGGTGGCTGATGTGGGTGTGGCACATTGTGTACTGTCAGTGGTGTGCGGTGTGCTGGGTGTCTGATGGGGCTGTGGTACATTGTGTACTGTCAGTGGTGTGCGGTGTGCTGGGTGCCTGATGGGAGTGTGGTACATTGTGTATTGTCAGTGGTGTGCGGTGTGCTGGGTGTCTGATGGGGGTGTGGTCATTGTGTACTGTCAGTGCTGTGCGGTGTGCTGGGTGTCTGATGGGGCTGTGGTACATTGGGTACTGTCAGTGGTGTGTGGTCTGCTGGGTGCCTGATGGGGGTGTGGTACATTGTGTACTGTCAGTTGTGTGCGGTGTGCTGGGTGTCTGATGGGGTTGTGGTACATTGTGTACTGTCAGTTGTGTGTGGTGTGCTGGGTGGCTGATGGGGGTGTGGTACATTGTGTACTGTCAGTGGTGTGTGGTGTGCTGGGTGTCTGATGAGGGTGCGGTACATTGTGTACTGTCAGTTGTGTGTGGTGTGCTGGGTGTCTGATGGGAGTGTGGTACATTGTGTACTGTCAGTGGTGTGTGGTGTGCTGGGTGTCTGATGGGGGTGTGGTACATTGTGTACTGTCAGTGGTGTGTGGTGTGCTGGGTGTCTGATGAGGGTGTGGTACATTGTGTACTGTCAGTGGTGTGCGGTGTGCTGGGTGTCTGATGGGGGTGTGGTACATTGTGTACTGTCACTTGTGTGCGGTGTGCTGGGTGTCTGATGAGGGTGGGGTACATTGTGTACTGTCAGTGGTGTGCGGTGTCCATTGTGCCTGATGGGGGTGTGGTACATTGTGTACTGTCAGTTGTGTGCGGTGTGCTGGGTGTCTGATGAGGGTGGGGTACATTGTGTACTGTCAGTGGTGTGCGGTGTCCATTGTGCCTGATGGGTCTGTGGTACATTGTGTACTGTCAGTGGTGTGCGGTGTGCTGGGTGTCTGATGGGGCTGTGGTACATTGTGTCCTGTCAGTGGTGTGTGGTGTGCTGGGTGCCTGATGGGGGTGAGGTACATTGTGTACTGTCAGTGGTGTGGGTGTGCTGGGTGCCTGATGGGGGTGTGGTACATTGTGTACTGTCAGTGGTGCGCGGTGTGCTGGGTGCCTGATGAGGTTGTGGTACATTGTGTACTGTCAGAGGTGTGCGGTGTGCTGGGTGTCTGATGGGTGTGTGGTACATTGTGTACTGTCAGTGGTGTGCGATGTGCTGGGTGCCTGATGGGGGTGTGGTACATTGTGTACTGTCAGTAGTGTGTGGTGTGCTGGGTGTCTGATGGGGGTGTGGTACATTGTGTACTGTCAGTGGTGTGCGGTGTGCTGGGTGCCTGATGGGTGTGTGGTACATTGTGTACTGTCAGTGGTGTGCGGTATGCTGGGTGCCTGATGGGGCTGCGGTACATTGTGTCCTGTCAGTGGTGTGCGGTGTGCTGGGTGTCTGATGGGGATGTGGTACATTGTGTTCTGTCAGTGGTGTGCGGTGTGCTGGGTGTCTGATGGGGCTGTGGTACATTGCGTACTGTCAGTGGTGTGCGGTGCGCTGGGTCCCTGATGGGGGTGTGGTACATTGTGTACTGTCAGTGGTGTGTAGATGCTGGGTGCCTGATGGGGGTGTGGTACATTGTGTACTGTCAGTGGTGTGCGGTGTGCTGGGTGTCTGATGGGGCTGTGGTACATTGTGTACTGTCAGTGGTGTGCGGTGTGCTGGGTGTCTGATGGGGGTGTGGTACATTGTGTACTGTCAGTCGTGTGTGGTGTGCTGGATGTCTGCTGGGGGTGTGGTACATTGTGTACTGTCAGTGGTGTGCGGTGTGCTGGGTGTCTTTTGGGGATGTGGTACATTGTGTCCTGTCAGTGGTGTGCGGTGTGCTGGGTGTCTGATGGGGGTGTGGTACATTGTGTACTGTCAGTGGTATGTGGTGTGCTGGGTGTCTGATGGGAGTGTGGTACATTGTGTACTGTCAGTGGTGTGCGGTGTGCTGGGTGTCTGATGGGGGTGTGGTACATTGTGTACTGTCAGTGGTGTGCGGTGTGCTGGGTGCCTGATGGGGATGTGGTAAATTGTGTACTGTCATTGGTGTGCGGTGTGCTGGGTGTCTGATGGGGCTGTGGTACATTGTGTACTGTCAGTGGTGTGCGGTGTGCGGGGTATCTGATGGGGGTGTGGTACATTGTGTACTGTCAGTGGTGTACGGTGAGCTGGGTGTCTGATGGGGCTGTGGTACATGGTGTACTGTCAGTGGTGTGTGGTGTGCTGGGTGCCTGATGGGGGTCTGGTACATTGTGTACTGTCAGTGGTGTGCGGTGTGCTGGGTGTCTGATGGGTGTGTGGTACATTGTGTACTGTCAGTGGTGTGTGGTGTGCTGGGTGTCTGATGGGGGTGTGGTACATTGTGTACTGTCAGTGGTGTGCGGTGTGCTGGGTGTCTGATGGGGCTGTGGTACATTGTGTACTGTCAGTGGTGTGCGGTGTGCTGGGTGTCTGATGGGGCTGTGGTACATTGTGTACTGTCAGTGGTGTGCGGTGTGCTGGGTGCCTGATGTGTCTGTGGTACATTGTGTACTGTCAGTTGTGTGCGGTGAGCTGGGTGTCTGATGTGGGTGTGGTACATTGTGTACTGTCAGTGGTGTGTGGTGTGCTGGGTGTCTGATGAGGGTGCGGTACATTGTGTACTGTCAGTTGTGTGTTGTGTACTGGGTGTCTGATGGGAGTGTGGTACATTGTGTACTGTCAGTGGTGTGTGGTGTGCTGGGTGTCTGATGGGGGTGTGGTACATTGTGTACTGTCAGTGGTGTGTGGTGTGCTGGGTGTCTGATGAGGGTGGGGTACATTGTGTACTGTCACTTGTGTGCGGTGTGCTGGGTGTCTGATGAGGGTGGGGTACATTGTGTACTGTCAGTGGTGTGCGGTGTCCATTGTGCCTGATGGGTCTGTGGTACATTGTGTACTGTCAGTGGTGTGCGGTGTGCTGGGTGTCTGATGGGGCTGTGGTACATTGTGTCCTGTCAGTGGTGTGTGGTGTGCTGGGTGCCTGATGGGGGTGAGGTACATTGTGTACTGTCAGTGGTGTGGGTGTGCTGGGTGCCTGATGGGGGTGTGGTACATTGTGTACTGTCAGTGGTGCGCGGTGTGCTGGGTGCCTGATGGGGTTGTGGTACATTGTGTACTGTCAGAGGTGTGCGGTGTGCTGGGTGTCTGATGGGGGTGTGGTACATTGTGTACTGTCAGTGGTGTGCGATGTGCTGGGTGCCTGATGGGGGTGTGGTACATTGTGTACTGTCAGTAGTGTGTGGTGTGCTGGGTGTCTGATGGGGGTGTGGTACATTGTGTACTGTCAGTGGTGTGCGGTGTGCTGGGTGCCTGATGGGTGTGTGGTACATTGTGTACTGTCAGTGGTGTGCGGTATGCTGGGTGCCTGATGGGGCTGCGGTACATTGTGTCCTGTCAGTGGTGTGCGGTGTGCTGGGTGTCTGATGGGGATGTGGTACATTGTGTTCTGTCAGTGGTGTGCGGTGTGCTGGGTCCCTGATGGGGGTGTGGTACATTGTGTACTGTCAGTGGTGTGTAGATGCTGGGTGCCGGATGGGGGTGTGGTACATTGTGTACTGTCAGTGGTGTGCGGTGTGCTGGGTGTCTGATGGGGCTGTGGTACATTGTGTACTGTCAGTGGTGTGCGGTGTGCTGGGTGTCTGATGGGGGTGTGGTACATTGTGTACTGTCAGTCGTGTGTGGTGTGCTGGATGTCTGCTGGGGGTGTGGTACATTGTGTACTGTCAGTGGTGTGCGGTGAGCTGGGTGTCTTTTGGGGATGTGGTACATTGTGTCCTGTCAGTGGTGTGCGGTGTGCTGGGTGTCTGATGGGGGTGTGGTACATTGTGTACTGTCAGTGGTGTGCGGTGTGCTGGGTGTCTTTTGGGGATGTGGTACATTGTGTCCTGTCAGTGGTGTGCGGTGTGCTGGGTGTCTGATGGGGGTGTGGTACATTGTGTACTGTCAGTGGTATGTGGTGTGCTGGGTGTCTGATGGGAGTGTGGTACATTGTGTACTGTCAGTGGTGTGCGGTGTGCTGGGTGTCTGATGGGGGTGTGGTACATTGTGTACTGTCAGTGGTGTGCGGTGTGCTGGGTGCCTGATGGGGATGTGGTAAATTGTGTACTGTCAGTGGTGTGCGGTGTGCTGGGTGTCTGATGGGGGTGTGGTACATTGTGTACTGTCAGTGGTGTGCGGTGTGCTGGGTGTCTGATGGGGCTGTGGTACATTGTGTCCTGTCAGTGGTGTGCGGTGTGCTGGGTGTCTGATGGGGGTGTGGTACATTGTGTACTGTCAGTGGTGTGTGGTGTGCTGGGTGCCTGATGGGGGTCTGGTACATTGTGTACTGTCAGTGGTGTGCGGTGTGCTGGGTGTCTGATGGGTGTGTGGTACATTGTGTACTGTCAGTGGTGTGTGGTGTGCTGGGTGTCTGATGGGGGTGTGGTACATTGTGTACTGTCAGTGGTGTGCGGTGTGCTGGGTGTCTGATGGGGCTGTGGTACATTGTGTACTGTCAGTGGTGTGCGGTGTGCTGGGTGTCTGATGGGGGTGTGGTACATTGTGTACTGTCAGTGGTGTGCGGTGTGCTGGGTGCCTGATGGGTCTGTGGTACATTGTGTACTGTCAGTTGTGTGCGGTGAGCTGGCTGTTTGATGTGGGTGTGGTACATTGTGTACTGTCAGTGGTGTGCGGTGAGCTGGGTGTCTGATGGGGGTGTGGTACATTGTGTACTGTCAATGGTGTAGGTGTGCTGGGTGTCTGATGGGGCTGTGGTACATTGTGTACTGTCAGTGGTGTGCGGTGTGCTGTGTGTCTGATGGGGGTGTGGTACATTGTGTACTGTCAGTGGTGTGCGGTGAGCTGGGTATCTGATGGGGGTGTGGTACATTGTGTACTGTCAATGGTGTAGGTGTGCTGGGTGTCTGATGGGGCTGTGGTACATTGTGTACTGTCAGTGGTGTGCGGTGTGCTGTGTGTCTGATGGGGGTGTGGTACATTGTGTACTGTCAGTGGTGTGCGGTGTTCTGGGTGTCTGATAGGGGTGTGGTAAATTGTGTACTGTCAGTGGTGTGCGGTGTTCTGGGTGTCTGATGGGGGTGTGGTACATTGTGTACTGTCAGTGGTGTGCGGTGTGCTGGGTGTCTGATGGGGCTGTGGTACATTGTGTACTGTCAGTGGTGTGTGGTGTGCTGGGTGTCTGATTGGGCTGTGGTACATTGTGTACTGTCAGTGGTGTGCGGTGTGCTGGGTGTCTGATGGGAGTGTGGTACATTGTGTACTCTCAGTGGTGTGCGGTGTGCTGTGTGTCTGATGGGGATGTGGTACATTGTGTACTGTCAGTGGTGTGCGGTGTGCTGGGTGTCTGATGGGGCTGTGGTACATTGTGTACTGTCAGTGGTGTGCGGTGTGCTGGGTGTCTGATGGGGGTGTGGTACATTGTGTACTGTCAGTGGTGTGTGGTGTGCTGGGTGTCTGATGGGGCTGTGGTACATTGTGTACTGTCAGTGGTGTGCGGTGTGCTGGGTGTCTGATGGGAGTGTGGTACATTGTGTACTGTCAGTGGTGTGTGGTGTGCTGGGTGTCTGATGGGGCTGTGGTACATTGTGTACTGTCAGTGGTGTGCGGTGTGCTGGGTGTCTGATGGGGGTGTGGTACATTGTGTACTGTCAGTGGTGTGCGGTGTGCTGGGTGTCTGATGGGGCTGTGGTACATTGTGTACTGTCAGTGGTGTGCGGTGTGCTGTGTCCCTGATGTGGGTGTGGTACATTGTGTACTGTCAGTGGTGTGCGGTGTTCTGGGTGTCTGATAGGGGTGTGGTACATTGTGTACTGTCAGTGGTGTGTGGTGTGCTGGGTGTCTGATGGGGCTGTGGTACATTGTGTACTGTCAGTGGTGTGTGGTGTGCTGGGTGTCTGATGGGGCTGTGGTACATTGTGTACTGTCAGTGGTGTGCGGTGTGCTGGGTGTCTGATGGGACTGTGGTACATTGTGTACTGTCTGTGGTGTGCTGGGTGCCTGATGGGGGTGTGGTACATTGTGTACTGTCAGTAGTGTGCGGTGTGCTGGGTGTCTGATGGGGCTGTGGTACATTGTGTACTGTCAGTGGTGTGCGGTGTGCTGGGAGCCTGATGGGGGTGTGGTACATTGTGTAATGTCAGTGGTGTGCGGTGAGCTGGGTGTCTGATGGGGCTGTGGTACATTGTGTACTGTCAGTTGTGTGAGGTGAGCTGGCTGTTTGATGTGGGTGTGGTACATTGTGTACTGTCAGTGGTGTGCGGTGAGCTCGGTATCTGATGGGGGTGTGGTACATTGTGTACTGTCAATGGTGTAGGTGTGCTGGGTGTCTGATGGGGCTGTGGTACATTGTGTACTGTCAGTGGTGTGCGGTGTGCTGGGTGTCTGATGGGGGTGTGGTACATTGTGTGCTGTCAGTGGTGTGCGGTGTGCTGTGTGTCTGATGGGGGTGTGGTACATTGTGTACTGTCAGTGGTGTGCGGTGTGCTGTGTGCGTGATGGGGGTGTGGTACATTGTCTACTGTCAGTGGTGTCTGGTGTGCTGGGTGTCTGATGGGAGTGTGGTACATTGTGTACTGTCAGTGGTGTGTGGTGTGCTGGGTGTCTGATGGGGCTGTGGTACATTTTGTACTGTCAGTGGTGTGTTGTGTGCTGGGTATCTGATGGGGGTGTGGTACATTGTCTACTGTCAGTGGTGTGTGGTGTGCTGGGTGCCGGATGGGGGTGTGGTACATTGTGTACTGTCAGTGGTGTGCGGTGTGCTGGGTGTCTGATGGGGGTGTGGTACATTGTGTACTGTCAGTGGTGTGCGGTGTGCTGGGTGCCTGATGGGGGTGTGGTACATTGTGTACTGTCAGTTGTGTGCGGTGTGCTGGGTGCCTGATGGGGATGAGGTACATTGTGTACTGTCAGTGGTGTGTGGTGTGCTGGGTGTCTGATGGGACTGTGGTACTTTGAGTACTGTCAGTGGTGTGCGGTGTTCTGGGTGTCTGATGGGGGTGTGGTACATTGTGTACTGTCAGTGGTGTGCGGTGTGCTGGGTGTCTGATGGGGGTGTGGTACATTGTGTGCTGTCAGTGGTGTGCGGTGTTCTGGGTGTCTGATAGGGGTGTGGTACATTGTGTACTGACAGTGGTGTGTGGTGTGCTGGGTGTCTGATGGGGCTGTGGTACATTGTGTACTGTCAGTGGTGTGTGGTGTGCTGGGTGTCTGATGGGGCTGTGGTACATTGTGCACTGTCAGTGGTGTGCGGTGTGCTGGGTGTCTGATGGGACTGTGGTACATTGTGTACTGTCTGTGGTGTGCTGGGTGCCTGATGGGGGTGTGGTACATTGTGTACTGTCAGTAGTGTGCGGTGTGCTGGGTGTCTGATGGGGCTGTGGTACATTGTGTACTGTCAGTGGTGTGCGGTGTGCTGGGAGCCTGATGGGGGTGTGGTACATTGTGTAATGTCAGTGGTGTGCGGTGAGCTGGGTGTCTGATGGGGCTGTGGTACATTGTGTACTGTCAGTGGTGTGTGGTGTGCTGGGTATCTGATGGGGGTGTGGTACATTGTGTACTGTCAGTGGTGTGTGGTGTGCTGGGTGTCTGATGGGGCTGTGGTACATTGTGTACTGTCAGTGGTGTGCGGTGAGCTGGGTGTCTGATGGGGCTGTGGTACATTGTGTACTGTCAGTGGTGTGTGGTGTGCTGGGTATCTGATGGGGGTGTGGTACATTGTGTACTGTCAGTGGTGTGTGGTGTGCTGGGTGTCTGATGGGGGTGTGGTACATTTTGTACTGTCAGTGGTGTGCGGTGTGCTGGGTGTCTGATGGGGGTGTGGTACATTGTGTACTGTCAGTGGTGTGCGGTAGGCTGGGTGTCTGATGGGGGTGTGGTACATTGTGTACTGTCAGTGGTGTGCGGTGTGCTGGGTGTCTGATGGGGCTGTGGTACATTGTGTACTGTCAGTGGTGTGCGGTGTGCTGGGTGTCTGATGGAGGTGTGGTACATTGTGTACTGTCAGTGGTGTGCGGTGTGCTTGGTGTCTGATGGGGGTGTTGTACATTGTGTAATGTCAGCGGTGTGCGGTGTGCTGGGTGTCTGATGGGGGTGTGGTACATTGTATACTGTCAGTGGTGTGTGGTGTGCTGGGTGTCTGATGGGGGTGTGGTACATTGTATACTGTCAGTGGTGTGCGGTGTGCTGGGTGTCTGATGGGGGTGTGGTACATTGTATACTGTCAGTGGTGTGCGGTGTGCTGGGTGTCTGATGGGGGTGTGGTACATTGTATACTGTCAGTGGTGTGTGGTGTGCTGGGTGTCTGATGGGGGTGTGGTACATTGTGTACTGTCAGTGGTGTACGGTGAGCTGGGTGTCTGATGGGGCTGTGGCACATTGTGTACTGTCAGTGGTGTGCAGTGTGCTGGGTGCCTAATGGGGGTGTGGTACATTGTGTACTGTCAGTGGTGTGTGGTGAGCTGGGTGTCTGATGGGGCTGTGGCACATTGTGTACTGTCAGTGGTGTGCAGTGTGCTGGGTGCCTAATGGGGGTGTGGTACATTGTGTACTGTCAGTGGTGTGCGGTGTGCTGGGTGTCTGATGGGGCTGTGGTACATTGTGTACTGTCAGTGGTGTGCGGTGTGCTGGGTGTCTGATGGGGGTGTGGTACATTGTGTACTGTCAGTGGTGTGCGGTGTGCTGGGTGTCTAATGGGGGTGTGGTACATTGTGTACTGTCAGTGGTGTACGGTGAGCTGGGTGTCTGATGGGGGTGTGGTACATTGTGTCCTGTCATTGGTGTGCGGTGTGCTGGGTGTCTGATGGGACGGTGGTACATTGTGTACTGTCAGTGGCGTGTGGTGTGCTGGGTGTCTGATGAGGGTGTGGTACATTGTGTACTGTCAGTTGTGTGCGGTGTGCTGGGTGTCTGATGGGGGTGTGGTACATTGTGTACTGTCAGTGGTGTGCGGTGTGCTGGGTGCCTGATGGGTCTGTGGTACATTGTGTACTGTTAGTGGTGTGTGGTGTGCTGGGTGTCTGATGGGGGTGTGGTACATTGTGTACTGTCAGTGGTGTGTGGTGTGCTGGGTGCCTGATGTGGGTGTGGTACATTGTGTACTGTCAGTGGTGTGCGGTGTGCTGGGTGCCTGATGGGGGTGTGGTACATTGTGTACTGTCAGTGGTGTGTGGTGTGCTGGGTGCCTGATGGGGGTGTGGTACATTGTGTACTGTCAGTGGTGTGTGGTGTGCTGGGTGTCTGATGGGGGTGTGGTACATTGTGTACTGTCAGTGGTGTGTGGTGTGCTGTCTGTCTGATGGGGGTGTGGTACATTGTGTACTGTCAGTGGTGTGTGGTGTGCTGGGTGGCTGATGTGGGTGTAGCACATTGTGTACTGTCAGTGGTGTGCGGTGTGCTGGGTGTCTGATGGGGGTGTTGTACATTGTGTACTGTCAGTGGTGTGCGGTGTGCTCGGTGCCTGATGGGAGTGTGGTACATTGTGTATTGTCAGTGGTGTGCAGTGTGCTGGGTGTCTGATGGGGGTGTGGTACATTGTGTACTGTCAGTGCTGTGCGGTGTGCTGGCTGTCTGATGGGGCTGTGGTACATTGGGTACTGTCAGTGGTGTGTGGTCTGCTGGGTGCCTGATGGGGGTGTGGTACATTGTGTACTGTCAGTTGTGTGCGGTTTGCTGGGTGTCTGATGGGGTTGTGGTACATTGTGTACTGTCAGTTGTGTGTGGTGTGCTGGGTGGCTGATGGGGGTGTGGTACATAGTGTACTGTCAGTGGTGTGTGGTGTGCTTGGTGTCTGATGAGGGTGGGGTACATTGTGTACTGTCAGTTGTGTGTGGTGTGCTGGGTGTCTGATGGGGGTGTGGTACATTGTGTACTGTCAGTGGCGTGCGGTGTGCTGGGTGTCTGATGGGGGTGTGGTACATTGTGTACTGTCAGTGGTGTGTGGTGTGCTGGGTGTCTGATGATGGTGGGGTACATTGTGTACTGTCAGTTGTGTGCGGTGTGCTGGGTGTCTGATGAGGGTGGGGTACATTGTGTACTGTCAGTGGTGTGCGGTGTCCATTGTGCCTGATGATGGTGGGGTACATTGTGTACTGTCAGTGGTGTGCGGTGTCCATTGTGCCTGATGGGTCTGTGGTACATTGTGTACTGTCAGTGGTGTGCGGTGTGCTGGGTGTCTGATGGGGCTGTGGTACATTGTGTCCTGTCAGTGGTGTGTGGTGTGCTGGGTGCCTGATGGGGGTGAGGTACATTGTGTACTGTCAGTGGTGTGGGTGTGCTGGGTGCCTGATGGGGGTGTGGTACATTGTGTACTGTTAGTGGTGCGCGGTGTGCTGGGTGCCTGATGGGGTTGTGGTACATTGTGTACTGTCAGAGGTGTGCGGTGTGCTGGGTGTCTGATGGGGGTGTGGTACATTGTGTACTGTCAGTGGTGTGCGGTGTGCTGGGTGCCTGATGGGGTTGTGGTACATTGTGTACTGTCAGTGGTGTGCGGTGTGCTGGGTGTCTGATGGGGGTGTGGTACATTGTGTACTGTCAGTGGTGTGCGGTGTGCTGGGTGTCTGATGGGGCTGTGGTACATTGCGTACTGTCAGTGGTGTGCGGTGAGCTGGGTGCCTGATGGGGTTGTGGTACATTGTGTACTGTCAGAGGTGTGCGGTGTGCTGGGTGTCTGATGGGGGTGTGGTACATTGTGTACTGTCAGTGGTGTGCGGTGTGCTGGGTGCCTGATGGGGGTGTGGTACATAGTGTACTGTCAGTCGTGTGTGGTGTGCTGGGTGTCTGATGGGGGTGTGGTACATTGTGTACTGTCAGTGGTGTGCGGTGTGCTGGGTGCCTGATGGGGCTGCGGTATATTGTGTCCTGTCAGAGGTGTGCGGTGTGCTGGGTGTCTGATGGGGGTGTGGTACATTGTGTACTGTCAGTGGTGTGCGGTGTGCTGGTTGTCTGATGGGGGTGTGGTACATTGTGTACTGTCAGTGGTGTGCGGTGTGCTGGGTGCCTGATGGGGGTGTGGTACATTGTGTACTGTCAGTGGTGTGTGGTGTGCTGTGTGCCTGATGGGGGTGTGGTACATTGTGTACTGTCAGTGGTGTGTGGTGTGCTGGGTGTCTGATGGGGGTGCGGTACATTGTGTACTGTCAGTGGTGTGTGGTGTGCTGGGTGGCTGATGTGGGTGTGGCACATTGTGTACTGTCAGTGGTGTGCGGTGTGCTGGGTGTCTGATGGGGGTGTTGTACATTGTGTACTGTCAGTGGTGTGCGGTGTGCTGGGTGTCTGATGGGGGTGTGGTACATTGTGTACTGTCAGTGGTGTGCGGTGTGCTGGGTGTCTGATGGGGGTGTTGTACATTGTGTACTGTCAGTGGTGTGCGGTGTGCTGGGTGCCTGATGGGAGTGTGGTACATTGTGTATTGTCAGTGGTGTGCGGTGTGCAGGGTGTCTGATGGGGGTGTGGTACATTGTGTACTGTCAGTGCTGTGCGGTGTGCTGGGTGTCTGATGGGGCTGTGGTACATTGGGTACTGTCAGTGGTGTGTGGTCTGCTGGGTGCCTGATGGGGGTGTGGTACATTGTGTACTGTCAGTTGTGTGCGGTGTGCTGGGTGTCTGATGGGGTTGTGGTACATTGTGTACTGTCAGTGGTGTGCGGTGTGCTGGGTGGCTGATGGGGGTGTGGTACATTGTGTACTGTCAGTGGTGTGTGGTGTGCTGGGTGTCTGATGAGGGTGGGGTACATTGTGTACTGTCAGTTGTGTGTGGTGTGCTGGGTGTCTGATGGGAGTGTGGTACATTGTGTACTGTCAGTGGTGTGTGGTGTGCTGGGTGTCTGATGGGGGTGTGGTACATTGTGTACTGTCAGTGGTGTGTGGTGTGCTGGGTGTCTGATGAGGGTGGGGTACATTGTGTACTGTCAGTTGTGTGCGGTGTGCTGGGTGTCTGATGAGGGTGGGGTACATTGTGTACTGTCAGTGGTGTGCGGTGTCCATTGTGCCTGATGGGTCTGTGGTACATTGTGTACTGTCAGTGGTGTGCGGTGTGCTGGGTGTCTGATGGGGCTGTGGTACATTGTGTCCTGTCAGTGGTGTGTGGTGTGCTGGGTGCCTGATGGGGGTGAGATACATTGTGTACTGTCAGTGGTGTGGGTGTGCTGGGTGCCTGATGGGGGTGTGGTACATTGTGTACTGTCAGTGGTGTGCGGTGTGCTGGGTGCCTGATGGGGTTGTGGTACATTGTGTACTGTCAGAGGTGTGCGGTGTGCTGGGTGCCTGATGGGGTTGTGGTACATTGTGTACTGTCAGTGGTGTGCGGTGTGCTGGGTGCCTGATGGGGTTGTGGTACATTGTGTACTGTCAGAGGTGTGCGGTGTGCTGGGTGTCTGATGGGGGTGTGGTACATTGTGTACTGTCAGTGGTGAGCGATGTGCTGGGTGCCTGATGGGGGTGTGGTACATTGTGTACTGTCAGTAGTGTGTGTTGTGCTGGGTGTCTGATGGGGGTGTGGTACATTGTGTACTGTCAGTGGTGTGCGGTATGCTGGGTGCCTGATGGGGCTGCGGAACATTGTGTACTGTTAGTGGTGTGCGGTGTGCTGGGTGTCTGATGGGGGTGAGGTACATTGTGTACTGTCAGTGGTGTGCGGTGTGCTGGGTGTCTGATGGGGGTGTGGTACATTGTGTACTGTCAGTGGTGTGCGGTATGCTGGGTGCCTGATCGGGGCTGTGGTACATTGTGTACTGTCAGTGGTGTGCGGTGTGCTGGGTGTCTGATGGGGGTGAGGTACATTGTGTACTGTCAATGGTGTGCGGTGTGCTGGGTGTCTGATGGGGGTGTGGTACATTGTGTACTGTCAGTGGTGTGCGGTGTGCTGGGTGCCTGATGGGGGTGTGGTACATTGTGTACTGTCAGTGGTGTGCGGTGTGCTGGGTGTCTGATGGGGGTGTGGTACATTGTGTACTGTCAGTGGTGTGCGGTGTGCTGGGTGTCTGATGGGGGTGTGGTACATTGTGTACTGTCAGTGGTATGTGGTGTGCTGGGTGTCTGATGGGAGTGTGGTACATATGTACTGTCAGTGGTGTGCGGTGTGCTGGGTGTCTGATGGGGGTGTGGTACATTGTGTACTGTCAGTGGTGTGCGGTGTGCTGGGTGCCTGATGGGGATGTGGTAAATTGTGTACTGTCAGTGGTGTGCGGTGTGCTGGGTGTCTGATGGGGCTGTGGTACATTGTGTACTGTCAGTGGTGTGCGGTGTGCGGGGTGTCTGATGGGGGTGTGGTACATTGTGTACTGTCAGTGGTGTGTGGTGTGCTGGGTGCCTGATGGGGGTCTGGTACATTGTGTACTGTCAGTGGTGTGCGGTGTGCTGGGTGTCTGATGGGTGTGTGGTACATTGTGTACTGTCAGTGGTGTGTGGTGTGCTGGGTGTCTGATGGGGGGGTGGTACATTGTGTACTGTCAGTGGTGTGCGGTGTGCTGTGTGTCTGATGGGGCTGTGGTACATTGTGTACTGTCAGTGGTGTGCGGTGTGCTGGGTGTCTGATGGGGGTGTGGTACATTGTGTACTGTCAGTGGTGTGCGGTGTGCTGGGTGCCTGATGGGTCTGTGGTACATTGTGTACTGTCAGTTGTGTGCGGTGAGCTGGGTGTCTGATGTGGGTGTGGTACATTGTGTACTGTCAGTGGTGTGCGGTGTGCTGGGTGTCTGATGGGGCTGTGGTACATTGTGTACTGTCAGTGGTGTGCGGTGTGCTGGGTGTCTGATGGGGGTGTGGTACATTGTGTACTGTCAGTGGTGTGCAGTGTGCTGGGTGCCTGTTGGGGCTGTGGTACATTGTGTACTGTCAGTGGTGTGCGGTGTGCTGGGTGCCTGATGGGTCTGTGGTACATTGTGTACTGTCAGTTGTGTGCGGTGAGCTGGGTGTCTGATGTGGGTGTGGTACACTGTGTACTGTCAGTGGTGTGCGGTGAGCTGGGTATCTGATGGGGGTGTGGTACATTGTGTACTGTCAATGGTGTAGGTGTGCTGGGTGTCTGATGGGGGTGTGGTACATTGTGTACTGTCAGTGGTGTGCGGTGTGCTGGGTGTCTGATGGGGGTGTGGTACATTGTGTACTGTCAGTGGTGTGCGGTGTGCTGGGTGCCTGATGGGGGTGTGGTACATTGTGTACTGTCAGTGGTGTGCGGTGTGCTGAGTGTCTGATGGGGCTGTGGTACATTGTGTACTGTCAGTGGTGTGCGGTGTGCTGGGCGTCTGATGGGGGTGTGGTACATTGTGTACTGTCAGTGGTGTGCGGTGTGCTGGGTGTCTGATGGGGGTGTGGTACATTGTGTGCTGTCAGTGGTGTGCGGTGTGCTGTGTGTCTGATGGGGGTGTGGTACATTGTGTACTGTCAGTGGTGTCAGGTGTGCTGGGTGTCTGATGGGAGTGTGGTACATTGTGTACTGTCAGTGGTGTGTGGTGTGCTGGTTGTCTGATGGGGCTGTGGTACATTGTGTACTGTCAGTGGTGTGCGGTGTGCTCGGTGCCTGATGGGGGTGTGGTACATTGTGTACTGTCAGTGGTGTGTGGTGTGCTGGGTGTCTGATGGGTGTGTGGTACATTGTGTACTGTCAGTGGTGTGCGGTGTGCTGGGTGCCTGATGGGGGTGTGGTACATTGTGTACTGTCAGTGGTGTGTGGTGTGCTGGGTATCTGATGGGGGTGTGGTACATTGTGTACTGTCAGTGGTGTGTTGTGTGCTGGGTATCTGATGGGGGTGTGGTACATTGTGTACTGTCAGTGGTGTGCGGTTTGCTGGGTGTCTGATGGGGGTGTGGTGCATTGTGTACTGTCAGTGGTGTGCGGTGTGCTGGGTGTCTGATGGGGGTGTGGTACATTCTGTACTGTCAGTGGTGTGCGGTTTGCTGGGTGTCTGATGGGGGTGTGGTGCATTGTGTACTGTCAGTGGTGTGCGGTGTGATTGGTCCCTGATGGGGGTGTGGTACATTGTGTACTGTCAGTGGTGTGTGGTGTGCTGGGTATCTGATGGGGGTGTGGTACATTGTGTACTGTCAGTGGTGTGTTGTGTGCTGGGTATCTGATGGGGGTGTGGTACATTGTGTTCTGTCAGTGGTGTGTTGTGTGCTGGGTATCTGATGGGGGTGTGGTACATTGTGTACTGTCAGTGGTGTGCGGTGAGCTGGGTGTCTGATGGGGGTGTGGTACATTGTGTACTGTCAGTGGTGTGCGGTGTGCTGGGTCCCTGATGGGGGTGTGGTACATTGTGTACTGTCAGTGGTGTGCGGTGTGCTGGGTGTCTGATGGGGGTGTGGTACATTGTGTACTGTCAGTGGTGTGCGGTGTGCTGGGTGTCTGATGGGGCTGTGGTACATTGTGTCCTGTCAGTGGTGTGTGGTGTGCTGGGTGCCTGATGGGGGTGAGGTACTATGTGTACTGTCAGTGGTGTGGGTGTGCTGGGTGCCTGATGGGGGTGTGGTACATTGTGTACTGTCAGTGGTGTGCGGTGTGCTGGGTGCCTGATGGGGTTGTGGTACATTGTGTACTGTCAGAGGTGTGCGGTGTGCTGGGTGCCTGATGGGGTTGTGGTACATTGTGTACTGTCAGTGGTGTGCGGTGTGCTGGGTGCCTGATGGGGTTGTGGTACATTGTGTACTGTCTGAGGTGTGCGGTGTGCTGGGTGTCTGATGGGGGTGTGGTACATTGTGTACTGTCAGTGGTGTGCGATGTGCTGGGTGCCTGATGGGGGTGTGGTACATTGTGTACTGTCAGTAGTGTGTGTTGTGCTGGGTGTCTGATGGGGGTGTGGTACATTGTGTGCTGTCAGTGGTGTGCGGTGTGCTGGGTGTCTGATGGGGGTGTGGTACATTGTGTACTGTCAGTGGTGTGCGGTATGCTGGGTGCCTGATGGGGCTGCGGTACATTGTGTACTGTTAGTGGTGTGCGGTGTGCTGGGTGTCTGATGGGGGTGAGATACATTGTGTACTGTCAGTGGTGTGCGGTGTGCTGGGTGTCTGATGGGGGTGTGGTACATTGTGTACTGTCAGTGGTGTGCGGTATGCTGGGTGCCTGATCGGGGCTGTGGTACATTGTGTACTGTCAGTGGTGTGCGGTGTGCTGGGTGTCTGATGGGGGTGAGGTACATTGTGTACTGTCAGTGGTGTGCGGTGTGCTGGGTGTCTGATGGGGGTGTGGTACATTGTGTACTGTCAGTCGTGTGTGGTGTGCTGGGTGTCTGATGGGGGTGTGGTACATTGTGTACTGTCAGTGGTGTGCGGTGTGCTGGGTGTCTGATGGGGGTGTGGTACATTGTGTACTGTCAGTGGTGTGCGGTGTGCTGGGTGCCTGATGTGGATGTGGTAAATTGTGTAATGTCAGTCGTGTGCGGTGTGCTGGGTGTCTGATGGGGCTGTGGTACATTGTGTACTGTCAGTGGTGTGCGGTGTGCGGGGTGTCTGATGGGGGTGTGGTACATTGTGTACTGTCAGTGGTGTGTGGTGTGCTGGGTGCCTGATGGGGGTCTGGTACATTGTGTACTGTCAGTGGTGTGCGGTGTGCTGGGTGTCTGATGGGTGTGTGGTACATTGTGTACTGTCAGTGGTGTGTGGTGTGCTGGGTGTCTGATGGGGGGGTGGTACATTGTGTACTGTCAGTGGTGTGCGGTGTGCTGGGTGTCTGATGGGGGTGTGGTACATTGTGTACTGTCAGTGGTGTGCGGTGTGCTGGGTGCCTGATGGGTCTGTGGTACATTGTGTACTGTCAGTGGTGTGCGGTGTGCTGGGTGTCTGATGGGGCTGTGGTACATTGTGTACTGTCAGTGGTGTGCGGTGTGCTGGGTGTCTGATGGGGGTGTGGTACATTGTGTACTGTCAGTGGTGTGCAGTGTGCTGGGTGCCTGTTGGGGCTGTGGTACATTGTGTACTGTCAGTGGTGTGCGGTGTGCTGGGTGCCTGATGGGTCTGTGGTACATTGTGTACTGTCAGTGGTGTGCGGTGTGCTGGGCGTCTGATGGGGGTGTGGTACATTGTGTGCTGTCAGTGGTGTGCGGTGTGCTGTGTGTCTGATGGGGGTGTGGTACATTGTGTACTGTCAGTGGTGTCTGGTGTGCTGGGTGTCTGATGTGGGTGTGGTACACTGTGTACTGTCAGTGGTGTGCGGTGAGCTGGGTATCTGATGGGGGTGTGGTACATTGTGTACTGTCAATGGTGTAGGTGTGCTGGGTGTCTGATGGGGCTGTGGTACATTGTGTACTGTCAGTGGTGTGCGGTGTGCTGGGCGTCTGATGGGGGTGTGGTACATTGTGTGCTGTCAGTGGTGTGCGGTGTGCTGTGTGTCTGATGGGGGTGTGGTACATTGTGTACTGTCAGTGGTGTCTGGTGTGCTGGATGTCTGATGGGAGTGTGGTACATTGTGTACTGTCAGTGGTGTGTGGTGTGCTGGTTGTCTGATGGGGCTGTGGTACATTGTGTACTGTCAGTGGTGTGCGGTGTGCTCGGTGCCTGATGGGGGTATGGTATATTGTGTACTGTCAGTGGTGTGCGGTGTGATTGGTAACTGATGGGGCTGTGGTACATTGTGTACTGTCAGTGGTGTGCGGTGTGCTGGGTGTCTGATGGGGGTGTGGTACATTGTGTACTGTCAGTAGTGTGTGGTGTGCTGGGTGCCTGATGGGGGTGTGGTACATTGTGTACTGTCAGTGGTGTGCGGTGTGCTGGGTGCCTGATGGGGGTGTGGTACATTGTGTACTGTCAGTGGTGTGCGGTGTGCTGGGTGTCTGATGGGGGTGTGGTACATTGTGTACTGTCAGTGGTGTGCGGTGAGCTGGGTGTCTGATGGGACTGTGGTACATTGTGTACTGTCAGTGGTGTGCGGTGTGCTGGGTGCCTGATGGGGGTGTGGTACATTGTGTACTGTCAGTGGTGTGCGGGGTGCTGGGTGTCTGATGGGGGTTTGGTACATCGTGTACTGCCAGTGGTGTGCTGGGTGCCTGATGGGACTGTGGTACATTGTGTACTGTCAGTGGTGTATGGTGAGCTGGGTGCCTGATGGGGGTGTGGTACATTGTGTACTGTCAGTGGTGTGTGGTGAGCTGGGTGTCTGATGGGGCTGTGGTAAATTGTGTACTGTCAGTGGTGTGTGGTGTGCTGGGTGTCTGATGGGGCTGTGGTACATTGTGTACTGTCAGTGGTGTGCGGTGTGCTGGGTGTCTGATGGGGGTGTGGTACATTGTGTACTGTCAGTGGTGTGCGGTATGCTGGGTGTCTGATGGGGGTGAGGTACATTGTGTACTGTCAGTGGTGTGTGGTGAGCTGGGTGTCTGATGAGGGTGGGGTACATTGTGTACTGTCAGTGGTGTGCGGTGTCCATTGTGCCTGATGGGGTTGTGGTACATTGTGTACTGTCAGTTGTGTGCGATGTGCTGGGTGTCTGATGAGGGTGGGGTACATTGTGTACTGTCAGTGGTGTGCGGTGTCCATTGTGCCTGATGGGTCTGTGGTACATTGTGTACTGTCAGTGGTGTGCGGTGTGCTGGGTGTCTGATGGGGCTGTGGTACATCGTGTACTGCCAGTGGTGTGCTGGGTGCCTGATGGGACTGTGGTACATTGTGTACTGTCAGTGGTGTATGGTGAGCTGGGTGCCTGATGGGGGTGTGGTACATTGTGTACTGTCAGTTGTGTGTGGTGTGCTGGGTGGCTGATGGGGGTGTGGTACATAGTGTACTGTCAGTGGTGTGTGGTGTGCTTGGTGTCTGATGGGGGTGTGGTACATTGTGTACTGTCAGTGGTGTGCGGTGTGCTGGGTGTCTGATGGGGGTGTGGTACAATGTGTACTGTCTGTGGTGTGCGGTGTGCTGGGTGTCTGATGGGGCTGTGGTACATTGTGTACTGTCAGTGGTGAGCGGTGTGCTGGGTGTCTGATGGGGGTGTGGTACTTTGTGTACTGTCAGTGGCGTGCGGTGTGCTGGGTGTCTGATGGGGGTGTGGTACATTGTGTACTGTCAGTGGTGTGTGGTGTGCTGGGTGTCTGATGATGGTGGGGTACATTGTGTACTGTCAGTTGTGTGCGGTGTGCTGGGTGTCTGATGAGGGTGGGGTACATTGTGTACTGTCAGTGGTGTGCGGTGTCCATTGTGCCTGATGATGGTGGGGTACATTGTGTACTGTCAGTGGTGTGCGGTGTCCATTGTGCCTGATGGGTCTGTGGTACATTGTGTACTGTCAGTGGTGTGCGGTGTGCTGGGTGTCTGATGGGGGTGTGGGACATTGTGTCCTGTCAGTGGTGTGTGGTGTGCTGGGTGCCTGATGGGGGTGAGGTACATTGTGTCCTGTCAGTGGTGTGTGGTGTGCTGGGTGCCTGATGGGGGTGAGGTACATTGTGTACTGTCAGTGGTGTGGGTGTGCTGGGTGCCTGATGGGGGTGTGGTCCATTGTGTACTGTTAGTGGTCCGCGGTGTGCTGGGTGCCTGATGGGGTTGTGGTACATTGTGTACTGTCAGAGGTGTGCGGTGTGCTGGGTGTCTGATGGGGGTGTGGTACATTGTGTACTGTCAGTGGTGTGCGGTGTGCTGGGTGCCTGATGGGGTTGTGGTACATTGTGTACTGTCAGTGGTGTGCGGTGTGCTGGGTGTCTGATGGGGGTGTGGTACATTGTGTACTGTCAGTGGTGTGCGGTGTGCTGGGTGTCTGATGGGGCTGTGGTACATTGCGTACTGTCAGTGGTGTGCGGTGAGCTGGGTGCCTGATGGGGTTGTGGAACATTGTGTACTGTCAGAGGTGTGCGGTGTGCTGGGTGTCTGATGGGGGTGTGGTACATTGTGTACTGTCAGTGGTGTGCGGTGTGCTGGGTGCCTGATGGGGGTGTGGTACATTGTGTACTGTCAGTCGTGTGTGGTGTGCTGGGTGTCTGATGGGGGTGTGGTACATTGTGTACTGTCAGTGGTGTGCGGTGTGCTGGGTGCCTGATGGGGCTGCGGTATATTGTGTCCTGTCAGTGGTGTGCGGTGTGCTGGGTGTCTGATGGGGGTGTGGTACATTGTGTACTGTCAGTGGTGTGCGGTGTGCTGGGTGTCTGATGGGGGTGTGGTACATTGTGTACTGTCAGTGGTGTGCGGTGTGCTGGTTGTCTGATGGGGGTGTGGTACATTGTGTACTGTCAGTGGTGTGCGGTGTGCTGGGTGCCTGATGGGGGTGTGGTACATTGTGTACTGTCAGTGGTGTGTGGTGTGCTGTGTGCCTGATGGGGGTGTGGTACATTGTGTACTGTCAGTGGTGTGTGGTGTGCTGTGTGCCTGATGGGGGTGTGGTACATTGTGTACTGTCAGTGGTGTGCGGTGAGCTGGGTGTCTGATGGGGGTGTGGTACATTGTGTACTGTCAGTGGTGTGTGGTGTGCTGTGTGCCTGATGGGGGTGCGGTACATTGTGTACTGTCAGTGGTGTGTGGTGTGCTGGGTGGCTGATGTGGGTGTGGCACATTGTGTACTGTCAGTGGTGTGCGGTGTGCTGGGTGTCTGATGGGGGTGTTGTACATTGTGTACTGTCAGTGGTGTGCGGTGTGCTGGGTGCCTGATGGGAGTGTGGTACATTGTGTATTGTCAGTGGTGTGCGGTGTGCAGGGTGTCTGATGGGGGTGTGGTACATTGTGTACTGTCAGTGCTGTGCGGTGTGCTGGGTGTCTGATGGGGCTGTGGTACATTGGGTACTGTCAGTGGTGTGTGGTCTGCTGGGTGCCTGATGGGGGTGTGGTACATTGTGTACTGTCAGTTGTGTGCGGTGTGCTGGGTGTCTGATGGGGTTGTGGTACATTGTGTACTGTCAGTTGTGTGTGGTGTGCTGGGTGGCTGATGGGGGTGTGGTACATTGTGTACTGTCAGTGGTGTGTGGTGTGCTGGGTGTCTGATGAGGGTGGGGTACATTGTGTACTGTCAGTTGTGTGTGGTGTGCTGGGTGTCTGATGGGAGTGTGGTACATTGTGTACTGTCAGTGGTGTGTGGTGTGCTGGGTGTCTGATGGGGGTGTGGTACATTGTGTACTGTCAGTGGTGTGTGGTGTGCTGGGTGTCTGATGAGGGTGGGGTACATTGTGTACCTTCAGTTGTGTGCGGTGTGCTGGGTGTCTGATGAGGGTGGGGTACATTGTGTACTGTCAGTGGTGTGCGGTGTCCATTGTGCCTGATGGGGTTGTGGTACATTGTGTACTGTCAGTTGTGTGCGGTGTGCTGGGTGTCTGATGAGGGTGGGGTATATTGTGTACTGTCAGTGGTGTGCGGTGTCCATTGTGCCTGATGGGTCTGTGGTACATTGTGTACTGTCAGTGGTGTGCGGTGTGCTGGGTGTCTGATGGGGCTGTGGTACATTGTGTCCTGTCAGTGGTGTGTGGTGTGCTGGGTGCCTGATGGGGGTGAGATACATTGTGTACTGTCAGTGGTGTGGGTGTGCTGGGTGCCTGATGGGGGTGTGGTACATTGTGTACTGTCAGTGGTGTGCGGTGTGCTGGGTGCCTGATGGGGTTGTGGTACATTGTGTACTGTCAGAGGTGTGCGGTGTGCTGGATGCCTGATGGGGTTGTGGTACATTGTGTACTGTCAGTGGTGTGCGGTGTGCTGGGTGCCTGATGGGGTTGTGGTACATTGTGTACTGTCAGAGGTGTGCGGTGTGCTGGGTGTCTGATGGGGGTGTGGTACATTGTGTACTGTCAGTGGTGAGCGATGTGCTGGGTGCCTGATGGGGGTGTGGTACATTGTGTACTGTCAGTAGTGTGTGTTGTGCTGGGTGTCTGATGGGGGTGTGGTACATTGTGCACTGTCAGTGGTGTGCGGTGTGCTGGGTGCCTGATGGGGGTGTGGTATATTGTGTACTGTCAGTGGTGTGCGGTATGCTGGGTGCCTGATGGGGCTGCGGAACATTGTGTACTGTTAGTGGTGTGCGGTGTGCTGGGTGTCTGATGGGGGTGAGGTACATTGTGTACTGTCAGTGGTGTGCGGTGTGCTGGGTGTCTGATGGGGGTGTGGTACATTGTGTACTGTCAGCGGTGTGCGGTATGCTGGGTGCCTGATCGGGGCTGTGGTACATTTTGTACTGTCAGTGGTGTACGGTGTGCTGGGTGTCTGATGGGGGTGAGGTACATTGTGTACTGTCAGTGGTGTGCGGTGTGCTGGGTGTCTGATGGGGGTGTGGTACATTGTGTACTGTCAGTGGTGTGCGGTGTGCTGGGTGCCTGATGGGGGTGTGGTACATTGTGTACTGTCAGTGGTGTGCGGTGTGCTGGGTGTCTGATGGGGGTGTGGTACATTGTGTACTGTCAGTGGTGTGCGGTGTGCTGGGTGTCTGATGGGGGTGTGGTACATTGTGTACTGTCAGTGGTATGTGGTGTGCTGGGTGTCTGATGGGAGTGTGGTACATTGTGTACTGTCAGTGGTGTGCGGTGTGCTGGGTGTCTGATGGGGGTGTGGTACATTGTGTACTGTCAGTGGTGTGCGGTGTGCTGGGTGCCTGATGGGGATGTGGTAAATTGTGTACTGTCAGTGGTGTGCGGTGTGCTGGGTGTCTGATGGGGCTGTGGTACATTGTGTACTGTCAGTGGTGTGCGGTGTGCGGGGTGTCTGATGGGGGTGTGGTACATTGTGTACTGTCAGTGGTGTGTGGTGTGCTGGGTGCCTGATGGGGGTCTGGTACATTGTGTACTGTCAGTGGTGTGCGGTGTGCTGGCTGTCTGATGGGTGTGTGGTACATTGTGTACTGTCAGTGGTGTGCGGTGTGCTGGGTGTCTGATGGGGGGGGTGGTACATTGTGTACTGTCAGTGGTGTGCGGTGTGCTGGGTGTCTGATGGGGCTGTGGTACATTGTGTACTGTCAGTGGTGTGCGGTGTGCTGGGTGTCTGATGGGGGTGTGGTACATTGTGTACTGTCAGTGGTGTGCGGTGTGCTGGGTGCCTGATGGGTCTGTGGTACATTGTGTACTGTCAGTTGTGTGCGGTGAGCTGGGTGTCTGATGTGGGTGTGGTACATTGTGTACTGTCAGTGGTGTGCGGTGTGCTGGGTGTCTGATGGGGCTGTGGTACATTGTGTACTGTCAGTGGTGTGCGGTGTGCTGGGTGTCTGATGGGGGTGTGGTACATTGTGTACTGTCAGTGGTGTGCAGTGTGCTGGGTGCCTGTTGGGGCTGTGGTACATTGTGTACTGTCAGTGGTGTGCGGTGTGCTGGGTGCCTGATGGGTCTGTGGTACATTGTGTACTGTCAGTTGTGTGCGGTGAGCTGGGTGTCTGATGTGGGTGTGGTACACTGTGTACTGTCAGTGGTGTGCGGTGAGCTGGGTATCTGATGGGGGTGTGGTACATTGTGTACTGTCAATGGTGTAGGTGTGCTGGGTGTCTGATGGGGGTGTGGTACATTGTGTACTGTCAGTGGTGTGCGGTGTGCTGGGTGTCTGATGGGGGTGTGGTACATTGTGTACTGTCAGTGGTGTGCGGTGTGCTGGGTGCCTGATGGGGGTGTGGTACATTGTGTACTGTCAGTGGTGTGCGGTGTGCTGAGTGTCTGATGGGGCTGTGGTACATTGTGTACTGTCAGTGGTGTGCGGTGTGCTGGGCGTCTGATGGGGGTGTGGTACATTGTGTGCTGTCAGTGGTGTGCGGTGTGCTGTGTGTCTGATGGGGGTGTGGTACATTGTGTACTGTCAGTGGTGTCTGGTGTGCTGGGTGTCTGATGGGAGTGTGGTACATTGTGTACTGTCAGTGGTGTGTGGTGTGCTGGTTGTCTGATGGGGCTGTGGTACATTGTGTACTGTCAGTGGTGTGCGGTGTGCTCGGTGCCTGATGGGGGTGTGGTACATTGTGTACTGCCAGTGGTGTGTGGTGTGCTGGGTGTCTGAAGGGGGTGTGGTACATTGTGTACTGTCAGTGGTGTGCGGTTTGCTGGGTGTCTGATGGGGGTGTGGTGCATTGTGTACTGTCAGTGGTGTGCGGTGTGCTGGGTGTCTGATGGGGCTGTGGTGCATTGTGTACTGTCAGTGGTGTGCGGTGTGATTGGTCCCTGATGGGGGTGTGGTACATTGTGTACTGTCAGTGGTGTGTTGTGTGCTGGGTATCTGATGGGGGTGTGGTACATTGTGTACTGTCAGTGGTGTGTGGTGTGCTGGGTGTCTGATGGGGGTGTGGTACATTGTGTTCTGTCAGTGGTGTGTTGTGTGCTGGGTATCTGATGGGGGTGTGGTACATTGTGTACTGTCAGTGGTGTGTGGTGTGCTGGGTGTCTGATGGGACTGTGGTACTTTGAGTACTGTCAGTGGTGTGCGGTGTGCTGGGTGTCTGATGAGGCTGTGGTACATTGTGTACTGTCAGTGGTGTGCGGTGTGCTGGGTGTCTGATGGGGGTGTGGTACATTGTGTACTGTCAGTGGTGTGCGGTGTGCTGGGTGTCTGATGGGGGTGTGGTACATTGTGTACTTTCAGTGGTGTGTGGTGTGCTGGGTGTCTGATGGGGCTGTGGTACATTGTGTACTGTCAGTGGTGTGCGGTGTGCTGGGTGTCTGATGGGGCTGTGGTACATTGTGTCCTGTCAGTGGTGAGTGGTGTGCTGGGTGCCTGATGGGGGTGAGGTACATTGTGTACTGTCAGTGGTGTGGGTGTGCTGGGTGCCTGATGGGGGTGTGGTACATTGTGTACTGTCAGTGGTGTGCGGTGTGCTGGGTGCCTGATGGGGTTGTGGTACATTGTGTACTGTCAGAGGTGTGCGGTGTGCTGGGTGCCTGATGGGGTTGTGGTACATTGTGTACTGTCAGTGGTGTGCGGTGTGCTGGGTGCCTGATGGGGTTGTGGTACATTGTGTACTGTCTGAGGTGTGCGGTGTGCTGGGTGTCTTATGGGGGTGTGGTACATTGTGTACTGTCAGTGGTGTGCGATGTGCTGGGTGCCTGATGGGGGTGTGGGACATTGTGTACTGTCAGTAGTGTGTGTTGTGCTGGGTGTCTGATGGGGGTGTGGTACATTGTGTACTGTCAGTGGTGTGCGGTGTGCTGGGTGCCTGATGGGGGTGTGGTACATTGTGTACTGTCTGTGGTGTGTGGTGTGCTGGGTGTCTGATGGGTGTGTGGTACATTGTGTACTGTCAGTGGTGTGCGGTATGCTGGGTGCCTGATGGGGCTGCGGTACATTGTGTACTGTTAGTGGTGTGCGGTGTGCTGGGTGCCTGATGGGGGTGTGGTACATTGTGTACTGTCTGTGGTGTGTGGTGTGCTGGGTGCCTGATGGGTGTGTGGTACATTGTGTACTGTCAGTGGTGTGCGGTATGCTGGGTGCCTGATGGGGCTGCGGTACATTGTGTACTGTTAGTGGTGTGCGGTGTGCTGGGTGTCTGATGGGGGTGAGATACATTGTGTACTGTCAGTGGTGTGCGGTGTGCTGGGTGTCTGATGGGGGTGTGGTACATTGTGTACTGTCAGTGGTGTGCGGTATGCTGGGTGCCTGATCGGGGCTGTGGTACATTGTGTACTGTCAGTGGTGTGCGGTGTGCTGGGTGTCTGATGGGGGTGAGGTACATTGTGTACTGTCAGTGGTGTGCGGTGTGCTGGGTGTCTGATGGGGGTGTGGTACATTGTGTACTGTCAGTCGTGTGTGGTGTGCTGGGTGTCTGATGGGGGTGTGGTACATTGTGTACTGTCAGTGGTGTGCGGTGTGCTGGGTGTCTGATGGGGGTGTGGTACATTGTGTACTGTCAGTGGTGTGCGGTGTGCTGGGTGCCTGATGTGGATGTGGTAAATTGTGTAATGTCAGTCGTGTGCGGTGTGCTGGGTGTCTGATGGGGCTGTGGTACATTGTGTACTGTCAGTGGTGTGCGGTGTGCGGGGTGTCTGATGGGGGTGTGGTACATTGTGTACTGTCAGTGGTGTGTGGTGTGCTGGGTGCCTGATGGGGGTCTGGTACATTGTGTACTGTCAGTGGTGTGCGGTGTGCTGGGTGTCTGATGGGTGTGTGGTACATTGTGTACTGTCAGTGGTGTGTGGTGTGCTGGGTGTCTGATGGGGGGGTGGTACATTGTGTACTGTCAGTGGTGTGCGGTGTGCTGGGTGTCTGATGGGGGTGTGGTACATTGTGTACTGTCAGTGGTGTGCGGTGTGCTGGGTGCCTGATGGGTCTGTGGTACATTGTGTACTGTCAGTTGTGTGCGGTGAGCTGGGTGTCTGATGTGGGTGTGGTACATTGTGTACTGTCAGTGGTGTGCGGTGTGCTGGGTGTCTGATGGGGCTGTGGTACATTGTGTACTGTCAGTGGTGTGTGGTGTGCTGGGTGTCTGATGGGGGTGTGGTACATTGTGTACTGTCAGTGGTGTGCGGTGTGCTGGGTGTCTGATGGGGGTGTGGTACATTGTGTACTGTCAGTGGTGTGCAGTGTGCTGGGTGCCTGTTGGGGCTGTGGTACATTGTGTACTGTCAGTGGTGTGCGGTGTGCTGGGTGCCTGATGGGTCTGTGGTACATTGTGTACTGTCAGTTGTGTGCGGTGAGCTGGGTGTCTGATGTGGGTGTGGTACACTGTGTACTGTCAGTGGTGTGCGGTGAGCTGGGTATCTGATGGGGGTGTGGTACATTGTGTACTGTCAATGGTGTAGGTGTGCTGGGTGTCTGATGGGGCTGTGGTACATTGTGTACTGTCAGTGGTGTGCGGTGTGCTGGGCGTCTGATGGGGGTGTGGTACATTGTGTGCTGTCAGTGGTGTGCGGTGTGCTGTGTGTCTGATGGGGGTGTGGTACATTGTGTACTGTCAGTGGTGTCTGGTGTGCTGGGTGTCTGATGGGAGTGTGGTACATTGTGTACTGTCAGTGGTGTGTGGTGTGCTGGTTGTCTGATGGGGCTGTGGTACATTGTGTACTTTCAGTGGTGTGCGGTGTGCTCGGTGCCTGATGGGGGTATGGTATATTGTGTACTGTCAGTGGTGTGCGGTGTGATTGGTCCCTGATGGGGCTGTGGTACATTGTGTTCTGTCAGTGGTGTGTTGTGTGCTGGGTATCTGATGGGGGTGTGGTACATTGTGTACTGTCAGTTGTGTGCGGTGTGCTGGGTGCCTGATGGGGATGAGGTACATTGTGTACTGTCAGTGGTGTGTGGTGTGCTGGGTGTCTGATGGGACTGTGGTACTTTGAGTACTGTCAGTGGTGTGCGTTGTTCTGGGTGTCTGATGGGGGTGTGGTACATTGTGTACTGTCAGTGGTGTGCGGTGTGCGGGGTGTCTGATGGGGGTGTGGTACATTGTGTACTGTCAGTAGTGTGTGGTGTGCTGGGTGCCTGATGGGGGTGTGGTACATTGTGTGCTGTCAGTGGTGTGCGGTGTGCTGGGTGCCTGATGGGGGTGTGGTACATTGTGTACTGTCAGTGGTGTGCGGTGTGCTGGGTGTCTGATGGGGCTGTGGTACATTGTGTACTGTCAGTGGTGTGCGGTGTGCTGGGTGCCTGATGGGGGTGTGGTACATTGTGTACTGTCAGTGGTGTGCGGTGTGCTGGGTGTCTGATGGGGGTGTGGTACATTGTGTACTGTCAGTGGTGTGCGGTGAGCTGGGTGTCTGATGGGACTGTGGTACATTGTGTACTGTCAGTGGTGTGCGGTGTGCTGGGTGCCTGATGGGGGTGTGGTACATTGTGTACTGTCAGTGGTGTGCAGTGTGCTGGGTGTCTGATGGGGCTGTGGTACATTGTGTACTGTCAGTGGTGTGCGGGGTGCTGGGTGTCTGATGGGGGTTTGGTACATCGTGTACTGCCAGTGGTGTGCTGGGTGCCTGATGGGACTGTGGTACATTGTGTACTGTCAGTGGTGTATGGTGAGCTGGGTGCCTGATGGGGGTGTGGTACATTGTGTACTGTCAGTGGTGTGTGGTGAGCTGGGTGTCTGATGGGGCTGTGGTAAATTGTGTACTGTCAGTGGTGTGTGGTGTGCTGGGTGTCTGATGGGGCTGTGGTACATTGTGTACTGTCAGTGGTGTGCGGTGTGCTGGGTGTCTGATGGGGGTGTGGTACATTGTGTACTGTCAGTGGTGTGCGGTATGCTGGGTGTCTGATGGGGGTGAGGTACATTGTGTACTGTCAGTGGTGTGTGGTGAGCTGGGTGTCTGATGAGCGTGGGGTACATTGTGTACTGTCAGTGGTGTGCGGTGTCCATTGTGCCTGATGGGGTTGTGGTACATTGTGTACTGTCAGTTGTGTGCGGTGTGCTGGGTGTCTGATGAGGGTGGGGTACATTGTGTACTGTCAGTGGTGTGCGGTGTCCATTGTGCCTGATGGGTCTGTGGTACATTGTGTACTGTCAGTGGTGTGCGGTGTGCTGGGTGTCTGATGGGGCTGTGGTACATTGTGTCCTGTCAGTGGTGTGTGGTGTGCTGGGTGCCTGATGGGGGTGAGATACATTGTGTACTGTCAGTGGTGTGGGTGTGCTGGGTGCCTGATGGGGGTGTGGTACATTGTGTACTGTCAGTGGTGTGCGGTGTGCTGGGTGCCTGATGGGGTTGTGGTACATTGTGTACTGTCAAAGGTGTGCGGTGTGCTGGGTGCCTGATGGGGTTGTGGTACATTGTGTACTGTCAGTGGTGTGCGGTGTGCTGGGTGCCTGATGGGGTTGTGGTACATTGTGTACTGTCAGAGGTGTGCGGTGTGCTGGGTGTCTGATGGGGGTGTGGTACATTGTGTACTGTCAGTGGTGAGCGATGTGCTGGGTGCCTGATGGGGGTGTGGTACATTGTGTACTGTCAGTAGTGTGTGTTGTGCTGGGTGTCTGATGGGGGTGTGGTGCATTGTGTACTGTCAGTGGTGTGCGGTGTTCTGGGTGCCTGATGGGTGTGTGGTACATTGTGTACTGTCAGTGGTGTGCGGTATGCTGGGTGCCTGATGGGGCTGCGGTACATTGTGTACTGTTAGTGGTGTGCGGTGTGCTGGGTGTCTGATGGGGGTGAGGTACATTGTGTACTGTCAGTGGTGTGCGGTGTGCTGGGTGTCTGATGGGGGTGTGGTACATTGTGTACTGTCAGTGGTGTGCGGTATGCTGGGTGCCTGATCGGGGCTGTGGTACATTGTGTACTGTCAGTGGTGTGCGGTGTGCTGGGTGTCTGATGGGGGTGAGGTACATTGTGTACTGTCAGTGGTGTGCGGTGTGCTGGGTGTCTGATGGGGGTGTGGTACATTGTGTACTGTCAGTGGTGTGCGGTGTGCTGGGTGCCTGATGGGGGTGTGGTACATTGTGTACTGTCAGTGGTGTGCGGTGTGCTGGGTGTCTGATGGGGGTGTGGTACATTGTGTACTGTCAGTGGTGTGTGGTGTGCTGGGTGTCTGATGGGGGTGTGGTACATTGTGTACTGTCAGTCGTGTGTGGTGTGCTGGGTGTCTGATGGGGGTGTGGTACATTGTGTACTGTCAGTGGTGTGCGGTGTGCTGGGTGTCTGATGGGAGTGTGGTACATTGTGTACTGTCAGTTGTGTGTGGTGTGCTGGGTGTCTGATGGGAGTGTGGTACATTGTGTACTGTCAGTGGTGTGCGGTGTGCTGGGTGTCTTTTGGGGATGTGGTACATTGTGTCCTGTCAGTGGTGTGCGGTGTGCTGGGTGTCTGATGGGGGTGTGGTACATTGTGTACTGTCAGTGGTATGTGGTGTGCTGGGTGTCTGATGGGAGTGTGGTACATTGTGTACTGTCAGTGGTGTGCGGTGTGCTGGGTGTCTGATGGGGGTGTGGTACATTGTGTACTGTCAGTGGTGTGCGGTGTGCTGGGTGCCTGATGGGGATGTGGTAAATTGTGTACTGTCAGTGGTGTGCGGTGTGCTGGGTGTCTGATGGGGCTGTGGTACATTGTGTACTGTCAGTGGTATGCGGTGTGCGGGGTGTCTGATGGGGGTGTGGTACATTGTGTACTGTCAGTGGTGTGTGGTGTGCTGGGTGCCTGATGGGGGTCTGGTACATTGTGTACTGTCAGTGGTGTGCGGTGTGCTGGGTGTCTGATGGGACTGTGGTACATTGTGTACTGTCAGTGGTGTGCGGTGTGCTGGGTGTCTGATGGGGGTGTGGTACATTGTGTACTGTCAGTGGTGTGCGGTGTGCTGGGTGCCTGATGGGTCTGTGGTACATTGTGTACTGTCAGTTGTGTGCGGTGAGCTGGGTGTCTGATGTGGGTGTGGTACATTGTGTACTGTCAGTGGTGTGCGGTGTGCTGGGTGTCTGATGGGGCTGTGGTACATTGTGTACTGTCAGTGGTGTGCGGTGTGCTGGGTGTCTGATGGGGGTGTGGTACATTGTGTACTGTCAGTGGTGTGCAGTGTGCTGGGTGCCTGTTGGGGCTGTGGTACATTGTGTACTGTCAGTGGTGTGCGGTGTGCTGGGTGCCTGATGGGTCTGTGGTACATTGTGTACTGTCAGTTGTGTGCGGTGAGCTGCGTGTCTGATGTGGGTGTGGTACACTGTGTACTGTCAGTGGTGTGCGGTGAGCTGGGTATCTGATGGGGGTGTGGTACATTGTGTACTGTCAATGGTGTAGGTGTGCTGGGTGTCTGATGGGGGTGTGGTACATTGTGTACTGTCAGTGGTGTGCGGTGTGCTGGGTGTCTGATGGGGGTGTGGTACATTGTGTACTGTCAGTGGTGTGCGGTGTGCTGGGTGCCTGATGGGGGTGTGGTACATTGTGTACTGTCAGTGGTGTGCGGTGTGCTGAGAGTCTGATGGGGCTGTGGTACATTGTGTACTGTCAGTGGTGTGCGGTGTGCTGGGCGTCTGATGGGGGTGTGGTACATTGTGTGCTGTCAGTGGTGTGCGGTGTGCTGTGTGTCTGATGGGGGTGTGGTACATTGTGTACTGTCAGTGGTGTCTGGTGTGCTGGGTGTCTGATGGGAGTGTGGTACATTGTGTACTGTCAGTGGTGTGTGGTGTGCTGGTTGTCTGATGGGGCTGTGGTACATTGTGTACTGTCAGTGGTGTGCGGTGTGCTCGGTGCCTGATGGGGGTGTGGTACATTGTGTACTGTCAGTGGTGTGTGGTGTGCTGGGTGTCTGATGGGGGTGTGGTACATTGTGTACTGTCAGTGGTGTGCGGTTTGCTGGGTGTCTGATGGGGGTGTGTTGCATTGTGTACTGTCAGTGGTGTGCAGTGTGCTGGGTGTCTGATGGGGGTGTGGTGCATTGTGTACTGTCAGTGGTGTGCGGTGTGCTGGGTGCCTGATGGGGGTGTGGTACATTGTGTACTGTCAATGGTGTGCGGTGTGATTGGTCCCTGATGGGGGTGTGGTACATTGTGTACTGTCAGTGGTGTGTGGTGTGCTGGGTGTCTGATGGGGGTGTGGTACATTGTGTACTGTCAGTGGTGTGCGGTGTGCTGGGTGTCTCATTAGGCTGTGGTACATTGTGTACTGTCAGTGGTGTGCGCTGTGCTGGGTGTCTGATGGGGCTGTGGTACATTGTGTACTGTCAGTGGTGTGTTGTGTGCTGGGTATTTGATGGGGGTGTGGTACATTGTGTACTGTCAGTGGTGTGTTGTGTGCTGGGTATCTGATGGGGGTGTGGTACATTGTGTTCTGTCAGTGGTGTGCGGTGTGCTGGGTGCCTGATGGGGATGAGGTACATTGTGTACTGTCAGTGGTGTGTTGTGTGCTGGGTGTCTGATGGGACTGTGGTACTTTGAGTACTGTCAGTGGTGTGCGTTGTTCTGGGTGTCTGATGGGGCTGTGGTACATTGTGTACTGTCAGTGGTGTGTGGTGTGCTGGGTGTCTGATGGGACTGTGGTACTTTGAGTACTGTCAGTGGTGTGCGTTGTTCTGGGTGTCTGATGGGGGTGTGGTACATTGTGTACTGTCAGTGGTGTGCGGTGTGCTGGGTGTCTGATGGTGGTGTGGTACATTGTGTACTGTCAGTGGTGTGTGGTGTGCTGGGTGTCTGATGGGGGCGTGGTACATTGTGTGCTGTCAGTGGTGTGCGGTGTGCTGGGTGTCTGATGGGGCTGTGGTACATTGTGTACTGTCAGTGGTGTGCGGTGTTCTGGGTGTCTGATGGGGGTGTGGTACATTGTGTACTGTCAGTGGTGTGCGGTGTGCTGGGTGTCTGATGGGGGTGTGGTACATTGTGCACTGTCAGTGGTGTGCGGTGAGCTGGGTGTCTGATGGGGGTGTGGTACATTGTGTACTGTCAGTGGTGTGCGGTGTGCTGGGTGTCTGATGGGGGCGTGGTACATTGTGTACTGTCAGTGGTGTGCGGTGTGCTGGGTGCCTGATGGGGGTGTGGTACATTGTGTACTTTCAGTGGTGTGTGGTGTGCTGGGTGCCTGATGGGGCTGTGGTACATTGTGTACTGTCAGTGGTGTGCGGTGTGCTGGGTGTCTGATGGGGCTGTGGTACATTGTGTCCTGTCAGTGGTGTGTGGTGTGCTGGGTGCCTGATGGGGGTGAGGTACATTGTGTACTGTCAGTGGTGTGGGTGTGCTGGGTGCCTGATGGGGGTGTGGTACATTGTGTACTGTCAGTGGTGTGCGGTGTGCTGGGTGCCTGATGGGGTTGTGGTACATTGTGTACTGTCAGAGGTGTGCGGTGTGCTGGGTGCCTGATGGGGTTGTGGTACATTGTGTACTGTCAGTGGTGTGCGGTGTGCTGGGTGCCTGATGGGGTTGTGGTACATTGTGTACTGTCTGAGGTGTGCGGTGTGCTGGGTGTCTGATGGGGGTGTGGTACATTGTGTACTGTCAGTGGTGTGCGATGTGCTGGGTGCCTGATGGGGGTGTGGTACATTGTGTACTGTCAGTAGTGTGTGTTGTGCTGGGTGTCTGATGGGGGTGTGGTACATTGTGTACTGTCAGTGGTGTGCGGTGTGCTGGGTGCCTGATGGGTGTGTGGTACATTGTGTACTGTCAGTGGTGTGCGGTGAGCTGGGTGCCTGATGTGGGTGTGGTACATTGTGTACTGTCAGTGGTGTGCGGTATGCTGGGTGCCTGATGGGGCTGCGGTACATTGTGTACTGTTAGTGGTGTGCGGTGTGCTGGGTGTCTGATGGGGGTGAGGTACATTGTGTACTGTCAGTGGTGTGCGGTGTGCTGGGTGTCTGATGGGGGTGTGGTACATTGTGTACTGTCAGTGGTGTGCGGTATGCTGGGTGCCTGATCGGGGCTGTGGTACATTGTGTACTGTCAGTGGTGTGCGGTGTGCTGGGTGTCTGATGGGGGTGAGGTACATTGTGTACTGTCAGTGGTGTGCGGTGTGCTGGGTGTCTGATGGGGGTGTGGTACATTGTGTACTGTCAGTCGTGTATGGTGTGCTGGGTGTCTGATGGGGGTGTGGTACATTGTGTACTGTCAGTGGTGTGCGGTGTGCTGGGTGTCTGATGGGGGTGTGGTACATTGTGTACTGTCAGTGGTGTGCGGTGTGCTGGGTGCCTGATGGGGATGTGGTAAATTGTGTAATGTGAGTCGTGTGCGGTGTGCTGGGTGTCTGATGGGGCTGTGGTACATTGTGTACTGTCAGTGGTGTGCGGTGTGCGGGGTGTCTGATGGGGGTGTGGTACATTGTGTACTGTCAGTGGTGTGTGGTGTGCTGGGTGCCAGATGGGGGTCTGGTACATTGTGTACTGACAGTGGTGTGCGGTGTGCTGGGTGTCTGATGGGTGTGTGGTACATTGTGTACTGTCAGTGGTGTGTGGTGTGCTGGGTGTCTGATGGGGGGGTGGTACATTGTGTACTGTCAGTGGTGTGCGGTGTGCTGGGTGTCTGATGGGGGTGTGGTACATTGTGTACTGTCAGTGGTGTGCGGTGTGCTGGGTGCCTGATGGGTCTGTGGTACATTGTGTACTGTCAGTTGTGTGCAGTGAGCTGGGTGTCTGATGTGGGTGTGGTACATTGTGTACTGTCAGTGGTGTGCGGTGTGCTGGGTGTCTGATGGGGCTGTGGTACATTGTGTACTGTCAGTGGTGTGCGGTGTGCTGGGTGTCTGATGGGGGTGTGGTACATTGTGTACTGTCAGTGGTGTGCAGTGTGCTGGGTGCCTGTTGGGGCTGTGGTACATTGTGTACTGTCAGTGGTGTGCGGTGTGCTGGGTGCCTGATGGGTCTGTGGTACATTGTGTACTGTCAGTTGTGTGCGGTGAGCTGGGTGTCTGATGTGGGTGTGGTACTCTGTGTACTGTCAGTGGTGTGCGGTGAGCTGGGTATCTGATGGGGGTGTGGTACATTGTGTACTGTCAATGGTGTAGGTGTGCTGGGTGTCTGATGGGGCTGTGGTACATTGTGTACTGTCAGTGGTGTGCGGTGTGCTGGGCGTCTGATGGGGGTGTGGTACATTGTGTGCTGTCAGTGGTGTACGGTGTGCTGTGTGTCTGATGGGGGTGTGGTACATTGTGTACTGTCAGTGGTGTGTGGTGTGCTGGGTGTCTGATGGGAGTGTGGTACATTGTGTACTGTCAGTGGTGTGTGGTGTGCTGATTGTCTGATGGGGCTGTGGTACATTGTGTACTGTCAGTGGTGTGCGGTGTGCTCGGTGCCTGATGGGGGTATGGTATATTGTGTACTGTCAGTGGTGTGCGGTGTGATTGGTCCCTGATGGGGCTGTGGTACATTGTGTTCTGTCAGTGGTGTGTTGTGTGCTGGGTATCTGATGGGGGTGTGGTACATTGTGTACTGTCAGTTGTGTGCGGTGTGCTGGGTGCCTGATGGGGATGATGTACATTGTGTACTGTCAGTGGTGTGTGGTGTGCTGGGTGTCTGATGGGACTGTGGTACTTTGAGTACTGTCAGTGGTGTGCGTTGTTCTGGGTGTCTGATGGGGGTGTGGTACATTGTGTACTGTCAGTGGTGTGCGGTGTGCGGGGTGTCTGATGGGGGTGTGGTACATTGTGTACTGTCAGTGGTGTGCGGTGTGCTGGGTGCCTGATGGGGGTGTGGTACATTGTGTACTGTCAGTAGTGTGTGGTGTGCTGGGTGTCTGATGGGGGTGTGGTACATTGTGTACTGTCAGTGGTGTGTGGTGTGCTGGGTGTCTGATGGGGGTGTGGTACATTGTGTACTGTCAGTGGTGTGTGGTGTGCTGGGTGTCTGATGGGGGTGTGGTACATTGTGTACTGTCAGTGGTGTGTGGTGTGCTGGGTGTCTGATGGGGGTGTGGTACATTGTGTGCTGTCAGTGGTGTGCGGTGAGCTGGGTGCCTGATGGGGGTGTGGTACATTGTGTACTGTCAGTGGTGTGCGGTGTTCTGGGTGTCTGATGGGGGTGTGGTACATTGTGTACTTTCAGTGGTGTGCGGTGAGCTGGGTGCCTGATGGGGGTGTGGTACATTGTGTACTGTCAGTGGTGTGCGGTGTGCTGGGTGTCTGATGGGGATGTGGTACATTGTGTACTGTCAGTGGTGTGTGGTGTGCTGGGTGCCTGATGGGAGTGTGGTACATTGTGTACTGTCAGTGGTGTGTGGTGTGCTGCGTGTCTGATGGGAGTGTGGTACATTGTGTACTGTCAGTGGTGTGTAGTGTGCTGGGTGCCTGATGGGGGTGTGATACATTGTGTACTGTCAGTGGTGTGCGGTTTGCTGGGTGTCTCATGGGGGTGTGGTACATTGTGTAGTGTCAGTGGTGTGCGGTGTGCTGAGTGTCTGATGGGGGTGTGGTACATTGTGTACTGTCAGTGGTGTGTGGTGAGCTGGGTGCCTAATTGGACTGTGGTACATTGTGTACTGTCAGTAGTGTGTGGTGTGCTGGGTGCCTGATGGGGGTGTGGTACATTGTGTACTGTCAGTGGTGTGCGGTGTGCTGGGTGCCTGATGGGGGTGTGGTACATTGTGTACTGTCAGTGGTGTGCGGTGTGCTGGGTGTCTGATGGGGCTGTGGTACATTGTGTACTGTCAGTGGTGTGCGGTGTGCTGGGTGCCTGATGGGGGTGTGGTACATTGTGTACTGTCAGTGGTGTGCGGTGTGCTGGGTGTCTGATGGGGGTGTGGTACATTGTGTACTGTCAGTGGTGTGCGGTGAGCTGGGTGTCTGATGGGACTGTGGTACATTGTGTACTGTCAGTGGTGTGCGGTGTGCTGGGTGCCTGATGGGGGTGTGGTACATTGTGTACTGTCAGTGGTGTGCAGTGTGCTGGGTGTCTGATGGGGCTGTGGTACATTGTGTACTGTCAGTGGTGTGCGGGGTGCTGGGTGTCTGATGGGGGTTTGGTACATCGTGTACTGCCAGTGGTGTGCTGGGTGCCTGATGGGACTGTGGTACATTGTGTACTGTCAGTGGTGTATGGTGAGCTGGGTGCCTGATGGGGGTGTGGTACATTGTGTACTGTCAGTGGTGTGTGGTGAGCTGGGTGTCTGATGGGGCTGTGGTAAATTGTGTACTGTCAGTGGTGTGTGGTGTGCTGGGTGTCTGATGGGGCTGTGGTACATTGTGTACTGTCAGTGGTGTGCGGTGTGCTGGGTGTCTGATGGGGGTGTGGTACATTGTGTACTGTCAGTGGTGTGCGGTATGCTGGGTGTCTGATGGGGGTGAGGTACATTGTGTACTGTCAGTGGTGTGTGGTGAGCTGGGTGTCTGATGGGGCTGTGGTAAATTGTGTAATGACAGTGGTGTGCGGTGTGCTGGGTGTCTGATGGGGGTGTGGTACATTGTGTACTGTCAGTGGTGTGCGGTGTGCTGGGTGTCTGATGGGGTTGTGGTACATTGTGTTATGTCAGTGGTGTGTGGTGAGCTGGGTGTCTGATGGGACTGTGGTACATTGTGTACTGTCAGTGGTGTGCGGTGTGCTGGGTGCCTGATGGGGCTGTGGTACATTGTGTACTGTCAGTGGTGTGCAGTGTGCTGGGTGTCTGATGGGGGTGTGGTACATTGTGTACTGTCAGTGGTGTGCGGTGTGCTGGGTGTCTGATGGGGTTGTGGTACATTGTGTACTGTCAGTGTTGTGTGGTGAGCTGGGTGTCTGATGGGGCTGTGGTACATTGTGTCCTGTCAGTGGTGTGTGGTGTGCTGGGTGTCTGATGGGGCTGTGGTACATTGTGAACTGTCTGTGGTGTGCGGTGTGCTGGGTGCCTGATGGGGCTGTGGTACATTGTGTACTGTCAGTGGTGTGCGGTGTGCTGGGTGTCTGATGGGACTGTGGTACATTGTGTACTGTTCGTGGTGTGTGTTGTGCTGGGTGTCTGATGGGGCTGTGGTACATTGTGTACTGTCAGTGGTGTGCGGTGTGCTGGGTGTCTGATGGGGCTGTGGTACATTGTGTACTGTCAGTGGTGTGCGGTGTGCTGGGTCCCTGATGGGGGTGTGGTACATTGTGTACTGTGAGTGGTGTGCGGTATGCTGGGTGTCTGATGGGGCTGTGGAACATTGTGTACTGTCAGTGGTGTGCGGTGTGCTGACTGTCTGATGGGGGTTTGGTACTTTGTGTACTGTCAATGGTGTGCGGTGTGCTGGGTGTCTGATGGGACTGTGGTACATTGTGTACTGTCAGTGGTGTGTGGTGTGCTGGGTGTCTGATGGGGGTGTAGTAAATTGTGTACTGTCAGCGGTGTGCGGTGTGCTGGGTGTCTGATGGGGGTGTGGTACATTATGAAATGTCAGTGGTGTGCGGTGTGCTGGGTGTCTGATGGGACTGTGGTACATTGTGTACTGTGAGTGGTGTGCGGTATGCTGGGTGTCTGATGGGGCTGTGGAACATTGTGTACTGTCAGTGGTGTGCGGTGTGCTGGGTGTCTGATGGGGGTTTGGTACATTGTGTACTGTCAATGGTGTGCGGTGTGCTGGGTGTCTGATGGGACTGTGGTACATTGTATACTGTCAGTGGTGTGTGGTGTGCTGGGTGTCTGATGGGGGTGTGGTACATTGTGTACTGTCAGTGGTGTGCGGTGTGCTGGGTGTCTGATGGGGGTGTGGTACATTATGAAATGTCAGTGGTGTGCGGTGTGCTGGGTGTCTGATGGGGGTGTGGTACATTGTGTACTGTCCGTGGTGTGTGGTGTGCTGGGTATCTGATGGGGGTGTGGTACATTGTGTACAGTCAGTGGTGTGCGGTGTCCTGGGTGTCTGATGGGGCTGTGGTACATTGTGTACTGTCAGTGGTGTGCGGTGTGCTGGGTGTCTGATGGGGGTGTGGTACATTGTGTACTGTCAGTGGTGTGTGGTGTGCTGGGTGTCTGATGGGGGTGAGGTACATTGTGTAATGTCAGTGGTGTGCGGTGTGCTGGGTGTCTGATGGGGCTGTGGTACATTGTGTACAGTCAGTGGTGTGCGGAGTGCTGGGTGTCTGATGGGGGTGTGGTACATTGTGTACTGTCAGTGGTGTGCGGTGTGCTGGGTGCCTGATGGTGGTGTGGTACATTGTGTACTGTCAGTGGTGTGCGGTGTGCTGGGTGTCTGATGGGGGTGTGGTACATTGTGTACAGTCAGTGGTGTGCGGTTTGCTGGGTGCCTGATGGGAGTGTGGTACATTGTGTACTGTTAGTGGTGTGCGGTGTGCTGGGTGCCTGATGTGGGTGTGGTACATTGTGTACTGTCAGTGGTGTGCGGTGAGCTGGGTGCCTGATGGGGGTGTGGTACATTGTGTACTGTCAGTGGTGTGTGGTGTGCTGTGTGTCTGATGGGGGTGTGGTACATTGTGTACTGTCAGTGGTGTGCGGTGTGCTGGGTGACTGATGGGGCAGTGGTACATTGTGTACTGTCAGTGGTGTGCGGTGTTCGGGGTGCCTGATGAGGGTGTGGTACATTGTGTACAGTCAGTGGTGTGCGGTGTGCTGGGTGCCTGATGGGTCTGTGGTACATTGTGTACAGTCAGTGGTGTGCGGAGTGCTGGGTGTCTGATGGGGGTGTGGTACATTGTGTACTGTCAGTGGTGTGCGGTGTCCTGGGTGCCTGATGGGGGTGTGGTACATTGTGTACTGTCAGTGGTGTGCGGTGTGCTGGGTGTCTGATGGGGGTGTGGTACATTGTGTACAGTCAGTGGTGTGCGGTTTGCTGGGTGCCTGATGGGAGTGTGGTACATTGTGTACTGTTAGTGGTGTGCGGTGTGCTGGGTGCCTGATGGGTCTGTGGTACATTGTGTACTGTCAGTGGTGTGCGGTGTGCTGGGTGTCTGATGGGGGTGTGGTACATTGTGTACTGTCAATGGTGTGCGGTGTGCTGGGTGTCTGATGGGGCTGTGGTACATTGTGTACTGTCAGTGCTGTGCGGTGTGCTGGGTACCTGATGGGGCTGTGGAACATTGTGTACTGTCAGTGGTGTGTGGTGTGCTGGGTGTCTGATGGGGGTGTGGTACATTGTGTACTGTCAGTGGTGTGCGGTCTGCTGGGTGCCTGATGGGGGTGTGGTACATTGTGTACTGTCAGTGGTGTGCGGTGAGCTGGGTGTCTGATGGGGCTGTGGTACATTGTGTCCTGTAAGTGGTGTGCGGTGTGCTGGGTGCCGATTGGGGGTGTGGTACATTGTGTACTGTCAGTGGTGTGCGGTGTGCTGGGTGTCTGATGGGGGTGTGGTACATTGTGTACTGTCAATGGTGTGCGGTGTGCTGGGTGTCTGATGGGGCTGTGGTACATTATGTACTGTCAGTGGTGTGCGTTGTGCTGGGTGTCTGATGTGGCTGTGGTACATTGTGTACTGTCAGTGGTGTGCGGTGTGCTGGGTGTCTGATGGGACTGTGGTACATTGTGTACTGTCAGTGGTGTGCGGTGTGCTGGGTGTCTGATGGGGGTGTAGTACATTGTGTACTGTCAGTGGTGTGTGGTGTGCTGGGTGTCTGATGGGGGTGTGGTACATTGTGTACTGTCAGTGGTGTGTGGTGAGCTGGGTGCCTGATGGGGGTGTGGTACATTGTGTACTGTCAGTGGTGTGTGGTGTGCTGGGTGTCTGATGGGGGTGTGGTACATTGTGTACTGTCAGTGGTGTGTGGTGTGCTGGGTGTTTGATGGGGTTGTGGTACATTGTGTACTGTCAGCGGTGTGCGGTGTGCTGGGTGTCTGATGGGGCTGTGGTACATTGTGTACTGTCAGTGGTGTGCGGTGTGCTGGGTGTCTGATGGGGGTGTGGTACATTGTGTACTGTCAGTGATGTGCTGTTTGCTGAGTGCCTGATGGGGGTGTGGTACATTGTGTACTGTCAGTGATGTGCGGTGTGCTGGGTGTCTGATGGGGGTGTGGTACATTGTGTACTGTCAGTGGTGTGCTGTGTGCTGGGTGTCTGATGGGGGTGTGGTAAATTGTGTACTGTCAGTGGTGTGCGGTGTGCCGAGTGCCTGATGGGGGTGTGGTACATTGTGTACTGTCAGTGGTGTGTGGTGTGCTGGGTGCCTGATGGGGGTGTGGTACATTGTGTACTGTCAGTGGTGTGCTGTGTGCTGGGTGTCTGATGGGGGTGTGGTACATTGTGTACTGCCAGTGGTGTGCGGTGTGCTGAGTGTCTGATGGGGGTGTGGTACATTGTGTACTGTCAGTGGTGTGAGGTGTGCTGGGTGCCTGATGGGGCTGTGGTACATTGTGTACTGTCAGTGGTGTGCGGTGTGCTGGGTGTCTGATGGGGCTGTGGTACATTGTGTACTGTCTGTGCTGTGCGGTCTGCTGGGTGCCTGATGGGAGTGTGGTACATTGTGCACTGTCAGTGGTGTGCGGTGCGCTGGGTGTCTAATGGGCGTGTGGTACATTGTGTACTGTCAGTGGTGTGCGGTGTGCTGGGTGTCTGAGGGGGATGTGGTACATTGTGTACTGTCAGTGGTGTGCGGTGTGCTGTGTGCCTGATGGGGGTGTGGTACATTGTGTACTGTCAGTGGTGTGCGGTGAGCTGGGTGTCTGATGGGGCTGTGGTTCATTGTGTACTGTCAGTGGTGTGCGGTGTGCTGGGTGCCGATTGGCGGTGTGGTACATTGTGTACTGTCAATGGTGTGTGGTGTGCTGGGTGTCTGATGGGGGTGTCGTACATTGTGTACTGTCAGTGATGTGCGGTGTGCTGGGTGTCTGATGGGGGTGTGGTACATTGTGCGCTGTCAGCGGTGTGCGGTCGGCTGGGTGCCTGACGGGAGTGTGGTACATTATGTACTGTCAGTGGTGTGTGGTGTGCTGGGTCTCTGATGGGGGTGTGGTACATTGTGTACTGTCAGTGGTGTGCGGTGTGCTGGGTGTCTGATGGGGGTGTGGTACATTGTGTACTGTCAGTGGTGTGTGGTGTGCTGGGTGCCTGATGGGGATGTGGTACATTGTGTACTGTCAGTGGTGTGCGGTGTGCTGGGTGTCTGATGGGGGTCTGGTACATTGTGTACTGTCAGTGGTGTGCGGTGTGCTGGGTGACTGATGGGTGTGTGGTACATTGTGTACTGTCAGTGATGTACGGTGTGCTGGGAGCCTGATGAGGGTGTGGTACATTGTGTACTGTCAGTGGTGTGCTGGGTCCCTGATGGGGGTGTGGTACATTGTGTACTGTCAGTGGTGTGCGGCGTGCTGGGTGCCTGATGGGGGTGTGGTACATTGTGTACTGTCAGTGGTGTGCGGTGTGCTGGGTGTCTGATGGGGGTGTGGTACATTGTGTAATGTCAGTGGTGTGCGGTTTGCTGGGTGTCTGATGTGGGTGTGGTACATTGTGTACTGTCAGTGGTGTGCGGTGTGCTGGGTGCCTGATGGGGGTGTGGTACATTGTGTACTGTCAGTGGTGTGTGGTGAGCTGGGTCCCTGATGGGGGTGTGGTACATTGTGTACTGTCAGTGGTGTGTGGTGAGCTGGGTCCCTGATGGGGGTGTGGTACATTGTGTACTGTCAGTGGTGTGTGGTGTGCTGGGTCCCTGATGTGGCTGTGGTACATTGTGTACTGTCAGTGGTGTGTGGTGTGCTGAGAGTCTGATGGGGGTGTGGTACATTGTGTACTGTCAGTGGTGTGCGGTGTGCTGGGTGTCTGATGGGGGTGTGGTACATTGTGTACTGTCAGTGGTGTGCGGTGTGCTGGGTGTCTGATGGGGGTGTAGTACATTGTGTACTGTCAGTGGTGTGCGGTGTGCTGGGTGTCTGATGGGGGTGTGGTACATTGTGTACTGTCAGTGGTGTGCGGTGTGCTGGGTGCCTGATGGGGGTGTGGTACATTGTGTAATGTCAGTGGTGTGTGATGTGCTGGGTGCCTGATGGGTGTGTGGTACATTGTGTACTGTCAGTGGTGTGCGGTGTGCTGGGTGCCTGATGGGGGTGTGGTACATTGTGTACTGTCAGTGGTGTGCGGTGTGCTGGGTGCCTGATGGGGGTGTGGTACATTGTGTACTGTCAGTGGTGTGCGGTGTGCTGGGTGCCTGATGGGGGTGTGGTACATTGTGTACTGTCAGTGGTGTACGGTGCGCTGGGTGCCTGATGGGGGTGTGGTACATTGTGTACTGTCAGTGGAGTGCGGTGTGCTGGGTGTCTGATGGGACTGTGGAACATTGTGTACTGTCAGTGGTGTGCGGTGTGCTGAGTGTCTGATGGGGGTGTGGTACATTGTGTACTGTTAGTGGTGTGCGGTGTGCTGGGTGTCTGATGGGGGTGTGGTACATTGTGTACTGTCAGTGGTGTGCGGTGTGCTGGGTGTCTGACGGGGGTGTGGTACATTGTGTACTGTCAGTGGTGTGCGGTGTGCTGGGTGTCTGATGGGGCTGTGGTACATTGTGTACTGTCAGTGGTGTGTGATGTGCTGGGTGCCTGATGGGGGTGTGGTACATTGTGTACTGTCAGTGGTGTGCGGTGTGCTGGGTACCTGATGGGGGTGTGGTACATTGTGTACTGTCAGTGGTGTATGGTGTGCTGGGTGTCTGATGGGGGTGTGGTACATTGTGTGCTGTCAGTGGTATGCGGTGTGCTGGGTGTCTGATGGGGCAGTGGTACATTGTGTACTGACAGTGGTATGCGGTGTGCTGGGTGTCTGATGGGGGTGTGGTACATTGTGTACTGTCAGTGGTGTGTGGTGTGCTGGGTGTCTGATGGGGGTGTGGTACATTGTGTACTGCCAGTGGCGTGTAGTGTGCTGGGTGTCTGATGGGGGTTTGGTACATTGTGTACTGTGAGTGCTGTGCGGTGTGCTGGGTGTCTGATGGGGGTGTGGGACATTGTGTACTGTCAGTGGTGTGTGGTGTGCTGGGTGTCTGATGGGGGGTGTTGTACATTGTGTACTGTCAGTGGTGTGTGGTGTGCTGAGTGTCTGATGAGGGTGTGGTACATTGTGTACTGTCAGTGGTGTGCGGTGTGCTGGGTGTCTGATGGGGGTGTGTTACATTGTGTACTGACAGTGGTCTGCGGTGTGCTGGGTGCCTGATGGGGGTGTGGTACATTGTGTACTGTCAGTGGTGTGTGGTGTGCTGGGTGCCTGATGGGGCTGTGGTATATTGTGTACTGTCAGTGGTGTGTGGTGTGCTGGGTGTCTGATGGGGGTGTGGTACATTGTGTACTGTCAGTGGTGTGTTGTGTGCTGGGTGTCTGATAGGGGTGTGGTACATTGTGTACTTTCAGTGGTGTGTGGTGTGCTGGGTGTCTGATGGGGGTGTGGTACATTGTGTACTGTCAGTGGTGTGCGGTGTGCTGGGTGCCTGATGGGGGTGTGGTACATTGTGTACTGTCAGTGGTGTGCGGTGTGCTGGGTGCCGGATGGGGGTGTGGTACATTATGTACTGTCAGTGGTGTGCGGTGTGCTGGGTGTCTGATGGGGGTGTGGTGCATTGTGTACTGTCAGTGGTGTGTGGTGTGCTGGGTGCCGGATGGGACTGTGGAACATTGTGTACTGTCAGTGGTGTGCGGTGTGCTGGGTGTCTGATGGGGTTGTGGTACATTGTGTACTGTCAGTGGTGTGTAGTGTGCTGGGTACCTGATGGGGGTGTGGTACATTGTGTACTGTCAGTGGTGTATGGTGTGCTGGGTGTCTGATGGGGGTGTAATACATTGTGTACTGTCAGTAGTGTGCGGTGTGCTGGGTGTCTGATGGGGGTGTGGTACATTGTGTACTGTCAGTGGTGTGCGGTGTGCTGGGTGTCTGATGGGACTGTGGTACATTGTGTACTGTCAGTGGTGTGCGGTGTGCTGGGTGTCTGATGGGACTGTTGTACGTTGTGTACTGTCAGTGATGTGCGGTGTGCTGGGTGTCTAATGGGGGTGTGGTATATTGTGTACTGTCAGTGGTGTGCGGTGTGCTGGGTGTCTGATGGGGGTTTGGTACATTGTGTACTGTCAGTGGTGTGCGGTGTGCTGGGTGTCTGATGGGGGTGTGGTACATTGTGTACTGTCAGTGGTGTGCGGTGTGCTGTGTGTCTGATGGGGGTGTGGTACATTGTTTACTGTCAGTAGTGTGCGGTGTGCAAGATGTCTGATGGGGGTGTGGTACATTGTGTACTGTCAGTGGTGTGCGGTGTGCTGGGTGTCTGATGGGAGTGTGGTACATTGTGTACTGTCAGTGGTGTGCGGTGTGCTGGGTGTCTGATGGAGGTGTGGTACATTGTGTACTTTCAGTGGTGTGCGGTGTGCTGGGTGTCTGATGTGGGTGTGGTACATTGTGTACTGTCAGTGGTGTGCGGTGTGCTGGGTGTCTGATGGGGGTGTGGTACATTGTGTACTGTCAGTGGTGTGTGGTGTGCTGGGTGTCTGATGGGGGTGTGGTACATTGTGTACTGTCATTGGTCTGTGGTGTGCTGAGTGTCTGATGGGGCTGTGATATATTGTGTACTGTCAGTGGTGTGTGGTGTGCTGGGTGCCTGATGGGGGTGTGGTACGTTGTGTACTGTCAGTGGTGTGCGGTGTGCTGGGTGTCTGATGGGGGTGTGGTACATTGTGTACTGTCAGTGGTGTGCGGTGTGCTGTTTGCCTGATGGGGGAGTGGTACATTGTGTACTGTCAGTGGTGTGTGGTGTGCTGGGTGTCTGATGGGTGTGTGGTACATTGTGTACTGTCAGTGGTGTGCAGTGTGCTGGGTGTCTGATGGGGGTGTGGTACATTGTGTACTGTCAGTGGTGTGAGGTGTGCTGGGTGTCTGATGGGGGTGTGGTACATTGTGTACTGTCAGTGGTGTGTGGTGTGCTGGGTGTCTGATGGGGGTGTGGTTCATTTTGTACTGTCAGTGGTGTGCGGTGTGCTGGGTATCTGATGGGGGTGTGTTACATTGTGTACTGACAGTGGTCTGCGGTGTGCTGGGTGCCTGATGGGGGTGTGGTACATTGTGTACTGTCAGTGGTGTGTGGTGTGCTGGGTGCCTGATGGGGCTGTGGTATATTGTGTACTGTCAGTGGTGTGTGGTGTGCTGGGTGTCTGATGGGGGTGTGGTACATTGTGTACTGTCAGTGGTGTGCGGTGTGCTGGGTGCCGGATGGGGGTGTGGTACATTATGTACTGTCAGTGGTGTGCGGTGTGCTGGGTGTCTGATGGGGGTGTGGTGCATTGTGTACTGTCAGTGGTGTGTGGTGTGCTGGGTGCCGGATGGGACTGTGGAACATTGTGTACTGTCAGTGGTGTGCGGTGTGCTGGGTGTCTGATGGGGGTGTGGTACATTGTGTACTGTCAGTGGTGTATGGTGTGCTGGGTGTCTGATGGGTGTGTGGTACATTGTCTACTGTCAGTGGTGTGCGGTGTGCTGGGTGTCTGATGGGGGTGAGGTACATTGTGTACTGTCAGTGGTGTGTAGTGTGCTGGGTACCTGATGGGGGTGTGGTACATTGTGTACTGTCAGTGGTGTATGGTGTGCTGGGTGTCTGATGGGTGTGTGGTACATTGTCTACTGTCAGTGGTGTGCGGTGTGCTGGGTGTCTGATGGGGGTGTTGTACGTTGTGTACTGTCAGTGATGTGCGGTGTGCTGGGTGTCTGATGGGGGTGTGGTACATTGTGTACTGTCAGTGGTGTGCGGTGTGCTGGGTGTCTGATGGGGGTGTGGTACATTGTGTACTGTCAGTGGTGTGCGGTGTGCTGGGTGTCTGATGGGGGTTTGGTACATTGTGTACTGTCAGTGGTGTGCGGTGTGCTGGGTGTCTGATGGGGATGTGGTACATTGTGTACTGTCAGTGGTGTGCGGTGTGCTGGGTGTCTGATGGGACTGTTGTACGTTGTGTACTGTCAGTGATGTGCGGTGTGCTGGGTGTCTAATGGGGGTGTGGTACATTGTGTACTGTCAGTGGTGTGCGGTGTGCTGGGTGTCTGATGGGGGTTTGGTACATTGTGTACTGTCAGTGGTGTGCGGTGTGCTGGGTGTCTGATGGGGGTGTGGTACATTGTGTACTGTCAGTGGTGTGCGGTGTGCTGTGTGTCTGATGGGGGTGTGGTACATTGTTTACTGTCAGTAGTGTGCGGTGTGCAAGATGTCTGATGGGGGTGTGGTACATTGTGTACTGTCAGTGGTGTGCGGTGTGCTGGGTGTCTGATGGGGGTGTGGTACATTGTGTACTGTCAGTGGTGTGCGGTGTGCTGGGTGTCTGATGGAGGTGTGGTACATTGTGTACTTTCAGTGGTGTGCGGTGTGCTGGGTGTCTGATGTGGGTGTGGTACATTGTGTACTGTCAGTGGTGTGCGGTGTGCTGGGTGTCTGATGGGGGTGTGGTACATTGTGTACTGTCAGTGGTGTGTGGTGTGCTGGGTGTCTGATGGGGGTGTGGTACATTGTGTACTGTCATTGGTGTGTGGTGTGCTGAGTGTCTGATGGGGCTGTGATATATTGTGTACTGTCAGTGGTGTGTGGTGTGCTGGGTGCCTGATGGGGGTGTGGTACGTTGTGTACTGTCAGTGGTGTGCGGTGTGCTGGGTGTCTGATGGGGGTGTGGTACATTGTGTACTGTCAGTGGTGTGCGGTGTGCTGTTTGCCTGATGGGGGAGTGGTACATTATGTACTGTCAGTGGTGTGTGGTGTGCTGGGTGTCTGATGGGTGTGTGGTACATTGTGTACTGTCAGTGGTGTGCAGTGTGCTGGGTGTCTGATGGGGGTGTGGTACATTGTGTACTGTCAGTGGTGTGAGGTGTGCTGGGTGTCTGATGGGGGTGTGGAACATTGTGTACTGTCAGTGGTGTGCGGTGTGCTGGGTGTCTGATGGAGGTGTGGTACATTGTGTACTGTCAGTGGTGTGCGGTGTGCTGGGTGTCTGATGGGGGTGTGGTACATTGTGTACTGTCTGTGGTGTGCGGTGTGCTGGGTGTCTGATGGGGGTGTGGTACATTGTGTACTGTCAGTGGTGTGCGGTGAGCTTGGCGCCTGATGGGGCAGTGGTACATTGTGTAATGTCAGTGGTCTGCGGTGTGCTGGGGGTCTGATGGGGGTGTGGTACATTGTGTACTGTCAGTGGTGTGTGGTGTGCTGTGTGCCTGATGGGGGTGTGGTACATTGTGTACTGTCAGTAGTTTGCGGTGTGCTGGGTTCGTAATGGGTCTGTGGTACATTGTGTACAGTCAGTGGTGTGCGGTATGCTGGGTGTCTGATGGGGGTGTGGTACATTGTGTACTGTCAGTGGTGTGCGGTGTGCAGGGTGTCTGATGGGGGTGTGGTACATTGTGTACTGTCAGTGGTGTACGGTGATCTGGGTGTCTGATGGGGCTGTGGAACATTGTGTACTGTCAGTGGTATGCGGTGTGCTGGGTGCCTGATGGGGTTGTGGTACATTGTGTACTGTCAGTGGTGTGCGGTGTGCTGGGTGTCTGATGGGACGGTGGTACATTGTGTACTGTCAGTGGTGTGTGGTGTGCTGGGTGTCTGATGGGGGTGTGGTACATTGTGTACTGTCAGTGGTGTGCGGTGTGCTGGGTGTCTGATGGGTCTGTGGTACATTGTGTACTGTCAGTGGTGTGCGGTGTGCTGGGTGTCTGATGGGGCTGTGATACATTGTGTACTGTCAGTGGTGTGCGGTGTTGTGGGTGTCTGATGGGACTGTGGTACATTGTGTTCTGTCAGTAGTTTGTGGTGAGCTGGGTGCCTGATGGGGCTGTGGTACATTGTGTACTGTCTGTGGTGTGTGGTGTGCTGGGTGTCTGATGGGGGTGTTGTACATTGTGTACTGTCAGTGGTGTGCGGTGTGCTGGGTGCCTGATGGGGCTGTGGTACATTGTGTACTGTCAGTGGTGTGCGGTGTGCTGGGTGTCTGATGGGGGTGTGGTACATTGTGTACTGTCAGTAGTGTGTGGTGTGCTGGGTGTCTGATGGGGCTGTGATACATTGTGTACTGGCAGTGGTGTGCGGTGTGCTGGGTGTCTGATGGGGCTGTGATACATTGTGTACTGTCAGTGGTGTGCGGTGTGCTGGGTGTCTGATGGGGGTGTGGTACATTGTGTACTGTCAGTGGTGTGTGGTGTGCTGGGTGTCTGATGGGGCTGTGATACATTGTGTACTGTCAGTGGTGTGCGGTGTGCTGGGTGTCTGATGGGGGTGTGGTACATTGTGTACTGTCAGTAGTGTGTGGTGTGCTGTGTGCCTGATGGGGGTGTGGTACATTGTGTACTGTCAGTGGTGTGCGGTGTGCTGTGTCCCTGATGGGGGTGTGGTACATTGTGTACTGTCAGTGGTGTGCAGTGTGCTGGGTGTCTGATGGGGGTGTGGTACATTGTGTACTGTCAGTGGTGTGCGGTGCGCTGGGTGTCTGATGGGGGTGTGGTACATTGTGTACTGTCAGTGGTGTGCGGTGTGCTGGGTGCCTGATGGGGGTGTGGTACATTGTGTACTGTCAGTGGTGTGCGGTGTGCTGGGTGTCTGATGGGGCTGTGGTACATTGTGTACTGTCAGTGGTGTGCGGTGTGCTGTGTGCCTGATGGGGCTGTGGTACATTGTGTACTGTCAGTGGTGTGCGGTGTGATGGGTGCCTGATGGGGGTGTGGTACATTGTGTACTGTCAGTGGTGTGCGTTGTGCTGGGTGTCTGATGGGTGTGTGGTACATTGTGTACTGTCAGTGGTGTGCGGTGTGCTGGGTGACTGATGGGGCTGTGGTACATTGTGTACTGTCAGTGGTGTGCGGTGTGCTGGGTGTCTGATGGGTGTGTGGTACATTGTGTACTGTCAGTGGTGTGCGGTGTGCTGGGTGACTGATGGGTGTGTGGTACATTGTGTACTGTCAGTGGTGTGCGGTGTGCTGGGTGTCTGATGGGTGTGTGGTACATTGTGTACTGTCAGTGGTGTGCGGTGTGCTGGGTGACTGATGGGGGTGTGGTACATTGTGTACTGTCAGTGGTGTGTGGTGTGCTGGGTGTCTGATGGCACTGTGGTACATTGTGTACTGTCAGTGGTGTGCGGTGTGCTGGGTGTCTGATGGGGGTGTGGTACATTGTGTACTGTCAGTAGTGTGTGGTGCGCTGTGTGCCTGATGGGGGTGTGGTACATTGTGTACTGTCAGTAGTTTGCGGTGTGCTGGGTGCCTGATGGTTCTGTGGTACATTGTGTACTGTCAGTGGTGTGCGGTGTGCTGGGTGTCTGATGGGGGTGTGGTACATTGTGTACTGTCAGGAGTGTGTGGTGTGCTGTGTGCCTGATGGGGCTGTGGTACATTGTGTACTGTCAGTGGTTTGCTGTGTGCTGGGTGTCTGATGGGGGTGAGGTACATTGTGTACTGTCAGTGGTGTGTGATGTGCTGGGTGTCTGATGGGGGTGAGGTACATTGTGTACTGTCAGTGGTGTGCGGTGTGATGGGTGCCTGATGGGGGTGTGGTACATTGTGTACTGTCAGTGGTGTGCGGTGTGCTGGGTGTCTGATGGGTGTGTGGTACATTGTGTACTGTCAGTGGTGTGCGGTGTGATGGGTGCCTGATGGGGGTGTGGTACATTGTGTACTGTCAGTAGTTTGCGGTGTGCTGGGTGCCTGATGGGTCTGTGGTACATTGTGTACTGTCAGTGGTGTACGGTGAGCTGGGTGTCTGATGGGGCTGTGGCACATTGTGTACTGTCAGTGGTGTGCGGTGTGCTGGGTGCCTGATGGGGGTGTGGTACATTGTGTACTGTCAGTGGTGTGCGGTGTGCTGGGTGTCTGATGGGACGGTGGTACATTGTGTTCTGTCAGTGGTGTGTGGTGGTCTGGTTGCCTGATAGGGGTGTGGTACATTGTGTACTGTCAGTGGTGTGCGGTGTGCTGGGTGTCTGATGGGGCTGTGGTACATTGTGTACTGTCAGTGGTGTGTGATGTGCTGGGTGTCTGATGGGGGTGTGGTACATTGAGTACTGCCAGTGGTGTGCGGTTTGCTGGGTGTCTGATGGGGGTGTGGTGCATTGTGTACTGTCAGTGGTGTGCGGTGTGCTGGGTGTCTGATGGGGGTGTGGTTCATTGTGTACTGTCAGTGGTGTGTGGTGTGCTGGGTGTCTGATGTGGGTGTGGTACATTGTGTACTGTCAGTGGTGTGCGGTGTGCTGGGTGTCTGATGGGGGTGTGTACTGTTAGTGGTGTGTGGTGTGCTGGGTGTCTGATGGGGGTGTGGTACATTGTGTACTGTCAGTGGTGTGCGGTGTGCTGGGTGTCTGATGGGGCTGTGGTACATTGTGTACTGTCAGTGGTGTGCGGTGTGCTGGGTGTCTGATGGGGGTGTGGTACATTGTGTACTGTCAGTGGTGTGCGGTGTGCTGGGTGTCTGATGGGGGTGTGGTACATTGTGTACTGTCAGTGGTGTGCGGTGTGCTGTGTGCCTGATGGGGGGTGTGGAACATTGTGTACTGTCAGTGGTGTGCGGTGTGCTGGGTGTCTAATGGGGGTGTGGTACATTGTGTACTGTCAGTGGTGTGCGGTGTGCTGGGTGTCTGATGGGGGTGTGGTACATTGTGTACTGTCAGTGGTGTGAGGTGTGCTGGGTCTCTAATGGGGGTGTGGTACATTGTGTACTGTCAGTGGTGTGCGGTGTGCTGGGTGTCTAATGGGGGTGTGGTACATTGTGTACTGTCAGTGGTGTGCGGTGTGCTGGGTGTCTGATGGGGGTGTGGTACATTGTGTACTGTCAGTGGCTTCCGGTGTGCTGGGTGTCTGATGGGGGTGTGGTACATTGTGTACTGTCAGTGGTGTGCGGTGTGCTAGGTGTGATGGGGGTGTGGTACATTGTGTACTGACAGTGGTTTGCAGTGTGCTGGGTGCCTGATGGGGCTGTGGTACATTGTGTACTGTCAGTGGTGTGCGTTGTGCTGAGTGTCTGATGGGGGTGTGGTGCATTGTGTACTGTCAGTGGTGTGCGGTGTGCTGGGTGTCTGATGGGGGTGTGGTACATTGTGTACTGTCAGTGGTGTGTGGTGTGCTGGGTGTCTGATGGGGGTGTGGTACATTGTGTACTGTCAGTGGTGTTCGGTGTGCTGGGTGTCTGATGGGGGTGTGGTGCATTGTGTACTGTCAGTGGTGTGCGGTGTGCTGGGTGACTGATGGGGATGTGCTACATTGTGTACTGTCAGTGGTGATCGGTGTGCTGGGTGTCTGATGGGGGTGTGGTGCATTGTGTACTGTCAGTGGTGTTCGGTGTGCTGGGTGTCTGATGGGGATGTCGTACATTGTGTACTGTCAGTGGTGTTCGGTGTGCTGGGTGTCTGATGAGGGTGTGGTACATTGTGTACTGTCAGTGGTGTGCGGTGTGCTGGGTGACTGATGGGGATGTGCTACATTGTGTACTGTCAGTGGTGATCGGTGTGCTGGGTGTCTGATGGGGGTGTGGTGCATTGTGTACTGTCAGTGGTGTGAGGTGAGCTGGGTGTCTGATGTGGGTGTGGTACATTGTGTACTGTCAGTGGTCTGCGGTGTGCTGGGTGTCTGATGGGGGTGTGTACTGTTAGTGGTGTGTGGTGTGCTGGGTGTCTGATGGGGGTGTGGTACATTGTGTACTGTCAGTGGTGTGCGGTGTGCTGGGTGTCTGATGGGGGTGTGGTACATTGTGTACTGTCAGTGGTGTGCGGTGTGCTGTGTGCCTGATGGGGGGTGTGGAACATTGTGTACTGTCAGTGGTGTGCGGTGTGCTGGGTGTCTAATGGGGGTGTGGTACATTGTGTACTGTCAGTGGTGTGCGGTGTGCTGGGTGTCTGATGGGGGTGTGGTACATTGTGTACTGTCAGTGGTGTGAGGTGTGCTGGGTCTCTAATGGGGGTGTGGTACATTGTGTACTGTCAGTGGTGTGCGGTGTGCTGGGTGTCTGATGGGGGTGTGGTACATTGTGTACTGTCAGTGGCTTCCGGTGTGCTGGGTGTCTGATGGGGGTGTGGTACATTGTGTACTGTCAGTGGTGTGCGGTGTGCTAGGTGTGATGGGGGTGTGGTACATTGTGTACTGACAGTGGTTTGCAGTGTGCTGGGTGCCTGATGGGGCTGTGGTACATTGTGTACTGTCAGTGGTGTACGTTGTGCTGAGTGTCTGATGGGGGTGTGGTGCATTGTGTACTGTCAGTGGTGTGCGGTGTGCTGGGTGTCTGATGGGGGTGTGGTACATTGTGTACTGTCAGTGGTGTGCGGTGTGCTAGGTGTCTGATGGGGGTGTGGTACATTGTATACTGTCAGTGGTGTGCGGTGTGCTGGGTGTCTAATGGGGGTGTGGTGCATTGTGTACTGTCAGTGGTGTTCGGTGTGCTGGGTGTCTGATGGGGATGTGGTACATTGTGTACTGTCAGTGGTGTTCGGTGTGCTGGGTGTCTGATGAGGGTGTGGTACATTGTGTACTGTCAGTGGTGTGCGGTGTGCTGGGTGACTGATGGGGATGTGCTACATTGTGTACTGTCAGTGGTGATCGGTGTGCTGGGTGTCTGATGGGGGTGTGGTGCATTGTGTACTGTCAGTGGTGTTCGGTGTGCTGGGTGTCTGATGGGGGTGTGGTACATTGTGTACTGTCAGTGGTGTGCGGTGTGCTGGGTGTCTGATGGGGGTGTGGTACATTGTGTACTGTCAGTGGTGTGCGGTGTGCTGGGTGCCGGATGGGGCTGTGGTACATTGTGTACTGTCAGTGGTGTGCGGTGTGCTGGGTGTCTGATGGGGGTGTGGTGCATTGTGTACTGTCAGTGGTGTGCGGTGTGCTGGGTGTCTGATGGGGGTGTGGTACATTGTGTACTGTCAGTGGTGTGCGGTGTGCTGGGTGACTGATGGGGATGTGGTACATTGTGTACTGTCAGTGGTTTTCGGTGTGCTGGGTGTCTGATGGGGGTGTGGTGCATTGTGTACTGTCAGTGGTGTGTGGTCTGCTGGGTGTCTGATGGGGCTGTGGTACATTGTGTACTGTCAGTGGTGTGCGGTGTGCTGGGTGCCTGATGGGGATGTGGTACATTGTGTACTGTCAGTGGTGTGCGGTGTGCTGGGTGCCGGATGGGGCTGTGGTACATTGTGCACTGTCAGTGGTGTGCGGTGTGCTGGGTGTCTGATGGGGCTGTGAAACATTGTGTACTGTCAGTGGTGTGTGGTGTGCTGGGTGTCTGATGTGGGTGTGGTACATTGTGTACTGTCAGTGGTGTGCGGTGTGCTGGGTGTCTGATGGGGGTGTGGTACATTGTGTACTGTCAGTGGTGTGCGGTGTGCTGGGTGTCTGATGGGGGTGTGGTACATTGTGTACTGTCAGTGGTGTGCGGTGTGCTGGGTGTCTGATGGGGGTGTGGTACATTGTGAACTGTCAGTGGTGCATGGTGTGCTGGGTGTCTGATGGGGGTGTGGTACATTGTGTACTGTCAGTGGTGTGTGGTGTGCTGGGTGTCTGATGGGGGTGTGGGACATTGTGTACTGTCAGTGGTGTGCAGTGTGCTGGGTGTGTGATGGGGCTGTGGTACATTGTGTACTGTCAGTGGTGTGCGGTGTGCTGGGTGTCTGATGGGGGTGTGGTACATTGTGTACTGTCAGTGGTGTGCGGTGTGCTGGGTGTCTGATGGGGGTGTGGTACATTGTGTACTGTCAGTGGTGTGCGGTGTGCTGGGTGACTGATGGGGATGTGGTACATTGTGTACTGTCAGTGGTTTTCGGTGTGCTGGGTGTCTGATGGGGGTGTGGTGCATTGTGTACTGTCAGTGGTGTGTGGTCTGCTGGGTGTCTGATGGGGCTGTGGTACATTGTGTACTGTCAGTGGTGTGCGGTGTGCTGGGTGCCTGATGGGGATGTGGTACATTGTGTACTGTCAGTGGTGTGCGGTGTGCTGGGTGCCGGATGGGGCTGTGGTACATTGTGCACTGTCAGTGGTGTGCGGTGTGCTGGGTGTCTGATGGGGCTGTGAAACATTGTGTACTGTCAGTGGTGTGTGGTGTGCTGGGTGTCTGATGTGGGTGTGGTACATTGTGTACTGTCAGTGGTGTGCGGTGTGCTGGGTGTCTGATGGGGGTGTGGTACATTGTGTACTGTCAGTGGTGTGCGGTGTGCTGGGTGTCTGATGGGGGTGTGGTACATTGTGTACTGTCAGTGGTGTGCGGTGTGCTGGGTGTCTGATGGGGGTGTGGTACATTGTGAACTGTCAGTGGTGCATGGTGTGCTGGGTGTCTGATGGGGGTGTGGTACATTGTGTACTGTCAGTGGTGTGTGGTGTGCTGGGTGTCTGATGGGGGTGTGGGACATTGTGTACTGTCAGTGGTGTGCAGTGTGCTGGGTGTGTGATGGGGCTGTGGTACATTGTGTACTGTCAGTGGTGTGCGGTGTGCTGGGTGTCTGATGGGGGTGTGGTACATTGTGTACTGTCAGTGGTGTGCGGTGTGCTGGGTGTCTGATGGGGGTGTGGTACATTGTGTACTGTCAGTGGTGTGCGGTGTGCTGGGTGTCTGATGGGGGTGTGGTACATTGTGAACTGTCAGTGGTGCATGGTGTGCTGGGTGTCTGATGGGGGTGTGGTACATTGTGTACTGTCAGTGGTGTGCGGTGTGCTGGTTGTCTAATGGGGGTGTGGTACATTGTGTACAGTCAGTGGTGTGCGGTGTGCTGGGTGTCTGATGGGGCTGTGAAACATTGTGTACTGTCAGTGGTGTGCGGTGAGCAGGGTGCCTGATGGGGCTGTGGTACATTGTGTACTGTCAGTGGTGTGTGGTGTGCTGGGTGTCTGATGGGGGTGTGGTACATTGTGTACTGCCAGTGGTGTGTGGAGTGCTGGGTGCCTGATAGGGCTGTGGTACATTTTGTACTGTCAGTGGTGTGCGGGGTGCTGGGTGTCTGATGGGTGTGTGGTACATTGTGTACTGTCAGTGGTGTGCGGTGTGCTGCGTGTCTGATGGGGGTGTGGTACATTGTGTACTGTCAGTGGTGTGCGGTGTGCTGGGTGTCTGATGGGGCTATGGTACATTGTGTACTGTCAGTGGTGTGTGGTGTGCTGGGTGTCTGATGGGGGTGTGGTACATTGTGTACTGTCAGTGGTGTGCGGTGTGCTGTGTGCCTGATGGGGGTGTGGTACATTGTGTACTGTCAGTGGTGTGCGGTGTGCTGGGTGCCTGATGGGGCTGTGGTACATTGTGTACAGTCAGTGGTGTGCTGGGTGTCTGATGGAGGTGTGGTACATTGTGTACTGTCAGTGGTGTGCGGTGTGCTGGGTGTCTGATGGGGGTGTGGTACATTGTGTACTGTCAGTGGTGTGTGGTGTGCTGGGTGTCTGATGGGGCTGTGGTACATTGTGTACTGTCAGTGGTGTGAGGTGAGCTGGGTGTCTGATGGGGGTGTGGTACATTGTGTATTGTCAGTGGTGTGAGGTGTGCTGGGTGCCTGATGGGGCTGTGGTACATTGTGTACTGTCAGTGGTGTGCTGTGTGCTGGGTGTCTGACGGGGCTGTGGTACATTGTGTACTGTCAGTGGTGTGCGGTGTGCTGGGTGTCTGATGTGGCTGTGGTACATTGTGTACTGTCAGTTGTGTGCGGTGTGCTGGGTGTCTGATGGGGGTGTGGTACATTGTGTACTGTCAGTGGTGTGTGGTGTGCTGGGTGTCTGATGGGGGTGTGGTACATTGTGTACTGTCAGTGGTGTTCGGTGTGCTGGGTGTCTGATGGGGGTGTGGTGCATTGTGTACTGTCAGTGGAGTGTGGTGTGCTGGGTGTCTGATGAGGGTGTGGTACATTGTGTACTGTCAGTGGTGTGCGGTGTGCTGGGTGACTGATGGGGATGTGGTACATTGTGTACTGTCAGTGGTGTTCGGTGTGCTGGGTGTCTGATGGGGGTGTGGTGCATTGTGTACTGTCAGTGGTGTGTGGTCTGCTGGGTGTCTGATGGGGGTGTGGTACATTGTGTACTGTCAGTGGTGTGCGGTGTGCTGTGTGTCTGATGGGGCTGTGGTACATTGTGTACTGTCAGTGGTGTGTGGTGTGCTGGGTGCATGATGGGTGTGTGGTACATTGTGTACTGTCAGTGGTGTGCGGTGTGCTGGGTGCCTGATGGGGATGTGGTACATTGTGTACTGTCAGTGGTGTGCGGTGTGCTGGGTGTCTGATGGGGGTGTGGTACATTGTGTACTGTCAGTGGTGTGCGGTGTGCTGGGTGCCGGATGGGGCTGTGGTACATTGTGTACTGTCAGTGGTGTGTGGTGTGCTGGGTGCATGATGGGTGTGTGGTACATTGTGTACTGTCAGTGGTGTGCGGTGTGCTGGGTGCCTGATGGGGATGTGGTACATTGTGTACTGTCAGTGGTGTGCGGTGTGCTGGGTGCCTGCTGGGAGTGTGGTACATTGTGTACTGTCAGTGGTGTGCGGTCTGCTGGGTGCCTGATGGGGGTGTGGTACATTGTGTACTGTCAGTGGTGTGTGGTGTGCTGGGTGCCTGACGGGGGTGTGGTACAGTGTGTACTGTCAGTGGTGTGCTGTGTGCTGGGTGTCTGATGGGGCTGTGGTACATTGTGTACTGTCAGTGGTGTGCGGTGTGCGGGGTGTCTGATGGGGGTGTGGTACATTGTGTACTGTCAGTGGTGTGCTGTGTGCTGGGTGCCTGATGGGGCTGTGGTACATTGTGAACTGTCAGTGGTGTGCGGTGTGCTGGGTTCCTGATGGGGGTGTGGTACATTGTGTACTGTCAGTGGTGTGCAGTTTGCTGGGTGTCTGATGGGGCTGTGGTACATTCTGTACTGTCAGTGGTGTGTGGTGTGCTGGGAGTCTGATGGGGGTGTGGTACATTGTGTACTGTCAGTGGTGTGCGGTGTGCTGGGTGTCTGATGGGGTTGTGGTACATTCTGTACTGTCAGTGGTGTGTGGTGTGCTGGGAGTCTGATGGGGGTGTGATACATTGTGTACTGTCAGTGGTGTGCGGTGAGCTGGGTGACTGATGGGGCTGTGGTACATTGTGTACTGTCAGTGGTGTGTGGTGTGCTGGGTGTCTGATGGGGGTGTGGTACATTGTGTACTGTCAGTGGTGTGCTGTGTGCTGGGTGTCTGTTGGGGCTGTGGTACATTGTGTAGTGTCAGTGGTGTGCGGGGTGCTGGGTTTCTGATGGGGGTGTGATACATTGTGTACTGTCAGTGGTGTGCGGTGAGCAGGGTGCCTGATGGGGCTGTGGTACATTGTGTACTGTCAGTGGTGTGTGGTGTGCTGGGTGCCTGATGGGGCTGTGGTACATTGTGTACTGTCAGTGGTGTGCGGGGTGCTGGGTGTCTGATGGGTGTGTGGTACATTGTGTACTGTCAGTGGTGTGGGGTGTGCTGGGTGCCTGATGGGGGTGTGGTACATTGTGTACTGTCAGTGGTGTGCGGTGTGCTGTGTGCCTGATGGGGGTGTGGTACATTGTGTACTGTCAGTAGTGTGCGGTGTGCTGGGTGCCTGATGGGGCTGTGGTACATTGTGTACTGTCAGTGGTGTGTGGTGTGCTGGGTGTCTGATGGGGGTGTGGTACATTGTGTACTGTCAGTGGTGTGTGGTGTGCTGGGTGTCTGATGGGGCTGTGGTACATTGTGTACTGTCAGTGGTGTGCGGTGTGCTGGGTGTCTGATGGGGGTGTGGTACATTGTGTACTGTCAATGGTGTGTGGTGTGCTGGGTGTCTGATGGGGCTGTGGTACATTGTGTACTGTCAGTGGTGTGTGGTGTGCTGGGTGTCTGATGTGGGTGTGGTACATTGTATACTGTCAGTGGTGTGCGGTGTGCTGGATGTCTGATGGGGCTGTGGTACATTGTGTACTGTCAGTGGTGTGCGGTGTGCTGGGTGCCTGATGGGGCTGTGGTACATTGTGTACTGTCAGTGGTGTGCTGTGTGCTGGGTGCCTGATGGGAGTGTGGTACATTGTGTACTGTCAGTGGTGTGCGGTCTGCTGGGTGTTTGATGGGGGTGTGGTACATTGTGTACTGTCAGTGGTGTGCGGTCTGCTGGGTGCCTGATGGGGGTGTGGTACATTGTGTACTGTCAGTGGTGTGTGGTGTGCTGAGTGCCTGATGGGGGTGTGGTACATTGTGTACTGTCAGTGGTGTGCGGTGAGCTGGGTGTCTGATGGGGGTGTTGTACATTGTGTACTGTCAGTGGTGTGAGGTGTGCTGGGTGCCTGATGGGGCTGTGGTACATTGTGTACTGTCAGTGGTGTGCTGTGTGCTGGGTGTCTGATGGGGCTGTGGTACATTGTGTACTGTCAGTGGTGTGCAGTGTGCTGGGTGCCTGATGGGGCTGTGGTACATTGTGAACTGTCAGTGGTGTGCGGTGTGCTGGGTGCCTGATGGGGGTGTGGTACATTGTGTACTGTCAGTGGTGTGCAGTTTGCTGGGTGTCTGATGGGGCTGTGGTAATTCTGTACTGTCAGTGGTGTGTGGTGTGCTGGGTGTCTGATGGGGGTGTGGTACATTGTGTACTGTCAGTGGTGTGCAGTTTGCTGGGTGTCTGATGGGGCTGTGGTACATTCTGTACTGTCAGTGGTGTGTGGTGTGCTGGGAGTCTGATGGGGGTGTGGTACATTGTGTACTGTCAGTGGTGTGCGGTGAGCTGGGTGCCTGATGTGGCTGTGGTACATTGTGTACTGTCAGTGGTGTGTGGTGTGCTGGGTGCCTGATGGGGCTGTGGTACTGTCAGTGGTGTGCGGTGAGCTGGGTGTCTGATGGGAGTGTGGTACATTGTGTACTGTCAGTGGTGTGCGGTGTGCTGGGTGTCTGATGGGGGTGTGGTACATTGTGTACTGTCAGTGGTGTGCGGTGTGCTGGGTGTCTGATGGGGGTGTGGTACATTGTGTACTGTCAGTGGTGTGTGGTGTGCTGGGTGCCTGATGGGGGTGTGGTACATTGTGTACTGTCAGTGGTGTGCGGTGTGCTGGGTGTCTGATGGGGGTGTGGTACATTGTGTACTGTCAGTGGTGTGCGGTGTGCTGGGTGCCTGATGGGGCTGTGGTACATTGTGTACTGTCAGTGGTGTGCGGGGTGCTGGGTGTCTGATGGGTGTGTGGTACATTGTGTACTGTCAGTGGTGTGCGGTGTGCTGGGTGCCTGATGGGGGTGTGGTATATGGTGTACTGTCAGTGGTGTGTGGTGTGCTGGGTGTCTGATGGGGGTGTGGTACATTGTGTACTGTCAGTCGTGTGCGGTGTGCTGGGTGCCTGATGGGGCTGTGGTACATTGTGTACTGTCAGTGGTGTGCGGTGTGCTGGGTGCCTGATGGGGGTGTGGTACATTGTGTACTGTCAGTGGTGTGCGGTGTGCTGGGTGTCTGATGGGGGTGTGGTACATTGTGTACTGTCAGTGGTGTGTGGTGTGCTGGGTGTCTGATGGGGTTGTGGTACATTGTGTACTGTCAGTTGTGTGCGGTGTGCTGGGTGCCTGATGGGGCTGTGGTACATTGTGTACTGTTAGTGGTGAGCGGTGCGCTGGGTGTCTGATGGGGCTGGGGTACATTGTGTACTGTCAGTGGTGTGCGGTGTGCTGTGTCCCTGATGGGGGTGTGGTACATTGTGTACTGTTAGTGGTGTGCGGTGTTCTGGGTGTCTGATGGGGGTGTGGTACATTGTGTACTGTCAGTGGTGTGCTGTTTGCTGGGTGCCTGATGGGGGTGTGGTACATTGTGTACTGTCAGTGGTGTGTGGTGTGCTGGGTGTCTGATGGGGATGTGGTACATTGTGTACTGTCAGTGGTGTGCGGTGTGCTGGGTGTCTGATGGGGGTGTGGTACATTGTGTACTGTCAGTGGTGTGCGGTGTGCTGGGTGCCTGATGGGGCTGCGGCACATTGTGTACTGTCAGTGGTGTGCGGTGTGCTGGGTGTCTGATGTGGGTGAGGTACATTGTGTACTGTCAGTGGTGTGCGGTGTGCTGGGTGCCTGATGGGGCTGTGGTACATTGTGTACTGTCAGTGGTGTGTGGTGTGCTGGGTGCCTGATGGGGCTGTGCTACATTGTGTACTGTCAGTGGTGTGCGGTGTGCTGGGTGTCTGATGGGGGTGTGGTACATTGTGTACTGTCAGTGGTGTGCGGTGTGCTGGGTGCCTGATGGGGCTGTGGTACATTGTGTACTGTCAGTGGTGTGCTGTGTGCTGGGTGTCTGAGGGGGCTGTGGTACATTGTGTACTGTCAGTGGTGTGCGGTGTGCTGGGTGCCTGATGGGGGTGTGGTACATTGTGTACTGTCAGTGGTGTGCGGTGTGCTGGGTGTCTGATGGCAGTGTGGTACATTGTGTACTGTCAGTGGTGTGCGGTGTGCTGGGTGTCTGATGGGGGCGTGGTACATTGTGTACTGTCAGTGGTGTGCTGTGTGCTGGGTGCCTGATGGGGCTGTGGTACATTGTGAACTGTCAGTGGTGTGCGGTGTGCTGGGTGTCTGATGGGGGTGTGGTACACGGTGTACTGTCAGTGGTGTGCGGTGCGCTGGGTGTCTGATGGGGGTGTGGTACATTGTGTACTGTCAGTGGTGTGCTGGGTGCCTGATGGGGGTGCGGTACATTGTGTACTGTCAGTGGTGTGCGGTGTGCTGGGTCCCTGATGGGGGTCTGGTACATTGTGTACTGTCAGTGGTGTGCTGTGTGCTGGGTGTCTGATGGGGAGTGGTACATTGTGTACTGTCAGTGGTGTGCGGTGTGCTGGGTGCCTGATGGGGCTGTGGTACATTGTGTACTGTCAATGGTGTGCGGTGTGCTGGGTCCCTGATGGGGCTGTGGTACATTGTGTACTGTCAGTGATGTGCGGGGTGCTGGGTTTCTGATGGGGGTGTGATACATTGTGTACTGTCAGTGGTGTGCGGTGAGCTGGGTGCCTGATGGGGCTGTGGTACATTGTGTACTGACAGTGGTGTTTGGTGAGCTGGGTGCCTGATGGGGCTGTGGTACATTGTGTACTGTCAGTGGTGTGTGGTGTGCTGGGTGTCTGATGGGGGTGTGGTACATTGTGTACTGTCAGTGGTGTGCTGTGTGCTGGGTGTCTGTTGGGGCTGTGGTACATTGTGTACTGTCAGTGGTGTGCGGGGTGCTGGGTTTCTGATGGGGGTGTGATACATTGTGTACTGTCAGTGGTGTGCGGTGAGCAGGGTGCCTGATGGGGCTGTGGTACATTGTGTACTGTCAGTGGTGTGTGGTGAGCTGGGTGCCTGATGGGGCTGTGGTACATTGTGTACTGTCAGTGGTGTGCGGGGTGCTGGGTGTCTGATGGGGCTGTGGTACATTGTGTACTGTCAGTGGTGTGCGGGGTGCTGGGTGTCTGATGGGTGTGTGGTACATTGTGTACTGTCAGTGGTGTGGGGTGTGCTGGGTGCCTGATGGGGGTGTGGTACATTGTGTACTGTCAGTGGTGTGCGGTGTGCTGAGTGTCTGATGGGGGTGTGGTACATTGTGTACTGTCAGTGGTGTGCGGTGTGCTGGGTATCTGATGGGGCTGTGGTACATTGTGTACTGTCAGTGGTGTGCGGTGAGCAGGGTGCCTGATGGGGCTGTGGTACATTGTGTACTGTCAGTGGTGTGTGGTGAGCTGGGTGCCTGATGGGGCTGTGGTACATTGTGTACTGTCAGTGGTGTGCGGGGTGCTGGGTGCCTGATGGGGCTGTGGTACATTGTGTACTGTCAGTGGTGTGCGGAGTGCTGGGTGTCTGATGGGTGTGTGGTACATTGTGTACTGTCAGTGGTGTGGGGTGTGCTGGGTGCCTGATGGGGGTGTGGTACATTGTGTACTGTCAGTGGTGTGCGGTGTGCTGTGTGCCTGATGGGGGTGTGGTACATTGTGTACTGTCAGTAGTGTGCGGTGTGCTGGGTGCCTGATGGGGCTGTGGTACATTGTGTACTGTCAGTGGTGTGTGGTGTGCTGGGTGTCTGATGGGGGTGTGGTACATTGTGTACTGTCAGTGGTGTGCGGTGTGCTGGGTGTCTGATGGGGGTGTGGTACATTGTGTACTGTCAATGGTGTGTGGTGTGCTGGGTGTCTGATGGGGCTGTGGTACATTGTGTACTGTCAGTGGTGTGCGGTGTGCTGGGTGTCTGATGTGGGTGTGGTACATTGTGTACTGTCAGTGGTGTGCGGTGTGCTGGGTGTCTGATGGGGGTGTGGTACATTGTGTACTGTCAGTGGTGTGTGGTGTGCTGGGTGTCTGATGGGGCTGTGGTACATTGTATACTGTCAGTGGTGTGTGGCGTGCTGGATGTCTGATGGGGCTGTGGTACATTGTGTACTGTCAGTGGTGTGCGGTGTGCTGGGTGCCTGATGGGGCTGTGGTACATTGTGTACTGTCAGTGGTGTGCGGTGTGCTGGGTGCCTGCTGGGAGTGTGGTACATTGTGTACTGTCAGTGGTGTGCGGTGTGCTGGGTGCCTGATGGGGCTGTGGTACATTGTGTACTGTCAGTGGTGTGCGGTGTGCTGGGTGCCTGATGGGGCTGTGGTACATTGTGTACTGTCAGTGGTGTGCGGTGTGCTGGGTGCCTGCTGGGAGTGTGGTACATTGTGTACTGTCAGTGGTGTGCGGTCTGCTGGGTGCCTGATGGGGGTGTGGTACATTGTGTACTGTCAGTGGTGTGTGGTGTGCTGGGTGCCTGACGGGGGTGTGGTACAGTGTGTACTGTCAGTGGTGTGCTGTGTGCTGGGTGTCTGATGGGGCTGTGGTACATTGTGTACTGTCAGTGGTGTGCGGTGTGCGGGGTGTCTGATGGGGGTGTGGTACATTGTGTACTGTCAGTGGTGTGCTGTGTGCTGGGTGCCTGATGGGGCTGTGGTACATTGTGAACTGTCAGTGGTGTGCGGTGTGCTGGGTGCCTGATGGGGGTGTGGTACATTGTGTACTGTCAGTGGTGTGCAGTTTGCTGGGTGTCTGATGGGGCTGTGGTACATTCTGTACTGTCAGTGGTGTGTGGTGTGCTGGGAGTCTGATGGGGGTGTGGTACATTGTGTACTGTCAGTGGTGTGCGGTGTGCTGGGTGTCTGATGGGGTTGTGGTACATTCTGTACTGTCAGTGGTGTGTGGTGTGCTGGGAGTCTGATGGGGGTGTGATACATTGTGTACTGTCAGTGGTGTGCGGTGAGCTGTGTGACTGATGGGGCTGTGGTACATTGTGTACTGTCAGTGGTGTGTGGTGAGCTGGGTGCCTGATGGGGCTGTGGTACATTGTGTACTGTCAGTGGTGTGTGGTGTGCTGGGTGTCTGATGGGGGTGTGGTACATTGTGTACTGTCAGTGGTGTGCTGTGTGCTGGGTGTCTGTTGGGGCTGTGGTACATTGTGTACTGTCAGTGGTGTGCGGGGTGCTGGGTTTCTGATGGGGGTGTGATACATTGTGTACTGTCAGTGGTGTGCGGTGAGCAGGGTGCCTGATGGGGCTGTGGTACATTGTGTACTGTCAGTGGTGTGTGGTGAGCTGGGTGCCTGATGGGGCTGTGGTACATTGTGTACTGTCAGTGGTGTGCGGGGTGCTGGGTGTCTGATGGGGCTGTGGTACATTGTGTACTGTCAGTGGTGTGTGGTGTGCTGGGTGCCTGATGGGGCTGTGGTACATTGTGTACTGTCAGTGGTGTGCGGGGTGCTGGGTGTCTGATGGGTGTGTGGTACATTGTGTACTGTCAGTGGTGTGGGGTGTGCTGGGTGCCTGATGGGGGTGTGGTACATTGTGTACTGTCAGTGGTGTGCGGTGTGCTGTGTGCCTGATGGGGGTGTGGTACATTGTGTACTGACAGTAGTGTGCGGTGTGCTGGGTGCCTGATGGGGCTGTGGTACATTGTGTACTGTCAGTGGTGTGTGGTGTGCTGGGTGTCTGATGGGGGTGTGGTACATTGTGTACTGTCAGTGGTGTGTGGTGTGCTGGGTGTCTGATGGGGCTGTGGTACATTGTGTACTGTCAGTGGTGTGCGGGGTGCTGGGTGTCTGATGGGGCTGTGGTACATTGTGTACTGTCAGTGGTGTGCGGTGTGCTGGGTGTCTGATGGGGGTGTGGTACATTGTGTACTGTCAATGGTGTGTGGTGTGCTGGGTGTCTGATGGGGCTGTGGTACATTGTGTACTGTCAGTGGTGTGTGGTGTGCTGGGTGTCTGATGTGGGTGTGGTACATTGTATACTGTCAGTGGTGTGCGGTGTGCTGGATGTCTGATGGGGCTGTGGTACATTGTGTACTGTCAGTGGTGTGCGGTGTGCTGGGTGCCTGATGGGGCTGTGGTACATTGTGTACTGTCAGTGGTGTGCTGTGTGCTGGGTGCCTGATGGGAGTGTGGTACATTGTGTACTGTCAGTGGTGTGCGGTCTGCTGGGTGCCTGATGGGGGTGTGGTACATTGTGTACTGTCAGTGGTGTGAGGTGAGCTGGGTGTCTGATGGGGGTGTGGTACATTGTGTACTGTCAGTGGTGTGCGGTGAGCTGGGTGTCTGATGGGGGTGTTGTACATTGTGTACTGTCAGTGGTGTGAGGTGTGCTGGGTGCCTGATGGGGCTGTGGTACATTGTGTACTGTCAGTGGTGTGCTGTGTGCTGGGTGTCTGATGGGGCTGTGGTACATTGTGTACTGTCAGTGGTGTGCAGTGTGCTGGGTGCCTGATGGGGCTGTGGTACATTGTGAACTGTCAGTGGTGTGCGGTGTGCTGGGTGCCTGATGGGGGTGTCGTACATTGTGTACTGTCAGTGGTGTGCAGTTTGCTGGGTGTCTGATGGGGCTGTGGTACATTCTGTACTGTCAGTGGTGTGTGGTGTGCTGGGTGTCTGATGGGGGTGTGGTACATTGTGTACTGTCAGTGGTGTGCAGTTTGCTGGGTGTCTGATGGGGCTGTGGTACATTCTGTACTGTCAGTGGTGTGTGGTGTGCTGGGAGTCTGATGGGGGTGTGGTACATTGTGTACTGTCAGTGGTGTGCGGTGAGCTGGGTGCCTGATGTGGCTGTGGTACATTGTGTACTGTCAGTGGTGTGTGGTGTGCTGGGTGCCTGATGGGGCTGTGGTACTGTCAGTGGTGTGCGGTGAGCTGGGTGTCTGATGGGAGTGTGGTACATTGTGTACTGTCAGTGGTGTGCGGTGTGCTGGGTGTCTGATGGGGGTGTGGTACATTGTGTACTGTCAGTGGTGTGCGGTGTGCTGGGTGTCTGATGGGGGTGTGGTACATTGTGTACTGTCAGTGGTGTGTGGTGTGCTGGGTGCCTGATGGGGGTGTGGTACATTGTGTACTGTCAGTGGTGTGCGGTGTGCTGGGTGTCTGATGGGGGTGTGGTACATTGTGTACTGTCAGTGGTGTGTGGTGTGCTGGGTGCCTGATGGGGGTGTGGTACATTGTGTACTGTCAGTGGTGTGCGGTGTGCTGTGTCCCTGATGGGGGTGTGGTACATTGTGTACTGTCAGTGGTGTGCGGTGAGCTGGGTGTCTGATGGGGATGTGGTACATTGTGTACTGTCAGTGGTGTGCGATTTGCTGGGTGTCTGATGGGGCTGTGGTACATTGTGTACTGTCAGTGGTGTGCGGTGTGCTGGGTGCCTGATGGGGCTGTGGTACATTGTGTACTGTCAGTGGTGTGTGGTGTGCTGGGTGCCTGATGTGGGTGTGGTACATTGTGTACTGTCAGTGGTGTGCGGTGAGCTGGGTGCCTGATGTGGCTGTGGTACATTGTGTACTGTCAGTGGTGTGTGGTGTGCTGGGTGCCTGATGGGGCTGTGGTACATTGTGTACTGTCAGTGGTGTGCGGTGAGCTGGGTGTCTGATGGGAGTGTGGTACATTGTGTACTGTCAGTGGTGTGCGGTGTGCTGGGTGTCTGATGGGGGTGTGGTACATTGTGTACTGTCAGTGGTGTGCGGTGTGCTGGGTGTCTGATGGGGGTGTGGTACATTGTGTACTGTCAGTGGTGTGTGGTGTGCTGGGTGCCTGATGGGGGTGTGGTACATTGTGTACTGTCAGTGGTGTGCGGTGTGCTGGGTGTCTGATGGGGGTGTGGTACATTGTGTACTGTCAGTGGTGTGCGGTGTGCTGGGTGCCTGATGGGGCTGTGGTACATTGTGTACTGTCAGTGGTGTGCGGGGTGCTGGGTGTCTGATGGGTGTGTGGTACATTGTGTACTGTCAGTGGTGTGCGGTGTGCTGGGTGCCTGATGGGGGTGTGGTATATGGTGTACTGTCAGTGGTGTGTGGTGTGCTGGGTGTCTGATGGGGGTGTGGTACATTGTGTACTGTCAGTGGTGTGCGGTGTGCTGGGTGCCTGATGGGGCTGTGGTACATTGTGTACTGTCAGTGGTGTGCGGTGTGCTGGGTGCCTGATGGGGGTGTGGTACATTGTGTACTGTCAGTGGTGTGCGGTGTGCTGGGTGTCTGATGGGGGTGTGGTACATTGTGTACTGTCAGTGGTGTGTGGTGTGCTGGGTGTCTGATGGGGTTGTGGTACATTGTGTACTGTCAGTGGTGTGCGGTGTGCTGGGTGCCTGATGGGGCTGTGGTACATTGTGTACTGTCAGTGGTGAGCGGTGCGCTGGGTGTCTGATGGGGCTGGGGTACATTGTGTACTGTCAGTGGTGTGCGGTGTGCTGTGTCCCTGATGGGGGTGTGGTACATTGTGTACTGTTAGTGGTGTGCGGTGTTCTGGGTGTCTGATGGGGGTGTGGTACATTGTGTACTGTCAGTGGTGTGCGGTTTGCTGGGTGCCTGATGGGGGTGTGGTACATTGTGTACTGTCAGTGGTGTGTGGTGTGCTGGGTGTCTGATGGGGATGTGGTACATTGTGTACTGTCAGTGGTGTGCGGTGTGCTGGGTGTCTGATGGGGGTGTGGTACATTGTGTACTGTCAGTGGTGTGCGGTGTGCTGGGTGCCTGATGGGGCTGCGGCACATTGTGTACTGTCAGTGGTGTGCGGTGTGCTGGGTGTCTGATGTGGGTGAGGTACATTGTGTACTGTCAGTGGTGTGCGGTGTGCTGGGTGCCTGATGGGGCTGTGGTACATTGTGTACTGTCAGTGGTGTGTGGTGTGCTGGGTGCCTGATGGGGCTGTGCTACATTGTGTACTGTCAGTGGTGTGCGGTGTGCTGGGTGCCTGATGGGGGTGTGGTACATTGTGTACTGTCAGTGGTGTGCGATGTGCTGGGTGTCTGATGGGACTGTGGTACATTGTGTACTGTCAGTGGTGTGCGGTGTGCTGGGTGTCTGATGGGGGTGAGGTACATTGTGTACTGTCAGTGGTGTGCGGTGTGCTGGGTGCCTGATGGGGGTGTTGTACATTGTGTACTGTCAGTGGTGTGCGGGGTGCTGGGTGTCTGATGGGTGTGTGGTATATTGTGTACTGTCAGCGGTGTGCGGTGTGCTGGGTGCCTGATGGGGCTGTGGTATATTGTGTACTGTCAGTCGTGTGTGGTGTGCTGGGTGTCTGATGGGGGTGTGGTACATTGTGTACTGTCAGTGGTGTGCGGTGTGCTGGGTGCCTGATGGGGCTGTGGTACATTGTGTACTGTCAGTGGTGTGCGGTGTGCTGGGTGTCTGATGGGGGTGTGGTACATTGTGTACTGTCAGTGGTGTGTGGTGTGCTGGGTGTCTGATGGGGTTGTGGTACATTGTGTACTGTCAGTGGTGTGCGGTGTGCTGGGTGCCTGATGGGTCTGTGGTACATTGTGTACTGTCAGTGGTGAGCGGTGCGCTGGGTGTCTGATGGGGCTGTGGTACATTGTGTATATTCAGTGGTGTGCGGTGTGCTGTGTCCCTGATGGGGGTGTGGTACATTGTGTACTGTTAGTGGTGTGCGGTGTTCTGGGTGTCTGATGGGGGTGTGGTACATTGTGTACTGTCAGTGGTGTGCGGTTTGCTGGGTGCCTGATGGGGGTGTGGTACATTGTGTACTGTCAGTGGTGTGTGGTGTGCTGGGTGTCTGATGGGGATGTGGTACATTGTGTACTGTCAGTGGTGTGCGGTGTGCTGGGTGTCTGATGGGGGTGTGGTACATTGTGTACTGTCTGTGGTGTGCGGTGTGCTGGGTGTCTGATGTGGGTGAGGTACATTGTGTACTGTCAGTGGTGTGCGGTGTGCTGGGTGCCTGATGGGGCTGTGGAACATTGTGTACTGTCAGTGGTGTGTGGTGTGCTGGGTGCCTGATGGGGCTGTGCTACATTGTGTACTGTCAGTGGTGTGCGGTGTGCTGGGTGTCTGATGGGGTTGTGGTACATTGTGTAATGTCAGTGGTGTGCGGTGTGCTGGGTGTCTGATGGGGGTGTGGTACATTGTGTACTGTCAGTGGTGTGCGATGTGCTGGGTGTCTGATGGGGCTGTGGTACATTGTGTACTGTCAGTGGTGTGCGGTGTGCTTGGTGTCTGATGGGGGTGAGGTACATTGTGTACTGTCAGTGGTGTGCGGTGTGCTGGGTGCCTGATGGGGGTGTGGTACATTGTGTACTGTCAGTGGTGTGCGGTGTGCTGGGTGTCTGATGGGGGTGAGGTACATTGTGTACTGTCAGTGGTGTGTGGTGTGCTGGGTGCCTGATGGGGGTGTGGTACATTGTGTACTGTCAGTGGTGTGCGGTGTGCTGGGTGCCTGATGGGGCTGTGGTATATTGTGTACTGTCAGTGGTGTGTGGTGTGCTGGGTGTATGATGGGGGTGTGGTACATTGTGTACTGTCAGTGGTGTGCGGTGTGCTGGGTGCCTGATGGGGCTGTGGTACATTGTGTACTGTCAGTGGTGTGCGGTGTGCTAGGTGTCTGATGGGGGTGTGGTACATTGTGTACTGTCAGTGGTGTGCGGTGTGCTGGGTGCCTGATGGGGCTGTGGTACATTGTGTACTGTCAGTGGTGTGCGGTGTGCTGGGTGCCTGATGGGGCTGTGGTACATTGTGTACTGTCAGTGGTGTGCGGTGTGCTAGGTGTCTGATGGGGGTGTGGTACATTGTGTACTGTCAGTGGTGTGCGGTGTGCTGGGTGCCTGATGGGGCTGTGGTACATTGTGTACTGTCAGTGGTGAGCGGTGCGCTGGGTGTCTGATGGGGCTGTGGTACATTGTGTACTGTCAGTGGTGTGCGGTGTGCTGTGTCCCTGATGGGGGTGTGGTACATTGTGTACTGTCAGTTGTGTGTGGTGAGCTGGGTGTCTGATGGGGATGTGGTACATTGTGTACTGTCAGTGGTGTGCGGTTTGCTGGGTGCCTGATGGGGGTGTGGTACATTGTGTACTGTCAGTGGTGTGTGGTGTGCTGGGTGTCTGATGGGGATGTGGTACATTGTGTACTGTCAGTGGTGTGCGGTGTGCTGGGTGTCTGATGGGGGTGTGGTACATTGTGTACTGTCAGTGGTGTGCGGTGTGCTGGGTGCCTGATGGGGCTGCGATACATTGTGTACTGTCAGTGGTGTGCGGTGTGCTGGGTGTCTAATGTGGGTGAGGTACATTGTGTACTGTCAGTGGTGTGCGGTGTGCTGGGTGCCTGATGGGGCTGTGGTACATTGTGTACTGTCAGTGGTGTGTGGTGTGCTGGGTGCCTGATGGGGCTGTGGTACATTGTGTACTGTCAGTGGTGTGCGGTGTGCTGGGTGCCTGATGGGGGTGTGGTACATTGTGTACTGTCAGTGGTGTGCGATGTGCTGGGTGTCTGATGGGGCTGTGGTACATTGTGTACTGTCAGTGGTGTGTGGTGAGCTGGGTGGCTAATGGGGCTGTGGTACATTGTGTACTGTCAGTGGTGTGCGGGGTGCTGGGTGTCTGATGGGGCTGTGGTACATTGTGTACTGTCAGTGGTGTGTGGTGTGCTGGGTGCCTGATGGGGCTGTGGTACATTGTGTACTGTCAGTGGTGTGCGGTGTGCTGTGTGCCTGATGGGGGTGTGGTACATTGTGTACTGTCAGTAGTGTGCGGTGTGCTGGGTGCCTGATGGGGCTGTGGTACATTGTGTACTGTCAGTGGTGTGTGGTGTGCTGGGTGTCTGATGGGGGTGTGGTACATTGTGTACTGTCAGTGGTGTGTGGTGTGCTGGGTGTCTGATGGGGCTGTGGTACATTGTGTACTGTCAGTGGTGTGCGGGGTGCTGGGTGTCTGATGGGGCTGTGGTACATTGTGTACTGTCAGTGGTGTGCGGTGTGCTGGGTGTCTGATGGGGGTGTGGTACATTGTGTACTGTCAATGGTGTGTGGTGTGCTGGGTGTCTGATGGGGCTGTGGTACATTGTGTACTGTCAGTGGTGTGCGGTCTGCTGGGTGTCTGATGTGGGTGTGGTACATTGTGTACTGTCAGTGGTGTGCGGTGTGCTGGGTGACTGATGGGGGTGTGGTACATTGTGTACTGTCAGTGGTGTGTGGTGTGCTGGGTGTCTGATGGGGCTGTGGTACATTGTATACTGTCAGTGGTGTGTGGCGTGCTGGATGTCTGATGGGGGTGTGGTACATTGTGTACTGTCAGTGGTGTGCGGTGTGCTGGGTGCCTGCTGGGAGTGTGGTACATTGTGTACTGTCAGTGGTGTGCGGTCTGCTGGGTGCCTGATGGGGGTGTGGTACATTGTGTACTGTCAGTGGTGTGAGGTGAGCTGGGTGTCTGATGGGGGTGTGGTACATTGTGTACTGTCAGTGGTGTGCGGTGAGCTGGGTGTCTGATGGGGGTGTTGTACATTGTGTACTGTCAGTGGTGTGAGGTGTGCTGGGTGCCTGATGGGGGTGTGGTACATTGTGTACTGTCAGTGGTGTGCGGTGTGCTGGGTGCCTGATGGGGCTGTGGTACATTGTGTACTGTCAGTGGTGTGCTGTGTGCTGGGTGTCTGATGGGGCTGTGGTACATTGCGTACTGTCAGTGGTGTGCTGTGTGCTGGGTGTCTGATGGGGCTGTGGTACATTGTGTACTGTCAGTGGTGTGCAGTGTGCTTGGTGCCTGATGGGGTTGTGGTACATTGCGTACTGTCAGTGGTGTGCTGTGTGCTGGGTGTCTGATGGGGCTGTGGTACATTGCGTACTGTCAGTGGTGTGCTGTGTGCTGGGTGTCTGATGGGGCTGTGGTACATTGTGTACTGTCAGTGGTGTGCAGTGTGCTTGGTGCCTGATGGGGTTGTGGTACATTGCGTACTGTCAGTGGTGTGCTGTGTGCTGGGTGTCTGATGGGGCTGTGGTACATTGTGTACTGTCAGTGGTGTGCGGTGTGCGGGGTGTCTGATGGGGGTGTGGTACATTGTGTACTGTCAGTGGTGTGCTGTGTGCTGGGTGCCTGATGGGGCTGTGGTACATTGTGAACTGTCAGTGGTGTGCGGTGTGCTGGGTGCCTGATGGGGGTGTGGTACATTGTGTACTGTCAGTGGTGTGCAGTTTGCTGGGTGTCTGATGGGGCTGTGGTACATTCTGTACTGTCAGTGGTGTGTGGTGTGCTGGGAGTCTGATGGGGGTGTGGTACATTGTGTACTGTCAGTGGTGTGCGGTGTGCTGGGTGTCTGATGGGGTTGTGGTACATTCTGTACTGTCAGTGGTGTGTGGTGAGCTGGGTGCCTGATGGGGCTGTGGTACATTGTGTACTGTCAGTGGTGTGCGGGGTGCTGGGTGTCTGATGGGTGTGTGGTACATTGTGTACTGTCAGTGGTGTGGGGTGTGCTGGGTGCCTGATGGGGGTGTGGTACATTGTGTACTGTCAGTGGTGTGCGGTGTGCTGTGTGCCTGATGGGGGTGTGGTACATTGTGTACTGTCAGTAGTGTGCGGTGTGCTGGGTGCCTGTTGGGGCTGTGGTACATTGTGTACTGTCAGTGGTGTGTGGTGTGCTGGGTGTCTGATGGGGGTGTGGTACTATGTGTACTGTCAGTGGTGTGTGGTGTGCTGGGTGTCTGATGGGGCTGTGGTACATTGTGTACTGTCAGTGGTGTGCGGGGTGCTGGGTGTCTGATGGGGCTGTGGTACATTGTGTACTGTCAGTGGTGTGCGGTGTGCTGGGTGTCTGATGGGGGTGTGGTACATTGTGTACTGTCAATGGTGTGTGGTGTGCTGGGTGTCTGATGGGGCTGTGGTACATTGTGTACTGTCAGTGGTGTGTGGTGTGCTGGGTGTCTGATGTGGGTGTGGTACATTGTATACTGTCAGTGGTGTGCGGTGTGCTGGATGTCTGATGGGGCTGTGGTACATTGTGTACTGTCAGTGGTGTGCGGTGTGCTGGGTGCCTGATGGGGCTGTGGTACATTGTGTACTGTCAGTGGTGTGCTGTGTGCTGGGTGCCTGATGGGAGTGTGGTACATTGTGTACTGTCAGTGGTGTGCGGTCTGCTGGGTGCCTGATGGGGGTGTGGTACATTGTGTACTGTCAGTGGTGTGAGGTGAGCTGGGTGTCTGATGGGGGTGTGGTACATTGTGTACTGTCAGTGGTGTGCGGTGAGCTGGGTGTCTGATGGGGGTGTTGTACATTGTGTACTGTCAGTGGTGTGAGGTGTGCTGGGTGCCTGATGGGGCTGTGGTACATTGTGTACTGTCAGTGGTGTGTGGTGTGCTGGGTGTCTGATGGGGGTGTGGTACATTGTGTACTGTCAGTGGTGTGCTGTGTGCTGGGTGTCTGATGGGGCTGTGGTACATTGCGTACAGTCAGTGGTGTGCTGTGTGCTGGGTGTCTGATGGGGCTGTGGTACATTGTGTACTGTCAGTGGTGTGCAGTGTGCTGGGTGCCTGATGGGGTTGTGGTACATTGCGTACTGTCAGTGGTGTGCTGTGTGCTGGGTGTCTGATGGGGCTGTGGTACATTGTGTACTGTCAGTGGTGTGCGGTGTGCGGGGTGTCTGATGGGGGTGTGGTACACTGTGTACTGTCAGTGGTGTGCTGTGTGCTGGGTGCCTGATGGGGCTGTGGTACATTGTGAACTGTCAGTGGTGTGCGGTGTGCTGGGTGCCTGATGGGGGTGTGGTACATTGTGTACTGTCAGTGGTGTGCAGTTTGCTGGGTGTCTGATGGGGCTGTGGTACATTCTGTACTGTCAGTGGTGTGTGGTGTGCTGGGAGTCTGATGGGGGTGTGGTACATTGTGTACTGTCAGTGGTTTGCGGTGTGCTGGGTGTCTGATGGGGTTGTGGTACATTCTGTACTGTCAGTGGTGTGTGGTGTGCTGGGAGTCTGATGGGGGTGTGGTACATTGTGTACTGTCAGTGGTGTGCGGTGAGCTGGGTGCCTGATGTGGCTGTGGTACATTGTGTACTGTCAGTGGTGTGTGGTGTGCTGGGTGCCTGATGGGGCTGTGGTACTGTCAGTGGTGTGCGGTGAGCTGGGTGTCTGATGGGAGTGTGGTACATTGTGTACTGTCAGTGGTGTGCGGTGTGCTGGGTGTCTGATGGGGGTCTGGTACATTGTGTACTGTCAGTGGTGTGTGGTGTGCTGGGTGCCTGATGGGGGTGTGGTACATTGTGTACTGTCAGTGGTGTGCGGTGTGCTGGGTGTCTGATGGGGGTGTGGTACATTGTGTACTGTCAGTGGTGTGCGGTGTGCTGTGTCCCTGATGGGGGTGTGGTACATTGTGTACTGTCAGTGGTGTGCGGTGAGCTGGGTGTCTGATGGGGATGTGGTACATTGTGTACTGTCAGTGGTGTGCGGTTTGCTGGGTGTCTGATGGGGCTGTGGTACATTGTGTACTGTCAGTGGTGTGCGGTGTGCTGGGTGCCTGATGGGGCTGTGGTACATTGTGTACTGTCAGTGGTGTGTGGTGTGCTGGGAGTCTGATGGGGGTGTGGTACATTGTGTACTGTCAGTGGTGTGCGGTGAGCTGGGTGCCTGATGTGGCTGTGGTACATTGTGTACTGTCAGTGGTGTGTGGTGTGCTGGGTGCCTGATGGGGCTGTGGTACATTGTGTACTGTCAGTGGTGTGCGGTGAGCTGGGTGTCTGATGGGAGTGTGGTACATTGTGTACTGTCAGTGGTGTGCGGTGTGCTGGGTGTCTGATGGGGGTGTGGTACATTGTGTACTGTCAGTGGTGTGCGGTGTGCTGGGTGCCTGATGGGGGTGTGGTACATTGTGTACTGTCAGTGGTGTGCGGTGTGCTGGGTGTCTGATGGGGGTGTGGTACATTGTGTACTGTCAGTGGTGTGCGGTGTGCTGGGTGCCTGATGGGGCTGTGGTACATTGTGTACTGTCAGTGGTGTGCGGGGTGCTGGGTGTCTGATGGGTGTGTGGTACATTGTGTACTGTCAGTGGTGTGCGGTGTGCTGGGTGCCTGATGGGGGTGTGGTACATTGTGTACTGTCAGTGGTGTGCGGTGTGCTGGGTGCCTGATGGGGCTGTGGTACATTGTGTACTGTCAGTGGTGTGCGGTGTGCTGGGTGCCTGATGGGGGTGTGGTACATTGTGTACTGTCAGTGGTGTGCGGTGTGCTGGGTGTCTGATGGGGGTGTGGTACATTGTGTACTGTCAGTGGTGTGTGGTGTGCTGGGTGTCTGATGGGGTTGTGGTACATTGTGTACTGTCAGTGGTGTGCGGTGTGCTGGGTGCCTGATGGGGCTGTGGTACATTGTGTACTGTCAGTGGTGAGCGGTGCGCTGGGTGTCTGATGGGGCTGGGGTACATTGTGTACTGTCAGTGGTGTGCGGTGTGCTGTGTCCCAGATGGGGGTGTGGTACATTGTGTACTGTTAGTGGTGTGCGGTGTTCTGGGTGTCTGATGGGGGTGTGGTACATTGTGTACTGTCAGTGGTGTGCGGTTTGCTGGGTGCCTGATGGGGGTGTGGTACATTGTGTACTGTCAGTGGTGTGTGGTGTGCTGGGTGTCTGATGGGGGTGTGGTACATTGTGTACTGTCAGTGGTGTGTGGTGTGCTGGGTGTCTGATGGGGATGTGGTACATTGTGTACTGTCAGTGGTGTGCGGTGTGCTGGGTGTCTGATGGGGGTGTGGTACATTGTGTACTGTCAGTGGTGTGCGGTGTGCTGGGTGCCTGATGGGGGTGTGGTACATTGTGTACTGTCAGTGGTGTGCGGTATGCTGGGTGTCTGATGTGGGTGAGGTACATTGTGTACTGTCAGTGGTGTGCGGTGTGCTGGGTGCCTGATGGGGCTGTGGTACATTGTGTACTGTCAGTGGTGTGTGGTGTGCTGGGTGCCTGATGGGGCTGTGCTACATTGTGTACTGTCAGTGGTGTGCGGTTTGCTGGGTGCCTGATGGGGGTGTGGTACATTGTGTACTGTCAGTGGTGTGTGGTGTGCTGGGTGTCTGATGGGGATGTGGTACATTGTGTACTGTCAGTGGTGTGCGGTGTGCTGGGTGTCTGATGGGGGTGAGGTATATTGTGTACTGTCAGTGGTGTGTGGTGTGCTGGGTGTCTGATGGGGGTGTGGTACATTGTGTACTGTCAGTGGTGTGCGGTGTGCTGGGTGCCTGATGGGGCTGTGGTACATTGTGTACTGTAAGTGGTGTGCGGTGTGCTGTGTCCCTGATGGGGGTGTGGTACATTGTGTACTGTTTGTGGTGTGCGGTTTGCTGGGTGCCTGATGGGGGTGTGGTACATTGTGTACTGTCAGTGGTGTGTGGTGTGCTGGGTGTCTGATGGGGATGTGGTACATTGTGTACTGTCAGTGGTGTGCGGTGTGCTGGGTGTCTGATGGGGGTGTGGTACATTGTGTACTGTCAGTGGTGTGCGGTGTTCTGGGTGTCTGATGGGGGTGTGGTACATTGTGTACTGTCAGTGGTGTGCGGTCTGCTGGGTGCCTGATGGGGGTGTGGTACATTGTGTACTGTCAGTGGTGTGAGGTGAGCTGGGTGTCTGATGGGGGTGTGGTACATTGTGTACTGTCAGTGGTGTGCGGTGAGCTGGGTGTCTGATGGGGGTGTTGTACATTGTGTACTGTCAGTGGTGTGAGGTGTGCTGGGTGCCTGATGGGGCTGTGGTACATTGTGAACTGTCAGTGGTGTGCGGTGTGCTGGGTGCCTGATGGGGGTGTCGTACATTGTGTACTGTCAGTGGTGTGCAGTTTGCTGGGTGTCTGATGGGGCTGTGGTACATTCTGTACTGTCAGTGGTGTGTGGTGTGCTGGGTGTCTGATGGGGGTGTGGTACATTGTGTACTGTCAGTGGTGTGCAGTTTGCTGGGTGTCTGATGGGGCTGTGGTACATTCTGTACTGTCAGTGGTGTGTGGTGTGCTGGGAGTCTGATGGGGGTGTGGTACATTGTGTACTGTCAGTGGTGTGCGGTGAGCTGGGTGCCTGATGTGGCTGTGGTACATTGTGTACTGTCAGTGGTGTGTGGTGTGCTGGGTGCCTGATGGGGCTGTGGTACTGTCAGTGGTGTGCGGTGAGCTGGGTGTCTGATGGGAGTGTGGTACATTGTGTACTGTCAGTGGTGTGCGGTGTGCTGGGTGTCTGATGGGGGTGTGGTACATTGTGTACTGTCAGTGGTGTGCGGTGTGCTGGGTGTCTGATGGGGGTGTGGTACATTGTGTACTGTCAGTGGTGTGTGGTGTGCTGGGTGCCTGATGGGGGTGTGGTACATTGTGTACTGTCAGTGGTGTGCGGTGTGCTGGGTGTCTGATGGGGGTGTGGTACATTGTGTACTGTCAGTGGTGTGTGGTGTGCTGGGTGCCTGATGGGGGTGTGGTACATTGTGTACTGTCAGTGGTGTGCGGTGTGCTGTGTCCCTGATGGGGGTGTGGTACATTGTGTACTGTCAGTGGTGTGCGGTGAGCTGGGTGTCTGATGGGGATGTGGTACATTGTGTACTGTCAGTGGTGTGCGATTTGCTGGGTGTCTGATGGGGCTGTGGTACATTGTGTACTGTCAGTGGTGTGCGGTGTGCTGGGTGCCTGATGGGGCTGTGGTACATTGTGTACTGTCAGTGGTGTGTGGTGTGCTGGGTGCCTGATGTGGGTGTGGTACATTGTGTACTGTCAGTGGTGTGCGGTGAGCTGGGTGCCTGATGTGGCTGTGGTACATTGTGTACTGTCAGTGGTGTGTGGTGTGCTGGGTGCCTGATGGGGCTGTGGTACATTGTGTACTGTCAGTGGTGTGCGGTGAGCTGGGTGTCTGATGGGAGTGTGGTACATTGTGTACTGTCAGTGGTGTGCGGTGTGCTGGGTGTCTGATGGGGGTGTGGTACATTGTGTACTGTCAGTGGTGTGCGGTGTGCTGGGTGTCTGATGGGGGTGTGGTACATTGTGTACTGTCAGTGGTGTGTGGTGTGCTGGGTGCCTGATGGGGGTGTGGTACATTGTGTACTGTCAGTGGTGTGCGGTGTGCTGGGTGTCTGATGGGGGTGTGGTACATTGTGTACTGTCAGTGGTGTGCGGTGTGCTGGGTGCCTGATGGGGCTGTGGTACATTGTGTACTGTCAGTGGTGTGCGGGGTGCTGGGTGTCTGATGGGTGTGTGGTACATTGTGTACTGTCAGTGGTGTGCGGTGTGCTGGGTGCCTGATGGGGGTGTGGTATATGGTGTACTGTCAGTGGTGTGTGGTGTGCTGGGTGTCTGATGGGGGTGTGGTACATTGTGTACTGTCAGTGGTGTGCGGTGTGCTGGGTGCCTGATGGGGCTGTGGTACATTGTGTACTGTCAGTGGTGTGCGGTGTGCTGGGTGCCTGATGGGGGTGTGGTACATTGTGTACTGTCAGTGGTGTGCGGTGTGCTGGGTGTCTGATGGGGGTGTGGTACATTGTGTACTGTCAGTGGTGTGTGGTGTGCTGGGTGTCTGATGGGGTTGTGGTACATTGTGTACTGTCAGTGGTGTGCGGTGTGCTGGGTGCCTGATGGGGCTGTGGTACATTGTGTACTGTCAGTGGTGAGCGGTGCGCTGGGTGTCTGATGGGGCTGGGGTACATTGTGTACTGTCAGTGGTGTGCGGTGTGCTGTGTCCCTGATGGGGGTGTGGTACATTGTGTACTGTTAGTGGTGTGCGGTGTTCTGGGTGTCTGATGGGGGTGTGGTACATTGTGTACTGTCAGTGGTGTGCGGTTTGCTGGGTGCCTGATGGGGGTGTGGTACATTGTGTACTGTCAGTGGTGTGTGGTGTGCTGGGTGTCTGATGGGGATGTGGTACATTGTGTACTGTCAGTGGTGTGCGGTGTGCTGGGTGTCTGATGGGGGTGTGGTACATTGTGTACTGTCAGTGGTGTGCGGTGTGCTGGGTGCCTGATGGGGCTGCGGCACATTGTGTACTGTCAGTGGTGTGCGGTGTGCTGGGTGTCTGATGTGGGTGAGGTACATTGTGTACTGTCAGTGGTGTGCGGTGTGCTGGGTGCCTGATGGGGCTGTGGTACATTGTGTACTGTCAGTGGTGTGTGGTGTGCTGGGTGCCTGATGGGACTGTGGTACATTGTGTACTGTCAGTGGTGTGCGATGTGCTGGGTGTCTGATGGGGGTGTGGTACATTGTGTACTGTCAGTGGTGTGCGGTGTGCTGGGTGTCTGATGGGACTGTGGTACATTGTGTACTGTCAGTGGTGTGCGGTGTGCTGGGTGTCTGATGGGGGTGTGGTACATTGTGTACTGTCAGTGGTGTGCGGTGTGCTGGGTGTCTGATGGGGGTGTGGTACATTGTGTACTGTCAGTGGTGTGCGGTGTGCTGGGTGTCTGATGGGGGTGAGGTACATTGTGTACTGTCAGTGGTGTGCGGTGTGCTGGGTGCCTGATGGGGGTGTTGTACATTGTGTACTGTCAGTGGTGTGCGGGGTGCTGGGTGTCTGATGGGTGTGTGGTATATTGTGTACTGTCAGCGGTGTGCGGTGTGCTGGGTGCCTGATGGGGCTGTGGTATATTGTGTACTGTCAGTCGTGTGTGGTGTGCTGGGTGTCTGATGGGGGTGTGGTACATTGTGTACTGTCAGTGGTGTGCGGTGTGCTGGGTGCCTGATGGGGCTGTGGTACATTGTGTACTGTCAGTGGTGTGCGGTGTGCTGGGTGTCTGATGGGGGTGTGGTACATTGTGTACTGTCAGTGGTGTGTGGTGTGCTGGGTGTCTGATGGGGTTGTGGTACATTGTGTACTGTCAGTGGTGTGCGGTGTGCTGGGTGCCTGATGGGGCTGTGGTACATTGTGTACTGTCAGTGGTGAGCGGTGCGCTGGGTGTCTGATGGGGCTGTGGTACATTGTGTATATTCAGTGGTGTGCGGTGTGCTGTGTCCCTGATGGGGGTGTGGTACATTGTGTACTGTTAGTGGTGTGCGGTGTTCTGGGTGTCTGATGGGGGTGTGGTACATTGTGTACTGTCAGTGGTGTGCGGTTTGCTGGGTGCCTGATGGGGGTGTGGTACATTGTGTACTGTCAGTGGTGTGTGGTGTGCTGGGTGTCTGATGGGGATGTGGTACATTGTGTACTGTCAGTGGTGTGCGGTGTGCTGGGTGTCTGATGGGGGTGTGGTACATTGTGTACTGTCTGTGGTGTGCGGTGTGCTGGGTGTCTGATGTGGGTGAGGTACATTGTGTACTGTCAGTGGTGTGCGGTGTGCTGGGTGCCTGATGGGGCTGTGGAACATTGTGTACTGTCAGTGGTGTGTGGTGTGCTGGGTGCCTGATGGGGCTGTGCTACATTGTGTACTGTCAGTGGTGTGCGGTGTGCTGGGTGTCTGATGGGGTTGTGGTACATTGTGTAATGTCAGTGGTGTGCGGTGTGCTGGGTGTCTGATGGGGGTGTGGTACATTGTGTACTGTCAGTGGTGTGCGATGTGCTGGGTGTCTGATGGGGCTGTGGTACATTGTGTACTGTCAGTGGTGTGCGGTGTGCTTGGTGTCTGATGGGGGTGAGGTACATTGTGTACTGTCAGTGGTGTGCGGTGTGCTGGGTGCCTGATGGGGGTGTGGTACATTGTGTACTGTCAGTGGTGTGCGGTGTGCTGGGTGTCTGATGGGGGTGAGGTACATTGTGTACTGTCAGTGGTGTGTGGTGTGCTGGGTGCCTGATGGGGGTGTGGTACATTGTGTACTGTCAGTGGTGTGCGGTGTGCTGGGTGCCTGATGGGGCTGTGGTATATTGTGTACTGTCAGTGGTGTGTGGTGTGCTGGGTGTATGATGGGGGTGTGGTACATTGTGTACTGTCAGTGGTGTGCGGTGTGCTGGGTGCCTGATGGGGCTGTGGTACATTGTGTACTGTCAGTGGTGTGCGGTGTGCTAGGTGTCTGATGGGGGTGTGGTACATTGTGTACTGTCAGTGGTGTGCGGTGTGCTGGGTGCCTGATGGGGCTGTGGTACATTGTGTACTGTCAGTGGTGTGCGGTGTGCTGGGTGCCTGATGGGGCTGTGGTACATTGTGTACTGTCAGTGGTGTGCGGTGTGCTAGGTGTCTGATGGGGGTGTGGTACATTGTGTACTGTCAGTGGTGTGCGGTGTGCTGGGTGCCTGATGGGGCTGTGGTACATTGTGTACTGTCAGTGGTGAGCGGTGCGCTGGGTGTCTGATGGGGCTGTGGTACATTGTGTACTGTCAGTGGTGTGCGGTGTGCTGTGTCCCTGATGGGGGTGTGGTACATTGTGTACTGTCAGTTGTGTGTGGTGAGCTGGGTGTCTGATGGGGATGTGGTACATTGTGTACTGTCAGTGGTGTGCGGTTTGCTGGGTGCCTGATGGGGGTGTGGTACATTGTGTACTGTCAGTGGTGTGTGGTGTGCTGGGTGTCTGATGGGGATGTGGTACATTGTGTACTGTCAGTGGTGTGCGGTGTGCTGGGTGTCTGATGGGGGTGTGGTACATTGTGTACTGTCAGTGGTGTGCGGTGTGCTGGGTGCCTGATGGGGCTGCGATACATTGTGTACTGTCAGTGGTGTGCGGTGTGCTGGGTGTCTAATGTGGGTGAGGTACATTGTGTACTGTCAGTGGTGTGCGGTGTGCTGGGTGCCTGATGGGGCTGTGGTACATTGTGTACTGTCAGTGGTGTGTGGTGTGCTGGGTGCCTGATGGGGCTGTGGTACATTGTGTACTGTCAGTGGTGTGCGGTGTGCTGGGTGCCTGATGGGGGTGTGGTACATTGTGTACTGTCAGTGGTGTGCGATGTGCTGGGTGTCTGATGGGGCTGTGGTACATTGTGTACTGTCAGTGGTGTGTGGTGAGCTGGGTGGCTAATGGGGCTGTGGTACATTGTGTACTGTCAGTGGTGTGCGGGGTGCTGGGTGTCTGATGGGGCTGTGGTACATTGTGTACTGTCAGTGGTGTGTGGTGTGCTGGGTGCCTGATGGGGCTGTGGTACATTGTGTACTGTCAGTGGTGTGCGGTGTGCTGTGTGCCTGATGGGGGTGTGGTACATTGTGTACTGTCAGTAGTGTGCGGTGTGCTGGGTGCCTGATGGGGCTGTGGTACATTGTGTACTGTCAGTGGTGTGTGGTGTGCTGGGTGTCTGATGGGGGTGTGGTACATTGTGTACTGTCAGTGGTGTGTGGTGTGCTGGGTGTCTGATGGGGCTGTGGTACATTGTGTACTGTCAGTGGTGTGCGGGGTGCTGGGTGTCTGATGGGGCTGTGGTACATTGTGTACTGTCAGTGGTGTGCGGTGTGCTGGGTGTCTGATGGGGGTGTGGTACATTGTGTACTGTCAATGGTGTGTGGTGTGCTGGGTGTCTGATGGGGCTGTGGTACATTGTGTACTGTCAGTGGTGTGCGGTCTGCTGGGTGTCTGATGTGGGTGTGGTACATTGTGTACTGTCAGTGGTGTGCGGTGTGCTGGGTGACTGATGGGGGTGTGGTACATTGTGTACTGTCAGTGGTGTGTGGTGTGCTGGGTGTCTGATGGGGCTGTGGTACATTGTATACTGTCAGTGGTGTGTGGCGTGCTGGATGTCTGATGGGGGTGTGGTACATTGTGTACTGTCAGTGGTGTGCGGTGTGCTGGGTGCCTGCTGGGAGTGTGGTACATTGTGTACTGTCAGTGGTGTGCGGTCTGCTGGGTGCCTGATGGGGGTGTGGTACATTGTGTACTGTCAGTGGTGTGAGGTGAGCTGGGTGTCTGATGGGGGTGTGGTACATTGTGTACTGTCAGTGGTGTGCGGTGAGCTGGGTGTCTGATGGGGGTGTTGTACATTGTGTACTGTCAGTGGTGTGAGGTGTGCTGGGTGCCTGATGGGGGTGTGGTACATTGTGTACTGTCAGTGGTGTGCGGTGTGCTGGGTGCCTGATGGGGCTGTGGTACATTGTGTACTGTCAGTGGTGTGCTGTGTGCTGGGTGTCTGATGGGGCTGTGGTACATTGCGTACTGTCAGTGGTGTGCTGTGTGCTGGGTGTCTGATGGGGCTGTGGTACATTGTGTACTGTCAGTGGTGTGCAGTGTGCTTGGTGCCTGATGGGGTTGTGGTACATTGCGTACTGTCAGTGGTGTGCTGTGTGCTGGGTGTCTGATGGGGCTGTGGTACATTGCGTACTGTCAGTGGTGTGCTGTGTGCTGGGTGTCTGATGGGGCTGTGGTACATTGTGTACTGTCAGTGGTGTGCAGTGTGCTTGGTGCCTGATGGGGTTGTGGTACATTGCGTACTGTCAGTGGTGTGCTGTGTGCTGGGTGTCTGATGGGGCTGTGGTACATTGTGTACTGTCAGTGGTGTGCGGTGTGCGGGGTGTCTGATGGGGGTGTGGTACATTGTGTACTGTCAGTGGTGTGCTGTGTGCTGGGTGCCTGATGGGGCTGTGGTACATTGTGAACTGTCAGTGGTGTGCGGTGTGCTGGGTGCCTGATGGGGGTGTGGTACATTGTGTACTGTCAGTGGTGTGCAGTTTGCTGGGTGTCTGATGGGGCTGTGGTACATTCTGTACTGTCAGTGGTGTGTGGTGTGCTGGGAGTCTGATGGGGGTGTGGTACATTGTGTACTGTCAGTGGTGTGCGGTGTGCTGGGTGTCTGATGGGGTTGTGGTACATTCTGTACTGTCAGTGGTGTGTGGTGAGCTGGGTGCCTGATGGGGCTGTGGTACATTGTGTACTGTCAGTGGTGTGCGGGGTGCTGGGTGTCTGATGGGGCTGTGGTACATTGTGTACTGTCAGTGTTGTGTGGTGTGCTGGGTGCCTGATGGGGCTGTGGTACATTGTGTACTGTCAGTGGTGTGCGGGGTGCTGGGTGTCTGATGGGTGTGTGGTACATTGTGTACTGTCAGTGGTGTGGGGTGTGCTGGGTGCCTGATGGGGGTGTGGTACATTGTGTACTGTCAGTGGTGTGCGGTGTGCTGTGTGCCTGATGGGGGTGTGGTACATTGTGTACTGTCAGTAGTGTGCGGTGTGCTGGGTGCCTGTTGGGGCTGTGGTACATTGTGTACTGTCAGTGGTGTGTGGTGTGCTGGGTGTCTGATGGGGGTGTGGTACTATGTGTACTGTCAGTGGTGTGTGGTGTGCTGGGTGTCTGATGGGGCTGTGGTACATTGTGTACTGTCAGTGGTGTGCGGGGTGCTGGGTGTCTGATGGGGCTGTGGTACATTGTGTACTGTCAGTGGTGTGCGGTGTGCTGGGTGTCTGATGGGGGTGTGGTACATTGTGTACTGTCAATGGTGTGTGGTGTGCTGGGTGTCTGATGGGGCTGTGGTACATTGTGTACTGTCAGTGGTGTGTGGTGTGCTGGGTGTCTGATGTGGGTGTGGTACATTGTATACTGTCAGTGGTGTGCGGTGTGCTGGATGTCTGATGGGGCTGTGGTACATTGTGTACTGTCAGTGGTGTGCGGTGTGCTGGGTGCCTGATGGGGCTGTGGTACATTGTGTACTGTCAGTGGTGTGCTGTGTGCTGGGTGCCTGATGGGAGTGTGGTACATTGTGTACTGTCAGTGGTGTGCGGTCTGCTGGGTGCCTGATGGGGGTGTGGTACATTGTGTACTGTCAGTGGTGTGAGGTGAGCTGGGTGTCTGATGGGGGTGTGGTACATTGTGTACTGTCAGTGGTGTGCGGTGAGCTGGGTGTCTGATGGGGGTGTTGTACATTGTGTACTGTCAGTGGTGTGAGGTGTGCTGGGTGCCTGATGGGGCTGTGGTACATTGTGTACTGTCAGTGGTGTGTGGTGTGCTGGGTGTCTGATGGGGGTGTGGTACATTGTGTACTGTCAGTGGTGTGCTGTGTGCTGGGTGTCTGATGGGGCTGTGGTACATTGCGTACAGTCAGTGGTGTGCTGTGTGCTGGGTGTCTGATGGGGCTGTGGTACATTGTGTACTGTCAGTGGTGTGCAGTGTGCTGGGTGCCTGATGGGGTTGTGGTACATTGCGTACTGTCAGTGGTGTGCTGTGTGCTGGGTGTCTGATGGGGCTGTGGTACATTGTGTACTGTCAGTGGTGTGCGGTGTGCGGGGTGTCTGATGGGGGTGTGGTACACTGTGTACTGTCAGTGGTGTGCTGTGTGCTGGGTGCCTGATGGGGCTGTGGTACATTGTGAACTGTCAGTGGTGTGCGGTGTGCTGGGTGCCTGATGGGGGTGTGGTACATTGTGTACTGTCAGTGGTGTGCAGTTTGCTGGGTGTCTGATGGGGCTGTGGTACATTCTGTACTGTCAGTGGTGTGTGGTGTGCTGGGAGTCTGATGGGGGTGTGGTACATTGTGTACTGTCAGTGGTTTGCGGTGTGCTGGGTGTCTGATGGGGTTGTGGTACATTCTGTACTGTCAGTGGTGTGTGGTGTGCTGGGAGTCTGATGGGGGTGTGGTACATTGTGTACTGTCAGTGGTGTGCGGTGAGCTGGGTGCCTGATGTGGCTGTGGTACATTGTGTACTGTCAGTGGTGTGTGGTGTGCTGGGTGCCTGATGGGGCTGTGGTACTGTCAGTGGTGTGCGGTGAGCTGGGTGTCTGATGGGAGTGTGGTACATTGTGTACTGTCAGTGGTGTGCGGTGTGCTGGGTGTCTGATGGGGGTCTGGTACATTGTGTACTGTCAGTGGTGTGTGGTGTGCTGGGTGCCTGATGGGGGTGTGGTACATTGTGTACTGTCAGTGGTGTGCGGTGTGCTGGGTGTCTGATGGGGGTGTGGTACATTGTGTACTGTCAGTGGTGTGCGGTGTGCTGTGTCCCTGATGGGGGTGTGGTACATTGTGTACTGTCAGTGGTGTGCGGTGAGCTGGGTGTCTGATGGGGATGTGGTACATTGTGTACTGTCAGTGGTGTGCGGTTTGCTGGGTGTCTGATGGGGCTGTGGTACATTGTGTACTGTCAGTGGTGTGCGGTGTGCTGGGTGCCTGATGGGGCTGTGGTACATTGTGTACTGTCAGTGGTGTGTGGTGTGCTGGGAGTCTGATGGGGGTGTGGTACATTGTGTACTGTCAGTGGTGTGCGGTGAGCTGGGTGCCTGATGTGGCTGTGGTACATTGTGTACTGTCAGTGGTGTGTGGTGTGCTGGGTGCCTGATGGGGCTGTGGTACATTGTGTACTGTCAGTGGTGTGCGGTGAGCTGGGTGTCTGATGGGAGTGTGGTACATTGTGTACTGTCAGTGGTGTGCGGTGTGCTGGGTGTCTGATGGGGGTGTGGTACATTGTGTACTGTCAGTGGTGTGCGGTGTGCTGGGTGCCTGATGGGGGTGTGGTACATTGTGTACTGTCAGTGGTGTGCGGTGTGCTGGGTGCCTGATGGGGGTGTGGTACATTGTGTACTGTCAGTGGTGTGCGGTGTGCTGGGTGCCTGATGGGGCTGTGGTACATTGTGTACTGTCAGTGGTGTGCGGGGTGCTGGGTGTCTGATGGGTGTGTGGTACATTGTGTACTGTCAGTGGTGTGCGGTGTGCTGGGTGCCTGATGGGGGTGTGGTACATTGTGTACTGTCAGTGGTGTGCAGTGTGCTGGGTGCCTGATGGGGCTGTGGTACATTGTGTACTGTCAGTGGTGTGCGGTGTGCTGGGTGCCTGATGGGGGTGTGGTACATTGTGTACTGTCAGTGGTGTGCGGTGTGCTGGGTGTCTGATGGGGGTGTGGTACATTGTGTACTGTCAGTGGTGTGTGGTGTGCTGGGTGTCTGATGGGGTTGTGGTACATTGTGTACTGTCAGTGGTGTGCGGTGTGCTGGGTGCCTGATGGGGCTGTGGTACATTGTGTACTGTCAGTGGTGAGCGGTGCGCTGGGTGTCTGATGGGGCTGGGGTACATTGTGTACTGTCAGTGGTGTGTGGTGTGCTGTGTCCCAGATGGGGGTGTGGTACATTGTGTACTGTTAGTGGTGTGCGGTGTTCTGGGTGTCTGATGGGGGTGTGGTACATTGTGTACTGTCAGTGGTGTGCGGTTTGCTGGGTGCCTGATGGGGGTGTGGTACATTGTGTACTGTCAGTGGTGTGTGGTGTGCTGGGTGTCTGATGGGGGTGTGGTACATTGTGTACTGTCAGTGGTGTGTGGTGTGCTGGGTGTCTGATGGGGATGTGGTACATTGTGTACTGTCAGTGGTGTGCGGTGTGCTGGGTGTCTGATGGGGGTGTGGTACATTGTGTACTGTCAGTGGTGTGCGGTGTGCTGGGTGCCTGATGGGGGTGTGGTACATTGTGTACTGTCAGTGGTGTGCGGTATGCTGGGTGTCTGATGTGGGTGAGGTACATTGTGTACTGTCAGTGGTGTGCGGTGTGCTGGGTGCCTGATGGGGCTGTGGTACATTGTGTACTGTCAGTGGTGTGTGGTGTGCTGGGTGCCTGATGGGGCTGTGCTACATTGTGTACTGTCAGTGGTGTGCGGTTTGCTGGGTGCCTGATGGGGGTGTGGTACATTGTGTACTGTCAGTGGTGTGTGGTGTGCTGGGTGTCTGATGGGGATGTGGTACATTGTGTACTGTCAGTGGTGTGCGGTGTGCTGGGTGTCTGATGGGGGTGAGGTATATTGTGTACTGTCAGTGGTGTGTGGTGTGCTGGGTGTCTGATGGGGGTGTGGTACATTGTGTACTGTCAGTGGTGTGCGGTGTGCTGGGTGCCTGATGGGGCTGTGGTACATTGTGTACTGTAAGTGGTGTGCGGTGTGCTGTGTCCCTGATGGGGGTGTGGTACATTGTGTACTGTTTGTGGTGTGCGGTTTGCTGGGTGCCTGATGGGGGTGTGGTACATTGTGTACTGTCAGTGGTGTGTGGTGTGCTGGGTGTCTGATGGGGATGTGGTACATTGTGTACTGTCAGTGGTGTGCGGTGTGCTGGGTGTCTGATGGGGGTGTGGTACATTGTGTACTGTCAGTGGTGTGCGGTGTTCTGGGTGTCTGATGGGGGTGTGGTACATTGTGTACTGTCAGTGGTGTGCGGTTTGCTGGGTGCCTGATGGGGGTGTGGTACATTGGGTACTGTCAGTGGTGTGTGGTGTGCTGGGTGTCTGATGGGGATGTGGTACATTGTGTACTGTCAGTGGTGTGCGGTGTGCTGGGTGTCTGATGGGGGTGTGGTACATTGTGTACTGTCAGTGGTGTGCGGTGTGCTGGGTGTCTGATGGGGGTGTGGTACATTGTGTACTGTCAGTGGTGTGCGGTGTGCTGGGTGCCTGATGGGGCTGCGGCACATTGTGTCCTGTCTGTGGTGTGCGGTGTGCTCGGTGTCTGATGGGGGTGTGGTACATTGTGTACTGTCAGTGGTGTGCGGTGTGCTGGGTGCCTGATGGGGCTGTGGTACATTGTGTACTGTCAGTGGTGTGCGGTGTGCTTGGTGTCTGATGGGGGTGAGGTACATTGTGTACTGTCAGTGGTGTGCGGTGTGCTGGGTGCCTGATGGGGGTGTGGTACATTGTGTACTGTCAGTGGTGTGCGGTGTGCTGGGTGTCTGATGGGGGTGAGGTACATTGTGTACTGTCAGTGGTGTGCGGTGTGCTGGGTGCCTGATGGGGCTGTGGTACATTGTGTACTGTCAGTGGTGTGCGGTGTGCTGGGTGCCTGATGGGGGTGTGATACATTGTGTACTGTCAGTGGTGTGCGGTGTGCTGGGTGTCTGATGGGGGTGTGGTACATTGTGTACTGTCAGTGGTGTGTGGTGTGCTGGGTGTCTGATGGGGTTGTGGTACATTGTGTACTGTCAGTGGTGTGCGGTGTGCTGGGTGCCTGATGGGGCTGTGGTACATTGTGTACTGTCAGTGGTGAGCGGTGCGCTGGGTGTCTGATGGGGCTGGGGTACATTGTGTACTGTCAGTGGTGTGCGGTGTGCTGTGTCCCTGATGGGGGTGTGGTACATTGTGTACTGTTAGTGGTGTGCGGTGTTCTGGGTGTCTGATGGGGGTGTGGTACATTGTGTACTGTCAGTGGTGTGCGGTTTGCTGGGTGCCTGATGGGGGTGTGGTACATTGTGTACTGTCAGTGGTGTGTGGTGTGCTGGGTGTCTGATGGGGATGTGGTACATTGTGTACTGTCAGTGGTGTGCGGTGTGCTGGGTGTCTGATGGGGGTGTGGTACATTGTGTACTGTCAGTGGTGTGCGGTGTGCTGGGTGCCTGATGGGGCTGCGGCACATTGTGTACTGTCAGTGGTGTGCGGTATGCTGGGTGTCTGATGTGGGTGAGGTACATTGTGTACTGTCAGTGGTGTGCGGTGTGCTGGGTGCCTGATGGGGCTGTGGTACATTGTGTACTGTCAGTGGTGTGTGGTGTGCTGGGTGCCTGATGGGGCTGTGCTACATTGTGTACTGTCAGTGGTGTGCGGTGTGCTGGGTGCCTGATGGGGGTGTGGTACATTGTGTACTGTCAGTGGTGTGCGATGTGCTGGGTGTCTGATGGGGCTGTGGTACATTGTGTACTGTCAGTGGTGTGCGGTGTGCTGGGTGTCTGATGGGGGTGAGGTACATTGTGTACTGTCAGTGGTGTGCGGTGTGCTGGGTGCCTGATGGGGGTGTTGTACATTGTGTACTGTCAGTGGTGTGCGGGGTGCTGGGTGTCTGATGGGTGTGTGGTATATTGTGTACTGTCAGCGGTGTGCGGTGTGCTGGGTGCCTGATGGGGCTCTGGTATATTGTGTACTGTCAGTGGTGTGTGGTGTGCTGGGTGTCTGATGGGGGTGTGGTACATTGTGTACTGTCAGTGGTGTGCGGTGTGCTGGGTGCCTGATGGGGCTGTGGTACATTGTGTACTGTCAGTGGTGTGCGGTGTGCTGTGTCCCTGATGGGGGTGTGGTACATTGTGTACTGTTTGTGGTGTGCGGTGTTCTGGGTGTCTGATGGGGGTGTGGTACATTGTGTACTGTCAGTGGTGTGTGGTGTGCTGTGTCCCTGATGGGGGTGTGGTACATTGTGTACTGTCAGTGGTGTGCGGTTTGCTGGGTGCCTGATGGGGGTGTGGTACATTGTGTACTGTCAGTGGTGTGCGGTGTGCTGTGTCCCTGATGGGGGTGTGGTACATTGTGTACTGTCAGTGGTGTGCGGTGTGCTGGGTGCCTGATGGGGCTGTGGTACATTGTGTACTGTCAGTGGTGTGCGGTGTGCTGTGTCCCTGATGGGGGTGTGGTACATTGTGTACTGTCAGTGGTGTGCGGTGTGCTGGGTGTCTGATGGGGGTGTGGTACATTGTGTACTGTCAGTGGTGTGTGGTGTGCTGGGTGTCTGATGGGGATGTGGTACATTGTGTACTGTCAGTGGTGTGCGGTGTGCTGGGTGTCTGATGGGGGTGTGGTACATTGTGTACTGTCAGTGGTGTGCGGAGTGCTGGGTGTCTGATGGGGGTGCGGCACATTGTGTCCTGTCTGTGGTGTGCGGTGTGCTGGGTGTCTGATGGGGGTGTGGTACATTGTGTACTGTCAGTGGTGTGCGGTGTGCTGGGTGTCTGATGGGGGTGTGGTACATTGTGTACTGTCAGTGGTGTGCGGTGTGCTGGGTGTCTGATGGGGGTGTGGTACATTGTGTACTGTCAGTGGTGTGTGGTGTGCTGGGTGTCTGATGGGGCTGCGGCACATTGTGTCCTGTCTGTGGTGTGCGGTGTGCTGGGTGTCTGATGGGGGTGTGGTACATTGTGTACTGTCAGTGGTGTGCGGTGTGCTGGGTGTCTGATGGGGCTGTGGTACATTGTGTACTGTCAGTGGTGTGTGGTGAGCTGGGTGCCTGATGGGGGTGTGGTACATTGTGTACTGTCAGTGGTGTACGATGTGCTGGGTGTCTGATGGGGGTGTGGTACATTGTGTACTGTCAGTGGTGTGTGGTGTGCTGGGTGTCTGATGGGGCTGTGGTACATTGTGTACTGTCAGTGGTGTGCGGTGTGCTTTGTGTCTGATGGGGGTGAGGTACATTGTGTACTGTCAGTGGTGTGCGGTGTGCTGGGTGCCTGATGGGGGTGTGGTACATTGTGTACTGTCAGTGGTGTGTGGTGAGCTGGGTGCCTGATGGGGGTGTGGTACATTGTGTACTGTCAGTGGTGTACGATGTGCTGGGTGTCTGATGGGGCTGTGGTACATTGTGTACTGACAGTGGTGTACGATGTGCTGGGTGTCTGATGGGGCTGTGGTACATTGTGTACTGTCAGTGGTGTGCGGTGTGCTTGGTGTCTGATGGGGGTGAGGTACATTGTGTACTCTCAGTGGTGTGCGGTGTGCTGGGTGCCTGATGGGGGTGTGGTACATTGTGTACTGTCAGTGGTGTGCGGTGTGCTGGGTGTCTGATGGGGGTGAGGTACATTGTGTACTGTCAGTGGTGTGTGGTGTGCTGGGTGCCTGATGGGGGTGTGGTACATTGTGTACTGTCAGTGGTGTGCGGTGTGCTGGGTGCCTGATGGGGCTGTGGTATATTGTGTACTGTCAGTGGTGTGTGGTGTGCTGGGTGTCTGATGGGGGTGTGGTACATTGTGTACTGTCAGTGGTGTGCGGTGTGCTGGGTGTCTGATGGGGCTGTGGTACATTGTGTACTGTCAGTGGTGTGCGGTGTGCTGGGTGCCTGATGGGGCTGTGGTACATTGTGTACTGTCAGTGGTGTTCGGTGTGCTGGGTGTCTGATGGGGCTGTGGTACATTGTGTACTGTCAGTGGTGTGCGGTGTGCTGGGTGTCTGATGGGGCTGTGGTACATTGTGTACTGTCAGTGGTGTGCGGTGTGCTGGGTGTCTGATGGGGCTGTGGTACATTGTGTACTGTCAGTGGTGTGCGGTGTGCTGGGTGCCTGATGGGGCTGTGGTACATTGTGTACTGTCAGTGGTGTGCGGTGTGCTAGGTGTCTGATGGGGGTGTGGTACATTGTGTACTGTAAGTGGTGTGCGGTGTGCTGGGTGTCTGATGGGGCTGTGGTACATTGTGTACTGTCAGTGGTGTGCGGTGTGCTGTGTCCCTGATGGGGGTGTGGTACATTGTGTACTGTCAGTGGTGTGTGGTGTGCTGGGTGTCTGATGGGGATGTGGTACATTGTGTACTGTCAGTGGTGTGCGGTGTGCTGGGTGTCTGATGGGGGTGTGGTACATTGTGTACTGTCAGTGGTGTGCGGTGTGCTGGGTGCCTGATGGGGCTGCGGTACATTGTGTACTGTCAGTGGTGTGCGGTGTGCTGGGTGTCTAATGTGGGTGAGGTACATTGTGTACTGTCAGTGGTGTGCGGTGTGCTGGGTGCCTGATGGGGCTGTGGTACATTGTGTACTGTCAGTGGTGTGTGGTGTGCTGGGTGCCTGATGGGGCTGTGGTACATTGTGTACTGTCAGTGGTGTGCGGTGTGCTGGGTGCCTGATGGGGGTGTGGTACATTGTGTACTGTCAGTGGTGTGCGATGTGCTGGGTGTCTGATGGGGCTGTGGTACATTGTGTACTGTCAGTGGTGTGCGGTGTGCTGGGTGTCTGATGGGGGTGTGGTACATTGTGTACTGTCAGTGGTGTGCGGTGTGCTGGGTGTCTGATGGGGGTGTGGTACATTGTGTACAGTCAGTGGTGTGCGGTGTGCTGGGTGTCTGATGGGGGTGTGGTACATTGTGTACTGTCAGTGATGTGCGGTGTGCTGGGTGCCTGATGGGGGTGTGGTACATTGTGTACTGTCAGTGGTGTGTGGTGTGCTGGGTGTCTGATGGGGGTGTGGTACATTGTGTACTGTCAGTGGTGTGTGGTGTGCTGGGTGTCTGATGGGGGTGTGGTACATTGTGTACTGTCAGTGGTGTGCGGTGAGCTGGGTGCCTGATGGGAATGTGGTACATTGTGTACTGTCAGTGGTGTGCGGTGAGCTGGGTGTTTGATGGGGGTGTGGTACATTGTGTACTGTCAGTGGTGTGTGGTGTGCTGGGTGCCTGATGGGGGTGTGGTACATTGTGTACTGTCAGTGGTGTGCGGTGTGCTGGGTGTCTGATGGGGGTGTGGTACATTGTGTACTGTCAGTGGTGTGCGGTGTGCTGTGTCCCTGATGGGGGTGTGGTACATTGTGTACTGTCAGTGGTGTGCGGTGAGCTGGGTGTCTGATGGGGATGTGGTACATTGTGTACTGTCAGTGGTGTGCGGTTTGCTGGGTGTCTGATGGGGCTGTGGTACATTGTGTACTGTCAGTGGTGTGCGGTGTGCTGGGAGTCTGATGGGGGTGTGGTACATTGTGTACTGTCAGTGGTGTGCGGTGAGCTGGGTGCCTGATGTGGCTGTGGTACATTGTGTACTGTCAGTGGTGTGTGGTGTGCTGGGAGTCTGATGGCGGTGTGGTACATTGTGTACTGTCAGTGGTGTGCGGTGAGCTGGGTGCCTGATGTGGCTGTGGTACATTGTGTACTGTCAGTGGTGTGTGGTGTGCTGGGTGCCTGATGGGGCTGTGGTACATTGTGTACTGTCAGTGGTGTGCGGTGAGCTGGGTGTCTGATGGGAGTGTGGTACATTGTGTACTGTCAGTGGTGTGCGGTGTGCTGGGTGTCTGATGGGGGTGTGGTACATTGTGTACTGTCAGTGGTGTGCGGTGTGCTGGGTGTCTGATGGGGGTGTGGTACATTGTGTACTGTCAGTGGTGTGTGGTGTGCTGGGTGCCTGATGGGGGTGTGGTACATTGTGTACTGTCAGTGGTGTGCGGTGTGCTGGGTGTCTGATGGGGGTGTGGTACATTGTGTTATGTCAGTGGTGTGCGGTGTGCTGGGTGCCTGATGGGGCTGTGGTACATTGTGTACTGTCAGTGGTGTGCGGGGTGCTGGGTGTCTGATGGGTGTGTGGTACATTGTGTACTGTCAGTGGTGTGCGGTGTGCTGGGTGCCTGATGGGGGTGTGGTACATTGTGTACTGTCAGTGGTGTGCGGTGTGCTGGGTGCCTGATGGGGCTGTGGTACATTGTGTACTGTCAGTGGTGTGTGGTGTGCTGTGTGTCTGATGGGGCTGTGGTACATTGTGTACTGTCAGTGGTGTGCGGTGTGCTGGGTGTCTGATGGGGGTGTGGTACATTGTGTACTGTCAGTGGTGTGCGGTGTGCTGGGTGCCTGATGGGGGTGTGGTACATTGTGTACTGTCAGTGGTGTGCAGTGTGCTGGGTGTCTGATGGGGGTGTGGTACATTGTGTACTGTCAGTGGTGTGTGGTGTGCTGGGTGTCTGATGGGGTTGTGGTACATTGTGTACTGTCAGTGGTGTGCGGTGTGCTGGGTGCCTGATGGGGCTGTGGTACATTGTGTACTGTCAGTGGTGAGCGGTGCGCTGGGTGTCTGATGGGGCTGGGGTACATTGTGTACTGTCAGTGGTGTGCGGTGTGCTGTGTCCCTGATGGGGGTGTGGTACATTGTGTACTGTTAGTGGTGTGCGGTGTTCTGGGTGTCTGATGGGGGTGTGGTACATTGTGTACTGTCAGTGGTGTGTGGTGTGCTGGGTGTCTGATGGGGATGTGGTACATTGTGTACTGTCAGTGGTGTGCGGTGTGCTGGGTGTCTGATGGGGGTGTGGTACATTGTGTACTGTCAGTGGTGTGCGGTGTGCTGGGTGCCTGATGGGGCTGCGGCACATTGTGTACTGTCAGTGGTGTGCGGTGTGCTGGGTGTCTGATGTGGGTGAGGTACATTGTGTACTGTCAGTGGTGTGCGGTGTGCTGGGTGCCTGATGGGGCTGTGGTACATTGTGTACTGTCAGTGGTGTGTGGTTTGCTGGGTGCCTGATGGGGCTGTGCTACATTGTGTACTGTCAGTGGTGTGCGGTGTGCTGGGTGCCTGATGGGGGTGTGGTACATTGTGTACTGTCAGTGGAGTGCGATGTGCTGGGTGTCTGATGGGGCTGTGGTACATTGTGTACTGTCAGTGGTGTGCGGTGTGCTGGGTGTCTGATGGGGGTGAGGTACATTGTGTACTGTCAGTGGTGTGCGGTGTGCTGGGTGCCTGATGTGGGTGTTGTACATTGTGTACTGTCAGTGGTGTGCGGGGTGCTGGGTGTCTGATGGGTGTGTGGTATATTGTGTACTGTCAGCGGTGTGCGAGTGTGCTGGGTGCCTGATGGGGCTGTGGTATATTGTGTACTGTCAGTGGTGTGTGGTGTGCTGGGTGTCTGATGGGGGTGTGGTACATTGTGTACTGTCAGTGGTGTGCGGTGTGCTGGGTGCCTGATGGGGCTGTGGTACATTGTGTACTGTCAGTGGTGTGCGGTGTGCTGGGTGTCTGATGGGGGTGTGGTACATTGTGTACTGTCAGTGGTGTGTGGTGTGCTGGGTGTCTGATGGGGTTGTGGTACATTGTGTACTGTCAGTGGTGTGCGGTGTGCTGGGTGCCTGATGGGGCTGTGGTACATTGTGTACTGTCAGTGGTGAGCGGTGCGCTGGGTGTCTGATGGGACTGTGGTACATTGTGTACTGTCAGTGGTGTGTGGTGTGCTGGGTGTCTGATGGGGATGTGGTACATTGTGTACTGTCAGTGGTGTGCGGTGTGCTGGGTGTCTGATGGGGGTGTGGTACATTGTGTACTGTCAGTGGGTGCGGTGTGCTGGGTGCCTGATGGGGCTGCGGCACATTGTGTCCTGTCTGTGGTGTGCGGTGTGCTGGGTGTCTGATGGGGGTGTGGTACATTGTGTACTGTCAGTGGTGTGTGGTGTGCTGGGTGCCTGATGGGGGTGTGGTACATTGTGTACTGTCAGTGGTGTCCGGTGTGCTGGGTGTCTGATGGGGCTGTGGTACATTGTGTACTGTCAGTGGTGTGCGGTGTGCTGTGTGCCTGATGGGGGTGTGGTACATTGTGTACTGTCAGTGGTGTGTGGTGTGCTGGGTGTCTGATGGGGGTGTGGTACATTGTGTACTGTCAGTGGTGTGTGGTGTGCCCGGTGTCTGATGGGGGTGTGGTACATTGTGTACTGTCAGTGTTGTGCGGTGTGCTGGGTGTCTGATGGGACTGTGGTACATTGTGTACTGTCAGTGGTGTGTGGTGTGCTGGGTGTCTGATGGGACTGTGGCACATTGTGTACTGTCAGTGGTGTGTGGTGTGCTGGGTGTCTGATGTGGGTGTGGTACATTGTGTACTGTCAGTGGTGTGCGGTGTGCTGGGTGTCTGATGGGGCTGTGGTACATTGTGTACTGTCAGTGGTGTGTGGTGTGCTGGGTGCATGATGGGGGTGTGGTACATTGTGTACTGTCAGTGGTGTGTGGTGTGCTGGGTGTCTGATGGGGGTGTGGTACATTGTGTACTGTCAGTGGTGTGTGGTGTGCTGGGTGTCTGATGGGGGTGTGGTACATTGTGTACTGTCAGTGGTGTGTGGTGTGCTGGGTGTCTGATGGGGCTGTGGTACATTGTGTACTGTCAGTGGTATGCGGTGTGCTGGGTGCCTGATGGGGGTGTGGTACATTGTGTACTGTCAGTGATGTGCGGTGTGCTGGGTGTCTGATGGGGGTGTGGTACATTGTGTACTGTCAGTGGTGTGTGGTGTGCTGGGTGTCTGATGGGGCTGTGGTACATTGTGTACTGTCAGTGGTATGCGGTGTGCTGGGTGCCTGATGGGGGTGTGGTACATTGTGTACTGTCAGTGGTGTGTGGTGTGCTGGGTGTCTGATGGGGGTGTGCTACATTGTGTGCTGTCAGTGGTGTGTGGTGTGCTGGGTGTCTGATGGGGCTGTGGTACATTGTGTACTGTCAGTGGTGTGCGGTGTGCTGGGAGTCTGATGGGGGTGTGGTACATTGTGTACTGTCAGTGGTGTGCGGTGAGCTGGGTGCCTGATGTGGCTGTGGTACATTGTGTACTGTCAGTGGTGTGTGGTGTGCTGGGAGTCTGATGGCGGTGTGGTACATTGTGTACTGTCAGTGGTGTGCGGTGAGCTGGGTGCCTGATGTGGCTGTGGTACATTGTGTACTGTCAGTGGTGTGTGGTGTGCTGGGTGCCTGATGGGGCTGTGGTACATTGTGTACTGTCAGTGGTGTGCGGTGAGCTGGGTGTCTGATGGGAGTGTGGTACATTGTGTACTGTCAGTGGTGTGCGGTGTGCTGGGTGTCTGATGGGGGTGTGGTACATTGTGTACTGTCAGTGGTGTGCGGTGTGCTGGGTGTCTGATGGGGGTGTGGTACATTGTGTACTGTCAGTGGTGTGTGGTGTGCTGGGTGCCTGATGGGGGTGTGGTACATTGTGTACTGTCAGTGGTGTGCGGTGTGCTGGGTGTCTGATGGGGGTGTGGTACATTGTGTTATGTCAGTGGTGTGCGGTGTGCTGGGTGCCTGATGGGGCTGTGGTACATTGTGTACTGTCAGTGGTGTGCGGGGTGCTGGGTGTCTGATGGGTGTGTGGTACATTGTGTACTGTCAGTGGTGTGCGGTGTGCTGGGTGCCTGATGGGGGTGTGGTACATTGTGTACTGTCAGTGGTGTGCGGTGTGCTGGGTGCCTGATGGGGCTGTGGTACATTGTGTACTGTCAGTGGTGTGCGGTGTGCTGGGTGCCTGATGGGGGTGTGGTACATTGTGTACTGTCAGTGGTGTGCAGTGTGCTGGGTGTCTGATGGGGGTGTGGTACATTGTGTACTGTCAGTGGTGTGTGGTGTGCTGGGTGTCTGATGGGGTTGTGGTACATTGTGTACTGTCAGTGGTGTGCGGTGTGCTGGGTGCCTGATGGGGCTGTGGTACATTGTGTACTGTCAGTGGTGTGCGGTGTGCTGGGTGCCTGATGGGGCTGTGGTACATTGTGTACTGTCAGTGGTGTGCAGTGTGCTGGGTGTCTGATGGGGGTGGGGTACATTGTGTACTGTCAGTGGTGTGCGGTGTGCTGTGTCCCTGATGGGGGTGTGGTACATTGTGTACTGTTAGTGGTGTGCGGTGTTCTGGGTGTCTGATGGGGGTGTGGTACATTGTGTACTGTCAGTGGTGTGCGGTTTGCTGGGTGCCTGATGGGGGTGTGGTACATTGTGTACTGTCAGTGGTGTGTGGTGTGCTGGGTGTCTGATGGGGATGTGGTACATTGTGTACTGTCAGTGGTGTGCGGTGTGCTGGGTGTCTGATGGGGGTGTGGTACATTGTGTACTGTCAGTGGTGTGCGGTGTGCTGGGTGCCTGATGGGGCTGCGGCACATTGTGTACTGTCAGTGGTGTGCGGTGTGCTGGGTGTCTGATGTGGGTGAGGTACATTGTGTACTGTCAGTGGTGTGCGGTGTGCTGGGTGCCTGATGGGGCTGTGGTACATTGTGTACTGTCAGTGGTGTGTGGTTTGCTGGGTGCCTGATGGGGCTGTGCTACATTGTGTACTGTCAGTGGTGTGCGGTGTGCTGGGTGCCTGATGGGGGTGTGGTACATTGTGTACTGTCAGTGGAGTGCGATGTGCTGGGTGTCTGATGGGGCTGTGGTACATTGTGTACTGTCAGTGGTGTGCGGTGTGCTGGGTGTCTGATGGGGGTGAGGTACATTGTGTACTGTCAGTGGTGTGCGGTGTGCTGGGTGCCTGATGTGGGTGTTGTACATTGTGTACTGTCAGTGGTGTGCGGGGTGCTGGGTGTCTGATGGGTGTGTGGTATATTGTGTACTGTCAGCGGTGTGCGAGTGTGCTGGGTGCCTGATGGGGCTGTGGTATATTGTGTACTGTCAGTGGTGTGTGGTGTGCTGGGTGTCTGATGGGGGTGTGGTACATTGTGTACTGTCAGTGGTGTGCGGTGTGCTGGGTGCCTGATGGGGCTGTGGTACATTGTGTACTGTCAGTGGTGTGCGGTGTGCTGGGTGTCTGATGGGGGTGTGGTACATTGTGTACTGTCAGTGGTGTGTGGTGTGCTGGGTGTCTGATGGGGTTGTGGTACATTGTGTACTGTCAGTGGTGTGCGGTGTGCTGGGTGCCTGATGGGGCTGTGGTACATTGTGTACTGTCAGTGGTGAGCGGTGCGCTGGGTGTCTGATGGGACTGTGGTACATTGTGTACTGTCAGTGGTGTGTGGTGTGCTGGGTGTCTGATGGGGATGTGGTACATTGTGTACTGTCAGTGGTGTGCGGTGTGCTGGGTGTCTGATGGGGGTGTGGTACATTGTGTACTGTCAGTGGGTGCGGTGTGCTGGGTGCCTGATGGGGCTGCGGCACATTGTGTCCTGTCTGTGGTGTGCGGTGTGCTGGGTGTCTGATGGGGGTGTGGTACATTGTGTACTGTCAGTGGTGTGTGGTGTGCTGGGTGCCTGATGGGGGTGTGGTACATTGTGTACTGTCAGTGGTGTCCGGTGTGCTGGGTGTCTGATGGGGCTGTGGTACATTGTGTACTGTCAGTGGTGTGCGGTGTGCTGTGTGCCTGATGGGGGTGTGGTACATTGTGTACTGTCAGTGGTGTGTGGTGTGCTGGGTGTCTGATGGGGGTGTGGTACATTGTGTACTGTCAGTGGTGTGTGGTGTGCCCGGTGTCTGATGGGGGTGTGGTACATTGTGTACTGTCAGTGTTGTGCGGTGTGCTGGGTGTCTGATGGGACTGTGGTACATTGTGTACTGTCAGTGGTGTGTGGTGTGCTGGGTGTCTGATGGGACTGTGGCACATTGTGTACTGTCAGTGGTGTGTGGTGTGCTGGGTGTCTGATGTGGGTGTGGTACATTGTGTACTGTCAGTGGTGTGCGGTGTGCTGGGTGTCTGATGGGGCTGTGGTACATTGTGTACTGTCAGTGGTGTGTGGTGTGCTGGGTGCATGATGGGGGTGTGGTACATTGTGTACTGTCAGTGGTGTGTGGTGTGCTGGGTGTCTGATGGGGGTGTGGTACATTGTGTACTGTCAGTGGTGTGTGGTGTGCTGGGTGTCTGATGGGGGTGTGGTACATTGTGTACTGTCAGTGGTGTGTGGTGTGCTGGGTGTCTGATGGGGCTGTGGTACATTGTGTACTGTCAGTGGTATGCGGTGTGCTGGGTGCCTGATGGGGGTGTGGTACATTGTGTACTGTCAGTGATGTGCGGTGTGCTGGGTGTCTGATGGGGGTGTGGTACATTGTGTACTGTCAGTGGTGTGTGGTGTGCTGGGTGTCTGATGGGGCTGTGGTACATTGTGTACTGTCAGTGGTATGCGGTGTGCTGGGTGCCTGATGGGGGTGTGGTACATTGTGTACTGTCAGTGGTGTGTGGTGTGCTGGGTGTCTGATGGGGGTGTGCTACATTGTGTGCTGTCAGTGGTGTGTGGTGTGCTGGGTGTCTGATGGGGGTGTGGTACATTGTGTACTGTCAGTGGTGTGTGGTGTGCTGGGTGTCTGATGGGGGTGTGGCACATTGTGTACTGTCAGTGGTGTGTGGTGTGCTGGGTGTCTGATGGGGGTGTGGTACATTGTGTACTGTCAGTGGTGTGCGGTGAGCTGGGTGTCTGATGGGGGTGTGGTACATTGTGTACTGTCAGTGGTGTGTGGTGTGCTGGGTGTCTGATGGGGGTGTGGTACATTGTGTACTGTCAGTGGTGTGCGGTGTGCTGGGTGTCTGATGGGGGTGTGGTACATTGTGTACTGTCAGTGGTGTGCGGTGTGCTGGGTGCCTGATGGGGGTGTGGTACATTGTGTACTGTCAGTGGTGTGCGGTGTGCTGCGTGTCTGATGGGGGTGTGGTACATTGTGTACTGTCAGTGGTGTGCGGTGTGCTGGGAGCCTGATGGGGTTGTGGTACATTGTGTACTGTCAGTGGTGTGTGGTGTGCTGGGTGTCTGATGGGGGTGTGGTACATTGTGTACTGTCAGTGGTGTGCGGTGTGCTGGATGCCTGATGGGGGTGTGGTACATTGTGTACTGTCAGTGGTGTGTGGTGTGCTGGGTGTCTGATGGGGCTGTGGTACATTGTGTACTGTCAGTGGTATGCGGTGTGCTGGGTGCCTGATGGGGGTGTGGTACATTGTGTACTGTCAGTGGTGTGTGGTGTGCTGGGTGTCTGATGGGGGTGTGCTACATTGTGTGCTGTCAGTGGTGTGTGGTGTGCTGGGTGTCTGATGGGGGTGTGGTACATTGTGTACTGTCAGTGGTGTGTGGTGTGCTGGGTGTCTGATGGGGGTGTGGCACATTGTGTACTGTCAGTGGTGTGTGGTGTGCTGGGTGTCTGATGGGGGTGTGGTACATTGTGTACTGTCAGTGGTGTGCGGTGAGCTGGGTGTCTGATGGGGGTGTGGTACATTGTGTACTGTCAGTGGTGTGTGGTGTGCTGGGTGTCTGATGGGGGTGTGGTACATTGTGTACTGTCAGTGGTGTGCGGTGTGCTGGGTGTCTGATGGGGGTGTGGTACATTGTGTACTGTCAGTGGTGTGCGGTGTGCTGGGTGCCTGATGGGGGTGTGGTACATTGTGTACTGTCAGTGGTGTGCGGTGTGCTGCGTGTCTGATGGGGGTGTGGTACATTGTGTACTGTCAGTGGTGTGCGGTGTGCTGGGAGCCTGATGGGGTTGTGGTACATTGTGTACTGTCAGTGGTGTGTGGTGTGCTGGGTGTCTGATGGGGGTGTGGTACATTGTGTACTGTCAGTGGTGTGTGGTGTGCTGGGTGCCTGATGGGGGTGTGGTACATTGTGTACTGTCAGTGGTGTGCGGTGTGCTGGGTGTCTGATGGGGGTGTGGTACATTGTGTACTGTCAGTGGTGTGCGGTGTGCTGGGAGCCTGATGGGGTTGTGGTACATTGTGTACTGTCAGTGGTGTGTGGTGTGCTGGGTGTCTGATGGGGGTGTGGTACATTGTGTACTGTCAGTGGTGTGTGGTGTGCTGGGTGTCTGATGGGGGTGTGGTACATTGTGTACTGTCAGTGGTGTGCGATGTGCTGGGTGCGTGATGGGGGTGTTGTACATTGTGTACTGTCAGTGGTGTGTGGTGAGCTGGGTGCCTGATGGGGGTGTGGTACATTGTGTACTGTCAGTGGTGTGCGGTGTGCTGGGTGCCTGATGGGGGTGTGGTACATTGTGTACTGTCAGTGGTGTGCGGTGTGCTGGGTGCCTGATGGGGGTGTGGTACATTGTGTACTGTCAGTGGTGTGCGGTGTGCTGGGTGTCTGATGGGGGTGTGGTACATTGTGTACTGTCAGTGGTGTGCGTTGTGCTGGGTGTCTGATGGGGGTGTGGTACATTGTGTACTGTCAGTGGTGTGCGGTGTGCTGGGTGTCTGATGGGGGTGTCGTACATTGTGTACTGTCAGTGGTGTGCGGTGTGCTGGGTGTCTGATGGGGCTGTGGTACATTGTGTACTGTCAGTGGTGTGTGGTGTGCTGGGTGCCTGATGGGGGTGTGGTACATTGTGTACTGTCAGTGGTGTGTGGTGTGCTGGGTGTCTGATGGGGGTGTGGTACATTGTGTACTGTCAGTGGTGTGCGGTGTGCTGGGTGTCTGATGGGGGTGTGGTACATTGTGTACTCTCAGTGGTGTGCGGTGTGCTGGGTGTCTGATGGGGGTGTGGCACATTGTGTACTGTCAGTGGTGTGTGGTGTGCTGGGTGTCTGATGGGGGTGTGCTACATTGTGTGCTGTCAGTGGTGTGTGGTGTGCTGGGTGTCTGATGGGGGTGTGGTACATTGTGTACTGTCAGTGGTGTGCGGTGAGCTGGGTGTCTGATGGGGGTGTGGTACATTGTGTACTGTCAGTGGTGTGTGGTGTGCTGGGTGTCTGATGGGTGTGTGGTACATTGTGTACTGTCAGTGGTGTGTGGTGTGCTGGGTGTCTGATGGGGGTGTGGCACATTGTGTACTGTCAGTGGTGTGTGGTGTGCTGGGTGTCTGATGGGGGTGTGGTACATTGTGTACTGTCAGTGGTGTGCGGTGAGCTGGGTGTCTGATGGGTGTGTGGTACATTGTGTACTGTCAGTGGTGTGTGGTGTGCTGGGTGTCTGATGGGGGTGAGGTACATTGTGTACTGTCAGTGGTGTGCGGTGTGCTGGGTGTCTGATGGGGCTGTGGTACATTGTGTACTGTCAGTGGTGTGCGGTGTGCTGGGAGCCTGATGGGGTTGTGGTACATTGTGTACTGTCAGTGGTGTGTGGTGTGCTGGGTGTCTGATGGGGGTGTGGTACATTGTGTACTGTCAGTGGTGTGTGGTGTGCTGGGTGTCTGATGGGGGTGTGGTACATTGTGTACTGTCAGTGGTGTGCGGTGTGCTGGGTGCGTGATGGGGGTGTTGTACATTGTGTACTGTCAGTGGTGTGTGGTGAGCTGGGTGCCTGATGGGGGTGTGGTACATTGTGTACTGTCAGTGGTGTGCGGTGTGCTGGGTGCCTGATGGGGGTGTGGTACATTGTGTACTGTCAGTGGTGTGCGGTGTGCTGGGTGCCTGATGGGGGTGTGGTACATTGTGTACTGTCAGTGGTGTGCGGTGTGCTGGGTGTCTGATGGGGGTGTGGTACATTGTGTACTGTCAGTGGTGTGCGGTGTGCTGGGTGTCTGATGGGGCTGTGGTACATTGTGTACTGTCAGTGGTGTGCAGTGTGCTGGGTGTCTGATGTGGGTGTGGTACATTGTGTACTGTCAGTGGTGTGTGGTGTGCTGGGTGTCTGATGTGGGTGTGGTACATTGTGTACTGTCAGTGGTGTGTGGTGTGCTGGGTGTCTGTTGGGGGTGCAGTACATTGTGTACTGTCAGTGGTGTGCGGTGTGCTGGGTACCTGATGGGGGTGTGGTACATTGTGTACTGTCAGTGGTGTGCGGTGTGCTGTGTCCCTGATGGAGGTGTGGTACATTGTGTACTGTAAGTGGTGTGCGGTGTGCTGGGTGTCTGATGGGGGTGTGGTACATTGTGTACTGTCAGTGGTGTGCGGTGAGGTGGGTGTCTGATGGGGATGTGGTACATTGTGTACTGTCAGTTGTGTGCGGTGAGCTGGGTGTCTGATGGGGATGTGGTACATTGTGTACTGTCAGTGGTGTGCGGTTTGCTGGGTGCCTGATGGGGGTGTGGTACATTGTGTACTGTCAGTGGTGTGTGTTGTGCTGGGTGTCTGATGGGGGTGTGGTACATTGTGTACTGTCAGTGGTGTGCGGTGTGCTGGGTGTCTAATGTGGGTGAGGTACATTGTGTACTGTCAGTGGTGTGCGGTGTGCTGGGTGCCTGATGGGGCTGTGGTACATTGTGTACTGTCAGTGGTGTGTGGTGTGCTGGGTGCCTGATGGGGCTGTGGTAAATTGTGTACTGTCAGTGGTGTGAGGTGTGCTGGGTGCCTGATGGGGGTGTGGTACATTGTGTACTGTCAGTGGTGTGCGATGTGCTGGGTGTCTGATGGGGCTGTGGTACATTGTGTACTGTCAGTGGTGTGCGGTGTGCTGGGTGACTGATGGGGGTGTGGTACATTGTGTACTGTCAGTGGTGTGCGGTGTGCTGGGTGTCTGATGGGAGTGTGGTATATTGTGTACTGTCAGTGGTGTGCGGTGTGCTGGGTGACTGATGGGGGTGTGGTACATTGTGTACTGTCAGTGGTGTGCGGTGTGCTGGGTGCCTGAAGGGGGTGTGGTACATTGTGTACTGTTAGTGGTGTGTGGTGTGCTGGGTGTCTGATGGGGGTGTGGTACATGGTGTACTGTCAGTTGTGTGCGGTGTGCTGGGTGTCTGATGGGGGTGTGGTACATTGTGTACCGTCAGTGGTGTGCGGTGTGCTGGGTGTCTGATGGGGGTGTGGAACATTGTGTACTGTCAGTGGTGTGCGGTGTGCTGGGTGCCTGAAGGGGGTGTGGTACATTGTGTACTGTCAGTGGTATGCGGTGTGCTGGGTGTCTGATGGGGCTGTGGTACATTGTGTACTGTCTGTGGTGTGCGGTGTGCTGGGTGTCTGATGGGGGTGTGGAACATTGTGTACTGTCAGTGGTGTGCGGTGTGCTGGGTGCCTGAAGGGGGTGTGGTACATTGTGTACTGTCAGTGGTATGCGGTGTGCTGGGTGTCTGATGGGGCTGTGGTACATTGTGTACTGTCTGTGGTGTGCGGTGTGCTGGGTGTCTGATGGGGGTGTGGAACATTGTGTACTGTCAGTGGTGTGCGGTGTGCTGGGTGCCTGAAGGGGGTGTGGTACATTGTGTACTGTCAGTGGTGTGCGGTGTGCTGGGTGTCTGATGGGGGTGTGGTACATTGTGTACTGTCAGTGGTGTGCGGTGTGCTGGGTGCTTGATGGGGGTGTGGTACATTGCGTACTGTCAGTGGTGTGCGTTGTGCTGGGTGTCTGATGGGGGTGTGGTACATTGTGTACTGTCAGTGGTGTGCGATGTGCTGGGTGCCTGATGGGGGGGTGGTACATTGTGTACTGTCAGTGGTGTGCGGTGTGCTGGGTGCCTGATGGGGGTGTGGTACATTGTGTACTGTCAGTGGTGTGCGGTTTGCTGGGTGTCTGGTGGGGGTGTGGTACATTGTGTACTGTCAGTGGTGTGCGGTGTGCTGGGTGTCTGATGGGGTTGTGGTACATTGTGTGCTGTCAGTGGTGTGCGGTGTGCTGGGTGCCTGATGGGGGTGTGGTACATTGTGTACTGTCAGTGGTGTGCGGTTTGCTGGGTGTCTGGTGGGGGTGTGGTACATTGTGTACTGTCAGTGGTGTGCGGTGTGCTGGGTGTCTGATGGGGTTGTGGTACATTGTGTACTGTCAGTGGTGTGCGGTGTGCTGGGTGCCTGATGGGACTGTGGTACATTGTGTACTGTCAGTCGTGTGTGGTGTGCTGGGTGTCTGATGGGGGTGTGGTACATTGTGTACTGTCAGTGGTGTGTGGTGTGCCCGGTGTCTGATGGGGGTGTGGTAATTTGTGTACTGTCAGTGGTGTGAGGTGTGCTGGGTGTCTGATGGGGGTGTGGTACATTGTGTACTGTCAGTGGTGTGCGGTGTGCTGGGTGCCTGATGGGGGTGTGGTACATTGTGTACTGTCAGTGGTGTGCGGTGTGCTGGGTGTCTGATGGGGCTGTGGTACATTGTGTACTGTCAGTGGTGTGTGGTGTGCTGGGTGTCTGATGGGGCTGTGGTACATTGTGTACTGTCAGTGGTGAGCGGTGTGCTGGGTGCCTGATGGGGGTGTGGTACATTGTGTACTGTCAGTGGTGTGTGGTGTGCTGGGTGTCTGATGGGGGTGTGGTACATTGTGTACTGTCAGTGATGTGTGGTGTGCCCGGTGTCTGATGGGGGTGTGGTACATTGTGTACTGTCAGTGGTGTGCAGTGTGCTGGGTGCCTGATGGGGGTGTGGTACATTGTGTACTGTCAGTGGTGTGTGGTGTGCTGGGTGTCTGATGGGACTGTGGCACATTGTGTACTGTCAGTGGTGTGTGGTGTGCTGGGTGTCTGATGTGGGTGTGGTACATTGTGTACTGTCAGTGGTGTGCGGTGTGCTGTGTCCCTGATGGGGGTGTGGTACATTGTGTACTGTCAGTGGTGTGCGGTTTGCTGGGTGCCTGATGGGGGTGTGGTACATTGTGTACTGTCAGTGGTGTGCGGTGTGCTGGGTGCCTGATGGGGCTGTGGTACATTGTGTACTGTCAGTGGTGTGTGGTGTGCTGGGTGTCTGATGGGGGTGTGTTACATTGTGTACTGTCAGTGGTGTGCGGTGTGCTGGGTGTCAGATGGGGGTGTGGTACATTGTGTACTGTCAGTGGTGTGTGGTGTGCCCGGTGTCTGATGGGGGTGTGGTACATTGTGTACTGTCAGTGGTGTGCGGTGTGCTGGGTGTCTGATGGGGCTGTGGTACATTGTGTACTGTCAGTGGTGTGTGGTGTGCTGGGTGTCTGATGGGGCTGTGGTACATTGTGTACTGTCAGTGGTGAGCGGTGTGCTGGGTGCCTGATGGGGGTGTGGTACATTGTGTACTGTCAGTGGTGTGTGGTGTGCTGGGTGTCTGATGGGGGTGTGGTACATTGTGTACTGTCAGTGGTGTGTGGTGTGCCCGGTGTCTGATGGGGGTGTGGTACATTGTGAACTGTCAGTGTTGTGCGGTGTGCTGGGTGTCTGATGGGACTGTGGTACATTGTGTACTGTCAGTGGTGTGTGGTGTGCTGGGTGTCTGATGGGACTGTGGCACATTGTGTACTGTCAGTGGTGTGTGGTGTGCTGGGTGTCTGATGTGGGTGTGGTACATTGTGTACTGTCAGTGGTGTGCGGTGTGCTGGGTGCCTGATGGGGGTGTGGTACATTGTGTACTGTCAGTGGTGTGTGGTGTGCTGGGTGTCTGATGGGGGTGTGGTACATTGTGTACTGTCAGTGGTGTGCGGTGTGCTGGGTGTCTGATGGGGGTGTGGTACATTGTGTACTGTCAGTGGTGTGCGGTGTGCTGGGTGTCTGATGGGGGTGTCGTACATTGTGTACTGTCAGTGGTGTGTGGTGTGCTGGGTGCCTGATGGGGGTGTGGTACATTGTGTACTGTCAGTGGTGTGCGGTCTGCTGGGTGTCTGATGGGGGTGAGGTACATTGTGTACTGTCAGTGGTGTGCGGTCTGCTGGGTGTCTGATGGGGGTGAGGTACATTGTGTACTGTCAGTGGTGTGTGGTGTGCTGGGTGTCTGATGGGGGTGTGGTACATTGTGTACTGTCAGTGGTGTGCGGTGTGCTGGGTGGTTGATGGGGCTGTGGTACATTGTGTACTGTCAGTGGTGTGCGGTGTGCTGGGTGTCTGATGGGGGTGTGGTACATTGTGTACTGTCAGTGGTGTGCGGTGTGCTGGGTGTCTGATGGGGGTGTGGTACATTGTGTACTGTCAGTGGTGTGCGGTGTGCTGGGTGTCTGATGGGGGTGTGGTACATTGTGTACTGTCAGTGGTGTGTGGTGTGCTGGGTGTCTGATGGGAGTGTAGTACATTGTGTACTGTCAGTGGTGTGCGGTGTGCTGGGTGCCGGATGGGAGTGTGGTACATTGTGTACTGTCAGTGGTGTGCGGTGTGCTGGGTGCCTGATGGGGGTGTGGTACATTGTGTACTGTCAGTTGTGTGTGGTGTGCAGTGTGTCTGATGCGGGTGTGGGACATTGTGTACTGTCAGTGGTGTGTGGTGTGCTGGGTGTCTGATGGGGGTGTGGTACATTGTGTACTGTCAGTGGTGTGCGGTGTGCTGGGTGTCTGATGGGGGTGTGGTACATTGTGTATTGTCAGTGGTGTGCGGTGTGCTGGGTGTCTGAGGGGTCTGTGGTACATTGTGTACTGTCCATGGTGTGTGGTGTGCTGGTTGCCTGATGGGGTTCTGGTAAATTGTGTACTGTCAGTGGTGTGCGGTGTGCTGGGTGTCTGATGGGGGTGTGGTACATTGTGTATTGTCAGTGGTGTGTGGTGTGCTGGGTGTCCGATGGGGGTGTGGTACATTGTGTACTGTCAGTGGTGTGCGGTGAGCTGGGTGTCTGATGGGGGTGTGGTACATTGTGTACTGTCAGTGGTGTGTGGTGTGCTGGGTGTCTGATGGGGGTGTGGTACATTGTGTACTGTCAGTGGTGTGCGGTGAGCTGGGTGTCTGATGGGGGTGTGGTACATTGTGTACTGTCAGTGGTGTGTGGTGTGCTGGGTGTCTGATGGGTGTGTGGTACATTGTGTACTGTCAGTGGTGTGTGGTGTGCTGGGTGTCTGATGGGGGTGTGGTACATTGTGTACTGTCAGTGGTGAGCGGTGTGCTGGGTGCCTGATGGGGGTGTGGTACATTGTGTACTGTCAGTGGTGTGTGGTGTGCTGGGTGTCTGATGGGGGTGTGGTACATTGTGTACTGTCAGTGGTGTGTGGTGTGCTGGGTGTCTGATGGGGGTGTGGTACATTGTGTACTGTCAGTGGTGTGCGGTGTGCCCGCTGTCTGATGGGGGTGTGGTACATTGTGTACTGTCAGTGTTGTGCGGTGTGCTGGGTGTCTGATGGGACTGTGGTACATTGTGTACTGTCAGTGGTGTGTGGTGTGCTGGGTGTCTGATGGGACTGTGGCACATTGTGTACTGTCAGTGGTGTGTGGTGTGCTGGGTGTCTGATGTGGGTGTGGTACATTGTGTACTGTCAGTGGTGTGCGGTGTGCTGTGTCCCTGATGGGGGTGTGGTACATTGTGTACTGTCAGTGGTGTGCGGTTTGCTGGGTGCCTGATGGGGGTGTGGTACATTGTGTACTGTCAGTGGTGTGTGGTGTGCTGGGTGTCTGATGGGGGTGTGGTACATTGTGTACTGTCAGTGGTGTGCGGTGTGCTGGGTGCCTGATGGGGCTGTGGTACATTGTGTACTGTCAGTGGTGTGTGGTGTGCTGGGTGTCTGATGGGGGTGTGTTACATTGTGTACTGTCAGTGGTGTGCGGTGTGCTGGGTGTCAGATGGGGGTGTGGTACATTGTGTACTGTCAGTGGTGTGTGGTGTGCTGGGTGTCTGATGGGGGTGTGGTACATTGTGTACTGTCAGTGGTGTGTGGTGTGCCCGGTGTCTGATGGGGGTGTGGTACATTGTGTACTGTCAGTGGTGTGTGGTGTGCTGGGTGCCTGATGGGGGTGTGGTACATTGTGTACTGTCAGTGGTGTGCGGTGTGCTGGGTGTCTGATGGGGCTGTGGTACATTGTGTACTGTCAGTGGTGTGTGGTGTGCTGGGTGTCTGATGGGGCTGTGGTACATTGTGTACTGTCAGTGGTGTGCGGTGTGCTGGGTGCCTGATGGGGGTGTGGTACATTGTGTACTGTCAGTGGTGTGTGGTGTGCTGGGTGTCTGATGGGGGTGTGGTACATTGTGTACTGTCAGTGGTGTGTGGTGTGCCCGGTGTCTGATGGGGGTGTGGTACATTGTGTACTGTCAGTGTTGTGCGGTGTGCTGGGTGTCTGATGGGACTGTGGTACATTGTGTACTGTCAGTGGTGTGTGGTGTGCTGGGTGTCTGATGGGACTGTGGCACATTGTGTACTGTCAGTGGTGTGCGGTGTGCTGGGTGCCTGATGGGGGTGTGGTACATTGTGTACTGTCAGTGGTGTGTGGTGTGCTGGGTGTCTGATGGGGGTGTGGTACATTGTGTACTGTCAGTGGTGTGTGGTGTGCCCGGTGTCTGATGGGGGTGTGGTACATTGTGTACTGTCAGTGTTGTGCGGTGTGCTGGGTGTCTGATGGGACTGTGGTACATTGTGTACTGTCAGTGGTGTGTGGTGTGCTGGGTGTCTGATGGGACTGTGGCACATTGTGTACTGTCAGTGGTGTGTGGTGTGCTGGGTATCTGATGTGGGTGTGGTACATTGTGTACTGTCAGTGGTGTGCGGTGTACTGGGTGTCTGATGGGGGTGTGGTACATTGTGTACTGTCAGTGGTGTGCGGTGTGCTGGGTGCCGGATGGGAGTGTGGTACATTGTGTACTGTCAGTGGTGTGCGGTGTGCTGGGTGCCTGATGGGGGTGTGGTACATTGTGTACTGTCAGTTGTGTGTGGTGTGCAGTGTGTCTGATGCGGGTGTGGGACATTGTGTACTGTCAGTGGTGTGTGGTGTGCTGGGTGTCTGATGGGGGTGTGGTACATTGTGTACTGTCAGTGGTGTGCGGTGTGCTGGGTGTCTGATGGGGGTGTGGTACATTGTGTATTGTCAGTGGTGTGCGGTGTGCTGGGTGTCTGAGGGGTCTGTGGTACATTGTGTACTGTCCATGGTGTGTGGTGTGCTGGTTGCCTGATGGGGTTCTGGTAAATTGTGTACTGTCAGTGGTGTGCGGTGTGCTGGGTGTCTGATGGGGGTGTGGTACATTGTGTATTGTCAGTGGTGTGTGGTGTGCTGGGTGTCCGATGGGGGTGTGGTACATTGTGTACTGTCAGTGGTGTGCGGTGAGCTGGGTGTCTGATGGGGGTGTGGTACATTGTGTACTGTCAGTGGTGTGTGGTGTGCTGGGTGTCTGATGGGGGTGTGGTACATTGTGTACTGTCAGTGGTGTGCGGTGAGCTGGGTGTCTGATGGGGGTGTGGTACATTGTGTACTGTCAGTGGTGTGTGGTGTGCTGGGTGTCTGATGGGTGTGTGGTACATTGTGTACTGTCAGTGGTGTGTGGTGTGCTGGGTGTCTGATGGGGGTGTGGTACATTGTGTACTGTCAGTGGTGAGCGGTGTGCTGGGTGCCTGATGGGGGTGTGGTACATTGTGTACTGTCAGTGGTGTGTGGTGTGCTGGGTGTCTGATGGGGGTGTGGTACATTGTGTACTGTCAGTGGTGTGTGGTGTGCTGGGTGTCTGATGGGGGTGTGGTACATTGTGTACTGTCAGTGGTGTGTGGTGTGCCCGCTGTCTGATGGGGGTGTGGTACATTGTGTACTGTCAGTGTTGTGCGGTGTGCTGGGTGTCTGATGGGACTGTGGTACATTGTGTACTGTCAGTGGTGTGTGGTGTGCTGGGTGTCTGATGGGACTGTGGCACATTGTGTACTGTCAGTGGTGTGTGGTGTGCTGGGTGTCTGATGTGGGTGTGGTACATTGTGTACTGTCAGTGGTGTGCGGTGTGCTGTGTCCCTGATGGGGGTGTGGTACATTGTGTACTGTCAGTGGTGTGCGGTTTGCTGGGTGCCTGATGGGGGTGTGGTACATTGTGTACTGTCAGTGGTGTGTGGTGTGCTGGGTGTCTGATGGGGGTGTGGTACATTGTGTACTGTCAGTGGTGTGCGGTGTGCTGGGTGCCTGATGGGGCTGTGGTACATTGTGTACTGTCAGTGGTGTGTGGTGTGCTGGGTGTCTGATGGGGGTGTGTTACATTGTGTACTGTCAGTGGTGTGCGGTGTGCTGGGTGTCAGATGGGGGTGTGGTACATTGTGTACTGTCAGTGGTGTGTGGTGTGCTGGGTGTCTGATGGGGGTGTGGTACATTGTGTACTGTCAGTGGTGTGTGGTGTGCCCGGTGTCTGATGGGGGTGTGGTACATTGTGTACTGTCAGTGGTGTGTGGTGTGCTGGGTGCCTGATGGGGGTGTGGTACATTGTGTACTGTCAGTGGTGTGCGGTGTGCTGGGTGTCTGATGGGGCTGTGGTACATTGTGTACTGTCAGTGGTGTGTGGTGTGCTGGGTGTCTGATGGGGCTGTGGTACATTGTGTACTGTCAGTGGTGTGCGGTGTGCTGGGTGCCTGATGGGGGTGTGGTACATTGTGTACTGTCAGTGGTGTGTGGTGTGCTGGGTGTCTGATGGGGGTGTGGTACATTGTGTACTGTCAGTGGTGTGTGGTGTGCCCGGTGTCTGATGGGGGTGTGGTACATTGTGTACTGTCAGTGTTGTGCGGTGTGCTGGGTGTCTGATGGGACTGTGGTACATTGTGTACTGTCAGTGGTGTGTGGTGTGCTGGGTGTCTGATGGGACTGTGGCACATTGTGTACTGTCAGTGGTGTGCGGTGTGCTGGGTGCCTGATGGGGGTGTGGTACATTGTGTACTGTCAGTGGTGTGTGGTGTGCTGGGTGTCTGATGGGGGTGTGGTACATTGTGTACTGTCAGTGGTGTGTGGTGTGCCCGGTGTCTGATGGGGGTGTGGTACATTGTGTACTGTCAGTGTTGTGCGGTGTGCTGGGTGTCTGATGGGACTGTGGTACATTGTGTACTGTCAGTGGTGTGTGGTGTGCTGGGTGTCTGATGGGACTGTGGCACATTGTGTACTGTCAGTGGTGTGTGGTGTGCTGGGTATCTGATGTGGGTGTGGTACATTGTGTACTGTCAGTGGTGTGCGGTGTACTGGGTGTCTGATGGGGGTGTGGTACATTGTGTACTGTCAGTGGTGTGCGGTGTGCTGGGTGTCTGATGGAGGTGTGGTACATTGTGTACTGTCAGTGGTGTGCGGTGTGCTGGGTGTCTGATGGGGGTGTCGTACATTGTGTACTGTCAGTGGTGTGTGGTGTGCTGGGTGCCTGATGGGGGTGTGGTACATTGTGTACTGTCAGTGGTGTGCGGTCTGCTGGGTGTCTGATGGGGGTGAGGTACATTGTGTACTGTCAGTGGTGTGCGGTGTGCTGGGTGTCTGATGGGGGTGTGGTACATTGTGTACTGTCAGTGGTGTGCGGTGTGCTGGGTGTCTGAGGGGTCTGTGGTACATTGTGTACTGTCAGTGGTGTGCGGTGTGCTGGGTGTCTGATGGGGGTGTGGTACATTGTGTACTGTCAGTGGTGTGTGGTGTGCTGGGTGTCAGATGGGGCTGTGGTTCATTGTGTACTGTCAGTGGTGTGCGGTGTGCTGTGTCCCTGATGGGGGGTGTGGTACATTGTGTATTGTCAGTGGTGTGTGGTGTGCTGGGTTTCTGATGGGGGTGTGGTACATTGTGTATTGTCAGTGGTGTGCGGTGTGCTGGGTGTCTGAGGGGTCTGTGGTACATTGTGTACTGTCCATGGTGTGTGGTGTGCTGGGTGCCTGATGGGGGTCTGCTAAATTGTGTACTGTCAGTGGTGTGCGGTGTGCTGGGTGTCTGATGGGGGTGTGGTACATTGTGTATTGTCAGTGGTGTGTGGTGTGCTGGGTGTCCGATGGGGGTGTGGTACATTGTGTACTGTCAGTGGTGTGCGGTGAGCTGGGTGTCTGATGGGGGTGTGGTACATTGTGTACTGTCAGTGGTGTGTGGTGTGCTGGGTGTCTGATGGGGGTGTGGTACATTGTGTACTGTCAGTGGTGTGCGGTGAGCTGGGTGTCTGATGGGGGTGTGGTACATTGTGTACTGTCAGTGGTGTGTGGTGAGCTGGGTGTCTGATGGGGGTGTGGTACATTGTGTACTGTCAGTGGTGTGTGGTGTGCTGGGTGTCTGATGGGGGTGTGGTACATTGTGTACTGTCAGTGGTGTGTGGTGTGCTGGGTGTCTGATGGGGGTGTGGTACATTGTGTACTGTCAGTGGTGTGCGGTGAGCTGGGTGTCTGATGGGGGTGTGGTACATTGTGTACTGTCAGTGGTGTGCGGTGAGCTGGGTGTCTGATGGGGGTGTGGTACATTGTGTACTGTCAGTGGTGTGTGGTGTGCTGGGTGTCTGATGGGGGTGTGGTACATTGTGTACTGTCAGTGGTGTGCGGTGAGCTGGGTGTCTGATGGGGGTGTGGTACATTGTGTACTGTCAGTGGTGTGTGGTGTGCTGGGTGTCTGATGGGGGTGTGGTACATTGTGTACTGTCAGTGGTGTGCGGTGAGCTGGGTGTCTGATGGGGGTGTGGTACATTGTGTACTGTCAGTGGTGTGCGGTGTGCAGTGTGACTGATGGGGGTGTGGTACATTGTGTACTGTCAGTGGTGTGCGGTGTGCTGGGTGTCTGATGGGTGTGTGGTACATTGTGTACTGTCAGTGGTGTGTGGTGGGCTGGGTGTCTGATGGGGGTGTGGTACATTGTGTACTGTCAGTGGTGTGCGGTGTGCTGGGTGTCTGATGGGGGTGTGGTACATTGTGTACTGTCAGTGGTGTGCGGTGTGCTGCGTGTCTGATGGGGGTGTGGTACATTGTGTACTGTCAGTGGTGTGCGGTGTGCTGGGAGCCTGATGGGGTTGTGGTACATTGTGTACTGTCAGTGGTGTGTGGTGTGCTGGGTGTCTGATGGGGGTGTGGTACATTGTGTACTGTCAGTGGTGTGTGGTGTGCTGGGTGTCTGATGGGGGTGTGGTACATTGTGTACTGTCAGTGGTGTGCGGTGTGCTGGGTGCGTGATGGGGGTGTTGTACATTGTGTACTTTCAGTGGTGTGCGGTGTGCTGGGTGTCTGATGGGGGTGTGGTACATTGTGTACTGTCAGTGGTGTGCGGTGTGCTGTGTGCCTGATGGGGGTGTGGAACATTGTGTACTGTCAGTGGTGTGCGGTGTGCTGGGTGTCTGATGGGACTGTAGTACATTGTGTACTGTCAGTGGTGTGCTGTGTGCTGGGTGTCTGATGGGGGTGTGGTACATTGTGTACTGTCAGTGGTGTGCGGTGAGCTGGGTGTCTGATGGGGGTGTGGTACATTGTGTACTGTCAGTGGTGTGCGGTGTGCTGGGTGCCTGATGGGGCTCGGGTACATTGTGTACTGTCAGTGGTGTGCGGTGTGCTGGGTGTCTGATGGGGGTGTGGTACATTGTGTACTGTCAGTGGTGTGCGGTGTGCTGGGTGTCTGATGGGGGTGTGGTACATTGTGTACTGTCAATGGTGTGCGGTGTGCTGGGTGTGTGATGGGGGTGTGGTACATTGTGTACTGTCAGTGGTGTGCGGTGTGCTGGGTGTCTGATGTGGGTGTGGTACATTGTGTACTGTCAGTGGTGTTCGGTGTGCTGTGTGCCTGATGGGGATGTGGTACATTGTGTAATGTCAGTGGTGTGAGGTGTGCTGGGTGTCTGATGGGGCTGTGGGTACATTGTGTACTGTCAGTGGTGTGCGGTGTGCTGGGTGTCAGATGGGGGTGTGGTACATTGTGAACTGTCAGTGGTGTGCGGTGTGCAGTGTGCCTGATGGGGGTGTGGTACATTGTGTACTGTCAGTGGTGTGCAGTGTGCTGGGTGTCTGATGGGGGTGTGGTACATTGGGTACTGTCAGTGGTGTGCGGTGTGCTGGGTGTCTGATGGGGGTGTGGTACATTGTGTACTGTCAGTGGTGTGCGGTGTGCTGTGTGTCTGATGGGACTGTGGTACATTGTGTACTGTCAGTGGTGTGCGGTGTGCTGGGTGTCTGATGGGGGTGTGGTACATTGTGTCTGTCAGTGGTGTGCGGTGTGCTGGGTGTCTGATGGGGCTGTGGGACATTGTGTACTGTCAGTGGTGTGCGGTGTGCTGGGTGCCTGATGGGGCTGTGGAACATTGTGTACTGTCAGTGGTGTGCGTTGTGCTGGGTGTCTGATGGGGCTGTGGTACATTGTGTACTGTCAGTGTTGTGCGGTGTGCTGGGTGTCTGATGGGGATGTGGTACATTTTGTACTGTCAGTGGTGTGAGGTGTGCTGGGTGTCTGATGGGAGTGTGGTACATTGTGTACTGTCAGTGGTGTGCTGGGTGTCTGATGGGGGTGTGGTACATTGTGTACTGTCAGTAGTGTGTGGTGTGCTGGGTGTCTGATGGGGGTGTGGTACATTGTGTACTGTCAGTGGTGTGTGGTGTGCTGGGTGTCTGATGGGGGTGTAGTACATTGTGTACTGTCAGTGGTGTGCGGTGTGCTGGGTGTCTGATGGGGGTGTGGTACATTGTGTACTGTCAGTGGTGTGCGGTGAGCTGGGTGTCTGATGGGGGTGTGGTACATTGTGTACTGTCAGTGGTGTCTGGTGTGCTGGGTGTCTGATGGGTGTGTGGTACATTGTGTACTGTCAGTGGTGTGTGGTGTGTTGGGTGTCTGATGGGGGTGTGGTACATTGTGTACTGTCAGTGGTGTGCGGTGTGCTGGGTGTCTGATGGTGGTGTGGTACATTGTGTACTGTCAGTGGTGTGCGGTGTGCTGGGTGCCTGATGGGGGTGTGGTACATTGTGTACTGTCAGTGGTGTGCGGTGTGCTGGGTGTCTGATGGGGGTGTGGTACATTGTGTACTGTCAGTGGTGTGCGGTGTGCTGCGTGTCTGATGGGGGTGTGGTACATTGTGTACTGTCAGTGGTGTGCGGTGTGCTGGGTGTCTGATGGGGCTGTGGTACATTGTGTACTGTCAGTGGTGTGCGGTGTGCTGGGAGCCTGATGGGGTTGTTGTACATTGTGTACTGTCAGTGGTGTCTGGTGTGCTGGGTGCCTGATGGGGGTGTGGTACATTGTGTACTGTCAGTGGTGTGTGGTGTGCTGGGTGTCTGTTGGGGGTGTAGTACATTGTGTACTGTCAGTGGTGTGTGGTGTGCTGGGTGTCTGATGGGGATGTGGTACATTGTGTACTGTCAGTGGTGTGCGGTGAGCTGGGTGTCTGATAGGGATGTGGTACATTGTGTACTGTCAGTTGTGTGCGGTGAGCTGGGTGTCTGATGGGGATGTGGTACATTGTGTACTGTCAGTGGTGTGCGGTATGCTGGGTGCCTGATGGGGGTGTGGTACATTTTGTACTGTCAGTGGTGTGTGGTGTGCTGGGTGTCTGATGGGGATGTGGTACATTGTGTACTGTCAGTGGTGTGTGGTGTGCTGGGTGCCTGCTGGGGCTGCGGTACATTGTGTACTGTCAGTGGTGTGCGGTGTGCTGGGTGTCTAATGTGGGTGAGGTACATTGTGTACTGTCAGTGTTGTGCGGTGTGCTGGGTGCCTGATGGGGCTGTGGTACATTGTGTACGGTCAGTGGTGTGCGGTGTGCTGGGTGCCTGATGGGGCTGTGGTAAATTGTGTACTGTCAGTGGTGTGAGGTGTGCTGGGTGCCTGATGGGGGTGTGGTACATTGTGTACTGTCAGTGGTGTGCGGTGTGCTGGGTGTCTGATGGGAGTGTGGTATATTGTGTACTGTCAGTGGTGTGTGGTGTGCTGGGTGTCTGATGGGGGTGTGGAACATTGTGTACTGACAGTGGTGTGCGGTGTGCTGGGTGCCTGATGGGGGTGTGGTACATTGTGTACTGTCAGTGGTGTGTGGTGTGCTGGGTGTCTGATGGGAGTGTGGTATATTGTGTACTGTCAGTGGTGTGCGGTGTGCTGGGTGACTGATGGGGGTGTGGTACATTGTGTACTGTCAGTGGTGCGCGGTGTGCTGGGTGCCTGAAGGGGGTGTGGTACATTGTGTACTGTCAGTGGTGTGCGGTGTGCTGGGAGCCTGATGGGGTTGTGGTACATTGTGTACTGTCAGTGGTGTGTGGTGTGCTGGGTGTCTGATGGGGGTGTGGTACATTGTGTACTGTCAGTGGTGTGTGGTGTGCCGGGTGTCTGATGGGGGTGTGGTACATTGTGTACTGTCAGTGGTGTGCGGTGTGCTGTGTGCGTGATGGGGGTGTTGTACATTGTGTACTGTCAGTGGTGTGTGGTGAGCTGGGTGCCTGATGGGGGTGTGGTACATTGTGTACTGTCAGTGGTGTGCGGTGTGCTGGGTGCCTGATGGGGGTGTGGTACATTGTGTACTGTCAGTGGTGTGCGGTGTGCTGGGTGCCTGATGGGGGTGTGGTACATTGTGTACTGTCAGTGGTGTGCGGTGTGCTGGGTGTCTGATGGGGCTGTGGTACATTGTGTACTGTCAGTGGTGTGTGGTGTGCTGGGTGTCTGTTGGGGGTGTAGTACATTGTGTACTGTCAGTGGTGTGCGGTGTGCTGGGTACCTGATGGGGGTGTGGTAAATTGTGTACTGTCAGTGGTGTGCGGTGTGCTGTGTCCCTGATGGGGGTGTGGTACATTGTGTACTGTAAGTGGTGTGCGGTGTGCTGGGTGTCTGATGGGGGTGTGGTACATTGTGTACTGTCAGTGGTGTGCGGTGAGCTGGGTGTCTGATAGGGATGTGGTACATTGTGTACTGTCAGTGGTGTGCGGTGTGCTGGGTGTCTGATGGGGTTGTGGTACATTGTGTACTGTCAGTTGTGTGTGGTGTGCTGGGTGTCTGATGGGGATGTGGTACATTGTGTACTGTCAGTGGTGTGCGGTGTGCTGGGTGTCTGATGGGGGTGTGGTACATTGTGTACTGTCAGTGGTGTGTGGTGTGCTGGGTGCCTGCTGGGGCTGCGGTACATTGTGTACTGTCAGTGGTGTGCGGTGTGCTGGGTGTCTAATGTGGGTGAGGTACATTGTGTACTGTCAGTGGTGTGCGGTGTGCTGGGTGCCTGATGGGGCTGTGGTACATTGTGTACTGTCAGTGGTGTGTGGTGTGCTGGGTGTCTGATGGGGGTGTGGTACATTGTGTACTGTCAGTGGTGTGCGGTGTGCTGGGTGCCTGATGGGGCTGTGGTAAATTGTGTACTGTCAGTGGTGTGAGGTGTGCTGGGTGCCTGATGGGGGTGTGGTACATTGTGTACTGTCAGTGGTGTGCGATGTGCTGGGTGTCTGATGGGGCTGTGGTACATTGTGTACTGTCAGTGGTGTGCGGTGTGCTGGGTGCCTGATGGGGGTGTGGTACATTGTGTACTGTCAGTGGTGTGTGGTGTGCTGGGTGTCTGATGGGAGTGTGGTATATTGTGTACTGTCAGTGGTGTGCGGTGTGCTGGGTGACTGATGGGGGTGTGGTACATTGTGTACTGTCAGTGGTGTGCGGTGTGCTTGGTGCCTGAAGGGGGTGTGGTACATTGTGTACTGTCAGTGGTGTGTGGTGTGCTGGGTGTCTGATGGAGGTGTGGTACATTGTGTACTGTCAGTTGTGTGCGGTGTGCTGGGTGTCTGATGGGGGTGTGGTACATTGTGTACTGTCAGTGGTGTGCGGTGTGCTGGGTGTCTGATGGGGGTGTGGTACATTGTGTACTGTCAGTGGTGTGCGGTGTGCTGGGTGTCTGATGGGGGTGTGGAACATTGTGTACTGTCAGTGGTGTGTGGTGTGCTGGGTGTCTGATGGGGGTGTGGTACATTGTGTACTGTCAGTGGTGTGCGGTGTGCTGGGTGCCTGATGGGGGTGTGGTACATTGTGTACTGTCAGTGGTGTGCGGTGTGCTGGGTGCCTGATGTGGGTGTGGTATATTGTGTACTGTCAGTGGTGTGCGGTGCGCAGGGTGCCTGATGGGGATGTGGTACATTGTGTACTGTCAGTGGTGTGTGGTGTGCTGGGTGCCTGATGGGGCTGTGGCACATTGTGTACTGTCAGTTGTGTGCGGTGTGCTGGGTGTCTGATGGGGGTGTGGTACATTGTGTACTATCAGTGGTGTGCGGTGTACTGGGTGTCTGATGGGGGTGTGGTACATTGTGTACTGTCAGTGGTGTGCGGTGTGCTGGGTTTCTGATGGGGGTGTGGTACATTGTGTACTATCAGTGGTGTGCGGTGTACTGGGTGTCTGATGGGGGTGTGGTACATTGTGTACTGTCAGTGGTGTGCGGTGTGCTGGGTGTCTGATGGGGGTGTGGTACATTGTGTACTATCAGTGGTGTGCGGTGTGCTGGGTGTCTGATGGGGGTGTGGTACATTGTGTACTATCAGTGGTGTGTGGTGTGCTGGGTGCCTGATGGGGCTGTGGCACATTGTGTACTGTCAGTGGTGTGCGGTGTGCTGGGTGTCTGATGGGGGTGTGGTACATTGTGTACTATCAGTGGTGTGCGGTGTGCTGGGTGTCTGATGGGGGTGTGGTACATTGTGTACTATCAGTGGTGTGCGGTGTTCTGCGTGTCTGATGGGGGTGTGGTACATTGTGTACTGTCAGTGGTGTGTGGTGTGCTGGGTGTCTGATGGAGTTGTTATACATTGTGTACTGTCAGTGGTGTGCGGTGTGCTGGGTGTCTGTTGGGGGTGTGGTACATTGTGTACTGTCAGTGGTGTGTGGTGTGCTGGGTGTCTGATGTGGGTGTGGAACATTGTGTACTGTCAGTGGTGTGCGGTGTGCTGGGTGTCTGATGAGGATGTGGTACACTGTGTACTGTCAGTGGTGTGTGGTCTGCTGGGTGTCTGATGGGGTTATGGTACATTGTGTACTGTCAGTGGTGAGCGGTGTGCTGGGTGTCTGATGGGGTTGTGGTACATTGTGTACTGTCAGTGGTGTGTGGTGTGCTGGGTGTCTGATGGGGGTGTGGTACATTGTGTACTGTCAGTGGTGTGTGGTGTGCTGGGTGCCTGATTGGGCTGTGGTACATTGTGTACTGTCAGTGGTGTGTGGTGTTCTGGGTGCATGATGGGGGTGTGGTACATTGTGTGCTGTCAGTGGTGTGTGGTGCGCTAGGTGTCTGATGGGGGTGTGGTACATTGTGTACTGTCAGTGGTGTGCGGTGTGCTGGGTGTCTGATGGGGGTGTGGTACATTGTGTACTGTCAGTGGTGTGTGGTGTGCTGGGTGTCTGATGGGGGTGTGGTACATTGTGTACTGTCAGTGGTGTGCGGTGTGCTGCTTGCCTGATGGGGGTGTGGTACATTGTACTCTGTCAGTGGTGTGCGGTGTGCTGGGTGTCTGATGGGGGTGCGGTACATTGTGTACTGTCAGTGGTGTGCGGTGTGCTGGGTGTCTGATGGGGTTGTGGTACATTGTGTACTGTCAGTGGTGTGCGGTGTGCTGGGTGTCTGATGGGGGTGTGGTACATTGTGTACTGTCAGTGGTGTGCGGTGTGCTGGGTGCCTGATGGGGGTGCGGTACATTGTGTACTGTCAGTGGTGTGCGGTGTGCTGCTTGCCTGATGGGGGTGTGGTACATTGTACTCTGTCAGTGGTGTGCGGTGTGCTGGGTGTCTGATGGGGCTGTGGTACATTGTGTACTGTCAGTGCTGTGTGGAGTGCTGGGTGCCTGATGGGGGTGTGGTACAGTGTGTACTGTCAGTGGTGTGCGGTGTGCTGGGTGTCTGATGGGGGTGTGGTACATTGTGTACTGTCAGTGGTCTGCGGTGTGCTGGGTGTCTGATGGGGGTGTGGTACATTGTGTACTGTCAGTGGTCTGCGGTGTGCTGGGTGTCTGATGGGGGTGTGGTACATTGTTTACTGTCAGTGGTGTGCGGTGTGCTGGGTGCCTGATGGGGGTGTGATACATTGTGTACTGTCAGTGGTGTGCGGTGTGCTGGGTGTCTGATGGGGCTGTGGTAAATTGTGTACTGTCAGTGGTGTGCGGTGTGCTGGGTGTCTGATGGGGGTGTGGTACATTGTGTACTATCAGTGGTGTGCGGTGTGCTGGGTGTCTGATGGGGGTGTGGTACATTGTGTACTGTCAGTGGTGTGTGGTGTGCTGGGTGTCTGATGGAGTTGTTATACATTGTGTACTGTCAGTGGTGTGCGGTGTGCTGGGTGTCTGATGGGGTTGTGGTACATTGTGTACTGTCAGTGCTGTGTGGTGTGCTGGGTGTCTGATGTGGGTGTGGAACATTGTGTACTGTCAGTGGTGTGCGGTGTGCTGGGTGTCTGATGGGGTTGTGGTACATTGTGTACTGTCAGTGCTGTGTTGTGTGCTGGGTGTCTGATGGGGCTGTGGTAAATTTTGTACTGTCAGTGGTGTGCGGTGTGCTGGGTGTCTGATGGGGGTGTGGTACATTGTGTACTATCAGTGGTGTGCGGTGTGCTGGGTGTCTGATGGGGGTGTGGTACATTGTGTACTGTCAGTGGTGTGTGGTGTGCTGGGTGTCTGATGGAGTTGTTATACATTGTGTACTGTCAGTGGTGTGCGGTGTGCTGGGTGTCTGATGGGGTTGTGGTACATTGTGTACTGTCAGTGCTGTGTGGTGAGCTGGGTGTCTGATGGGGGTGTGGTACATTGTGTACTGTCAGTGGTGTGCGGTGTGCTGGGTGTCTGATGGGGATGTGGTACACTGTGTACTGTCAGTGGTGTGTGGTCTGCTGGGTGTCTGATGGGGTTGTGGTACATTGTGTACTGTCAGTGGTGAGCGGTGTGCTGGGTGTCTGATGGGGTTGTGGTACATTGTGTACTGTCAGTAGTGTGTGGTGTGCTGGGTGTCTGATGGGGGTGTGGTACATTGTGTACTGTCAGTGGTGTGTGGTGTGCTGGGTGCCTGATTGGGCTGTGGTACATTGTGTACAGTCAGTGGTGTGTGGTGTGCTGGGTGTCTGATGGGGGTGTGGTACATTGTGTACTGTCAGTGGTGTGCGGTGTGCTGGGTGTCTGATGGGGGTGTGGTACATTGTGTACTGTCAGTGGTGTGTAGTGTGCTGGGTGCCTGATGGGGCTGTGGTACATTGTGTACTGTCAGTGGTGTATGGTGAGCTGGGTGTCTGATGGTGCTGTGGTACATTGTGTACTGTCAGTGGTGTATGGTGAGCTGGGTGTCTGATGGGGCTGTGGTACATTGTGTACTGTCAGTGGTGTGTGTGTTCTGGGTGCATGATGGGGGTGTGGTACATTGTGTACTGTCAGTGGTGTGTGGTGTGCTAGGTGTCTGATGGGGGTGTGGTACATTGTGTACTGTCAGTGGTGTGCGGTGTGCTGGGTGTCTGATGGGGGTGTGGTACATTGTGTACTGTCAGTGGTGTGCGGTGTGCTGGGTGCCTGATGGGGGTGCGGTACATTGTGTACTGTCCATGGTGTGTGGTGTGCTGGTTGCCTGATGGGGCTGTGGTACATTGTGTACTGTCAGTGGTGTGTGGTGTGCTGGGTGCCTGATGGGGGTGTGGTACATTGTGTACTGTCAGTGGTGTGCGGTGTGCTGGGTGTCTGATGGGGGTGTGGTACATTGTGTATTGTCAGTGGTGTGTGGTGTGCTGGGTGTCTGATGGGGCTGTGGTACATTGTGTACTGTCAGTGGTGTGCGGTGAGCTGGGTGTCTGATGGGGGTGTGGTACATTGTGTACTGTCAGTGGTGTGCGGTGAGCTGGGTGTCTGATGGGGGTGTGGTACATTGTGTACTGTCAGTGGTGTCTGGTGTGCTGGGTGTCTGATGGGGGTGTGGTACATTGTGTACTGTCAGTGGTGTGCGGTGTGCTGGGTGTCTGATGGGGGTGTGGTACATTGTGTACTGTCAGTGGTGTGCGGTGTGCTGGGTGTCTGATGTGGGTGTGGTACATTGTGTACTGTCAGTGGTGTGCGGTGTGCTGGGAGCCTGATGGGGTTGTGGTACATTGTGTACTGTCAGTGGTGTGTGGTGTGCTGGGTCCCTGATGGGGGTGTGGTACATTGTGTACTGTCAGTGGTGTGTGGTGTGCTGGGTCCCTGATGGGGGTGTGGGACATTGTGTACTGTCAGTGGTGTGTGGTGTGCTAGGTGTCTGATGGGGGTGTGGTACATTGTGTACTGTCAGTGGTGTGCGGTGTGCTGTGTGCGTGATGGGGGTGTTGTACATTGTGTACTGTCAGTGGTGTGCGGTGTGCTGGGTGCCTGAAGGGGGTGTGGTACATTGTGTACTGTCAGTGGTGTGTGGTGAGCTGGGTGCCTGATGGGGGTGTGGTACATTGTGTACTGTCAGTGGTGTGCGGTGTGCTGGGTGCCTGATGGGGGTGTGGTACATTGTGTACTGTCAGTGGTGTGCGGTGTGCTGGGTGCCTGATGGGGGTGTGGTACATTGTGTACTGTCAGTGGTGTGCGGTGTGCTGGCTGTCTGATGGGGCTGTGGTACATTGTGTACTGTCAGTGGTGTGTGGTGTGCTGGGTGTCTGTTGGGGATGTAGTACATTGTGTACTGTCAGTGGTGTGCGGTGTGCTGGGTACCTGATGGGGGTGTGGTACATTGTGTACTGTCAGTGGTGTGCGGTGTGCTGTGTCCCTGAAGGGGGTGTGGTACATTGTGTACTGTCAGTGGTGTGCGGTGTGCTGGGTGTCTGATGGGGTTGTGGTACATTGTGTACTGTCAGTGGTGTGCGGTGAGCTGGGTGTCTGATGGGGATGTGGTACATTGTGTACTGTCAGTGGTGTGCGGTGAGCTGGGTGTCTGATGGGGGTGTGGTACATTGTGTACTGTCAGTGGTGTGCGGTGTGCTGGGTGTCTGATGGGGGTGTGGTACATTGTGTACTGTCAGTGGTGTGCGGTGAGCTGGGTGTCTGATGGGGATGTGGTACATTGTGTACTGTCAGTGGTGTGCGGTGTGCTGGGTGTCTGATGGGGATGTGGTACATTGTGTACTGTCAGTGGTGTGCGGTGTGCTGGGTGTCTGATGGGGGTGTGGTACATTTTGTACTGTCAGTGGTGTGTGGTGTGCTGGGTGTCTGATGGGGCTGTGGGACATTGTGTACTGTCAGTGGTGTGTGGTGTGCTGGGTGTCTGATGGGGATGTGGTACATTGTGTACTGTCAGTGGTGTGCGGTGTGCTGGGTGTCTGATGGGGGTGTGGTACATTGTGTACTGTCAGTGGTGTGCGGTGTGCTGGGTGTCTGATGGGGCTGTGGTACATTGTGTACTGTCAGTGGTGTGTGGTGTGCTGGGTGCCTGCTGGGGCTGCGGTACATTGTGTACTGTCAGTGGTGTGCGGTGTGCTGGGTGCCTGATGGGGCTGTGGTACATTGTGTACTGTCAGTGGTGTGTGGTGTGCTGGGTGCCTGATGGGGCTGTGGTAAATTGTGTACTGTCAGTGGTGTGTGGTGTGCTGGGTGCCTGATGGGGCTGTGGTAAATTGTGTACTGTCAGTGGTGTGCGGTGAGCTGGGTGTCTGATGGGGGTGTGGTACATTGTGTACTGTCAGTGGTGTGCGGTGAGCTGGGTGTCTGATGGGGGTGTGGTACATTGTGTACTGTCAGTGGTGTGTGGTGTGCTGGGTGTCTGATGGGGGTGTGGTACATTGTGTACTGTCAGTGGTGTGCGGTGAGCTGGGTGTCTGATGGGGGTGTGGTACATTGTGTACTGTCAGTGGTGTGCGGTGTGCAGTGTGACTGATGGGGGTGTGGTACATTGTGTACTGTCAGTGGTGTGCGGTGTGCTGGGTGTCTGATGGGTGTGTGGTACATTGTGTACTGTCAGTGGTGTGTGGTGTGCTGGGTGTCTGATGGGGGTGTGGTACATTGTGTACTGTCAGTGGTGTGCGGTGTGCTGGGTGTCTGATGGGGGTGTGGTACATTGTGTACTGTCAGTGGTGTGCGGTGTGCTGCGTGTCTGATGGGGGTGTGGTACATTGTGTACTGTCAGTGGTGTGCGGTGTGCTGGGAGCCTGATGGGGTTGTGGTACATTGTGTACTGTCAGTGGTGTGTGGTGTGCTGGGTGTCTGATGGGGGTGTGGTACATTGTGTACTGTCAGTGGTGTGTGGTGTGCTGGGTGTCTGATGGGGGTGTGGTACATTGTGTACTGTCAGTGGTGTGCGGTGTGCTGGGTGCGTGATGGGGGTGTTGTACATTGTGTACTTTCAGTGGTGTGCGGTGTGCTGGGTGTCTGATGGGGGTGTGGTACATTGTGTACTGTCAGTGGTGTGCGGTGTGCTGTGTGCCTGATGGGGGTGTGGAACATTGTGTACTGTCAGTGGTGTGCGGTGTGCTGGGTGTCTGATGGGACTGTAGTACATTGTGTACTGTCAGTGGTGTGCTGTGTGCTGGGTGTCTGATGGGGGTGTGGTACATTGTGTACTGTCAGTGGTGTGCGGTGAGCTGGGTGTCTGATGGGGGTGTGGTACATTGTGTACTGTCAGTGGTGTGCGGTGTGCTGGGTGCCTGATGGGGCTCGGGTACATTGTGTACTGTCAGTGGTGTGCGGTGTGCTGGGTGTCTGATGGGGGTGTGGTACATTGTGTACTGTCAGTGGTGTGCGGTGTGCTGGGTGTCTGATGGGGGTGTGGTACATTGTGTACTGTCAATGGTGTGCGGTGTGCTGGGTGTGTGATGGGGGTGTGGTACATTGTGTACTGTCAGTGGTGTGCGGTGTGCTGGGTGTCTGATGTGGGTGTGGTACATTGTGTACTGTCAGTGGTGTTCGGTGTGCTGTGTGCCTGATGGGGATGTGGTACATTGTGTAATGTCAGTGGTGTGAGGTGTGCTGGGTGTCTGATGGGGCTGTGGGTACATTGTGTACTGTCAGTGGTGTGCGGTGTGCTGGGTGTCAGATGGGGGTGTGGTACATTGTGAACTGTCAGTGGTGTGCGGTGTGCAGTGTGCCTGATGGGGGTGTGGTACATTGTGTACTGTCAGTGGTGTGCAGTGTGCTGGGTGTCTGATGGGGGTGTGGTACATTGTGTACTGTCAGTGGTGTGCGGTGTGCTGGGTGTCTGATGGGGGTGTGGTACATTGTGTACTGTCAGTGGTGTGCGGTGTGCTGTGTGTCTGATGGGACTGTCGTACATTGTGTACTGTCAGTGGTGTGCGGTGTGCTGGGTGTCTGATGGGGGTGTGGTACATTGTGTCTGTCAGTGGTGTGCGGTGTGCTGGGTGTCTGATGGGGCTGTGGGACATTGTGTACTGTCAGTGGTGTGCGGTGTGCTGGGTGCCTGATGGGGCTGTGGAACATTGTGTACTGTCAGTGGTGTGCGTTGTGCTGGGTGTCTGATGGGGCTGTGGTACATTGTGTACTGTCAGTGTTGTGCGGTGTGCTGGGTGTCTGATGGGGATGTGGTACATTTTGTACTGTCAGTGGTGTGAGGTGTGCTGGGTGTCTGATGGGAGTGTGGTACATTGTGTACTGTCAGTGGTGTGTGGTGTGCTGGGTGTCTGATGGGGGTGTGGTACATTGTGTGCTGTCAGTGGTGTGAGGTGTGCTGGGTGTCTGATGGGTGTGTGGTACATTGTGTACTGTCAGTGGTGTGTGGTGTGCTGGGTGTCTGATGGGGGTGTGGTACATTGTGTACTGTCAGTAGTGTGTGGTGTGCTGGGTGTCTGATGGGGGTGTGGTACATTGTGTACTGTCAGTGGTGTGTGGTGTGCTGGGTGTCTGATGGGGGTGTAGTACATTGTGTACTGTCAGTGGTGTGCGGTGTGCTGGGTGTCTGATGGGGGTGTGGTACATTGTGTACTGTCAGTGGTGTGCGGTGAGCTGGGTGTCTGATGGGGGTGTGGTACATTGTGTACTGTCAGTGGTGTCTGGTGTGCTGGGTGTCTGATGGGTGTGTGGTACATTGTGTACTGTCAGTGGTGTGTGGTGTGTTGGGTGTCTGATGGGGGTGTGGTACATTGTGTACTGTCAGTGGTGTGCGGTGTGCTGGGTGTCTGATGGTGGTGTGGTACATTGTGTACTGTCAGTGGTGTGCGGTGTGCTGGGTGCCTGATGGGGGTGTGGTACATTGTGTACTGTCAGTGGTGTGCGGTGTGCTGGGTGTCTGATGGGGGTGTGGTACATTGTGTACTGTCAGTGGTGTGCGGTGTGCTGCGTGTCTGATGGGGGTGTGGTACATTGTGTACTGTCAGTGGTGTGCGGTGTGCTGGGTGTCTGATGGGGCTGTGGTACATTGTGTACTGTCAGTGGTGTGCGGTGTGCTGGGAGCCTGATGGGGTTGTTGTACATTGTGTACTGTCAGTGGTGTCTGGTGTGCTGGGTGCCTGATGGGGGTGTGGTACATTGTGTACTGTCAGTGGTGTGTGGTGTGCTGGGTGTCTGTTGGGGGTGTAGTACATTGTGTACTGTCAGTGGTGTGTGGTGTGCTGGGTGTCTGATGGGGATGTGGTACATTGTGTACTGTCAGTGGTGTGCGGTGAGCTGGGTGTCTGATAGGGATGTGGTACATTGTGTACTGTCAGTTGTGTGCGGTGAGCTGGGTGTCTGATGGGGATGTGGTACATTGTGTACTGTCAGTGGTGTGCGGTATGCTGGGTGCCTGATGGGGGTGTGGTACATTTTGTACTGTCAGTGGTGTGTGGTGTGCTGGGTGTCTGATGGGGATGTGGTACATTGTGTACTGTCAGTGGTGTGTGGTGTGCTGGGTGCCTGCTGGGGCTGCGGTACATTGTGTACTGTCAGTGGTGTGCGGTGTGCTGGGTGTCTAATGTGGGTGAGGTACATTGTGTACTGTCAGTGGTGTGCGGTGTGCTGGGTGCCTGATGGGGCTGTGGTACATTGTGTACGGTCAGTGGTGTGCGGTGTGCTGGGTGCCTGATGGGGCTGTGGTAAATTGTGTACTGTCAGTGGTGTGAGGTGTGCTGGGTGCCTGATGGGGGTGTGGTACATTGTGTACTGTCAGTGGTGTGCGGTGTGCTGGGTGTCTGATGGGAGTGTGGTATATTGTGTACTGTCAGTGGTGTGTGGTGTGCTGGGTGTCTGATGGGGGTGTGGAACATTGTGTACTGACAGTGGTGTGCGGTGTGCTGGGTGCCTGATGGGGGTGTGGTACATTGTGTACTGTCAGTGGTGTGTGGTGTGCTGGGTGTCTGATGGGAGTGTGGTATATTGTGTACTGTCAGTGGTGTGCGGTGTGCTGGGTGACTGATGGGGGTGTGGTACATTGTGTACTGTCAGTGGTGCGCGGTGTGCTGGGTGCCTGAAGGGGGTGTGGTACATTGTGTACTGTCAGTGGTGTGCGGTGTGCTGGGAGCCTGATGGGGTTGTGGTACATTGTGTACTGTCAGTGGTGTGTGGTGTGCTGGGTGTCTGATGGGGGTGTGGTACATTGTGTACTGTCAGTGGTGTGTGGTGTGCCGGGTGTCTGATGGGGGTGTGGTACATTGTGTACTGTCAGTGGTGTGCGGTGTGCTGTGTGCGTGATGGGGGTGTTGTACATTGTGTACTGTCAGTGGTGTGTGGTGAGCTGGGTGCCTGATGGGGGTGTGGTACATTGTGTACTGTCAGTGGTGTGCGGTGTGCTGGGTGCCTGATGGGGGTGTGGTACATTGTGTACTGTCAGTGGTGTGCGGTGTGCTGGGTGCCTGATGGGGGTGTGGTACATTGTGTACTGTCAGTGGTGTGCGGTGTGCTGGGTGTCTGATGGGGCTGTGGTACATTGTGTACTGTCAGTGGTGTGTGGTGTGCTGGGTGTCTGTTGGGGGTGTAGTACATTGTGTACTGTCAGTGGTGTGCGGTGTGCTGGGTACCTGATGGGGGTGTGGTAAATTGTGTACTGTCAGTGGTGTGCGGTGTGCTGTGTCCCTGATGGGGGTGTGGTACATTGTGTACTGTAAGTGGTGTGCGGTGTGCTGGGTGTCTGATGGGGGTGTGGTACATTGTGTACTGTCAGTGGTGTGCGGTGAGCTGGGTGTCTGATAGGGATGTGGTACATTGTGTACTGTCAGTGGTGTGCGGTGTGCTGGGTGTCTGATGGGGTTGTGGTACATTGTGTACTGTCAGTTGTGTGTGGTGTGCTGGGTGTCTGATGGGGATGTGGTACATTGTGTACTGTCAGTGGTGTGCGGTGTGCTGGGTGTCTGATGGGGGTGTGGTACATTGTGTACTGTCAGTGGTGTGTGGTGTGCTGGGTGCCTGCTGGGGCTGCGGTACATTGTGTACTGTCAGTGGTGTGCGGTGTGCTGGGTGTCTAATGTGGGTGAGGTACATTGTGTACTGTCAGTGGTGTGCGGTGTGCTGGGTGCCTGATGGGGCTGTGGTACATTGTGTACTGTCAGTGGTGTGTGGTGTGCTGGGTGTCTGATGGGGGTGTGGTACATTGTGTACTGTCAGTGGTGTGCGGTGTGCTGGGTGCCTGATGGGGCTGTGGAAAATTGTGTACTGTCAGTGGTGTGAGGTGTGCTGGGTGCCTGATGGGGGTGTGGTACATTGTGTACTGTCAGTGGTGTGCGATGTGCTGGGTGTCTGATGGGGCTGTGGTACATTGTGTACTGTCAGTGGTGTGCGGTGTGCTGGGTGCCTGATGGGGGTGTGGTACATTGTGTACTGTCAGTGGTGTGTGGTGTGCTGGGTGTCTGATGGGAGTGTGGTATATTGTGTACTGTCAGTGGTGTGCGGTGTGCTGGGTGACTGATGGGGGTGTGGTACATTGTGTACTGTCAGTGGTGTGCGGTGTGCTGGGTGCCTGAAGGGGGTGTGGTACATTGTGTACTGTCAGTGGTGTGTGGTGTGCTGGGTGTCTGATGGAGGTGTGGTACATTGTGTACTGTCAGTTGTGTGCGGTGTGCTGGGTGTCTGATGGGGGTGTGGTACATTGTGTACTGTCAGTGGTGTGCGGTGTGCTGGGTGTCTGATGGGGGTGTGGTACATTGTGTACTGTCAGTGGTGTGCGGTGTGCTGGGTGTCTGATGGGGGTGTGGAACATTGTGTACTGTCAGTGGTGTGTGGTGTGCTGGGTGTCTGATGGGGGTGTGGTACATTGTGTACTGTCAGTGGTGTGCGGTGTGCTGGGTGCCTGATGGGGGTGTGGTACATTGTGTACTGTCAGTGGTGTGCGGTGTGCTGGGTGCCTGATGTGGGTGTGGTATATTGTGTACTGTCAGTGGTGTGCGGTGCGCAGGGTGCCTGATGGGGATGTGGTACATTGTGTACTGTCAGTGGTGTGTGGTGTGCTGGGTGCCTGATGGGGCTGTGGCACATTGTGTACTGTCAGTTGTGTGCGGTGTGCTGGGTGTCTGATGGGGGTGTGGTACATTGTGTACTATCAGTGGTGTGCGGTGTACTGGGTGTCTGATGGGGGTGTGGTACATTGTGTACTGTCAGTGGTGTGCGGTGTGCTGGGTTTCTGATGGGGGTGTGGTACATTGTGTACTATCAGTGGTGTGCGGTGTACTGGGTGTCTGATGGGGGTGTGGTACATTGTGTACTGTCAGTGGTGTGCGGTGTGCTGGGTGTCTGATGGGGGTGTGGTACATTGTGTACTATCAGTGGTGTGCGGTGTGCTGGGTGTCTGATGGGGGTGTGGTACATTGTGTACTATCAGTGGTGTGTGGTGTGCTGGGTGCCTGATGGGGCTGTGGCACATTGTGTACTGTCAGTGGTGTGCGGTGTGCTGGGTGTCTGATGGGGGTGTGGTACATTGTGTACTATCAGTGGTGTGCGGTGTGCTGGGTGTCTGATGGGGGTGTGGTACATTGTGTACTATCAGTGGTGTGCGGTGTTCTGCGTGTCTGATGGGGGTGTGGTACATTGTGTACTGTCAGTGGTGTGTGGTGTGCTGGGTGTCTGATGGAGTTGTTATACATTGTGTACTGTCAGTGGTGTGCGGTGTGCTGGGTGTCTGTTGGGGGTGTGGTACATTGTGTACTGTCAGTGGTGTGTGGTGTGCTGGGTGTCTGATGTGGGTGTGGAACATTGTGTACTGTCAGTGGTGTGCGGTGTGCTGGGTGTCTGATGAGGATGTGGTACACTGTGTACTGTCAGTGGTGTGTGGTCTGCTGGGTGTCTGATGGGGTTATGGTACATTGTGTACTGTCAGTGGTGAGCGGTGTGCTGGGTGTCTGATGGGGTTGTGGTACATTGTGTACTGTCAGTGGTGTGTGGTGTGCTGGGTGTCTGATGGGGGTGTGGTACATTGTGTACTGTCAGTGGTGTGTGGTGTGCTGGGTGCCTGATTGGGCTGTGGTACATTGTGTACTGTCAGTGGTGTGTGGTGTTCTGGGTGCATGATGGGGGTGTGGTACATTGTGTGCTGTCAGTGGTGTGTGGTGCGCTAGGTGTCTGATGGGGGTGTGGTACATTGTGTACTGTCAGTGGTGTGCGGTGTGCTGGGTGTCTGATGGGGGTGTGGTACATTGTGTACTGTCAGTGGTGTGTGGTGTGCTGGGTGTCTGATGGGGGTGTGGTACATTGTGTACTGTCAGTGGTGTGCGGTGTGCTGCATGCCTGATGGGGGTGTGGTACATTGTACTCTGTCAGTGGTGTGCGGTGTGCTGGGTGTCTGATGGGGGTGCGGTACATTGTGTACTGTCAGTGGTGTGCGGTGTGCTGGGTGTCTGATGGGGTTGTGGTACATTGTGTACTGTCAGTGGTGTGCGGTGTGCTGGGTGTCTGATGGGGGTGTGGTACATTGTGTACTGTCAGTGGTGTGCGGTGTGCTGGGTGCCTGATGGGGGTGCGGTACATTGTGTACTGTCAGTGGTGTGCGGTGTGCTGCTTGCCTGATGGGGGTGTGGTACATTGTACTCTGTCAGTGGTGTGCGGTGTGCTGGGTGTCTGATGGGGCTGTGGTACATTGTGTACTGTCAGTGCTGTGTGGAGTGCTGGGTGCCTGATGGGGGTGTGGTACAGTGTGTACTGTCAGTGGTGTGCGGTGTGCTGGGTGTCTGATGGGGGTGTGGTACATTGTGTACTGTCAGTGGTCTGCGGTGTGCTGGGTGTCTGATGGGGGTGTGGTACATTGTGTACTGTCAGTGGTCTGCGGTGTGCTGGGTGTCTGATGGGGGTGTGGTACATTGTTTACTGTCAGTGGTGTGCGGTGTGCTGGGTGTCTGATGGGGGTGTGGTACATTGTGTACTGTCAGTGGTCTGCGGTGTGCTGGGTGCCTGATGGGGGTGTGGTACATTGTGTACTGTCAGTTGTGTGTGGTGTGCTGGGTGTCTGATGGGGCTGTGGTAAATTGTGTACTGTCAGTGGTGTGCGGTGTGCTGGGTGTCTGATGGGGGTGTGGTACATTGTGTACTATCAGTGGTGTGCGGTGTGCTGGGTGTCTGATGGGGGTGTGGTACATTGTGTACTGTCAGTGGTGTGTGGTGTGCTGGGTGTCTGATGGAGTTGTTATACATTGTGTACTGTCAGTGGTGTGCGGTGTGCTGGGTGTCTGATGGGGTTGTGGTACATTGTGTACTGTCAGTGCTGTGTGGTGTGCTGGGTGTCTGATGTGGGTGTGGAACATTGTGTACTGTCAGTGGTGTGCGGTGTGCTGGGTGTCTGATGGGGTTGTGGTACATTGTGTACTGTCAGTGCTGTGTTGTGTGCTGGGTGTCTGATGGGGCTGTGGTAAATTTTGTACTGTCAGTGGTGTGCGGTGTGCTGGGTGTCTGATGGGGGTGTGGTACATTGTGTACTATCAGTGGTGTGCGGTGTGCTGGGTGTCTGATGGGGGTGTGGTACATTGTGTACTGTCAGTGGTGTGTGGTGTGCTGGGTGTCTGATGGAGTTGTTATACATTGTGTACTGTCAGTGGTGTGCGGTGTGCTGGGTGTCTGATGGGGTTGTGGTACATTGTGTACTGTCAGTGCTGTGTGGTGAGCTGGGTGTCTGATGGGGGTGTGGTACATTGTGTACTGTCAGTGGTGTGCGGTGTGCTGGGTGTCTGATGGGGATGTGGTACACTGTGTACTGTCAGTGGTGTGTGGTCTGCTGGGTGTCTGATGGGGTTGTGGTACATTGTGTACTGTCAGTGGTGAGCGGTGTGCTGGGTGTCTGATGGGGTTGTGGTACATTGTGTACTGTCAGTAGTGTGTGGTGTGCTGGGTGTCTGATGGGGGTGTGGTACATTGTGTACTGTCAGTGGTGTGTGGTGTGCTGGGTGCCTGATTGGGCTGTGGTACATTGTGTACAGTCAGTGGTGTGTGGTGTGCTGGGTGTCTGATGGGGGTGTGGTACATTGTGTACTGTCAGTGGTGTGCGGTGTGCTGGGTGTCTGATGGGGGTGTGGTACATTGTGTACTGTCAGTGGTGTGTAGTGTGCTGGGTGCCTGATGGGGCTGTGGTACATTGTGTACTGTCAGTGGTGTATGGTGAGCTGGGTGTCTGATGGTGCTGTGGTACATTGTGTACTGTCAGTGGTGTATGGTGAGCTGGGTGTCTGATGGGGCTGTGGTACATTGTGTACTGTCAGTGGTGTGTGTGTTCTGGGTGCATGATGGGGGTGTGGTACATTGTGTACTGTCAGTGGTGTGTGGTGTGCTAGGTGTCTGATGGGGGTGTGGTACATTGTGTACTGTCAGTGGTGTGCGGTGTGCTGGGTGTCTGATGGGGGTGTGGTACATTGTGTACTGTCAGTGGTGTGCGGTGTGCTGGGTGCCTGATGGGGGTGCGGTACATTGTGTACTGTCCATGGTGTGTGGTGTGCTGGTTGCCTGATGGGGCTGTGGTACATTGTGTACTGTCAGTGGTGTGTGGTGTGCTGGGTGCCTGATGGGGGTGTGGTACATTGTGTACTGTCAGTGGTGTGCGGTGTGCTGGGTGTCTGATGGGGGTGTGGTACATTGTGTATTGTCAGTGGTGTGTGGTGTGCTGGGTGTCTGATGGGGCTGTGGTACATTGTGTACTGTCAGTGGTGTGCGGTGAGCTGGGTGTCTGATGGGGGTGTGGTACATTGTGTACTGTCAGTGGTGTGCGGTGAGCTGGGTGTCTGATGGGGGTGTGGTACATTGTGTACTGTCAGTGGTGTCTGGTGTGCTGGGTGTCTGATGGGGGTGTGGTACATTGTGTACTGTCAGTGGTGTGCGGTGTGCTGGGTGTCTGATGGGGGTGTGGTACATTGTGTACTGTCAGTGGTGTGCGGTGTGCTGGGTGTCTGATATGGGTGTGGTACATTGTGTACTGTCAGTGGTGTGCGGTGTGCTGGGAGCCTGATGGGGTTGTGGTACATTGTGTACTGTCAGTGGTGTGTGGTGTGCTGGGTCCCTGATGGGGGTGTGGTACATTGTGTACTGTCAGTGGTGTGTGGTGTGCTGGGTCCCTGATGGGGGTGTGGGACATTGTGTACTGTCAGTGGTGTGTGGTGTGCTGGGTGTCTGATGGGGGTGTGGTACATTGTGTACTGTCAGTGGTGTGCGGTGTGCTGTGTGCGTGATGGGGGTGTTGTACATTGTGTACTGTCAGTGGTGTGTGGTGAGCTGGGTGCCTGATGGGGGTGTGGTACATTGTGTACTGTCAGTGGTGTGCGGTGTGCTGGGTGCCTGATGGGGGTGTGGTACATTGTGTACTGTCAGTGGTGTGCGGTGTGCTGGGTGCCTGATGGGGGTGTGGTACATTGTGTACTGTCAGTGGTGTGCGGTGTGCTGGCTGTCTGATGGGGCTGTGGTACATTGTGTACTGTCAGTGGTGTGTGGTGTGCTGGGTGTCTGTTGGGGGTGTAGTACATTGTGTACTGTCAGTGGTGTGCGGTGTGCTGGGTACCTGATGGGGGTGTGGTACATTGTGTACTGTCAGTGGTGTGCGGTGTGCTGTGTCCCTGAAGGGGGTGTGGTACATTGTGTACTGTCAGTGGTGTGCGGTGTGCTGGGTGTCTGATGGGGTTGTGGTACATTGTGTACTGTCAGTGGTGTGCGGTGAGCTGGGTGTCTGATGGGGATGTGGTACATTGTGTACTGTCAGTGGTGTGCGGTGAGCTGGGTGTCTGATGGGGGTGTGGTACATTGTGTACTGTCAGTGGTGTGCGGTGTGCTGGGTGTCTGATGGGGGTGTGGTACATTGTGTACTGTCAGTGGTGTGCGGTGAGCTGGGTGTCTGATGGGGATGTGGTACATTGTGTACTGTCAGTGGTGTGCGGTGTGCTGGGTGTCTGATGGGGATGTGGTACATTGTGTACTGTCAGTGGTGTGCGGTGTGCTGGGTGTCTGATGGGGGTGTGGTACATTTTGTACTGTCAGTGGTGTGTGGTGTGCTGGGTGTCTGATGGGGCTGTGGGACATTGTGTACTGTCAGTGGTGTGTGGTGTGCTGGGTGTCTGATGGGGATGTGGTACATTGTGTACTGTCAGTGGTGTGCGGTGTGCTGGGTGTCTGATGGGGGTGTGGTACATTGTGTACTGTCAGTGGTGTGCGGTGTGCTGGGTGTCTGATGGGGCTGTGGTACATTGTGTACTGTCAGTGGTGTGTGGTGTGCTGGGTGCCTGCTGGGGCTGCGGTACATTGTGTACTGTCAGTGGTGTGTGGTGTGCTGGGTGCCTGATGGGGCTGTGGTAAATTGTGTACTGTCAGTGGTGTGTGGTGTGCTGGGTGCCTGATGGGGCTGTGGTAAATTGTGTACTGTCAGTGGTGTGCGGTGAGCTGGGTGTCTGATGGGGGTGTGGTACATTGTGTACTGTCAGTGGTGTCTGGTGTGCTGGGTGTCTGATGGGTGTGTGGTACATTGTGTACTGTCAGTGGTGTGTGGTGTGCTGGGTGTCTGATGGGGGTGTGGTACATTGTGTACTGTCAGTGGTGTGTGGTGTGCTGGGTGCCTGCTGGGGCTGCGGTACATTGTGTACTGTCAGTGGTGTGCGGTGTGCTGGGTGTCTAATGTGGGTGAGGTACATTGTGTACTGTCAGTGGTGTGCGGTGTGCTGGGTGCCTGATGGGGCTGTGGTACATTGTGTACTGTCAGTGGTGTGTGGTGTGCTGGGTGCCTGATGGGGCTGTGGTAAATTGTGTACTGTCAGTGGTGTGTGGTGTGCTGGGTGCCTGATGGGGCTGTGGTAAATTGTGTACTGTCAGTGGTGTGCGGTGAGCTGGGTGTCTGATGGGGGTGTGGTACATTGTGTACTGTCAGTGGTGTCTGGTGTGCTGGGTGTCTGATGGGTGTGTGGTACATTGTGTACTGTCAGTGGTGTGTGGTGTGCTGGGTGTCTGATGGGGGTGTGGTACATTGTGTACTGTCAGTGGTGTGCGGTGTGCTGGGTGTCTGATGGTGGTGTGGTACATTGTGTACTGTCAGTGGTGTGCGGTGTGCTGGGAGCCTGATGGGGTTGTGGTACATTGTGTACTGTCAGTGGTGTGTGGTGTGCTGGGTGTCTGATGGGGGTGTGGTACATTGTGTACTGTCAGTGGTGTGTGGTGTGCTGGGTGTCTGATGGGGGTGTGGTACATTGTGTACTGTCAGTGGTGTGCGGTGTGCTGTGTGCGTGATGGGGGTGTTGTACATTGTGTACTGTCAGTGGTGTGTGGTGAGCTGGGTGCCTGATGGGGGTGTGGTACATTGTGTACTGTCAGTGGTGTGTGGTGAGCTGGGTGCCTGATGGGGCTGTGGTACATTGTGTACTGTCAGTGGTGTGCGGTGTGCTGGGTGCCTGATGGGGGTGTGGTACATTGTGTACTGTCAGTGGTGTGCGGTGTGCTGGGTGCCTGATGGGGGTGTGGTACATTGTGTACTGTCAGTGGTGTGCGGTGTGCTGGGTGTCTGATGGGGCTGTGGTACATTGTGTACTGTCAGTGGTGTGTGGTGTGCTGGGTGTCTGTTGGGGGTGTAGTACATTGTGTACTGTCAGTGGTGTGCGGTGTGCTGGGTACCTGATGGGGGTGTGGTACATTGTGTACTGTCAGTGGTGTGCGGTGTGCTGTGTCCCTGATGGGGGTGTGGTACATTGTGTACTGTAAGTGGTGTGCGGTGTGCTGGGTGTCTGATGGGGGTGTGGTACATTGTGTACTGTCAGTGGTGTGCGGTGAGCTGGGTGTCTGATGGGGATGTGGTACATTGTGTACTGTCAGTGGTGTGCGGTGAGCTGGGTGTCTGATGGGGATGTGATACATTGTGTACTGTCAGTGGTGTGCGGTGAGCTGGGTGTCTGATGGGGGTGTGGTACATTGTGTACTGTCAGTGGTGTGCGGTGTGCTGGGTGTCTGATGGGGGTGTGGTACATTGTGTACTGTCAGTGGTGTGGGTGTGCTGGGTGCCTGATGGGGCTGTGGTACATTGTGTACTGTCAGTGGTGTGCGGTGTGCTGGGTGTCTGATGGGAGTGTGGTACATTGTGTACTGTCAGTGGTGTGTGGTATGCTGGGTGCCTGATGGGGGTGTGGTACATTGTGTACTGTCAGTGGTGTGCGGTGTGCTGGGTGTCTGATGGGAGTGTGGTACATTGTGTACTGTCAGTGGTGTGCGGTGTGCTGGGTGCCTGATGGGAGTGTGGTACATTGTGTACTGTCAGTGGTGTGTGGTGTGCTGGGTGTCTGATGGGGGTGTGGTACATTGTGTACTGTCAGTGGTGTGCGGTGTGCTGGGTGTCTGATGGGGGTGTGGTACATTGTGTACTGTCAGTGGTGTGCGGTGTGCTGGGTGTCTGATGTGGGTGTGGTACATTGTGTACTGTCAGTGGTGTGCGGTGTGCTGGGAGCCTGATGGGGTTGTGGTACATTGTGTACTGTCAGTGGTGTGTGGTGTGCTGTGTGTCTGATGGGGGTGTGGTACATTGTGTACTGTCAGTGGTGTGTGGTGTGCTGGGTCCCTGATGGGGGTGTGGGACATTGTGTACTGTCAGTGGTGTGTGGTGTGCTGGGTGTCTGATGGGGGTGTGGTACATTGTGTACTGTCAGTGGTGTGCGGTGTGCTGTGTGCGTGATGGGGGTGTTGTACATTGTGTACTGTCAGTGGTGTGTGGTGAGCTGGGTGCCTGATGGGGGTGTGGTACATTGTGTACTGTCAGTGGTGTGCGGTGTGCTGGGTGCCTGATGGGGGTGTGGTACATTGTGTACTGTCAGTGGTGTGCGGTGTGCTGGGTGCCTGATGGGGGTGTGGTACATTGTGTACTGTCAGTGGTGTGCGGTGTGCTGGCTGTCTGATGGGGCTGTGGTACATTGTGTACTGTCAGTGGTGTGTGGTGTGCTGGGTGTCTGTTGGGGGTGTAGTACATTGTGTACTGTCAGTGGTGTGCGGTGTGCTGGGTACCTGATGGGGGTGTGGTACATTGTGTACTGTCAGTGGTGTGCGGTGTGCTGTGTCCCTGAAGGGGGTGTGGTACATTGTGTACTGTCAGTGGTGTGCGGTGTGCTGGGTGTCTGATGGGGGTGTGGTACATTGTGTACTGTCAGTGGTGTGCGGTGAGCTGGGTGTCTGATGGGGATGTGGTACATTGTGTACTGTCAGTGGTGTGCGGTGAGCTGGGTGTCTGATGGGGGTGTGGTACATTGTGTACTGTCAGTGGTGTGCGGTGTGCTGGGTGTCTGATGGGGGTGTGGTACATTGTGTACTGTCAGTGGTGTGCGGTGAGCTGGGTGTCTGATGGGGATGTGGTACATTGTGTACTGTCAGTGGTGTGCGGTGTGCTGGGTGTCTGATGGGGATGTGGTACATTGTGTACTGTCAGTGGTGTGCGGTGTGCTGGGTGTCTGATGGGGGTGTGGTACATTTTGTACTGTCAGTGGTGTGTGGTGTGCTGGGTGTCTGATGGGGCTGTGGGACATTGTGTACTGTCAGTGGTGTGTGGTGTGCTGGGTGTCTGATGGGGATGTGGTACATTGTGTACTGTCAGTGGTGTGCGGTGTGCTGGGTGTCTGATGGGGGTGTGGTACATTGTGTACTGTCAGTGGTGTGCGGTGTGCTGGGTGTCTGATGGGGCTGTGGTACATTGTGTACTGTCAGTGGTGTGCAGTGTGCTGGGTGTCTGATGGGGCTGTGGTACATTGTGTACTGTCAGTGGTGTGTGGTGTGCTGGGTGCCTGCTGGGGCTGCGGTACATTGTGTACTGTCAGTGGTGTGCGGTGTGCTGGGTGCCTGATGGGGCTGTGGTACATTGTGTACTGTCAGTGGTGTGTGGTGTGCTGGGTGCCTGATGGGGCTGTGGTAAATTGTGTACTGTCAGTGGTGTGTGGTGTGCTGGGTGCCTGATGGGGCTGTGGTAAATTGTGTACTGTCAGTGGTGTGCGGTGAGCTGGGTGTCTGATGGGGGTGTGGTACATTGTGTACTGTCAGTGGTGTCTGGTGTGCTGGGTGTCTGATGGGTGTGTGGTACATTGTGTACTGTCAGTGGTGTGTGGTGTGCTGGGTGTCTGATGGGGGTGTGGTACATTGTGTACTGTCAGTGGTGTGTGGTGTGCTGGGTGCCTGCTGGGGCTGCGGTACATTGTGTACTGTCAGTGGTGTGCGGTGTGCTGGGTGTCTAATGTGGGTGAGGTACATTGTGTACTGTCAGTGGTGTGCGGTGTGCTGGGTGCCTGATGGGGCTGTGGTACATTGTGTACTGTCAGTGGTGTGTGGTGTGCTGGGTGCCTGATGGGGCTGTGGTAAATTGTGTACTGTCAGTGGTGTGTGGTGTGCTGGGTGCCTGATGGGGCTGTGGTAAATTGTGTACTGTCAGTGGTGTGCGGTGAGCTGGGTGTCTGATGGGGGTGTGGTACATTGTGTACTGTCAGTGGTGTCTGGTGTGCTGGGTGTCTGATGGGTGTGTGGTACATTGTGTACTGTCAGTGGTGTGTGGTGTGCTGGGTGTCTGATGGGGGTGTGGTACATTGTGTACTGTCAGTGGTGTGCGGTGTGCTGGGTGTCTGATGGTGGTGTGGTACATTGTGTACTGTCAGTGGTGTGCGGTGTGCTGGGAGCCTGATGGGGTTGTGGTACATTGTGTACTGTCAGTGGTGTGTGGTGTGCTGGGTGTCTGATGGGGGTGTGGTACATTGTGTACTGTCAGTGGTGTGTGGTGTGCTGGGTGTCTGATGGGGGTGTGGTACATTGTGTACTGTCAGTGGTGTGCGGTGTGCTGTGTGCGTGATGGGGGTGTTGTACATTGTGTACTGTCAGTGGTGTGTGGTGAGCTGGGTGCCTGATGGGGGTGTGGTACATTGTGTACTGTCAGTGGTGTGTGGTGAGCTGGGTGCCTGATGGGGCTGTTGTACATTGTGTACTGTCAGTGGTGTGTGGTGAGCTGGGTGCCTGATGGGGGTGTGGTACATTGTGTACTGTCAGTGGTGTGTGGTGAGCTGGGTGCCTGATGGGGCTGTGGTACATTGTGTACTGTCAGTGGTGTGCGGTGTGCTGGGTGCCTGATGGGGGTGTGGTACATTGTGTACTGTCAGTGGTGTGCGGTGTGCTGGGTGCCTGATGGGGGTGTGGTACATTGTGTACTGTCAGTGGTGTGCGGTGTGCTGGGTGTCTGATGGGGCTGTGGTACATTGTGTACTGTCAGTGGTGTGTGGTGTGCTGGGTGTCTGTTGGGGGTGTAGTACATTGTGTACTGTCAGTGGTGTGCGGTGTGCTGGGTACCTGATGGGGGTGTGGTACATTGTGTACTGTCAGTGGTGTGCGGTGTGCTGTGTCCCTGATGGGGGTGTGGTACATTGTGTACTGTAAGTGGTGTGCGGTGTGCTGGGTGTCTGATGGGGGTGTGGTACATTGTGTACTGTCAGTGGTGTGCGGTGAGCTGGGTGTCTGATGGGGATGTGGTACATTGTGTACTGTCAGTGGTGTGCGGTGAGCTGGGTGTCTGATGGGGATGTGATACATTGTGTACTGTCAGTGGTGTGCGGTGAGCTGGGTGTCTGATGGGGGTGTGGTACATTGTGTACTGTCAGTGGTGTGCGGTGTGCTGGGTGTCTGATGGGGGTGTGGTACATTGTGTACTGTCAGTGGTGTGGGTGTGCTGGGTGCCTGATGGGGCTGTGGTACATTGTGTACTGTCAGTGGTGTGCGGTGTGCTGGGTGTCTGATGGGAGTGTGGTACATTGTGTACTGTCAGTGGTGTGTGGTGTGCTGGGTGCCTGATGGGGGTGTGGTACATTGTGTACTGTCAGTGGTGTGCGGTGTGCTGGGTGTCTGATGGGAGTGTGGTACATTGTGTACTGTCAGTGGTGTGCGGTGTGCTGGGTGCCTGATGGGAGTGTGGTACATTGTGTACTGTCAGTGGTGTGTGGTGTGCTGGGTGTCTGATGGGGGTGTGGTACATTGTGTACTGTCAGTGGTGTGCGGTGTGCTGGGTGTCTGATGGGTGTGTGGTACATTGTGTACTGTCAGTGGTGTGCGGTGTGCTGGGTGTCTGATGGGGCTGTGGGACATTGTGTACTGTCAGTGGTGTGCGGTGTGCTGGGTGTCTGATGGGGATGTGGTACATTGTGTACTGTCAGTGGTGTGCGGTGTGCTGGGTGTCTGATGGGGATGTGGTACATTTTGTACTGTCAGTGGTGTGTGGTGTGCTGGGTGTCTGATGGGGCTGTGGGACATTGTGTACTGTCAGTGGTGTGTGGTGTGCTGGGTGTCTGATGGGGATGTGGTACATTGTGTACTGTCAGTGGTGTGCGGTGTGCTGGGTGTCTGATGGGGGTGTGGTACATTGTGTACTGTCAGTGGTGTGTGGTGTGCTGGCTGCCTGCTGGGGCTGCGGTACATTGTGTACTGTCAGTGGTGTGCGGTGTGCTGGGTGTCTAATGTGGGTGAGGTACATTGTGTACTGTCAGTGGTGTGCGGTGTGCTGGGTGCCTGATGGGGCTGTGGTACATTGTGTGCTGTCAGTGGTGTGTGGTGTGCTGGGTGCCTGATGGGGCTGTGGTAAATTGTGTACTGTCAGTGGTGTGCGGTGTGCTGGGTGTCTGATGGGGCTGTGGTACATTGTGTACTGTCAGTGGTGTGCGGTGTGCTGGGTGCCTGATGGGGGTGTGGTACATTGTGTACTGTCAGTGGTGTGTGGTGTGCTGGGTGTCTGATGGGAGTGTGGTATATTGTGTACTGTCAGTGGTGTGCGGTGTGCTGGGTGACTGATGGGGGTGTGGTACATTGTGTACTGTCAGTGGTGTGCGGTGTGCTGGGTGTCTGATGGGAGTGTGGTATATTGTGTACTGTCAGTGGTGTGCGGTGTGCTGGGTGACTGATGGGGGTGTGGTACATTGTGTACTGTCAGTGGTGTGTGGTGTGCTGGGTGTCTGATGGGAGTGTGGTATATTGTGTACTGTCAGTGGTGTGCGGTGTGCTGGGTGACTGATGGGGGTGTGGTACATTGTGTACTGTCAGTGGTGTGCGGTGTGCTGGGTGCCTGAAGGGGGTGTGGTACATTGTGTACTGTCAGTGGTGTGTGGTGTGCTGGGTGTCTGATGGGGGTGTGGTACATTGTGTACTGTCAGTTGTGTGCGGTGTGCTGGGTGTCTGATGGGGGTGTGGTACATTGTGTACTGTCAGTGGTGTGCGGTGTGCTGGGTGTCTGATGGGGGTGTGGTACATTGTGTACTGTCAGTGGTGTGCGGTGTGCTGGGTGTCTGATGGGGGTGTGGAACATTGTGTACTGTCAGTGGTGTGCGGTGTGCTGGGTGCCTGAAGGGGGTGTGGTACATTGTGTACTGTCAGTGGTGTGCGGTGTGCTGGGTGTCTGATGGGGGTGTGGAACATTGTGTACTGTCAGTGGTGTGCGGTGTGCTGGGTGTCTGATGGGGGTGTGGAACATTGTGTACTGTCAGTGGTGTGCGGTGTGCTGGGTGCCTGAAGGGGGTGTGGTACATTGTGTACTGTCAGTGGTGTGCGGTGTGCTGGGTGCCTGAAGGGGGTGTGGTACATTGTGTACTGTCAGTGGTGTGCGGTGTGCTGGGTGTCTGATGGGGGTGTGGTACATTGTGTACTGTCAGTGGTGTGCGGTGTGCTGGGTGCTTGATGGGGGTGTGGTACATTGTGTACTGTCAGTGGTGTGCGTTGTGCTGGGTGTCTGATGGGGGTGTGGTACATTGTGTACTGTCAGTGGTGTGTGGTGTGCTGGGTGCCTGATGGGGGTGTGGTACATTGTGTACTGTCAGTGGTGTGCGTTGTGCTGGGTGTCTGATGGGGGTGTGGTACATTGTGTACTGTCAGTGGTGTGCGGTGTGCTGGGTGCCTGATGGGGATGTGGTACATTGTGTACTGTCAGTGGTGTGCGGTTTGCTGGGTGTCTGATGGCGCTGTGGTACATTGTGTACTGTCAGTGGTGTGTGGTGTGCTGGGTGTCTGATGGGGGTGTGGTACATTGTGTACTGTCAATGGTGTGCGGTGTGCTGTGTGCCTGATGGGGGTGTGGTACATTGTGTACTGTCAATGGTGTGCGGTGTGCTGTGTGCCTGATGGGGGTGTGGTACATTGTGTACTGTCAGTGGTGTGCGGTGTGCTGGGTGTCTGATGGGGGTGTGGTACATTGTGTACTGTCAGTGGAGTGCGGTGTGCTGGGTGTCTGATGGGGGTGTGGTACATTGTGTACTGTCAGTTGTGTGCGGTGTGCTGGGTGCTTGATGGGGGTGTGGTACATTGTGTACTGTCAGTGGTGTCTGGTGTGCTGGGTGTCTGATGGGGGTGTGGTACATTGTGTACTGACAGTGGTGTGCGGTGTGCTGGGTGCCTGATGGGGGTGTGGTACATTGTGTACTGTCAGTGGTGTGCGGTGAGCTGGGTGCCTGATGGAGGGTGAGGTACATTGTGTACTGCCAGTGGTGTGCGGTGTGCTGGGTGTCTGATGGGGGTGTGGTACATTGTGTACTGTCATTGGTGTGCGGTGTGCTGGGTGTCTGATGGGGGTGTGGTAAATTGTGTAATATCAGTGGTGTGCGGTGTGCTGTGTCCCTGATGGGTGTGTGGTACATTGTGTACTATCAGTAGTGTGCGGTGAGCTGGGTGCCTGATGGGGCTGTGGTACATTGTGTACTGTCAGTGGTGTGCGGTGAGCTGGGTGTCTGATGGGGGTGTGGTACATTGTGTACTGTCAGTGGTGAGCGGTGCGCTGGATGTCTGATGGGGGTGTGGTACATTGTGTACTGTCAGTGGTGTGCGGTGCGCTGGATGTCTGATGAGGGTGTGGTACATTGTGTACTGTCAGTGGTGTGCGGTGAGCTGGGTATCTGATGGGGCTGTGGTACATTGTGTACTGTCAGTGGTGTGCGGTGTGCTGGGTGTCTGATGGGGCTGTGGTACATTGTGTACTGTCAGTGGTGAGCGGTGCGCTGGATGTCTGATGAGGGTGTGGTGCATTGTGTACTGTCAGTGGTGTGCGGTGTGCTGGGTGTCTGATGGGGCTGTGGTACATTGTGTACTGTCAGTGGTGAGCGGTGCGCTGGATGTCTGATGAGGGTGTGGTACATTGTGTACTGTCAGTGGTGTGCGGTGAGCTGGGTATCTGATGGGGCTGTGGTACATTGTGTACTGTCAGTGGTGTGCGGTGTGCTGGGTGCCTGATGGGGGTGGGTACATTGTGTACTGTCAGTGATGTACGGTGTGATGGCTGACTAATGGGGTTGTGGTACATTGTGTACTGTCAGTGGTGTGTGGTGTGCTGGGTGTCTGATGGGGGTGTGGTACATTGTGTACTGTCAGAAGTGGTAGTGTGCTGGGTGTCTGATGGGGGTGTGGTACATTGTGTACTGTCAGTGGTGTGTGGTGTGCTGGGTGCCTGATGGGGGTGTGGGACATTGTGTACTGTCAGTGGTGTGCGGTGAGCTGGGTCCCTGATGGGGGTGTGGTACATTGTGTACTGTCAGTGGTGTGCGGTGTGCTGGGTGTCTGATGGGGGTGTGGTACATTGTATACTGTCAGTGCTGTGCGGTGAGCTGGGTCCCTGATGGGGGTGTGGTACATTGTGTACTGTCAGTGGTGTGCGGTGTGCTGGGTGCCTGATGGGGGTGTGTTACATTGTATACTGTCAGTGCTGTGTGGTGTGCTGGGTGTCTGATGGGGGTGTGGTACATTGTGTACTGTCAGTGGTGTGCGGTGTGCTGGGAGCCTGATGGGGGTGTGGTACATTGTGTACTGTCAGTGGTGTGCTGTGTGCTGGGTGTCTGATGGGGGTGTGGTACATTGTGTACTGTCAGTGGTGTGCGGTGTGCTGGGTGCTTGATGGGGGTGTGGTACATTGTGTACTGTCAGTGGTGTCTGGTGTGCTGGGTGTCTGATGGGGGTGTGGTACATTGTGTACTGTCAGTGGTGTGCGGTGAGCTGGGTGCCTGATGGGGGGTGAGGTACATTGTGTACTGCCAGTGGTGTGTGGTGTGCTGGGTGTCTGATGGGGCTGTGGTACATTGTGTACTGTCAGTGGTGTGTGGTGTGCTGTGTGTCTGATGGGGGTGTGGTACATTGTGTACTGTCAGTGGTGTGCGGTGCGCTGGCTCCCTGATGGGCTGTGGTACATTGTGTACTGTCAGTGCTGTGTGGTGTGCTGGCTGTCTGATGGGGGTGTGGTACATTGTGTACTGTCAGTGGTGTGCGGTGTGCTGGGTGCCTGATGGGGGTGTGGGACATTGTGTACTGTCAGTGCTGTGTGGTGTGCTGGGTGCCTGATGGGGGTGTGGTACATTGTGTACTGTCAGTGGTGTGTGGTGTGCTGGGTGCCTGATGGGGGTGTGGTACATTGTGTACTGTCAGTGGTGTGCGGTGTGCTGGGTGTCTGATGGGGCTGTGGTACATTGTGTAATGTCAGTGGAGTGCGGTGTGCTGGGTGCCTGCTGGGGCTTTGGTACATTGTGTACTGTCAGTGGTGTGCGGTGTGCTGGGTGCCTGATGGGGGTGTGGTATATTGTGTACTGTCAGTGGTGTGCGGTGTGCTGGGTGCCTGATGTGGGTGTGGTATATTGTGTACTGTCAGTGGTGTGCGGTGTGCTGGGTGTCTGATGGGGGTGTGGTACATTGTGTACTGTCAGTGGAATGCGGTGTGCTGGGTGCCTGATGGGGGTGTGGTACATTGTGTACTGTCAGTGGTGTGTGGTGTGCTGGGTGCCTGATGGGGGTGTGGTACATTGTGTACTGTCAGTGGTGTGTGGTTTGCTGGGTGTCTGATGGGGCTGTGGCACATTGTGTACTGTCAGTGGTGTGCGGTGTGCTGGGTGTCTGATGGGGGTGTGGTACATTGTGTACTATCAGTGGTGTGCAGTGTGCTGGGTGTCTGATGGGGGTGTGGTACATTGTGTACTGTCAGTGGTGTGTGGTGTGCTGGGTGTCTGATGGAGTTGTTATACATTGTGTACTGTCAGTGGTGTGCGGTGTGCTGGGTGTCTGATGGAGTTGTGGTACATTGTGTACTGTCAGTGGTGTGTGGTGTGCTGGGTGTCTGATGTGGGTGTGGAACATTGTGTACTGTCAGTGGTGTGCGGTGTGCTGGGTGTCTGATGGGGATGTGGTACACTGTGTACTGTCAGTGGTGTGTGGTCTGCTGGGTGTCTGATGGGGTTGTGGTACATTGTGTACTGTCAGTGGTGAGCGGTGTGCTGGGTGTCTGATGGGGTTGTGGTACATTGTGTACTGTCAGTGGTGTGTGGTGTGCTGGGTGTCTGATGGGGGTGTGGTACATTGTGTACTGTCAGTGGTGTGTGGTGAGCTGGGTGTCTGATGGGGCTGTGGTACATTGTGTACTGTCAGTGGAGTGCGGTGTGCTGGGTGCCTGCTGGGGCTTTGGTACATTGTGTACAGTCAGTGGTGTGTGGTGTGCTGGGTGTCTGATGGGGGTGTGGTACATTGTGTACTGTCAGTGGTGTGCGGTGTGCTGGGTGTCTGATGCGGGTGTGGTACATTGTGTACTGTCAGTGGTGTGTGGTGTGCTGGGTGCCTGATGGGGGTGTGGTACATTGTGTACTGTCAGTGGTGTGCGGTGTGCTGGGTGTCTGATGGGGCTGTGGTACATTGTGTACTGTCAGTGGTGTGTGGTGTGCTCGGTGTCTGATGGGGGTGTGGTACATTTTGTACTGTCAGTGGTGTGCGGTGTGCTGGGTGTCTGATGGGACTGTGGTACATTGTGTACTGTCAGTGGTGTGTGGTGTGCTGGGTGTCTGATGGGGGTGTGGTACATTGTGTACTGTCAGTGGTGTGCGGTGAGCTGGGTGTCTGATGGGGCTGTGGTACATTGTGTACTGTCAGTGGTGTGTGGTGTGCTGGGTGTCTGATGGGGGTGTGGTACATTGTGTACTGTCAGTGGTGAGCGGTGTGCTGGGTGTCTGATGGGGGTGTGGTACATTGTGTACTGTCAGTGGTGTGCGGTGTGCTGGGTGTCTGATGGGGGTGTGGTACATTGTGTACTGTCAGTGGTGTGCGGTGTGCTGGGTGCCTGATGGGGCTGTGGTACATTGTGTGCTGTCAGTGGTGTGCGGTGTGCTGGGTGTCTGATGGGGGTGTGGTACATTGTGTACTGTCAGTGGTGTGCGGTGTGCTGTGTGCCTGATGGGGATGTGGTACATTGTGCACTGTCAGTGGTGTGTGGTGTGCTGGGTGCCTGATGGGGGTGTGGTACATTGTGTACTGTCAGTAGTGTGCGGTGTGCTGGGTGTCTGATGGGGGTGTGGTACATTGTGTACTGTCAGTGGTGTGTGGTGTGCTGGGTGCCTGATGGGGGTGTGGTACATTGTGTACTGTCAGTGGTGTGCGGTGCGCTGGGTGTCTGATGGGGGTGTGGTACATTGTGTACTGTCAGTGGTGTGCGGTGTGCTGGGTGTCTGATGGGGGTGTGGTACATTGTGTACTGTCAGTGGTGTGCGGTGTGCTGGGTCCCTGATGGGGGTGTGGTACATTGTGTACTGTCAGTGGTGTGCGGTGTGCTGGGTGCCTGATGGGGGTGTGGTACATTGTGTACTGTCAGTGGTGTGTGGTGAGCTGGGTGCCTGATGGGGCTGTGGTATATTGTGTACTGTCAGTGGTGTGCGGTGTGCTGGGTGCCTGATGGGGGTGTGGTATATTGTGTACTGTCAGTGGTGTGCGGTGTGCTGGGTGCCTGATGGGGGTGTGGTACATTGTGTACTGTCAGTGGTGTGCGGTGTGCTGGGTGCCTGATGGGGGTGTGGTACATTGTGTACTGTCAGTGGTGTGCGGTGTGCTGGGTGTCTGATGGGAGTGTGGTACATTGTGTACTGTCAGTGGTGTGCGGTGTGCTGGGTGTCTGATGGGGGTGTGGTACATTGTGTACTGTCAGTGGTGTGCGGTGTGCTGGGTGTCTGATGGGGGTGTGGTACATTGTGTACTGTCAGTGGTGTGCGGTGTGCTGGGTGCCTGATGGGGGTGTGGTACATTGTGTACTGTCAGTGGTGTGTGGTGAGCTGGGTGCCTGATGGGGCTGTGGTATATTGTGTACTGTCAGTGGTGTGCGGTGTGCTGGGTGCCTGATGGGGGTGTGGTATATTGTGTACTGTCAGTGGTGTGCGGTGTGCTGGGTGCCTGATGGGGGTGTGGTATATTGTGTACTGTCAGTGGAGTGCGGTGTGCTGGGTGCCTGCTGGGGCTTTGGTACATTGTGTACTGTCAGTGGTGTGCGGTGTGTTGGGTGTCTGATGTGGGTGTGGTACATTGTGTACTGTCAGTGGTGTGCGGTGTGCTGGGTGTCTGATGTGGGTGTGGTACATTGTGTACTGTCAGTGGTGTGTGGTGTGCTGGGTGTCTGATGGGGGTGTGGTACATTGTGTACTGTCAGTGGTGTGCGGTGTGCTGGGTGTCTGATGGGGGTGTGGTACATTGTGTACTGTCAGTGGAATGCGGTGTGCTGGGTGCCTGATGGGGGTGTGGGACATTGTGTACTGTCAGTGGTGTGCGGTGTGCTGGGTGTCTGATGGGGGTGTGGTACATTGTGTACTGTCAGTGGTGTGCGGTGTGCTGTGTGCCTGATGGGTGTGTGGTACATTGTGTACTGTCAGTGGTGTGCGGTGTGCTGGGTGCCTGATGGGGGTGTGGTACATTGTGTACTGTCAGTGGTGTGCGGTGTGCTGGGTGTCTGATGGGGATGAAGTACATTGTGTACTGTCAGTGGTGTGCGGTGTGCTGTGTGCCTGATGGGTGTGTGGTACATTGTGTACTGTCAGTGGTGTGCGGTGTGCTGGGTGCCTGATGGGGGTGTGGTACATTGTGTACTGTCAGTGGTGTGCGGTGTGCTGGGTGTCTGATGTGGGTGTGGTACATTGTGTACTGTCAGTGGTGTGCGGTGTGCTGGCTGTCTGATGGGGGTGTGGTATATTGTGTACTGTCAGTGGAATGCGGTGTGCTGGGTGCCTGATGGGGGTGTGGTACATTGTGTACTGTCAGTGGTGTGCGGTGTGCTGGGTGCCTGATGGGGGTGTGGTACATTGTGTACTGTCAGTGGTGTGCGGTGTGCTGGGTGTCTGATGGGGGTGTGGTACATTGTGTACTGTCAGTGGAATGCGGTGTGCTGGGTGCCTGATGGGGGTGTGGTACATTGTGTACTGTCAGTGGTGTGCGGTGTGCTGGGTGTCTGATGGGGGTGTGGTACATTGTGTACTGTCAGTGGTGTTCGGTGTGCTGGGTGTCTGATGGGGGTGTGGTACATTGTGTGCTGTCAGTGGTGTGCGGTGTGCTGGGTGCCTGCTGCGGGTGTGGTACATTGTGTACTGTCAGTGCTGTGCGGTGTGCTGGGTGCCTGCTGGGGGTGTGGTACATTGTGTACTGTCAGTGGTGTGCGGTGTGCTGGGTGTCTGATGGGGGTGTGGTACATTGTGTACTGTCAGTGGAATGCGGTGTGCTGGGTGCCTGATGGGGGTGTGGTATATTGTGTAATGTCAGTGGAGTGCGGTGTGCTGGGTGTCTGATGGGTCTGTGGTACATTGTGTACTGTCAGTGGTGTGCGGTGTGCTGGGTGTCTGATGGGGGTGTGGTACATTGTGTAATGTCAGTGGAGTGCGGTGTGCTGGGTGTCTGATGTGGGTGTGGTATATTGTGTACTGTCAGTGGTGTGCGGTGTGCTGGGTGCCTGATGGGGGTGTGGTATATTGTGTAATGTCAGTGGAGTGCGGTGTGCTGGGTGTCTGATGGGGGTGTGGTATATTGTGTACTGTCAGTGGTGTGCGGTGTGCTGGGTGCCTGATGGGGGTGTGGTATATTGTGTACTGTCAGTGGTGTGCGGTGTGCTGGGTGCCTGATGTGGGTGTGGTATATTGTGTACTGTCAGTGGTGTGCGGTGTGCTGGGTGTCTGATGGGGGTGTGGTACATTGTGTACTGTCAGTGGTGTGCGGTGTGCTGGGTGTCTGATGTGGGTGTGGTACATTGTGTACTGTCAGTGGAATGCGGTGTGCTGGGTGCCTGATGGGGGTGTGGTACATTGTGTACTGTCAGTGGTGTGTGGTGTGCTGGGTGCCTGATGGGGGTGTGGTACATTGTGTACTGTCAGTGGTGTGTGGTGTGCTGGGTGCCTGATGGGGGTGTGGTACATTGTGTACTGTCAGTGGTGTGTGGTTTGCTGGGTGTCTGATGGGGGTGTGGTACATTGTGTACTGTCAGTGGTGTGTGGTGTGCTGGGTGTCTGATGGAGTTGTTATACATTGTGTACTGTCAGTGGTGTGTGGTGTGCTGGGTGTCTGATGTGGGTGTGGAACATTGTGTACTGTCAGTGGTGTGCTGGGTGTCTGATGGGGATGTGGTACACTGTGTACTGTCAGTGGTGTGTGGTCTGCTGGGTGTCTGATGGGGTTGTGGTACATTGTGTACTTTCAGTGGTGAGCGGTGTGCTGGGTGTCTGATGGGGTTGTGGTACATTGTGTACTGTCAGTGGTGTGTGGTGTGCTGGGTGTCTGATGGGGGTGTGGTACATTGTGTACTGTCAGTGGTGTGTGGTCTGCTGGGTGCCTGATTGGGCTGTGGTACATTGTGTACAGTCAGTGGTGTGTGGTGTGCTGGGTGTCTGATGGGGGTGTGGTCCATTGTGTACTGTCAGTGGTGTGCGGTGTGCTGGGTGTCTGATGGGGGTGTGGTACATTGTGTACTGTCAGTGGTGTGTAGTGTGCTGGGTGCCTGATGGGGCTGTGGTACATTGTGTACTGTCAGTGGTGTATGGTGAGCTGGGTGTCTGATGGGGCTGTGGTACATTGTGTACTGTCAGTGGTGTATGGTGAGCTGGGTGTCTGATGGGGCTGTGGTACATTGTGTACTGTCAGTGGTGTGTGGTGTTCTGGGTGCATGATGGGGGTGTGGTACATTGTGTGCTGTCAGTGGTGTGTGGTGTGCTAGGTGTCTGATGGGGGTGTGGTACATTGTGTACTGTCAGTGGTGTGCGGTGTGCTGGGTGTCTGATGGGGGTGCGGTACATTGTGTACTGTCAGTGGTGTGCGGAGTGCTGGGTCCCTGATGGGGGTGTGGTACATTGTGTACTGTCAGTTGTGTGCGGTGTGCTGGGTGTCTGATGGGGCTGTGGTACATTGTGTACTGTCAGTGGTGTGCGGAGTGCTGGGTCCCTGATGGGGGTGTGGTACATTGTGTACTGTCAGTGGTGTGCGGTGTGCTGGGTGTCTGATGGGGGTGTGGTACATTGTGTACTGTCAGTGGTGTGCGGTGTGCTGGGTGCCTGATGGGGGTGCGGTACATTGTGTACTGTCAGTGGTGTGCGGTGTGCTGGGTGTCTGATGGGGGTGTGGTACATTGTGTACTGTCAGTGGTCTGCGGTGTGCTGGGTGTCTGATGGGGGTGTGGTACATTGTGTACTGTCAGTGGTGTGCGGTGTGCTGGGTGTCTGATGGGGGTGTGGTACATTGTGTACTGTCAGTGGTCTGCGGTGTGCTGGGTGCCTGATGGGGGTGTGGTACATTGTGTACTGTCAGTGGTGTGTGGTGTGCTGGGTGTCTGATGGGGCTGTGGTAAATTGTGTACTGTCAGTGGTGTGCGGTGTGCTGGGTGTCTGATGGGGGTGTGGTACATTGTGTACTGTCAGTGGTGTGTGGTGTGCTGTGTGTCTGATGGGGCGGTGGTACATTGTGTACTGTCAGTGGTGTATGGTGAGCTGGGTGTCTGATGGGGCTGTGGTACATTGTGTACTGTCAGTGGTGTGTGGTGTGCTAGGTGTCTGATGGGGGTGTGGTACATTGTGTACTGTCAGTGGTGTGCGGTGTGCTAGGTGTCTGATGGGGGTGTGGTACATTGTGTACTATCAGTGGTGTGCGGTGTGCTGCTTGCCTGATGGGGGTGTGGTACATTGTACTCTGTCAGTGGTGTGCGGTGTGCTGGGTGTCTGATGGGGGTGTGGTACATTGTGTACTGTCAGTGGTGTGCGGTGTGCTGGGTGTCTGATGGGGGTGTGGTACATTGTGTACTGTCAGTGGTGTGCGGTGTGCTGGGTGCCTGATGGGGGTGCGGTACATTGTGTACTGTCCATGGTGTGTGGTGTGCTGGGTGTCTGATGGGGGTGTGGTACATTGTGTACTGTCAGTGGTGTGCGGTGTGCTGGGTGTCTGATGGGGGTGTGGTACATTGTGTATTGTCAGTGGTGTGTGGTGTGCTGGGTGTCTGATGGGGGTGTGGTACATTGTGTACTGTCAGTGGTGTGTGGTGTGCTGGGTGTCTGATGGGGGTGTGGTACATTGTGTACTGTCAGTGGTGTGTGGTGTGCTGGGTGTCTGATGGGCCTGTGGTACATTTTGTACTGTCAGTGGTGTGCGGTGTGCTGGGTGTCTGATGGGTGTGTGGTACATTGTGTACTGTCAGTGGTGTGTGGTGTGCTGGGTGTCTGATGGGGGTGTGGTACATTGTGTACTGTCAGTGGTGTGTGGTGTGCTGGGTGTCTGATGGGGGTGTGGTACATTGTGTACTGTCAGTGGTGTGCGGTGAGCTGGGTGTCTGATGGGGGTGTGGTACATTGTGTACTGTCAGTGGTGTGCGGTGAGCTGGGTGTCTGATGGGGGTGTGGTACATTGTGTACTGTCAGTGGTGTGCGGTGAGCTGGGTGTCTGATGGGCCTGTGGTACATTTTGTACTGTCAGTGGTGTGCGGTGTGCTGGGTGTCTGATGGGTGTGTGGTACATTGTGTACTGTCAGTGGTGTGTGGTGTGCTGGGTGTCTGATGGGGGTGTGGTACATTGTGTACTGTCAGTGGTGTGCGGTGAGCTGGGTGTCTGATGGGGGTGTGGTACATTGTGTACTGTCAGTGGTGTGCGGTGAGCTGGGTGTCTGATGGGGGTGTGGTACATTGTGTACTGTCAGTGGTGTGCGGTGTGCTGGGTGTCTGATGGGGCTGTGGTACATTGTGTACTGTCAGTGGTGTGTGGTGTGCTGGGTGCCTGATGGGGGTGTGGTACATTGTGTACTGTCAGTGGTGTGCGGTGTGCTGGGTGTCTGATGGGGGTGTGGTACATTGTGTACTGTCAGTGGTGTGCGGTGTGCTGCGTGTCTGATGGGGGTGTGGTACATTGTGTACTGTTAGTGGTGTGCGGTGTGCTGGGAGCCTGATGGGGTTGTGGTACATTGTGTACTGTCAGTGGTGTGTGGTGTGCTGGGTGTCTGATGGGGGTGTGGTACATTGTGTACTGTCAGTGGTGTGTGGTGTGCTGGGTGTCTGATGGGGGTGTGGTACATTGTGTACTGTCAGTGGTGTGTGGTGTGCTGGGTGTCTGATGGGGCTGTGGTAAATTGTGTACTGTCAGTGGTGTGCGGTGTGCTGGGTGCCTGATGGGGGTGTGGTACATTGTGTACTGTCAGTGGTGTGCGGTGTGCTGGGTGTCTGATGGGGGTGTGGTACATTGTGTACTGTCAGTGGAATGCGGTGTGCTGGGTGCCTGATGGGGGTGTGGTACATTGTGTACTGTCAGTGGTGTGCGGTGTGCTGGGTGTCTGATGGGGGTGTGGTACATTGTGTACTGTCAGTGGTGTTCGGTGTGCTGGGTGTCTGATGGGGGTGTGGTACATTGTGTACTGTCAGTGGTGTGCGGTGTGCTGGGTGCCTGCTGCGGGTGTGGTACATTGTGTACTGTCAGTGCTGTGCGGTGTGCTGGGTGCCTGCTGGGGGTGTGGTACATTGTGTACTGTCAGTGGTGTGCGGTGTGCTGGGTGTCTGATGGGGGTGTGGTACATTGTGTACTGTCAGTGGAATGCGGTGTGCTGGGTGCCTGATGGGGGTGTGGTATATTGTGTAATGTCAGTGGAGTGCGGTGTGCTGGGTGTCTGATGGGTCTGTGGTACATTGTGTACTGTCAGTGGTGTGCGGTGTGCTGGGTGTCTGATGGGGGTGTGGTACATTGTGTAATGTCAGTGGAGTGCGGTGTGCTGGGTGTCTGATGTGGGTGTGGTATATTGTGTACTGTCAGTGGTGTGCGGTGTGCTGGGTGCCTGATGGGGGTGTGGTATATTGTGTAATGTCAGTGGAGTGCGGTGTGCTGGGTGTCTGATGGGGGTGTGGTATATTGTGTACTGTCAGTGGTGTGCGGTGTGCTGGGTGCCTGATGGGGGTGTGGTATATTGTGTACTGTCAGTGGTGTGCGGTGTGCTGGGTGCCTGATGTGGGTGTGGTATATTGTGTACTGTCAGTGGTGTGCGGTGTGCTGGGTGTCTGATGGGGGTGTGGTACATTGTGTACTGTCAGTGGTGTGCGGTGTGCTGGGTGTCTGATGTGGGTGTGGTACATTGTGTACTGTCAGTGGAATGCGGTGTGCTGGGTGCCTGATGGGGGTGTGGTACATTGTGTACTGTCAGTGGTGTGTGGTGTGCTGGGTGCCTGATGGGGGTGTGGTACATTGTGTACTGTCAGTGGTGTGTGGTTTGCTGGGTGTCTGATGGGGGTGTGGTACATTGTGTACTGTCAGTGGTGTGTGGTGTGCTGGGTGTCTGATGGAGTTGTTATACATTGTGTACTGTCAGTGGTGTGTGGTGTGCTGGGTGTCTGATGTGGGTGTGGAACATTGTGTACTGTCAGTGGTGTGCTGGGTGTCTGATGGGGATGTGGTACACTGTGTACTGTCAGTGGTGTGTGGTCTGCTGGGTGTCTGATGGGGTTGTGGTACATTGTGTACTTTCAGTGGTGAGCGGTGTGCTGGGTGTCTGATGGGGTTGTGGTACATTGTGTACTGTCAGTGGTGTGTGGTGTGCTGGGTGTCTGATGGGGGTGTTGTACATTGTGTACTGTCAGTGGTGTGTGGTCTGCTGGGTGCCTGATTGGGCTGTGGTACATTGTGTACAGTCAGTGGTGTGTGGTGTGCTGGGTGTCTGATGGGGGTGTGGTACATTGTGTACTGTCAGTGGTGTGCGGTGTGCTGGGTGTCTGATGGGGGTGTGGTACATTGTGTACTGTCAGTGGTGTGTAGTGTGCTGGGTGCCTGATGGGGCTGTGGTACATTGTGTACTGTCAGTGGTGTATGGTGAGCTGGGTGTCTGATGGGGCTGTGGTACATTGTGTACTGTCAGTGGTGTATGGTGAGCTGGGTGTCTGATGGGGCTGTGGTACATTGTGTACTGTCAGTGGTGTGTGGTGTTCTGGGTGCATGATGGGGGTGTGGTACATTGTGTGCTGTCAGTGGTGTGTGGTGTGCTAGGTGTCTGATGGGGGTGTGGTACATTGTGTACTGTCAGTGGTGTGCGGTGTGCTGGGTGTCTGATGGGGGTGCGGTACATTGTGTACTGTCAGTGGTGTGCGGAGTGCTGGGTCCCTGATGGGGGTGTGGTACATTGTGTACTGTCAGTTGTGTGCGGTGTGCTGGGTGTCTGATGGGGCTGTGGTACATTGTGTACTGTCAGTGGTGTGCGGAGTGCTGGGTCCCTGATGGGGGTGTGGTACATTGTGTACTGTCAGTGGTGTGCGGTGTGCTGGGTGTCTGATGGGGGTGTGGTACATTGTGTACTGTCAGTGGTGTGCGGTGTGCTGGGTGCCTGATGGGGGTGCGGTACATTGTGTACTGTCAGTGGTGTGCGGTGTGCTGGGTGTCTGATGGGGGTGTGGTACATTGTGTACTGTCAGTGGTCTGCGGTGTGCTGGGTGTCTGATGGGGGTGTGGTACATTGTGTACTGTCAGTGGTGTGCGGTGTGCTGGGTGTCTGATGGGGGTGTGGTACATTGTGTACTGTCAGTGGTCTGCGGTGTGCTGGGTGCCTGATGGGGGTGTGGTACATTGTGTACTGTCAGTGGTGTGTGGTGTGCTGGGTGTCTGATGGGGCTGTGGTAAATTGTGTACTGTCAGTGGTGTGCGGTGTGCTGGGTGTCTGATGGGGGTGTGGTACATTGTGTACTGTCAGTGGTGTGTGGTGTGCTGTGTGTCTGATGGGGCGGTGGTACATTGTGTACTGTCAGTGGTGTATGGTGAGCTGGGTGTCTGATGGGGCTGTGGTACATTGTGTACTGTCAGTGGTGTGTGGTGTGCTAGGTGTCTGATGGGGGTGTGGTACATTGTGTACTGTCAGTGGTGTGCGGTGTGCTAGGTGTCTGATGGGGGTGCGGTACATTGTGTACTGTCAGTGGTGTGCGGTGTGCTGCTTGCCTGATGGGGGTGTGGTACATTGTACTCTGTCAGTGGTGTGCGGTGTGCTGGGTGTCTGATGGGGGTGTGGTACATTGTGTACTGTCAGTGGTGTGCGGTGTGCTGGGTGTCTGATGGGGGTGTGGTACATTGTGTACTGTCAGTGGTGTGCGGTGTGCTGGGTGCCTGATGGGGGTGCGGTACATTGTGTACTGTCCATGGTGTGTGGTGTGCTGGGTGTCTGATGGGGGTGTGGTACATTGTGTACTGTCAGTGGTGTGCGGTGTGCTGGGTGTCTGATGGGGGTGTGGTACATTGTGTATTGTCAGTGGTGTGTGGTGTGCTGGGTGTCTGATGGGGGTGTGGTACATTGTGTACTGTCAGTGGTGTGTGGTGTGCTGGGTGTCTGATGGGGGTGTGGTACATTGTGTACTGTCAGTGGTGTGTGGTGTGCTGGGTGTCTGATGGGCCTGTGGTACATTTTGTACTGTCAGTGGTGTGCGGTGTGCTGGGTGTCTGATGGGTGTGTGGTACATTGTGTACTGTCAGTGGTGTGTGGTGTGCTGGGTGTCTGATGGGGGTGTGGTACATTGTGTACTGTCAGTGGTGTGTGGTGTGCTGGGTGTCTGATGGGGGTGTGGTACATTGTGTACTGTCAGTGGTGTGCGGTGAGCTGGGTGTCTGATGGGGGTGTGGTACATTGTGTACTGTCAGTGGTGTGCGGTGAGCTGGGTGTCTGATGGGGGTGTGGTACATTGTGTACTGTCAGTGGTGTGCGGTGAGCTGGGTGTCTGATGGGCCTGTGGTACATTTTGTACTGTCAGTGGTGTGCGGTGTGCTGGGTGTCTGATGGGTGTGTGGTACATTGTGTACTGTCACTGGTGTGTGGTGTGCTGGGTGTCTGATGGGGGTGTGGTACATTGTGTACTGTCAGTGGTGTGCGGTGAGCTGGGTGTCTGATGGGGGTGTGGTACATTGTGTACTGTCAGTGGTGTGCGGTGAGCTGGGTGTCTGATGGGGGTGTGGTACATTGTGTACTGTCAGTGGTGTGCGGTGTGCTGGGTGTCTGATGGGGCTGTGGTACATTGTGTACTGTCAGTGGTGTGTGGTGTGCTGGGTGCCTGATGGGGGTGTGGTACATTGTGTACTGTCAGTGGTGTGCGGTGTGCTGGGTGTCTGATGGGGGTGTGGTACATTGTGTACTGTCAGTGGTGTGCGGTGTGCTGCGTGTCTGATGGGGGTGTGGTACATTGTGTACTGTTAGTGGTGTGCGGTGTGCTGGGAGCCTGATGGGGTTGTGGTACATTGTGTACTGTCAGTGGTGTGTGGTGTGCTGGGTGTCTGATGGGGGTGTGGTACATTGTGTACTGTCAGTGGTGTGTGGTGTGCTGGGTGTCTGATGGGGGTGTGGTACATTGTGTACTGTCAGTGGTGTGTGGTGTGCTGGGTGTCTGATGGGGCTGTGGTAAATTGTGTACTGTCAGTGGTGTGCGGTGTGCTGGGTGTCTGATGGGGGTGTGGTACATTGTGTACTATCAGTGGTGTGCGGTGTGCTGGGTGTCTGATGGGGGTGTGGTACATTGTGTACTGTCAGTGGTGTGTGGTGTGCTGGGTGTCTGATGGAGTTGTTATACATTGTGTACTGTCAGTGGTGTGCGGTGTGCTGGGTGTCTGATGGGGTTGTGATACATTGTGTACTGTCAGTGCTGTGTGGTGTGCTGGGTGTCTGATGTGGGTGTGGAACATTGTGTACTGTCAGTGGTGTGCGGTGTGCTGGGTGTCTGATGGGGATGTGGTACACTGTGTACTGTCAGTGGTGTGTGGTCTGCTGGGTGTCTGATGGGGTTGTGGTACATTGTGTACTGTCAGTGGTGAGCGGTGTGCTGGGTGTCTGATGGGGTTGTGGTACATTGTGTACTGTCAGTAGTGTGTGGTGTGCTGGGTGTCTGATGGGGGTGTGGTACATTGTGTACTGTCAGTGGTGTGTGGTGTGCTGGGTGCCTGATTGGGCTGTGGTACATTGTGTACAGTCAGTGGTGTGTGGTGTGCTGGGTGTCTGATGGGGGTGTGGTACATTGTGTACTGTCAGTGGTGTGCGGTGTGCTGGGTGTCTGATGGGGGTGTGGTACATTGTGTACTGTCAGTGGTGTGTAGTGTGCTGGGTGCCTGATGGGGCTGTGGTACATTGTGTACTGTCAGTGGTGTATGGTGAGCTGGGTGTCTGATGGGGCTGTGGTACATTGTGTACTGTCAGTGGTGTATGGTGAGCTGGGTGTCTGATGGGGCTGTGGTACATTGTGTACTGTCAGTGGTGTGTGGTGTTCTGGGTGCATGATGGGGGTGTGGTACATTGTGTGCTGTCAGTGGTGTGTGGTGTGCTAGGTGTCTGATGGGGGTGTGGTACATTGTGTACTGTCAGTGGTGTGCGGTGTGCTGGGTGTCTGATGGGGGTGCGGTACATTGTGTACTGTCAGTGGTGTGCGGTGTGCTGCTTGCCTGATGGGGGTGTGGTACATTGTACTCTGTCAGTGGTGTGCGGTGTGCTGGGTGTCTGATGGGGTTGTGGTACATTGTGTACTGTCAGTGGTGTGCGGTGTGCTGGGTGTCTGATGGGGGTGTGGTACATTGTGTACTGTCAGAGTGTGCGGTGTGCTGGGTGCCTTATGGGGGTGCGGTACATTGTGTACTGTCAGTGGTGTGCGGTGTGCTGGGTGTCTGATGGGGCTGTGGTACATTGTGTATTGTCAGTGGTGTGTGGTGTGCTGGTTGCCTGATGGGGGTCTGGTAAATTGTGTACTGTCAGTGGTGTGCGGTGTGCTGGGTGTCTGATGGGGGTGTGGTACATTGTGTATTGTCAGTGGTGTGTGGTGTGCTGGGTGTCTGATGGGGGTGTGGTACATTGTGTACTGTCAGTGATGTGCGGTGAGCTGGGTGTCTGATGGGGGTGTGGTACATTGTGTACTGTCAGTGGTGTGTGGTGTGCTGGGTGTCTGATGGGGGTGTGGTACATTGTGTACTGTCAGTGGTGTGCGGTGAGCTGGGTGTCTGATGGGGGTGTGGTACATTGTGTACTGTCAGTGGTGTGTGGTGTGCTGGGTGTCTGATGGGTGTGTAGTACATTGTGTACTGTCAGTGGTGTGTGGTGTGCTGGGTGTCTGATGGGGGTGTGGTACATTGTGTACTGTCAGTGGTGTGCGGTGTGCTGGGTGTCTGATGGGGGTGTGGTACATTGTGTACTGTCAGTGGTGTGCGGTGTGCTGCGTGTCTGATGGGGGTGTGGTACATTGTGTACTGTCAGTGATGTGCGGTGTGCTGGGAGCCTGATGGGGTTGTGGTACATTGTGTACTGTCAGTGGTGTGTGGTGTGCTGGGTGTCTGATGGGGGTGTGGTATATTGTGTACTGTCAGTGGTGTGTGGTGTGCTGGGTGTCTGATGGGGGTGTGGTACATTGTGTACTGTCAGTGGTGTGCGGTGTGCTGGGTGCGTGATGGGGGTGTTGTACATTGTGTACTTTCAGTGGTGTGCGGTGTGCTGGGTGTCTGATGGGGGTGTGGTACATTGTGTACTGTCAGTGGTGTGCGTTGTGCTTGGTGCCTGATGGGGGTGTGGAACATTGTGTACTGTCAGTGGTGTGCGGTGTGCTGGGTGTCTGATGGGACTGTAGTACATTGTGTACTGTCAGTGGTGTGCTGTGTGCTGGGTGTCTGATGGGGGTGTGGTACATTGTGTCCTGTCAGTGGTGTGCGGTGAGCTGGGTGTCTGATGGGGGTGTGGTACATTGTGTACTGTCAGTGGTGTGCGGTGTGCTGGGTGCCTGATGGGGCTGTGGTACATTGTGTACTGTCAGTGGTGTGCGGTGTGCTGGGTGTCTGATGGGGGTGTGGTACATTGTGTACTGTCAGTGGTGTGCGGTGTGCTGTGTCCCTGATGGGGGTGTGGTACATTGTGTACTGTCAATGGTGTGCGGTGTGCTGGGTGTGTGATGGGGGTGTGGTACATTGTGTACTGTCAGTGGTGTGCGGTGTGCTGGGTGTCTGATGTGCGTGTGGTACATTGTGTACTGTCAGTGGTGTTTGGTGTGCTGTGTGCCTGATGGGGATGTGGTACATTGTGTAATGTCAGTGGTGTGAGGTGTGCTGGGTGTCTGATGGGGCTGTGGGTACATTGTGTACTGTCAGTGGTGTGCGGTGTGCTGGGTGTCAGATGGGGGTGTGGTACATTGTGAACTGTCAGTGGTGTGCGGTGTGCAGTGTGCCTGATGGGGGTGTGGTACATTGTGTACTGTCAGTGGTGTGCGGTGTGCTGGGTGCCTGATGGGGCTGTGGTACATTGTGTACTGTCAGTGGTGTGCGGTGTGCTGTGTGTCTGATGGGACTGTGGTACATTGTGTACTGTCAGTGGTGTGCGGTGTGCTGGGTGCCTGATGGGGGTGTGGTACATTGTGTACTGTCAGTAGTGTGTGGTGTGCTGGGTGTCTGATGGGTGTGTGGTACATTGTGTACTGTCAGTGGTGTGTGGTGTGCTGGGTGTCTGATGGGGGTGTGGTACATTGTGTACTGTCAGTGGTGTGTGGTGTGCTGGGTGCCTGATGGGGCTGTGGTACATTGTGTACTGTCAGTGGTGTGCGGTGAGCTGGGTGTCTGATGGGGGTGTGGTACATTGTGTACTGTCAGTGGTGTCTGGTGTGCTGGGTGTCTGATGGGTGTGTGGTACATTGTGTACTGTCAGTGGTGTGTGGTGTGCTGGGTGTCTGATGGGGGTGTGGTACATTGTGTACTGTCAGTGGAGTGCGGTGTGCTGGGTGTCTGATGGGGGTGTGGTACATTGTGTACTGTCAGTGGTGTGTGGTGTGCTGGGTGTCTGATGGGGGTGTGGTACATTGTGTACTGTCAGTGGTGTGCGGTGTGCTGGGTGTCTGATGGGGGTGTGGTACATTGTGTACTGTCAGTGGTGTGCGGTGTGCTGCGTGTCTGATGGGGGTGTGGTACATTGTGTACTGTCAGTGGTGTGTGGTGTGCTGGGTGTCTGATGGGGGTGTGGTACATTGTGTACTGTCAGTGGTGTGCGGTGTGCTGGGTGTCTGATGGGGGTGTGGTACATTGTGTACTGTCAGTGGTGTGCGGTGTGCTGGGTGTCTGATGGGGTTGTGGTACATTGTGTACTGTCAGTGGTGTGCGGTGTGCTGGGTGTCTGATGGGGGTGTGGTACATTGTGTACTGTCAGTGGTGTGTGGTGTGCTGGGTGTCTGATGGGGGTGTGGTACATTGTGTACTGTCAGTGGTGTGCGGTGTGCTGGGTGCCTGATGTGGGTGTGGTACATTGTGTACTGTCAGTGGTGTGCGGTGTGCTGGGTGTCTGATGGGGGTGTGGTACATTGTGTACTGTCAGTGGTGTGCGGTGTGCTGGGTGTCTGATGGGGGTGTGGTACATTGTGTACTCTCAGTGGTGTGCGGTGTGCTGGGTGTCTGATGGGGGTGTGGTACATTGTGTACTGTCAGTGGTGTGCGGTGTGCTGCGTGTCTGATGGGGGTGTGGTACATTGTGTACTGTCAGTGGTGTGCGGTGTGCTGGGAGCCTGATGGGGTTGTGGTACATTGTGTACTGTCAGTGGTGTGTGGTGTGCTGGGTGTCTGATGGGGGTGTGGTACATTGTGTACTGTCAGTGGTGTGTGGTGTGCTGGGTGTCTGATGGGGGTGTGGTACATTGTGTACTGTCAGTGGTGTGCGGTGTGCTGGGTGCGTGATGGGGGTGTTGTACATTGTGTACTGTCAGTGGTGTGTGGTGAGCTGGGTGCCTGATGGGGGTGTGGTACATTGTGTACTGTCAGTGGTGTGCGGTTTGCTGGGTGCCTGATGGGGGTGTGGTACATTGTGTACTGTCAGTGGTGTGCGGAGTGCTGGGTGCCTGATGGGGGTGTGGTACATTGTGTACTGTCAGTGGTGTGCGGTGTGCTGGGTGTCTGATGGGGCTGTGGTACATTGTGTACTGTCAGTGGTGTGTGGTGTGCTGGGTGTCTGTTGGGGGTGTAGTACATTGTGTACTGTCAGTGGTGTGCGGTATGCTGGGTGTCTGTTGGGGGTGTAGTACATTGTGTACTGTCAGTGGTGTGCGGTGTGCTGGGTACCTGATGGGGGTGTGGTACATTGTGTACTGTCAGTGGTGTGCGGTGTGCTGGGTGTCTGATGGGGCTGTGGTACATTGTGTACTGTCAGTGGTGTGTGGTGTGCTGGGTGTCTGTTGGGGGTGTAGTACATTGTGTACTGTCAGTGGTGTGCGGTATGCTGGGTGTCTGTTGGGGGTGTGGTACATTGTGTCCTGTCAGTGGTGTGCGGTGAGCTGGGTGTCTGATGGGGGTGTGGTACATTGTGTACTGTCAGTGGTGTGCGGTGTGCTGGGTGCCTGATGGGGCTGTGGTACATTGTGTACTGTCAGTGGTGTGCGGTGTGCTGGGTGTCTGATGGGGGTGTGGTACATTGTGTACTGTCAGTGGTGTGCGGTGTGCTGTGTCCCTGATGGGGGTGTGGTACATTGTGTACTGTCAATGGTGTGCGGTGTGCTGGGTGTGTGATGGGGGTGTGGTACATTGTGTACTGTCAGTGGTGTGCGGTGTGCTGGGTGTCTGATGTGCGTGTGGTACATTGTGTACTGTCAGTGGTGTTTGGTGTGCTGTGTGCCTGATGGGGATGTGGTACATTGTGTAATGTCAGTGGTGTGAGGTGTGCTGGGTGTCTGATGGGGCTGTGGGTACATTGTGTACTGTCAGTGGTGTGCGGTGTGCTGGGTGTCAGATGGGGGTGTGGTACATTGTGAACTGTCAGTGGTGTGCGGTGTGCAGTGTGCCTGATGGGGGTGTGGTACATTGTGTACTGTCAGTGGTGTGCAGTGTGCTGGGTGTCTGATGGGGGTGTGGTACATTGTGTACTGTCAGTGGTGTGCGGTGTGCAGTGTGCCTGATGGGGGTGTGGTACATTGTGTACTGTCAGTGGTGTGCGGTGTGCTGGGTGCCTGATGGGGCTGTGGTACATTGTGTACTGTCAGTGGTGTGCGGTGTGCTGTGTGTCTGATGGGACTGTGGTACATTGTGTACTGTCAGTGGTGTGCGGTGTGCTGGGTGCCTGATGGGGGTGTGGTACATTGTGTACTGTCAGTAGTGTGTGGTGTGCTGGGTGTCTGATGGGTGTGTGGTACATTGTGTACTGTCAGTGGTGTGTGGTGTGCTGGGTGTCTGATGGGGGTGTGGTACATTGTGTACTGTCAGTGGTGTGTGGTGAGCTGGGTGCCTGATGGGGCTGTGGTACATTGTGTACTGTCAGTGGTGTGCGGTGAGCTGGGTGTCTGATGGGGGTGTGGTACATTGTGTACTGTCAGTGGTGTCTGGTGTGCTGGGTGTCTGATGGGTGTGTGGTACATTGTGTACTGTCAGTGGTGTGTGGTGTGCTGGGTGTCTGATGGGGGTGTGGTACATTGTGTACTGTCAGTGGTGTGCGGTGTGCTGGGTGTCTGATGGTGGTGTGGTACATTGTGTACTGTCAGTGGTGTGCGGTGTGCTGCGTGTCTGATGGGGGTGTGGTACATTGTGTACTGTCAGTGGTGTGCGGTGTGCTGGGAGCCTGATGGGGTTGTGGTACATTGTGTACTGTCAGTGGTGTGTGGTGTGCTGGGTGTCTGATGGGGGTGTGGTACATTGTGTACTGTCAGTGGTGTGTGGTGTGCTGGGTGTCTGATGGGGGTGTGGTACATTGTGTACTGTCAGTGGTGTGCGGTGTGCTGGGTGCGTGATGGGGGTGTTGTACATTGTGTACTGTCAGTGGTGTGTGGTGAGCTGGGTGCCTGATGGGGGTGTGGTACATTGTGTACTGTCAGTGGTGTGCGGTTTGCTGGGTGCCTGATGGGGGTGTGGTACATTGTGTACTGTCAGTGGTGTGCGGAGTGCTGGGTGCCTGATGGGGGTGTGGTACATTGTGTACTGTCAGTGGTGTGCGGTGTGCTGGGTGTCTGATGGGGCTGTGGTACATTGTGTACTGTCAGTGGTGTGTGGTGTGCTGGGTGTCTGTTGGGGGTGTAGTACATTGTGTACTGTCAGTGGTGTGCGGTATGCTGGGTGTCTGTTGGGGGTGTAGTACCTTGTGTACTGTCAGTGGTGTGCGGTGTGCTGGGTACCTGATGGGGGTGTGGTACATTGTGTACTGTCAGTGGTGTGCGGTGTGCTGTGTCCCTGATGGGGGTGTGGTACATTGTGTACTGTCAGTGGTGTGCGGTGTGCTGGGTGTCTGATGGGGATGTGGTACATTGTGTACTGTCAGTGGTGTGCGGTGTGCTGGGTGTCTGATGGGGATGTGGTACATTGTGTACTGTCAGTGGTGTGCGGTGTGCTGGGTGTCTGATGGGGATGTGGTACATTGTGTACTGTCAGTGGTGTGCGGTGAGCTGGGTGTCTGATGGGGATGTGGTACATTGTGTACTGTCAGTGGTGTGCGGTTTGCTGGGTGCCTGATGGGGGTGTGGTACATTTTGTATGTCAGTGGTGTGTGGTGTGCTGGGTGTCTGATGGGGATGTGGTACATTGTGTACTGTCAGTGGTGTGCGGTGTGCTGCGTGTCTGATGGGGGTGTGGTACATTGTGTACTGTCAGTGGTGTGTGGTGTGCTGGGTGCCTGATGGGGGTGTGGTACATTGTGTACTGTCAGTGGTGTGCGGTGTGCTGGGTGTCTGATGGGGGTGTGGTACATTGTGTACTGCCAGTGGTGTGCGGTGTGCTGGGTGCCTGATGGGTGTGTGGTACATTGTGTACTGTCAGTGGTGTGCGGTGTGCTGGGTGCCTGATTGGGCTGTGGTACATTGTGTACTGTCAGTGGTGTGTGGTGTGCTGGGTGCCTGATGGGGCTGTGGTACATTGTGTACTGTCAGTGGTGTGCGGTGTGCTGGGTGCCTGATGGGGCTGTGGTACATTGTGTACTGTCAGTGGTGTGTGGTGTGCTGGGTGCCTGAAGGGGGTGTGGTACATTGTGTACTGTCAGTGGTGTGCGGTGTGCTGGGTGTCTGATGGGGGTGTGGTACATTGTGTACTGTCAGTGGTGTGTGGTGTGCTGGGTGTCTAATGGGGGTGAGGTACATTGTGTACTGTCAGTTGTGTGCGGTGTGCTGGGTGTCTGATGGGGGTGTGATACATTGTGTACTGTCAGTGGTGTGCGGTGTGCTGGGTGTCTGATGGGGCTGTGGTACATTGTGTACTGTCAGTGGTGTGTGGTGTGCTGGGTGTCTGATGGGGGTGTGGTACATTGTGTACTGTCAGTGGTGTGCGGTGTGCTGGGTGTCTGATGGGGGTGTGGTACATTGTGTACTGTCAGTGGTGTGCGTTGTGCTGGGTGTCTGATGGGGGTGAGGTACATTGTGTACTGTCAGTGGTGTGCGGTGTGCTGAGTGTCTGATGGGGCTGTGGTACATTGTGTACTGTCAGTGGTGTGCGGTGTGCTGGGTGTCTGATGGGGGTGTGGTACATTGTGTACTGTCAGTGGTGTGCGGTGAGCTGGGTGCCTGATGGGGGGTGAGGTACATTGTGTACTGTCAGTGGTGTGCGGTGTGCTGGGTGTCTGATGGGGGTGTGGTACATTGTGTACTGCCAGTGGTGTGCGGTGTGCTGGGTGTCTGATGGGGCTGTGGTACATTGTGTACTGTCAGTGGTGTGCGGTGTGCTGGGTGTCTGATGGAGCTGTGGTACATTGTGTACTGCCAGTGGTGTGTGGAGTGCTGGGTGCCTGATGGGGGTGTGGTACATTGTGTACTGTCAGTGGTGTGCGGTGTGCTGGGTGTCTGATGGGGGTGTGGTACATTGTGTACTGCCAGTGGTGTGTGGAGTGCTGGGTGCCTGATGGGGGTGTGGTACATTGTGTACTGTCAGTGGTGTGCGGTGTGCTGGGTGTCTGATGGGGCTGTGGTACATTGTGTACTGTCAGTGGTGTGTGGTGTGCTGGGTGTCTGATGGGGGTGTGGTACATTGTGTACTGTCAGTGGTGTGCGGTGTGCTGGGTGTCTGATGGGGGTGTGGTACATTGTGTACTGTCAGTGGTGTGCGGTGAGCTGGGTGTCTGATGGGGGTGTGGTACATTGTGTACTGTCAGTGGTGTGTGGTGTGCTGGGTGTCTGATGGGATTGTGGTACATTGTGTACTGTCAGTGGTGTGCGGTGTGCTGGGTGTCTGATGGGGGTGTGGTACATTGTGTACTGTCAGTGGTGTGCGGTGTGCTGCGTGTCTGATGGGGGTGTGGTACATTGTGTACTGTCAGTGGTGTGCGGTGTGCTGGGAGCCTGATGGGGTTGTGGTACATTGTGTACTGTCAGTGGTGTGTGGTGTGCTGGGTGTCTGATGGAGGTGTGGTACATTGTGTACTGTCAGTGGTGTGCGGTGTGCTGGGTGCCTGATGGGGGTGTGGTACATTGTGTACTGTCAGTGGTGTGCGGTGTGCTGGGAGCCTGATGGGGTTGTGGTACATTGTGTACTGTCAGTGGTGTGTGGTGTGCTGGGTGTCTGATGGAGGTGTGGTACATTGTGTACTGTCAGTGGTGTGTGGTGTGCTGGGTGTCTGATGGGGGTGTGGTACATTGTGTACTGTCAGTGGTGTGCGGTGTGCTGGGTGTCTGATGGTGGTGTGGTACATTGTGTACTGTCAGTGGTGTGCGGTGTGCTGCGTGTCTGATGGGGGTGTGGTACATTGTGTACTGTCAGTGGTGTGCGGTGTGCTGGGAGCCTGATGGGGTTGTGGTACATTGTGTACTGTCAGTGGTGTGTGGTGTGCTGGGTGTCTGATGGGGGTGTGGTACATTGTGTACTGTCAGTGGTGTGTGGTGTGCTGGGTGTCTGATGGGGGTGTGGTACATTGTGTACTGTCAGTGGTGTGCGGTGTGCTGGGTGCGTGATGGGGGTGTTGTACATTGTGTACTGTCAGTGGTGTGTGGTGAGCTGGGTGCCTGATGGGGGTGTGGTACATTGTGTACTGTCAGTGGTGTGCGGTTTGCTGGGTGCCTGATGGGGGTGTGGTACATTGTGTACTGTCAGTGGTGTGCGGAGTGCTGGGTGCCTGATGGGGGTGTGGTACATTGTGTACTGTCAGTGGTGTGCGGTGTGCTGGGTGTCTGATGGGGCTGTGGTACATTGTGTACTGTCAGTGGTGTGTGGTGTGCTGGGTGTCTGTTGGGGGTGTAGTACATTGTGTACTGTCAGTGGTGTGCGGTATGCTGGGTGTCTGTTGGGGGTGTAGTACCTTGTGTACTGTCAGTGGTGTGCGGTGTGCTGGGTACCTGATGGGGGTGTGGTACATTGTGTACTGTCAGTGGTGTGCGGTGTGCTGTGTCCCTGATGGGGGTGTGGTACATTGTGTACTGTCAGTGGTGTGCGGTGTGCTGGGTGTCTGATGGGGATGTGGTACATTGTGTACTGTCAGTGGTGTGCGGTGTGCTGGGTGTCTGATGGGGATGTGGTACATTGTGTACTGTCAGTGGTGTGCGGTGTGCTGGGTGTCTGATGGGGATGTGGTACATTGTGTACTGTCAGTGGTGTGCGGTGAGCTGGGTGTCTGATGGGGATGTGGTACATTGTGTACTGTCAGTGGTGTGCGGTTTGCTGGGTGCCTGATGGGGGTGTGGTACATTTTGTATGTCAGTGGTGTGTGGTGTGCTGGGTGTCTGATGGGGATGTGGTACATTGTGTACTGTCAGTGGTGTGCGGTGTGCTGCGTGTCTGATGGGGGTGTGGTACATTGTGTACTGTCAGTGGTGTGTGGTGTGCTGGGTGCCTGATGGGGGTGTGGTACATTGTGTACTGTCAGTGGTGTGCGGTGTGCTGGGTGTCTGATGGGGGTGTGGTACATTGTGTACTGCCAGTGGTGTGCGGTGTGCTGGGTGCCTGATGGGTGTGTGGTACATTGTGTACTGTCAGTGGTGTGCGGTGTGCTGGGTGCCTGATTGGGCTGTGGTACATTGTGTACTGTCAGTGGTGTGTGGTGTGCTGGGTGCCTGATGGGGCTGTGGTACATTGTGTACTGTCAGTGGTGTGCGGTGTGCTGGGTGCCTGATGGGGCTGTGGTACATTGTGTACTGTCAGTGGTGTGTGGTGTGCTGGGTGCCTGAAGGGGGTGTGGTACATTGTGTACTGTCAGTGGTGTGCGGTGTGCTGGGTGTCTGATGGGGGTGTGGTACATTGTGTACTGTCAGTGGTGTGTGGTGTGCTGGGTGTCTAATGGGGGTGAGGTACATTGTGTACTGTCAGTTGTGTGCGGTGTGCTGGGTGTCTGATGGGGGTGTGATACATTGTGTACTGTCAGTGGTGTGCGGTGTGCTGGGTGTCTGATGGGGCTGTGGTACATTGTGTACTGTCAGTGGTGTGTGGTGTGCTGGGTGTCTGATGGGGGTGTGGTACATTGTGTACTGTCAGTGGTGTGCGGTGTGCTGGGTGTCTGATGGGGGTGTGGTACATTGTGTACTGTCAGTGGTGTGCGTTGTGCTGGGTGTCTGATGGGGGTGAGGTACATTGTGTACTGTCAGTGGTGTGCGGTGTGCTGAGTGTCTGATGGGGCTGTGGTACATTGTGTACTGTCAGTGGTGTGCGGTGTGCTGGGTGTCTGATGGGGGTGTGGTACATTGTGTACTGTCAGTGGTGTGCGGTGAGCTGGGTGCCTGATGGGGGGTGAGGTACATTGTGTACTGTCAGTGGTGTGCGGTGTGCTGGGTGTCTGATGGGGGTGTGGTACATTGTGTACTGCCAGTGGTGTGCGGTGTGCTGGGTGTCTGATGGGGCTGTGGTACATTGTGTACTGTCAGTGGTGTGCGGTGTGCTGGGTGTCTGATGGAGCTGTGGTACATTGTGTACTGCCAGTGGTGTGTGGAGTGCTGGGTGCCTGATGGGGGTGTGGTACATTGTGTACTGTCAGTGGTGTGCGGTGTGCTGGGTGTCTGATGGGGGTGTGGTACATTGTGTACTGCCAGTGGTGTGTGGAGTGCTGGGTGCCTGATGGGGGTGTGGTACATTGTGTACTGTCAGTGGTGTGCGGTGTGCTGGGTGTCTGATGGGGCTGTGGTACATTGTGTACTGTCAGTGGTGTGTGGTGTGCTGGGTGTCTGATGGGGGTGTGGTACATTGTGTACTGTCAGTGGTGTGCGGTGTGCTGGGTGTCTGATGGGGGTGTGGTACATTGTGTACTGTCAGTGGTGTGCGGTGAGCTGGGTGTCTGATGGGGGTGTGGTACATTGTGTACTGTCAGTGGTGTGTGGTGTGCTGGGTGTCTGATGGGATTGTGGTACATTGTGTACTGTCAGTGGTGTGCGGTGTGCTGGGTGTCTGATGGGGGTGTGGTACATTGTGTACTGTCAGTGGTGTGCGGTGTGCTGCGTGTCTGATGGGGGTGTGGTACATTGTGTACTGTCAGTGGTGTGCGGTGTGCTGGGAGCCTGATGGGGTTGTGGTACATTGTGTACTGTCAGTGGTGTGTGGTGTGCTGGGTGTCTGATGGAGGTGTGGTACATTGTGTACTGTCAGTGGTGTGCGGTGTGCTGGGTGCCTGATGGGGGTGTGGTACATTGTGTACTGTCAGTGGTGTGCGGTGTGCTGGGAGCCTGATGGGGTTGTGGTACATTGTGTACTGTCAGTGGTGTGTGGTGTGCTGGGTGTCTGATGGAGGTGTGGTACATTGTGTACTGTCAGTGGTGTGTGGTGTGCTGGGTGTCTGATGGGGGTGTGGTACATTGTGTACTGTCAGTGGTGTGTGGTGTGCTGGGTGTCTGATGGGGGTGTGGTACATTGTGTACTGTCAGTGGTGTGCGGTGTGCTGGGTGTCTGATGGGGGTGTGGTACATTGTGTACTGTCAGTGGTGTGCGGTGTGCTGGGTGCCTGATGGGGGTGTGGAACATTGTGTACTGTCAGTGGTGTGCGGTGTGCTGGGTGTCTGATGGGGGTGTGGTACATTGTGTACTGTCAGTGGTGTGCGGTGAGCTGGGTGTCTGATGGGGGTGTGGTACATTGTGTACTGTCAGTGGTGTGCGGTGTGCTGGGTGCCTGATGGGGCTGTGGTACATTGTGTACTGTCAGTGGTGTGCGGTGTGCTGGGTGTCTGATGGGGGTGTGGTACATTGTGTACTGTCAGTGGTGTGCGGTGTGCTGTGTCCCTGATGGGGGTGTGGTACATTGTGTACTGTCAGTGGTGTGCGGTGTGCTGGGTGTGTGATGGGGGTGTGGTACATTGTGCACTGTCAGTGGTGTGCGGTGAGCTGGGTGTCTGATGGGGGTGTGGTACATTGTGTACTGTCAGTGGTGTGCGGTGTGCTGGGTGCCTGATGGGGCTGTGGTACATTGTGTACTGTCAGTGGTGTGCGGTGTGCTGGGTGCCTGATGGGGCTGTGGTACATTGTGTACTGTCAGTGGTGTGCGGTGTACTGGGTGTCTGATGGGGGTGTGGTACATTGTGTACTGTCAGTGGTGTGCGGTGTGCTGGGTGCCTGATGGGGCTGTGGTACATTGTGTACTGTCAGTGGTGTGCGGTGTGCTGGGTGTCTGATGGGGGTGTGGTACATTGTGTACTGTCAGTGGTGTGCGGTGTGCTGTGTCCCTGATGGGGGTGTGGTACATTGTGTACTGTCAGTGGTGTGCGGTGTGCTGGGTGTGTGATGGCGGTGTGGTACATTGTGCACTGTCAGTGGTGTGCGGTGTGCTGGGTGTCTGATGTGGGTGTGGTACATTGTGTAATGTCAGTGGTGTGAGGTGTGCTGGGTGTCTGATGGGGCTGTGGGTACATTGTGTACTGTCAGTGGTGTGCGGTGTGCTGGGTGTCTGATGGGGGTGTGGTACATTGTGAACTGTCAGTGGTGTGCGGTGTGCAGTGTGACTGATGGGGGTGTGGTACATTGTGTACTGTCAGTGGTGTGCAGTGTGCTGGGTGTCTGATGGGGGTGTGGTACATTGTGTACTGTCAGTGGTGTGCGGTGTGCTGTGTGTCTGATGGGACTGTGGTACATTGTGTACTATCAGTGGTGTGCGGTGTGCTGGGTGTCTGATGGGGGTGTGGTACATTGTGTCTGTCAGTGGTGTGCGGTGTGCTGGGTGCCTGATGGGGCTGTGGTACATTGTGTACTGTCAGTGGTGTGCGGTGTGCTGGGTGCCTGATGGGGCTGTGGTACATTGTGTCTGTCAGTGGTGTGCGGTGTGCTGGGTGTCTGATGGGGCTGTGGGACATTGTGTACTGTCAGTGGTGTGTGGTGAGCTGGGTGTCTGATGGGGGTGTGGTACATTGTGTACTGTCAGTGGTGTGCGGTGTGCTGGGTGTCTGATGGGGGTGTGGTACATTGTGTCTGTCAGTGGTGTGCGGTGTGCTGGGTGTCTGATGGGGCTGTGGGACATTGAGTACTGTCAGTGGTGTGCGGTGTGCTGGGTGCCTGATGGGGCTGTGGAACATTGTGTACTGTCAGTGGTGTGCGTTGTGCTGGGTGTCTGATGGGGATGTGGTACATTTTGTACTGTCAGTGGTGTGAGTTGTGCTGGGTGTCTGATGGGGCTGTGGTACATTGTGTACTGTCAGTGGTGTGTGGTGTGCTGGGTGTCTGATGGGAGTGTGGTACATTGTGTACTGTCAGTGGTGTGTGGTGTACTGGGTGTCTGATGGGGGTGTGGTACATTGTGTACTGTCAGTGGTGTGCGGTGTGCTGGGTGTCTGATGGGGCTGTGGTACATTGTGTACTGTCAGTGGTGTGTGGTGTGCTGGGTGTCTGATGGGGGTGTGGTACATTGTGTACTGTCAGTGGTGTGCGGTGTGCTGGGTGTCTGATGGGGGTGTGGTACATTGTGTACTGTCAGTGGTGTGCGGTGAGCTGGGTGTCTGATGGGGGTGTGGTACATTGTGTACTGTCAGTGGTGTGTGGTGTGCTGGGTGTCTGATGGGATTGTGGTACATTGTGTACTGTCAGTGGTGTGCAGTGTGCTGGGTGTCTGATGGGGGTGTGGTACATTGTGTACTGTCAGTGGTGTGCGGTGTGCTGCGTGTCTGATGGGGGTGTGGTACATTGTGTACTGTCAGTGGTGTGCGGTGTGCTGGGAGCCTGATGGGGTTGTGGTACATTGTGTACTGTCAGTGGTGTGTGGTGTGCTGGGTGTCTGATGGAGGTGTGGTACATTGTGTACTGTCAGTGGTGTGCGGTGTGCTGGGTGCCTGATGGGGGTGTGGTACATTGTGTACTGTCAGTGGTGTGCGGTGTGCTGGGAGCCTGATGGGGTTGTGGTACATTGTGTACTGTCAGTGGTGTGTGGTGTGCTGGGTGTCTGATGGAGGTGTGGTACATTGTGTACTGTCAGTGGTGTGTGGTGTGCTGGGTGTCTGATGGGGGTGTGGTACATTGTGTACTGTCAGTGGTGTGCGGTGTGCTGGGTGTCTGATGGGGGTGTGGTACATTGTGTACTGTCAGTGGTGTGCGGTGTGCTGGGTGTCTGATGGGGGTGTGGTACATTGTGTACTGTCAGTGGTGTGCGGTGTGCTGGGTGCCTGATGGGGGTGTGGAACATTGTGTACTGTCAGTGGTGTGCGGTGTGCTGGGTGTCTGATGGGGGTGTGGTACATTGTGTACTGTCAGTGGTGTGCGGTGAGCTGGGTGTCTGATGGGGGTGTGGTACATTGTGTACTGTCAGTGGTGTGCGGTGTGCTGGGTGCCTGATGGGGCTGTGGTACATTGTGTACTGTCAGTGGTGTGCGGTGTGCTGGGTGTCTGATGGGGGTGTGGTACATTGTGTACTGTCAGTGGTGTGCGGTGTGCTGTGTCCCTGATGGGGGTGTGGTACATTGTGTACTGTCAGTGGTGTGCGGTGTGCTGGGTGTGTGATGGGGGTGTGGTACATTGTGCACTGTCAGTGGTGTGCGGTGAGCTGGGTGTCTGATGGGGGTGTGGTACATTGTGTACTGTCAGTGGTGTGCGGTGTGCTGGGTGCCTGATGGGGCTGTGGTACATTGTGTACTGTCAGTGGTGTGCGGTGTGCTGGGTGCCTGATGGGGCTGTGGTACATTGTGTACTGTCAGTGGTGTGCGGTGTACTGGGTGTCTGATGGGGGTGTGGTACATTGTGTACTGTCAGTGGTGTGCGGTGTGCTGGGTGCCTGATGGGGCTGTGGTACATTGTGTACTGTCAGTGGTGTGCGGTGTGCTGGGTGTCTGATGGGGGTGTGGTACATTGTGTACTGTCAGTGGTGTGCGGTGTGCTGTGTCCCTGATGGGGGTGTGGTACATTGTGTACTGTCAGTGGTGTGCGGTGTGCTGGGTGTGTGATGGCGGTGTGGTACATTGTGCACTGTCAGTGGTGTGCGGTGTGCTGGGTGTCTGATGTGGGTGTGGTACATTGTGTACTGTCAGTGGTGTTCGGTGTGCTGTGTGCCTGATGGGGATGTGGTACATTGTGTAATGTCAGTGGTGTGAGGTGTGCTGGGTGTCTGATGGGGCTGTGGGTACATTGTGTACTGTCAGTGGTGTGCGGTGTGCTGGGTGTCTGATGGGGGTGTGGTACATTGTGAACTGTCAGTGGTGTGCGGTGTGCAGTGTGACTGATGGGGGTGTGGTACATTGTGTACTGTCAGTGGTGTGCAGTGTGCTGGGTGTCTGATGGGGGTGTGGTACATTGTGTACTGTCAGTGGTGTGCGGTGTGCTGTGTGTCTGATGGGACTGTGGTACATTGTGTACTATCAGTGGTGTGCGGTGTGCTGGGTGTCTGATGGGGGTGTGGTACATTGTGTCTGTCAGTGGTGTGCGGTGTGCTGGGTGCCTGATGGGGCTGTGGTACATTGTGTACTGTCAGTGGTGTGCGGTGTGCTGGGTGCCTGATGGGGCTGTGGTACATTGTGTCTGTCAGTGGTGTGCGGTGTGCTGGGTGTCTGATGGGGCTGTGGGACATTGTGTACTGTCAGTGGTGTGTGGTGAGCTGGGTGTCTGATGGGGGTGTGGTACATTGTGTACTGTCAGTGGTGTGCGGTGTGCTGGGTGTCTGATGGGGGTGTGGTACATTGTGTCTGTCAGTGGTGTGCGGTGTGCTGGGTGTCTGATGGGGCTGTGGGACATTGAGTACTGTCAGTGGTGTGCGGTGTGCTGGGTGCCTGATGGGGCTGTGGAACATTGTGTACTGTCAGTGGTGTGCGTTGTGCTGGGTGTCTGATGGGGATGTGGTACATTTTGTACTGTCAGTGGTGTGAGTTGTGCTGGGTGTCTGATGGGGCTGTGGTACATTGTGTACTGTCAGTGGTGTGTGGTGTGCTGGGTGTCTGATGGGAGTGTGGTACATTGTGTACTGTCAGTGGTGTGTGGTGTACTGGGTGTCTGATGGGGGTGTGGTACATTGTGTACTGTCAGTGGTGTGTGGTTTACTGGGTGTCTGATGGGGGTGTGGTACATTGTGTACTGTCAGTGGTGAGCGGTGCGCTGGGTGTCTGATGGGGCTGTGGTACACTGTGTACTGTCAGTGGTGTGCGGTGAGCTGGGTGCCTGATGGGGGTGTGGTACATTGTGTACTGTCAGTGATGTGTGGTGTGCTGGGTGCCTGATGGGGGTGTGGTACATTGTGTACTGTCAGTGGTGTGTGGTGTGCTGGGCGTCTGATGGGGCTGCGGTACATTGTGTACTGTCAGTGGTGTGCGGTGTGCTGGGCGTCTGATGGGGCTGCGGTACATTGTGTACTGTCAGTGGTGTGTGGTGTGCTGGGTGTCTGATGGGGGTGTGGTACATTGTGTACTGTCAGTGGTGTGCGGTGTGCTGGGCGTCTGATGGGGCTGCGGTACATTGTGTACTGTCAGTGGTGTGTGGTGTGCGGTGTGCTGGGTGTCTGATGGGTCTGTGGTACATTGTGTACTGTCAGTGGTGAGCGGTGTGCTGGGTGCCTGATGGGGGTGTGGTACATTGTGTACTGTCAGTGGTGTGCGGTGTGCTGGGTGCCTGATGGGGGTGTGGTACATTGTGAACTGTCAGTGGTGTGCGGTGTGCTGTGTCCCTGATGGGGGTGTGGTACATTGTGTACTGTCAGTGGTGTGCGGTGTGCTGGGTGTCTGATGGGGGTGTGGTACATTGTGTACTGGCAGTGGTGTGTGGTGTGCTGGGTGTCTGATGGGGGTGTGGTACATTGTGTACTGTCAGTGGTGTGCGGTGTGCTGGGTGTCTGATGGGGGTGTGGTGAATTGTGAACTGGCAGTGGTGTGTGGTGTGCTGGGTGTCTGATGGGGGTGTGGTACATTGTGTACTGTAAGTTGTGCGGTGTTCTGGGTGTCTGATGGGCCTGTGGTACATTGTGTACTGTCAGAGGTGTGCGGTGTGCTGGGTGTCTGATGGGGGTGTGGTACATTGTGTACTGTCAGTGGAGTGCCGTGTGCTGGGTGTCTGATGGGGCTGTGGTACATTGTGTACTGTCAGTGGTGTGCGGTGTGCTGGGTGTCTGATGGGGCTGTGGTACATTGTGTACTGTCAGTGGTGTGCGGTGTGCTGGGTGTCTGATGGGGGTGTGGTACATTGTGTACTGTCAGTGGAGTGCCGTGTGCTGGGTGTCTGATGGGGCTGTGGTACATTGTGTACTGTCAGTGGTGTGCGGTGTGCTGGGTGTCTGATGGGGCTGTGGTACATTGTGTACTGTCAGAGGTGTGCGGTGTGCTGGGTGTCTGATGGGGCTGTGGTACATTGTGTACTGTCAGAGGTGTGCGGTGTGCTGGGTGTCTGATGGGGGTGTGGTACATTGTGTACTGTCAGTGGAGTGCCGTGTGCTGGGTGTCTGATGGGGCTGTGGTACATTGTGTACTGTCAGTGGTGTGCGGTGTGCTGGGTGTCTGATGGGGCTGTGGTACATTGTGTACTGTCAGAGGTGTGCGGTGTGCTGGGTGTCTGATGGGGGTGTGGTACATTGTGTACTGTCAGTGGAGTGCCGTGTGCTGGGTGTCTGATGGGGCTGTGGTACATTGTGTACTGTCAGTGGTGTGCGGTGTGCTGGGTGTCTGATGGGGCTGTGGTACATTGTGTACTGTCAGTGGTGTACGGTGTGCTGGGTGTCTGATGGGGCTGTGGTACATTGTGTACTGTCAGTGGTGTGCGGTGTTCTGGGTGTCTGATGGGCCTGTGGTACATTGTGTACTGTCAGTGGTGTGCAGTGTGCTGGGTGTCTGATGGGAGTGTGGTACATTGTGTACTGTCAGAGGTGTGCGGTGTGCTGGGTGTCTGATGGGGGTGTGGTACATTGTGTACTGTCAGTGGTGTGCGGTGTGCTGGGTGCCTGATGGGGGTGTGGTACATTGTGTACTGTCAGTGGTGTGCGGAGTGCTGGGTGTCTGATGGGGATGTGGTACATTGTGTACTGTCAGTGGTGTGCTGTGTGCTGAGTGTCTGATGGGGGTGTGGTTCATTGTGTACTGTCAGTGGTGTGCGGCGTGCTGGGTGCCTGATGGGGGTGTGGTACATTGTGTACTGTCAGTGGTGTGTGGTGTGCTGGGTGTCTGATGGGGGTGTGGTACATTGTGTACTGTCAGTGGTGTGCGGTGTGCTGGGTGTCTGATGGGGGTGTGGTTCATTGTGTACTGTCAGTGGTGTGCGGTGTGCCTGATGGGCGTGTGGTACATTGTGTACTGTCAGTGGTGTGCGGCGTGCTGGGTGCCTGATGGGGGTGTGGTACATTGTGTAATGTCAGCGGTGTGCGGTGTGCTGGGTGTCTGATGGGGGTGTGATACATTGTGTACTGTCAGTGGTGTGCGGTGTGCTGGGTGCCTGATGGGGGTGTGGTACATTGTGTTCTGTCAGTGGTGTGCGGTGTGCTGGGTGTCTGATGGGGGTGTGGTACATTGTGTACTGTCAGTGGTGTGCGGTGTGCTGGGTGTCTGATGGGGGTGTGGTACATTGTGTACTGTCAGTGGTGTGTGGTGTGCTGGGTGTCTGATGGGGGTGTGGTACATTGTGTACTGTCAGTGGTGTGCGGTGTGCTGGGTGCCTGATGAGGGTGTGGTACATTGTGTACTGTCAGTGGTGTGTGGTGTGCTGGGTGTCTGATGGGGGTGTGGTACATTGTGTACTGTCAGTGGTGTGTGGTGTGCTGGGTGTCTGATGGGGGTGTGCAACATTGTGTACTGTCAGTGGTGTGTAGTGTGCTGGGTGTCTGATGGGGCTGTGGTACATTGTGTACTGTCAGTGGTGTGCAGTGTGCTGGGTGTCTCATGGGGGTGTGGTACATTGTGTCCTGTCAGTGGTGTGCGGTGTGCTGGGTGCCTGATGGGGATGTGGTACATTGTGTACTGTCAGTGGTGTGTGGTGTGCTGGGTGTCTGATGGTGGTGTGGTACATTGTGTACTGTCAGTGGTGTGTGGTGTGCTGGGTGTCTGATGGGGGTGTGCAACATTGTGTACTGTCAGTGGTGTGTGGTTTGCTGAGTGTCTGATGGGGCTGTGGTACATTGTGTACTGTCAGTCGTGTGCGGTGTGCTGGGTCCCTGATGGGGATGTGGTACATTGTGTACTGTCAGTGGTGTGCGGTGTGCTGAGTGTCTGATGGGGCTGTGGTACATTGTGTACTGTCAGTGGTGTGTGGTGTGCTGGGTGTCTGATGGGGGTGTGGTACATTGTGTACTGTCAGTGGTGTGCGGTGTGCTGAGTGTCTGATGGGGCTGTGGTACATTGTGTACTGTGAGAGGTGAGCGGTGCGCTGGGTGTCTGATGGGGGTGTGGTACATTGTGTACTGTCAGTGGTATGCGGTGTGCTGGGTGTCTGATGGGGGTGTGGTACATTGTGTACTGTCAGTGGTATGCGGTGTGCTGAGTGTCTGATGGGGCTGTTGTACATTGTGTACTGTCAGTGGTGTGTGGTGTGCTGGGTGTCTGATGGGGGTGTGGTACATTGTGTGCTGTCAGTGGTGTGCGGTGTGCTGTGTCCCTGATGGGGGTGTGGTACATTGTGTACTGTGAGAGGTGAGCGGTGCGCTGGGTGTCTGATGGGGGTGTGGTACATTGTGTACTGTCAGTGGTATGCGGTGTGCTGGGTGTCTGATGGGGGTGTGGTACATTGTGTACTGTCAGTGGTATGCGGTGTGCTGGGTGTCTGATGGGGGGTGTGGTACATTGTGTACTGTCAGTGGTGTGCGGTGTGCTGGGTGCCTGATGGGAGTGTGGTACATTGTGTACTGTCAGTGGTGTGCGGTGTGCTGGGTGTCTGATGGGGGTGTGGTACATTGTGTACTGTCAGTGGTGTGTGGTGTGCTTGGTGTCTGATGGGGGTGTGGGACATTGTGTACTGTCAGTGTTGTGCGGTTTGCTGGGTATCTGATGGGGGTGTGGTACATTGTGTCCTGTCAGTGGTGTGCTGGGTGTCTGATGGGGCTGTGGTACATTGTGTACTGTCAGTGGTGTGCGGTGTGCTGGGTGTCTGATGGGGGTGTGGTACATTGTGTACTGTCAGTGGTGTGTGGTTTGCTGAGTGTCTGATGGGGGTGTGGTACATTGTGCACTGTCAGTGGTGTGTGGTGTGCTGGGTGCCTGATGGGGGTGTGGTACATTGTGTACTGTCAGTGGTGTGCGGTGTGCTGAGTGTCTGATGGGGGTGTGGTGCATTGTGTTCTGTCAGTGGTGTGTGTTGTGCTGGGTGTCTGATGGGGCTGTGGTACATTGTGTACTGTCAGTGGTGTGTGGTGTGCTGGGTGCCTGATGGGGGTGTGGTACATTGTGTACTGTCAGTGGTGTGCGGTGTGCTGAGTGTCTGATGGGGGTGTGGTGCATTGTGTTCTGTCAGTGGTGTGTGTTGTGCTGGGTGTCTGATGGGGGTGTGGTGCATTGTGTACTGTCAGTGGTGTGCGGTGTGCTGGGTGTCTGATGGGGCTGTGGTACATTGTGTACTGTCAGTGGTGTGCGGTGCGCTGGGTGCCTGATGGGGATGTGGTACATTGTGTACTGTCAGTGGTGTGTGGTGTGCTGGTTGCCTGATGGGGGTCTGGTACATTGTGTACTCTCAGTGGTGTGCGGTGTGCTGGGTGTCTGATGGGGCTGTGGTACATTGTGTACTGTCAGTGGTGTGTGGTGTGCTGGGTGTCTGATGGGGGTGTGGTACATTGTGCACTGTCAGTGGTGTGTGGTGTGCTTGGTGTCTGATGGGGGTGTGGTACAGTGTGTACTGTCAGTGGTGTGCGGTGAGCTGGGTGCCTGATGGGGGTGTGGTACATTGTGTACTGTCAGTGGTGTGCGGGGTGCTGGGTGCATGATGGGGGTGTGGTACATTGTGTACTGTCAGTGGTGTGCGGTGTGCTGGGTGTCTGATGGGGGTGTGGTACATTGTGTATTGTCAGTGGTGTGCGGTGTGCTGGGTGTCTGATGGGGCTGTGGTACATTGTGTACTGTCCATGGTGTGTGGTGTGCTGGTTGCCTGATGGGGGTCTGGTACATTGTGTACTCTCAGTGGTGTGCGGTGTGCTGGGTGTCTGATGGGGGTGTGGTACATTGTGTACTGTCAGTGGTGTGTGGTGTGCTGGGTGCCTGATGGGACTGTGGTACATTGTGTACTGTCAGTAGTGTGCGGTGTGCTGGGTGTCTGATGGGGGTGTGGTACATTGTGTACTGTCAGTGGTGTGCGGTGTGCTGGGTGTCTGATGGGGGTGTGGTACATTGTGTACTGTCAGTGGTGTGCGGTGTGCTGGGTGTCTGATGGGGGTGTGGTACATTGTGTACTGTCAGTGGTGTGCGGTGTGCTGGGTGTCTGATGGGGGTGTGGTACATTGTGTACTGTCAGTGGTGTGCGGTGTGCTGGGTGTCAGATGGGGCTGTGGTACATTGTGTACTGTCAGTGGTGTCCGGTGTGCTGGGTGTCTGATGGGGTTGTGGTACATTGTGTACTGTCAGTGGTGTGCGGTGTGCTGGGTGTCTGATGGGAGTGTGGTACATTGTGTACTGTCAGTGGTGTGCGGTGTGCGGGGTGTCTGATGGGGGTGAGGTACATTGTGTACTGTCAGTGGTGTGCGGTGAGCTGGGTGTCTGATGGGGGTGTGGTACATTGTGTACTGTCAGTGGTGTGTGGTGTGCTGGGTGTCTGATGGGGGTGTGGTACATTGTGTACTGTCAGTGGTGTGTGGTGTGCTGGTTGCCTGATGGGGGTCTGGTACATTGTGTACTGTCAGTGGTGTGTGTTGTGCTGGGTGCCTGATGTGGGTGTGGTACATTGTGTACTGTCAGTGGTGTGCGGTCTGCTGGGTTCCTGATGGGGGTGTGGTACATTGTGTACTGTCAGTGGTGTGCGGTGTGCTTGGTGTCTGATGGGGGTGTGGTACATTGTGTATTGTCAGTGGTGTGCGGTGTGCTGGGTGTCTGATGGGGCTGTGGTACATTGTGTACTGTCCATGGTGTGTGGTGTGCTGGTTGCCTGATGGGGGTCTGGTACATTGTGTACTGTCAGTGGTGTGTGTTGTGCTGGGTGCCTGATGTGGGTGTGGTACATTGTGTACTGTCAGTGGTGTGCGGTCTGCTGGGTTCCTGATGGGGGTGTGGTACATTGTGTACTGTCAGTGGTGTGCGGTGTGCTTGGTGTCTGATGGGGGTGTGGTACATTGTGTATTGTCAGTGGTGTGCGGTGTGCTGGGTGTCTGATGGGGCTGTGGTACATTGTGTACTGTCAGTGGTGTGTGGTGTGCTGGTTGCCTGATGGGGGTCTGGTACATTGTGTACTCTCAGTGGTGTGCGGTGTGCTGGGTGTCTGATGGGGGTGTGGTACATTGTGTACTGTCAGTGGTGTGCGGTGTGCTGGGTGTCTGATGGGGCTGTGGTACATTGTGTACTGTCAGTGGTGTGCGGTGTGCTGGGTGTCTGATGGGGGTGTGGTACATTGTGTACTGTCAGTGGTGTGCGGTGTGCTGGGTGTCTGATGGGGGTGTGGTACATTGTGTACTGTCAGTGGTGTGCGGTGTGCTGGGTGTCAGATGGGGCTGTGGTACATTGTGTACTGTCAGTGGTGTGCGGTGTGCTGGGTGTCTGATGGGGTTGTGGTACATTGTGTACTGTCAGTGGTGTGCGGTGTGCTGGGTGTCTGATGGGGGTGTGGTACATTGTGTACTGTCAGTGGTGTGCGGTGTGCTGGGTGTCTGATGGGGGTGTGGTACATTGTGTACTGTCCATGGTGTGTGGTGTGCTGGTTGCCTGATGGGGGTCTGGTACATTGTGTACTGTCAGTGGTGTGTGTTGTGCTGGGTGCCTGATGTGGGTGTGGTACATTGTGTACTGTCAGTGGTGTGCGGTCTGCTGGGTTCCTGATGGGGGTGTGGTACATTGTGTACTGTCAGTGGTGTGCGGTGTGCTGGGTGTCTGATGGGGCTGTGGTACATTGTGTACTGTCAGTGGTCTGCGGTGTGCTGGGTGTCTGATGGGGGTGTGGTCCATTGTGTACTGTCAGTGGTGTGTGGTGTGCTGGGTGTCTGATGGGGTGTGGTACATTGTGTACTGTCAGTGGTGTGTGGTGTGCTGGGTGCCTAATGGGGGTGTGGTACATTGTGTACTGTCAGTGGTGTGTGGTGTGCTGGGTGTCTGATGGGGCTGTGGTACATTGTGTGCTGTCAGTGGTGTGCTGGGTGTCTGATGGGGGTGTGGTACATTGTGTCCTGTCAGTGGTGTGCTGGGTGTCTGATGGGGGTGTGGTACATTGTGTCCTGTCAGTGGTGTGCTGGGTGTCTGATGAGGATGTGGTACATTGTGTACTGTCAGTGGTGTGCGGTGTGCTGGGTGTCTGATGGGGCTGTGGTACATTGTGTGCTGTCAGTGGTGTGCGGTGTGCTGGGTGTCTGATGGGGCTGTGGTACATTGTGTGCTGTCAGTGGTGTGCGGTGTGCTCGGTGCCTGATGGGGGTGTGGTACATTGTGTACTGTCAGTGGTGTGTGGTGTGCTGGGTGCCTGATGGGGGTGTGGTACATTGTGTACTGTCAGTGGTGTGTTGTGTGCAGGGTGTCTGATGGGACTGTGGTACATTGTGTACTGTCAGTGGTGTGTGGTGTGCTGGGTGTCTGATGGGGCTGTGGTACATTGTGTACTGTCAGTGGTGTGCGGTGTGCTGGGTGTCTGATGGGGCTGTGGTACATTGTGTACTGTCAGTGGTGTGCGGTGTGCTGGGTGTCTGATGGGGCTGTGGTATATTGTGTACTGTCAGTGGTGTGCGGTGTGCTGGGTGTCTGATGGGGGTGTGGTACATTGTGTACTGTCAGTGGAGTGCGTTGTGCTGGGTGTCTGATGGGGGTGTGGTACATTGTGTACTGTCAGTGGTGTGCGGTGTGCTGGGTGTCTGATGGGGGTGTGGTACATTGTGTACTGTCAGTGGAGTGCGTTGTGCTGGGTGTCTGATGGGGGTGTGGTACGTTGTGTACTGTCAGTGGTGTGCGGTGTGCTGGGTGTCTGATGGGGCTGTGGTACATTGTGTACTGTCAGTGGTGTGCGGTGTTCTGGGTGTCTGATGGGGGTGTGGTACATTGTGTACTGTCAGTGGTGTGCGGTGAGATGGGTGTCTGATGAGGATGTGGTACATTGTGTACTGTCAGTGGTGTGCGGTGTTTTGGGTGTCTGATGGGGGTGTGGTACATTGTGTACTGTAAGTGGTGTGCGGTGTGCTCGGTGCCTGATGGGGGTGTGGTACATTGTGTACTGTCAGTGGTGTGTGGTGTCCTGGGTGCCTGATGGGGGTGTGGTACATTGTGTACTGTCAGTGGTGAGCGGTGCGCTGGGTGCCTGATGGGGGTGTGGTACATTTTGTACTGTCAGTGGTGTGTGGTGTGCTGGGTGCCTGATGGGGGTGTGATACATTGTGTACTGTCAGTGGTGTGTGGTGTGCTGGGTGTCTGATGTGGCTGTGGTACATTGTGTACTGTCAGTGGTGAGCGGTGCGCTGGGTGCCTGATGGGGGTGTGGTACATTGTGTACTGTCAGTGGTGTGTGGTGTGCTGGGTGCCTGATGTGGGTGTGGTACATTGTGTACTGTCAGTGGTGTGCGGTGTGCTGGGTGTCTGATGGGGCTGTGGTACATTGTGTACCGTCAGTGGTGTGCGGTGTGCTGGGTGTCTGATGGGGCTGTGGTACATTGTGTACTGTCAGTGGTGTGCAGTGTGCTGGGTGTCTGATGGGGGTGTGGTACATTGTGTACTGTCAGTGGTGTGTGGTGTGCTGGGTGTCTGATGGGGGTTGTGGTACATTCTGTACTGTCAGTGGTGTGCGGTGTGCTGGGTGTCTGATGGGGGTGTGGTACATTGTGTACTGTCAGTGGTGTGCGGTGTGCTGGGTGCCTGATGGGGGTGTGGTACATTTTGTACTGTCAGTGGTGTGCGGTGTGCTGGGTGTCTGATGTGGGTGTGGTACATTGTGTACTGTCAGTGGTGTGTGGTGTGCTGGGTGTCTGATGGGGGTGTGGTACATTGTGTACTGTCAGTGGTGTGCGGTGTGCTGGGTGTCTGATGGGGGTGTGGTACATTGTGTACTGTCAGTGGTGTGTGGTGTGCTGGGTGTCTGATGGGGGTGTGCAACATTGTGTACTGTCAGTGGTGTGTAGTGTGCTGGGTGTCTGATGGGGCTGTGGTACATTGTGTACTGTCAGTGGTGTGCAGTGTGCTGGGTGTCTCATGGGGGTGTGGTACATTGTGTCCTGTCAGTGGTGAGCGGTGTGCTGGGTGTCTGATGGGGGTGTGCAACATTGTGTACTGTCAGTGGTGTGTAGTGTGCTGGGTGCCTGATGTGGGTGCGGTACATTGTGTACTGTCAGTGGTGTGTGGTGTGCTGGGTGTCTGATGGGGGTGTGCAACATTGTGTACTGTCAGTGGTGTGTGGTGTGCTGAGTGCCTGATGGGGGTGTGGTACATTGTGTACTGTCAGTCGTGTGCGGTGTGCTGGGTCCCTGATGGGGATGTGGTACATTGTGTACTGTCAGTGGTGTGCGGTGTGCTGAGTGTCTGATGGGGCTGTGGTACATTGTGTACTGTCAGTGGTGTGCGGTGTGCTGGGTGTCTGATGGGGGTGTGGTACATTGTGTACTGTCAGTGGTGTGCGGTGTGCTGAGTGTCTGATGGGGCTGTGGTACATTGTGTACTGTCAGTGGTGTGTGGTGTGCTGGGTGTCTGATGGGGGTGTGGTACATTGTGTACTGTCAGTGGTGTGCGGTGTGCTGGGTGTCTGATGGGGGTGTGGTACATTGTGTACTGTCAGTGGTGTGCGGTGTGCTGGGTGTCTGATGGGGGTGTGGTACATTGTGTACTGTCAGTGGTGTGCGGTGTGCTGAGTGTCTGATGGGGCTGTTGTAAATTGTGTACTGTCAGTGGTGTGCGTTGTGCTGGGTGTCTGATGGGGGTGTGGTACATTGTGTGCTGTCAGTGGTGTGCGGTGTGCTGTGTCCCTGATGGGGGTGTGGTACATTGTGTACTGTGAGAGGTGAGCGGTGCGCTGGGTGTCTGATGGAGCTGTGGTACATTGTGTACTGTCAGTGGTGTGCGGTGTGCTGGGTGCCTGATGGGGGTGTGGTACATTGTGTACTGTCAGTGGTGTGTGGTGTGCTGAGTGTCTGATGGGGGTGTGGTACATTGTGCACTGTCAGTGGTGTGTGTTGTGCTGGGTGTCTGATGGGGGTGAGGTACATTGTGTACTGTCAGTGGTGTGCGGTGTGCTGGGTGCCTGATGGGGGTGTGGTAGATTGTGTACTGTCAGTGGTGTGCGGTGTGCTGGGTGTCTGATGGGGCTGTGGTACATTGTGTACTGTCAGTGGTGTGCGGTGCGCTGGGTGCCTTATGGGGATGTGGTACATTGTGTACTGTCAGTGGTGTGTGGTCTGCTGGGTGTCAGATGGGGGTGTGGTACATTGTGTACTGTCAGTGGTGTGTGGTGTGCTGGGTGTCTGATGGGGGTGTGGTACATTGTGTACTGTCAGTGGTGTGTGGTGTGCTGGGTGTCTGATGGGGGTGTGGTACATTGTGTATTGTCAGTGGTGTGCGGTGTGCTGGGTGTCTGATGGGGCTGTGGTACATTGTGTACTGTCCATGCTGTGTGGTGTGCTGGTTGCCTGATGGGGGTCTGGTACATTGTGTACTGTCAGTGGTGTGCGGTGTGCTGGGTGTCTGATGGGGGTGTGGTACATTGTGTACTGTCAGTGGTGTGCGGTGTGCTGGGTGTCTGATGGGGTTGTGGTACATTGTGTACTGTCAGTGGTGTGTGGTGTGCTGGTTGCCTGATGGGGGTCTGGTACATTGTGTACTGTCAGTGGTGTGTGTTGTGCTGGGTGCCTGATGGGGGTCTGGTACATTGTGTACTGTCAGTGGTGTGCGGTGTGCTGGGTGTCTGATGGGGGTGTGGTACATTGTGTACTGTCCATGGTGTGTGGTGTGCTGGTTGCCTGATGGGGGTCTGGTACATTGTGTACTGTCAGTGGTGTGTGTTGTGCTGGGTGCCTGATGGGGGTCTGGTACATTGTGTACTGTCAGTGGTGTGCGGTGTGCTGGGTGTCTGATGGGGGTGTGGTACATTGTGTACTGTCAGTGGTATGCGGTGTGCTGGGTGTCTGATGGGGGGTGTGGTACATTGTGTACTGTCAGTGGTGTGTGGTGTGCTGGGTGCCTGATGGGAGTGTGGTACATTGTGTACTGTCAGTGGTGTGTGGTGTGCTGGGTGTCTGATGGGGGTGTGGGACATTGTGTACTGTCAGTGTTGTGCGGTTTGCTGGGTATCTGATGGGGGTGTGGTACATTGTGTCCTGTCAGTGGTGTGCTGGGTGTCTGATGGGGCTGTGGTACATTGTGTACTGTCAGTGTTGTGCGGTTTGCTGGGTGTCTGATGGGGGTGTGGTACATTGTGTACTGTCAGTGGTGTGTGGTGTGCTGGGTGTCTGATGGGGCTGTGGTACATTGTGTACTGTCAGTGGTGTGTGGTGTGCTGAGTGTCTGATGGGGGTGTGGTACATTGTGTACTGTCAGTGGTGTGCGGTGTGCTGAGTGTCTGATGGGGGTGTGGTACATTGTGTACTGTCAGTGGTGTGCGGTGTGCTGAGTGTCTGATGGGGGTGTGGTACATTGTGTACTGTCAGTGGTGTGCGGTGTGCTGGGTGCCTGATGGGGGTTTGGTACATTGTGTACTGTCAGTGGTGTGCGGTGTGCTGAGTGTCTGATGGGGGTGTGGTACATTGTGTACTGTCAGTGGTGTGCGGTGTGCTGGGTGTCTGATGAGGGTGTGGTACATTGTGTACTGTCAGTGGTGTGCGGTGTGCTGAGTGTCTGATGGGGGTGTGGTACATTGTGTACTGTCAGTGGTGTGCGGTGTGCTGGGTGCCTGACGGGACTGTTGTACATTGTGTACTGTCAGTGGTGTGTGGTGTGCTGGGTGCCTGATGGGGGTGTCGTACATTGTGCACTGTCAGTGGTGTGTGTTGTGCTGGGTGTCTGATGGGGGTGTGGTACATTGTGTACTGTCAGTGGTGTGTGGTCTGCTGGGTGTCTGATGGGGGTGTGGTACATTGTGCACTGTCAGTGGTGTGTGGTGTGCTTGGTGTCTGATGGGGGTGCGGAACATTGTGTACTGTCAGTGGTGTGCGGTGTGCTGGGTGTCTGATGGGGGTGTGGTACATTGTGTACTGTCAGTGGTGTGCGGTGTGCTGGGTGTCTGATGGGGGTGTGGTACATTGTGTATTGTCAGTGGTGTGCGGTGTGCTGGGTGTCTGATGGGGGTGTGGTACATTGTGTACTGTCAGTGGTGTGCGGTGTGCTGGTTGCCTGATGGGGGTCTGGTACATTGTGTACTGTCAGTGGTGTGCGGTGTGCTGGGTGTCTGATGGGGGTGTGGTACATTGTGTACTGTCAGTGGTGTGCGGTCTGATGGGTTCCTGATGGGGGTGTGGTACATTGTGTACTGTCAGTGGTGTGTGGTGAGCTGGGTGCCTGATGTGGGTGTGGTACATTGTGTACTGTCAGTGGTGTGCGGTCTGATGGGTTCCTGATGGGGGTGTGGTACATTGTGTACTGTCAGTGGTGTGTGGTGAGCTGGGTGCCTGATGGGGCTGTGGTACATTGTGTACTGTCAGTGGTGTGCGGTGAGCTGGGTGTCTGTTGGGGGTGTGGTACATTGTGTACTGTCAGTGGTGTGCGGTATGCTGGGTGTCTGATGGGGCTGTGGTACATTGTGTACTGTCAGTGGTGTGTGGTGTGCTGGGTGTCTGATGGGGTGTGGTACATTGTGTCCTGTCAGTGGTGTGTGGTGTGCTGGGTGCCTGATGGGGGTGTGGTACATTGTGTACTGTCAGTGGTGTGCGGTGTGCTGGGTGTCTGATGGGGGTGTGGTACATTGTGTACTGTCAGTGGTGTGTGGTGTGCTGGGTGTCTGATGGGGGTGTGGTACATTGTGTCCTGTCAGTGGTGTGCTGGGTGTCTGATGGGGGTGTGGTACATTGTGTCATGTCAGTGGTGTGCTGGGTGTCTGATGGGGGTGTGGTACATTGTGCACTGTCAGTGGTGTGTGGTGTGCTGGGTGTCTGATGGGGGTGTGGTACATTGTGCACTGTCAGTGGTGTGCGGTGTGCTGGGTGTCTGATGGGGGTGTGGTACATTGTGTACTGTCAGTGCTGTGCGGTGTGCTGGGTGTCTGATGGGGGTGTGGTACATTGTGTACTGTCAGTGGTGTGCGGTGTGCTGGGTGTCAGATGGGGCTGTGGTACATTGTGTACTGTCAGTGGTGTGCGGTGTGCTGGGTGTCTGATGGGGTTGTGGTACATTGTGTACTGTCAGTGGTGTGCGGTGTGCTGGGTGTCTGATGGGGGTGTGGTACATTGTGTACTGTCAGTGGTGTGCGGTGTGCTGGGTGTCAGATGGGGCTGTGGTACATTGTGTACTGTCAGTGGTGTGCGGTGTGCTGGGTGTCTGATGGGGGTGTGGTACATTGTGTACTGTCCATGGTGTGTGGTGTGCTGGTTGCCTGATGGGGGTCTGGTACATTGTGTACTGTCAGTGGTGTGTGTTGTGCTGGGTGCCTGATGTGGGTGTGGTACATTGTGTACTGTCAGTGGTGTGCGGTGTGCTGGGTGCCTGATGGGGCTGTGGTACATTGTGTACTGTCAGTGGTGTGTGGTGTGCTGGGTGTCTGATGGGGGTGTGGTACATTGTGTACTGTCAGTGGTGTGCGGTGTGCTGGGTGTCTGATGGGGCTGTGGTACATTGTGTACTGTCAGTGGTGTGCGGTGCGCTGGGTGCCTGATGGGGATGTGGTACATTGTGTACTGTCAGTGGTGTGTGGTGTGCTGGGTGTCTGATGGGGGTGTGGTACATTGTGTACTGTCAGTGGTGTGCGGTGTGCTGGGTGTGTGATGGGGGTGTGGTACATTGTGTACTGTCAGTGGTGTGCGGTGTGCTGGGTGCCTGATGGGGCTGTGGTACATTGTGTACTGTCAGTGGTGTGCGGTGTGCTGGGTGTCTGATGGGGGTGTGGTACATTGTGTACTGTCAGTGGTGTGCGGTGAGCTGGGTGTCTGATGGGGGTGTGGTACATTGTGTACTGTCCATGGTGTGTGGTGTGCTGGTTGGCTGATGGGGGTCAGGTACATTGTGTACTGTCAGTGGTGTGCGGTGTGCTGGGTGTCTGATGGGGGTGTGGTACATTGTGTACTGTCAGTGGTGTGCGGTGTGCTGCGTGTCTGATGGGGCTGTGGTACATTGTGTACTGTCAGTGGTGTGCGGTGCGCTGGGTGCCTGATGGGGATGTGGTACATAGTGTACTGTCAGTGGTGTGCGGTGTGCTGGGTGTCTGATGGGGGTGTGGTACATTGTGTACTGTCAGTGGTGTGCGGTGTGCTGGGTGTCTGATGGGGTTGTGGTACATTGTGTACTGTCAGTGGTGTGCGGTGTGCTGGGTGTCTGATGGGGTTGTGGTACATTGTGTACTGTCAGTGGTGTGCGGTGTGCTGGGTGTCTGATGGGGGTGTGGTACATTGTGTACTGTCAGTGGTGTGCGGTGTGCTGGGTGCCTGATGGGGGTGTGGTACATTGTGTACTGTCAGTGGTGTGCGGTGTGCTGGGTGTCTGATGGGGTTGTGGTACATTGTGTACTGTCAGTGGTGTGCGGTGTGCTGGGTGTCTGATGGGGTTGTGGTACATTGTGTACTGTCAGTGGTGTGCGGTGTGCTGGGTGTCTGATGGGGTTGTGGTACATTGTGTACTGTCAGTGGTGTGTGGTGTGCTGGGTGTCTGATGGGGGTGTGGTACATTGTGTACTGTCCATGGTGTGTGGTGTGCTGGTTGCCTGATGGGGGTCTGGTACATTGTGTACTGTCAGTGGTGTGTGGTGTGCTGGGTGTCTGATGGGGGTGTGGTACATTGTGTACTGTCAGTGGTGTGTGTTGTGCTGGGTGCCTGATGTGGGTGTGGTACATTGTGTACTGTCAGTGGTGTGCGGTGTGCTGGGTGTCTGATGGGGGTGTGGTACATTGTGTACTGTCAGTGGTGTGCGGTCTGATGGGTTCCTGATGGGGGTGTGGTACATTGTGTACTGTCAGTGGTGTGCGGTGTGCTGGGTGTCTGATGGGGCTGTGGTACATTGTGTACTGTCAGTGGTGTGCGGTGTGCTGGGTGTCTGATGGGGGTGTGGTACATTGTGTACTGTCAGTGGTCTGCGGTGTGCTGGGTGTCTGATGGGGGTGTGGTCCATTGTGTACTGTCAGTGGTGTGTGGTGTGCTGGGTGTCTGATGGGGTGTGGTACATTGTGTCCTATCAGTGGTGTGTGGTGTGCTGGGTGTCTGATGGGGCTGTGGTACATTGTGTACTGTCAGTGGTCTGCGGTGTGCTGGGTGTCTGATGGGGCTGTGGTACATTGTGTACTGTCAGTGGTCTGCGGTGTGCTGGGTGTCGGATGGGGGTGTGGTACATTGTGTACTGTCAGTGGTGTGTGGTGTGCTGGGTGTCTGATGGGAGTGTGGTACATTGTGTACTGTCAGTGGTGTGCGGTGTGCTGGGTGTCTGATGGGGCTGTGGTACATTGTGTACTGTCAGTGGTGTGCGGTGTGCTGGGTGCCTGATGGGGGTGTGGTACATTGTGTACTGTCAGTGGTGTGTGGTGTGCTGGGTGTCTGATGGGGGTATGGTACATTGTGTCCTGTCAGTGGTGTGCTGGGTGTCTGATGGGGGTGTGGTACATTGTGTCCTGTCAGTGGTGTGCTGGGTGTCTGATGGGGGTGTGGTACATTGTGCACTGTCAGTGGTGTGTGGTGTGCTGGGTGTCTGATGGGGTTGTGGTACATTGTGTACTGTCAGTGGTGTATGGTGTGCTTGGTGTCTGATGGGGGTGTGGTACATTGTGTACTGTCCATGGTGTGTGGTGTGCTGGTTGCCTGATGGGGGTCTGGTACATTGTGTACTGTCAGTGGTGTGCGGTGTGCTGGGTGTCTGATGGGGGTGTGGTACATTGTGTACTGTCAGTGGTGTGCGGTGTGCTGGGTGTCAGATGGGGCTGTGGTACATTGTGTACTGTCAGTGGTGTGCGGTGTGCTGGGTGTCTGATGGGGTTGTGGTACATTGTGTACTGTCAGTGGTGTGTGGTGTGCTGGGTGTCCGATGGGGGTGTGGTACATTGTGTACTGTCCATGGTGTGTGGTGTGCTGGTTGCCTGATGGGGGTCTGGTACATTGTGTACTGTCAGTGGTGTGTGTTGTGCTGGGTGCCTGATGTGGGTGTGGTACATTGAGTACTGTCAGTGGTGTGCGGTGTGCTGGGTGTCTGATGGGGGTGTGGTACATTGTGTACTGTCAGTGGTGTGCGGTGTGCTGGGTGCCTGATGGGGCTGTGGTACATTGTGTACTGTCAGTGGTGTGAGGTGTGCTGGGTGTCTGATGGGGCTGTGGTACATTGTGTACTGTCAGTGGTGTGCGGTGCGCTGGGTGCCTGATGGGGATGTGGTACATTGTGTACTGTCAGTGGTGTGTGGTGTGCTGGGTGCCTGATGGGGGTGTGGTACATTGTGTACTGTCAGTGGTGAGCGGTGCACTGGGTGCCTGATGGGGGTGTGGTACATTGTGTACTGTCAGTGGTGTGTGGTGTGCTGGGTGCCTGATGGGGGTGTGGTACATTGTGTACTGTCCATGGTGTGTGGTGTGCTGGTTGCCTGATGGGGGTCTGGTACATTGTGTACTGTCAGTGGTGTGCGGTGTGCTGGGTGTCTGATGGGGGTGTGGTACATTGTGTACTGTCAGTGGTGTGCGGTGTGCTGGGTGTCAAATGGGGCTGTGGTACATTGTGTACTGTCAGTGGTGTGCGGTGTGCTGGGTGTCTGATGAGGGTGTGGTACATTGTGTACTGTCCATGGTGTGTGGTGTGCTGGTTGCCTGATGGGGGTCTGGTACATTGTGTACTGTCAGTGGTGTGCGGTCTGCTGGGTTCCTGATGGGGGTGTGGTACATTGTGTACTGTCAGTGGTGTGCGGTGTGCTGGGTGTCTGATGGGGCTGTGGTACATTGTGTACTGTCAGTGGTGTGCGGTCTGCTGGGTTCCTGATGGGGGTGTGGTACATTGTGTACTGTCAGTGGTGTGCGGTGTGCTGGGTGTCTGATGGGGCTGTGGTACATTGTGTACTGTCAGTGGTCTGCGGTGTGCTGGGTGTCTGATGGGGGTGTGGTCCATTGTTTACTGTCAGTGGTGTGTGGTGTGCTGGGTGTCTGATGGGGGTGTGGTACATTGTGTACTGTCAGTGGTGTGTGGTGTGCTGGGTCTCTGATGGGGGTGTGGTACATTGTGTACTGTCAGTGGTGTGTGGTGTGCTGGGTGTCTGATGGGGGTGTGGTACATTGTGTCCTGTCAGTGATGTGCTGGGTGTCTGATGGGGGTGTGGTACATTGTGTACTGTCAGTGGTGTGCTGGGTGTCGGATGAGGATGTGGTACATTGTGTACTGTCAGTGGTGTGTGGTGTGCTGGGTGTCTGATGGGGCTGTGGTACATTGTGTGCTGTCAGTGGTGTGCGGTGTGCTGGGTGTCTGATGGGGCTGTGGTACATTGTGTGCTGTCAGTGGTGTGCGGTGTGCTCGGTGCCTGATGGGGTTGTGGTACATTGTGTACTGTCAGTGGTGTGTGGTGTGCTGGGTGCCTGATGGGGGTGTGGTACATTGTGTACTGTCAGTGGTGTGTGGTGTGCTGGGTGTCTGATGGGGCTGTGGTACACTGTGTACTGTCAGTGGTGTGTGGTGTGCTGGGTGTCTGATGGGGCTGTGGTACACTGTGTACTGTCAGTGGTGTGTGGTGTGCTGGGTGTCTGATGGGGGTGTGGTACATTGTGTCCTGTCAGTGGTGTGCTGGGTGTCTGATGGGGGTGTGGTACATTGTGTCCTGTCAGTGGTGTGCTGGGTGTCTGATGGGGGTGTGGTACATTGTGTCCTGTCAGTGGTGTGCTGGGTGTCTGATGGGGGTGTGGTACATTGTGTCCTGTCAGTGGTGTGCGGTGAGCTGGGTGTCTGATGGGGCTGTGGTACACTGTGTACTGTCAGTGGTGTGTGGTGTGCTGGGTGTCTGATGGGGCTGTGGTACACTGTGTACTGTCAGTGGTGTGTGGTGTGCTGGGTGTCTGATGGGGGTGTGGTACATTGTGTCCTGTCAGTGGTGTGCTGGGTGTCTGATGGGGGTGTGGTACATTGTGTCCTGTCAGTGGTGTGCTGGGTGTCTGATGGGGGTGTGGTACATTGTGTCCTGTCAGTGGTGTGCTGGGTGTCTGATGGGGGTGTGGTACATTGTGTCCTGTCAGTGGTGTGCTGGGTGTCGGATGAGGATGTGGTACATTGTGTACTGTCAGTGGTGTGTGGTGTGCTGGGTGTCTGATGGGGCTGTGGTACAGTGTGTGCTGTCAGTGGTGTGCGGTGTGCTGGGTGTCTGATGGGGCTGTGGTACATTGTGTGCTGTCAGTGGTGTGCGGTGTGCTCGGTGCCTGATGGGGTTGTGGTACATTGTGTACTGTCAGTGGTGTGTGGTGTGCTGGGTGCCTGATGGGGGTGTGGTACATTGTGTACTGTCAGTGGTGTGTGGTGTGCTGGGTGTCTGATGGGGTTGTGGTACACTGTGTACTGTCAGTGGTGTGCGGTGTGCTGGGTGTCTGATGGGGGTCTGGTACACTGTGTACTGTCAGTGGTGTGTGGTGTGCTGGGTGTCTGATGGGGCTGTGGTACACTGTGTACTGTCAGTGGTGTGCGGTGTGCTGGGTGTCTGATGGGGGTGTGGTACATTGTGTACTGTCAGTGGTGTGTTGTGTGCTGGGTGTCTGATGGGACTGTGGTACATTGTGTACTGTCAGTGGTGTGCGGTGTTCTGGGTGTCTGATGGGGGTGTGGTACATTGTGTACTGTCAGTGGTGTGCGGTGAGATGGGTGTCTGATGAGGATGTGGTACATTGTGTACTGTCAGTGGTGTGCGGTGTGCTGGGTGTCTGATGGGGGTGTGGTACATTGTGTACTGTCAGTGGTGTGTGGTGTGCTGGGTGCCTGATGGGGGTGTGGTACATTGTGTACTGTCAGTGGTGAGCGGTGCGCTGGGTGCCTGATGGGGGTGTGGTACATTGTGTACTGTCAGTGGTGAGCGGTGCGCTGGGTGCCTGATGGGGGTGTGGTACATTGTGTACTGTCAGTGGTGTGTGGTGTGCTGGGTGCCTGATGGGGGTGTGGTACATTGTGTACTGTCAGTGGTGTGTGGTGTGCTGGGTGTCTGATGGGGCTGTGGTACATTATGTACTGTCAGTGGTGTGTGGTGAGCTGGGTGTCTGATGGGGGTGTGGTACATTGTGTACTGTCAGTGGTGTGCGGTGTGCTGGGTGTCTGATGGGGCTGTGGTACATTGTGTACTGTCAGTGGTGTGCGGTGTGCTGGGTGTCTGATGGGGCTGTGGTACATTGTGTACTGTCAGTGATGTGCAGTGTGCTGGGTGTCTGATGGGGGTGTGGTACATTGTGCACTGTCAGTGGTGTGTGGTGTGCTGGGTGCCTGATGGGGGTGTAGTACATTGTGTACTGTCAGTGGTGTACGGTTTGCTGGGTGCCTGATGGGGGTGTGGTACATTGTGTACTGTCAGTGGTGTGCGGTGTGCTGGGTGCCTGATGGGGGTGTGGTACATTGTGTACTGTCAGTGGTGTGTGGTGTGCTGGGTCTCTGATGGGGGTGTGGTACATTGTGTACTGTCAGTGGTGTGTGGTGTGCTGGGTGTCTGATGGGGGTGTGGTACATTGTGTCCTGTCAGTGGTGTGCTGGGTGTCTGATGGGGGTGTGGTACATTGTGTACTGTCAGTGGTGTGCTGGGTGTCGGATGAGGATGTGGTACATTGTGTACTGTCAGTGGTGTGTGGTGTGCTGGGTGTCTGATGGGGCTGTGGTACATTGTGTGCTGTCAGTGGTGTGCGGTGTGCTGGGTGTCTAATGGGGCTGTGGTACATTGTGTGCTGTCAGTGGTGTGCGGTGTGCTCGGTGCCTGATGGGGTTGTGGTACATTGTGTACTGTCAGTGGTGTGTGGTGTGCTGGGTGCCTGATGGGGGTGTGGTACATTGTGTACTGTCAGTGGTGTGTGGTGTGCTGGGTGTCTGATGGGGCTGTGGTACACTGTGTACTGTCAGTGGTGTGCGGTGTGCTGGGTGTCTGATGGGGGTGTGGTACACTGTGTACTGTCAGTGGTGTGTGGTGTGCTGGGTGTCTGATGGGGCTGTGGTACACTGTGTACTGTCAGTGGTGTGTGGTGTGCTGGGTGTCTGATGGGGGTGTGGTACATTGTGTCCTGTCAGTGGTGTGCTGGGTGTCTGATGGGGGTGTGGTACATTGTGTCCTGTCAGTGGTGTGCTGGGTGTCTGATGGGGGTGTGGTACATTGTGTCCTGTCAGTGGTGTGCTGGGTGTCTGATGGGGGTGTGGTACATTGTGTCCTGTCAGTGGTGTGCTGGGTGTCGGATGAGGATGTGGTACATTGTGTACTGTCAGTGGTGTGTGGTGTGCTGGGTGTCTGATGGGGCTGTGGTACATTGTGTGCTGTCAGTGGTGTGCGGTGTGCTGGGTGTCTGATGGGGCTGTGGTACATTGTGTGCTGTCAGTGGTGTGCGGTGTGCTCGGTGCCTGATGGGGTTGTGGTACATTGTGTACTGTCAGTGGTGTGTGGTGTGCTGGGTGTCTGATGGGGGTGTCGTACATTGTGTACTGTCAGTGGTGTGCGGTGTGCTGGGTGCCTGATGGGGGTGTGGTACATTGTGTACTGTCAGTGGTGTGTGGTGTGCTGGGTGTCTGATGGGGTTGTGGTACACTGTGTACTGTCAGTGGTGTGCGGTGTGCTGGGTGTCTGATGGGGGTCTGGTACACTGTGTACTGTCAGTGGTGTGTGGTGTGCTGGGTGTCTGATGGGGCTGTGGTACACTGTGTACTGTCAGTGGTGTGCGGTGTGCTGGGTGTCTGATGGGGGTGTGGTACATTGTGTACTGTCAGTGGTGTGTTGTGTGCTGGGTGTCTGATGGGACTGTGGTACATTGTGTACTGTCAGTGGTGTGTGGTGTGCTGGGTGTCTGATGGGGCTGTGGTACATTGTGTGCTGTCAGTGGAGTGCGGTGTGCTGGGTGTCTGATGGGGGTGTGGTACATTGTGTACTGTCAGTGGTGTGCGGTGAGCTGGGTGTCTGATGGGGCTGTGGTACATTGTGTACTGTCAGTGGTGTGCGGTGTTCTGGGTGTCTGATGGGGGTGTGGTACATTGTGTACTGTCAGTGGTGTGCGGTGAGATGGGTGTCTGATGGGGCTGTGGTACATTGTGTACTGTCAGTGGTGTGCGGTGTTCTGGGTGTCTGATGGGGGTGTGGTACATTGTGTACTGTCAGTGGTGTGCGGTGAGATGGGTGTCTGATGAGGATGTGGTACATTGTGTACTGTCAGTGGTGTGCGGTGTGCTGGGTGTCTGATGGGGGTGTGGTACATTGTGTACTGTCAGTGGTGTGTGGTGTGCTGGGTGCCTGATGGGGGTGTGGTACATTGTGTACTGTCAGTGGTGAGCGGTGCGCTGGGTGCCTGATGGGGGTGTGGTACATTGTGTACTGTCAGTGGTGTGTGGTGTGCTGGGTGCCTGATGGGGGTGTGGTACATTGTGTACTGTCAGTGGTGTGTGGTGTGCTGGGTGTCTGATGGGGCTGTGGTACATTATGTACTGTCAGTGGTGTGTGGTGAGCTGGGTGTCTGATGGGGGTGTGGTACATTGTGTACTGTCAGTGGTGTGCGGTGTGCTGGGTGTCTGATGGGGCTGTGGTACATTGTGTACTGTCAGTGGTGTGCGGTGTGCTGGGTGTCTGATGGGGCTGTGGTACATTGTGTACTGTCAGTGATGTGCAGTGTGCTGGGTGTCTGATGGGGGTGTGGTACATTGTGCACTGTCAGTGGTGTGTGGTGTGCTGGGTGCCTGATGGGGGTGTAGTACATTGTGTACTGTCAGTGGTGTACGGTGTGCTGGGTGCCTGATGGGGGTGTGGTACATTGTGTACTGTCAGTGGTGTGCGGTGTGCTGAGTGCCTGATGGGGCCGTGGTACATTGTGTACTGTCAGTGGTGTGCGGTGTGCTGGGTGCCTGATGATGGTGTGGTACATTGTGTACTGTTAGTGGTGTGCGGTGTGCTGGGTGCCCGGTGGGTGTGTGGTACATTGTGTACTGTCAGTGGTGTGCGGTGTGCTGGGTTCCTGATGAGGGTCTGGTACATTGTGTACTGTCAGTGGTGTGCGGTGTGCTGGGTGCCTGGTGGGTGTGTGGTACATTGTGTACTGTCAGTGGTGTGCGGTGTGCTGGGTGCCTGATGAGGGTGTGGTACATTGTGTACTGTCAGTGGTGTGCTGGGTGCCTGGTGGGTGTGTGGTACATTGTGTACTGTCAGTGGTGTGCGGTGTGCTGGGTGCCTGATGAGGGTGTGGTACATTGTGTACTGTCAGTGGTGTGTGGTGTGCTGGGTGTCTGATGGGGGTGTGGTACATTGTTTACTGTCAGTGGTGTGTGCTGTGCTGGGTGCCTGATGGGGGTGTGGTACATTGTGTACTGTCAGTATTGTACGGTGTGCTGGGTGACTGATGGGGGTGTGGTACATTGTGTACTGTCAGTGGTGTGCGGTGTGCTGGGTGTCTGATGGGGGTGTGGTACATTGTGTACTGTCAGTGGTGTGCGGTGTGCGGGGTGTCTGATGGGGGTGTGGTACATTGTGTACTGTCAGTGGTGTGTGGTGTGCTGGGTGTCTGATGGGTGTATGGTACATTGTGTACGGTCAGTGGTGTGCGGTGTGCTGGGTGACTGATGGGGGTGTGGTACATTGTGTACTGTCAGTGGTGTGCGGTGTGCTGGGTGTCTGATGGGGCTGTTTTACATTGTGTACTGTCAGTGGTGTGCGGTGTGCTGGGTGTCTGACGGGGGTGTGGTACATTGTGTACTGTCAGTGGTGTGCGGTGTGCTGGGTGTCTGATGGGGGTGTGGTACATTGTGTACTGTCAGTGGTGTGTGGTGTGCTGGGTGCCTGATGGGGGTGTGGTACATTGTGTACTGTCAGTGGTGTGCGGTGTGCTGAGTGTCTGATGGGGGTGTGGTACATTGTGTACTGTCAGTGGTGTGCGGTGTGCTGGGTGTCTGATGGGGCTGTGGTACATTGTGCACTGTCAGTGGTGTGTGTTGTGCTGGGTGTCTGATGGGGGTGTGGTACATTGTGTATTGTCAGTGGTGTGCGGTGTGCTGGGTGTCTGATGAGGCTGTGGTACATTGTGTACTGTCCATGGTGTGTGGTGTGCTGGGAGTCTGATGGGGGTGTGGTACATTGTGTACTGTCACTGGTGTGCGGTTTGCTGGGTGTCTGATGGGGGTGTGGTACATTGTGAACTGTCAGTGGTGTGCGGTGTGCTGGGTGTCTGATGGGGCTGTGGTACATTGTGTACTGTCAGTGGTGTGCGGTGTGCTGGGTGTCTGATGGGGTTGTGGTACATTGTGTACTGTCAGTGGTGTGCGGTGTGCTGGGTGTCTGATGGGGGTGTGGTACATTGTGTACTGTCCATGGTGTGTGGTGTGCTGGTTGCCTGATGGGGGTCTGGTACATTGTGTACTGTCAGTGGTGTGTGTTGTGCTGGGTGCCTGATGTGGGTGTGGTACATTGTGTCCTGTCAGTGGTGTGCGGTGTGCTGGGTGTCTGATGGGGCTGTGGTACATTGTGTACTGTCAGTGGTCTGCGGTGTGCTGGGTGTCTGATGGGGGTGTGGTACATTGTGTACTGTCAGTGGTGTGCGGTGTGCTGGGTGTCTGATGGGGGGTGTGGTACATTGTGTACTGTCAGTGGTGTGCGGTGTGCTGGTTGCCTGATGGGGGTGTGGTACATTGTGTACTGTCAGTGGTGTGTGGTGTGCTGGGTGCCTGATGGGGGTGTGGTACATTGTGTACTGTCAGTGGTGTGTGGTGTGCTGGGTGTCTGATGGGGGTATGGTACATTGTGTCCTGTCAGTGGTGTGCGGTGTGCTGGGTGTCTGATGGGGCTGTGGTACATTGTGTACTGTCAGTGGTGTGTGGTGTCTGGGTGTCTGATGGGGGTGTGGTACATTGTGTACTGTCAGTGGTGTGCGGTGTGCTGGGTGTCTGATGGGGGTGTGGTACATTGTGTACTGTCAGTGGTGTGCGGTGTGCTGGGTGCCTGATGGGGGTGTGGTACATTGTGTACTGTCAGTGGTGTGCGGTGTGCTGGGTGTCTGATGGGGCTGTGGTACATTGTGTACTGTCAGTGGTGTGTGGTGTCTGGGTGTCTGATGGGGGTGTGGTACATTGTGTACTGACAGTGGTGTGCGGTGTGCTGGGTGTCTGATGGGGGTGTGGTACATTGTGTCCTGTCAGTGGTGTGTGGTGTCTGGGTGTCTGATGGGGGTGTGGTACATTGTGTACTGACAGTGGTGTGCGGTGTGCTTGGTGTCTGATGGGGGTGTGGTACATTGTGTCCTGTCAGTGGTGTGTGGTGTCTGGGTGTCTGATGGGGGTGTGGTACATTGTGTACTGTCAGTGGTGTGCGGTGTGCTGGGTGTCTGATGGGGGTGTGGTACATTGTGTACTGTCAGTGGTGTGCGGTGTGCTGGGTGTCTGATGGGGGTGTGGTACATTGTGTCCTGTTAGTAGTGTGCTGGGTGTCTGATGGGGGTGTGGTACATTGTGTCCTGTCAGTGTTGTGCGGTGTGCTGGGTGTCTGATGGGGGTGTGCAACATTGTGTACTGTCAGTGGTGTGTGGTGTCTGGGTGTCTGATGGGGGTGTGGTACATTGTGTACTGTCAGTGGTGTGCGGTGTGCTGGGTGTCTGATGGGGGTGTGGTACATTGTGTACTGTCAGTGGTGTGCGGTGTGCTGGGTGCCTGATGGGGCTGTGGTACATTGTGTACTGTCAGTGGTGTGCGGTGAGCTGGGTGTCTGATGGGGGTGTGGTACATTGTGTACTGTCAGTGGTGTGCGGTGAGCTGGGTGTCTGATGAGGATGTGGTACATTGTGTACTGTCAGTGGTGTGCGGTGTGCTGGGTGCCTGATGGGGGTGTGGTACATTGTGTACTGTCAGTGGTGTGTGGTGTGCTGGGTGTCTGATGGGGGTGTGTTACATTGTGTACTGTCAGTGGTGTGTGGTGTGCTGGGTGCCTGATGGGGGTGTGGTACATTGTGTACTGTCAGTGGTGTGTTGTGTGCTGGGTGTCTGATGGGACTGTGGTACATTGTGTACTGTCAGTGGTGTGCGGTGTGCTGGGTGCCTGATGGGGCTGTGGTACATTGTGTGCTGTCAGTGGAGTGCGGTGTGCTTGGTGTCTGGTGGGGGTGTGGTACATTGTGTACTGTCAGTGGTGTGCGGTGTGTTGGGTGTCTGATGGGGGTGTGGTACATTGTGTACTGTCAGTGGTGTGCGGGGTGCTGGGTGTCTGATGGGGGTGTGGTACATTGTGTACTGACAGTGGTGTGCGGTGTGCTGGGTGTCTGATGGGGGTGTGGTACATTGTGTCCTGCCAGTGGTGTGTGGTGTCTGGGTGTCTGATGGGGGTGTGGTACATTGTGTACTGTCAGTGGTGTGCGGTGTGCTGGGTGTCTGATGGGGGTGTGGTACATTGTGTACTGTCAGTGGTGTGCGGTGTGCTGGGTGTCTGATGGGGGTGTGGTACATTGTGTACTGTCAGTGGTGTGTGGTGTCTGGGTGTCTGATGGGGGTGTGGTACATTGTGTACTGTCAGTGGTGTGCGGTGTGCTGGGTGTCTGATGGGGGTGTGCTACATTGTGTACTGTCAGTGGTGTGCGGTGTGCTGGGTGCCTGATGGGGCTGTGGTACATTGTGTACTGTCAGTGGTGTGTTGTGTGCTGGGTGTCTGATGGGACTGTGGTACATTGTGTACTGTCAGTGGTGTGCGGTGTGCTGGGTGTCTGATGGGGCTGTGGTACATTGTGTACTGTCAGTGGTCTGCGGTGAGCTGGGTGTCTGATGGGGGTGTGGTACATTGTGTACTGTCAGTGGTGTGCGGTGAGCTGGGTGTCTGATGAGGATGTGGTACATTGTGTACTGTCAGTGGTGTGTGGTGTGCTGGGTGTCTGATGGGGGTGTGGTACATTGTGTACTGTCAGTGGTGTGTGGTGTGCTGGGTGCCTGATGGGGGTGTGGTACATTGTGTACTGTCAGTGGTGTGTTGTGTGCTGGGTGTCTGATGGGACTGTGGTACATTGTGTACTGTCAGTGGTGTGTGGTGTGCTGGGTGTCTGATGGGGCTGTGGTACATTGTGTACTGTCAGTGGTGTGCGGTGTGCTGGGTGTCTGATGGGGGTGTGGTACATTGTGTACTGTCAGTGGTGTGCGGTGTGCTGGGTGTCTGATGGGGGTGTGGTACATTGTGTACTGTCAGTGGTGTGCGGTGTGCTGGGTGTCTGATGGGGGTGTGGTACATTGTCTACTGTCAGTGGTGTGCGGTGAGCTGGGTGTCTGATGAGGATGTGGTACATTGTGTACTGTCAGTGGTGTGCGTTGTGCAGGGTGCCTGATGGGGGTGTGGTACATTGTGTACTGTCAGTGGTGTGTGGTGTGCTCGGTGCCTGATGGGGGTGTGGTACATTGTGTACTGTCAGTGGTGTGTGGTGTGCTGGGTGCCTGATGGGGGTGTGGTACATTGTGTACTGTCAGTGGTGTGCGGTGTGCTGGGTGCCTGATGGGGGTGTGGTACATTGTGTACTGTCAGTAGTGTGTGGTGTGCTGGGTGCCTGATGGGGGTGTGGTACATTGTGTACTGTCAGTGGTGTGCGGTGTGCTGGGTGCCTGATGATGGTGTGGTACATTGTGTACTGTCAGTGGTGTGCGGTGTGCTGGGTGCCTGATGATGGTGTGGTACATTGTGTACTGTCAGTAGTGTGTGGTGTGCTGGGTGCCTGATGGGGGTGTGGTACATTGTGTACTGTCAGTGGTGTGCGGTGTGCTGGTTGCCTGATGGGGGTGTGGTACATTGTGTACTGTCAGTGGTGTGTGGTGTGCTGGGTGCCTGATGGGGGTGTGGTACATTGTGTACTGTCAGTGGTGTGTGGTGTGCTGGGTGTCTGATGGGGGTATGGTACATTGTGTCCTGTCAGTGGTGTGCGGTGTGCTGGGTGTCTGATGGGGCTGTGGTACATTGTGTACTGTCAGTGGTGTGTGGTGTCTGGGTGTCTGATGGGGGTGTGGTACATTGTGTACTGTCAGTGGTGTGCGGTGTGCTGGGTGTCTGATGGGGGTGTGGTACATTGTGTACTGTCAGTGGTGTGCGGTGTGCTGGGTGCCTGATGGGGGTGTGGTACATTGTGTACTGTCAGTGGTGTGCGGTGTGCTGGGTGTCTGATGGGGCTGTGGTACATTGTGTACTGTCAGTGGTGTGTGGTGTCTGGGTGTCTGATGGGTGTGTGGTACATTGTGTACTGACAGTGGTGTGCGGTGTGCTGGGTGTCTGATGGGGGTGTGGTACATTGTGTCCTGTCAGTGGTGTGTGGTGTCTGGGTGTCTGATGGGGGTGTGGTACATTGTGTACTGTCAGTGGTGTGCGGTGTGCTGGGTGTCTGATGGGGGTGTGGTACATTGTGTACTGTCAGTGGTGTGCGGTGTGCTGGGTGTCTGATGGGGGTGTGGTACATTGTGTCCTGTCAGTAGTGTGCTGGGTGTCTGATGGGGGTGTGGTACATTGTGTCCTGTCAGTGTTGTGCGGTGTGCTGGGTGTCTGATGGGGGTGTGCAACATTGTGTACTGTCAGTGGTGTGTGGTGTCTGGGTGTCTGAATGGGGGTGTGGTACATTGTGTACTGTCAGTGGTGTGCGGTGTGCTGGGTGTCTGATGGGGGTGTGGTACATTGTGTACTGTCAGTGGTGTGCGGTGTGCTGGGTGCCTGATGGGGCTGTGGTACATTGTGTACTGTCAGTGGTGTGCGGTGAGCTGGGTGTCTGATGGGGGTGTGGTACATTGTGTACTGTCAGTGGTGTGCGGTGAGCTGGGTGTCTGATGAGGATGTGGTACATTGTGTACTGTCAGTGGTGTGCGGTGTGCTGGGTGTCTGATGGGGGTGTGGTACATTGTGTACTGTCAGTGGTGTGTGGTGTGCTGGGTGCCTGATGGGGGTGTGGTACATTGTGTACTGTCAGTGGTGTGTTGTGTGCTGGGTGTCTGATGGGACTGTGGTACATTGTGTACTGTCAGTGGTGTGTGGTGTGCTGGGTGTCTGATGGGGCTGTGGTACATTGTGTGCTGTCAGTGGAGTGCGGTGTGCTGGGTGTCTGATGGGTGTGTGGTACATTGTGTACTGTCAGTGGTGTGCGATGAGCTGGGTGTCTGATGGGGGTGTGGTACATTGTGTACTGTCAGTGGTGTGCGGGGTGCTGGGTGTCTGATGGGGGTGTGGTACATTGTGTACTGACAGTGGTGTGCGGTGTGCTGGGTGTCTGATGGGGGTGTGGTACATTGTGTCCTGCCAGTGGTGTGTGGTGTCTGGGTGTCTGATGGGGGTGTGGTACATTGTGTACTGTCAGTGGTGTGCGGTGTGCTGGGTGTCTGATGGGGGTGTGGTACATTGTGTACTGTCAGTGGTGTGCGGTGTGCTGGGTGTCTGATGGGGGTGTGGTACATTGTGTACTGTCAGTGGTGTGTGGTGTCTGGGTGTCTGATGGGGGTGTGGTACATTGTGTACTGTCAGTGGTGTGCGGTGTGCTGGGTGTCTGATGGGGGTGTGCTACATTGTGTACTGTCAGTGGTGTGCGGTGTGCTGGGTGTCTGATGGGGGTGTGGTACATTGTGTACTGTCAGTGGTCTGCGGTGAGCTGGGTGTCTGATGGGGGTGTGGTACATTGTGTACTGTCAGTGGTGTGCGGTGAGCTGGGTGTCTGATGAGGATGTGGTACATTGTGTACTGTCAGTGGTGTGTGGTGTCTGGGTGTCTGATGGGGGTGTGGTACATTGTGTACTGTCAGTGGTGTGCGGTGTGCTGGGTGTCTGATGGGGGTGTGGTACATTGTGTACTGTCAGTGGTGTGCGGTGTGCTGGGTGCCTGATGGGGGTGTGGTACATTGTGTACTGTCAGTGGTGTGCGGTGTGCTGGGTGTCTGATGGGGCTGTGGTACATTGTGTACTGTCAGTGGTGTGTGGTGTCTGGGTGTCTGATGGGGGTGTGGTACATTGTGTACTGACAGTGGTGTGCGGTGTGCTGGGTGTCTGATGGGGGTGTGGTACATTGTGTCCTGTCAGTGGTGTGTGGTGTCTGGGTGTCTGATGGGGGTGTGGTACATTGTGTACTGTCAGTGGTGTGCGGTGTGCTGGGTGTCTGATGGGGGTGTGGTACATTGTGTACTGTCAGTGGTGTGCGGTGTGCTGGGTGTCTGATGGGGGTGTGGTACATTGTGTCCTGTCAGTAGTGTGCTGGGTGTCTGATGGGGGTGTGGTACATTGTGTCCTGTCAGTGTTGTGCGGTGTGCTGGGTGTCTGATGGGGGTGTGCAACATTGTGTACTGTCAGTGGTGTGTGGTGTCTGGGTGTCTGATGGGGGTGTGGTACATTGTGTACTGTCAGTGGTGTGCGGTGTGCTGGGTGTCTGATGGGGGTGTGGTACATTGTGTACTGTCAGTGGTGTGCGGTGTGCTGGGTGCCTGATGGGGCTGTGGTACATTGTGTACTGTCAGTGGTGTGCGGTGAGCTGGGTGTCTGATGGGGGTGTGGTACATTGTGTACTGTCAGTGGTGTGCGGTGAGCTGGGTGTCTGATGAGGATGTGGTACATTGTGTACTGTCAGTGGTGTGCGGTGTGCTGGGTGTCTGATGGGGGTGTGCTACATTGTGTACTGTCAGTGGTGTGCGGTGTGCTGGGTGTCTGATGGGGGTGTGGTACATTGTGTACTGTCAGTGGTGTGCGGGGTGCTGGGTGTCTGATGGGGGTGTGGTACATTGTGTACTGTCAGTGGTGTGCGATGAGCTGGGTGTCTGATGGGGGTGTGGTACATTGTGTACTGTCAGTGGTGTGCGGTGTGCTGGGTGTCTGATGGGGGTGTGGTACATTGTGTACTGTCAGTGGTGTGCGGGGTGCTGGGTGTCTGATGGGGGTGTGGTACATTGTGTACTGACAGTGGTGTGCGGTGTGCTGGGTGTCTGAAGGGGGTGTGGTACATTGTGTCCTGCCAGTGGTGTGTGGTGTCTGGGTGTCTGATGGGGGTGTGGTACATTGTGTACTGTCAGTGGTGTGCGGTGTGCTGGGTGTCTGATGGGGGTGTGGTACATTGTGTACTGTCAGTGGTGTGCGGTGTGCTGGGTGTCTGATGGGGGTGTGGTACATTGTGTACTGTCAGTGGTGTGTGGTGTCTGGGTGTCTGATGGGGGTGTGGTACATTGTGTACTGTCAGTGGTGTGCGGTGTGCTGGGTGTCTGATGGGGGTGTGCTACATTGTGTACTGTCAGTGGTGTGCGGTGTGCTGGGTGTCTGATGGGGGTGTGGTACATTGTGTACTGTCAGTGGTGTGCGGTGAGCTGGGTGTCTGATGAGGATGTGGTACATTGTGTACTGTCAGTGGTCTGCGGTGAGCTGGGTGTCTGATGGGGGTGTGGTACATTGTGTACTGTCAGTGGTGTGCGGTGAGCTGGGTGTCTGATGAGGATGTGGTACATTGTGTACTGTCAGTGGTGTGTGGTGTGCTGGGTGTCTGATGGGGGTGTGGTACATTGTGTACTGTCAGTGGTGTGTGGTGTGCTGGGTGCCTGATGGGGGTGTGGTACATTGTGTACTGTCAGTGGTGTGTTGTGTGCTGGGTGTCTAATGGGACTGTGGTACATTGTGTACTGTCAGTGGTGTGTGGTGTGCTGGGTGTCTGATGGGGCTGTGGTACATTGTGTGCTGTCAGTGGAGTGCGGTGTGCTGGGTGCCTGATGGGGGTGTAGTACATTGTGTACTGTCAGTGGTGTACGGTGTGCTGGGTGCCTGATGGGGGTGTGGTACATTGTGTACTGTTAGTGGTGTGCGGTGTGCTGGGTGTCTGATGGGGGTGTGGTACATTGTGTACTGTCAGTGGTGTGCGGTGTGCTGGGTGTCTGATGGGGCTGTGGTACATTGTGTACTGTCAGCGGTGTGCGGTGTGCTGGGTGCCTGGTGGGTGTGTGGTACATTGTGTACTGTCAGTGGTGTGCGGTGTGCTGGGTGCCTGATGAGGGTGTGGTACATTGTGTACTGTCAGTGGTGTGCTGGGTGCCTGGTGGGTGTGTGGTACATTGTGTACTGTCAGTTGTGTGCGGTGTGCTGGGTGCCTGATGAGGGTGTGGTACATTGTGTACTGTCAGTGGTGTGTGGTGTGCTGGGTGTCTGATGGGGGTGTGGTACATTGTTTACTGTCAGTGGTGTGTGCTGTGCTGGGTGCCTGATGGGGGTGTGGTACATTGTGTACTGTCAGTGGTGTGCGGTGTGCTGGGTGTCTGATGGGGGTGTGGTACATTGTGTACTGTCAGTGGTGTGCGGTGTGCGGGGTGTCTGATGGGGGTGTGGTACATTGTGTACTGTCAGTGGTGTGTGGTGTGCTGGGTGTCTGATGGGTGTATGGTACATTGTGTACGGTCAGTGGTGTGCGGTGTGCTGGGTGACTGATGGGGGTGTGGTACATTGTGTACTGTCAGTGGTGTGCGGTGTGCTGGGTGTCTGATGGGGCTGTTTTACATTGTGTACTGTCAGTGGTGTGCGGTGTGCTGGGTGTCTGACGGGGGTGTGGTACATTGTGTACTGTCAGTGGTGTGCGGTGTGCTGGGTGTCTGATGGGGGTGTGGTACATTGTGTACTGTCAGTGGTGTGTGGTGTGCTGGGTGCCTGATGGGGGTGTGGTACATTGTGTACTGTCAGTGGTATGCGGTGTGCTGAGTGTCTGATGGGGGTGTGGTACATTGTGTACTGTCAGTGGTGTGCGGTGTGCTGGGTGTCTGATGGGGCTGTGGTACATTGTGCACTGTCAGTGGTGTGTGTTGTGCTGGGTGTCTGATGGGGGTGTGGTACATTGTGTATTGTCAGTGGTGTGCGGTGTGCTGGGTGTCTGATGAGGCTGTGGTACATTGTGTACTGTCCATGGTGTGTGGTGTGCTGGGAGTCTGATGGGGGTGTGGTACATTGTGAACTGTCAGTGGTGTGCGGTGTGCTGGGTGTCTGATGGGGCTGTGGTACATTGTGTACTGTCAGTGGTGTGCGGTGTGCTGGGTGTCTGATGGGGTTGTGGTACATTGTGTACTGTCAGTGGTGTGCGGTGTTCTGGGTGTCTGATGGGGCTGTGGTAAATTGTGTACTGTCCATGGTGTGTGGTGTGCTGGTTGCCTGATGGGGGTCTGGTACATTGTGTACTGTCAGTGGTTTGTGTTGTGCTGGGTGCCTGATGTGGGTGTGGTACATTGTGTACTGTCCATGGTGTGTGGTGTGCTGGTTGCCTGATGGGGGTCTGGTACATTGTGTACTGTCAGTGGTGTGTGTTGTGCTGGGTGCCTGATGTGGGTGTGGTACATTGTGTCCTGTCAGTGGTGTGCGGTGTGCTGGGTGTCTGATGGGGCTGTGGTACATTGTGTACTGTCAGTGGTGTGTGGTGTGCTGGGTGTCTGATGGGACTGTGGTACATTGTGTACTGTCAGTGGTGTGCGGTGTGCTGGGTGTCTGATGGGGGTGTGGTACATTGTGTACTGTCAGTGGTGTGCGGTGTGCTGGGTGTCTGATGGGGGGTGTGGTACATTGTGTACTGTCAGTGGTGTGCGGTGTGCTGGTTGCCTGATGGGGGTGTGGTACATTGTGTACTGTCAGTGGTGTGTGGTGTGCTGGGTGCCTGATGGGGGTGTGGTACATTGTGTACTGTCAGTGGTGTGTGGTGTGCTGGGTGTCTGATGGGGGTATGGTACATTGTGTCCTGTCAGTGGTGTGCGGTGTGCTGGGTGTCTGATGGGGCTGTGGTACATTGTGTACTGTCAGTGGTGTGTGGTGTCTGGGTGTCTGATGGGGGTGTGGTACATTGTGTACTGTCAGTGGTGTGCGGTGTGCTGGGTGTCTGATGGGGGTGTGGTACATTGTGTACTGTCAGTGGTGTGCGGTGTGCTGGGTGCCTGATGGGGGTGTGGTACATTGTGTACTGTCAGTGGTGTGCGGTGTGCTGGGTGTCTGATGGGGCTGTGGTACATTGTGTACTGTCAGTGGTGTGTGGTGTGCTGGGTGTCTGATGGGGGTGTGGTACATTGTGTCCTGTCAGTGTTGTGCGGTGTGCTGGGTGTCTGATGGGGGTGTGGTACATTGTGTACTGTCAGTAGTTGGCGGTGTGCTGGGTGTCTGATGGGGGTGTGGTACATTGTGTCCTGTCAGTGTTGTGCGGTGTGCTGGGTGTCTGATGGGGGTGTGCAACATTGTGTACTGTCAGTGGTGTGTGGTGTCTGGGTGTCTGATGGGGGTGTGGTACATTGTGTACTGTCAGTGGTGTGCGGTGTGCTGGGTGTCTGATGGGGGTGTGGTACATTGTGTACTGTCAGTGGTGTGCGGTGTGCTGGGTGCCTGATGGGGCTGTGGTACATTGTGTACTGTCAGTGGTGTGCGGTGAGCTGGGTGTCTGATGGGGGTGTGGTACATTGTGTACTGTCAGTGGTGTGCGGTGAGCTGGGTGTCTGATGAGGATGTGGTACATTGTGTACTGTCAGTGGTGTGTGGTGTGCTGGGTGTCTGATGGGGGTGTGGTACATTGTGTACTGTCAGTGGTGTGTGGTGTGCTGGGTGCCTGATGGGGGTGTGGTACATTGTGTACTGTCAGTGGTGTGTTGTGTGCTGGGTGTCTGATGGGACTGTGGTACATTGTGTACTGTCAGTGGTGTGTGGTGTGCTGGGTGTCTGATGGGGCTGTGGTACATTGTGTGCTGTCAGTGGAGTGCGGTGTGCTGGGTGTCTGATGGGGGTTTGGTACATTGTGTACTGTCAGTGGTGTGCGGTGTGCTGGGTGTCTGATGGGGGTGTGGTACATTGTGTACTGTCAGTGGTGTGTGGTGTGCTTGGTGTCTGGTGGGGGTGTGGTACATTGTGTACTGTCAGTGGTGTGCGGTGTGTTGGGTGTCTGATGGGGGTGTGGTACATTGTGTACTGTCAGTGGTGTGCGGTGTGCTGTGTCCCTGATGGGGGTGTGGTACATTGTGTACTGTCAGTGGTGTGCGGTGTGCTGGGTGTCTGATGGGGGTGTGGTACATTGTGTACTGTCAGTGGTGTGCGGTGTGCTGGGTGCCTGATGGGGGTGTGGTACATTGTGTACTGTCAGTGGTGTGTGGTGTCTGGGTGTCTGATGGGGGTGTGGTACATTGTGTACTGTCAGTGGTGTGTGGTGTGCTAGGTGTCTGATGGGGGTGTGGTACATTGTGTACTGTCAGTGGTGTGCGGTGTGCTGGGTGTCTGATGGGGGTGTGGTACATTGTGTATTGTGAGTGGTGTGCGGTGTGCTGGGTGCCTGATGGGGGTGTGGTACATTGTGTACTGTCAGTGGTGTGTGGTGTCTGGGTGTCTGATGGGGGTGTGGTACATTGTGTACTGTCAGTGGTGTGCGGTGTGCTGGGTGTCTGATGGGGGTGTGCTACATTGTGTACTGTCAGTGGTGTGCGGTGTGCTGGGTGCCTGATGGGGGTGTGGTACATTGTGTACTGTCAGTGGTGTGCGGTGTGCTGGGTGCCTGATGGGGGTGCGGTACATTGTGTACTGTCAGTGGTGTGCGGTGAGCTGGGTGTCTGATGAGGATGTGGTACATTGTGTACTGTCAGTGGTGTGTGGTGTGCTGGGTGTCTGATGGGGGTGTGGTACATTGTGTACTGTCAGTGGTGTGTGGTGTTCTGGGTGCCTGATGGGGGTGTGGTACATTGTGTACTGTCAGTGGTGTGTTGTGTGCTGGGTGTCTGATGGGACTGTGGTACATTGTGTACTGTCAGTGGTGTGTGGTGTGCTGGGTGTCTGATGGGGCTGTGGTACATTGTGTGCTGTCAGTGGAGTGCGCTGTGCTGGGTGTCTGATGGGGGTGTTGTACATTGTGTACTGTCAGTGGTGTGCGGTGTGCTGGGTGTCTGATGGGGGTGTGGTACATTGTGTACTGTCAGTGGTGTGCGGTGTGCTGGGTGTCTGATGGGGGTGTGGTACATTGTCTACTGTCAGTGGTGTGCGGTGAGCTGGGTGTCTGATGAGGATGTGGTACATTGTGTACTGTCAGTGGTGTGCGTTGTGCTGGGTGCCTGATGGGGGTGTGGTACATTGTGTACTGTCAGTGGTGTGTGGTGTGCTCGGTGCCTGATGGGGGTGTGGTACATTGTGTACTGTCAGTGGTGTGTGGTGTGCTGGGTGCCTGATGGGGGTGAGGTACATTGTGTACTGTCAGTGGTGTGCGGTGTGCTGGGTGCCTGATGGGGGTGTGGTACATTGTGTACTGTCAGTAGTGTGTGGTGTGCTGGGTGCCTGATGGGGGTGTGGTACATTGTGTACTGTCAGTGGTGTGCGGTGTGCTGGGTGCCTGATGGGTGTGTGGTACATTGTGTACTGTCAGTGGTGTGCGGTGTGCTGGGTGCCTGATGATGGTGTGGTACATTGTGTACTGTCAGTAGTGTGTGGTGTGCTGGGTGCCTGATGGGGGTGTGGTACATTGTGTACTGTCAGTGGTGTGCGGTGTGCTGGTTGCCTGATGGGGGTGTGGTACATTGTGTACTGTCAGTGGTGTGTGGTGTGCTGGGTGCCTGATGGGGGTGTGGTACATTGTGTACTGTCAGTGGTGTGTGGTGTGCTGGGTGTCTGATGGGGGTATGGTACATTGTGTCCTGTCAGTGGTGTGCGGTGTGCTGGGTGTCTGATGGGGCTGTGGTACATTGTGTACTGTCAGTGGTGTGTGGTGTCTGGGTGTCTGATGGGGGTGTGGTACATTGTGTACTGTCAGTGGTGTGCGGTGTGCTGGGTGTCTGATGGGGGTGTGGTACATTGTGTACTGTCAGTGGTGTGCGGTGTGCTGGGTGCCTGATGGGGGTGTGGTACATTGTGTACTGTCAGTGGTGTGCGGTGTGCTGGGTGTCTGATGGGGCTGTGGTACATTGTGTACTGTCAGTGGTGTGTGGTGTCTGGGTGTCTGATGGGGGTGTGGTACATTGTGTACTGACAGTGGTGTGCGGTGTGCTGGGTGTCTGATGGGGGTGTGGTACATTGTGTCCTGTCAGTGGTGTGTGGTGTCTGGGTGTCTGATGGGGGTGTGGTACATTGTGTACTGTCAGTGGTGTGCGGTGTGCTGGGTGTCTGATGGGGGTGTGGTACATTGTGTACTGTCAGTGGTGTGCGGTGTGCTGGGTGTCTGATGGGGGTGTGGTACATTGTGTCCTGTCAGTAGTGTGCTGGGTGTCTGATGGGGGTGTGGTACATTGTGTCCTGTCAGTGTTGTGCGGTGTGCTGGGTGTCTGATGGGGGTGTGCAACATTGTGTACTGTCAGTGGTGTGTGGTGTCTGGGTGTCTGATGGGGGTGTGGTACATTGTGTACTGTCAGTGGTGTGCGGTGTGCTGGGTGTCTGATGGGGGTGTGGTACATTGTGTACTGTCAGTGGTGTGCGGTGTGCTGGGTGCCTGATGGGGCTGTGGTACATTGTGTACTGTCAGTGGTGTGCGGTGAGCTGGGTGTCTGATGGGGGTGTGGTACATTGTGTACTGTCAGTGGTGTGCGGTGAGCTGGGTGTCTGATGAGGATGTGGTACATTGTGTACTGTCAGTGGTGTGCGGTGTGCTGGGTGTCTGATGGGGGTGTGGTACATTGTGTACTGTCAGTGGTGTGTGGTGTGCTGGGTGCCTGATGGGGGTGTGGTACATTGTGTACTGTCAGTGGTGTGTTGTGTGCTGGGTGTCTGATGGGACTGTGGTACATTGTGTACTGTCAGTGGTGTGTGGTGTGCTGGGTGTCTGATGGGGCTGTGGTACATTGTGTGCTGTCAGTGGAGTGCGGTGTGCTGGGTGTCTGATGGGTGTGTGGTACATTGTGTACTGTCAGTGGTGTGCGATGAGCTGGGTGTCTGATGGGGGTGTGGTACATTGTGTACTGTCAGTGGTGTGCGGGGTGCTGGGTGTCTGATGGGGGTGTGGTACATTGTGTACTGACAGTGGTGTGCGGTGTGCTGGGTGTCTGATGGGGGTGTGGTACATTGTGTCCTGCCAGTGGTGTGTGGTGTCTGGGTGTCTGATGGGGGTGTGGTACATTGTGTACTGTCAGTGGTGTGCGGTGTGCTGGGTGTCTGATGGGGGTGTGGTACATTGTGTACTGTCAGTGGTGTGCGGTGTGCTGGGTGTCTGATGGGGGTGTGGTACATTGTGTACTGTCAGTGGTGTGTGGTGTCTGGGTGTCTGATGGGGGTGTGGTACATTGTGTACTGTCAGTGGTGTGCGGTGTGCTGGGTGTCTGATGGGGGTGTGCTACATTGTGTACTGTCAGTGGTGTGCGGTGTGCTGGGTGTCTGATGGGGGTGTGGTACATTGTGTACTGTCAGTGGTCTGCGGTGAGCTGGGTGTCTGATGGGGGTGTGGTACATTGTGTACTGTCAGTGGTGTGCGGTGAGCTGGGTGTCTGATGAGGATGTGGTACATTGTGTACTGTCAGTGGTGTGTGGTGTCTGGGTGTCTGATGGGGGTGTGGTACATTGTGTACTGTCAGTGGTGTGCGGTGTGCTGGGTGTCTGATGGGGGTGTGGTACATTGTGTACTGTCAGTGGTGTGCGGTGTGCTGGGTGCCTGATGGGGGTGTGGTACATTGTGTACTGTCAGTGGTGTGCGGTGTGCTGGGTGTCTGATGGGGCTGTGGTACATTGTGTACTGTCAGTGGTGTGTGGTGTCTGGGTGTCTGATGGGGGTGTGCTACATTGTGTACTGACAGTGGTGTGCGGTGTGCTGGGTGTCTGATGGGGGTGTGGTACATTGTGTCCTGTCAGTGGTGTGTGGTGTCTGGGTGTCTGATGGGGGTGTGGTACATTGTGTACTGTCAGTGGTGTGCGGTGTGCTGGGTGTCTGACGGGGGTGTGGTACATTGTGTACTGTCAGTGGTGTGCGGTGTGCTGGGTGTCTGATGGGGGTGTGGCACATTGTGTCCTGTCAGTAGTGTGCTGGGTGTCTGATGGGGGTGTGGTACATTGTGTCCTGTCAGTGTTGTGCGGTGTGCTGGGTGTCTGATGGGGGTGTGCAACATTGTGTACTGTCAGTGGTGTGTGGTGTCTGGGTGTCTGATGGGGGTGTGGTACATTGTGTACTGTCAGTGGTGTGCGGTGTGCTGGGTGTCTGATGGGGGTGTGGTACATTGTGTACTGTCAGTGGTGTGCGGTGTGCTGGGTGCCTGATGGGGCTGTGGTACATTGTGTACTGTCAGTGGTGTGCGGTGAGCTGGGTGTCTGATGGGGGTGTGGTACATTGTGTACTGTCAGTGGTGTGCGGTGAGCTGGGTGTCTGATGAGGATGTGGTACATTGTGTACTGTCAGTGGTGTGCGGTGTGCTGGGTGTCTGATGGGGGTGTGCTACATTGTGTACTGTCAGTGGTGTGCGGTGTGCTGGGTGTCTGATGGGGGTGTGGTACATTGTGTACTGTCAGTGGTGTGCGATGAGCTGGGTGTCTGATGGGGGTGTGGTACATTGTGTACTGTCAGTGGTGTGCGGGGTGCTGGGTGTCTGATGGGGGTGTGGTACATTGTGTACTGACAGTGGTGTGCGGTGTGCTGGGTGTCTGAAGGGGGTGTGGTACATTGTGTCCTGCCAGTGGTGTGTGGTGTCTGGGTGTCTAATGGGGGTGTGGTACATTGTGTACTGTCAGTGGTGTGCGGTGTGCTGGGTGTCTGATGGGGGTGTGGTACATTGTGTACTGTCAGTGGTGTGCGGTGTGCTGGGTGTCTGATGGGGGTGTGGTACATTGTGTACTGTCAGTGGTGTGTGGTGTCTGGGTGTCTGATGGGGGTGTGGTACATTGTGTACTGTCAGTGGTGTGCGGTGTGCTGGGTGTCTGATGGGGGTGTGCTACATTGTGTACTGTCAGTGGTGTGCGGTGTGCTGGGTGTCTGATGGGGGTGTGGTACATTGTGTACTGTCAGTGGTCTGCGGTGAGCTGGGTGTCTGATGGGGGTGTGGTACATTGTGTACTGTCAGTGGTGTGCGGTGAGCTGGGTGTCTGATGAGGATGTGGTACATTGTGTACTGTCAGTGGTGTGTGGTGTGCTGGGTGTCTGATGGGGGTGTGGTACATTGTGTACTGTCAGTGGTGTGTGGTGTGCTGGGTGCCTGATGGGGGTGTGGTACATTGTGTACTGTCAGTGGTGTGTTGTGTGCTGGGTGTCTAATGGGACTGTGGTACATTGTGTACTGTCAGTGGTGTGTGGTGTGCTGGGTGTCTGATGGGGCTGTGGTACATTGTGTACTGTCAGTGGTGTGTGGTGTGCTGGGTGTCTGATGGGGGTGTGGTACATTGTGTACTGTCAGTGGTGTGCGGTGTGCTGGGTGTCTGATGGGGGTGTGGTACATTGTGTGCTGTCAGTGGAGTGCGGTGTGCTGGGTGCCTGATGGGGGTGTAGTACATTGTGTACTGTCAGTAGTGTGTGGTGTGCTGGGTGTCTGATGGGGGTGTGGTACATTGTGTACTGTCAGTGGTGTGCGGTGTGCTGGGTGTCTGATGGGGCTGTGGTACATTGTGTACTGTCAGTAGTGTGTGGTGTGCTGGGTGTCTGATGGGGGTGTGGTACATTGTGTACTGTCAGTGGTGTGCGGTGTGCTGGGTGTCTGATGGGGGTGTGGTACATTGTGTGCTGTCAGTGGAGTGCGGTGTGCTGGGTGCCTGATGGGGGTGTAGTACATTGTGTACTGTCAGTGGTGTACGGTGTGCTGGGTGCCTGATGGGGGTGTGGTACATTGTGTACTGTTAGTGGTGTGCGGTGTGCTGGGTGTCTGATGGGGGTGTGGTACATTGTGTACTGTCAGTGGTGTGCGGTGTGCTGGGTGTCTGATGGGGCTGTGGTACATTGTGTACTGTCAGCGGTGTGCGGTGTGCTGGGTGCCTGGTGGGTGTGTGGTACATTGTGTACTGTCAGTGGTGTGCGTTGTGCTGGGTGCCTGATGAGGGTGTGGTACATTGTGTACTGTCAGTGGTGTGCTGGGTGCCTGGTGGGTGTGTGGTACATTGTGTACTGTCAGTTGTGTGCGGTGTGCTGGGTGCCTGATGAGGGTGTGGTACATTGTGTACTGTCAGTGGTGTGTGGTGTGCTGGGTGTCTGATGGGGGTGTGGTACATTGTTTACTGTCAGTGGTGTGTGCTGTGCTGGGTGCCTGATGGGGGTGTGGTACATTGTGTACTGTCAGTGGTGTGCGGTGTGCTGGGTGTCTGATGGGGGTGTGGTACATTGTGTACTGTCAGTGGTGTGCGGTGTGCGGGGTGTCTGATGGGGGTGTGGTACATTGTGTACTGTCAGTGGTGTGTGGTGTGCTGGGTGTCTGATGGGTGTATGGTACATTGTGTACGGTCAGTGGTGTGCGGTGTGCTGGGTGACTGATGGGGGTGTGGTACATTGTGTACTGTCAGTGGTGTGCGGTGTGCTGGGTGTCTGATGGGGCTGTTTTACATTGTGTACTGTCAGTGGTGTGCGGTGTGCTGGGTGTCTGACGGGGGTGTGGTACATTGTGTACTGTCAGTGGTGTGCGGTGTGCTGGGTGTCTGATGGGGGTGTGGTACATTGTGTACTGTCAGTGGTGTGTGGTGTGCTGGGTGCCTGATGGGGGTGTGGTACATTGTGTACTGTCAGTGGTATGCGGTGTGCTGAGTGTCTGATGGGGGTGTGGTACATTGTGTACTGTCAGTGGTGTGCGGTGTGCTGGGTGTCTGATGGGGCTGTGGTACATTGTGCACTGTCAGTGGTGTGTGTTGTGCTGGGTGTCTGATGGGGGTGTGGTACATTGTGTATTGTCAGTGGTGTGCGGTGTGCTGGGTGTCTGATGAGGCTGTGGTACATTGTGTACTGTCCATGGTGTGTGGTGTGCTGGGAGTCTGATGGGGGTGTGGTACATTGTGAACTGTCAGTGGTGTGCGGTGTGCTGGGTGTGTGATGGGGCTGTGGTACATTGTGTACTGTCAGTGGTGTGCGGTGTGCTGGGTGTCTGATGGGGTTGTGGTACATTGTGTACTGTCAGTGGTGTGCGGTGTTCTGGGTGTCTGATGGGGCTGTGGTAAATTGTGTACTGTCCATGGTGTGTGGTGTGCTGGTTGCCTGATGGGGGTCTGGTACATTGTGTACTGTCAGTGGTGTGTGTTGTGCTGGGTGCCTGATGTGGGTGTGGTACATTGTGTACTGTCCATGGTGTGTGGTGTGCTGGTTGCCTGATGGGGGTCTGGTACATTGTGTACTGTCAGTGGTGTGTGTTGTGCTGGGTGCCTGATGTGGGTGTGGTACATTGTGTCCTGTCTGTGGTGTGCGGTGTGCTGGGTGTCTGATGGGGCTGTGGTACATTGTGTACTGTCAGTGGTGTGTGGTGTGCTGGGTGTCTGATGGGACTGTGGTACATTGTGTACTGTCAGTGGTGTGCGGTGTGCTGGGTGTCTGATGGGGGTGTGGTACATTGTGTACTGTCAGTGGTGTGCGGTGTGCTGGGTGTCTGATGGGGGGTGTGGTACATTGTGTACTGTCAGTGGTGTGCGGTGTGCTGGTTGCCTGATGGGGGTGTGGTACATTGTGTACTGTCAGTGGTGTGTGGTGTGCTGGGTGCCTGATGGGGGTGTGGTACATTGTGTACTGTCAGTGGTGTGTGGTGTGCTGGGTGTCTGATGGGGGTATGGTACATTGTGTCCTGTCAGTGGTGTGCGGTGTGCTGGGTGTCTGATGGGGCTGTGGTACATTGTGTACTGTCAGTGGTGTGTGGTGTCTGGGTGTCTGATGGGGGTGTGGTACATTGTGTACTGTCAGTGGTGTGCGGTGTGCTGGGTGTCTGATGGGGGTGTGGTACATTGTGTACTGTCAGTGGTGTGCGGTGTGCTGGGTGCCTGATGGGGGTGTGGTACATTGTGTACTGTCAGTGGTGTGCGGTGTGCTGGGTGTCTGATGGGGCTGTGGTACATTGTGTACTGTCAGTGGTGTGTGGTGTGCTGGGTGTCTGATGGGGGTGTGGTACATTGTGTCCTGTCAGTGTTGTGCGGTGTGCTGGGTGTCTGATGGGGGTGTGGTACATTGTGTACTGTCAGTAGTTGGCGGTGTGCTGGGTGTCTGATGGGGGTGTGGTACATTGTGTCCTGTCAGTGTTGTGCGATGTGCTGGGTGTCTGATGGGGGTGTGCAACATTGTGTACTGTCAGTGGTGTGTGGTGTCTGGGTGTCTGATGGGGGTGTGGTACATTGTGTACTGTCAGTGGTGTGCGGTGTGCTGGGTGTCTGATGGGGGTGTGGTACATTGTGTACTGTCAGTGGTGTGCGGTGTGCTGGGTGCCTGATGGGGCTGTGGTACATTGTGTACTGTCAGTGGTGTGCGGTGAGCTGGGTGTCTGATGGGGGTGTGGTACATTGTGTACTGTCAGTGGTGTGCGGTGAGCTGGGTGTCTGATGAGGATGTGGTACATTGTGTACTGTCAGTGGTGTGTAGTGTGCTGGGTGTCTGATGGGGGTGTGGTACATTGTGTACTGTCAGTGGTGTGTGGTGTGCTGGGTGCCTGATGGGGGTGTGGTACATTGTGTACTGTCAGTGGTGTGTTGTGTGCTGGGTGTCTGATGGGACTGTGGTACATTGTGTACTGTCAGTGGTGTGTGGTGTGCTGGGTGTCTGATGGGGCTGTGGTACATTGTGTGCTGTCAGTGGAGTGCGGTGTGCTGGGTGTCTGATGGGGGAGTGGTACATTGTGTACTGTCAGTGGTGTGTGGTGTGCTTGGTGTCTGGTGGGGGTGTGGTACATTGTGTACTGTCAGTGGTGTGCGGTGTGCTGGGTGTCTGATGGGGGTGTGGTACATTGTGTACTGTCAGTGGTGTGCGGTGTGTTGGGTGTCTGATGGGGGTGTGGTACATTGTGTACTGTCAGTGGTGTGCGGTGTGCTGGGTGTCTGATGGGGGTGTGGTACATTGTGTACTGTCAGTGGTGTGCGGTGTGCTGGGTGCCTGATGGGGGTGTGGTACATTGTGTACTGTCAGTGGTGTGTGGTGTCTGGGTGTCTGATGGGGGTGTGGTACATTGTGTACTGTCAGTGGTGTGTGGTGTGCTAGGTGTCTGATGGGGGTGTGGTACATTGTGTACTGTCAGTGGTGTGCGGTGTGCTGGGTGTCTGATGGGGGTGTGGTACATTGTGTACTGTCAGTGGTGTGCGGTGTGCTGGGTGCCTGATGGGGGTGTGGTACATTGTGTACTGTCAGTGGTGTGTGGTGTCTGGGTGTCTGATGGGGGTGTGGTACATTGTGTACTGTCAGTGGTGTGCGGTGTGCTGGGTGTCTGATGGGGGTGTGCTACATTGTGTACTGTCAGTGGTGTGCGGTGTGCTGGGTGCCTGATGGGGGTGTGGTACATTGTGTACTGTCAGTGGTGTGCGGTGTGCTGGGTGCCTGATGGGGGTGCGGTACATTGTGTACTGTCAGTGGTGTGCGGTGATCTGGGTGTCTGATGAGGATGTGGTACATTGTGTACTGTCAGTGGTGTGTGGTGTGCTGGGTGTCTGATGGGGGTGTGGTACATTGTGTACTGTCAGTGGTGTGTGGTGTGCTGGGTGCCTGATGGGGGTGTGGTACATTGTGTACTGTCAGTGGTGTGTTGTGTGCTGGGTGTCTGATGGGACTGTGGTACATTGTGTACTGTCAGTGGTGTGTGGTGTGCTGGGTGTCTGATGGGGCTGTGGTACATTGTGTGCTGTCAGTGGAGTGCGCTGTGCTGGGTGTCTGATGGGGGTGTTGTACATTGTGTACTGTCAGTGGTGTGCGGTGTGCTGGGTGTCTGATGGGGGTGTGGTACATTGTGTACTGTCAGTGGTGTGCGGTGTGCTGGGTGTCTGATGGGGGTGTGGTACATTGTCTACTGTCAGTGGTGTGCGGTGAGCTGGGTGTCTGATGAGGATGTGGTACATTGTGTACTGTCAGTGGTGTGCGTTGTGCTGGGTGCCTGATGGGGGTGTGGTACATTGTGTACTGTCAGTGGTGTGTGGTGTGCTCGGTGCCTGATGGGGGTGTGGTACATTGTGTACTGTCAGTGGTGTGTGGTGTGCTGGGTGCCTGATGGGGGTGAGGTACATTGTGTACTGTCAGTGGTGTGCGGTGTGCTGGGTGCCTGATGGGGGTGTGGTACATTGTGTACTGTCAGTAGTGTGTGGTGTGCTGGGTGCCTGATGGGGGTGTGGTACATTGTGTACTGTCAGTGGTGTGCGGTGTGCTGGGTGCCTGATGGGTGTGTGGTACATTGTGTACTGTCAGTGGTGTGCGGTGTGCTGGGTGCCTGATGATGGTGTGGTACATTGTGTACTGTCAGTAGTGTGTGGTGTGCTGGGTGCCTGATGGGGGTGTGGTACATTGTGTACTGTCAGTGGTGTGCGGTGTGCTGGTTGCCTGATGGGGGTGTGGTACATTGTGTACTGTCAGTGGTGTGTGGTGTGCTGGGTGCCTGATGGGGGTGTGGTACATTGTGTACTGTCAGTGGTGTGTGGTGTGCTGGGTGTCTGATGGGGGTATGGTACATTGTGTCCTGTCAGTGGTGTGCGGTGTGCTGGGTGTCTGATGGGGCTGTGGTACATTGTGTACTGTCAGTGGTGTGTGGTGTCTGGGTGTCTGATGGGGGTGTGGTACATTGTGTACTGTCAGTGGTGTGCGGTGTGCTGGGTGTCTGATGGGGGTGTGGTACATTGTGTACTGTCAGTGGTGTGCGGTGTGCTGGGTGCCTGATGGGGGTGTGGTACATTGTGTACTGTCAGTGGTGTGCGGTGTGCTGGGTGTCTGATGGGGCTGTGGTACATTGTGTACTGTCAGTGGTGTGTGGTGTCTGGGTGTCTGATGGGGGTGTGGTACATTGTGTACTGACAGTGGTGTGCGGTGTGCTGGGTGTCTGATGGGGGTGTGGTACATTGTGTCCTGTCAGTGGTGTGTGGTGTCTGGGTGTCTGATGGGGGTGTGGTACATTGTGTACTGTCAGTGGTGTGCGGTGTGCTGGGTGTCTGATGGGGGTGTGGTACATTGTGTACTGTCAGTGGTGTGCGGTGTGCTGGGTGTCTGATGGGGGTGTGGTACATTGTGTCCTGTCAGTAGTGTGCTGGGTGTCTGATGGGGGTGTGGTACATTGTGTCCTGTCAGTGTTGTGCGGTGTGCTGGGTGTCTGATGGGGGTGTGCAACATTGTGTACTGTCAGTGGTGTGTGGTGTCTGGGTGTCTGATGGGGGTGTGGTACATTGTGTACTGTCAGTGGTGTGCGGTGTGCTGGGTGTCTGATGGGGGTGTGGTACATTGTGTACTGTCAGTGGTGTGCGGTGTGCTGGGTGCCTGATGGGGCTGTGGTACATTGTGTACTGTCAGTGGTGTGCGGTGAGCTGGGTGTCTGATGGGGGTGTGGTACATTGTGTACTGTCAGTGGTGTGCGGTGAGCTGGGTGTCTGATGAGGATGTGGTACATTGTGTACTGTCAGTGGTGTGTGGTGTGCTGGGTGTCTGATGGGGGTGTGGTACATTGTGTACTGTCAGTGGTGTGTGGTGTGCTGGGTGCCTGATGGGGGTGTGGTACATTGTGTACTGTCAGTGGTGTGTTGTGTGCTGGGTGTCTGATGGGACTGTGGTACATTGTGTACTGTCAGTGGTGTGTGGTGTGCTGGGTGTCTGATGGGGCTGTGGTACATTGTGTGCTGTCAGTGGAGTGCGGTGTGCTGGGTGTCTGATGGGTGTGTGGTACATTGTGTACTGTCAGTGGTGTGCGGTGTGTTGGGTGTCTGATGGGGGTGTGGTACATTGTGTACTGTCAGTGGTGTGCGGGGTGCTGGGTGTCTGATGGGGGTGTGGTACATTGTGTACTGACAGTGGTGTGCGGTGTGCTGGGTGTCTGATGGGGGTGTGGTACATTGTGTACTGTCAGTGGTGTGTGGTGTCTGGGTGTCTGATGGGGGTGTGGTACATTGTGTACTGACAGTGGTGTACGGTGTGCTGGGTGTCTGATGGGGGGTGTGGTACATTGTGTCCTGCCAGTGGTGTGTGGTGTCTGGGTGTCTGATGGGGGTGTGGTACATTGTGTACTGTCAGAGGTGTGCGGTGTGCTGGGTGTCTGATGGGGGTGTGGTACATTGTGTACTGTCAGTGGTGTGCGGTGTGCTGGGTGTCTGATGGGGGTGTGGTACATTGTGTACTGTCAGTGGTGTGTGGTGTCTGGGTGTCTGATGGGGGTGTGGTACATTGTGTACTGTCAGTGGTGTGCGGTGTGCTGGGTGTCTGATGGGGGTGTGCTACATTGTGTACTGTCAGTGGTCTGCGGTGAGCTGGGTGTCTGATGGGGGTGTGGTACATTGTGTACTGTCAGTGGTGTGCGGTGAGCTGGGTGTCTGATGAGGATGTGGTACATTGTGTACTGTCAGTGGTGTGCGGTGTGCTGGGTGTCTGATGGGGGTGTGGTACATTGTGTACTGTCAGTGGTGTGCGGTGTGCTGGGTGCCTGATGGGAGTGTGGTACATTGTGTACTGTCAGTGGTGTGCGGTGTGCTGGGTGTCTGATGGGGGTGTGGTACATTGTGTACTGTCAGTGGTGTGTGGTGTGCTGGGTGCCTGATGGGGGTGTGGTAAATTGTGTACTGTCAGTGGTGTGTTGTGTGCTGGGTGTCTGATGGGACTGTGGTACATTGTGTACTGTCAGTGGTGTGTGGTGTGCTGGGTGTCTGATGGGGCTGTGGTACATTGTGTGCTGTCAGTGGAGTGCGGTGTGCTGTGTGTCTGATGGGGGTGTGGTACATTGTGTACTGTCAGTGGTGTGCGGTGTGCTGGGTGTCTGATGGGGGTGTGGTACATTGTGTACTGTCAGTGGTGTGCGTTGTGCTGGGTGCCTGATGGGGGTGTGGTACATTGTGTACTGTCAGTGGTTTGTGGTGTGCTCGGTGCCTGATGGGGGTGTGGTACATTGTGTACTGTCAGTGGTGTGTGGTGTGCTGGGTGCCTGATGGGGGTGTGGTACATTGTGTACTGTCAGTGGTGTGCGGTGTGCTGGGTGCCTGATGGGGGTGTGGTACATTGTGTACTGTCAGTAGTGTGTGGTGTGCTGGGTGCCTGATGGGGGTGTGGTACATTGTGTACTGTCAGTGGTGTGCGGTGTGCTGGGTGCCTGATGGGTGTGTGGTACATTGTGTACTGTCAGTGGTGTGCGGTGTGCTGGGTGCCTGATGATGGTGTGGTACATTGTGTACTGTCAGTGGTGTGCGGTGTGCTGGGTGTCTGATGGGGGTGTGGTACATTGTGTACTGTCAGTGGTGTGCGGTGTGCTGGGTGCCTGATGGGGCTGTGGTACATTGTGTACTGTCAGTGGTGTGCGGTGAGCTGGGTGTCTGATGGGGGTGTGGTACATTGTGTACTGTCAGTGGTGTGCGGTGAGCTGGGTGTCTGATGAGGATGTGGTACATTGTGTACTGTCAGTGGTGTGTGGTGTGCTGGGTGTCTGATGGGGGTGTGGTACATTGTGTACTGTCAGTGGTGTGTGGTGTGCTGGGTGTCTGATGGGGGTGTGGTACATTGTGTACTGTCAGTGGTGTGTGGTGTGCTGGGTGCCTGATGGGGGTGTGGTACATTGTGTACTGTCAGTGGTGTGTTGTGTGCTGGGTGTCTGATGGGACTGTGGTACATTGTGTACTGTCAGTGGTGTGTGGTATGCTGGGTGTCTGATGGGGCTGTGGTACATTGTGTGCTGTCAGTGGAGTGCGGTGTGCTGGGTGTCTGATGGGTGTGTGGTACATTGTGTACTGTCAGTGGTGTGCGGTGTGTTGGGTGTCTGATGGGGGTGTGGTACATTGTGTACTGTCAGTGGTGTGCGGGGTGCTGGGTGTCTGATGGGGGTGTGGTACATTGTGTACTGACAGTGGTGTGCGGTGTGCTGGGTGTCTGATGGGGGTGTGGTACATTGTGTACTGTCAGTGGTGTGTGGTGTCTGGGTGTCTGATGGGGGTGTGGTACATTGTGTACTGACAGTGGTGTACGGTGTGCTGGGTGTCTGATGGGGGGTGTGGTACATTGTGTCCTGCCAGTGGTGTGTGGTGTCTGGGTGTCTGATGGGGGTGTGGTACATTGTGTACTGTCAGTGGTGTGCGGTGTGCTGGGTGTCTGATGGGGGTGTGGTACATTGTGTACTGTCAGTGGTGTGCGGTGTGCTGGGTGTCTGATGGGGGTGTGGTACATTGTGTACTGTCAGTGGTGTGTGGTGTCTGGGTGTCTGATGGGGGTGTGGTACATTGTGTACTGTCAGTGGTGTGCGGTGTGCTGGGTGTCTGATGGGGGTGTGCTACATTGTGTACTGTCAGTGGTCTGCGGTGAGCTGGGTGTCTGATGGGGGTGTGGTACATTGTGTACTGTCAGTGGTGTGCGGTGAGCTGGTTGTCTGATGAGGATGTGGTACATTGTGTACTGTCAGTGGTGTGCGGTGTGCTGGGTGTCTGATGGGGGTGTGGTACATTGTGTACTGTCAGTGGTGTGCGGTGTGCTGGGTGCCTGATGGGAGTGTGGTACATTGTGTACTGTCAGTGGTGTGCGGTGTGCTGGGTGTCTGATGGGGGTGTGGTACATTGTGTACTGTCAGTGGTGTGTGGTGTGCTGGGTGCCTGATGGGGGTGTGGTACATTGTGTACTGTCAGTGGTGTGTTGTGTGCTGGGTGTCTGATGGGACTGTGGTACATTGTGTACTGTCAGTGGTGTGTGGTGTGCTGGGTGTCTGATGGGGCTGTGGTACATTGTGTGCTGTCAGTGGAGTGCGGTGTGCTGTGTGTCTGATGGGGGTGTGGTACATTGTGTACTGTCAGTGGTGTGCGGTGTGCTGGGTGTCTGATGGGGGTGTGGTACATTGTGTACTGTCAGTGGTGTGCGTTGTGCTGGGTGCCTGATGGGGGTGTGGTACATTGTGTACTGTCAGTGGTGTGTGGTGTGCTCGGTGCCTGATGGGGGTGTGGTACATTGTGTACTGTCAGTGGTGTGTGGTGTGCTGGGTGCCTGATGGGGGTGTGGTACATTGTGTACTGTCAGTGGTGTGCGGTGTGCTGGGTGCCTGATGGGGGTGTGGTACATTGTGTACTGTCAGTGGTGTGCGGTGTGCTGGGTGCCTGATGGGGGTGAGGTACATTGTGTACTGTCAGTGGTGTGCGGTGTGCTGGGTGCCTGATGGGGGTGTGGTACATTGTGTACTGTCAGTGGTGTGCGGTGTGCTGGGTGCCTGATGGGTGTGTGGTACATTGTGTACTGTCAGTGGTGTGCGGTGTGCTGGGTGCCTGATGATGGTGTGGTACATTGTGTACTGTCAGTGGTGTGCGGTGTGCTGGGTACCTGATGCGTGTGTGGTACATTGTGTACTGTCAGTGGTGTGCGGTGTGCTGGGTGCCTGATGAGGGTGTGGTACATTGTGTACTGTCAGTGGTGTGTGGTGTGCTGGGTGTCTGACGGGGGTGTGCTACATTGTGTACTGTCAGTGGTGTGCGGTGTGCTGGGTGACTGATGGGGGTGTGGTACATTGTGTACTGTCAGTGGTGTGTGGTGAATGGGTCCCTGATGGGATTGTGGTACATTGTGTACTGTCAGTGGTGTGCGGTGTGCTGGGTGTCTGACGGGACTGTGGTACATTGTGTACTGTCAGTGGTGTGCGGTGTGCTGGGTGTCTGATGGGGGTGTGGTACATTGTGTACTGTCAGTTGTGTGTGGTGTGCTGGGTGTCTGTTGGGGCTGTGGTACATTGTGTCCTGTCAGTGGTGTGCGGTGTGCTGGGTGTCTGATGGGGGTGTGGTACATTGTGTACTGTCAGTGGTGTGTGGTGTGCTGGGTGTCTGATGGGGGTGTGGTACATTGTGTACTGTCAGTGGTGTGCGGTGTGCTGGGTGTCTGATGGGGGTGTAGTACATTGTGTACTGTCAGTGGTGTGCGGTGTGCTGGGTCCCTGATGGGGCTGTGGTACATTGTGTACTGTCAGTGGTGTGCGGTGTGCTGTTTGCCTGATGGGGGTGTGGTACATTGTGTACTGTCATTGGTGTGCGGTGTGCTGTGTGCCTGATGGGGATGTGGTACATTGTGTACTGTCAGTGGTGTGCGGTGTGCTGGGTGCCTGATGGGGTTGTGGTACATTGTGCACTGTCAGAGGTGTGCGGTGTGCTGGGTGTCTGATGGGGGTTTGGTACATTGTGTACTGTCAGTGGTGTGTGGTGTGCTGGGTGTCTGATGAGGAAGTGGTACATTGGGTACTGTCAGAGGTGTGCGGTGTGCTGGGTGTCTGATGGGGCTGTGGTACATTGTGTACTGTCAGTGGTGTGTGGTGTGCTGGGTGTCTGATGAGGATGTGGTACATTGTGTAATGTCAGTGGTGTGCGGTGTGCTGGGTGTCTGATGGGGGTGTGGTACATTGTGTACTGTCAGTGGTGTGTGGTGTGCTGGGTGTCTGATGGGGCTGTGGTACATTGTGTACTGTCAGTGGTGTGCGGTGTGCTGGGTGTCTGATGGGGGTGTGGTACATTGTGTACTGTCAGTGGTGTGCGGTGTGCTGGGTCCCTGATGGGGGTGTGGAACATTGTTTACTGTCAGTGGTGTGTGGTGAGCTGGGTGTCTGATAAGGATGTGGTACATTGTGTAATGTCAGTGGTGTGCGGTGTGCTGGGTGTCTGATGGGGGTGTGGTACATTGTGTACTGTCAGTGGTGTGCGGAGTGCTGGGTGTCTGATGGGGGTGTGGTGCATTGTGTACTGTCAGTGGTGTGCGGTGTGCTGGGTCCCTGATGGGGGTGTGGTACATTGTGTACTGTCAGTGGTGTGTGGTGTGCTGGGTGTCTCATTAGGCTGTGGTACATTGTGTACTGTCAGTGGTGTGCGGTGTGCTGGGTGTCTGATGGGGGTGTGGTACATTGTGTACTGTCAGTGGTGTGCGATGTGCTGGGTGTCTCATTAGGCTGTGGTACATTGTGTACTGTCAGTGGTGTGCGGTGTGCTGGGTGCCTGATGGGGGTGTGGTACATTGTGTACTGTCAGTGGTGTGCGGTGTGCTGGGTGCCTGATGGGGGTGTGGTACATTGTGTACTGCCAGTGGTGTGCGGTGTGCTGGGTGTCTGATGGGGGTGTGGTACATTGTGTACTGTCAGTGGTGTGCGGTGTGCTGGGTGCCTGATGGGGGTGTGGTACATTGTGTACTGTCAGTGGTGTGCGGTGTGCTGGGTGTCTGATGGGGGTGTGGTACATTGTGTACTGTCAGTGGTGTGTGTTGTGCTGGGTGTCTGATGGGGGTGTGGTACATTGTGTACTGTCAGTGGTGTGCGGTCTGCTGGGTGTCTGATGGGGGTGTGGTACATTGTGTACTGTCAGTGGTGTGCGGTGTGCTGGGTGCCTGATGGGGGTGTGGTACATTGTGTACTGTCAGTGGTGTGCGGTGAGCTGGGTGCCTGATCGGGGTGTGGTACATTGTGTACTGTCAGTGGTGTGCTGGGTGTCTGATGGGGGTGTGGTACATTGTGTACTGTCAGTGGTGTGCGGTGTGCTGGGTGTCTCATTAGGCTGTGATACATTGTGTACTGTCAGTGGTGTGCTGGGTGCCTGATGGGGGTGTGGTACATTGTGTACTGTCAGTGGTGTGCGGTGTGCTGGGTGCCTGATGGGGTTGTGGTACATTGTGCACTGTCAGAGGTGTGCGGTGTGCTGGGTGTCTGATGGGGGTTTGGTACATTGTGTACTGTCAGTGGTGTGTGGTGTGCTGGGTGTCTGATGAGGAAGTGGTACATTGGGTACTGTCAGAGGTGTGCGGTGTGCTGGGTGTCTGATGGGGCTGTGGTACATTGTGTACTGTCAGTGGTGTGCGGTGTGCTGGGTGTCTGATGGGGGTGTGGTACATTGTGTACTGTCAGTGGTGTGTGGTGTGCTGGGTGTCTGATGGGGCTGTGGTACATTGTGTACTGTCAGTGGTGTGCGGTGTGCTGGGTGTCTGATGGGGGTGTGGTACATTGTGTACTGTCAGTGGTGTGTGGTGTGCTGGGTGTCTGATGAGGATGTGGTACATTGTGTAATGTCAGTGGTGTGCGGTGTGCTGGGTGTCTGATGGGGGTGTGGTACATTGTGTACTGTCAGTGGTGTGTGGTGTGCTGGGTGTCTGATGGGGCTGTGGTACATTGTGTACTGTCAGTGGTGTGCGGAGTGCTGGGTGTCTGATGGGGGTGTGGTGCATTGTGTACTGTCAGTGGTGTGCGGTGTGCTGGGTCCCTGATGGGGATGTGGTACATTGTGTACTGTCAGTGGTGTGTGGTGTGCTGGGTGTCTGATGGGGGTGTGGTACATTGTGTACTGTCAGTGGTGTGCGGAGTGCTGGGTGTCTGATGGGGGTGTGGTGCATTGTGTACTGTCAGTGGTGAGTGGTTTTCTGGGTGCCTGATGGGGGTGTGGTACATTGTGTACTGTCAGTGGTGTGCGGTGTGCTGGGTGTCTGATGGGGGTGTGGTACATTGTGTACTGTCAGTGGTGTGTGGTGTGCTGGGTGTCTGATGGGGCTGTGGTACATTGTGTACTGTCAGTGGTGTGCGGAGTGCTGGGTGTCTGATGGGGGTGTGGTGCATTGTGTACTGTCAGTGGTGTGCGGTGTGCTGGGTCCCTGATGGGGATGTGGTACATTGTGTACTGTCAGTGGTGTGTGGTGTGCTGGGTGTCTGATGGGGGTGTGGTACATTGTGTACTGTCAGTGGTGTGCGGAGTGCTGGGTGTCTGATGGGGGTGTGGTGCATTGTGTACTGTCAGTGGTGAGTGGTTTTCTGGGTGCCTGATGGGGGTGTGGGACATTGTGTACTGTCAGTGGTGTGCGGTGTGCTGGGTGCCTGATGGGGGTGTGGTACATTGTGTACTGTCAGTGGTGTGCGGTGTGCTGGGTCCCTGATGGGGGTGTGGTACATTGTGTACTGTCAGTGGTGTGTGGTGTGCTGGGTGTCTGATGGGGGTGTGGTACATTGTGTACTGTCAGTGGTGTGCGGAGTGCTGGGTGTCTGATGGGGGTGTGGTGCATTGTGTACTGTCAGTGGTGTGCGGTGTGCTGGCTCCCTGATGGGGGTGTGGTACATTGTGTACTGTCAGTGGTGTGTGGTGTGCTGGGTGTCTCATTAGGCTGTGGTACATTGTGTACTGTCAGTGGTGTGCGGTGTGCTGGGTGTCTGATGGGGGTGTGGTACATTGTGTACTGTCAGTGGTGTGCGGTGTGCTGGGTCCCTGATGGGGGTGTGGAACATTGTTTACTGTCAGTGGTGTGTGGTGAGCTGGGTGTCTGATAAGGATGTGGTACATTGTGTAATGTCAGTGGTGTGCGGTGTGCTGGGTGTCTGATGGGGGTGTGGTACATTGTATACTGTCAGTGGTGTGCGGAGTGCTGGGTGTCTGATGGGGGTGTGGTGCATTGTGTACTGTCAGTGGTGTGCGGTGTGCTGGGTCCCTGATGGGGGTGTGGTACATTGTGTACTGTCAGTGGTGTGTGGTGTGCTGGGTGTCTCATTAGGCTGTGGTACATTGTGTACTGTCAGTGGTGTGCGGTGTGCTGGGTGTCTGATGGGGGTGTGGTACATTGTGTACTGTCAGTGGTGTGCGATGTGCTGGGTGTCTCATTAGGCTGTGGTACATTGTGTACTGTCAGTGGTGTGCGGTGTGCTGGGTGTCTGATGGGGGTGTGGTACATTGTGTACTGTCAGTGGTGTGCGGTGTGCTGGGTGCCTGATGGGGGTGTGGTACATTGTGTACTGCCAGTGGTGTGCGGTGTGCTGGGTGTCTGATGGGGGTGTGGTACATTGTGTACTGTCAGTGGTGTGCGGTGTGCTGGGTGCCTGATGGGGGTGTGGTACATTGTGTACTGTCAGTGGTGTGCGGTGTGCTGGGTGTCTCATTAGGCTGTGGTACATTGTGTACTGTCAGTGGTGTGCGGTGTGCTGGGTGTCTGATGGGGGTGTGGTACATTGTGTACTGTCAGTGGTGTGCGATGTGCTGGGTGTCTCATTAGGCTGTGGTACATTGTGTACTGTCAGTGGTGTGCGGTGTGCTGGGTGCCTGATGGGGGTGTGGTACATTGTGTACTGTCAGTGGTGTGCGGTGTGCTGGGTGCCTGATGGGGGTGTGGTACATTGTGTACTGCCAGTGGTGTGCGGTGTGCTGGGTGTCTGATGGGGGTGTGGTACATTGTGTACTGTCAGTGGTGTGCGGTGTGCTGGGTGCCTGATGGGGGTGTGGTACATTGTGTACTGTCAGTGGTGTGCGGTGTGCTGGGTGTCTGATGGGGGTGTGGTACATTGTGTACTGTCAGTGGTGTGTGTTGTGCTGGGTGTCTGATGGGGGTGTGGTACATTGTGTACTGTCAGTGGTGTGCGGTCTGCTGGGTGTCTGATGGGGGTGTGGTACATTGTGTACTGTCAGTGGTGTGCGGTGTGCTGGGTGCCTGATGGGGGTGTGGTACATTGTGTACTGTCAGTGGTGTGCGGTGAGCTGGGTGCCTGATCGGGGTGTGGTACATTGTGTACTGTCAGTGGTGTGCTGGGTGTCTGATGGGGGTGTGGTACATTGTGTACTGTCAGTGGTGTGCGGTGTGCTGGGTGTCTCATTAGGCTGTGATACATTGTGTACTGTCAGTGGTGTGCTGGGTGCCTGATGGGGGTGTGGTACATTGTGTACTGTCAGTGGTGTGCGGTGTGCTGGGTGCCTGATGGGGTTGTGGTACATTGTGCACTGTCAGAGGTGTGCGGTGTGCTGGGTGTCTGATGGGGGTTTGGTACATTGTGTACTGTCAGTGGTGTGTGGTGTGCTGGGTGTCTGATGAGGAAGTGGTACATTGGGTACTGTCAGAGGTGTGCGGTGTGCTGGGTGTCTGATGGGGCTGTGGTACATTGTGTACTGTCAGTGGTGTGCGGTGTGCTGGGTGTCTGATGGGGGTGTGGTACATTGTGTACTGTCAGTGGTGTGTGGTGTGCTGGGTGTCTGATGGGGCTGTGGTACATTGTGTACTGTCAGTGGTGTGCGGTGTGCTGGGTGTCTGATGGGGGTGTGGTACATTGTGTACTGTCAGTGGTGTGCGGTGTGCTGGGTGTCTGATGGGGGTGTGGTACATTGTGTACTGTCAGTGGTGTGTGGTGTGCTGGGTGTCTGATGGGGCTGTGGTACATTGTGTACTGTCAGTGGTGTGCGGAGTGCTGGGTGTCTGATGGGGGTGTGGTACATTGTGTACTGTCAGTGGTGTGCGGTGTGCTTGGTCCCTGATGGGGATGTGGTACATTGTGTACTGTCAGTGGTGTGTGGTGTGCTGGGTGTCTGATGGGGGTGTGGTACATTGTGTACTGTCAGTGGTGTGCGGAGTGCTGGGTGTCTGATGGGGGTGTGGTGCATTGTGTACTGTCAGTGGTGTGCGGTGTGCTGGGTCCCTGATGGGGGTGTGGTACATTGTGTACTGTCAGTGGTGTGTGGTGTGCTGGGTGTCTGATGGGGGTGTGGTACATTGTGTACTGTCAGTGGTGTGCGGAGTGCTGGGTGTCTGATGGGGGTGTGGTGCATTGTGTACTGTCAGTGGTGTGCGGTGTGCTGGCTCCCTGATGGGGGTGTGGTACATTGTGTACTGTCAGTGGTGTGTGGTGTGCTGGGTGTCTCATTAGGCTGTGGTACATTGTGTACTGTCAGTGGTGTGCGGTGTGCTGGGTGTCTGATGGGGGTGTGGTACATTGTGTACTGTCAGTGGTGTGCGGTGTGCTGGGTCCCTGATGGGGGTGTGGAACATTGTTTACTGTCAGTGGTGTGTGGTGAGCTGGGTGTCTGATAAGGATGTGGTACATTGTGTAATGTCAGTGGTGTGCGGTGTGCTGGGTGTCTGATGGGGGTGTGGTACATTGTGAACTGTCAGTGGTGTGCGGAGTGCTGGGTGTCTGATGGGGGTGTGGTGCATTGTGTACTGTCAGTGGTGTGCGGTGTGCTGGGTCCCTGATGGGGGTGTGGTACATTGTTTACTGTCAGTGGTGTGTGGTGAGCTGGGTGTCTGATAAGGATGTGGTACATTGTGTACTGTCAGTGGTGTGTGGTGTGCTGGGTGTCTCATTAGGCTGTGGTACATTGTGTACTGTCAGTGGTGTGCGGTGTGCTGGGTGTCTGATGGGGGTGTGGTACATTGTGTACTGTCAGTGGTGTGCGATGTGCTGGGTGTCTCATTAGGCTGTGGTACATTGTGTACTGTCAGTGGTGTGCGGTGTGCTGGGTGTCTGATGGGGGTGTGGTACATTGTGTACTGTCAGTGGTGTGCGGTGTGCTGGGTGCCTGATGGGGGTGTGGTACATTGTGTACTGCCAGTGGTGTGCGGTGTGCTGGGTGTCTGATGGGGGTGTGGTACATTGTGTACTGTCAGTGGTGTGCGGTGTGCTGGGTGCCTGATGGGGGTGTGGTACATTGTGTACTGTCAGTGGTGTGCGGTGTGCTGGGTGTCTGATGGGGGTGTGGTACATTGTGTACTGTCAGTGGTGTGTGTTGTGCTGGGTGTCTGATGGGGGTGTGGTACATTGTGTACTGTCAGTGGTGTGCGGTCTGCTGGGTGTCTGATGGGGGTGTGGAACATTGTGTACTGTCAGTGGTGTGCTGGGTGTCTGATGGGGGTGTGGTACATTGTGTACTGTCAGTGGTGTGCGGTGTGCTGGGTGCCTGATGGGGGTGTGGTACATTGTGTACTGTCAGTGGTGTGCGGTGAGCTGGGTGCCTGATCGGGGTGTGGTACATTGTGTACTGTCAGTGGTGTGCTGGGTGTCTGACGGGGGTGTGGTACATTGTGTACTGTCAGTGGTGTGCGGTGTGCTGGGTGTCTCATTAGGCTGTGATACATTGTGTACTGTCAGTGGTGTGCGGTGTGCTGGGTGCCTGATGGGGGTGTGGTACATTGTGTACTGTCAGTGGTGTGCGGTGTGCTGGGTGCCTGATGGGTTGTGGTACATTGTGCACTGTCAGAGGTGTGCGGTGTGCTGGGTGTCTGATGGGGGTTTGGTACATTGTGTACTGTCAGTGGTGTGTGGTGTGCTGGGTGTCTGATGAGGAAGTGGTACATTGGGTACTGTCAGAGGTGTGCGGTGTGCTGGGTGTCTGATGGGGCTGTGGTACATTGTGTACTGTCAGTGGTGTGCGGTGTGCTGGGTGTCTGATGGGGGTGTGGTACATTGTGTACTGTCAGTGGTGTGTGGTGTGCTGGGTGTCTGATGGGGCTGTGGTACATTGTGTACTGTCAGTGGTGTGTGGTGTGCTGGGTGTCTGATGAGGATGTGGTACATTGTGTAATGTCAGTGGTGTGCGGTGTGCTGGGTGTCTGATGGGGGTGTGGTACATTGTGTACTGTCAGTGGTGTGTGGTGTGCTGGGTGTCTGATGAGGATGTGGTACATTGTGTACTGTCAGTGGTGTGTGGTGTGCTGGGTGCCTGATGGGGCTGTGGTACATTGTGTACTGTCAGTGGTGTGCGGTGTGCTGCGTGTCTGATGGGGCTGTGGTACATTGTGTACTGTCAGTTGTGTGCGGTGTGCTGGGTGCCTGATGGGGGTGAGGTACATTGTGTACTGTCAGTGGTGTGCGGTGTGCTGGGTCCCTGATGGGGTTGTGGAACATTGTTTACTGTCAGTGGTGTGTGGTGAGCTGGGTGTCTGATAAGGATGTGGTACGTTGTGTAATGTCAGTGGTGTGCGGTGTGCTGGGTGTCTGATGGGGGTGTGGTACATTGTGTACTGTCAGTGGTGTGCGGAGTGCTGGGTGTCTGATGGGGGTGTGGTGCATTGTGTACTGTCAGTGGTGTGCGGTGTGCTGGGTCCCTGATGGGGATGTGGTACATTGTGTACTGTCAGTGGTGTGTGGTGTGCTGGGTGTCTGATGGGGGTGTGGTACATTGTGTACTGTCAGTGGTGTGCGGAGTGCTGGGTGTCTGATGGGGGTGTGGTGCATTGTGTACTGTCAGTGGTGTGCGGTGTGCTGGGTCCCTGATGGGGGTGTGGTACATTGTGTACTGTCAGTGGTGTGTGGTGTGCTGGGTGTCTGATGGGGGTGTGGTACATTGTGTACTGTCAGTGGTGTGCGGAGTGCTGGGTGTCTGATGGGGGTGTGGTGCATTGTGTACTGTCAGTGGTGTGCGGTGTGCTGGCTCCCTGATGGGGGTGTGGTACATTGTGTACTGTCAGTGGTGTGTGGTGTGCTGGGTGTCTCATTAGGCTGTGGTACATTGTGTACTGTCAGTGGTGTGCGGTGTGCTGGGTGTCTGATGGGGGTGTGGTACATTGTGTACTGTCAGTGGTGTGCGGTGTGCTGGGTCCCTGATGGGGGTGTGGAACATTGTTTACTGTCAGTGGTGTGTGGTGAGCTGGGTGTCTGATAAGGATGTGGTACATTGTGTAATGTCAGTGGTGTGCGGTGTGCTGGGTGTCTGATGGGGGTGTGGTACATTGTGTACTGTCAGTGGTGTGCGGAGTGCTGGGTGTCTGATGGGGGTGTGGTGCATTGTGTACTGTCAGTGGTGTGCGGTGTGCTGGGTCCCTGATGGGGGTGTGGTACATTGTGTACTGTCAGTGGTGTGTGGTGTGCTGGGTGTCTCATTAGGCTGTGGTACATTGTGTACTGTCAGTGGTGTGCGGTGTGCTGGGTGTCTGATGGGGGTGTGGTACATTGTGTACTGTCAGTGGTGTGCGATGTGCTGGGTGTCTCATTAGGCTGTGGTACATTGTGTACTGTCAGTGGTGTGCGGTGTGCTGGGTGTCTGATGGGGGTGTGGTACATTGTGTACTGTCAGTGGTGTGCGGTGTGCTGGGTGCCTGATGGGGGTGTGGTACATTGTGTACTGCCAGTGGTGTGCGGTGTGCTGGGTGTCTGATGGGGGTGTGGTACATTGTGTACTGTCAGTGGTGTGCGGTGTGCTGGGTGCCTGATGGGGGTGTGGTACATTGTGTACTGTCAGTGGTGTGCGGTGTGCTGGGTGTCTGATGGGGGTGTGGTACATTGTGTACTGTCAGTGGTGTGTGTTGTGCTGGGTGTCTGATGGGGGTGTGGTACATTGTGTACTGTCAGTGGTGTGCGGTCTGCTGGGTGTCTGATGGGGGTGTGGAACATTGTGTACTGTCAGTGGTGTGCTGGGTGTCTGATGGGGGTGTGGTACATTGTGTACTGTCAGTGGTGTGCGGTGTGCTGGGTGCCTGATGGGGGTGTGGTACATTGTGTACTGTCAGTGGTGTGCGGTGAGCTGGGTGCCTGATCGGGGTGTGGTACATTGTGTACTGTCAGTGGTGTGCTGGGTGTCTGACGGGGGTGTGGTACATTGTGTACTGTCAGTGGTGTGCGGTGTGCTGGGTGTCTCATTAGGCTGTGATACATTGTGTACTGTCAGTGGTGTGCGGTGTGCTGGGTGCCTGATGGGGGTGTGGTACATTGTGTACTGTCAGTGGTGTGCGGTGTGCTGGGTGCCTGATGGGTTGTGGTACATTGTGCACTGTCAGAGGTGTGCGGTGTGCTGGGTGTCTGATGGGGGTTTGGTACATTGTGTACTGTCAGTGGTGTGTGGTGTGCTGGGTGTCTGATGAGGAAGTGGTACATTGGGTACTGTCAGAGGTGTGCGGTGTGCTGGGTGTCTGATGGGGCTGTGGTACATTGTGTACTGTCAGTGGTGTGCGGTGTGCTGGGTGTCTGATGGGGGTGTGGTACATTGTGTACTGTCAGTGGTGTGTGGTGTGCTGGGTGTCTGATGGGGCTGTGGTACATTGTGTACTGTCAGTGGTGTGCGGTGTGCTGGGTGTCTGATGAGGATGTGGTACATTGTGTAATGTCAGTGGTGTGCGGTGTGCTGGGTGTCTGATGGGGGTGTGGTACATTGTGTACTGTCAGTGGTGTGTGGTGTGCTGGGTGTCTGATGGGGCTGTGGTACATTGTGTACTGTCAGTGGTGTGCGGTGTGCTGGGTGTCTGATGAGGATGTGGTACATTGTGTAATGTCAGTGGTGTGCGGTGTGCTGGGTGTCTGATGGGGGTGTGGTACATTGTGTACTGTCAGTGGTGTGCGGTGTGCTGCGTGTCTGATGGAGCTGTGGTACATTGTGTACTGTCAGTTGTGTGCGGTGTGCTGGGTGCCTGATGGGGGTGAGGTACATTGTGTACTGTCAGTGGTGTGCGGTGTGCTGGGTGCCTGATGGGGGTGTGGTACATTGTGTACTGTCAGTGGTGTGCGGTGTGCTGGGTGCCTGATGGGGCTGTGGTACATTGTGTAATGTCAGTGGTATGCGGTGTGCTGGGTGTGTGATGGCGGTGTGGTACATTGTGTACTGTCAGTTGTGTGCGGTGTGCTGGGTGCCTGATGGGGGTGAGGTACATTGTGTACTGTCAGTGGTGTGCGGTGTGCTGGGTCCCTGATGGGGGTGTGGAACATTGTTTACTGTCAGTGGTGTGTGGTGAGCTGGGTGTCTGATAAGGATGTGGTACATTGTGTAATGTCAGTGGTGTGCGGTGTGCTGGGTGTCTGATGGGGGTGTGGTACATTGTGTACTGTCAGTGGTGTGCGGAGTGCTGGGTGTCTGATGGGGGTGTGGTGCATTGTGTACTGTCAGTGGTGTGCGGTGTGCTGGGTCCCTGATGGGGGTGTGGTACATTGTGTACTGTCAGTGGTGTGTGGTGTGCAAGGTGTCTCATTAGGCTGTGGTACATTGTGTACTGTCAGTGGTGTGCGGTGTGCTGGGTGCCTGATGGGGGTGTGATACATTGTGTACTGTCAGTGGTGTGCGATGTGCTGGGTGTCTCATTAGGCTGTGGTACTTTGTGTACTGTCAGTGGTGTGTGGTGTGCTGGGTGTCTGATGGGGGTGTGGTACATTGTGTACTGTCAGTGGTGTGCGGTGTGCTGGGTGCCTGATGGGGGTGTGGTACATTGTGTACTGTCAGTGGTGTGCGGTGTGCTGAGTGTCTGATGGGGGTGTGGTACATTGTGTGCTGTCAGTGGTGTGCGTTGTGCTGGGTGCCTGATGGGGGTGTGGTACATTGTGTACTGTCAGTGGTGTGTGTTGTGCTGGGTGTCTGATGGGGGTGTGGTACATTGTGTACTGTCAGTGGTGTGCGGTGTGCTGGGTGTCTGATGGGGGTGTGGTACATTGTGTACTGTCAGTGGTGTGTGTTGTGCTGGGTGTCTGATGGGGGTGTGGTACATTGTGTACTGTCAGTGGTGTGCGGTCTGCTGGGTGTCTGATGGGGTTGTGGTACATTTTGTACTGTCAGTGGTGTGCGGTGAGCTGGGTGTCTGATGGGGGTGTGGAAACTTGTGTACTGTCAGTGGTGTGCTGGGTGTCTGATGGGGGTGTGGTACATTGTGTACTGTCAGTGGTGTGCGGTGTGCTGGGTGCCTGATGGGGGTGTGGTACATTGTGTACTGTCAGTGGTGTGCGGTGTGCTGGGTGCCTGATGGGGGTGTGGTACATTGTGTACTGTCAGTGGTGTGTGGTGTGCTGGGTGTCTGATGGGGGTGTGGTACATTGTGTACTGTCAGTGGTGTGCGGTGTGCTGGGTATCTGATGGGGGTGTGGAACATTGTGTACTGTCAGTGGTGTGCGGTGTGCTGGGTGTCTGATGGGGGTGTGGTACATTGTGTAATGTCAGTGGTGTGCGGTGTGCTGGGTGTCTCATTAGGCTGTGATACATTGTGTACTGTCAGTGGTGTGCGGTGTGCTGGGTGCCTGATGGGGGTGTGGTACATTGTGTACTGTCAGTGGTGTGCGGTGTGCTGGGTGTCTGATGGGGGTGTGGTACATTGTGTACTGTCAGTGGTGTGCGGTGTGCTGGGTGTCTGATGGGGGTGTGGTACATTGTGTACTGTCAGTGGTGTGTGCTGTGCTGGGTGTCTCATTAGGCTGTGGTACATTGTGTACTGTCAGTGGCGTGTGGTGAGCTGGGTGTCTGATGGGGCTGTGGTACATTGTGTAATGTCAGTGGTGTGCGGTGTGCTGGGTGTCTCATTAGGCTGTGGTACATTGTGTACTGTCAGTGGTGTGCGGTGTGCTGGGTGTCTGATGGGAGTGTGGTACATTGTGTACTGTCAGTGGTGTGTGGTGTGCTGGGTGTCTCATTAGGCTGTGGTACATTGTGTACTGTCAGTGGTGTGCGGTGTGCTGGGTGCCTGATGGGTGTATGGTACATTGTGCACTGTCAGTGGTGTGTGGTGTGCTGGGTGTCTGATGGGGCTGTGGTACATTGTGTACTGTCAGTGGTGTGCGGTGTGCTGGGTGTCTGATGGGGCTGTGGTACATTGTGTACTGTCAGTGGTGTGTGGTGTGCTGGATGTCTGATGGGGGTGAGGTACATTGTGTACTGTCAGTGGTGTGCGGTGTGCTGGGTGTCTGATGGGGGTGCGGTACATTGTGAACTGTCAGTGGTGTGCGGTGTGCTGGGTGTCTGATGGGGGTGAGGTACATTGTGTACTGTCAGTGGTGTGTGGTGTGCCGGGTGCCTGACGGGGGTGTGGTACATTGTGTACAGTCAGTGGTGTGCGGTGTGCTGGGTGCCTGATGGGGCTGTGGTACATTGTATACTGTCAGTGGTGTGTGGTGAGCTGGGTGTCTGATGGGGCTGTGGAACATTGTGTACTGTCAGTGGTGTGCGGTGTGCTGGGTGTTTGATGGGGGTGTGGTACATTGTGTACTGTCAGTGGTGTGTGGTGTGCTGTGTCCCTGATGGGGGTGTGGTACATTGTGTACTGTCAGTGGTGTGCGGTGCGCTGGGTGTCTGATGGGGCTGTGGTACATTGTGTACTGTCAGTGGTGTGCGGTGTGCTGGGTGTCTGATGGGGCTGTGGTACATTGTGTACTGTCAGTGGTGTGCGGTGTGCTGGGTGTTTGATGGGGGTGTGGTACATTGTGTACTGTCAGTGGTGTGCGGTGTGCTGGGTGTCTGATGGGGCTGTGGAACATTGTGTACTGTCAGTGGTGTGCGGTGTGCTGGGTGTTTGATGGGGGTGTGGTACATTGTGTACTGTCAGTGGTGTGTGGTGTGCTGGGTGTCTGATGGGGCTGTGGTACATTGTGTACTGTCAGTGGTGTGCGGTGTGCTGGGTGTCTGATGGGGCTGTGGTACATTGTGTACTGTCAGTGGTGTGCGGTGTGCTGGGTGCCTGATGGGGGTGTGGTACATTGTGTACTGTCAGTGGTGTGCGGTGTGCTGTGTCCCTGATGGGGGTGTGGTACATTGTGTACTGTCAGTGGTGTGCGGTGTGCTGGTTGTCTGATGGTGGTGTGGTACATTGTGTACTGTCCATGGTGTGTGGTGTGCTGGTTGCCTGATGGGGGTCTGGTACATTGTGTACTGTCAGTGGGGTGTGTTGTGCTGGGTGCCTGATGTGGGTGTGGTACATTGTGTACAGTCAGTGGTGTGCGGTCTGCTGGGTGCCTGATGGGGGTGTGGTACATTGTGTACTGTCAGTGGTGTGCGGTGTGCTGGGTGTCTGATGGGGGTGTGGTACATTGTGTACTGTCAGTGGTGTGTGGTGTGCTGGGTGCCTGATGGGGGTGTGGTACATTGTGTGCTGTCAGTGGTGTGTGGTCTGCTGGGTGTCTGATGGGGGTCTGGTACATTGTGTACTGTCAGTGGTGTGCGGTGTGCTGGGTGTCTGATGGGGGTGTGGTACATTGTGTAATGTCAGTGGTGTGTGGTGTGCTGGGTGTCTGATGGGAGTGTGGTACATTGTGTACTGTCAGTGGTGTTTGGTGTGCTGGGTGTCTGATGGGGGTCTGGTACATTGTGTACTGTCAGTGGGGTGTGTTGTGCTGGGTGCCTGATGTGGGTGTGGTACATTGTGTACAGTCAGTGGTGTGCGGTCTGCTGGGTGCCTGATGGGGGTGTGGTACATTGTGTACTGTCAGTGGTGTGCGGTGTGCTGGGTGTCTGATGGGGGTGTGGTACATTGTGTACTGTCAGTGGTGTGTGGTGTGCTGGGTGCCTGATGGGGGTGTGGTACATTGTGTGCTGTCAGTGGTGTGTGGTCTGCTGGGTGTCTGATGGGGGTCTGGTACATTGTGTCTGTCAGTGGTGTGCGGTGTGCTGGGTGTCTGATGGGGGTGTGGTACATTGTGTACTGTCAGTGGTGTGTGGTGTGCTGGGTGTCTGATGGGAGTGTGGTACATTGTGTACTGTCAGTGGTGTGTGGTGTGCTGGGTGTCTGATGGGGGTCTGGTACATTGTGTACTGTCAGTGGTGTGCGGTGTGCTGGGTGTCTGATGGGGGTGTGGTACATTGTGTACTGTCAGTGGTGTGCGGTGTGCTGGGTGCCTGATTGGGGTGTGGTACATTGTGTACTGTCAGTGGTGTGCGGTGTGCTGGGTGTCTGATGGGGGTGTGGTACATTGTGTAATGTCAGTGGTGTGTGGTGTGCTGGGTGCCTGATTGGGGTGTGGTACATTGTGTACTGTCAGTGGTGTGTGGTGTGCTGGGTGTCTGATGGGGGTGTGGTACATTGTGCACTGTCAGTGGTGTGCGGTGTGCGGGGTGTCTGATGGGGGTGTGGTACATTGTGTACTGTCAGTGGTGTGTGGTGAGCTTGGTGCCTGATGGGGGTGTGGTACATTGTGTACTCTCAGTGGTGTGCGGTGTGCTGGGTGCCTGATGGGGGTGTGGTACATTGTGTACTGTCAGTGGTGTGCGGTGTGCTGGGTGTCTGATGGGGGTGTGGTACATTGTGTACTGTCAGTGGTGTGCGGTGTGCTGGGTGTCTGATGGGGGTGTGGTACATTTTGTACTGTCAGTGGTGTGTGGTGTGCTGGGTGCCTGATGGGGGTGTGGTACATTGTGTCCTGTCAGTGGTGTGCTGGGTGTCTGATGGGGCTGTGGTACATTGTGTACTGTCAGTGGTGTGTGGTGTCTGGTTGTCTGATGGGGGTGTGGTACATTGTGTACTGTCAGTGGTGTGCGGTGTGCTGGGTGTCTGATGGGGGTGTGGTACATTGTGTCCTGTCAGTGGTGTGTGGTGTGCTGGGTGTCTGATGGGGGTGAGGTACATTGTGTACTGTCAGTGGTGTGCGGTGTGCTGGGTGTCTGATGGGGGTGTGGTACATTGTGTCCTGTCAGTGGTGTGCTGTGTGTCTGATGGGGCTGTGGTACATTGTGTACTGTCAGTGTTGTGCGGTGTGCTGGGTGTCTGATGGGGGTGTGCAACATTGTGTACTGTCAGTGGTGTGTGGTGTCTGGGTGTCTGATGGGGGTGTGGTACATTGTGTACTGTCAGTGGTGTGTGGTGTGCTGGGTGCCTAATGGGTGTGTGGTACATTGTGTACTGTCAGTGGTGTGCGGTGTGCTGGGTGTCTGATGGGGGTGTGGTACATTGTGTACTGTCAGTGGTGTGCGGTGAGCTGTGTGTCTGATGGGGGTGTGGTACATTGTGTACTGTCAGTGGTGTGCGGTGTGCTGGGTGCCTGATGGGGCTGTGGTACATTGTGTACTGTCAGTGGTGTGCGGTGTGCTGGGTGTCTGATGGGGATGTGGTACATTGTGTACTGTCAGTGGTGTGTGGTGTGCTGGGTGTCTGATGGGGGTGTGGTACATTGTGTACTGTCAGTGGTGTGTGGTGTGCTGGGTATCTGATGGGGGTGTGGTACATTGTGTACTGTCAGTGGTGTGCGGTGAGCTGTGTGTCTGATGGGGGTGTGGTACATTGTGTACTGTCAGTGGTGTGCGGTGTGCTGGGTGCCTGATGGGGCTGTGGTACATTGTGTACTGTCAGTGGTGTGCGGTGTGCTGGGTGTCTGATGGGGCTGTGGTACATTGTGTACTGTCAGTGGTGTGTGGTGTGCTGGGTGTCTGATGGGGGTGTGGTACATTGTGTACTGTCAGTGGTGTGTGGTGTGCTGGGTATCTGATGGGGGTGTGGTACATTGTGTACTGTCAGTGGTGTGCGGTGTGCTGGGTGTCTGATGGGGCTGTGGTACATTGTGTACTGTCAGTGGTGTGCGGTGTTCTGGGTGTCTGATGGGGGTGTGGTACATTGTCTACTGTCAGTGGTGTGCGGTGAGCTGGGTGTCTGATGAGGATGTGGTACATTGTGTACTGTCAGTGGTGTGCGGTGTGCTGGGTGTCTGATGGGGCTGTGGTACACTGTGCACTGTCAGTGGTGTGCGGTGTGCTCGGTGCCTGATGGGGGTGTGGAACATTGTGTACTGTCAGTGGTGTGCGGTGTGCTCGGTGCCTGATGGGGGTGTGGAACATTGTGTACTGTCAGTGGTGTGTGGTGTGCTGAGTGTCTGATGGGGGTGTGGTACATTGTGTACTGTCAGTGGTGTGCGGTGTGATGGCTGCCTAATGGGGGTGTGGTACATTTTGTACTGTCAGTGGTGTGCGGTGAGCTGGGTGCCTGATGGGGCTGTGGTACATTGTGTACTGTCAGTGGTGTGCGGTGAGCTGGGTGTCTGATGGGGGTGTGGTACATTGTGTACTGTCAGTGGTGTGCGGTGAGCTGGGTGTCTGATGGGGGTGTGGTACATTGTCTACTGTCAGTGGTGTGCGGTGTGCTGGGTGCCTGATGGGGGTGTGGTACATTGTGTACTTTCAGTGGTGTGTGGTGTGCTGGGTGTCTGATGGGGCTGTGGTACACTGTGTACTGTCAGTGGTGTGCGGTGTGCTGGGTGCCTGATGGGGGTGTGGTACATTGTGTACTGTCAGTGGTGTGCGGTGAGCTGGGTGTCTGATGGGGGTGTGGTACATTGTGTACTGTCAGTGGTGTGCGGTGTGCTGGGTGTCTGATTGGGCTGTGGTACACTGTGTACTGTCAGTGGTGTGCGGTGTGCTGGGTGCCTGATGGGGGTGTGGTACATTGTGTACTGTCAGTGGTGTGCGGTGAGCTGGGTATCTGATGGGGCTGTGGTACATTGTGTACTGTCAGTGGTGTGTGGTATGCTGGGTGTCTGATGGGGTTGTGGTACATTGTGTACTGTCAGAGGTGTGTGGTGTGCTGGGTGCCTGATGGGGGTGTGGTACATTGTGTACTGTCAGTGGTGTGCGGTGTGCTGGGTGTCTGATGGGGCTGTGGTACATTGTGTACTGTCAGTGGTGTGCGGTGTGCTGGGTGCCTGATGGGGCTGTGGTACATTGTGTACTGTCAGTGGTGTGTGGTGAGCTGGGTCCCTGATGGGATTGTGGTACATTGTGTACTGTCAGTGGTGTGTGGTGTGCTGTGTGTCTGATGGGGCTGTGGTACATTGTGTCCTGTCAGTGGTGTGCGGTGTGCTGGGTGTCTGATGGGGGTGTGGTACATTGTGTACTGTCAGTGGTGTGTGGTGTGCTGGGTGTCTGATGGGGATGTGGTACATTGTGTACTGTCAGTGGTGTGCGGTGTGCTGGGTGCCTGATGGGGCTGTGGTACATTGTGTACTGTCAGTGGTGTGCGGTGTGCTGGGTGCCTGATGGGGCTGTGGTACATTGTGTACTGTCAGTGGTGTGCAGTGTGCTGGGTGTCTGATGGGGGTGAGGTACATTGTGTACTGTCAGTGGTGTGCGGTGTGCTGTGTGCCTGATGGGGCTGTGGTACATTGTGTACTGTCAGTGGTGTGCGGTGTGCTGGGTGTCTGATGGGGGTGTGGTACATTGTGTACTGTCAGTGGTGTGTGGTGTGCTGGGTGCCTGATGGGACTGTGGTACATTGTGTACTGTCAGTGGTGTATGGTGTGCTGGGTGTCTGATGGGGGTGTGGTACATTGTGTACTGTCAGTGGTGTGCGGTGTGCTGGGTGCCTGATGGGGGTGTGGTACATTGTGCACTGTCAGTGGTGTGCGGTGAGCTGGGTGTCTGATGTGGGTGTGGTACATTGTGTACTGTCAGAGGTGTGCGGTGTGCTGGGTGTCTGATGGGGGTGTGGTACATTGTGTACTGTCAGTGGTGTGCGGTGTGCTGGGTGTCTTATGTGGGTGTGGTACATTGTGTACTGTCAGAGGTGTGCGGTGTGCTGGGTGTCTGATGGGGGTGTGGTACATTGTGTACTGTCAGTGGTGTGTGGTGAGCTGGGTGTCTGATAAGGATGTGGTACATTGTGTAATGTCAGTGGTGTGCGGTGTGCTGGGTGTCTGATGGGGGTGTGGTACATTGTGTACTGTCAGTGGTGTGCGGAGTGCTGGGTGTCTGATGGGGGTGTGGTACATTGTGTACTGTCAGTGGTGTGTGGTGAGCTGGGTGTCTGATAAGGATGTGGTACATTGTGTAATGTCAGTGGTGTGTGGTGAGCTGGGTGTCTGATAAGGATGTGGTACATTGTGTAATGTCAGTGGTGTGCGGTTTGCTGGGTGCCTGATGGGGGTGTGGTACATTGTGTACTGTCAGTGGTGTGCGGAGTGCTGGGTGTCTGATGGGGGTGTGGTGCATTGTGTACTGTCAGTGGTGTGCGGTGTGCTGGGTCCCTGATGGGGGTGTGGTACATTGTGTACTGTCAGTCGTGTGTGGTGTGCTGGGTGTCTCATTAGGCTGTGGTACATTGTGTACTGTCAGTGGTGTGCGGTGTGCTGGGTGTCTGATGGGGGTGTGGTACATTGTGTACTGTCAGTGGTGTGCGATGTGCTGGGTGTCTCATTAGGCTGTGGTACATTGTGTACTGTCAGTGGTGTGCGGTGTGCTGGGTGTCTGATGGGGGTGTGGTACATTGTGTACTGTCAGTGGTGTGCGGTGTGCTGGGTGCCTGATGGGGGTGTGGTACATTGTGTACTGCCAGTGGTGTGCGGTGTGCTGGGTGTCTGATGGGGGTGTGGTACATTGTGTACTGTCAGTGGTGTGCGGTGTGCTGGGTGCCTGATGGGGGTGTGGTACATTGTGTACTGTCAGTGGTGTGCGGTGTGCTGGGTGTCTGATGGGGGTGTGGTACATTGTGTACTGTCAGTGGTGTGTGTTGTGCTGGGTGTCTGATGGGGGTGTGGTACATTGTGTACTGTCAGTGGTGTGCGGTCTGCTGGGTGTCTGATGGGGGTGTGGAACATTGTGTACTGTCAGTGGTGTGCTGGGTGTCTGATGGGGGTGTGGTACATTGTGTACTGTCAGTGGTGTGCGGTGTGCTGGGTGCCTGATGGGGGTGTGGTACATTGTGTACTGTCAGTGGTGTGCGGTGAGCTGGGTGCCTGATCGGGGTGTGGTACATTGTGTACTGTCAGTGGTGTGCTGGGTGTCTGATGGGGGTGTGGTACATTGTGTACTGTCAGTGGTGTGCGGTGTGCTGGGTGTCTCATTAGGCTGTGATACATTGTGTACTGTCAGTGGTGTGCGGTGTGCTGGGTGCCTGATGGGGGAGTGGTACATTGTGTACTGTCAGTGGTGTGCGGTGTGCTGGGTGCCTGATGGGTTGTGGTACATTGTGTACTGTCAGAGGTGTGCGGTGTGCTGGGTGTCTGATGGGGGTTTGGTACATTGTGTACTGTCAGTGGTGTGTGGTGTGCTGGGTGTCTGATGAGGAAGTGGTACATTGGGTACTGTCAGAGGTGTGCGGTGTGCTGGGTGTCTGATGGGGCTGTGGTACATTGTGTACTGTCAGTGGTGTGCGGTGTGCTGGGTGTCTGATGGGGGTGTGGTACATTGTGTACTGTCAGTGGTGTGTGGTGTGCTGGGTGTCTGATGGGGCTGTGGTACATTGTGTACTGTCAGTGGTGTGCGGTGTGCTGGGTGTCTGATGGGGGTGTGGTACATTGTGTACTGTCAGTGGTGTGTGGTGTGCTGGGTGTCTGATGAGGATGTGGTACATTGTGTAATGTCAGTGGTGTGCGGTGTGCTGGGTGTCTGATGAGGATGTGGTACATTGTGTAATGTCAGTGGTGTGCGGTGTGCTGGGTGTCTGATGGGGGTGTGGTACATTGTGTACTGTCAGTGGTGTGCGGAGTGCTGGGTGTCTGATGGGGGTGTGGTGCATTGTGTACTGTCAGTGGTGTGCGGTGTGCTGGGTCCCTGATGGGGGTGTGGTACATTGTGTACTGTCAGTGGTGTGTGGTGTGCTAGGTGTCTCATTAGGCTGTGGTACATTGTGTACTGTCAGTGGTGTGCGGTGTGCTGGGTGCCTGATGGGGGTGTGATACATTGTGTACTGTCAGTGGTGTGCGATGTGCTGGGTGTCTGATGGGGGTGTGGTACATTGTGTACTGTCAGTGGTGTGTGGTGTGCTGGGTGTCTGATGGGGCTGTGGTACATTGTGTACTGTCAGTAGTGTGTGGTGTGCTGGGTGTCTGATGGGGGTGTGGTACATTGTGTACTGTCAGTGGTGTGTGGTGTGCTGGGTGTCTGATGGGGCTGTGGTACATTGTGTACTGTCAGTGGTGTGTGGTGTGCTGGGTGTCTGATGAGGATGTGGTACATTGTGTAATGTCAGTGGTGTGCGGTGTGCTGGGTGTCTGATGGGGGTGTGGTACATTGTGTACTGTCAGTGGTGTGTGGTGTGCTGGGTGTCTGATGGGGCTGTGGTACATTGTGTACTGACAGTGGTGTGTGGTGTGCTGCGTGTCTGATGGGGCTGTGGTACATTGTGTACTGTCAGTGGTGTGCGGTGTGCTGGGTGCCTGATGGGGGTGTGGTACATTGTGTACTGTCAGTTGTGTGCGGTGTGCTGGGTGCCTGATGGGGGTGAGGTACATTGTGTACTGTCAGTGGTGTGCGGTGTGCTGGGTCCCTGATGGGGGTGTGGAACATTGTTTACTGTCAGTGGTGTGTGGTGAGCTGGGTGTCTGATAAGGATGTGGTACATTGTGTAATGTCAGTGGTGTGCGGTGTGCTGGGTGTCTGATGGGGGTGTGGTACATTGTGTACTGTCAGTGGTGTGCGGAGTGCTGGGTGTCTGATGGGGGTGTGGTGCATTGTGTACTGTCAGTGGTGTGCGGTGTGCTGGGTCCCTGATGGGGGTGTGGTACATTGTGTACTGTCAGTGGTGTGCGGTGTGCTGGGTGCCTGATGGGGGTGTGGTACATTGTGTACTGTCAGTGGTGTGCGGAGTGCTGGGTGTCTGATGGGGGTGTGGTGCATTGTGTACTGTCAGTGGTGTGCGGTGTGCTGGGTCCCTGATGGGGGTGTGGTACATTGTGTACTGTCAGTGGTGTGCGGTGTGCTGGGTGCCTGATGGGGGTGTGATACATTGTGTACTGTCAGTGGTGTGCGATGTGCTGGGTGTCTCATTAGGCTGTGGTACTTTGTGTACTGTCAGTGGTGTGTGGTGTGCTGGGTGTCTGATGGGGGTGTGGTACATTGTGTACTGTCAGTGGTGTGCGGTGTGCTGGGTGCCTGATGGGGGTGTGGTACATTGTGTACAAAGAACAAAGAAATGTACAGCACAGGAACAGGCCCTTCGGCCCTCCAAGCCCGTGCCGACCATACTGCCCGACTAAACTACAATCTTCTACACTTCCTGGGTCCGTATCCTTCTATTCCCATCCTATTCATATATTTGTCAAGATGCCCCTTAAATGTCCCTATCGTCCCTGCCTCCACTACCTCCTCCGGTAGTGAGTTCCAGGCACCCACTACCCTCTGCGTAAAAAACTTGCCTCGTACATCTACTCTAAACTTTGCCCCTCTCACCTTAAACCTATGCCCCCTAGTAATTGACCCCTCTACCCTGGGGAAAAGCCTCTGACTATCCACTCTGTCTATGCCCCTCATAATTTTGTATACCTCTATCAGGTCGCCCCTCAACCTCCTTCGTTCCAGTGAGAACAAACCGAGTTTATTCAATCGCTCCTCATAGCTTATGCCCTCCATACCAGGCAACATTCTGGTAAATCTCTTCTGCACCCTCTCTAAAGCCTCCACATCCTTCTGGTAGTGTGGCGACCAGAATTGAACACTATACTCCAAGTGTGGCCTAACTAAGGTTCTATACAGCTGCAACATGACTTGCCAATTCTTATACTCAATGCCCCGGCCAATGAAGGCAAGCATGCCGTATGCCTTCTTGACTACCTTCTCCACCTGTGTAGCCCCTTTCAGTGATCTGTGGACCTGTACTCCTAGATCTCTTTGACTTTCAATACTCTTGAGGGTTCTACCATTCACTGTATATTCCCTACCTGCATTAGCCCTTCCAAAATGCATTACCTCACATTTGTCCGGATTAAACTCCATCTGCCATCTCTCCGCCCAAGTCTCCAGACAATCTAAATCCTGCTGTATCCTCAGACAGTCCTCATCGCTATCCGCAATTCCACCAACCTTTGTGTCGTCTGCAAACTTACTAATCAGACCAGTTACATTTTCCTCCAAATCATTTATATATACTACAAAGAGCAAAGGTCCCAGCACTGATCCCTGTGGAACACCACTGGTCACAGCCCTCCAATTAGAAAAGCATCCCTCCATTGCTACCCTCTGCCTTCTATGGCCTAGCCAGTTCTGTATCCACCTTGCCAGTTCACCCCTGATCCCGTGTGACTTCACCTTTTGTACTAGTCTACCATGAGGGACCTTGTCAAAGGCCTTACTGAAGTCCATATAGACAACATCTACTGCCCTACCTGCATCAATCATCTTAGTGACCTCCTCGAAAAACTCTATCAAGTTAGTGAGACACGACCTCCCCTTCACAAAACCGTGCTGCCTCTCACTAATGCGTCCATTTGCTTCCAAATGGGAGTAGATCCTGTCTCGAAGAATTCTCTCCAGTAATTTCCCTACCACTGAAGTAAGGCTCACCGGCCTGTAGTTCCCGGGATTATCCCTGCCACCCTTCTTAAACAGAGGAACAACATTGGCTATTCTCCAGTCCTCCGGGACATCCCCTGAAGACAGCGAGGATCCAAAGATTTCTGTCAAGGCCTCAGCAATTTCCTCTCCAGCCTCCTTCAGTATTCTGGGGTAGATCCCATCCGGCCCTGGGGACTTATCTACCTTAATATTTTTTAAGACACCCAACACCTCGTCTTTTTGGATCACAATGTGACCCAGGCTATCTACACACCCTTCTCCAGACTCAACATCTACCAATTCCTTCTCTTTGGTGAATACTGATGCAAAGTATTCATTTAGTACCTCGCCCATTTCCTCTGGCTCCACACATAGATTCCCTTGCCTATCCTTCAGTGGGCCAACCCTTTCCCTGGCTACCCTCTTGCTTTTTATGTAAGTGTAAAAAGCCTTGGGATTTTCCTTAACCCTATTTGCCAATGACTTTTCATGACCCCTTCTAGCCCTCCTGACTCCCTGCTTAAGTTCCTTCCTACTTTCCTTATATGCCACACAGGCTTCGTCTGTTCCCAGCCTTTTAGCCCTGACAAATGCCTCCTTTTTCTTTTTGACGAGGCCTACAATATAATTCGTCATCCAAGGTTCCCGAAAATTGCCGTATTTGTCTTTCTTCCTCACAGGAACATGCCTGTCCTGTATTCCTATCAACTGACACTTGAAAGCCTCCCACATGTCAGATGTTGATTTGCCCTCAAACATCCGCCCCCAATCTATGTTCTTCAGTTCCCGCCTAATATTGTTATAATTAGCCTTCCCCCAATTTAGCACATTCATCCTCGGACCACTCTTATCCTTGTCCACCAGTACTTTAAAACTTACTGAATTGTGGTCACTGTTACCGAAATGCTCCCCTACTGAAACATCTACCACCTGGCCGGGCTCATTCCCCAATACCAGGTCCAGTACCGCCTCTTCCCTAGTTGGACTGTTTACATATTGTTTTAAGAAGCCCTCCTGGATGCTCCTTACAAACTCTGCCCCGTCTAAGCCCCTGGCACTAAGTGAGTCCCAGTCAATATTGGGGAAGTTGAAGTCTCCCATCACCACAACCCTGTTGTTTTTACTCTTTTCCAAAATCTGTCTACCTATCTGCTCCTCTATCTCCCGCTGGCTGTTGGGAGGCCTGTAGTATACCCCCAACATTGTGACTGCACCCTTCTTATTCCTGATCTCTACCCATATAGCCTCACTGCCCTCTGAGGTGTCCTCTCGCTGTATAGCTGTGATACTCTCCTGAACAAGTAGCGCAACTCCGCCTCCCCTTTTACATCCCCCTCTATCCCGCCTGAAACATCTAAATCCTGGAACGTTTAGCTGCCAATCCTGCCCTTCCCTCAACCAGGTCTCTGTAATGGCAACAACATCATAGTTCCAAGTAGTAATCCAAGCTCGAAGTTCATCTGCCTTACCCGTAATGCTCCTTGCATTAAAACATATGCACTTCAGGCCACCAGACCCGCTGTGTTCAGCAACTTCTCCCCGTCTGCTCTGCCTCAGAGCCACACTGTCCATATTCCCTAGTTCTCCCTCAACGCTCTCACCTTCTGACCTATTGCTCCCGTGCCCACCCCCCTGCCATACTAGTTTAAACCCTCCCGTGTGACACTAGCAAATCTCGCGGCCAGGATATTTATGCCTCTCCGGTTTAGATGCAACCCGTCCATTTTATACAGGTCACACCTGCCCCGGAAGAGCTCCCAGTGGTCCAGATAACCGATACTGTCAGTGGTGTGCGGTGTGCTGAGTGTCTGATGGGGGTGTGGTACATTGTGTGCTGTCAGTGGTGTGCGTTGTGCTGGGTGCATGATGGGGGTGTGGTACATTGTGTACTGTCAGTGGTGTGCGGTGTGCTGGGTGTCTGATGGGGGTGTGGTACATTGTGTACTGTCAGTGGTGTGTGTTGTGCTGGGTGTCTGATGGGGGTGTGGTACATTGTGTACTGTCAGTGGTGTGCGGTCTGCTGGGTGTCTGATGGGGTTGTGGTACATTTTGTACTGTCAGTGGTGTGCGGTGAGCTGGGTGTCTGATGGGGGTGTGGAACATTGTGTACTGTCAGTGGTGTGCTGGGTGTCTGATGGGGGTGTGGTACATTGTGTACTGTCAGTGGTGTGCGGTCTGCTGGGTGCCTGATGGGGGTGTGGTACATTGTGTACTGTCAGTGGTGTGCGGTGTGCTGGGTGTCTGATGGGGGTGTGGTACATTGTGTACTGTCAGTGGTGTGCAGTGTGCTGGGTGTCTGATGAGGGTGTGGTACATTGTGTACTGTCAGTGGTGTGCGGTGTGCTGGGTGTCTGATGGGGGTGTGGTACATTGTGTAATGTCAGTGGTGTGCGGTGTGCTGGGTGTCTCATTAGGCTGTGATACATTGTGTACTGTCAGTGGCGTGTGGTGAGCTGGGTGTCTGATGGGGCTGTGGTACATTGTGTACTGTCAGTGGTGTGCGGTGTGCTGAGTGTCTGATGGAGGTGTGGTACATTGTGTGCTGTCAGTGGTGTGCGTTGTGCTGGGTGTCTGATGGGGGTGTGGTACATTGTGTACTGTCAGTGGTGTGTGTTGTGCTGGGTGTCTGATGGGGGTGTGGTACATTGTGTACTGTCAGTGGTGTGCGGTCTGCTGGGTGTCTGATGGGGTTGTGGTACATTTTGTACTGTCAGTGGTGTGCGGTGAGCTGGGTGTCTGATGGGGGTGTGGAACATTGTGTACTGTCAGTGGTGTGCTGGGTGTCTGATGGGGGTGTGGTACATTGTGTACTGTCAGTGGTGTGCGGTGTGCTGGGTGCCTGATGGGGGTGTGGTACATTGTGTACTGTCAGTGGTGTGCGGTGTGCTGGGTGCCTGATGGGGGTGTGGTACATTGTGTACTGTCAGTGGTGTGTGGTGTGCTGGGTGTCTGATGGGGGTGTGGTACATTGTGTACTGTCAGTGGTGTGCGGTGTGCTGGGTATCTGATGGGGGTGTGGAACATTGTGTACTGTCAGTGGTGTGCGGTGTGCTGGGTGTCTGATGGGGGTGTGGTACATTGTGTAATGTCAGTGGTGTGCGGTGTGCTGGGTGTCTCATTAGGCTGTGATACATTGTGTACTGTCAGTGGTGTGCGGTGTGCTGGGTGCCTGATGGGGGTGTGGTACATTGTGTACTGTCAGTGGTGTGCGGTGTGCTGGGTGTCTGATGGGGGTGTGGTACATTGTGTACTGTCAGTGGTGTGCGGTGTGCTGGGTGTCTGATGGGGGTCTGGTACATTGTGTACTGTCAGTGGTGTGTGCTGTGCTGGGTGTCTCATTAGGCTGTGGTACATTGTGTACTGTCAGTGGCGTGTGGTGAGCTGGGTGTCTGATGGGGCTGTGGTACATTGTGTACTGTCAGTGGTGTGCGGTGTGCTGGGTGTCTCATTAGGCTGTGGTACATTGTGTACTGTCAGTGGCGTGTGGTGAGCTGGGTGTCTGATGGGGTTGTGGTACATTGTGTACTGTCAGTGGTGTGCGGTGTGCTGGGTGTCTGATGGGGGTGTGGTACATTGTGTACTGTCAGTGGTGTGTGCTGTGCTGGGTGTCTCATTAGGCTGTGGTACATTGTGTACTGTCAGTGGCGTGTGGTGAGCTGGGTGTCTGATGGGGCTGTGGTACATTGTGTACTGTCAGTGGTGTGCGGTGTGCTGGGTGTCTCATTAGGCTGTGGTACATTGTGTACTGTCAGTGGTGTGCGGTGTGCTGGGTGTCTGATGGGAGTGTGGTACATTGTGTACTGTCAGTGGTGTGTGGTGTGCTGGGTGTCTCATTAGGCTGTGGTACATTGTGTACTGTCAGTGGTGTGCGGTGTGCTGGGTGCCTGATGGGTGTATGGTACATTGTGCACTGTCAGTGGTGTGTGGTGTGCTGGGTGTCTGATGGGGCTGTGGTACATTGTGTACTGTCAGTGGTGTGCGGTGTGCTGGGTGTCTGATGGGGCTGTGGTACATTGTGTACTGTCAGTGGTGTGTGGTGTGCTGGATGTCTGATGGGGGTGAGGTACATTGTGTACTGTCAGTGGTGTGCGGTGTGCTGGGTGTCTGATGGGGGTGCGGTACATTGTGAACTGTCAGTGGTGTGCGGTGTGCTGGGTGTCTGATGGGGGTGAGGTACATTGTGTACTGTCAGTGGTGTGTGGTGTGCTGGGTGCCTGATGGGGGTGTGGTACATTGTGTACAGTCAGTGGTGTGCGGTGTGCTGGGTGCCTGATGGGGCTGTGGTACATTGTATACTGTCAGTGGTGTGTGGTGAGCTGGGTGTCTGATGGGGCTGTGGAACATTGTGTACTGTCAGTGGTGTGCGATGTGCTGGGTGTTTGATGGGGGTGTGGTACATTGTGTACTGTCAGTGGTGTGTGGTGTGCTGTGTCCCTGATGGGGGTGTGGTACATTGTGTACTGTCAGTGGTGTGCGGTGCGCTGGGTGTCTGATGGGGCTGTGGTACATTGTGTACTGTCAGTGGTGTGCGGTGTGCTGGGTGTCTGATGGGGCTGTGGTACATTGTGTACTGTCAGTGGTGTGCGGTGTGCTGGGTGTTTGATGGGGGTGTGGTACATTGTGTACTGTCAGTGGTGTGCGGTGTGCTGGGTGTCTGATGGGGCTGTGGAACATTGTGTACTGTCAGTGGTGTGCGGTGTGCTGGGTGTTTGATGGGGGTGTGGTACATTGTGTACTGTCAGTGGTGTGTGGTGTGCTGGGTGTCTGATGGGGCTGTGGTACATTGTGTACTGTCAGTGGTGTGCGGTGTGCTGGGTGTCTGATGGGGCTGTGGTACATTGTGTACTGTCAGTGGTGTGCGGTGTGCTGGGTGCCTGATGGGGGTGTGGTACATTGTGTACTGTCAGTGGTGTGCGGTGTGCTGTGTCCCTGATGGGGGTGTGGTACATTGTGTACTGTCAGTGGTGTGCGGTGTGCTGGTTGTCTGATGGTGGTGTGGTACATTGTGTACTGTCCATGGTGTGTGGTGTGCTGGTTGCCTGATGGGGGTCTGGTACATTGTGTACTGTCAGTGGGGTGTGTTGTGCTGGGTGCCTGATGTGGGTGTGGTACATTGTGTACAGTCAGTGGTGTGCGGTCTGCTGGGTGCCTGATGGGGGTGTGGTACATTGTGTACTGTCAGTGGTGTGCGGTGTGCTGGGTGTCTGATGGGGGTGTGGTACATTGTGTACTGTCAGTGGTGTGTGGTGTGCTGGGTGCCTGATGGGGGTGTGGTACATTGTGTGCTGTCAGTGGTGTGTGGTCTGCTGGGTGTCTGATGGGGCTGGGGTACATTGTGTACTGTCAGTGGTGTGCGGTGTGCTGGGTGCCTGATGGGGGTGTGGTACATTGTGTACTGTCAGTGGTGTGTGGTGTGCTGGGTGTCTGATGGGAGTGTGGTACATTGTGTACTGTCAGTGGTGTGTGGTGTGCTGGGTGTCTGATGGGGGTCTGGTACATTGTGTACTGTCAGTGGTGTGCGGTGTGCTGGGTGTCTGATGGGGGTGTGGTACATTGTGTACTGTCAGTGGTGTGCGGTGTGCTGGGTGCCTGATGGGGGTGTGGTACATTGTGTACTGTCAGTGGTGTGCGGTGTGCTGGGTGTCTGATGGGGGTGTGGTACATTGTGTACTGTCAGTGGTGTGTGGTGTGCTGGGTGCCTGATTGGGGTGTGGTACATTGTGTACTGTCAGTGGTGTGTGGTGTGCTGGGTGTCTGATGGGGGTGTGGTACATTGTGCACTGTCAGTGGTGTGCGGTGTGCGGGGTGTCTGATGGGGGAGTGGTACATTGTGTACTGTCAGTGGTGTGTGGTGAGCTGGGTGCCTGATGGGGGTGTGGTACATTGTGTACTCTCAGTGGTGTGCGGTGTGCTGGGTGCCTGATGGGGGTGTGGTACATTGTGTACTGTCAGTGGTGTGCGGTGTGCTGGGTGTCTGATGGGGGTGTGGTACATTGTGTACTGTCAGTGGTGTGCGGTGTGCTGGGTGTCTGATGGGGGTGTGGTACATTTTGTACTGTCAGTGGTGTGTGGTGTGCTGGGTGCCTGATGGGGGTGTGGTACATTGTGTCCTGTCAGTGGTGTGCTGGGTGTCTGATGGGTCTGTGGTACATTGTGTACTGTCAGTGGTGTGTGGTGTCTGGTTGTCTGATGGGGGTGTGGTACATTGTGTACTGTCAGTGGTGTGTGGTGTCTGGGTGCCTGATGGGGGTGTGGTACATTGTGTACTGTCAGTGGTGTGTGGTGTGCTGGGTGTCTGATGGGGGTGTGGTACATTGTTTACTGTCAGTGTTGTGCGGTGTGCTGGGTGTCTGATGGGGGTGTGGTACATTGTGTACTGTCAGTGGTGTGCGGTGTGCTGGGTGTCTGATGGGGGTGTGGTACATTGTGTACTGTCAGTGGTGTGCGGTGAGCTGTGTGTCTGATGGGGGTGTGGTACATTGTGTACTGTCAGTGGTGTGCGGTGTGCTGGGTGCCTGATGGGGCTGTGGTACATTGTGTACTGTCAGTGGTGTGCGGTGTGCTGGGTGTCTGATGGGGATGTGGTACATTGTGTACTGTCAGTGGTGTGTGGTGTGCTGGGTGTCTGATGGGGGTGTGGTACATTGTGTACTGTCAGTGGTGTGTGGTGTGCTGGGTATCTGATGGGGGTGTGGTACATTGTGTACTGTCAGTGGTGTGCGGTGTGCTGGGTGTCTGATGGGGCTGTGGTACATTGTGTACTGTCAGTGGTGTGCGGTGTTCTGGGTGTCTGATGGGTGTGTGGTACATTGTCTACTGTCAGTGGTGTGCGGTGAGCTGGGTGTCTGATGAGGATGTGGTACATTGTGTACTGTCAGTGGTGTGCGGTGTGCTGGGTGTCTGATGGGGCTGTGGTACACTGTGCACTGTCAGTGGTGTGCGGTGTGCTCGGTGCCTGATGGGGGTGTGGAACATTGTGTACTGTCAGTGGTGTGCGGTGTGCTCGGTGCCTGATGGGGGTGTGGAACATTGTGTACTGTCAGTGGTGTGTGGTGTGCTGAGTGTCTGATGGGGGTGTGGTACATTGTGTACTGTCAGTGGTGTGCGGTGTGATGGCTGCCTAATGGGGGTGTGGTACATTTTGTACTGTCAGTGGTGTGCGGTGAGCTGGGTGCCTGATGGGGCTGTGGTACATTGTGTACTGTCAGTGGTGTGCGGTGAGCTGGGTGTCTGATGGGGGTGTGGTACATTGTGTACTGTCAGTGGTGTGCGGTGAGCTGGGTGTCTGATGGGGGTGTGGTACATTGTCTACTGTCAGTGGTGTGCGGTGTGCTGGGTGCCTGATGGGGGTGTGGTACATTGTGTACTTTCAGTGGTGTGTGGTGTGCTGGGTGTCTGATGGGGCTGTGGTACACTGTGTACTGTCAGTGGTGTGCGGTGTGCTGGGTGCCTGATGGGGGTGTGGTACATTGTGTACTGTCAGTGGTGTGCGGTGAGCTGGGTGTCTGATGGGGGTGTGGTACATTGTGTACTGTCAGTGGTGTGCGGTGTGCTGGGTGTCTGATTGGGCTGTGGTACACTGTGTACTGTCAGTGGTGTGCGGTGTGCTGGGTGCCTGATGGGGGTGTGGTACATTGTGTACTGTCAGTGGTGTGCGGTGAGCTGGGTATCTGATGGGGCTGTGGTACATTGTGTACTGTCAGTGGTGTGTGGTATGCTGGGTGTCTGATGGGGTTGTGGTACATTGTGTACTGTCAGAGGTGTGTGGTGTGCTGGGTGCCTGATGGGGGTGTGGTACATTGTGTACTGTCAGTGGTGTGCGGTGTGCTGGGTGTCTGATCGGGCTGTGGTACATTGTGTACTGTCAGTGGTGTGCGGTGTGCTGGGTGCCTGATGGGGCTGTGGTACATTGTGTACTGTCAGTGGTGTGTGGTGAGCTGGGTCCCTGATGGGATTGTGGTACATTGTGTACTGTCAGTGGTGTGTGGTGTGCTGGGTGTCTGATGGGGCTGTGGTACATTGTGTCCTGTCAGTGGTGTGCGGTGTGCTGGGTGTCTGATGGGGGTGTGGTACATTGTGTACTGTCAGTGGTGTGTGGTGTGCTGGGTGTCTGATGGGGATGTGGTACATTGTGTACTGTCAGTGGTGTGCGGTGTGCTGGGTGCCTGATGGGGCTGTGGTACATTGTGTACTGTCAGTGGTGTGCGGTGTGCTGGGTGCCTGATGGGGCTGTGGTACATTGTGTACTGTCAGTGGTGTGCAGTGTGCTGGGTGTCTGATGGGGGTGAGGTACATTGTGTACTGTCAGTGGTGTGCGGTGTGCTGTGTGCCTGATGGGGCTGTGGTACATTGTGTACTGTCAGTGGTGTGCGGTGTGCTGGGTGTCTGATGGGGGTGTGGTACATTGTGTACTGTCAGTGGTGTGTGGTGTGCTGGGTGCCTGATGGGACTGTGGTACATTGTGTACTGTCAGTGGTGTATGGTGTGCTGGGTGTCTGATGGGGGTGTGGTACATTGTGTACTGTCAGTGGTGTGCGGTGTGCTGGGTGCCTGATGGGGGTGTGGTACATTGTGCACTGTCAGTGGTGTGCGGTGAGCTGGGTGTCTGATGTGGGTGTGGTACATTGTGTACTGTCAGAGGTGTGCGGTGTGCTGGGTGTCTGATGGGGGTGTGGTACATTGTGTACTGTCAGTGGTGTGCAGTGTGCTGGGTGTCTTATGTGGGTGTGGTACATTGTGTACTGTCAGTGGTGTGCGGTGTGCGGGGTGTCTGATGGGGGTGAGGTACATTGTGTACTGTCAGTGGTGTGTGGTGTGCTGGGTGTCTGATGGGGGTGTGGTACATTGTGTACTGTCAGTGGTGTGCGGTGTGCGGGGTGTCTGATGGGGGTGAGGTACATTGTGTACTGTCAGTGGTGTGCGGTGTGCTGGGTGTCTGATGGGGGTGTGGTACATTGTGTACTGTCAATGGTGTGCGGTGTGCTGGGTGTCTGATGGGGGTGTGGTACATTGTGCACTGTCAGTGGTGTGTGGTGTGCTGGGTGTCTGATGGGGGTGTGGTACATTGTGTACTGTCAGAGGTGTGCGGTGTGCTGGGTGTCTGATGGGGGTGTGGTACATTGTGTACTGTCAGTGGTGTGCGGTGTGCTGGGTGCCTGATGGGGTTGTGGTACATTGTGTACTGTCAGAGGTGTGCGGTGTGCTGGGTGTCTGATGGGGGTTTGGTACATTGGGTACTGTCAGTGGTGTGCGGTGTGCTGGGTGCCTGATGAGGGTGTGGTACATTGTGTACTGTCAGTGGTGTGTGGTGCGCTGGGTGTCTGACGGGGGTGTGGTACATTGTGTACTGTCAGTGGTGTGCGGTGTGCTGGGTGTCTCATTAGGCTGTGAACATTGTGTACTGTCAGTGGTGTGCGGTGTGCTGGGTGCCTGATGGGGTTGTGGTACATTGTGTACTGTCAGTGGTGTGTGGTGTGCTGGGTGTCTCATTAGGCTGAGGTACATTGTGTACTGTCAGTGGTGTGCGGTGTGCTGGGTGTCTCATTAGGCTGTGGTACATTGTGTACTGTCAGTGGTGTGTGGTGTGCTGGGTGTCTGATGGGGGTGTGGTACATTGTGTACTGTCAGTGGTGTGCGGTGTGCTGGGTGCCTGATGGGGGTGTGGAACATTGTGTACTGTCAGTGGTGTGCGGTGTGCTGGGTGTCTGATGGGAGTGTGGTACATTGTGTACTGTCAGTGGTGTGCGGTGTGCTGGGTGCCTGATGGGTGTATGGTACATTGTGCACTGTCAGTGGTGTGTGGTGTGCTGGGTGTCTGATGGGGCTGTGGTACATTGTGTACTGTCAGTGGTGTGCGGTGTGCTGGGTGTCTGATGGGGGTGTGGTACATTGTGTACTGTCAGTGGTGTGTGGTGTGCTGGGTGTCTGACGGGGGTGTGGTACATTGTGTACTGTCAGTGGTGTGCGGTGTGCTGGGTGTCTGATGGGGCTGTGGCACATTGTGTACTGTCAGTAGTGTGTGGTGTGCTGGGTGTCTGATGGGTGTGTGGTACATTGTGTACTGTCAGTGGTGTGCGGTGTGCTGGGTGACTGATGGGGGTGTGGTACATTGTGTACTGTCAGTGGTGTGCGGTGTGCTGGGTGTCTGATGGGGCTGTGGTACATTGTGTACTGTCAGTGGTGTGTGGTGAGCTGGGTCCTTGATGGGATTGTGGTACACTGTGTACTGTCAGTGGTGTGTGGTGTGCTGGGTGTCTAATGGGGGTGAGGTACATTGTGTACTGTCAGTGGTGTGCGGAGTGCTGGTTGTCTGATGGGGGTGTGGTACATTGTGTACTGTCAGTGGTGTGCGGTGTGCTGGGTGTCTGATGGGGGTGTGGTACGTTGTGTACTGTCAGTGGTGTGCTGGGTGTCTGATGGGAGTGTGGTACATTGTGTACTGTCAGTGGTGTGCGGTGTGCTGGGTGTCTGATGGGGGTGTGGAACATTGTGTACTGTCAGTGGTGTGCTGGGTGTCTGATGGGGGTGAGGTACATTGTGTACTGTCAGTGGTGTGCGGTGTGCTGGGTGTCTCATTAGGCTGTGATACATTGTGTACTGTCAGTGGTGTGCGGTGTGCTGGGTGCCTGATGGGGTTGTGGTACATTGTGTACTGTCAGTGGTGTGTGGTGTGCTGGGTGTCTCATTAGGCTGTGGTACATTGTGTACTGTCAGTGGTGTGCGGTGTGCTGGGTGTCTCATTAGGCTGTGGTACATTGTGTACTGTCAGTGGTGTGCGGTGTGCTGGGTGCCTGATGGGGGTGTGGAACATTGTGTACTGTCAGTGGTGTGCGGTGTGCTGGGTGTCTGATGGGAGTGTGGTACATTGTGTACTGTCAGTGGTGTGCGGTGTGCTGGGTGCCTGATGGGTGTATGGTACATTGTGCACTGTCAGTGGTGTGTGGTGTGCTGGGTGTCTGATGGGGCTGTGGTACATTGTGTACTGTCAGTTGTGTGCGGTGTGCTGGGTGTCTGATGGGGGTGTGGTACATTGTGTACTGTCAGTGGTGTGTGGTGTGCTGAGTGTCTGAGGGGGCTGTGGTACATTGTGACCTGTCAGTGGTGTGCGGTGTGCTGGGTGTCTGATGGGGCTGTGGTACATTGTGTACTGTCAGTGGTGTGTGGTGTGCTGGATGTCTGATGGGGGTGAGGTACATTGTGTACTGTCAGTGGCGTGCGGTGTGCTGGGTGTCTGATGGGGGTGCGGTACATTGTGAACTGTCAGTGGTGTGCGGTGTGCTGGGTGTCTGATGGGGGTGTGGTACATTGTGTACTGTCAGTGGTGTGTGGTGTGCTGGGTGTCTGATGGGACTGTGGTACATTGTGTACTGTCAGTGGTGTGTGGTGTGCTGGGTGTCTCATTAGGCTGTGATACATTGTGTACTGTCAGTGGTGTGCGGTGTGCTGGGTGCCTGATGGGGCTGTGGTACATTGTGTACTGTCAGTGGTGTGTGGTGTGCTGGGTGTCTGATGGGGGTGTGGTACATTGTGTACTGTCAGTGGTGTGCGGTGTGCTGGGTGACTGATGGGGGTGTGGTACATTGTGTACTGTCAGTGGTGTGCGGTGTGCTGGGTGTCTGATGGGGCTGTGGTACATTGTGTACTGTCAGTGGTGTGCGGTGTGCTGGGTGTCTGATGGGGCTGTGGTACATTGTGTACTGTCAGTGGTGTGTGGTGAGCTGGGTCCTTGATGGGATTGTGGTACACTGTGTACTGTCAGTGGTGTGTGGTGTGCTGGGTGTCTAATGGGGGTGAGGTACATTGTGTACTGTCAGTGGTGTGCGGAGTGCTGGTTGTCTGATGGGGGTGTGGTACATTGTGTACTGTCAGTGGTGTGCGGTGTGCTGGGTGTCTGATGGGGGTGTGGTATGTTGTGTACTGTCAGTGGTGTGCTGGGTGTCTGATGGGAGTGTGGTACATTGTGTACTGTCAGTGGTGTGCGGTGTGCTGGGTGTCTGATGGGGGTGTGGAACATTGTGTACTGTCAGTGGTGTGCTGGGTGTCTGATGGGGGTGTGGTACATTGTGTACTGTCAGTGGTGTGCGGTGTGCTGGGTGTCTCATTAGGCTGTGATACATTGTGTACTGTCAGTGGTGTGCGGTGTGCTGGGTGTCTGATGGGAGTGTGGTACATTGTGTACTGTCAGTGGTGTGCGGTGTGCTGGGTGTCTGATGGGGGTGTGGAATATTGTGTACTGTCAGTGGTGTGCTGGGTGTCTGATGGGGGTGTGGTACATTGTGTACTGTCAGTGGTGTGCGGTGTGCTGGGTGTCTCATTAGGCTGTGATACATTGTGTACTGTCAGTGGTGTGCGGTGTGCTGGGTGCCTGATGGGGTTGTGGTACATTGTGTACTGTCAGAGGTGTGTGGTGTGCTGGGTGTCTCATTAGGCTGTGGTACATTGTGTACTGTCAGTGGTGTGCGGTGTGCTGGGTGTCTCATTAGGCTGTGATACATTGTGTACTGTCAGTGGTGTGCGGTGTGCTGGGTGCCTGATGGGGTTGTGGTACATTGTGTACTGTCAGTGGTGTGTGGTGTGCTGGGTGTCTCATTAGGCTGTGGTACATTGTGTACTGTCAGTGGTGTGCAGTGTGCTGGGTGTCTGATGGGGGTGAGGTACATTGTGTACTGTCAGTGGTGTGCGGTGTGCTGGGTGCCTGATGGGGGTGTGGAACATTGTGTACTGTCAGTGGTGTGTGGTGTGCTGGGTGTCTGATGGGGCTGTGGTACATTGTGTACTGTCAGTGGTGTGCGGTGTGCTGGGTGTCTGATGGGGGTGTTGTACATTGTGTACTGTCAGTGGTGTGTGGTGTGCTGAGTGTCTGAGGGGGCTGTGGTACATTGTGACCTGTCAGTGGTGTGCGGTGTGCTGGGTGTCTGATGGGGCTGTGGTACATTGTGTACTGTCAGTGGTGTGTGGTGTGCTGGATGTCTGATGGGGGTGAGGTACATTGTGTACTGTCAGTGGTGTGCGGTGTGCTGGGTGTCTGATGGGGGTGCGGTACATTGTGTACTGTCAGTGGTGTGCGGTGTGCTGGGTGTCTGATGGGGGTGTGGTACATTGTGAACTGTCAGTGGTGTGCGGTGTGCTGGGTGTCTGATGGGGGTGTGGTACATTGTGTACTGTCAGTGGTGTGTGGTGTGCTGGGTGCCTGATGGGGGTTTGGTACATTGTGTACAGTCAGTGGTGTGCGGTGTGCTGGGTGCCTGATGGGGCTGTGGTACATTGTGTACTGTCAGTGGTGTGTGGTGAGCTGGGTGTCTGATGGGGCTGTGGAACATTGTGTACTGTCAGTGGTGTGCGGTGTGCTGGGTGTTTGATGGGGGTGTGGTACATTGTGTACTGTCAGTGGTGTGTGGTGTGCTGTGTCCCTGATGGGGGTGTGGTACATTGTGTACTGTCAGTGGTGTGCGGTGTGCTGGGTGTCTGATGGGGCTGTGGTACATTGTGTACTGTCAGTGGTGTGCGGTGTGCTGGGTGTCTGATGGGGTTGTGGTACATTGTGTACTGTCAGTGGTGTGCGGTGTGCTGGTTGTCTGATGGGGGTGTGGTACATTGTATACTGTCCATGGTGTGTGGTTTGCTGGTTGCCTGATGGGGGTCTGGTAGATTGTGTACTGTCAGTGGGGTGTGTTGTGCTGGGTGCCTGATGTGGGTGTGGTACATTGTGTACAGTCAGTGGTGTGCGGTCTGCTGGGTGCCTGATGGGGGTGTGGTACATTGTGTACTGTCAGTGGTGTGCGGTGTGCTGGGTCTCTGATGGGGGTGTGGTACATTGTGTACTGTCAGCGGTGTGTGGTGTGCTGGGTGTCTGATGGGGGTCTGGTACATTGTGTACTGTCAGTGGTGTGCTGTGTGCTGGGTGTCTGATGGGGGTGTGGTACATTGTGTACTGTCAGTGGTGTGCGGTGTGCTGGGTGTCTGATGGGGATGTGGTACATTGTGTAGTGTCAGTGGTGTGCGGTGTGCTGGGTGCCTGATGGGGGTGTGGTACATTGTGTAGTGTCAGTGGTGTGCGGTGTGCTGGGTGTCTGATGGGGATGTGGTACATTGTGTAGTGTCAGTGGTGTGCTGTGTGCTCGGTGTCTGATGGGGGTGTGGTACATTGTGTACTGTCAGTGGTGTGCGGTGTGCTGGGTGTCTGATGGGGATGTGGTACATTGTGTAGTGTCAGTGGTGTGCGGTGTGCTGGGTGTCTGATGGGGGTGTGGTACATTGTGTACTGTCAGTGGTGTGTGGTGTGCTGGGTGTCTGATGGGGGGTGTGGTACATTGTGTACTGTCAGTGGTGTGCGGTGTGCTGGGTGCTGATGGGGGTGTGGTACATTGTGTACTGTCAGTGGTGTGTGGTGTGCTGGGTGCCTGATGGGGGTGTGGTACATTTTGTACTGTCAGTGGTGTGTGGTGTGCTGGGTGTCTGATGGGGGTGTGGTACATTGTGTCCTGTCAGTGGTGTGCTGGGTGTCTGATGGGGCTGTGGTACATTGTGTACTGTCAGTGGTGTGTGGTGTCTGGTTGTCTGATGGGGCTGTGGTACATTGTGTACTGTCAGTGGTGTGTGGTGTCTGGTTGTCTGATGGGGGTGTGGTACATTGTGTACTGTCAGTGGTGTGCGGTGTGCTGGGTGTCTGATGGGGGTGTGGTACATTGTGTCCTGTCAGTGGTGTGTGGTGTCTGGGTGTCTGATGGGGGTGTGGTACATTGTGTACTGTCAGTGGTGTGCGGTGTGCTGGGTGTCTGATGGGGGTGTGGTACATTGTGTACTGTCAGTGGTGTGCGGTGTGCTGGGTGCCTGATGGGGGTGTGGTACATTGTGTACTGTCAGTGGTGTGCGGTGTGCTGGGTGTCTGATGGGGGTGTGGTACATTGTGTACTGTCAGTGGTGTGCGGTGTGCTGGGTGTCTGATGAGGATGTGGTACATTGTGTACTGTCAGTGGTGTGTGCAGTGTGCTGGGTGCCTGATGGGGGTGTGGTACATTGTGTACTGTCAGTGGTGTGCGGTGTGCTGGGTGTCTGATGGGGCTGTGGTACATTGTGTACTGTCAGTGGTGTGCGGTGTGCTGGGTGTCTGATGGGGGTGTGGTACATTGTGTACTGTCAGTGGTGTGCGGTGAGCTGGGTCCCTGATGGGATTGTGGTACATTGTGTACTGTCAGTGGTGTGTGGTGTGCTGGGTGTCTGATGGGGCTGTGGTACATTGTGTCCTGTCAGTGGTGTGCGGTGTGCTGGGTGTCTGATGGGGGTGTGGTACATTGTGTACTGTCAGTGGTGTGCGGTGTGCTGGGTGACTGATGGGGCTGTGGTACATTGTGTACTGTCAGTGGTGTGCGGTGTGCTGTTTGCCTGATGGGGGTGTGGTACATTGTGTACTGTCATTGGTGTGCGGTGTGCTGTGTGCCTGATGGGGATGTGGTACATTGTGTACTGTCAGTGGTGTGCGGTGTGCTGGGTGCCTGATGGGGATGTGGTACATTGTGTACTGTCAGAGGTGTGCGGTGTGCTGGGTGTCTGATGAGGATGTGGTACATTGGGTACTGTCAGTGGTGTGCGGTGTGCTGGGTGCCTGATGAGGGTGTGGTACATTGTGTACTGTTAGTGGTGTGTGGTGTGCTGGGTGTCTGACGGGGGTGTGGTACATTGTGTACTGTCAGTGGTGTGCGGTGTGCTGGGTGTCTGATGGGGCTGTGGCACATTGTGTACTGTCAGTAGTGTGCGGTGTGCTGTGTGTCTGATATTGGTGTGGAACATTGTGTACTGTCAGTGGTGTGCGGTGTGCTGGGTGTCTGACGGGGGTGTGGTACATTGTGTACTGTCAGTGGTGTGCGGTGTGCTGGGTGTCTGATGGGGCTGTGGCACATTGTGTACTGTCAGTAGTGTGCGGTGTGCTGGGTGTCTGATGGGGGTGTGGTACATTGTGTACTGTCAGTGGTGTGTGGTGAGCTGGGTCCTTGATGGGATTGTGGTACACTGTGTACTGTCAGTGGTGTGTGGTGTGCTGGGTGTCTAATGGGGGTGAGGTACATTGTGTACTGTCAGTGGTGTGCGATGTGCTGGGTGTCTGATGGGGGTGTGGAACATTGTGTACTGTCAGTGGTGTGCTGGGTTTCTGATGGGGGTGTGGTACGTTGTGTACTGTCAGTGGTGTGCTGGGTGTCTGATGGGAGTGTGGTACATTGTGTACTGTCAGTGGTGTGCGATGTGCTGGGTGTCTGATGGGGGTGTGGAACATTGTGTACTGTCAGTGGTGTGCTGGGTTTCTGATGGGGGTGTGGTACATTGTGTACTGTCAGTGGTGTGCGGTGTGCTGGGTGTCTCATTAGGCTGTGATACATTGTGTACTGTCAGTGGTGTGCGGTGTGCTGGGTGCCTGATGGGGTTGTGGTACATTGTGTACTGTCAGTGGTGTGTGGTGTGCTGGGTGTCTCATTAGGCTGTGGTACATTGTGTCCTGTCAGTGGTGTGCGGTGTGCTGGGTGCCTGATGGGGGTGTGGAACATTGTGTACTGTCAGTGGTGTGCGGTGTGCTGGGTGTCTGATGGGAGTGTGGTACATTGTGTACTGTCAGTGGTGTGTGGTGTGCTGGGTGTCTCATTAGGCTGTGGTACATTGTGTACTGTCAGTGGTGTGCGGTGTGCTGGGTGCCTGATGGGTGTATGGTACATTGTGCACTGTCAGTGGTGTGTGGTGTGCTGGGTGTCTCATTAGGCTGTGGTACATTGTGTACTGTCAGTGGTGTGTGGTGTGCTGGGTGCCTGATGGGTGTATGGTACATTGTGTACTGTCAGTGGTGTGCGGTGTGCTGGGTGCCTGATGGGGGTGTGGAACATTGTGTACTGTCAGTGGTGTGCGGTGTGCTGGGTGTCTGATGGGAGTGTGGTACATTGTGTACTGTCAGTGGTGTGCGGTGTGCTGGGTGCCTGATGGGTGTATGGTACATTGTGCACTGTCAGTGGTGTGTGGTGTGCTGGGTGTCTGATGGGGCTGTGGTACATTGTGTACTGTCAGTTGTGTGCGGTCTGCTGGGTGTCTGATGGGGGTGTGGTACATTGTGTACTGTCAGTGGTGTGTGGTGTGCTGAGTGTCTGAGGGGGCTGTGGTACATTGTGACCTGTCAGTGGTGTGCGGTGTGCTGGGTGTCTGATGGGGCTGTGGTACATTGTGTACTGTCAGTTGTGTGTGGTATGCTGGATGTCTGATGGGGGTGAGGTACATTGTGTACTGTCAGTGGTGTGCGGTGTGCTGGGTGTCTGATGGGGGTGCGGTACATTGTGAACTGTCAGTGGTGTGCGGTGTGCTGGGTGTCTGATGGGGGTGTGGTACATTGTGTACTGTCAGTGGTGTGCGGTGTGCTGGGTGTCTCATTAGGCTGTGATACATTGTGTACTGTCAGTGGTGTGCGGTGTGCTGGGTGCCTGATGGGGCTGTGGTACATTGTGTACTGTCAGTGGTGTGTGGTGTGCTGGGTGTCTGATGGGGGTGTGGTATATTGTGTACTGTCAGTGGTGTGCGGTGTGCTGGGTGTCTGATGGGGGTGTGGTACATTGTGTACTGTCAGTGGTGTGCGGTGTGCTGGGTGCCTGATGGGGGTGTGGTACATTGTGTACTGTCAGTGGTGTGCGGTGTGCTGGGTGTCTGATGGGGGTGTGGTACATTGTGTACTGTCAGTGGTGTGCGGTGTGCTGGGTGACTGATGGGGGTGTGGTACATTGTGTACTGTCAGTGGTGTGCGGTGTGCTGGGTGTCTGATGGGGCTGTGGTACATTGTGTACTGTCAGTGGTGTGTGGTGAGCTGGGTCCTTGATGGGATTGTGGTACACTGTGTACTGTCAGTGGTGTGTGGTGTGCTGGGTGTCTAATGGGGGTGAGGTACATTGTGTACTGTCAGTGGTGTGCGGAGTGCTGGTTGTCTGATGGGGGTGTGGTACATTGTGTACTGTCAGTGGTGTGCGGTGTGCTGGGTGTCTGATGGGGGTGTGGTATGTTGTGTACTGTCAGTGGTGTGCTGGGTGTCTGATGGGAGTGTGGTACATTGTGTACTGTCAGTGGTGTGCGGTGTGCTGGGTGTCTGATGGGGGTGTGGAACATTGTGTACTGTCAGTGGTGTGCTGGGTGTCTGATGGGGGTGTGGTACATTGTGTACTGTCAGTGGTGTGCGGTGTGCTGGGTGTCTCATTAGGCTGTGATACATTGTGTACTGTCAGTGGTGTGCGGTGTGCTGGGTGTCTGATGGGAGTGTGGTACATTGTGTACTGTCAGTGGTGTGCGGTGTGCTGGGTGTCTGATGGGGGTGTGGAACATTGTGTACTGTCAGTGGTGTGCTGGGTGTCTGATGGGGGTGTGGTACATTGTGTACTGTCAGTGGTGTGCGGTGTGCTGGGTGTCTCATTAGGCTGTTATACATTGTGTACTGTCAGTGGTGTGCGGTGTGCTGGGTGCCTGATGGGGTTGTGGTACATTGTGTACTGTCAGTGGTGTGTGGTGTGCTGGGTGTCTCATTAGGCTTTGGTACATTGTGTACTGTCAGTGGTGTGCGGTGTGCTGGGTGTCTCATTAGGCTGTGGTACATTGTGTACTGTCAGTGGTGTGCGGTGTGCTGGGTGCCTGATGGGGGTGTGGAACATTGTGTACTGTCAGTGGTGTGCGGTGTGCTGGGTGTCTGATGGGAGTGTGGTACATTGTGTACTGTCAGTGGTGTGCGGTGTGCTGGGTGCCTGATGGGTGTATGGTACATTGTGCACTGTCAGTGGTGTGTGGTGTGCTGGGTGTCTGATGGGGCTGTGGTACATTGTGTACTGTCAGTGGTGTGCGGTGTGCTGGGTGTCTGATGGGGGTGTGGTACATTGTGTAATGTCAGTGGTGTGTGGTGTGCTGAGTGTCTGAGGGGGCTGTGGTACATTGTGACCTGTCAGTGGTGTGCGGTGTGCTGGGTGTCTGATGGGGCTGTGGTACATTGTGTACTGTCAGTGGTGTGTGGTGTGCTGGATGTCTGATGGGGGTGAGGTACATTGTGTACTGTCAGTGGTGTGCGGTGTGCTGGGTGTCTGATGGGGGTGCGGTACATTGTGAACTGTCAGTGGTGTGCGGTGTGCTGGGTGTCTGATGGGGGTGAGGTACATTGTGTACTGTCAGTGGTGTGCGGTGTGCTGGGTGTCTGATGGGGGTGTGGTACATTGTGTACTGTCAGTGGTGTGTGGTGTGCTGGGTGCCTGATGGGGGTTTGGTACATTGTGTACAGTCAGTGGTGTGCGGTGTGCTGGGTGCCTGATGGGGCTGTGGTACATTGTGTACTGTCAGTGGTTTGTGGTGAGCTGGGTGTCTGATGGGGCTGTGGAACATTGTGTACTGTCAGTGGTGTGCGGTGTGCTGGGTGTTTGATGGGGGTGTGGTACATTGTGTACTGTCAGTGGTGTGTGGTGTGCTGTGTCCCTGATGGGGGTGTGGTACATTGTGTACTGTCAGTGGTGTGCGGTGTGCTGGGTGTCTGATGGGGCTGTGGTACATTGTGTACTGTCAGTGGTGTGCGGTGTGCTGGGTGTCTGATGGGGTTGTGGTACATTGTGTACTGTCAGTGGTGTGCGGTGTGCTGGTTGTCTGATGGGGGTGTGGTACATTGTGTACTGTCAGTGGTGTGCGGTGTGCTGGGTCTCTGATGGGGGTGTGGTACATTGTGTACTGTCAGCGGTGTGTGGTGTGCTGGGTGTCTGATGGGGGTCTGGTACATTGTGTACTGTCAGTGGTGTGCTGTGTGCTGGGTGTCTGATGGGGGTGTGGTACATTGTGTAGTGTCAGTGGTGTGCGGTGTGCTGGGTGCCTAATGGGGGTGTGGTACAGTGTGTACTGTCAGTGGTGTGTGGTGTGCTGGGTGTCTGATGGGGGTGTGGTACATTGTGTACTGTCAGTGGTGTGTGGTGTGCTGGGTGTCTGATGGGGGGTGTGGTACATTGTGTACTGTCAGTGGTGTGCGGTGTGCTGGGTGCTGATGGGGGTGTGGTACATTGTGTACTGTCAGTGGTGTGTGGTGTGCTGGGTGCCAGATGGGGGTGTGGTACATTTTGTACTGTCAGTGGTGTGTGGTGTGCTGGGTGTCTGATGGGGGTGTGGTACATTGTGTCCTGTCAGTGGTGTGCTGGGTGTCTGATGGGGCTGTGGTACATTGTGTACTGTCAGTGGTGTGTGGTGTCTGGTTGTCTGATGGGGGTGTGGTACATTGTGTACTGTCAGTGGTGTGCGGTGTGCTGGGTGTCTGATGGGGGTGTGGTACATTGTGTCCTGTCAGTGGTGTGTGGTGTCTGGGTGTCTGATGGGGGTGTGGTACATTGTGTACTGTCAGTGGTGTGCGGTGTGCTGGGTGTCTGATGGGGGTGTGGTACATTGTGTACTGTCAGTGGTGTGCGGTGTGTTGGGTGTCTGATGGGGGTGTGGTACATTGTGTACTGTCAGTGGTGTGCGGTGTGCTGGGTGTCTGATGAGGATGTGGTACATTGTGTACTGTCAGTGGTGTGTGCAGTGTGCTGGGTGCCTGATGGGGGTGTGGTACATTGTGTACTGTCAGTGGTGTGTGGTGTGCTGGGTGTCTGATGGGGCTGTGGTACATTGTGTACTGTCAGTGGTGTGTGGTGAGCTGGGTCCCTGATGGGATTGTGGTACATTGTGTACTGTCAGTGGTGTGTGGTGTGCTGGGTGTCTGATGGGGCTGTGGTACATTGTGTCCTGTCAGTGGTGTGCGGTGTGCTGGGTGTCTGATGGGGGTGTGGTACATTGTGTACTGTCAGTGATGTGTGGTGTGCTGGGTGTCTGATGGGGGTGTGGTACATTGTGTACTGTCAGTGGTGTGCGGTGTGCTGGGTGTCTGATGGGGGTGTGGTACATTGTGTACTGTCAGTGGTGTGCGGTGTGCTGGGTGCCTGATGGGGCTGTGGTACATTGTGTACTGTCAGTGGTGTGCGGTGTGCTGTTTGCCTGATGGGGGTGTGGTACATTGTGTACTGTCATTGGTGTGCGGTGTGCTGTGTGCCTGATGGGGATGTGGTACATTGTGTACTGTCAGTGGTGTGCGGTGTGCTGGGTGTCTGATGAGGATGTGGTACATTGTGTACTGTCAGTGCTGTGCGGTGTGCTGGGTGTCTGATGGGGGTGTGGTACATTGTGTACTGTCAGTGGTGTGCGGTGTGCTGGGTGTCTGATGGGGGTGTGGTACATTGTGTACTGTCAGTGGTGTGCGGTGTGCTGGGTGTCTGATGAGGATGTGGTACATTGTGTACTGTCAGTGGTGTGCGGTGTGCTGTGTGCCTGATGGGGATGTGGTACATTGTGTACTGTCAGTGGTGTGTGGTGTGCTGGGTGCCTGATGAGTATGTGGTACATTGTGTACTGTCAGTGGTGTGCGGTGTGCTGGGTGCCTGATGGGGCTGTGGTACATTGTGTACTATCAGTGGTGTGCGGTGTGCTGTGTGCCTGATGGGGCTGTGGTACATTGTGTACTGTCAGTGGTGTGCGGTGTGCTGGGTGTCTGATGAGGATGTGGTACATTGTGTACTGTCAGTGGTGTGCGGTGTGCTGGGTGCCTGATGGGGCTGTGGTACATTGTGTACTATCAGTGGTGTGCGGTGTGCTGTTTGCCTGATGGGGGTGTGGTACATTGTGTACTGTCAGTGGTGTGCGGTGTGCTGGGTGCCTGATGAGGGTGTGGTACATTGTGTACTGTCAGTGGTGTGCGGTGTGCTGGGTGTCTGATGGGGCTGTGGCACATTGTGTACTGTCAGTAGTGTGTGGTGTGCTGGGTGTCTGATGGGTGTGTGGTACATTGTGTACTGTCAGTGGTGTGCGGTGTGCTGGGTGTCTGATGGGGCTGTGGTACATTGTGTACTGTCAGTGGTGTGTGGTGAGCTGGGTCCTTGATGGGATTGTGGTACACTGTGTACTGTCAGTGGTGTGTGGTGTGCTGGGTGTCTAATGGGGGTGAGGTACATTGTGTACTGTCAGTGGTGTGCGGAGTGCTGGGTGTCTGATGGGGGTGTGGTACATTGTGTACTGTCAGTGGTGTGCGGTGTGCTGGGTGTCTGATGGGGGTGTGGTACGTTGTGTCCTGTCAGTGGTGTGCTGGGTGTCTGATGGGAGTGTGGTACATTGTGTACTGTCAGTGGTGTGCGGTGTGCTGGGTGTCTGATGGGGGTGTGGAACATTGTGTACTGTCAGTGGTGTGCTGGGTGTCTGATGGGGGTGTGGTACATTGTGTACTGTCAGTGGTGTGCGGTGTGCTGGGTGTCTCATTAGGCTGTGATACATTGTGTACTGTCAGTGGTGTGCGGTGTGCTGGGTGCCTGATGGGGTTGTGGTACATTGTGTACTGTCAGTGGTGTGTGGTGTGCTGGGTGTCTCATTAGGCTGTGGTACATTGTGTACTGTCAGTGGTGTGCGGTGTGCTGGGTGTCTCATTAGGCTGTGGTACATTGTGTACTGTCAGTGGTGTGCGGTGTGCTGGGTGCCTGATGGGGGTGTGGAACATTGTGTACTGTCAGTGGTGTGCGGTGTGCTGGGTGTCTGATGGGAGTGTGGTACATTGTGTACTGTCAGTGGTGTGTGGTGTGCTGGGTGTCTCATTAGGCTGTGGTACATTGTGTACTGTCAGTGGTGTGCGGTGTGCTGGGTGCCTGATGGGTGTATGGTACATTGTGCACTGTCAGTGGTGTGTGGTGTGCTGGGTGTCTGATGGGGCTGTGGTACATTGTGTACTGTCAGTGGTGTGTGGTGTGCTGAGTGTCTGAGGGGGCTGTGGTACATTGTGACCTGTCAGTGGTGTGCGGTGTGCTGGGTGTCTGATGGGGCTGTGGTACATTGTGTACTGTCAGTGGTGTGTGGTGTGCTGGATGTCTGATGGGGGGTGTGGTACATTGTGTACTGTCAGTGGTGTGCGGTGTGCTGGGTGTCTGATGGGGGTGCGGTACATTGTGTACTGTCAGTGGTGTGCGGTGTGCTGGGTGTCTGATGGGGGTGAGGTACATTGTGTACTGTCAGTGGTGTGCGGTGTGCTGGGTGTCTGATGGGGGTGTGGTACATTGTGTACTGTCAGTGGTGTGCGGTGTGCTGGGTGCCTGATGGGGGTGTGGTACATTGTGTACTGTCAGTGGTGTGTGGTGTGCTGGCTGCCTGATGGGGGTGTGGTACATTGTGTACAGTCAGTGGTGTGCGGTGTGCTGGGTGCCTGATGGGGCTGTGGTACATTGTGTACTGCCAGTGGTGTGTGGTGTGCTGGGTGTCTGATGAGGATGTGGTACATTGGGTACTGTCAGTGGTGTGTGGTGTGCTGGGTGTCTGATGAGGATGTGGTACATTGGGTACTGTCAGTGGTGTGCGGTGTGCTGGGTGCCTGATGAGGGTGTGGTACATTGTGTACTGTTAGTGGTGTGTGGTGTGCTGGGTGTCTGACGGGGGTGTGGTACATTGTGTACTGTCAGTGGTGTGCGGTGTGCTGGGTGTCTGATGGGGCTGTGGCACATTGTGTACTGTTAGTAGTGTGTGGTGTGCTGGGTGTCTGATGGGTGTGTGGTACATTGTGTACTGTCAGTGGTGTGCGGTGTGCTGGGTGTCTGATGGGGCTGTGGTACATTGTGTACTGTCAGTGGTGTGTGGTGTGCTGAGTGTCTGATGGGGGTGTGGTACATTGTGTACTGTCAGTGGTGTGCGGTGAGCTGGGTCATTGATGGGATTGTGGTACACTGTGTACTGTCAGTGGTGTGTGGTGTGCTGGGTGTCTAATGGGGGTGTGGTACATTGTGTACTGTCAGTGGTGTGCGGTGTGCTGGGTGTCTGATGGGGGTGTGGTACGTTGTGTACTGTCAGTGGTGTGCTGGGTGTCTGATGGGAGTGTGGTACATTGTGTACTGTCAGTGGTGTGCGGTGTGCTGGGTGTCTGATGGGGGTGTGGAACATTTTGTACTGTCAGTGGTGTGCTGGGTGTCTGATGGGGGTGTGGTACATTGTGTACTGTCAGTGGTGTGCGGTGTGCTGGGTGTCTCATTAGGCTGTGATACATTGTGTACTGTCAGTGGTGTGCGGTGTGCTGGGTGCCTGATGGGGTTGTGGTACATTGTGCACTGTCAGTGGTGTGTGGTGTGCTGGGTGTCTCATTAGGCTGTGGTACATTGTGTACTGTCAGTGGTGTGCGGTGTGCTGGGTGTCTGATGGGGGTGTGGTACATTGTGTACTGTCAGTGGTCTGCGGTGTGCTGGGTGTCTGATGGGGCTGTGGTACATTGTGTACTGTCAGTGGTGTGCGGTGTGCTGGGTGTCTGATGGGAGTGTGGTACATTGTGTACTGTCAGTGGTGTGTGGTGTGCTGGGTGTCTCATTAGGCTGTGGTACATTGTGTACTGTCAGTGGTGTGCGGTGTGCTGGGTGCCTGATGGGTGTATGGTACATTGTGCACTGTCAGTGGTGTGTGGTGTGCTGGGTGTCTGATGGGGCTGTGGTACATTGTGTACTGTCAGTGGTGTGTGGTGTGCTGAGTGTCTGAGGGGGCTGTGGTACATTGTGACCTGTCAGTGGTGTGCGGTGTGCTGGGTGTCTGATGGGGCTGTGGTACATTGTGACCTGTCAGTGGTGTGTGGTGTGCTGGGTGCCTGATGGGGGTGTGGTACATTGTGTACTGTCAGTGGTGTGTGGTGTGCTGAGTGTCTGAGGGGGCTGTGGTACATTGTGACCTGTCAGTGGTGTGCGGTGTGCTGGGTGTCTGATGGGGCTGTGGTACATTGTGTGCTGTCAGTGGTGTGTGGTGTGCTGGGTGTCTGATGGGGGTGTGGTACATTGTGTACAGTCAGTGGTGTGTGGTGTGCTGCGTCCCTGATGGGGGTGTGGTACATTGTGTACTGTCAGTGGTGTGCGGTGTGCTGGGTGTCTGATGGGGGTGTGGTACATTGTGTACTGTCAGTGGTGTGTGGTGTGCTGGGTGTCTGATGGGGCTGTGGTACATTGTGTACTGTCAGTGGTGTGCGGTGTGCTGGGTGTCTGATGGGGCTGTGGTACATTGTGTACTGTCAGTGGTGTGCGGTGTGCTGTGTGTCTGATGGGGCTGTGGTACATTGTGTACTGTCAGTGGTGTGCGGTGTGCTGTGTGTCTGATGGGGCTGTGGTACATTGTGTACTGTCAGTGGTGTGCGGTGTGCTGGGTGTCTGATGGGGGTGTGGTACATTGTGTACTGTCAGTGGTGTGCGGTGTGCTGGGTGTCTGATGGGGGTGTGGTACATTGTGTACTGTCAGTGGTGTGCTGGGTGACTGATGGGTGTGTGGTACATTGTGTACTGTCAGTGGTGTGTGGTGTGCTGGGTGACTGATGGGGATGTGGTACATTGTGTACTGTCAGTGGTGTGCGGTGTGCTGGGTGTCTGATGGGGGTGTGGTACATTGTGTACTGTCAGTGGTGTGCGGTGTGCTGTGTGTCTGATGGGGCTGTGGTACATTGTGTACTGTCAGTGGTGTGCGGTGTGCTGGGTGTCTGATGGGGGTGTGGTACATTGTGTATTGTCAGTGGTGTGCGGTGTGCTGGTTGCCTGATGGGGGTGTGGTACATTGTGTACAGTCAGTGGTGTGCGGTGTGCTGGGTGTCTGATGGGGCTGTGGTACATTGTGTACTGTCAGTGGTGTGTGGTGTGCTGGGTGTCTGATGGGGGTGTGGTACATTGTGTACTGTCAGTGGTGTGCTGGGTGACAGATGGGTGTGTGGTACATTGTGTACTGTCAGTGGTGTGTGGTGTGCTGGGTGACTGATGGGGATGTGGTACATTGTGTACTGTCAGTGGTGTGCGGTGTGCTGGGTGTCTGATGGGGGTGTGGTACATTGTGTACTGTCAGTGGTGTGCGGTGTGCTGGGTGTCTGATGGGGGTGTGGTACATTGTGTACTGTCAGTGGTGTGTGGTGTGCTAGGTGTCTGATGGGGCTGTGGTACATTGTGTACTGTCAGTGGTGTGCGGTGTGCTGGGTGTCTGATGGGGGTGTGGTACATTGTGTACTGTCAGTGGTGTGTGGTGTGCTAGGTGTCTGATGGGGCTGTGGTACATTGTGTACTGTCAGTGGTGTGTGGTGTGCTGTGTGTCTGATGGGGGTGTGGTACATTGTGTACTGTCAGTGGTGTGCGGTGCGCTGCGTCCCTGATGGGGGTGTGGTACATTGTGTACTGTCAGTGGTGTGCGGTGTGCTGGGTGTCTGATGGGGGGTGTGGTACATTGTGTACTGTCAGTGGTGTGTGGTGTGCTGGGTGTCTGATGGGGTTGTGGTACATTGTGTACTGTCAGTGGTGTGCGGTGTGCTGGGTGTCTGATGGGGGTGTGGTACATTGTGTACTGTCAGTGGTGTGTGGTGTGCTAGGTGTCTGATGGGGCTGTGGTACATTGTGTACTGTCAGTGGTGTGCGGTGTGCTGCGTCCCTGATGGGGGTGTGGTATATTGTGTACTGTCAGTGGTGTGCGGTGTGCTGGGTGTCTGATGGGGGTGTGGTACATTGTGTACTGTCAGTGGTGTGCGGTGTGCTGGGTGTCTGATGGGGGGTGTGGTACATTGTGTACTGTCAGTGGTGTGTGGTGTGCTGGGTGCCTGATGGGGCTGTGGTACATTGTGTACTGTCAGTGGTGTGCGGTGTGCTGGGTGTCTGATGGGGCTGTGGTACATTGTGTACTGTCAGTGGTGTGTGGTGTGCTGAGTGTCTGATGGGGCTGTGGTACATTGTGTACTGTCAGTGGTGTGTGGTGTGCTGCGTCCCTGATGGGGCTGTGGTACATTGTGTACTGTCAGTGGTGTGCGGTGTGCTGGGTGCCTGATGGGGCTGTGGTACATTGTGTACTGTCAGTGGTGTGCGGTGTGCTGGGTGCCTGATGGGGGTGTGGTACATTGTGTACTGTCAGTGGTGTGCGGTGTGCTGGGTGTCTGATGGGGGTGTGGTACATTGTATACTGTCAGTAGTGTGCGGTGTGCTGGGTGTCTGATGGGGGTGTGGTACATTGTGTAATGTCAGTGGTGTGCGGTGAGCTGGGTGCCTGATGGGGCTGTGGTACATTGTGTACTGTCAGTGGTGTGCGGTGTGCTGGGTGCCTGATGGGGCTGTGGTACATTGTGTACTGTCAGTGGTGTGCTGGGTGACTGATGGGTGTGTGGTACATTGTGTACTGTCAGTGGTGTGCGGTGTGCTGGGTGTCTGATGGGGGTGTGGTACATTGTGTAATGTCAGTGGTGTGCGGTGAGCTGGGTGCCTGATGGGGCTGTGGTACATTGTGTACTGTCAGTGGTGTGTGGTGTGCTGGGTGCCTGATGGGGCTGTGGTACATTGTGTACTGTCAGTGGTGTGCGGTGTGCTGGGTGCCTGATGGGGCTGTGGTACATTGTGTACTGTCAGTGGTGTGCGGTGTGCTGGGTGCCTGATGGGGGTGTGGTACATTGTGTACTGTCAGTGGTGTGCGGTGTGCTGTGTCCCTGATGGGGGTGTGGTACATTGTGTACTGTCAGTGGTGTGCGGTGTGCTGGGTGTCTGATGGGGGTGTGGTACATTGTATACTGTCAGTAGTGTGCGGTGTGCTGGGTGTCTGATGGGGGTGTGGTACATTGTGTAATGTCAGTGGTGTGCGGTGAGCTGGGTGCCTGATGGGGCTGTGGTACATTGTGTACTGTCAGTGGTGTGCGGTGAGCTGGGTGTCTGATGGGGGTGTGGTACATTGTGTACTGTCAGTGGTGTGCGGTGAGCTGGGTGCCTGATGGGGCTGTGGTACATTGTGTACTGTCAGTGGTGTGCGGTGAGCTGGGTGTCTGATGGGGGTGTGTTACATTGTGTACTGTCAGTGGTGTGCGGTGTGCTGGGTGCCTGATGGGGCTGTGGTACATTGTGTACTGTCAGTGGTGTGCGGTGTGCTGGGTGCCTGATGGGGCTGTGGTACATTGTGTACTGTCAGTGGTGTGCGGTGTGCTGGGTGCTTGATGGGGGTGTGGTACATTGTGTACTGTCAGTGGTGTGTGGTGTGCTGGGTGTCTGATGGGGGTGTGGTACATTGTGTACTGACAGTGGTGTGCGGTGTGCTGGGTGCCTGATGGGGGTGTGGTACATTGTGTACTGTCAGTGGTCTGCGGTGTGCTGGGTGTCTGATGGGGGTGTGGTACATTGTGTACTGTCAGTGGTGTGCGGTGAGCTGGGTACCTGATGGGGGGTGAGGTACATTGTGTACTGCCAGTGGTGTGCGGTGTGCTGGGTGTCTGATGGGGGTGTGGTACATTGTGTACTGTCAGTGGTGTGTGGTGCGCTGGGTCCCTGATGGGGCTGTGGTACATTGTGTACTGTCAGTGGTGTGCGGTGTGCTGGTTGCCTGATGGGGGTCTGGTACATTGAGTACTGTCAGTGGTGTGCGGTGTGCTGGCTGTCTGATGGGGGTGTGGTACATTGTGTACTGTCAGTGGTGTGCGGTGTGCTGGGTGCCTGATGGGGGTGTGGGACATTGTGTACTGTCAGTGGTGTGTGGTGTGCTGGGTGCCTGATGGGGGTGTGGGACATTGTGTACTGTCAGTGGTGTGCGGTGTGCTGGGTGCCTGATGGGGGTGTGGTACAATGTGTACTGTCAGTGGTGTGTGGTGTGCTGGGCGCCTGATGGGGGTGTGGTACATTGTGTACTGTCAGTGGTGTGTGGTGTGCTGGGTGTCTGATGGGGCTGTGGTACATTGTGTACTGTCAGTGATGTGCGGTGTGCTGGGTGCCTGATGGGGGTGTGGGACATTGTGTACTGTCAGTGGTGTGTGGTGTGCTGGGTGTCTGATGGGGGTGTGGTACATTGTGTACTGTCAGTGGTGTGTGGTGTGCTGGGTGTCTGATGGGGGTGTGGTACATTGTGTACTGTCAGTGGTGTGCGGTGTGCTGGATGTCTGATGGGGGTGTGGTACATTGTGTACTGTCAGTGGTGTGCGGTGTGCTGGGTGTCTGATGGGGGTGTGGTACATTGTGTACTGTCAGTGGTGTGCAGTGTGCTGTGTGCCTGATGGGGCTGTGGTACATTGTGTACTGTCAGTGGTGTGTGGTGTGCTGGGTGTCTGATGGGGGTGTGGTACATTGTGTACTGTCAGTGGTGTGTGGTGTACTGGGTGTCTGATGGGGGTGTGGTACATTGTGTACTGTCAGTGGTGTGCGGTGTGCTGGGTGCCTGATGGGGGTGTGGTACATTGTGTACTGTCAGTGGTGTGCGGTTTGCTGGGTGTCTGATGGGGCTGTGGTACATTGTGTACTGTCAGTGGAGTGCGGTGTGCTGGGTGCCTGCTGGGGCTTTGGTACATTGTGTACTGTCAGTGGTGTGCGGTGTGCTGGGTGTCTGATGTGGGTGTGGTACATTGTGTACTGTCAGTGGTGTGCGGCGTGCTGGGTGCCTGATGGGGGTGTGGTACATTGTGTACTGTCAGCGGTGTGCGGTGTGCTGGGTGTCTGATGGGGATGTGGTACATTGTGTACTGTCAGTGGTGTGCGGTGCGCTGGGTGTCTGATGGGGGTGTGGTACATTGTGTACTGTCAGTGGTGTGCGGTGTGCTGGGTGCCTGATGGGGCTGTGGTACATTGTGTACTGTCAGTGGTGTGCGGTGTGCTGGGTGTCTGATGGGGGTGAGGTACATTTTGTACTGTCAGTGGTGTGTGGTGTGCTGGGTGTCTGATGGGGCTGTGGTACATTGTGTCCTGTCAGTGGTGTGTGGTGTGCTGGGTGTCTGATGGGGGTGTGGTACATTGTGTAATGTCAGTGGTGTGTGGTGTGCTGGGTGCCTGATGGGGGTGAGGTACTTTGTGTACTGTCAGTGGTGTGCGGTGTGTGCGGTGTCTGATGGGACTGTGGTACATTGTGTGCTGTCAGTGGTGTGCGGTGTGCTGGGTGTCTGATGGGGGTGTGGTACATTGTGTACTGTCAGTGGTGTGTGGTGTGCTGGGTGCCTGATGGGGGTCTGGTACATTGTGTACTGTCAGTGGTGTGCGGTGTGCTGGGTGCCTGATGGGGGTGTGGTACATTGTGTACTGTCAGTGGTGTGTGGTGTGCTGGGTGCCTGATGGGGGTGTGGTACATTGTGTACAGTCAGTGGTGTGCGGTGTGCTGGGTGCCTGATGGGGGTGTGGTACATTGTGTACTGTCAGTGGTGTGCGGTGTGCTGGGTGCCTGATGGGGGTGTGGTATATTGTGTACTGTCAGGGGTGTGCGGTGTGCTGGGTGCCTGATGTGGGTGTGGTATATTGTGTACTGTCAGTGGTGTGCGGTGTGCTGGGTGTCTGATGGGGGTGTGGTACATTGTGTACAATCAGTGGTGTGCGGTGTGCTGGGTGTCTGATGGGGGTGTGGTACATTGTGTACTGTCAGTGGTGTGTGGTGTGCTGGGTGCCTGATGGGGCAGTGGTACATTGTGTACTGTCAGTGGAATGCGGTGTGCTTGGTGCCTGATGGGGCAGTGGTACATTGTGTACTGTCAGTGGTGTGTGGTGTGCTGGGTGTCTGATGGGGGTGTGGTACATTGTGTACTGTCAGTGGTGTGTGGTGTGCTGGGTGCCTGATGGGGGTGTGGTACATTGTGTACTGTCAGTGGTGTGTGGTGTGCTGGGTGTCTGATGGGGCTGTGGTACATTGTGTACTGTCAGTGGTGTGCGGTGTGCTGGGTGTCTGATGGGGGTGTGGTACATTGTGTACTGTCAGTGGTGTGCGGTGTGCTGGGTGTCTGATGGGGGTGTGGTACATTGTGAACTGTCAGTGGTGTGTGGTGTGCGGGGTGTTTGATGGGGTTGTTATACATTGTGTACTGTCAGTGGTGTGCGGTGTGCTGGGTGTCTGATGGGGTTGTGGTACATTGTGTACTGTCAGTGGTGTGCGGTGTGCTTGGTGTCTGATGTGGGTGTGGAACATTGTGCACTGTCAGTGGTGTGCGGTGTGCTGGGTGTCTGATGGGGCTGTGGTACATTGTGTACTGTCAGTGGTGTACGGTGTGCTGGGTGTCTGATGGGGGTGTAGTACATTGTGTACTGTCAGTGGTGTGTGGTGTGCTGGGTGTCTGATGGGCCTGTGGTACATTGTGTACTGTCAGTGGTGTGTGGTGTGCTGGGTGTCTGATGGGCCTGTGGTACATTGTGTACTGTCAGTGGTGTGTGGTGTGCTGGGTGTCTGATGGGGGTGTAGTACATTGTGTACTGTCAGTGGTGTATGGTGAGCTGGGTGTCTGATGGGGCTGTGGTACATTGTGTACTGTCAGTGGTGTATGGTGAGCTGGGTGTCTGATGGGGGTGTGGTACTTTGTGTACTGTCAGTGGTGTGCGGTGAGCTGGGTGTCTGATGGGGGTGTGGTACATTGTGTACTGTCAGTGGTGTGTAGTGTGCTGGGTGCCTGATGGGGCTGTGGTACATTGTGTACTGTCAGTGGTGTGTGGTGTGCTGGGTGTCTGATGGGGGTGTGGTACATTGTGTACTGTCAGTGGTGTACGGTGTGCTGGGTGTCTGATGGGGGTGTAGCACATTGTGTACTGTCAGTGGTGTGTGGTGTGCTGGGTGTCTCATGGTGCTGTGGTACATTGTGTACTGTCAGTGGTGTGTGGTGTGCTGGGTGTCTGATGGGGTTGTGGTACATTGTGTACTGTCAGTGGTGTGCGGTGTGCTTGGTGTCTGATGTGGGTGTGGAACATTGTGTACTGTCAGTGGTGTGCGGTGTGCTGGGTGTCTGATGGGGATGTGGTACATTGTGTACTGTCAGTGGTGTGCGGTGTGCTGGTTGCCTGATGGGGGTGTGGTACATTGTGTACTGTCAGTGGTGTGTGGTGCGCTGGGTCCCTGATGGGGCTGTGGTACATTGTGTACTGTCAGTGGTGTGTGGTGCGCTGGGTCCCTGATGGGGCTGTGGTACATTGTGTACTGTCAGTGGTGTGTGGTGTGCTGGGTGTCTGATGGGGGTGTAGTACATTGTGTACTGTCAGTGGTGTATGGTGAGCTGGGTGTCTGATGGGGCTGTGGTACATTGTGTACTGTCAGTGGTGTATGGTGAGCTGGGTGTCTGATGGGGCTGTGGTACATTGTGTACTGTCAGTGGTGTGTGGTGTTCTGGGTGCATGATGGGGGTGTGGTACATTGTGTGCTGTCAGTGGTGTGTGGTGTGCTAGGTGTCTGATGGGGGTGTGGTACATTGTGTACTGTCAGTGGTGTGCGGTGTGCTGGGTGCCTGATGGGGGTGCGGTACATTGTGTACTGTAAGTGGTGTGCGGTGTGCTGGGTGTCTGATGGGACTGTGGTACATTGTGTACTGTCAGTGGTGTGCGGTGTGCTGGGTGTCTGATGGGACTGTGGTACATTGTGTACTGTCAGTGGTGTGCGGTGTGCTGGGTGCCTGATGGGGGTGTGGTACATTGTGTACTGTCAGTGGTGTGTGGTGTGCTGGGTGTCTGATGGGGGTGTGGTACATTGTGTACTGTCAGTGGTGTGTAGTGTGCTGGGTGCCTGATAGGGCTGTGGTACATTGTGTACAGTCAGTGGTGTGCGGTGAGCTGGGTGTCTGATGGGGCTGTGGTACATTGTGTACTGTCAGTGGTGTGCGGTGTGCTGGGTGCCTGATGGGGGTGTGGTACATTGTGTGCTGTCAGTGGTGTGCGGTGTGCTGGGTGTCTGATGGGGGTGTGGTACATTGTGTACTGTCAGTGGTGTGCGGTGTGCTGGGTGCCTGATGGGGGTGTGGTACATTGTGTACTGTCAGTGGTGTGTCGTGTGCTGGGTGCCTGATGGGGGTGTGGTACATTGTGTACTGTCAGTGGTGTGTGGTGTGCTGGGTGTCTGATGGGGGTGTGGTACATTGTGTACTGTCAGTGGTGTGTAGTGTGCTGGGTGCCTGATAGGGCTGTGGTACATTGTGTACAGTCAGTGGTGTGCGGTGAGCTGGGTGTCTGATGGGGCTGTGGTACATTGTGTACTGTCAGTGGTGTGCGGTGTGCTGGGTGCCTGATGGGGGTGTGGTACATTGTGTGCTGTCAGTGGTGTGCGGTGTGCTGGGTGTCTGATGGGGGTGTGGTACATTGTGTACTGTCAGTGGTGTGCGGTGTGCTGGGTGCCTGATGGGGGTGTGGTACATTGTGTACTGTCAGTGGTGTGTAGTGTGCTGGGTGCCTGATGGTGGTGTGGTACATTGTGTACTGTCAGTGGTGTGCGGTGTGCTGGGTGTCTGATGGGGGTGTGGTACATTGTGTACTGTCAGTGGTGTGCGGTGTGCTGGGTGCCTGTTGGGGCTTTGGTACATTGTGTACTGTCAGTGGTGTGTGGTGTGCTGGGTGTCTGATGGGGCTGTGGTACATTGTGTACTGTCAGTGGTGTGCGGTGTGCTGGGTGCCTGATGGGTCTGTGGTACATTGTGTACTGTCAGTGGTGTGCGGGAGCTGGGTCCCTGATGGGGCTGTGGTACATTGTGTACTGTCAGTGGTGTGTGGTGTGCTGGGTGTCTGATGGGGCTGTGGTACATTGTGTACTGTCAGTGGTGTGCGGTGTACTGGGTGTCTGATGGGGTTGTGGTACATTGTGTACTGTCAGTGGTGTGCGGTGTGCTGGGTGTCTGATGGGGATGTGGTATATTGTGTACTGTCAGTGGTGTGTGGTGTGCTGGGTGTCTGATGTGGGTGTGGTACATTGTGTACTGTCAGTGGTGTGTGGTACGCTGGGTGCCTGATGGGGGTGTGGTACATTGTGTACTGTCAGTGGTGTGCGGTGTGCTGGGTGTCTGATGGGGGTGTGGTACATTGTGTGCTGTCAGTGGTGTGTGGTGTGCTGGGTGTCTGATGGGGGTGTGGTACATTGTGTACTGTCAGTGGTGTGTGGTGTGCTGGGTGTCTGATGGGGCTGTGGTACATTGTGTACTGTCAGTGGTGTGCGGTGTGCTGTGTGTCTGATGGGGGTGTGGTACATTGTGTACTGTCAGTGGTGTGCGGTGTGCTGGGTGCCTGATGGGGGTGTGGTACATTGTGTACTGTCAGTGGTGTGCGGTGTGCTGTGTGTCTGATGGGGGTGTGGTACATTGTGTACTGTCAGTGGTGTGTGGTGTGCTGGGTGTCTGATGGGGGTGTGTTACATTGTGTACTGTCAGTGGTGTGTGGTGTGCTGGGTGTCTGATGTGGGTGTGGTACATTGTGTACTGTCAGTGGTGTGTGGTGTGCTGGGTGTCTGATGGGGTTGTGGTACATTGTGTACTGTCAGTGGTGTGTGGTGAGCTGGGTGCCTGATGGGGGTGTGGTACATTGTGTACTGTCAGTGGTGTGCGGTGTGCTGGGTGTCTGATGGGGGTGTGGTACATTGTGTACTGTCAGTGGTGTGCGGTGTGCTGGGTGCCTGATGGGGGTGTGGTACATTGTGTACTGTCAGTGGTCTGCGGTGTGCTGGGTGTCTAATGGGGGTGTGGTACATTGTGTACTGTCAGTGGTGTGCGGTGAGCTGGGTACCTGATGGGGGGTGAGGTACATTGTGTACTGCCAGTGGTGTGCGGTGTGCTGGGTGTCTGATGGGGCTGTGGTACATTGTGTACTGTCAGTGGAGTGCGGTGTGCTGGGTGCCTGCTGGGGCTTTGGTACATTGTGTACTGTCAGTGGTGTGCTGTGTGCTGGGTGTCTGATGGGGGTGTGGTACATTGTGTACTGTCAGTGGTGTGTGGTGTGCTGGGTGTCTGATGGGGGTGTGGTACATTGTGAACTGTCAGTGGTGTGTGGTGTGCGGGGTGTTTGATGGGGTTGTTATACATTGTGTACTGTCAGTGGTGTGCGGTGTGCTGGGTGTCTGATGGGGTTGTGGTACATTGTGTACTGTCAGTGGTGTATGGTGAGCTGGGTGTCTGATGGGGGTGTGGTACATTGTGCACTGTCAGTGGTGTGCGGTGAGCTGGGTGTCTGATGGGGGTGTGGTACATTGTGTACTGTCAGTGGTGTGTGGTGTGCTGAGTGCCTGATGGGGCTGTGGTACATTGTGTACTGTCAGTGGTGTACGGTGTGCTGGGTGTCTGATGGGGGTGTAGTACATTGTGTACTGTCAGTGGTGTGTGGTGTGCTGGGTGTCTGATGGGGTTGTGGTACATTGTGTACTGTCAGTGGTGTGCGGTGTGCTTGGTGTCTGATGTGGGTGTGGTACATTGTGTACTGTCAGTGGTGTGTGGTGTGTTGGTTGTCTGATGGGGGTGTGGTACATTGTGTACTGTCAGTGGTGTGCGGAGTGCTGGTTGCCTGATGGGGGTGTGGTACATTGTGTACTGTCAGTGGTGTGCGGTGTGCTGGGTCCCTGATGGGGCTGTGGTACATTGTGTACTGTCAGTGGTGTGCTGTGTGCTGGGTATCTGATGGAGGTGTGGTACATTGTGTACTGTCAGTGGTGTGCGGTGTGCTGGTTGCCTGATGGGGGTCTGGTACATTGAGTACTGTCAGTGGTGTGTGGTGTGCTGGGTGTCTGATGGGGGTGTGGTACATTGTGTACTGTCAGTGCTGTGTGGTGTGCTGGCTGTCTGATGGGGGTGTGGTACATTGTGTACTGTCAGTGGTGTGCGGTGTGCTGGGTGCCTGATGGGGGTGTGGTACATTGTGTACTGTCAGTGGTGTGCGGTGAGCGGGGTGCCTGATGGGGGTGTGGGACATTGTGTACTGTCAGTGGTGTGTGGTGTGCTGGTTGCCTGATGGGGGTGTGGTACATTGTGTAGTGTCAGTGGTGTGTGGTGTGCTGGGTGCCTGATGGGGGTGTGGTACATTGTGTACTGTCAGTGGTGTGCGGTGTGCTGGGTGTCTGATGGGGCTGTGGTACATTGTGTACTGTCAGTGGAGTGCGGTGTGCTGGGTGCCTGCTGGGGCTTTGGTACATTGTGTACTGCCAGTGGTGTGCGGTGTGCTGGGTGTCTGATGGGGTGTGGTACATTGTGTACTGTCAGTGGTGTGCGGTGTGCTGGGTGCCTGATGGGGGTGTGGTACATTGTGTACTGTCAGTGGTGTGCGGTGTGTTGAGTGTCTGATGGGGTTGTGGTACATTGTGTACTGTCAGTGGTGTGCGGTGAGCTGTGTGTCTGATGGGGGTGTGGTATATTGTGTACTGTCAGTGGTGTGCGGTGTGCTGGGTGTCTGATGGTGGTGTGGTACATTGTGTACTGTCAGTGGTGTGCGGTGTGCTGGGTGTCTGATGGGGGTGTGGTACATTGTGTACTGTCAGTGGTGTGCGGTGTTCTGGGTGTCTGATGGGGGTGTGGTACATTGTGTACTGTCAGTGGTGTGTGGTGTGCTGGGTGTCTGATGGGGTTGTGGTACACTGTGTACTGTCAGTGGTGTGCGGTGTGCTGGGTGTCTGATGGGGCTGTGGTACATTGTGTACTGTCAGTGGTGTGTGGTGTGCTGGGTGTCTCATGGGGCTGTGGTACATTGTGTACTGTCAGTGGTGTGTGGTGTGCTGGGTGTCTCATGGGGCTGTGGTACATTGTGTACTGTCAGTGGTGTGTGGTGTGCTGGGTGTCTGATGTGGGTGTGGAACATTGTGTACTGTCAGTGGTGTGCGGTGTGCTGGGTGTCTGATGGGGATGTGGTACACTGTGTACTGTCAGTGGTGAGCGGTGTGCTGGGTGTCTGATGGGGTTGTGGTACATTGTGTACTGTCAGTGGTGTGTGGTGTGCTGGGTGTCTGATGGGGGTGTGGTACATTGTGTACTGTCAGTGGTGTGCGGTGAGCTGGGTGTCTGATGGGGGTGTGGTACATTGTGTACTGTCAGTGGTGTGCGGTGTGCTGGGTGTCTGATGGGGTTGTGGTACATTGTGTACTGTCAGTGGTGTGTAGTGTGCTCGGTGCCTGATGGGGCTGTGGTACATTGTGTACTGTCAGTGGTGTGTGGTGTGCTGGGTGTCTGATGGGGTTGTGGTACATTGTGTACTGTCAGTGGTGTGCGGTGAGCTGGGTGTCTGATGGGGGTGTGGTACATTGTGTACTGTCAGTGGTGTGCGGTGTGCTGGGTGTCTGATGGGGCTGTGGTACATTGTGTACTGTCAGTGGTGTGTGGTGTGCTGGGTGTCTGATGGGGGTGTGGTACATTGTGTACTGTCAGTGGTGTATGGTGAGCTGGGTGTCTGATGGGGGTTTAGTACATTGTGTACTGTCAGTGGTGTGCGGTGTGCTGTGTGCCTGATGGGGGTGAGGTACATTGTGTACTGTCAGTGGTGTGTGGTGTTCTGGGTGCATGATGGGGGTGTGGTACATTGTGTACTGTCAGTGGTGTGCGGTGTGCTGTGTGCCTGATGGGGGTGAGGTACATTGTGTACTGTCAGTGGTGTGTGGTGTTCTGGGTGCATGATGGGGGTGTGGTACATTGTGTGCTGTCAGTGGTGTGCGGTGTGCTGTGTGCCTGATGGGGGTGAGGTACATTGTGTACTGTCAGTGGTGTGCGGTGTGCTGTGTGCATGATGGGGGTGTGGTACATTGTGTACTGTCAGTGGTGTGTGGTGTGCTGGGTGTCTGATGGGGGTGTGGTACATTGTGTACTGTCAGTGGTGTGTGGTGTTCTGGGTGCATGATGGGGGTGTGGTACATTGTGTACTGTCAGTGGTGTGTGGTGTGCTGGCTGTCTGATGGGGGTGTGGTACATTGTGTACTGTCAGTGGTGTGTGGTGTGCTGGGTGTCTGATGGGGGTGTGGTACATTGTGTACTGTCAGTGGTGTGTGGTGTTCTGGGTGCATGATGGGGGTGTGGTACATTGTGTACTGTCAGTGGTGTGTGGTGAGCTGGGTGCCTGATGGGGGGTGAGGTACATTGTGTACTGCCAGTGGTGTGCGGTGTGCTGGGTGTCTGATGGGGGTGTGGTACATTGTGTACTGTCAGTGGTCTGCGGTGTGCTGGGTGTCTGATGGGGGTGTGGTACATTGTGTACTGTCAGTGGTGTGCGGTGTGCTGGGTGTCTGATGGGGGTGTGGTACATTGTGTACTGTCAGTGGTGTGGGGTGTGCTGGGTGTCTGATGGGGCTGTGGTACATTGTGTACTGTCAGTGGTGTGCGGTGTTCTGGGTGTCTGATGGGGGTGTGGTACATTGTGTACTGTCAGTGGTGTGTGGTGTGCTGGGTGTCTGATGGGGTTGTGGTACACTGTGTACTGTCAGTGGTTTGCGGTGTGCTGGGTGTCTGATGGGGCTGTGGTACATTGTGTACTGTCAGTGGTGTGTGGTGTGCTGGGTGTCTCATGGGGCTGTGGTACATTGTGTACTGTCAGTGGTGTGTGGTGTGCTGGGTGTCTGATGGGGTTGTGGTACATTGTGTACTGTCAGTGGTGTGTGGTGTGCTTGGTGTCTGATGTTGTGTGGAACATTGTGTACTGTCAGTGGTGTGCGGTGTGCTGGGTGTCTGATGTTGATGTGGTACATTGTGCACTGTCAGTGGTGTGCGGTGTGCTGGGTGTCTGATGGGGGTGTGGTACATTGTGTACTGTCAGTGGTCTGCGGTGTGCTGGGTGTCTGATGGGGGTGTGGTACATTGTGTACTGTCAGTGGTGTGCGGTGTGCTGGGTGTCTGATGGGGCTGTGGTACATTGTGTACTGTCAGTGGTGTGCGGTGTGCTGGGTGTCTGATGGGGGTGTGGTACATTGTGTACTGTCAGTGGTGTGTGGTGTGCTGGGTGTCTGATGGGTCTGTGGTACATTGTGTACTGTCAGTGGTGTGTGGTGTGCTGGGTGCCTGATGGGTCTGTGGTACATTGTGTACTGTCAGTGGTGTGTGGTGTGCTGGGTGTCTGATGGGTCTGTGGTACATTGTGTACTGTCAGTGGTGTGTGGTGTGCTGGGTGTCTGATGGGTCTGTGGTACATTGTGTACTGTCAGTGGTGTGTGGTGTGCTGGGTGTCTGATGGGGGTGTGGTACATTGTGTACTGTCAGTGGTGTGCGGTGTGCTGGGTGTCTGATTGGGTTGTGGTACATTGTGTACAATCAGTGGTGTGCGGTGTGCTGGGTGTCTGATGGGGGTGTGGGACATTGTGTACTGTCAGTGGTGTGCGGTGTGCTGGGTGTCTGATGGGGCTGTGGTACATTGTGTACTGTCAGTGGTGTGCGGTGTGCTGGGTGCCTGATGGGGGGGTGGTACATTGTGTAATGTCAGTGGTGTGCGGTGTGCTGGGTGCCTGATGGGGGTGTGGTACATTGTGTACTGTCAGTGGTGTGCGGTGTGCTGGGTGCCTGATGGGGGTGCGGTACATTGTGTACTGTCAGTGGTGTGCGGTGTGCTGGGTGTCTGATGGGGTTTTGGTACATTGTGTACTGTCAGTGGTGTGCGGTGTGCTGGGTGTCTGATGGGGGTGTGGTACATTGTGTAATGTCAGTGGTGTGCGGTGTGCTGGGTGTCTGATGGTGGTGTGGTACATTGTGTACTGTCAGTGGTGTGCGTTGTGCTGGGTGTCTGATGGTGGTGTGGTACATTGTGTACTGTCAGTGGTGTGTGGTGTGCTGGGTGCCTGATGGGGGTGTGGTACATTGTGTACTGTCAGTGGTGTGTCGTGTGCTGGGTGCCTGATGGGGGTGTGGTACATTGTGTACTGTCAGTGGTGTGTGGTGTGCTGGGTGTCTGATGGGGGTGTGGTACATTGTGTACTGTCAGTGGTGTGTAGTGTGCTGGGTGCCTGATAGGGCTGTGGTACATTGTGTACAGTCAGTGGTGTGCGGTGAGCTGGGTGTCTGATGGGGCTGTGGTACATTGTGTACTGTCAGTGGTGTGCGGTGTGCTGGGTGCCTGATGGGGGTGTGGTACATTGTGTACTGTCAGTGGTGTGCGGTGTGTTGAGTGTCTGATGGGGTTGTGGTACATTGTGTACTGTCAGTGGTGTGCGGTGAGCTGTGTGTCTGATGGGGGTGTGGTATATTGTGTACTGTCAGTGGTGTGCGGTGTGCTGGGTGTCTGATGGGGGTGTGGTACATTGTGTACTGTCAGTGGTGTGGGGTGTGCTGGGTGTCTGATGGGGCTGTGGTACATTGTGTACTGTCAGTGGTGTGCGGTGTTCTGGGTGTCTGATGGGGGTGTGGTACATTGTGTACTGTCAGTGGTGTGTGGTGTGCTGGGTGTCTGATGGGGTTGTGGTACACTGTGTACTGTCAGTGGTTTGCGGTGTGCTGGGTGTCTGATGGGGCTGTGGTACATTGTGTACTGTCAGTGGTGTGTGGTGTGCTGGGTGTCTCATGGGGCTGTGGTACATTGTGTACTGTCAGTGGTGTGTGGTGTGCTGGGTGTCTGATGGGGTTGTGGTACATTGTGTACTGTCAGTGGTGTGCGGTGTGCTTGGTGTCTGATGTTGTGTGGAACATTGTGTACTGTCAGTGGTGTGCGGTGTGCTGGGTGTCTGATGGGGATGTGGTACATTGTGCACTGTCAGTGGTGTGCGGTGTGCTGGGTGTCTGATGGGGGTGTGGTACATTGTGTACTGTCAGTGGTCTGCGGTGTGCTGGGTGTCTGATGGGGGTGTGGTACATTGTGTACTGTCAGTGGTGTGCGGTGTGCTGGGTGTCTGATGGGGCTGTGGTACATTGTGTACTGTCAGTGGTGTGCGGTGTGCTGGGTGTCTGATGGGGGTGTGGTACATTGTGTACTGTCAGTGGTGTGTGGTGTGCTGGGTGTCTGATGGGTCTGTGGTACATTGTGTACTGTCAGTGGTGTGTGGTGTGCTGGGTGCCTGATGGGTCTGTGGTACATTGTGTACTGTCAGTGGTGTGTGGTGTGCTGGGTGTCTGATGGGTCTGTGGTACATTGTGTACTGTCAGTGGTGTGTGGTGTGCTGGGTGTCTGATGGGTCTGTGGTACATTGTGTACTGTCAGTGGTGTGTGGTGTGTTGGGTGTCTGATGGGGGTGTGGTACATTGTGTACTGTCAGTGGTGTGCGGTGTGCTGGGTGTCTGATTGGGGTGTGGTACATTGTGTACAGTCAGTGGTGTGCGGTGTGCTGGGTGTCTGATGGGGGTGTGGGACATTGTGTACTGTCAGTGGTGTGCGGTGTGCTGGGTGTCTGATGGGGCTGTGGTACATTGTGTACTGTCAGTGGTGTGCGGTGTGCTGCTTGCCTGATGGGGGTGTGGTACATTGTGTACTGTCAGTGGTGTGCGGTGTGCTGGGTGTCTGATGGGGTTTTGGTACATTGTGTACTGTCAGTGGTGTGCGGTGTGCTGGGTGTCTGATGGGGGTGTGGTACATTGTGTACTGTCAGTGGTGTGCGGTGTGCTGGGTGCCTGATGGGGGGGTGGTACATTGTGTAATGTCAGTGGTGTGCGGTGTGCTGGGTGTCTGATGGGGTTTTGGTACATTGTGTACTGTCAGTGGTGTGTGGTGTGCTGGGTGTCTGATGGGGGTGTGGTACATTGTGTACAGTCAGTGGTGTGTGGTGTGCTGGGTGTCTGATGGGGGTGTGGTACATTGTGTACTGTCAGTGGTGTGTGGTGAGCTGGGTGTCTGATGGGGCTGTGGTACATTGTGTACTGTCAGTGGTGTGCGGTGTGCTGGGTGTCTGATGGGGGTGTGGTACATTGTGTACTGTCAGTGGTGTGTGATGTGCTGGGTGTCTGATGGGGCTGTGGTACATTGTGTACTGTCAGTGGTGTGTGGTGTGCTGGGTGTCTGATGGGGCTGTGGGACATTGTGTACTGTCAGTGGTGTGCGGTGAGCTGGTTGTCTGATGGGGGTGTGGTACATTGTGTACTGTCAGTGGTGTGCGGTGTGCTGGGTGTCTGATGGGGGTGTGGTACATTGTGTACTGTCAGTGGTGTGCGGTGTGCTGGGTGTCTGATGGGGCTGTGGTACATTGTGTACTGTCAGTGGTGTGCGGTGTGCTGGGTGTCTTATGGGGGTGTGGTACATTGTGTACTGTCAGTGGTGTGTGGTGAGCCGGGTGCCTGATGGGGGGTGAGGTACATTGTGTACTGCCAGTGGTGTGCGGTGTGCTGGGTGTCATGATGGGGGTGTGGTACATTGTGTACTGTCAGTGGTCTGCGGTGTGCTGGGTGTCTGATGGGGGTGTGGTACATTGTGTACTGTCAGTGGTGTGCGGTGTGCTGGGTGTCTGATGGGGCTGTGGTACATTGTGTACTGTCAGTGGTGTGCGGTGTGCTGGGTGCCTGATCGGGCTGTGGTACATTGTGTACAGTCAGTGGTGTGCGGTGTGCTGGGTGCCTGATGGGGGGGTGGTACATTGTGTAATGTCAGTGGTGTGCGGTGTGCTGGGTGCCTGATGGGGGTGTGGTACATTGTGTACTGTCAGTGGTGTGCGTTGTGCTGGGTGTCTGATGGTGGTGTGGTACATTGTGTACTGTCAGTGGTGTGTGGTGTGCTGGGTGCCTGATGGGGGTGTGGTACATTGTGTACTGTCAGTGGTGTGTCGTGTGCTGGGTGCCTGATGGGGGTGTGGTACATTGTGTACTGTCTGTGGTGTGCGGTGTGCTGGGTGTCTGATGGGGGTGTGGTACATTGTGTACTGTCAGTGGTGTGCGGTGTGCTGGGTGCCTGTTGGGGCTGTGGTACATTGTGTACTGTCAGTGGTGTGTGGTGTGCTGGGTGTCTGATGGGGCTGTGGTACATTGTGTACTGTCAGTGGTGTGCGGTGTGCTGGGTGTCTGATGGGGGTGTGGTACATTGTGCACTGTCAGTGGTGTGTGGTGTGCTGGGTCTCTGATGGGGGTGTGGTACATTGTGCACTGTCAGTGGTGTGCGGTGTGCTGGGTGTCTGATGGGGGTGTGGTACATTGTGTACTGTCAGTGGTGTGCGGTGTGCTGGGTGTCTGATGGGGGCGTGGTACATTGTGTACTGTCAGTGGTCTGCGGTGTGCTGGGTGTCTGATGGGGCTGTGGAACATTGTGTACTGTCAGTGGTGTGCGGTGTGCTGGGTGTCTTATGGGGGTGTGGTACATTGTGTACTGTCAGTGGTGTGTGGTGAGCTGGGTGCCTGATGTGCGGTGAGGTACATTGTGTACTGCCAGTGGTGTGCGGTGTGCTGGGTGTCTGATGGGGGTGTGGTACATTGTGTACTGTCAGTGGTCTGCGGTGTGCTGGGTGTCTGATGGGGGTGTGGTACATTGTGTACTGTCAGTGGTGTGCGGTGTGCTGGGTGTCTGATGGGGCTGTGGTACATTGTGTACTGTCAGTGGTGTGCGGTGTGCTGGGTGCCTGATGGGGCTGTGGTACATTGTGTACAGTCAGTGGTGTGCGGTGTGCTGGGTGCCTGATGGGGGGGTGGTACATTTTGTAATGTCAGTGGTGTGCGCTGTGCTGGGTGCCTGATGGGGGTGTGGTACATTGTGTACTGTCAGTGGTGTGCGTTGTGCTGGGTGTCTGATGGTGGTGTGGTACATTGTGTACTGTCAGTGGTGTGTGGTGAGCTGGGTGCCTGATGGGGGGTGAGGTACATTGTGTACTGCCAGTGGTGTGCGGTGTGCTGGGTGTCTGATGGGGGTGTGGTACATTGTGTACTGTCAGTGGTGTGCGGTGTACTGGGTGTCTGATGGGGTTGTGGTACATTGTGTACTGTCAGTGGTGTGTGGTGTGCTGGGTGTCTGATGTGGGTGTGGTACATTGTGTACTGTCAGTGGTGTGCGGTGTGCTGGGTGCCTGATGGGGGTGTGGTACATTGTGTACTGTCAGTGGTGTGTGGTGTGCTGGGTGTCTGATGGGGTTGTGGTACATTGTGTACTGTCAGTGGTGTGCGATGTGCTGGGTGTCTGATGGGGCTGTGGTACATTGTGTACTGTCAGTGGTGTGTGGTGTGCTGGGTGTCTGATGGGGTTGGGGTACATTGTGTACTGTCAGTGGTGTGCGGTGTGCTGGTTGCCTGATGGGGGTGTGGTACATTGTGTACTGTCAGTGGTGTGTGGTGTGCTGGGTGTCTGATGGGGTTGGGGTACATTGTGTACTGTCAGTGGTGTGTGGTGAGCTGGGTGCCTGATGGGGGTCTGGTACATTGTGTACTGTCAGTGGTGTGTGGTGTGCTGGGTGCCTGATGGGGGTGTGGTACATTGCGTACTGTCAGTGGTGTGCGGTGTGCTGGGTGTCTGATGGGGGTGTGGTACATTGTGTACTGTCAGTGGTGTGCGGTGTGCTGGTTGCCTGATGGGGGTGTGGTACATTGTGTACTGCCAGTGGTGTGTGGTACGCTGGGTGCCTGATGGGGGTGTAGTACATTGTGTACTGTCAGTGGTGTGTGGTGTGCTGGGTGTCTGATGGGGGTGTGGTACATTGTGTACTGTCAGTGGTGTGCGGTGTGCTGGGTGTCTGATGGGGGTGTGGTACATTGTGTACTGTCAGTGGTGTGCGGTGTGCTGGGTGTCTGATGGGGGTGTGGTACATTGTGTACTGTCAGTGGTGTGCGGTGTGCTGGGTGCCTGATGGGGGTGCGGTACATTGTGTACTGTCAGTGGTGTGCGGTGTGCTGGGTGCCTGATGGGGGTGTGGTACATTGTGTACTGTCAGTGGTGTGCGGTGTGCTGGGTGTCTGATGGGGTTTTGGTACATTGTGTACTGTCAGTGGTGTGCGGTGTGCTGGGTGTCTGATGGGGGTGTGGTACATTGTGTACTGTCAGTGGTCTGCGGTGTGCTGGGTGTCTGATGGGGCTGTGGTACATTGTGTACTGTCAGTGGTGTGCGGTGTGCTGGGTGTCTTATGGGGGTGTGGTACATTGTGTACTGTCAGTGGTGTGTGGTGAGCTGGGTGCCTGATGGGGGGTGAGGTACATTGTGTACTGCCAGTGGTGTGCGGTGTGCTGGGTGTCTGATGGGGGTGAGGTACATTGTGTACTGTCAGTGGTCTGCGGTGTGCTGGGTGTCTGATGGGGGTGTGGTACATTGTGTACTGTCAGTGGTGTGCGGTGTGCTGGGTGTCTGATCGGGCTGTGGTACATTGTGTACTGTCAGTGGTGTGCGGTGTGCTGGGTGCCTGATGGGGCTGTGGTACATTGTGTACAGTCAGTGGTGTGCGGTGTGCTGGGTGCCTGATGGGGGGGTGGTACATTGTGTAATGTCAGTGGTGTGCGGTGTGCTGGGTGTCTGATGGGGCTGTGGTACATTGTGTACTGTCAGTGGTGTGCGGTGTGCTGGGTGTCTTATGGGGGTGTGGTACATTGTGTACTGTCAGTGGTGTGTGGTGAGCTGGGTGCCTGATGGGGGGTGAGGTACATTGTGTCCTGCCAGTGGTGTGCGGTGTGCTGGGTGTCTGATGGGGGTGTGGTACATTGTGTACTGTCAGTGGTCTGCGGTGTGCTGGGTGTCTGATGGGGGTGTGGTACATTGTGTACTGTCAGTGGTGTGCGGTGTGCTGGGTGTCTGATGGGGCTGTGGTACATTGTGTACTGTCAGTGGTGTGAGGTGTGCTGGGTGCCTGATGGGGCTGTGGTACATTGTGTACAGTCAGTGGTGTGCGGTGTGCTGGGTGCCTGATGGGGGGGTGGTACATTGTGTAATGTCAGTGGTGTGCGGTGTGCTGGGTGCCTGATGGGGGTGTGGTACATTGTGTACTGTCTGGTGTGCGTTGTGCTGGGTGTCTGATGGTGGTGTGGTACATTGTGTACTGTCAGTGGTGTGTGGTGTGCTGGGTGCCTGATGGGGGTGTGGTACATTGTGTACTGTCAGTGGTGTGTCGTGTGCTGGGTGCCTGATGGGGGTGTGGTACATTGTGTACTGTCTGTGGTGTGCGGTGTGCTGGGTGTCTGATGGGGGTGTGGTACATTGTGTACTGTCAGTGGTGTGCGGTGTGCTGGGTGCCTGTTGGGGCTGTGGTACATTGTGTACTGTCAGTGGTGTGTGGTGTGCTGGGTGTCTGATGGGGCTGTGGTACATTGTGTACTGTCAGTGGTGTGCGGTGTGCTGGGTGCCTGATGGGTCTGTGGTACATTGTGTACTGTCAGTGGTGTGCGGGAGCTGGGTCCCTGATGGGGGTGTGGTACATTGTGTACTGTCAGTGGTGTGTGGTGTGCTGGGTGTCTGATGGGGCTGTGGTACATTGTGTACTGTCAGTGGTGTGCGGTGTACTGGGTGTCTGATGGGGTTGTGGTACATTGTGTACTGTCAGTGGTGTGTGGTGTGCTGGGTGTCTGATGTGGGTGTGGTACATTGTGTACTGTCAGTGGTGTGCGGTGTGCTGGGTGCCTGATGGGGGTGTGGTACATTGTGTACTGTCAGTGGTGTGTGGTGTGCTGGGTGTCTGATGGGGTTGTGGTACATTGTGTACTGTCAGTGGTGTGCGATGTGCTGGGTGTCTGATGGGGCTGTGGTACATTGTGTACTGTCAGTGGTGTGTGGTGTGCTGGGTGTCTGATGGGGGTGTGGTACATTGTGTACTGTCAGTGGTGTGCGGTGTGCTGGGTGTCTGATGGGGCTGTGGTACATTGTGTACTGTCAGTGGTGTGCGGTGTGCTGGGTGTCTGATGGGGGTCTGGTACATTGTGTACTGTCAGTGGTGTGTGGTGTACTGAGTGCCTGATGGGGGTGTGGTACATTGCGTACTGTCAGTGGTGTGCGGTGTGCTGGGTGTCTGATGGGGGTGTGGTACATTGTGTACTGTCAGTGGTGTGCGGTGTGCTGGTTGCCTGATGGGGGTGTGGTACATTGTGTACTGCCAGTGGTGTGTGGTACGCTGGGTGCCTGATGGGGGTGTGGTACATTGTGTACTGTCAGTGGTGTGCGGTGTGCTGGGTGTCTGATGGGGGTGTGGTACATTGTGTACTGTCAGTGGTGTGCGGTGTGCTGGGTGCCTGATGGGGGTGTGGTACATTGTGTACTGTCAGTGGTGTGCGGTATGCTGTGTCCCTGATGGGGGTGAGGTACATTGTGTACTGTCAGTGGTGTGCGGTGTGCTGGTTGCCTGATGGGGGTGTGGTACATTGTGTACTGCCAGTGGTGTGTGGTACGCTGGGTGCCTGATGGGGGTGTGGTACATTGTGTACTGTCAGTGGTGTGCGGTGTGCTGGGTGTCTGATGGGGGTGTGGTACATTGTGTACTGTCAGTGGTGTGCGGTGTGCTGGGTGTCTGATGGGGGTGAGGTACATTGTGTACTGTCAGTGGTGTGCGGTGTGCTGGGTGTCTGATGGGGGTGAGGTACATTGTGTACTGTCAGTGGTGTGCGGTGTGCTGGGTGTCTGATGGGGGTGTGGTACATTGTGTACTGTCAGTGGTGTGTGGTGAGCTGGGTGTCTGATGGGGGTGTGGTACATTGTGTACTGTCAGTGGTGTGTGGTGTGCTGGGTGTCTGATGGGGCTGTGGTACATTGTGTACTGTCAGTGGTGTGCGGTGTGCTGGGTGCCTGATGGGTCTGTGGTACATTGTGTACTGTCAGTGGTGTGCGGGAGCTGGGTCCCTGATGGGGGTGTGGTACATTGTGTACTGTCAGTGGTGTGTGGTGTGCTGGGTGTCTGATGGGGCTGTGGTACATTGTGTACTGTCAGTGGTGTGCGGTGTACTGGGTGTCTGATGGGGTTGTGGTACATTGTGTACTGTCAGTGGTGTGTGGTGTGCTGGGTGTCTGATGGGTGTGTGGTACATTGTGTACTGTCAGTGGTGTGTGGTGTGCTGGGTGTCTGATGGGGTTGTGGTACATTGTGTACTGTCAGTGGTGTGCGATGTGCTGGGTGTCTGATGGGGCTGTGGTACTTGTGTACTGTCAGTGGTGTGTGGTGTGCTGGGTGTCTGATGGGGTTGGGGTACATTGTGTACTGTCAGTGGTGTGTGGTGAGCTGGGTGCCTGATGGGGCAGTGGTACATTGTGTACTGTCAGTGGTGTGCGGTGTGCTGGGTGTCTGATGGGGCTGTGGTACATTGTGTACTGTCAGTGGTGTGCGGTGTGCTGGGTGCCTGATGGGGGTGTGGTACATTGTGTACTGTCAGTGGTGTGTGGTGTGCTGGGTGTCTGATGGGGTTGTGGTACATTGTGTACTGTCAGTGGTGTGCGATGTGCTGGGTGTCTGATGGGGCTGTGGTACATTGTGTACTGTCAGTGGTGTGTGGTGTGCTGGGTGTCTGATGGGGTTGGGGTACATTGTGTACTGTCAGTGGTGTGCGGTGTGCTGGGTGCCTGTTGGGGCTGTGGTACATTGTGTACTGTCAGTGGTGTGTGGTGTGCTGGGTGTCTGATGGGGCTGTGGTACATTGTGTACTGTCAGTGGTGTGCGGTGTGCTGGGTGCCTGATGGGTCTGTGGTACATTGTGTACTGTCAGTGGTGTGCGGGAGCTGGGTCCCTGATGGGGGTGTGGTACATTGTGTACTGTCAGTGGTGTGTGGTGTGCTGGGTGTCTGATGGGGCTGTGGTACATTGTGTACTGTCAGTGATGTGTGGTGAGCTGGGTGCCTGAAGGGGGTGTGGTACATTGTGTACTGTCAGTGGTGTGCGGTGTGCTGGGTGTCTGATGGGGTTTTGGTACATTGTGTACTGTCAGCGGTGTGCGGTGTGCTGGGTGTCTGATGGGGGTGTGGTACATTGTGTACTGTCAGTGGTCTGCGGTGTGCTGGGTGTCTGATGGGGCTGTGGTACATTGTGTACTGACAGTGGTGTGCGGTGTGCTGGGTGTCTTATGGGGGTGTGGTACATTGTGTACTGTCAGTGGTGTGTGGTGAGCTGGGTGCCTGATGGGGGGTGAGGTACATTGTGTACTGCCAGTGGTGTGCGGTGTGCTGGGTGTCTGATGGGGGTGTGGTACATTGTGTACTGTCAGTGGTCTGCGGTGTGCTGGGTGTCTGATGGGGGTGTGGTACATTGTGTACTGTCAGTGGTGTGCGGTGTGCTGGGTGTCTGATGGGGCCGTGGTACATTGTGTACTGTCAGTGGTGTGCGGTGTGCTGGGTGCCTGATGGGGCTGTGGTACATTGTGTACAATCAGTGGTGTGCGGTGTGCTGGGTGCCTGATGGGGGGGTGGTACATTGTGTAATGTCAGTGGTGTGCGGTGTGCTGGGTGCCTGATGGGGGTGTGGTACATTGTGTACTGTCAGTGGTGTGCGTTGTGCTGGGTGTCTGATGGTGGTGTGGTACATTGTGTACTGTCAGTGGTGTGTGGTGTGCTGGGTGCCTGATGGGGGTGTGGTACATTGTGTACTGTCAGTGGTGTGTCGTGTGCTGGGTGCCTGATGGGGGTGTGGTACATTGTGTACTGTCTGTGGTGTGCGGTGTGCTGGGTGCCTGTTGGGGCTGTGGTACATTGTGTACTGTCAGTGGTGTGTGGTGTGCTGGGTGTCTGATGGGGCTGTGGTACATTGTGTACTGTCAGTGGTGTGCGGTGTGCTGGGTGCCTGATGGGTCTGTGGTACATTGTGTACTGTCAGTGGTGTGCGGGAGCTGGGTCCCTGATGGGGGTGTGGTACATTGTGTACTGTCAGTGGTGTGTGGTGTGCTGGGTGTCTGATGGGGCTGTGGTACATTGTGTACTGTCAGTGGTGTGCGGTGTACTGGGTGTCTGATGGGGTTGTGGTACATTGTGTACTGTCAGTGGTGTGTGGTGAGCTGGGTGCCTGAAGGGGGTGTGGTACATTGTGTACTGTCAGTGGTGTGCGGTGTGCTGGGTGTCTGATGGGGGTGTGGTACATTGTGTACTGTCAGTGGTGTGTGGTGTGCTGGGTGTCTGATGTGGGTGTGGTACATTGTGTACTTTCAGTGGTGTGCGGTGTGCTGGGTGTCTGATGGGGCTGTGGTACATTGTGTACTGTCAGTGGTGTGCGGTGTGCTGGGTGCCTGATGGGGGTGTGGTACATTGTGTACTGTCAGTGGTGTGCGGTGTGCTGGGTGCCTGATGGGGGTGTGGTACATTGTGTACTGTCAGTGGTGTGTGGTGAGCTGGGTGCCTGATGGGGGTGTGGTACATTGTGTACTGTCAGTGGTGTGTGGTGAGCTGGGTGCCTGAAGGGGGTGTGGTACATTGTGTACTGTCAGTGGTGTGTAGTGTGCTGGGTGTCTGATGGGGCTGTGGTACATTGTGTACTGTCAGTGGTATGCGGTGAGCTGGGTGCCTGATGGGGGTGTGGTACATTGTGTACTGTCAGTGGTGTGTAGTGTGCTGGGTGTCTGATGGGGCTGTGGTACATTGTGTACTGTCAGTGGTGTGTGGTGTGCTGGGTGTCTGATGGGGGTGTGGTACATTGTGTACTGTCAGTGGTGTGCGGTGTGCTGGGTGTCTGATGGGGGTGTGGTACATTGTGTACTGTCAGTGGTGTGCGGTGTGCTGGGTGTCTGATGGGGTTGTGGTACATTGTGTACTGTCAGTGGTGTGCGGTGTGCTTGGTGTCTGATGGGGGTGTGGTACATTGTGTACTGTCAGTGGTGTGCGGTGTGCTGGGTGTCTGATGGGGGTGTGGTACATTGTGTACTGTCAGTGGTGTGCGGAGTGCTGGGTGTCTGATGGGGGTGTGGTACATTGTGTACTGTCAGTGGTGTGCGGTGTGCTGGGTGTCTGATGGGGGTGTGGTACATTGTGTACTGTCAGTGGTGTGCGTTGTGCTGGGTGCCTGATGGGTGTGTGGTACATTGTGTACTGTCAGTGGTGTGCGGTGTGCTGGGTGTCTGATGGGGCTGTGGTACATTGTGAACTGTCAGTGGTGTGCGGTGTGCTGGGTGTCTGATGGGGGTGTGGTACATTGTGTACTGTCAGTGGTGTGCGGTGTGCTGAGTACCTGATGGGGGTGTGGTACATTGTGTATTGTCAGTGTTGTGCGGTGTGCTGGGTGTCTGATGGGGGTGTGGTACATTGTGTACTGTCAGTGGTGTGCGGTGTGCTGGGTGTCTGATGGGGGTGTGGTACATTGTGTACTGTCAGTGGTGTGCGGTGTGCTGGGTGTCTGATGGGGGTGCGGTACATTGTGTACTGTCAGTGGTGCGCGGTGTGCTGGGTGCCTGATGGGGGTGTGGTACATTGTGTACTGTCAGTGTTGTGTGGTGTGCTGGGTCTCTGATGGGGGTGTGGTACATTGTGTACTGTCAGTGGTGTGCGGTGTGCTGGGTGTCTGATGGGGGTGTGGTACATTGTGTACTGTCAGTGGTGTGCGGTGTGCTGGGTGTCTGATGGGGGTGTGGTACATTGTGTACTGTCAGTGGTGTGCGGTGTGCTGGGTGTCTGATGGGGGTGTGGTACATTGTGTACTGTCAGTAGTGTGTGGTGTGCTGTGTCTCTGATGGGGGTGTGGTACATTGTGTACTGTCAGTGGTTTGCGGTGTGCTGGGTGTCTGATGGGGGTGTGGTACATTGTGCACTGTCAGTGGTGTGTGGTGTGCTGGGTCTCTGATGGGGGTGTGGTACATTGTGTACTGTCAGTGGTGTGCGGTGTGCTGGGTGTCTGATGGGGGTGTGGTACATTGTGTACTGTCAGTGGTGTGCGGTGTGCTGGGTGTCTGATGGGGGTGTGGTACATTGTGTACTGTCAGTAGTGTGTGGTGTGCTGTGTCTCTGTGGGGCTGTGGTACATTGTGTACTGTCAGTGGTGTGCGGTGTGCTGGGTGTCTTATGGGGGTGTGGTACATTGTGTACTGTCAGTGGTGTGTGGTGAGCTGGGTGCCTGATGGGGGGTGAGGTACATTGTGTACTGCCAGTGGTGTGCGGTGTGCTGGGTGTCTGATGGGGGTGTGGTACATTGTGTACTGTCAGTGGTCTGCGGTGTGCTGGGTGTCTGATGGGGGTGTGGTACATTGTGTACTGTCAGTGGTGTGCGGTGTGCTGGGTGTCTGATCGGGCTGTGGTACATTGTGTACTGTCAGTGGTGTGCGGTGTGCTGGGTGCCTGATGGGGCTGTGGTACATTGTGTACAGTCAGTGGTGTGCGGTGTGCTGGGTGCCTGATGGGGGGGTGGTACATTGTGTAATGTCAGTGGTGTGCGGTGTGCTGGGTGTCTGATGGGGCTGTGGTACATTGTGTACTGTCAGTGGTGTGCGGTGTGCTGGGTGTCTTATGGGGGTGTGGTACATTGTGTACTGTCAGTGGTGTGTGGTGAGCTGGGTGCCTGATGGGGGGTGAGGTACATTGTGTCCTGCCAGTGGTGTGCGGTGTGCTGGGTGTCTGATGGGGGTGTGGTACATTGTGTACTGTCAGTGGTCTGCGGTGTGCTGGGTGTCTGATGGGGGTGTGGTACATTGTGTACTGTCAGTGGTGTGCGGTGTGCTGGGTGTCTGATGGGGCTGTGGTACATTGTGTACTGTCAGTGGTGTGAGGTGTGCTGGGTGCCTGATGGGGCTGTGGTACATTGTGTACAGTCAGTGGTGTGCGGTGTGCTGGGTGCCTGATGGGGGGGTGGTACATTGTGTAATGTCAGTGGTGTGCGGTGTGCTGGGTGCCTGATGGGGGTGTGGTACATTGTGTACTGTCTGGTGTGCGTTGTGCTGGGTGTCTGATGGTGGTGTGGTACATTGTGTACTGTCAGTGGTGTGTGGTGTGCTGGGTGCCTGATGGGGGTGTGGTACATTGTGTACTGTCAGTGGTGTGTCGTGTGCTGGGTGCCTGATGGGGGTGTGGTACATTGTGTACTGTCTGTGGTGTGCGGTGTGCTGGGTGTCTGATGGGGGTGTGGTACATTGTGTACTGTCAGTGGTGTGCGGTGTGCTGGGTGCCTGTTGGGGCTGTGGTACATTGTGTACTGTCAGTGGTGTGTGGTGTGCTGGGTGTCTGATGGGGCTGTGGTACATTGTGTACTGTCAGTGGTGTGCGGTGTGCTGGGTGCCTGATGGGTCTGTGGTACATTGTGTACTGTCAGTGGTGTGCGGGAGCTGGGTCCCTGATGGGGGTGTGGTACATTGTGTACTGTCAGTGGTGTGTGGTGTGCTGGGTGTCTGATGGGGCTGTGGTACATTGTGTACTGTCAGTGGTGTGCGGTGTACTGGGTGTCTGATGGGGTTGTGGTACATTGTGTACTGTCAGTGGTGTGTGGTGTGCTGGGTGTCTGATGTGGGTGTGGTACATTGTGTACTGTCAGTGGTGTGCGGTGTGCTGGGTGCCTGATGGGGGTGTGGTACATTGTGTACTGTCAGTGGTGTGTGGTGTGCTGGGTGTCTGATGGGGTTGTGGTACATTGTGTACTGTCAGTGGTGTGCGATGTGCTGGGTGTCTGATGGGGCTGTGGTACATTGTGTACTGTCAGTGGTGTGTGGTGTGCTGGGTGTCTGATGGGGGTGTGGTACATTGTGTACTGTCAGTGGTGTGCGGTGTGCTGGGTGTCTGATGGGGCTGTGGTACATTGTGTACTGTCAGTGGTGTGCGGTGTGCTGGGTGTCTGATGGGGGTCTGGTACATTGTGTACTGTCAGTGGTGTGTGGTGTACTGAGTGCCTGATGGGGGTGTGGTACATTGCGTACTGTCAGTGGTGTGCGGTGTGCTGGGTGTCTGATGGGGGTGTGGTACATTGTGTACTGTCAGTGGTGTGCGGTGTGCTGGTTGCCTGATGGGGGTGTGGTACATTGTGTACTGCCAGTGGTGTGTGGTACGCTGGGTGCCTGATGGGGGTGTGGTACATTGTGTACTGTCAGTGGTGTGCGGTGTGCTGGGTGTCTGATGGGGGTGTGGTACATTGTGTACTGTCAGTGGTGTGCGGTGTGCTGGGTGCCTGATGGGGGTGTGGTACATTGTGTACTGTCAGTGGTGTGCGGTATGCTGTGTCCCTGATGGGGGTGTGGTACATTGTGTACTGACAGTGGTGTGCGGTGTGCTGGGTGCCTGATGGGGGTGAGGTACATTGTGTACTGTCAGTGGTGTGCGGTGTGCTGGTTGCCTGATGGGGGTGTGGTACATTGTGTACTGCCAGTGGTGTGTGGTACGCTGGGTGCCTGATGGGGGTGTGGTACATTGTGTACTGTCAGTGGTGTGCGGTGTGCTGGGTGTCTGATGGGGGTGTGGTACATTGTGTACTGTCAGTGGTGTGCGGTGTGCTGGGTGTCTGATGGGGGTGAGGTACATTGTGTACTGTCAGTGGTGTGCGGTGTGCTGGGTGTCTGATGGGGGTGAGGTACATTGTGTACTGTCAGTGGTGTGCGGTGTGCTGGGTGTCTGATGGGGGTGTGGTACATTGTGTACTGTCAGTGGTGTGTGGTGAGCTGGGTGTCTGATGGGGGTGTGGTACATTGTGTACTGTCAGTGGTGTGTGGTGTGCTGGGTGTCTGATGGGGCTGTGGTACATTGTGTACTGTCAGTGGTGTGCGGTGTGCTGGGTGCCTGATGGGTCTGTGGTACATTGTGTACTGTCAGTGGTGTGCGGGAGCTGGGTCCCTGATGGGGGTGTGGTACATTGTGTACTGTCAGTGGTGTGTGGTGTGCTGGGTGTCTGATGGGGCTGTGGTACATTGTGTACTGTCAGTGGTGTGCGGTGTACTGGGTGTCTGATGGGGTTGTGGTACATTGTGTACTGTCAGTGGTGTGTGGTGTGCTGGGTGTCTGATGGGTGTGTGGTACATTGTGTACTGTCAGTGGTGTGTGGTGTGCTGGGTGTCTGATGGGGTTGTGGTACATTGTGTACTGTCAGTGGTGTGCGATGTGCTGGGTGTCTGATGGGGCTGTGGTACTTGTGTACTGTCAGTGGTGTGTGGTGTGCTGGGTGTCTGATGGGGTTGGGGTACATTGTGTACTGTCAGTGGTGTGTGGTGAGCTGGGTGCCTGATGGGGCAGTGGTACATTGTGTACTGTCAGTGGTGTGCGGTGTGCTGGGTGTCTGATGGGGCTGTGGTACATTGTGTACTGTCAGTGGTGTGCGGTGTGCTGGGTGCCTGATGGGGGTGTGGTACATTGTGTACTGTCAGTGGTGTGTGGTGTGCTGGGTGTCTGATGGGGTTGTGGTACATTGTGTACTGTCAGTGGTGTGCGATGTGCTGGGTGTCTGATGGGGCTGTGGTACATTGTGTACTGTCAGTGGTGTGTGGTGTGCTGGGTGTCTGATGGGGTTGGGGTACATTGTGTACTGTCAGTGGTGTGCGGTGTGCTGGGTGCCTGTTGGGGCTGTGGTACATTGTGTACTGTCAGTGGTGTGTGGTGTGCTGGGTGTCTGATGGGGCTGTGGTACATTGTGTACTGTCAGTGGTGTGCGGTGTGCTGGGTGCCTGATGGGTCTGTGGTACATTGTGTACTGTCAGTGGTGTGCGGGAGCTGGGTCCCTGATGGGGGTGTGGTACATTGTGTACTGTCAGTGGTGTGTGGTGTGCTGGGTGTCTGATGGGGCTGTGGTACATTGTGTACTGTCAGTGATGTGTGGTGAGCTGGGTGCCTGAAGGGGGTGTGGTACATTGTGTACTGTCAGTGGTGTGCGGTGTGCTGGGTGTCTGATGGGGTTTTGGTACATTGTGTACTGTCAGCGGTGTGCGGTGTGCTGGGTGTCTGATGGGGGTGTGGTACATTGTGTACTGTCAGTGGTCTGCGGTGTGCTGGGTGTCTGATGGGGCTGTGGTACATTGTGTACTGACAGTGGTGTGCGGTGTGCTGGGTGTCTTATGGGGGTGTGGTACATTGTGTACTGTCAGTGGTGTGTGGTGAGCTGGGTGCCTGATGGGGGGTGAGGTACATTGTGTACTGCCAGTGGTGTGCGGTGTGCTGGGTGTCTGATGGGGGTGTGGTACATTGTGTACTGTCAGTGGTCTGCGGTGTGCTGGGTGTCTGATGGGGGTGTGGTACATTGTGTACTGTCAGTGGTGTGCGGTGTGCTGGGTGTCTGATGGGGCTGTGGTACATTGTGTACTGTCAGTGGTGTGCGGTGTGCTGGGTGCCTGATGGGGCTGTGGTACATTGTGTACAGTCAGTGGTGTGCGGTGTGCTGGGTGCCTGATGGGGGGGTGGTACATTGTGTAATGTCAGTGGTGTGCGGTGTGCTGGGTGCCTGATGGGGGTGTGGTACATTGTGTACTGTCAGTGGTGTGCGTTGTGCTGGGTGTCTGATGGTGGTGTGGTACATTGTGTACTGTCAGTGGTGTGTGGTGTGCTGGGTGCCTGATGGGGGTGTGGTACATTGTGTACTGTCAGTGGTGTGTCGTGTGCTGGGTGCCTGATGGGGGTGTGGTACATTGTGTACTGTCTGTGGTGTGCGGTGTGCTGGGTGCCTGTTGGGGCTGTGGTACATTGTGTACTGTCAGTGGTGTGTGGTGTGCTGGGTGTCTGATGGGGCTGTGGTACATTGTGTACTGTCAGTGGTGTGCGGTGTGCTGGGTGCCTGATGGGTCTGTGGTACATTGTGTACTGTCAGTGGTGTGCGGGAGCTGGGTCCCTGATGGGGGTGTGGTACATTGTGTACTGTCAGTGGTGTGTGGTGTGCTGGGTGTCTGATGGGGCTGTGGTACATTGTGTACTGTCAGTGGTGTGCGGTGTACTGGGTGTCTGATGGGGTTGTGGTACATTGTGTACTGTCAGTGGTGTGTGGTGAGCTGGGTGCCTGAAGGGGGTGTGGTACATTGTGTACTGTCAGTGGTGTGCGGTGTGCTGGGTGTCTGATGGGGGTGTGGTACATTGTGTACTGTCAGTGGTGTGTGGTGTGCTGGGTGTCTGATGTGGGTGTGGTACATTGTGTACTTTCAGTGGTGTGCGGTGTGCTGGGTGTCTGATGGGGGTGTGGTACATTGTGTACTGTCAGTGGTGTGCGGTGTGCTGGGTGCCTGATGGGGGTGTGGTACATTGTGTACTGTCAGTGGTGTGCGGTGTGCTGGGTGCCTGATGGGGGTGTGGTACATTGTGTACTGTCAGTGGTGTGTGGTGAGCTGGGTGCCTGATGGGGGTGTGGTACATTGTGTACTGTCAGTGGTGTGTGGTGAGCTGGGTGCCTGAAGGGGGTGTGGTACATTGTGTACTGTCAGTGGTGTGTAGTGTGCTGGGTGTCTGATGGGGCTGTGGTACATTGTGTACTGTCAGTGGTCTGCGGTGCGCTGGGTGTCTGATGGGGCTGTGGTACATTGTGTACTGACAGTGGTGTGCGGTGTGCTGGGTGTCTTATGGGGGTGTGGTACATTGTGTACTGTCAGTGGTATGTGGTGAGCTGGGTGCCTGATGGGGGGTGAGGTACATTGTGTACTGCCAGTGGTGTGCGGTGTGCTGGGTGTCTGATGGGGGTGTGGTACATTGTGTACTGTCAGTGGTCTGCGGTGTGCTGGGTGTCTGATGGGGGTGTGGTACATTGTGTACTGTCAGTGGTGTGCGGTGTGCTGGGTGTCTGATGGGGCTGTGGTACATTGTGTACTGTCAGTGGTGTGCGGTGTGCTGGGTGCCTGATGGGGCTGTGGTACATTGTGTACAGTCAGTGGTGTGCGGTGTGCTGGGTGCCTGATGGGGGGGTGGTACATTGTGTAATGTCAGTGGTGTGCGGTGTGCTGGGTGCCTGATGGGGGTGTGGTACATTGTGTACTGTCAGTGGTGTGCGTTGTGCTGGGTGTCTGATGGTGGTGTGGTACATTGTGTACTGTCAGTGGTGTGTGGTGTGCTGGGTGCCTGATGGGGGTGTGGTACATTGTGTACTGTCAGTGGTGTGTCGTGTGCTGGGTGCCTGATGGGGGTGTGGTACATTGTGTACTGTCTGTGGTGTGCGGTGTGCTGGGTGCCTGTTGGGGCTGTGGTACATTGTGTACTGTCAGTGGTGTGTGGTGTGCTGGGTGTCTGATGGGGCTGTGGTACATTGTGTACTGTCAGTGGTGTGCGGTGTGCTGGGTGCCTGATGGGTCTGTGGTACATTGTGTACTGTCAGTGGTGTGCGGGAGCTGGGTCCCTGATGGGGGTGTGGTACATTGTGTACTGTCAGTGGTGTGTGGTGTGCTGGGTGTCTGATGGGGCTGTGGTACATTGTGTACTGTCAGTGGTGTGCGGTGTACTGGGTGTCTGATGGGGTTGTGGTACATTGTGTACTGTCAGTGGTGTGTGGTGAGCTGGGTGCCTGAAGGGGGTGTGGTACATTGTGTACTGTCAGTGGTGTGCGGTGTGCTGGGTGTCTGATGGGGGTGTGGTACATTGTGTACTGTCAGTGGTGTGTGGTGTGCTGGGTGTCTGATGTGGGTGTGGTACATTGTGTACTTTCAGTGGTGTGCGGTGTGCTGGGTGTCTGATGGGGGTGTGGTACATTGTGTACTGTCAGTGGTGTGCGGTGTGCTGGGTGCCTGATGGGGGTGTGGTACATTGTGTACTGTCAGTGGTGTGCGGTGTGCTGGGTGCCTGATGGGGGTGTGGTACATTGTGTACTGTCAGTGGTGTGTGGTGAGCTGGGTGCCTGATGGGGGTGTGGTACATTGTGTACTGTCAGTGGTGTGTGGTGAGCTGGGTGCCTGAAGGGGGTGTGGTACATTGTGTACTGTCAGTGGTGTGTAGTGTGCTGGGTGTCTGATGGGGCTGTGGTACATTGTGTACTGTCAGTGGTATGCGGTGAGCTGGGTGCCTGATGGGGGTGTGGTACATTGTGTACTGTCAGTGGTGTGTAGTGTGCTGGGTGTCTGATGGGGCTGTGGTACATTGTGTACTGTCAGTGGTGTGTGGTGTGCTGGGTGTCTGATGGGGGTGTGGTACATTGTGTACTGTCAGTGGTGTGCGGTGTGCTGGGTGTCTGATGGGGGTGTGGTACATTGTGTACTGTCAGTGGTGTGCGGTGTGCTGGGTGTCTGATGGGGGTGTGGTACATTGTGTACTGTCAGTGGTGTGCGGTGTGCTTGGTGTCTGATGGGGGTGTGGTACATTGTGTACTGTCAGTGGTGTGCGGTGTGCTGGGTGTCTGATGGGGGTGTGGTACATTGTGTACTGTCAGTGGTGTGCGGAGTGCTGGGTGTCTGATGGGGGTGTGGTACATTGTGTACTGTCAGTGGTGTGCGGTGTGCTGGGTGTCTGATGGGGGTGTGGTACATTGTGTACTGTCAGTGGTGTGCGTTGTGCTGGGTGCCTGATGGGTGTGTGGTACATTGTGTACTGTCAGTGGTGTGCGGTGTGCTGGGTGTCTGATGGGGCTGTGGTACATTGTGAACTGTCAGTGGTGTGCGGTGTGCTGGGTGTCTGATGGGGGTGTGGTACATTGTGTACTGTCAGTGGTGTGCGGTGTGCTGAGTACCTGATGGGGGTGTGGTACATTGTGTATTGTCAGTGTTGTGCGGTGTGCTGGGTGTCTGATGGGGGTGTGGTACATTGTGTACTGTCAGTGGTGTGCGGTGTGCTGGGTGTCTGATGGGGGTGTGGTACATTGTGTACTGTCAGTGGTGTGCGGTGTGCTGGGTGTCTGATGGGGGTGCGGTACATTGTGTACTGTCAGTGGTGCGCGGTGTGCTGGGTGCCTGATGGGGGTGTGGTACATTGTGCACTGTCAGTGGTGTGTGGTGTGCTGTGTCTCTGATGGGGGTGTGGTACATTGTGTACTGTCAGTGGTTTGCGGTGTGCTGGGTGTCTGATGGGGGTGTGGTACATTGTGCACTGTCAGTGGTGTGTGGTGTGCTGGGTCTCTGATGGGGGTGTGGTACATTGTGTACTGTCAGTGGTGTGCGGTGTGCTGGGTGTCTGATGGGGGTGTGGTACATTGTGTACTGTCAGTGGTGTGCGGTGTGCTGGGTGTCTGATGGGGGTGTGGTACATTGTGTACTGTCAGTAGTGTGTGGTGTGCTGTGTCTCTGTGGGGGTGTGGTACATTGTGTACTGTCAGTGCTTTGCGGTGTTCTGGGTGTCTGATGGGGGTGTGGTACATTGTGTACTGTCAGTGGTGTGCGGTGCGCTGGGTGCCTGATGGGGGTGTGGTACATTGTGTACTGTCAGTGGTGTGCGTTGTGCTGGGTGTCTGATGGGGGTGTGGTACATTGTGTACTGTCAGTGGTGTGTGGTGTGCTGGGTGTCTGATGCGGGTGTGGTACATTGTGCACTGTCAGTGGTGTGTGGTGTGCTGGGTGCCTGATAGGGCTGTGGTACATTGTGTACAGTCAGTGGTGTGCGGTGAGCTGGGTGTCTGATGGGGCTGTGGTACATTGTGTACTGTCAGTGGTGTGCGGTGTGCTGGGTGCCTGATGGGGGTGTGGTACATTGTGTACTGTCAGTGGTGTGCGGTGTGCTGGGTGTCTGATGGGGGTGTGGTACATTGTGTACTGTCAGTGGTGTGAGGTGTGCTGGGTGCCTGATGGGGGTGTGGTACATTGTGTACTGTCAGTGGTGTGTGGTGTGCTGTGTCTCTGCTGGGGGTGTGGTACATTGTGTACTGTCAGTGGTGTGCGGTGTGCTGGGTGTCTGATGGGGGTGTGGTACATTGTGTACTGTCAGTGGTGTGTGGTGTGCTGTGTCTCTGCTGGGGGTGTGGTACATTGTGTACTGTCAGTGGTGTGCGGTGTGCTGGGTGCCTGATGGGGGTGTGGTACATTGTGTACTGTCAGTGGTGTGTAGTGTGCTGGGTGCCTGATGGTGGTGTGGTACATTGTGTACTGTCTGTGGTGTGCGGTGTGCTGGGTGTCTGATGGGGGTGTGGTACATTGTGTACTGTCAGTGGTGTGCGGTGTGCTGGGTGCCTGTTGGGGCTGTGGTACATTGTGTACTGTCAGTGGTGTGTGGTGTGCTGGGTGTCTGATGGGGCTGTGGTACATTGTGTACTGTCAGTGGTGTGCGGGAGCTGGGTCCCTGATGGGGGTGTGGTACATTGTGTACTGTCAGTGGTGTGTGGTGTGCTGGGTGTCTGATGGGGCTGTGGTACATTGTGTACTGTCAGTGGTGTGCGGTGTACTGGGTGTCTGATGGGGTTGTGGTACATTTTGTACTGTCAGTGGTGTGTGGTGTGCTGGGTGTCTGATGTGGGTGTGGTACATTGTGTACTGTCAGTGGTGTGCGGTGTGCTGGGTGCCTGATGGGGGTGTGGTACATTGTGTACTGTCAGTGGTGTGTGGTGTGCTGGGTGTCTGATGGGGTTGTGGTACATTGTGTACTGTCAGTGGTGTGCGATGTGCTGGGTGCCTGATGGGGCTGTGGTACATTGTGTACTGTCAGTGGTGTGTGGTGTGCTGGGTGTCTGATGGGGTTGGGGTACATTGTGTACTGTCAGTGGTGTGTGGTGAGCTGGGTGCCTGATGGGGCAGTGGTACATTGTGTACTGTCAGTGGTGTGCGGTGTGCTGGGTGTCTGATGGGGGTGTGGTACATTGCGTACTGTCAGTGGTGTGCGGTGAGCTGGGTACCTGATGGGGGGTGAGGTACATTGTGTACTGCCAGTGGTGTGCGGTGTGCTGGGTGTCTGATGGGGGTGTGGTACATTGTGTACTGTCAGTGGTGTGTGGTGTGCTGGGTGTCTGATGGGGGTGTGGTACATTGTGTACTGTCAGTGGTGTGCGGTGTGCTGGTTGCCTGATGGGGGTGTGGTACATTGTGTACTGCCAGTGGTGTGTGGTACGCTGGGTGCCTGATGGGGGTGTGGTACATTGTGTACTGTCAGTGGTGTGCGGTGTGCTGGGTGCCCGATGGGGGTGTGGTACATTGTGTACTGTCAGTGGTGTGCGGTGTGCTGGGTGTCTGATGGGGCTGTGGTACATTGTGTACTGTCAGTGGTGTGCGGTGTGCTGGGTGTCTGATGGGGGTGTGGTATATTGTGTACTGTCAGTGGTGTGTGGTGTGCTGAGAGTCTGATGGGGCTGTGGTACATTGTGTACTGTCAGTGGTGTGTGGTGTGCTGGGTGTCTGATGGGGTTGTGGTACATTGTGTACTGTCAGTGGTGTGCGTTGTGCTGGGTGTCTGATGGGGGTGTGTTACATTGTGTACTGTCAGTGGTGTGTGGTGTGCTGGGTGTCTGATGTGGGTGTGGTACATTGTGTACTGTCAGTGGTGTGTGGTGAGCTGGGTGCCTGATGGGGGTGTGGTACATTGTGTACTGTCAGTGGTGTGTGGTGAGCTGGGTGCCTGAAGGGGGTGTGGTACATTGTGTACTGTCAGTGGTGTGCGATGTGCTGGGTGTCTGATGGGGGTGTGGTACATTGTGTACTGTCAGTGGTGTGCGGTGAGCTGGGTGTCTGATGGGGGTGTGGTACATTGTGTACTGTCAGTGGTGTGCGGTGTGCTGGGTGTCTGATGGGGGTGTGGTACATTGTGTACTGTCAGTGGTGTGCGGTGTGCTGGGTGTCTGATGGGGGTGTGGTACATTGTGTACTGTCAGTGGTGTGCGGTGAGCTGGGTGCCTGAAGGGGGTGTGGTACATTGTGTACTGTCAGTGGTGTGCGGTGAGCTGGGTGCCTGAAGGGGGTGTGGTACATTGTGTACTGTCAGTGGTGTGCGATGTGCTGGGTGTCTGATGGGTGTGTGGTACATTGTGTACTGTCAGTGGTGTGCGGTGAGCTGGGTGCCTGATGGGGGTGTGGTACATTGTGTAATGTCAGTGGTGTGCGGTGTGCTGGGTGTCTGATGGGGGTGTGGTACATTGTGTACTGTCAGTGGTGTGTGGTGTGCTGGGTGCCTGATGGGGGTGTGGTACATTGTGTACTGTCAGTGGTGTGTGGTGTGCTGGGTGCCTGATGGGGGTGTGGTATATTGTGTACTGTCAGTGGTGTGTGGTGTGCTGGGTGTCTGATGGGGGTGTGGTACATTGTGTACTGTCAGTGGTGTGCGGTGTGCTGGGTGCCTGATGGGGCTGTGGTACATTGTGTACTGTCAGTGGTGTGCGGTTTGCTGGGTGCCTGATGGGGGTGCGGTACATTGTGTCCTGTCAGTGGTGTGCGGTGTGCTGGGTGCCTGATGGGGGTGTGGTACATTGTGTACTGTCAGTGGTGTGCGGTGTGCTGGGTGTCTGATGGGGGTGTGGTACATTGTGTACTGTCAGTGGTGTGTGGTGTGCTGGGTGTCTGATGGGGGTGTGGTACATTGTGTACTGTCAGTGGTGTGCGGTGTGCTGGGTGTCTGATGGGTGTGTGGTACGTTGTGTACTGTCAGTGGTGTGCGGTGTGCTGGGTGTCTGATGGGACTGTGGTACATTGTGTACTGTCAGTGGTGTGCGGTGTGCTGGGTGTCTGATGGGTGTGTGGTACATTGTGTACTGTCAGTGGTGTGCGGTGTGCTGGGTGTCTGATGGGGGTGTTGTACATTGTGTACTGTCAGTGGTGTGCGGTGTGCTGGGTGTCTGATGGGGGTGTGGTACATTGTGTACTGTCAGTGGTGTGCGGTGTGCTGGGTGTCTGATGGGGGTGTTGTACATTGTGTACTGTCAGTGGTGTGCGGTGTGCTGGGTGTCTGATGGGGGTGTGGTACATTGTGTACTGTCAGTGGTGTGTGGTGTGCTGGGTGTCTGATGGGGGTGTGGTACATTGTGTACTGTCAGTGGTGTGTGGTGTGCTGTGTGTCTGATGGGGCTGTGGTACATTGTGTACTGTCAGTGGTGTGCGGTGTGCTGGGTGTCTGATGGGGCTGTGGTACATTGTGTACTGTCAGTGGTGTGTGGTGTGCTGGGTGTCTGATGGGGGTGTGGTACATTGTGTACTGTCAGTGGAGTGCGGTGTGCTGGCTGCCTGATGGGGCTGTGGTACATTGTGTACTGTCAGTGGTGTGCGGTGTGCTGGGTGTCTGATGAGGCTGTGGTATATTGTGTACTGTCAGTGGTGTGTGGTGTGCTGGGTGCCTGATGGGGGTGTGGTACATTGTGTACTGTCAGTGGTGTGCGGTGTGCTGGGTGTCTGATTGGGGTGTGGTACATTGTGTACTGTCAGTGGTGTGCGGTGTGCTGGGTGTCTGATGAGGCTGTGGTATATTGTGTACTGTCAGTGGTGTGTGGTGTGCTGGGTGTCTGATGGAGCTGTGGTACACTGTGTACTGTCAGTTGTGTGCGGTGTGCTGGGTCCCTGATGGGGGTGTGGTACATTGTGTACTGTCAGTGGTGTGCGGTGTGCTGGGTGTCTGATGGGGCTGTGGTACATTGTGTACTGTCAGTGGTGTGCGGTGTGCTGGGTGTCTGATTGGGGTGTGGTACATTGTGTACTGTCAGTGGTGTGCGGTGTGCTGGGTGTCTGATGAGGCTGTGGTATATTGTGTACTGTCAGTGGTGTGTGGTGTGCTGGGTGTCTGATGGAGCTGTGGTACACTGTGTACTGTCAGTGGTGTGCGGTGAGCTGGGTGTCTGATGGGGGTGTGGTACATTGTGTACTGTCAGTGGTGTGTAGTGTGCTGGGTGTCTGATGGGGGTGTGGTACATTGTGTACTGTCAGTAGTGTGCGGTGTGCTGGGTGTCTGATGGGGGTGTGGTACATTGTGTACTGTCAGCTGTGTGCGGTGTGCTGGGTCCCTGATGGGGGTGTGGTACATTGTGTACTGTCAGTGGTGTGTGGTGTGCTGGGTGTCTGATGGAGCTGTGGTACACTGTGTACTGTCAGTTGTGTGCGGTGAGCTGGGTGTCTGATGGGACTGTGGTACATTGTGTAATGTCAGTGGTGTGCGGTGTGCTGGGTGCCTGATGGGGGTGTGGTACATTGTGTACTGTCAGTGGTGTGCGGTGTGCTGGGTGTCTGATGGGGCTGTGGTACATTGTGTACTGTCAGCTGTGTGCGGTGTGCTGGGTCCCTGATGGGGGTGTGGTACATTGTGTACTGTCAGTGGTGTGTGGTGTGCTGGGTGTCTGATGGAGCTGTGGTACACTGTGTACTGTCAGTTGTGTGCGGTGAGCTGGGTGTCTGATGGGACTGTGGTACATTGTGTAATGTCAGTGGTGTGCGGTGTGCTGGGTGCCTGATGGGGGTGTGGTACATTGTGTACTGTCAGTGGTGTGCGGTGTGCTGGGTGTCTGATGGGGCTGTGGTACATTGTGTACTGTCAGTGGTGTGCGGTGTGCTGGGTGTCTGATGGGGCTGTGGTACATTGTGTACTGTCAGTGGTGTTCGGTGTGATGGGTGTCTGATGGGGCTGTGGTACATTGTGTACTGTCAGTGGTGTGCGGTGTGCTGGGTCCCTGATGGGGGTGTGGTACATTGTGTACTGTCAGTGGTGTGCGGTGTGCTGGGTGTCTGATGGGGGTGTGGTACATTGTGTACTGTCAGTGGTGTGCGGTGTGCTGGGTGTCTGATGGGGTTGTGGTACATTGTGAACTGTCAGTGGTGTGCGGTGTGCTGGGTGCCTGATGGGGGTGTGGTACATTGTGTACTGTCAGTGGTGTGTGGTGTGCTGGGTGTCTGATGGGGGTGTGGTACATTGTGTACTGTCAGTGGTGTGCAGTGTGCTGGGTGCCTGATGGGGGTGAGGTACATTGTGTACTGTCAGTGGTGTGCGGTGTGCTGTGTGCCTGATGGGGGTGTGGCACATTGTGTACTGTCAGTGGTGTGCGGTGTGCTGGGTGCCTGATGGGGGTGTGGTACATTGTGTACTGTCAGTGGTGTGCGGTGTGCTGGGTGTCTGATGGGGGTGTGGTACATTGTGTACTGTCAGTGGTGTGCGGTGTGCTGGGTGTCTGATGGGGGTGTGGTACATTGTGTACTGTCAGTGGTGTGTGGTGTGCTGGGTGTCTGATGGGGGTGTGGTACATTGTGTACTGTCAGTGGTGTGCGGTGTGCTGGGTGTCTGATGGGGGTGTGGTACATTGTGTACTGTCAGTGGTGTGCGGTGTGCTGGGTGTCTGATGGGGGTGTGGTACATTGTGTACTGTCAGTGGAGTGCGTTGTGCTGGGTGTCTGATGGGGGTGTGGTACATTGTGTACCGTCAGTGGTGTGCGGTGTGCTTGGTGTCTGATGGGGGTGTGGTACATTGTGTACTGTCAGTGGTGTGTGGTGTGCTGGGTGTCTGATGGGGGTGTGGTACATTGTGTACTGTCAGTGGTGTGCGGTGTGCTGGGTGTCTGATGGGGGTGTGGAGCATTGTGTACTGTCAGTGGTGTGTGGTGTGCTGGGTGTCTGATGGGGGTGTGGTACATTGTGTACTGTCAGTGGTGTGTGGTGTGCTGGGTGTCTGATGGGGGTGTGGTACATTGTGTACTGTCAGTGGTGTGCGGTGTGCTGGGTGTCTGATGGGGGTGTGGTACATTGTGTACTGTCAGTGGTGTGCGGTGTGCTGGGTGTCTGATGGGGGTGTGGTACATTGTGTACTGTCAGTGGAGTGCGTTGTGCTGGGTGTCTGATGGGGGTGTGGTACATTGTGTACCGTCAGTGGTGTGCGGTGTGCTTGGTGTCTGATGGGGGTGTGGTACATTGTGTACTGTCAGTGGTGTGCGGTGTGCTGGGTGTCTGATGGGGGTGTGGTACATTGTGTACTGTCAGTGGTGTGCGGAGTGCTGGGTGTCTGATGGGGGTGTGGTACATTGTGTACTGTCAGTGGTGTGCGGTGTGCTGGGTGTCTGATGGGGGTGTGGTACATTGTGTACTGTCAGTGGTGTGCGGTGTGCTGGGTGTCTGATGGGGGTGCGGTACATTGTGTACTGTCAGTGGGGCGCGGTGTGCTGGGTGCCTGATGGGGGTGTGGTACATTGTGTACTGTCAGTGTTGTGCGGTGTGCTGGGTGTCTGATGGGGGTGTGGTACATTGTGTACTGTCAGTGGTGTGCGGTGTGCTGGGTGTCTGATGGGGGTGTGGTACATTGTGTACTGTCAGTGTTGTGCGGTGTGCTGGGTGTCTGATGGGGCTGTGGTACATTGTGTACTGTCAGTGGTGTGCGGTGTGCTGGGTGTCTGATGGGGGTGTGGTACATTGTGTACTGTCAGTGGTGTGCGGTGTGCTGGGTCTCTGATGGGGGTGTGGTACATTGTGTACTGTCAGTGGTGTGCGGTGTGCTGGGTCTCTGATGGGGGTGTGGTACATTGTGTACTGTCAGTGGTGTGCGGTGTGCTGGGTGCCTGATGGGGGTGTGGTACATTGTGTACTGTCAGTGGTGTGCGTTGTGCTGGGTATCTGATGGGGGTGTGGTACATTGTGTACTGTCAGTGGTGTGTGGTGTGCTGGGTGTCTGATGGGGGTGTGGTACATTGTGCACTGTCAGTGTTGTGTGGTGTGCTGGGTCTCTGATGGGGGTGTGGTACATTGTGTACTGTCAGTGGTGTGCGGTGTGCTGGGTGTCTGATGGGGGTGTGGTACATTGTGTACTGTCAGTGGTGTGCGGTGTGCTGGGTGTCTGATGGGGGTGTGGTACATTGTGTACTGTCAGTAGTGTGTGGTGTGCTGTGTCTCTGATGGGGGTGTGGTACATTGTGTACTGTCAGTGGTTTGCGGTGTTCTGGGTGTCTGATGGGGGTGTGGTACATTGTGTACTGTCAGTGGTGTGCGGTGTGCTGGGTGCCTGATGGGGGTGTGGTACATTGTGTACTGTCAGTGGTGTGCGTTGTGCTGGGTGTCTGATGGGGGTGTGGTACATTGTGTACTGTCAGTGGTGTGTGGTGTGCTGGGTGTCTGATGCGGGTGTGGTACATTGTGCACTGTCTGTGGTGTGTGGTGTGCTGGGTTTCTGATGGGGGTGTGGTACATTGTGTACTGTCAGTGGTGTGCGGTGTGCTGGGTGTCTGATGGGGGTGAGGTACATTGTGTACTGTCAGTGGTGTGTGGTGTGCTGGGTGTCTGATGGGGGTGTGGTACATTGTGTACTGTCAGTGGTGTGTGGTGTGCTGGGTGTCTGATGGGGCTGAGGTACATTGTGTACTGTCAGTGGTGTGTAGTGTGCTAGGTGTCTAATGGGGGTGTGGTACATTGTGTACTGTCAGTGGTGTGCGGTGAGCTGGGTGTCTGATGGGGGTGTGGCACATTGTGTACTGTCAGTGGTGTGTGGTGTGCTGGGTGACTGATGGGGCTGTGGTACATTGTGTACTGTCAGTGGTGTGCGGTGTGCTGGGTGCCTGATGGGGGTGTGGTACATTGTGTACTGTCAGTGGTGTGCTGTGTGCTGGGTGTCTGATGGGGGTGTGGTACATTGTGTACTGTCAGTGGTGTGTGGTGTGCTAGGTGTCTAATGGGGGTGTGGTACATTGTGTACTGTCAGTGGTGTGAGGTGTGCTAGGTGTCTAATGGGGGTGTGGTACATTGTGTACTGTCAGTGGTGTGCGGTGTGCTGGGTGTCTGATGGGGGTGTGGCACATTGTGTACTGTCAGTGGTGTGTGGTGTGCTGGGTGTCTGATGGGGGTGTGGTACATTGTGTACTGTCAGTGGTGTGCGGTGTGCTGGGTGTCTGATGGGGGTGTGGTACATTGTGTACTGTCAGTGGTGTGCGGTGTGCTGGGTGTCTGATGGGGGTGTGGTACATTGTGTACTGTCAGTGGTGTGCGGTGTGCCGGGTGTCTGATGGGGGTGAGGTACATTGTGTACTGTCAGTGGTGTGCGGTGCGCTGGGTGTCTGATGGGGGTGTGGTACATTGTGTACTGTCAGTGGTGTGCGGTGTGCTGGGTGTCTGATGGGGGTGTGGTACATTGTGTACTGTCAGTGGTTTGCGGTGTGCTGGGTGTCTGATGGTGGTGTGGTACATTGTGTACTGTCAGTGGTGTGCTGTGTGCTGGGTGCCTGATGGGGGTGTGATACATTGTGTACTGTCAGTGGTGTGCGTTGTGCTGGGTGTCTGATGGGGGTGTGGTACATTGTGTACTGTCAGTGGTGTGTGGTGTGCTGGGTGTCTGATGTGGGTGTGGTACATTGTGCACTGTCAGTGGTGTGTGGTGTGCTGGGTCTCTGATGGGGGTGTGGTACATTGTGTACTGTCAGTGGTGTGCGGTGTGCTGGGTGTCTGATGGGGGTGTGGTACATTGTGTACTGTCAGTGGTGTGCGGTGTGCTGGGTGTCTGATGGGGGTGTGGTACATTGTGTACTGTCAGTAGTGTGTGGTGTGCTGTGTCTCTGCTGGGGGTGTGGAACATTGTGTACTGTCAGTGGTTTGCGGTGTTCTGGGTGTCTGATGGGGGTGTGGTACATTGTGTACTGTCAGTGGTGTGCGGTGTGCTGGGTGCCTGATGGGGGTGTGGTACATTGTGTACTGTCAGTGGTGTGCGTTGTGCTGGGTGTCTGATGGGGGTGTGGTACATTGTGTACTGTCAGTGGTGTGTGGTGTGCTGGGTGTCTGATGCGGGTGTGGTACATTGTGCACTGTCAGTGGTGTGTGGTGTGCTGGGTCTCTGATGGGGGTGTGGTACATTGTGTACTGTCAGTGGTGTGTGGTGTGCTGGGTTTCTGATGGGGGTGTGGTACATTGTGTACTGTCAGTGGTGTGCGGTGTGCTGGGTGTCTGATGGGGGTGAGGTACATTGTGTACTGTCAGTGGTGTGTGGTGTGCTGGGTGTCTGATGGTGGTGTGGTACATTGTGTACTGTCAGTGGTGTGTGGTGTGCTGGGTGTCTGATGGGGGTGTGGTACATTGTGTACTGTCAGTGGTGTGTGGTGTGCTGGGTGTCTGATGGGGGTGTAGTACATTGTGTACTGTCAGTGGTGTGTGGTGTGCTGGGTGTCTGATGGGGCTGAGGTACATTGTGTACTGTCAGTGGTGTGTAGTGTGCTAGGTGTCTAATGGGGGTGTGGTACATTGTGTACTGTCAGTGGTGTGCGGTGAGCTGGGTGTCTGATGGGGGTGTGGCACATTGTGTACTGTCAGTGGTGTGTGGTGTGCTGGGTGACTGATGGGGCTGTGGTACATTGTGTACTGTCAGTGGTGTGCGGTGTGCTGGGTGCCTGATGGGGGTGTGGTACATTGTGTACTGTCAGTGGTGTGCTGTGTGCTGGGTGTCTGATGGGGGTGTGGTACATTGTGTACTGTCAGTGGTGTGTGGTGTGTTAGGTGTCTAATGGGGGTGTGGTACATTGTGTACTGTCAGTGGTCTGAGGTGTGCTAGGTGTCTAATGGGGGTGTGGTACATTGTGTACTGTCAGTGGTGTGCGGTGTGCTGGGTGTCTGATGGGGGTGTGGCACATTGTGTACTGTCAGTGGTGTGTGGTGTGCTGGGTGTCTGATGGGGGTGTGGTACATTGTGTACTGTCAGTGGTGTGCGGTGTGCTGGGTGTCTGATGGGGGTGTGGTACATTGTGTACTGTCAGTGGTGTGCGGTGTGCTGGGTGTCTGATGGGGGTGTGGTACATTGTGTACTGTCAGTGGTGTGCGGTGTGCCGGGTGTCTGATGGGGGTGAGGTACATTGTGTACTGTCAGTGGTGTGCGGTGCGCTGGGTGTCTGATGGGGGTGTGGTACATTGTGTACTGTCAGTGGTGTGCGGTGTGCTGGGTGCCTGATGGGGCTGTGGTACATTGTTTACTGTCAGTGGTGTGTGGTGTGCTGGGTGCCTGATGGGGGTGTGGTACATTGTGTACTGTCAGTGGTGTGCGGTGTGCTATGTGTCTGATGGGGGTGTGGTACATTGTGTACTGTCAGTGGTGTGCAGTGTGCTGGGTGTCTGATGGGTCTGTGGTACATTGTGGACTGTCAGTGGTGTGCGGTGTGCTGGGTGCCTGATGGGGGTGTGGTACATTGTGTACTGGCAGTGGTGTGTGGTCTGCTGGGTGTCTGATGGGGGTGTGGTACATTGTGTACTGTCAGTGGTGTGTGGTGAGCTGGGTGCCTGATGGGGCTGTGGTAAAGTGTGTCCTGTCAGTGGTGTGTGGTGTGCTGGGTGTCTGATGGGTGTGTGGTACATTGTGTACTGTCAGTGGTGTGTGGTGTGCTGGGTGTCTGCTGGGGGTGTGGTACATTGTGTACTGTCAGTGGTTTGTGGTGTGCTGGGTGTCTGCTGGGGGTGTGGTACATTGTGTACTGTCAGTGGTGTGTGGTGTGCTTGGTGCCTGATGGGGCTGTGGTACATTGTGTGCTGTCAGTGGTGTGTGGTGTGCTGGGTGCCTGATGGGGGTGTGGTACATTGTGTACTGTCAGTGGTGTGTGGTGTGCTGGGTGTCTGATGGGGGTGTGGTACATTGTGTACTGTCAGTGGTGTGTGGTGTGCTGGGTGCCTGATGGGGGTGTGGTACATTGTGTACTGTCAGTGGTGTGTGGTGTGCTGGGTGCCTGATGGGGGTGTGGTACATTGTGTACTGTCAGTGGTGTGTGGTGTGCTGGGTGTCTGATGGGGGTGTGGTACATTGTGTACTGTCAGTGGTGTGTGGTGTGCTGGGTGCCTGATTTGGGTGTGGTACATTGTGTACTGTCAGTGGTGTGTGGTGTGCTGGGTGTCTGATGGGGGTGTGGTACATTGTGTACTGTCAGTGGTGTGCGGTGTGCTGGGTGTCTGCTGGGGGTGTGGGACATTGTGAACTGTCAGTGGTGTGCGGTGTGCTGGGTGCCTGATGGGGGTGTGGTACATCTTTGTACTGTAAGTGGTGTGCGGTGTGCTGGGTACCTGATGGGGGTGTGGTACATTGTGTACTGTCAGTGGTGTGCTGGGTGTCTGATGGGGGTGTGGTACATTGTGTACTGTCAGTGGTGTGTGGTGTGCTGGGTGCCTGATGGGGGTGTGGTACATTGTGTACTGTCAGTGGTGTGCGGTGTGCTGGGTGTCTGATGAGGGTGTGGTACATTGTGTACTGTCAGTGGTGTGCGGTGTGCTGGGTGTCTGATGGGGGTGTGGTACATTGTGTACTGTCAGTGGTGTGTGGTGTGCTGGGTGTCTCATTAGGCTGTGGTACATTGTGTACTGTCAGTGGTGTGCGGTGTGCTGGGTGTCTGATGAGGGTGTGGTACATTGTGTACTGTCAGTGGTGTTCGGTGTGCTGGGTGTCTGATGGGGGTGTGGTACATTGTGTACTGTCAGTGGTGTGTGGTGTGCTGGGTGTCTCATTAGGCTGTGGTACATTGTGTACTGTCAGTGGTGTGCGGTGTGCTGGGTGTCACATTAGGCTGTGGTACATTGTGTACTGTCAGTGGTGTGCGGTGTGCTGGGTGTCTGATGGGGGTGTGGTACATTGTGTACTGTCAGTGGTGTCCGGTGTGCTGGGTGTCTGATGGGGGTGTGGTACATTGTGTACTGTCAGTGGTGTGCGGTGTGCTGGGTGTCTGATGGGGGTGAGGTACATTGTGTACTGTCAGTGGTGTGCGGTGTGCTGGGTGTCTGATGGGGGTGTGGTACATTGTGTACTGTCAGTGGTGTGTGGTGTGCTGGGTGCCTGATGGGGGTGTGCAACATTGTGTACTGTCAGTGGTGTACGGTGTGCTGGGTGCCTGATGGGGGTGTGGTACATTGTGTACTGTCAGTGGTGTGTGGTGAGCTGGGTGTCTGATGGGGCTGTGGAACATTGTGTACTGTCAGTGGTGTGCGGTGTGCTGGGTGCCTGATGGGGCTGTGGTACATTGTGTACTGTCAGTGGTGTGTTGGGAGCTGGGTGTCTGATGGGGCTGTGGAACATTGTGTACTGTCAGTGGTGTGCGGTGTGCTGGGTGTTTGATGGGGTTGTGGTACATTGTGTACTGTCAGTGGTGTGCGGTGAGCTGGGTGTCTGATGGGGGTGTGGTACATTGTGTACTGTCAGTGGTGTGCGGTGCGCTGGGTGTCTGATGGGGCTGTGGTACATTGTGTACTGTCAGTGGTGTGCGGTGAGCTGGGTGCCTGATGGGGCTGTGGTACATTGTGTACTGTCAGTGGTGTGCGGTGAGCTGGGTGTCTGATGGGGGTGTGGTACATTGTGTACTGTCAGTGGTGTGCGGTGCGCTGGGTGTCTGATGGGGCTGTGGTACACTGTGTACTGTCAGTGGTGTGCGGTGTGCTGGTTGCCTGATGGGGCTGTGGTACATTGTGTACTGTCAGTGGTGTGTGGTGTGCTGGGTGCCTGATGGGGCTGTGGTACACTGTGTACTGTCAGTGGTGTGCGGTGTGCTGGGTGCCTGATGGGGGTGTGGTACATTGTGTACTGTCAGTGGTGAGCGGTGCGCTGGATGTCTGATGGGGGTGTGGTACATTGTGTACTGTCAGGGGTGTGCGGTGAGCTGGGTTTCTGATGGGGCTGTGGTACATTGTATACTGTCAGAAGTGGTAGTGTGCTGGGTGTCTGATGGGGGTGTGGTACATTGTGTACTGTCAGTGGTGTGTGGTGTGCTGGGTGCCTGATGGGGGTGTGGTACATTGTGTACTGTCAGTGGTGTGCGGTGTGCTGGGTGTCTGATGGGTGTGTGGTACATTGTGTACTGTCAGTGGTGTGCGGTGTGCTGGGTGTCTGATGGGGCTGTGGTACATTGTGTACTGTCAGTGGTGTGTGGTGTGCTGGGTGTCTGATGGGGCTGTGGTACATTGTGTACTGTCAGTGGTGTGTGGTGTGCTGGGTGTCTGATGGGGCTGTGGTACATTGTATACTATCAGTGCTGTGTGGTGTGCTGGGTGTCTGATGGGGGTGTGGTACATTGTGTACTGTCAGTGGTGTGCGGTGTGCTGGCTGCCTGATGGGTGTGTGGTACATTGTATACTGTCAGTGCTGTGTGGTGTGCTGGGTGTCTGATGGGGGTGTGGTACATTGTGTACTGTCAGTGGTGTGCGGTGTGCTGGGTGTCTGATGGGGGTGTGGTACATTGTGTACTGTCAGTGGTGTGCGGTGTGCTGGGTGCCTGATGGGGGTGTGGTACATTGTGTACTGTCAGTGGTGTGTGGTGTGCTGGGTGTCTGATGGGGGTGTGGTACATTGTGTACTGTCAGTGGTGTGCGGTGTGCTGGGTGTCTGATGGGGGTGTGGAGCATTGTGTACTGTCAGTGGTGTGTGGTGTGCTGGGTGTCTGATGGGGGTGTGGTACATTGTGTACTGTCAGTGGTGTGTGGTGTGCTGGGTGTCTGATGGGGGTGTGGTACATTGTGTACTGTCAGTGGTGTGCGGTGTGCTGGGTGTCTGATGGGGGTGTGGTACATTGTGTACTGTCAGTGGTGTGCGGTGTGCTGGGTGTCTGATGGGGGTGTGGTACATTGTGTACTGTCAGTGGAGTGCGTTGTGCTGGGTGTCTGATGGGGGTGTGGTACATTGTGTACCGTCAGTGGTGTGCGGTGTGCTTGGTGTCTGATGGGGGTGTGGTACATTGTGTACTGTCAGTGGTGTGCGGTGTGCTTGGTGTCTGATGGGGGTGTGGTACATTGTGTACTGTCAGTGGTGTGCGGAGTGCTGGGTGTCTGATGGGGGTGTGGTACATTGTGTACTGTCAGTGGTGTGCGGTGTGCTGGGTGTCTGATGGGGGTGTGGTACATTGTGTACTGTCAGTGGTGTGCGGTGTGCTGGGTGTCTGATGGGGGTGCGGTACATTGTGTACTGTCAGTGGTGCGCGGTGTGCTGGGTGCCTGATGGGGGTGTGGTACATTGTGTACTGTCAGTGTTGTGCGGTGTGCTGGGTGTCTGATGGGGGTGTGGTACATTGTGTACTGTCAGTGGTGTGCGGTGTGCTGGGTGTCTGATGGGGGTGTGGTACATTGTGTACTGTCAGTGTTGTGCGGTGTGCTGGGTGTCTGATGGGGCTGTGGTACATTGTGTACTGTCAGTGGTGTGCGGTGTGCTGGGTGTCTGATGGGGGTGTGGTACATTGTGTACTGTCAGTGGTGTGCGGTGTGCTGGGTCTCTGATGGGGGTGTGGTACATTGTGTACTGTCAGTGGTGTGCGGTGTGCTGGGTCTCTGATGGGGGTGTGGTACATTGTGTACTGTCAGTGGTGTGCGGTGTGCTGGGTGCCTGATGGGGGTGTGGTACATTGTGTACTGTCAGTGGTGTGCGTTGTGCTGGGTGTCTGATGGGGGTGTGGTACATTGTGTACTGTCAGTGGTGTGTGGTGTGCTGGGTGTCTGATGGGGGTGTGGTACATTGTGCACTGTCAGTGGTGTGTGGTGTGCTGGGTCTCTGATGGGGGTGTGGTACATTGTGTACTGTCAGTGGTGTGCGGTGTGCTGGGTGTCTGATGGGGGTGTGGTACATTGTGTACTGTCAGTGGTGTGCGGTGTGCTGGGTGTCTGATGGGGGTGTGGTACATTGTGTACTGTCAGTAGTGTGTGGTGTGCTGTGTCTCTGATGGGGGTGTGGTACATTGTGTACTGTCAGTGGTTTGCGGTGTTCTGGGTGTCTGATGGGGGTGTGGTACATTGTGTACTGTCAGTGGTGTGCGGTGTGCTGGGTGCCTGATGGGGGTGTGGTACATTGTGTACTGTCAGTGGTGTGCGTTGTGCTGGGTGTCTGATGGGGGTGTGGTACATTGTGTACTGTCAGTGGTGTGTGGTGTGCTGGGTGTCTGATGCGGGTGTGGTACATTGTGCACTGTCTGTGGTGTGTGGTGTGCTGGGTTTCTGATGGGGGTGTGGTACATTGTGTACTGTCAGTGGTGTGCGGTGTGCTGGGTGTCTGATGGGGGTGAGGTACATTGTGTACTGTCAGTGGTGTGTGGTGTGCTGGGTGTCTGATGGTGGTGTGGTACATTGTGTACTGTCAGTGGTGTGTGGTGTGCTGGGTGTCTGATGGGGGTGTGGTACATTGTGTACTGTCAGTGGTGTGTGGTGTGCTGGGTGTCTGATGGGGGTGTGGTACATTGTGTACTGTCAGTGGTGTGTGGTGTGCTGGGTGTCTGATGGGGCTGAGGTACATTGTGTACTGTCAGTGGTGTGTAGTGTGCTAGGTGTCTAATGGGGGTGTGGTACATTGTGTACTGTCAGTGGTGTGCGGTGAGCTGGGTGTCTGATGGGGGTGTGGCACATTGTGTACTGTCAGTGGTGTGTGGTGTGCTGGGTGACTGATGGGGCTGTGGTACATTGTGTACTGTCAGTGGTGTGCGGTGTGCTGGGTGCCTGATGGGGGTGTGGTACATTGTGTACTGTCAGTGGTGTGCTGTGTGCTGGGTGTCTGATGGGGGTGTGGTACATTGTGTACTGTCAGTGGTGTGTGGTGTGCTAGGTGTCTAATGGGGGTGTGGTACATTGTGTACTGTCAGTGGTGTGAGGTGTGCTAGGTGTCTAATGGGGGTGTGGTACATTGTGTACTGTCAGTGGTGTGCGGTGTGCTGGGTGTCTGATGGGGGTGTGGCACATTGTGTACTGTCAGTGGTGTGTGGTGTGCTGGGTGTCTGATGGGGGTGTGGTACATTGTGTACTGTCAGTGGTGTGCGGTGTGCTGGGTGTCTGATGGGGGTGTGGTACATTGTGTACTGTCAGTGGTGTGCGGTGTGCTGGGTGTCTGATGGGGGTGTGGTACATTGTGTACTGTCAGTGGTGTGCAGTGCGCCGGGTGTCTGATGGGGGTGAGGTACATTGTGTACTGTCAGTGGTGTGTGGTGTGCTGGGTGTCTGATGGGGGTGTGGTACATTGTGTACTGTCAGTGGTGTGCAGTGCGCCGGGTGTCTGATGGGGGTGAGGTACATTGTGTACTGTCAGTGGTGTGCGGTGCGCTGGGTGTCTGATGGGGGTGTGGTACATTGTGTACTGTCAGTGGTGTGCGGTGTGCTGGGTGTCTGATGGGGGTGTGGTACATTGTGTACTGTCAGTGGTTTGCGGTGTGCTGGGTGTCTGATGGTGGTGTGGTACATTGTGTACTGTCAGTGGTGTGCTGTGTGCTGGGTGCCTGATGGGGGTGTGGTACATTGTGTACTGTCAGTGGTGTGCGTTGTGCTGGGTGTCTGATGGGGGTGTGGTACATTGTGTACTGTCAGTGGTGTGTGGTGTGCTGGGTGTCTGATGTGGGTGTGGTACATTGTGCACTGTCAGTGGTGTGTGGTGTGCTGGGTCTCTGATGGGGGTGTGGTACATTGTGTACTGTCAGTGGTGTGCGGTGTGCTGGGTGTCTGATGGGGGTGTGGTACATTGTGTACTGTCAGTGGTGTGCGGTGTGCTGGGTGTCTGATGGGGGTGTGGTACATTGTGTACTGTCAGTAGTGTGTGGTGTGCTGTGTCTCTGCTGGGGGTGTGGAACATTGTGTACTGTCAGTGGTTTGCGGTGTTCTGGGTGTCTGATGGGGGTGTGGTACATTGTGTACTGTCAGTGGTGTGCGGTGTGCTGGGTGCCTGATGGGGGTGTGGTACATTGTGTACTGTCAGTGGTGTGCGTTGTGCTGGGTGTCTGATGGGGGTGTGGTACATTGTGTACTGTCAGTGGTGTGTGGTGTGCTGGGTGTCTGATGCGGGTGTGGTACATTGTGCACTGTCAGTGGTGTGTGGTGTGCTGGGTCTCTGATGGGGGTGTGGTACATTGTGTACTGTCAGTGGTGTGTGGTGTGCTGGGTTTCTGATGGGGGTGTGGTACATTGTGTACTGTCAGTGGTGTGCGGTGTGCTGGGTGTCTGATGGGGGTGAGGTACATTGTGTACTGTCAGTGGTGTGTGGTGTGCTGGGTGTCTGATGGTGGTGTGGTACATTGTGTACTGTCAGTGGTGTGTGGTGTGCTGGGTGTCTGATGGGGGTGTGGTACATTGTGTACTGTCAGTGGTGTGTGGTGTGCTGGGTGTCTGATGGGGGTGTAGTACATTGTGTACTGTCAGTGGTGTGTGGTGTGCTGGGTGTCTGATGGGGCTGAGGTACATTGTGTACTGTCAGTGGTGTGTAGTGTGCTAGGTGTCTAATGGGGGTGTGGTACATTGTGTACTGTCAGTGGTGTGCGGTGAGCTGGGTGTCTGATGGGGGTGTGGCACATTGTGTACTGTCAGTGGTGTGTGGTGTGCTGGGTGACTGATGGGGCTGTGGTACATTGTGTACTGTCAGTGGTGTGCGGTGTGCTGGGTGCCTGATGGGGGTGTGGTACATTGTGTACTGTCAGTGGTGTGCTGTGTGCTGGGTGTCTGATGGGGGTGTGGTACATTGTGTACTGTCAGTGGTGTGTGGTGTGCTAGGTGTCTAATGGGGGTGTGGTACATTGTGTACTGTCAGTGGTGTGAGGTGTGCTAGGTGTCTAATGGGGGTGTGGTACATTGTGTACTGTCAGTGGTGTGCGGTGTGCTGGGTGTCTGATGGGGGTGTGGCACATTGTGTACTGTCAGTGGTGTGTGGTGTGCTGGGTGTCTGATGGGGGTGTGGTACATTGTGTACTGTCAGTGGTGTGCGGTGTGCTGGGTGTCTGATGGGGGTGTGGTACATTGTGTACTGTCAGTGGTGTGCGGTGTGCTGGGTGTCTGATGGGGGTGTGGTACATTGTGTACTGTCAGTGGTGTGCGGTGTGCCGGGTGTCTGATGGGGGTGAGGTACATTGTGTACTGTCAGTGGTGTGCGGTGCGCTGGGTGTCTGATGGGGGTGTGGTACATTGTGTACTGTCAGTGGTGTGCGGTGTGCTGGGTGCCTGATGGGGCTGTGGTACATTGTTTACTGTCAGTGGTGTGTGGTGTGCTGGGTGCCTGATGGGGGTGTGGTACATTGTGTACTGTCAGTGGTGTGCGGTGTGCTATGTGTCTGATGGGGGTGTGGTACATTGTGTACTGTCAGTGGTGTGCAGTGTGCTGGGTGTCTGATGGGTCTGTGGTACATTGTGGACTGTCAGTGGTGTGCGGTGTGCTGGGTGTCTGATGGGGGTGTGGTACATTGTGTACTGGCAGTGGTGTGTGGTCTGCTGGGTGTCTGATGGGGGTGTGGTACATTGTGTACTGTCAGTGGTGTGTGGTGAGCTGGGTGCCTGATGGGGCTGTGGTAAAGTGTGTCCTGTCAGTGGTGTGTGGTGTGCTGGGTGTCTGATGGGTGTGTGGTACATTGTGTACTGTCAGTGGTGTGTGGTGTGCTGGGTGTCTGCTGGGGGTGTGGTACATTGTGTACTGTCAGTGGTTTGTGGTGTGCTGGGTGTCTGCTGGGGGTGTGGTACATTGTGTACTGTCAGTGGTGTGTGGTGTGCTTGGTGCCTGATGGGGCTGTGGTACATTGTGTGCTGTCAGTGGTGTGTGGTGTGCTGGGTGCCTGATGGGGGTGTGGTACATTGTGTACTGTCAGTGGTGTGTGGTGTGCTGGGTGTCTGATGGGGGTGTGGTACATTGTGTACTGTCAGTGGTGTGTGGTGTGCTGGGTGCCTGATGGGGGTGTGGTACATTGTGTACTGTCAGTGGTGTGTGGTGTGCTGGGTGCCTGATGGGGGTGTGGTACATTGTGTACTGTCAGTGGTGTGTGGTGTGCTGGGTGTCTGATGGGGGTGTGGTACATTGTGTACTGTCAGTGGTGTGTGGTGTGCTGGGTGCCTGATTTGGGTGTGGTACATTGTGTACTGTCAGTGGTGTGTGGTGTGCTGGGTGTCTGATGGGGGTGTGGTACATTGTGTACTGTCAGTGGTGTGCGGTGTGCTGGGTGTCTGCTGGGGGTGTGGGACATTGTGAACTGTCAGTGGTGTGCGGTGTGCTGGGTGCCTGATGGGGGTGTGGTACATCTTTGTACTGTCAGTGGTGTGCGGTGTGCTGGGTACCTGATGGGGGTGTGGTACATTGTGTACTGTCAGTGGTGTGCTGGGTGTCTGATGGGGGTGTGGTACATTGTGTACTGTCAGTGGTGTGTGGTGTGCTGGGTGCCTGATGGGGGTGTGGTACATTGTGTACTGTCAGTGGTGTGCGGTGTGCTGGGTGTCTGATGAGGGTGTGGTACATTGTGTACTGTCAGTGGTGTGCGGTGTGCTGGGTGTCTGATGGGGGTGTGGTACATTGTGTACTGTCAGTGGTGTGTGGTGTGCTGGGTGTCTCATTAGGCTGTGGTACATTGTGTACTGTCAGTGGTGTGCGGTGTGCTGGGTGTCTGATGAGGGTGTGGTACATTGTGTACTGTCAGTGGTGTTCGGTGTGCTGGGTGTCTGATGGGGGTGTGGTACATTGTGTACTGTCAGTGGTGTGTGGTGTGCTGGGTGTCTCATTAGGCTGTGGTACATTGTGTACTGTCAGTGGTGTGCGATGTGCTGGGTGTCACATTAGGCTGTGGTACATTGTGTACTGTCAGTGGTGTGCGGTGTGCTGGGTGTCTGATGGGGGTGTGGTACATTGTGTACTGTCAGTGGTGTGCGGTGTGCTGGGTGTCTGATGGGGGTGAGGTACATTGTGTACTGTCAGTGGTGTGCGGTGTGCTGGGTGTCTGATGGGGGTGTGGTACATTGTGTACTGTCAGTGGTGTGTGGTGTGCTGGGTGCCTGATGGGGGTGTGCAACATTGTGTACTGTCAGTGGTGTACGGTGTGCTGGGTGCCTGATGGGGGTGTGGTACATTGTGTACTGTCAGTGGTGTGTGGTGAGCTGGGTGTCTGATGGGGCTGTGGAACATTGTGTACTGTCAGTGGTGTGCGGTGTGCTGGGTGCCTGATGGGGCTGTGGTACATTGTGTACTGTCAGTGGTGTGTGGTGAGCTGGGTGTCTGATGGGGCTGTGGAACATTGTGTACTGTCAGTGGTGTGCGGTGTGCTGGGTGTTTGATGGGGTTGTGGTACATTGTGTACTGTCAGTGGTGTGCGGTGAGCTGGGTGTCTGATGGGGGTGTGGTACATTGTGTACAGTCAGTGGTGTGCGGTGCGCTGGGTGTCTGATGGGGCTGTGGTACATTGTGTACTGTCAGTGGTGTGCGGTGAGCTGGGTGCCTGATGGGGCTGTGGTACATTGTGTACTGTCAGTGGTGTGCGGTGAGCTGGGTGTCTGATGGGGGTGTGGTACATTGTGTACTGTCAGTGGTGTGCGGTGCGCTGGGTGTCTGATGGGGCTGTGGTACACTGTGTACTGTCAGTGGTGTGCGGTGTGCTGGTTGCCTGATGGGGCTGTGGTACATTGTGTACTGTCAGTGGTGTGTGGTGTGCTGGGTGCCTGATGGGGCTGTGGTACACTGTGTACTGTCAGTGGTGTGCGGTGTGCTGGGTGCCTGATGGGGGTGTGGTACATTGTGTACTGTCAGTGGTGAGCGGTGCGCTGGATGTCTGATGGGGGTGTGGTACATTGTGTACTGTCAGGGGTGTGCGGTGAGCTGGGTTTCTGATGGGGCTGTGGTACATTGTATACTGTCAGAAGTGGTAGTGTGCTGGGTGTCTGATGGGGGTGTGTTACATTGTGTACTGTCAGTGGTGTGTGGTGTGCTGGGTGCCTGATGGGGGTGTGGTACATTGTGTACTGTCAGTGGTGTGCGGTGTGCTGGGTGTCTGATGGGGGTGTGGTACATTGTGTACTGTCAGTCGTCTGCGGTGTGCTGGGTGTCTGATGGGGGTGTGGTACATTGTGTACTGTCAGTGGTGTGCGGTGAGCTGGGTGCCTGATGGGGGGTGAGGTACATTGTTTACTGCCAGTGGTGTGCGGTGTGCTGGGTGTCTGATGGGGGTCTGGTACATTGTGTACTGTCATTGGTGTGCGGTGTGCTGGGTGTCTGATGGGGCTGTGGTACATTGTGTACTGTCTGTGGTGTGCGGTGTGCTGGGTGTCTGATGGGTGTGTGGTACATTGTGTACTGTCAGTGGTGTGCGGTGTGCTGGGTGTCTGATGGGGGTGTGGTACATTGTGTACTGTCAGTGGTGTGCGGTGTGCTGGGTGTCTGATGGGGCTGTGGTACATTGTGTACTGTCTGTGGTGTGCGGTGTGCTGGGTGTCTGATGGGTGTGTGGTACATTGTGTACTGTCAGTGGTGTGCGGTGTGCTGAGTGTCTGATGGGGGTGTGGTACATTGTGTAATGTCAGTGGTGTGCGGTGTGCTGGGTGTCTGATGGGGGTGTGGTACATTGTGTAATGTCAGTGGTGTGCGGTGTGCTGGGTGTCTGATGGGGGTGTGGTACATTGTGTACTGTCAGTGGTGTGCGATGTGCTGGGTGTCTGATGGGGCTGTGGTACATTGTATACTGTCAGTGGTGTGCGGTGTGATGGCTGCCTAATGGGGTTGTGGTACATTGTGTACTGTCAGTGGTGTGTGGTGTGCTGGGTGTCTGATGGGGGTGTGGTACATTGTGTACTGTCAGTGGTGTGCGGTGTGCTGGGTGCCTGATGGGGCTGTGGTACATTGTGTACTGTCAGTGGTGTGCGGTGTGCTGAGTGTCTGATGGGGGTGTGGTACATTGTGTACTGTCAGTGGTGTGCGGTGTGCTGAGTGTCTGATGGGGGTGTGGTACATTGTGTACTGTCAGTGGTGTGCGGTGTGCTGAGTGTCTGATGGGGGTGTGGTACATTGTGTACTGTCAGTGGTGTGCGGTGTGCTGGGTGTCTGATGGGGGTGTGGTACATTGTGTACTGTCAGAAGTGGTAGTGTGCTGGGTGTCTGATGGGGGTGTGGTACATTGTGTAATGTCAGTGGTGTGCGGTGTGCTGGGTGTCTGATGGGGGTGTGGTACATTGTGTAATGTCAGTGGTGTGCGGTGTGCTGGGTGTCTGATGGGGGTGTGGTACATTGTGTACTGTCAGTGGTGTGCGGTGTGTGCTGGGTGTCTGATGGGGGTGTGGTACATTGTGTACTGTCAGTGGTGTGTGGTGTGCTGGGTGCCTGATGGGGCTGTGATACATTGTGTACTGTCAGTGGTGTGTGGTGAGCTGGGTGTCTAATGGGGCTGTGGTACATTGTGTACTGTCAGTGGTGTGTGGTGTGCTGGGTGTCTGATGGGGCTGTGATACATTGTGTACTGTCAGTGGTGTGTGGTGTGCTGGGTGCCTGATGGGGGTGTGGTAAATTGTGTACTGTCAGTGGTGTGCGGTGTGCTGGGTGTCTGATGGGGGTGTGGTACATTGTATACTATCAGTGCTGTGTGGTGTGCTGGGTGTCTGATGGGGGTGTGGTACATTGTGTACTGTCAGTGGTGTGCGGTGTGTGCTGGGTGTCTGATGGGGGTGTGGTACATTGTGTACTGTCAGTGGTGTGTGGTGTGCTGGGTGCCTGATGGGGGTGTGGTACATTGTGTACTGTCAGTGGTGTGCGTTGTGCTGGGTGTCTGATGGGGGTGTGGTACATTGTGTACTGTCAGTGGTGTGTGGTGTGCTGGGTGTCTGATGGGGGTGTGGTACATTGTATACTGTCAGTGCTGTGTGGTGTGCTGCGTGTCTGATGGGGGTGTGGTACATTGTGTACTGTCAGTGGTGTGCGGTGTGCTGGGTGCCTGATGGGGGTGTGGTACATTGTGTACTGCCAGTGGTGTGCGGTGTGCTGGGTGTCTGATGGGGGTGTGGTACATTGTGTACTGTCATTGGTGTGTGGTGTGCTGTGTCCCTGATGGGTGTGTGGTACATTGTGTACTGTCAGTGGTGTGCGGTGTGCTGGGTGCCTGATGGGGGTGTGGTACATTGTGTACTGTCAGTGGTGTGCGGTGTGCTGGGTGTCTGATGGGGGTGTGGTACATTGTGTACTGTCAGTGGTGTGCGGTGTGCTGGGTGCCTGATGGGGCTGTGGTACATTGTGTCCTGTCAGTGGTGTGCGGTGTGCTGGGTGCCTGATGGGGGTGTGGTACATTGTGTACTGTCAGTGGTGTGCGGTGAGCTGGGTGTCTGATGGGGGTGTGGTACATTGTGTACTGTCACTGGTGTGCGGTGCGCTGGGTGTCTGATGGGGCTGTGGTACACTGTGTACGGTCAGTGGTGTGCGGTGTGCTGGGTGCCTGATGGGGGTGTGGTACATTGTGTACTGTCAGTGATGAGCGGTGCGCTGGATGTCTGATGGGGGTGTGGTACATTGTGTACTGTCAGTGGTGTGCGGTGTGCTGGGTGTCTGCTGGGGCTGTGGTACATTGTGTACTGTCAGTGGTGTGCGGTGTGCTGGGTCCCTGATGGGCTGTGGTACATTGTGTACTGTCAGTGGTGTGCGGTGTGCTGGGTGCCTGATGGGGGTGGGTACATTGTGTACTGTCAGTGGTGTGCGGTGTGCTGGGTGTCTGATGGGGGTGTGGTACATTGTGTACTGTCAGTGGTGTGTGGTGTGCTGGGTGCCTGATGGGGGTGGGTACATTGTGTACTGTCAGTGGTGTGCGGTGAGCTGGGTGTCTGATGGGGGTGTGGTACATTGTGTACTGTCAGTGATGTACGGTGTGATGGCTGCCTAATGGGGTTGTGGTACATTGTGTACTGTCAGTGGTGTGTGGTGTGCTGGGTGTCTGATGGGGGTGTGGTACATTGTGTACTGTCAGAAGTGGTAGTGTGCTGGGTGTCTGATGGGGGTGTGGTACATTGTGTACTGTCAGTGGTGTGTGGTGTGCTGGGTGCCTGATGGGGGTGTGGGACATTGTGTACTGTCAGTGGTGTGTGGTGTGCTGGGTGCCTGATGGGGGTGTGGTACATTGTGTACTGTCAGTGGTGTGCGGTGAGCTGGGTCCCTGATGGGGGTGTGGTACATTGTGTACTGTCAGTGGTGAGCGGTGTGCTGGGTGTCTGATGGGGGTGTGGTACATTGTATACTGTCAGTGCTGTGCGGTGTGCTGGGTGTCTGATGGGGGTGTGGTACATTGTGTACTGTCAGTGGTGTGCGGTGTGCTGGGTGCCTGATGGGGGTGTGGTACATTGTGTACTGTCAGTGGTGTGCGGTGTGCTGGGTGCCTGATGGGTGTGTGTTACATTGTATACTGTCAGTGCTGTGTGGTGTGCTGGGTGTCTGATGGGGGTGTGGTACATTGTGTACTGTCAGTGGTGTGCGGTGTGCTGGGAGCCTGATGGGGGTGTGGTACATTGTGTACTGTCAGTTGTGTGCGGTGTGCTGGGTGCTTGATGGGGGTGTGGTACATTGTGTACTGTCAGTGGTGTCTGGTGTGCTGGGTGTCTGATGGGGGTGTGGTACATTGTGTACTGTCAGTGGTGTGCGGTGTGCTGGGTGTCTGATGGGGGTGTGGTACATTGTGTACTGTCAGTGGTGTGTGGTGTGCTGGGTGTCTGATGGGGGTATGGTACATTGTGCACTGTCAGTGGTGTGTGGTGTGCTGGGTCTCTGATGGGGGTGTGGTACATTGTGTACTGTCAGTGGTTTGCGGTGTGCTGGGTGTCTGATGGTGGTGTGGTACATTGTGTACTGTCAGTGGTGTGCGGTGTGCTGGGTGCCTGATGGGGGTGTGGTACATTGTGTACTGTCAGTGGTGTGCGTTGTGCTGGGTGTCTGATGGGGGTGTGGTACATTGTGTACTGTCAGTGGTGTGTGGTGTGCTGGGTGTCCGATGGGGGTGTGGTACATTGTGCACTGTCAGTGGTGTGTGGTGTGCTGGGTCTCTGATGGGGGTGTGGTACATTGTGTACTGTCAGTGGTGTGCGGTGTGCTGGGTGTCTGATGGGGGTGTGGTACATTGTGTACTGTCAGTGGTGTGCGGTGTGCTGGGTGTCTGATGGGGGTGTGGTACATTGTGTACTGTCAGTTGTGTGTGGTGTGCTGTGTCCCTGATGGGGGTCTGGTACATTGTGTACTGTCAGTGGTGTATGGTGAGCTGGGTGTCTGATGGGGGTGTGGTACATTGTGTACTGTCAGTGGTGTGCGGTGTGCTGGGTGCCTGATGGGGGTGTGGTACATTGTGTACTGTCAGTGGTTTGCGGTGTTCTGGGTGTCTGATGGGGGTGTGGTACATTGTGTACTGTCAGTGGTGTGCGGTGTGCTGGGTGTCTGATGGGGGTGTGGTACATTGTGTACTGTCAGTGGTGTGTGGTGTGCTGGGTTTCTGATGGGGGTGTGGTACATTGTGTACTGTCAGTGGTGTGCGGTGTGCTGGGTGTCTGATGGGGGTGAGGAACATTGTGTACTGTCAGTGGTGTGTGGTGTGCTGGGTGTCTAATGGTGGTGTGGTACATTGTGTACTGTCAGTGGTGTGTGGTGTGCTGGGTGTCTGATGGGGGTGTGGTACATTGTGTACTGTCAGTGGTGTGTGGTGTGCTGGGTGTCTGCTGGGGGTGTGGTACATTGTGTACTGTCAGTGGTGTGTGGTGTGCTGAGTGTCTGATGGGGCTGAGGTACATTGTGTACTGTCAGTGGTGTGTAGTGTGCTAGGTGTCTAATGGGGGTGTGGTACATTGTGTACTGTCAGTGGTGTGCGGTGAGCTGGGTGTCTGATGGGGGTGTGGCACATTGTGTACTGTCAGTGGTGTGCGGTGTGCTGGGTGCCTGATGGGAGTGTCGTACATTTTGTACTGTCAGTGGTGTGCGGTGTGCTGGGTGTCTGATGGGGGTGTGGTACATTGTGTACTGTCAGTGGTGTGCGGTGTGCTGGGTGCCTGATGGGGTTGTGGTACATTGTGTACTGTCAGTGGTGTGTGGTGTGCTGGGTGTCTGACGGGGCTGTGGTACATTGTGTACTGTCAGTGGTGTGCGGTGTGCTGGGTGCCTGATGGGGGTGTGGTACATTGTGTACTGTCAGTGGTGTGCTGTGTGCTGGGTGTCTGATGGGGGTGTGGTACATTGTGTACTGTCAGTGGTGTGTGGTGTGCTAGGTGTCTAATGGGGGTGTGGTACATTGTGTAATGTCAGTGGTGTGAGGTGTGCTAGGTGTCTAATGGGGGTGTGGTACATTGTGTACTGTCAGTGGTGTGCGGTGTGCTGGGTGTCTGATGGGGGTGTGGCACATTGTGTACTGTCAGTGGTGTGAGGTGTGCTGGGTGTCTGATGGGGGTGTGGTACATTGTGTACTGTCAGTGGTGTGCGGTGTGCTGGGTGTCTGATGGGGGTGTGGTACATTGTGTACTGTCAGTGGTGTGCGGTGTGCTGGGTGTCTGATGGGGGTGTGGTACATTGTGTACTGTCAGTGGTGTGCGGTGTGCCGGGTGTCTGATGGGGGTGAGGTACATTGTGTACTGTCAGTGGTGTGCGGTGCGCTGGGTGTCTGATGGGGGTGTGGTACATTGTGTACTGTCAGTGGTGTGCGGTGTGCTGGGTGCCTGATGGGGCTGTGGTACATTGTTTACTGTCAGGGGTGTGTGGTGTGCTGGGTGCCTGATGGGGGTGTGGTACATTGTGTACTGTCAGTGGTGTGCGGTGTGCTGGGTGTCTGATGGGGGTGTGGTACATTGTGTACTGTCAGTGGTGTGCAGTGTGCTGGGTGTCTGATGGGTCTGTGGTACATTGTGGACTGTCAGTGGTGTGCGGTGTGCTGGGTGCCTGATGGGGGTGTGGTACATTGTGTACTGGCAGTGGTGTGTGGTCTGCTGGGTGTCTGATGGGGGTGTGGTACATTGTGTACTGTCAGTGGTGTGTGGTGAGCTGGGTGCCTGATGGGGCTGTGGTAAAGTGTGTCCTGTCAGTGGTGTGTGGTGTGCTGGGTGTCTTCTGGGGGTGTGGTACATTGTGTACTGTCAGTGGTTTGTGGTGTGCTGGGTGTCTGCTGGGGGTGTGGTACATTGTGTACTGTCAGTGGTGTGCAGTGTGCTGGGTGTCTGATGGGTCTGTGGTACATTGTGTACTGTCAGTGGTGTGTGGTGAGCTGGGTGCCTGATGGGGCTGTGGTAAAGTGTGTCCTGTCAGTGGTGTGTGGTGTGCTGGGTGTCTGCTGGGGGTGTGGTACATTGTGTACTGTCAGTGGTTTGTGGTGTGCTGGGTGTCTGCTGGGGGTGTGGTACATTGTGTACTGTCAGTGGTTTGTGGTGTGCTGGGTGCCTGATGGGGCTGTGGTACATTGTGTACTGTCAGTGGTGTGTGGTGTGCTAGGTGCCTGATGGGGCTGTGGTACATTGTGTGCTGTCAGTGGTGTGCGGTGTGCTGGGTGCCTGATGGGGGTGTGGTACATTGTGTGCTGTCAGTGGTGTGCGGTGTGCTGGGTGTCTGATGGGAGTGTGGTGCATTGTGTACTGTCAGTGATGTGTGGTGTGCTGGGTGTCTGATGGGGGTGTGGTACATTGTGTACTGGCAGTGGTGTGTGGTCTGCTGGGTGTCTGATGGGGGTGTGGTACATTGTGTACTATCAGTGGTGTGTGGTGTGCTGGGTGTCTGATGGGGGTGTGGTACATTGTGTACTGTCAGTGGTGTGTGGTGTGCTGGGTGCCTGATTTGGGTGTGGTACATTGTGTACTGTCAGTGGTGTGTGGTGTGCTGGGTGTCTGCTGGGGGTGTGGGACATTGTGTACTGTCAGTGGTGTGCGGTGTGCTGGGTGTCTGATGTGGCTGTGGTACATTGTGTACTGTCAGTGGTGCGCGGTGTGCTGGGTGTCTGATGGGGGTGTGGTACATTGTGCACTGTCAGTGGTGTGCGGTGTGCTGGGTGTCTGATGGGGCTGTGGTACATTGTGTACTGTCAGTGGTGTGCGGTGTGCTGGGTGCCTGATGGGGGTGTGGTACATCTTTGTACTGTCAGTGGTGTGCGGTGTGCTGGGTGCCTGATGGGGGTGTGGTACATTGTGTACTGTCAGTGGTGTGCTGGGTGTCTGATGGGGGTGTGGTACATTGTGTACTGTCAGTGGTGTGCGGTGTGCTGGGTGTCTGATGGGGGTGTGGAACATTGTGTACTGTCAGTGGTGTGCTGGGTGTCTGATGGGGGTGTGGTACATTGTGTACTGTCAGTGGTGTGCGGTGTGCTGGGTGCCTGATGGGGGTGTGGTACATTGTGTACTGTCAGTGGTGTGCGGTGTGCAGGGTGTCTGATGAGGGTGTGGTACATTGTGTACTGTCAGTGGTGTGCGGTGTGCTGGGTGTCTGATGGGGGTGTGGTACATTGTGTACTGTCAGTGGTGTGCGGTGTGCTGGGTGCCTGATGGGGCTGTGGTACATTGTGTACTGTCAGTGGTGTGCGGTGTGCTGGGTGTCTCATTAGGCTGTGGTACATTGTGTACTGTCAGTGGTGTGCGGTGTGCTGGGTGTCTGATGAGGGTGTGGTACATTGTGTACTGTCAGTGGTGTTCGGTGTGCTGGGTGTCTGATGGGGGTGTGGTACATTGTGTACTGTCACTGGTGTGTGGTGTGCTGGGTGTCTCATTAGGCTGTGGTACATTGTGTACTGTCAGTGGTGTGCGGTGTGCTGGGTGTCACATTAGGCTGTGGTACATTGTGTACTGTCAGTGGTGTGCGGTGTGCTGGGTGTCTGATGGCGGTGTGGTACATTGTGTACTGTCAGTGGTGTGCGGTGTGCTGGGTGTCTGATGGGGGTGAGGTACATTGTGTACTGTCAGTGGTGTGCGGTGTGCTGGGTGTCTGATGGGGGTGTGGTACATTGTGTACTGTCAGTGGTGTGTGGTGTGCTGGGTGCCTGATGGGGGTGTGCAACATTGTGTACTGTCAGTGGTGTGCGGTGTGCTGGGTGCCTGATGGGGGTGTGGTACATTGTGTACTGTCAGTGGTGTGTGGTGAGCTGGGTGTCTGATGGGGCTGTGGAACATTGTGTACTGTCAGTGGTGTGTGGTGAGCTGGGTGTCTGATGGGGCTGTGGAACATTGTGTACTGTCAGTGGTGTGCGGTGTGTTGGGTGTTTGATGGGGTTGTGGTACATTGTGTACTGTCAGTGGTGTGCGGTGAGCTGGGTGTCTGATGGGGGTGTGGTACATTGTGTACTGTCAGTGGTGTGCGGTGCGCTGGGTGTCTGATGGGGCTGTGGTACATTGTGTACTGTCAGTGGTGTGCGGTGAGCTGGGTGCCTGATGGGGCTGTGGTACATTGTGTACTGTCAGTGGTGTGCGGTGAGCTGGGTGTCTGATGGGGGTGTGGTACATTGTGTACTGTCAGTGGTGTGCGGTGCGCTGGGTGTCTGATGGGGCTGTGGTACACTGTGTACTGTCAGTGGTGTGCGGTGTGCTGGTTGCCTGATGGGGCTGTGGTACATTGTGTACTGTCAGTGGTGTGTGGTGTGCTGGGTGCCTGATGGGGCTGTGGTACACTGTGTACTGTCAGTGGTGTGCGGTGTGCTGGGTGCCTGATGGGGGTGTGGTACATTGTGTACTGTCAGTGGTGAGCGGTGCGCTGGATGTCTGATGGGGGTGTGGTACATTGTGTACTGTCAGTGGTGTGCGGTGAGCTGGGTTTCTGATGGGGCTGTGGTACATTGTATACTGTCAGAAGTGGTAGTGTGCTGGGTGTCTGATGGGGGTGTGGTACATTGTGTACTGTCAGTGGTGTGCGGTGTGCTGGGTGCCTGATGGGGGTGTGGTACATTGTGTACTGTCAGTGGTGTGCGGTGTGCTGGGTGTCTGATGGGGGTGTGGTACATTGTATACTATCAGTGGTGTGTGGTGTGCTGGGTGTCTGATGGGGGTGTGGTACATTGTGCACTGTCAGTGCTGTGTGGTGTGCTGGGTGTCTGATGGGGGTGTGGTACATTGTGTACTGTCAGTGGTGTGCGGTGTGCTGGGTGCCTGATGGCGGTGTGGTACATTGTATACTGTCAGTGCTGTGTGGTGTGCTGGGTGTCTGATGGGGGTGTGGTACATTGTGTACTGTCAGTGGTGTGCGGTGTGCTGGGTGCCTGATGGGGGTGTGGTACATTGTGTACTGTCAGTGGTGTGCGGTGTGCTGGGTGTCTGATGGGGGTGTGGTACATTGTGTACTGTCAGTGGTGTGCGGTGTGCTGGGTGCTTGATGGGGGTGTGGTACATTGTGTACTGTCAGTGGTGTCTGGTGTGCTGGGTGTCTGATGGGGGTGTGGTACATTGTGTACTGTCAGTGGTGTGCGGTGTGCTGGGTGCCTGATGGGGGTGTGGTACATTGTGTACTGTCAGTGGTGTGTGGTGTGCTGGGTGTCTGATGGGGAGTGTGGTAAATTGTGTACTGTCAGTGGTGTGCGGTGTGCTGGGTGTCTGATGGGGGTGTGGTACATTGTGTACTGTCAGTCGACTGCGGTGTGCTGGGTGTCTGATGGGGGTGTGGTACATTGTGTACTGTCAGTGGTGTGCGGTGAGCTGGGTGCCTGATGGGGGGTGAGGTACATTGTTTACTGCCAGTGGTGTGCGGTGTGCTGGGTGTCTGATGGGGGTGTGGTACATTGTGTACTGTCATTGGTGTGCGGTGTGCTGGGTGTCTGATGGGGGTGTGGTACATTGTGTACTGTCAGTGGTGTGCGGTGTGCTGGGTGTCTGATGGGGGTGTGGTAAATTGTGTACTTTCAGTGGTGTGTGGTGTGCTGTGTCCCTGATGGGTGTGTGGTACATTGTGTACTGTCAGTGGTGAGCCGTGCGCTGGATGTCTGATGGGGGTGTGGTACATTGTGTACTGTCAGTGGTGTGCGGTGAGCTGGGTTTCTGATGGGGCTGTGGTACATTGTATACTGTCAGTGGTGTGCGGTGTGCTGGGTGCCTGATGGGGGTGTGGTACATTGTGTACTGTCAGTGGTGTGTGGTGTGCTGGGTGTCTGATGGGGGTGTGGTACATTGTGTACTGTCAGAAGTGGTAGTGTGCTGGGTGTCTGATGGGGGTGTGGTACATTGTGTACTGTCAGTGGTGTGCGGTGTGTGCTGGGTGTCTGATGGGGGTGTGGTACATTGTGTACTGTCAGTGGTGTGCGGTGTGCTGGGTGTCTGATGGGGGTGTGGTACATTGTATACTATCAGTGCTGTGTGGTGTGCTGGGTGTCTGATGGGGGTGTGGTAAATTGTGTACTGTCAGTGGTGTGCGGTGTGCTGGGTGCCTGATTGGGGTGTGGTACATTGTGTGCTGTCAGTGGTGTGCGGTGTGCTGGGTGTCTGATGGGGGTGTGGTACATTGTGTACTGTCAGTGGTGTGCGGTGTGCTGGGTGCCTGATGGGTGTGTGGTACATTGTATACTGTCAGTGCTGTGTGGTGTGCTGGGTGCCTGATGGGGGTGTGGTACATTGTGTACTGTCAGTGGTGTGCGGTGTGCTGGGTGTCTGATGGGGGTGTGGTACATTGTGTACTGTCAGTGGTGTGCGGTGTGCTGGGTGCCTGATGGGTGTGTGGTACATTGTATACTGTCAGTGCTGTGTGGTGTGCTGCGTGTCTGATGGGGGTGTGGTACATTGTGTACTGTCAGTGGTGTGCGGTGTGCTGTGAGCCTGCTGGGGATGAGGTACATTGTGTACTGTCAGTGGTGTGCGGTGTGCTGGGTGCCTGATGGAGGTGTGGTACATTGTGTACTGTCAGTGGTGTGCGGTGTGCTGGGTGTCTGATGGGGGTGTGGTACATTGTGTACTGTCAGTGGTGTGCGGTGTGCTGGGTGTCTGATGGGGGTGTGGTACATTGTGTACTGTCAGTGGTGTGCGGTGTGCTGGGTGCCTGATGGGGGTGTGGTACATTGTGTACTGTCAGTGGTGTGCGGTGTGCTGGGTGTCTGATGGGGGTGTGGTACATTGTGTACTGTCAGTGGTGTGCGATGTGCTGGGTGTCTGATGGGGGTGTGGTACATTGTGTACTGTCAGTGGTGTGCGGTGAGCTGGGTGTCTGATGGGGCTGTGGTACATTGTGTACTGTCAGTGGTGTGCGGTGTGCTGGGTGCTTGATGGGGGTGTGGTACATTGTGTACTGTCAGTGGTGTCTGGTGTGCTGGGTGTCTGATGGTGGTGTGGTACATTGTGTACTGTCAGTGGTGTGCGGTGAGCTGGGTGCCTGATGGGGGGTGAGGTACATTGTGTACTGCCAGTGGTGTGCGGTGTGCTGGCTGTCTGATGGGGGTGTGGTACATTGTGTACTGTCATTGGTGGGCGGTGTGCTGGGTGCCTGCTGGGGCTTTGGTACATTGTGTACTGTCAGTGGTGTGCGGTGTGCTGGGTGTCTGATGGGGGTGAGGTACATTGTGTACTGTCAGTGGTGTGCGGTGAGCTGGGTCCCTGATGGGGGTGTGGTACATTGTGTACTGTCAGTGGTGTGTGGTGTGCTGGGTGTCTGATGGGGGTGAGGTACATTGTGTACTGTCAGTGGTGTGCGGTGTGCTGGGTGTCTGATGGGGGTGTGGTATATTGTGTACTGTCAGTGGTGTGCGGTGTGCTGGGTGCCTGATGGGGGTGTGGTATATTGTGTACTGTCAGTGGTGTGCGGTGTGCTGGGTGCCTGATGTGGGTGTGGTATATTGTGTACTGTCAGTGGTGTGCGGTGTGCTGGGTGTCTGATGGGGGTGTGGTACATTGTGTACTGTCAGTGGTGTGCGGTGTGCTGGGTGTCTGATGGGGGTGTCGTACATTGTGTACTGTCAGTGGTGTGCGGTGTGCTGGGTGTCTGATGGGGGTGTGGTACATTGTGTACTGTCAGTGGTGTGTGGTGTGCTGGGTGCCTGATGGGGGTGTGGTACATTGTGTACTGTCAGTGGTGTGTGGTGTGCTGGGTGTCTGATGGGGCTGTGGTACATTGTGTACTGTCAGTGGTGTGCGGTGTGCTGAGTGTCTGATGGGGGTGTGGTACATTGTGTACTATCAGTGGTGTGCGGTGTGCTGGGTGTCTGATGGGGGTGTGGTACATTGTGTACTGTCAGTGGTGTGTGGTGTGCTGGGTGTCTGATGGAGTTGTTATACATTGTGTACTGTCAGTGGTGTGCGGTGTGCTGGGTGTCTGATGGGACTGTGGTACATTGTGTACTGTCAGTGGTGTGTGGTGTGCTGGGTGTCTGATGTGGGTGTGGAACATTGTGTACTGTCAGTGGTGTGCGGTGTGCTGGGTGTCTGATGGGGATGTGGTACACTGTGTACTGTCAGTGGTGTGTGGTCTGCTGGGTGTCTGATGGGGTTGTGGTACATTGTATACTGTCAGTGGTGAGCGGTGTGCTGGGTGTCTGATGGGGTTGTGGTACATTGTGTACTGTCAGTGGTGTGTGGTGTGCTGGGTGTCTGATGGGGGTGTGGTACATTGTGTACTGTCAGTGGTGTGCGGTGTGCTGGGTGCCTGATTGGACTGTGGTACATTGTGTACAGTCAGTGGTGTGTGATGTGCTGGGTGCCTGATTGGGCTGTGGTACATTGTGTACTGTCAGTGGTGTGCGGTGTGCTGTGTCCCTGATGTGGGTGTGGTACATTGTGTACTGTCAGTGGTGTGCGGTGTGCTGGGTGCCTGATGGGGGTGTGGTACATTGTGCACTGTCAGTGGTGTGCGGTGTGCTGGGTGTCTGATGGGGGTGTGGTACATTGTGTGGCTGTGGTACATTGTGTACTGTCAGTGGTGTATGGTGAGCTGGGTGTCTGATGGGGCTGTGGTACATTGTGTACTGTCAGTGGTGTATGGTGAGCTGGGTGTCTGATGGGGGTGTGGTACATTGTGTACTGTCAGTGGTGTGCGGTGTGCTGGGTGTCTGATGGGGGTGTGGTACATTGTGTACTGTCAGTGGTGTGCGGTGTGCTGGGTGACTGATGGGGGTGTGGTACATTGTGTACTGTCAGTGGTGTGCGGTGTGCTGGGTGTCTGATGGGGGTGTGGTACATTGTGTACTGTCAGTGGTGTGCGGTGTGCTGGGTGTCTGATGGGGGTGTGGTACATTGTGTACTGTCAGAGGTGTGCGGTGTGCTGGGTGTCTGATGGGGGTGTGGTACATTGTGTACTGTCAGTGGTGTGCGGTGTGCTGGGTGTCTGATGGGGGTGCGGTACATTGTGTACTGTCAGTGGTGTGCTGTGTGCTGGGTGTCTGATGGGGGTGTGGTACATTGTACTCTGTCAGTGGTGTGCGGTGTGCTGGGTGTCTGATGGGGTTGTGGTACATTGTGTACTGTCAGTGGTCTGCGGTGTGCTGGGTGTCTGATGGGGGTGTGGTACATTGTGTACTGTCAGTGGTCTGCGGTGTGCTGGGTGTCTGATGGGGGTGTGGTACATTGTTTACTGTCAGTGGTGTGCGGTGTGCTGGGTGTCTGATGGGGGTGTGGTACATTGTGTACTGTCAGTGGTCTGCGGTGTGCTGGGTGCCTGATGGGGGTGTGGTACATTGTGTACTGTCAGTGGTGTGTGGTGTGCTGGGTGTCTGATGGGGCTGTGGTACATTGTGTACTGTCAGTGGTGTGCGGTGTGCTGGGTGTCTGATGGGGGTGTGGTACATTGTGTACTATCAGTGGTGTGCTGTGTGCTGGGTGTCTGATGGGGGTGTGGTACATTGTGTACTGTCAGTGGTGTGTGATGTGCTGGGTGTCTGATGGAGTTGTTATACATTGTGTACTGTCAGTGGTGTGCGGTGTGCTGGGTGTCTGATGGAGTTGTGGTACATTGTGTACTGTCAGTGGTGTGTGGTGTGCTGGGTGTCTGATGTGGGTGTGGAACATTGTGTACTGTCAGTGGTGTGCGGTGTGCTGGGTGTCTGATGGGGATCTGGTACACTGTGTACTGTCAGTGGTGTGTGGTCTGCTGGGTGTCTGATGGGGTTGTGGTACATTGTGTACTGTCAGTGGTGAGCGGTGCGCTGGGTGTCTGATGGGGTTGTGGTACATTGTGTACTGTCAGTGGTGTGTGGTGTGCTGGGTGTCTGATGGGGGTGTGGTACATTGTGTACTGTCAGTGGTGTGTGGTGTGCTGGGTGCCTGATTGGGCTGTGGTACATTGTGTACAGTCAGTGGTGTGTGGTGTGCTGGGTGTCTGATGGGGCTGTGGTACATTGTGTACTGTCAGTGGTGTGCGGTGTGCTGGGTGTCTGATGGGGGTGTGGTACATTGTGTACTGTCAGTGGTGTGTAGTGTGCTGGGTGCCTGATGGGGCTGTGGTGCATTGTGTACTGTCAGTGGTGTATGGTGAGCTGGGTGTCTGATGGGGGTGTGGTACATTGTGTACTATCAGTGGTGTGCGGTGTGCTGGGTGTCTGATGGGGGTGTGGTACATTGTGTACTGTCAGTGGTGTGTGGTGTGCTGGATGTCTGATGGAGTTGTTATACATTGTGTACTGTCAGTGGTGTGCGGTGTGCTGGGTGTCTGATGGGGTTGTGGTACATTGTGTACTGTCAGAGGTGTGCGGTGTGCTGGGTGTCTGATGTGGGTGTGGAACATTGTGTACTGTCAGAGGTGTGCGGTGTGCTGGGTGTCTGATGGGGATGTGGTACACTGTGTACTGTCAGTGGTGTGTGGTCTGCTGGGTGTCTGATGGGGTTGTGGTACATTGTGTACTGTCAGTGGTGAGCGGTGTGCTGGGTGTCTGATGGGGTTGTGGTACATTGTGTACTGTCAGTGGTGTGTAGTGTGCTGGGTGTCTGATGGGGATGTGGTACATTGTGTACTGTCAGTGGTGTGCTGGGTGCCTGATTGGGCTGTGGTACATTGTGTACAGCCAGTGGTGTGTGGTGTGCTGGGTGTCTGATGGGGGTGTGGTACATTGTGTACTGTCAGTGGTGTGCGGTGTGCTGGGTGTCTGATGGGGGTGTGGTACATTGTGTACTGTCAGTGGTGTGTAGTGTGCTGGGTGCCTGATGGGGCTGTGGTACATTGTGTACTGTCAGTGGTGTATGGTGAGCTGGGTGTCTGATGGGGCTGTGGTACATTGTGTACTGTCAGTGGTGTATGGTGAGCTGGGTGTCTGATGGGGCTGTGGTACATTGTGTACTGTCAGTGGTGTGCGGCGTGCTGGGTGCCTGATGGGGGTGCGGAACATTGTGTACTGTCAGTGGTGTGCGTTGTGCTGCTTGCCTGATGGGGGTGTGGTACATTGTACACTGTCAGTGGTGTGCGGTGTGCTGGGTGTCTGATGGGGTTGTGGTACATTGTGTACTGTCAGTGGTGTGCGGTGTGCTGGGTGTCTGATGGGGGTGTGGTACATTGTGTACTGTCAGTGGTCTGCGGTGTGTTGGGTGTCTGATGGGGGTGTGGTACATTGTGTACTGTCAGTGGTCTGCGGTGTGCTGGGTGTCTGATGGGGGTGTGGTACATTGTGTACTGTCAGTGGTGTGCGGTGTGCTGGGTGTCTGATGGGGGTGTGGTACATTGTGTACTGTCAGTGGTCTGCGGTGTGCTGGGTGTCTGATGGGGGTGAGGTACATTGTGTACTGTCAGTGGTGTGCGGTGTGCTGGTTGCCTGATGGGGGTCTGGTACATTGTGTACTGTCAGTGGTGTGCGGTGTGCTGGGTGTCTGATGGGGGTGTGGTACATTGTGTACTGTCAGTGGTGTGTGGTGTGCTGGGTGTCTGATGGGGCTGTGGTACATTGTGTAATGTCAGTGGTGTGCGGTGTGCTAGTTGCCTGATGGGGGTCTGGTACATTGAGTACTGTCAGTGGTGTGTGGTGTGCTGGGTGTCTGATGGGGGTGTGGTACATTGTGTACTGTCAGTGGTGTGTGGTGAGCTGGGTGCCTGATGGGGCTGTGGTACACTGTGTACTGTCAGTGGTGTGTGGTGTGCTGGGTGCCTGATGGGGGTGTGGTACATTGTGTACTGTCAGTGGTGTGTGGTGTGCTGGGTGTCTGCTGGGGATGTGGGACATTGTGTACTGTCAGTGGTGTGCGGTGTGCTGGGTCTCTGATGTGGCTGTGGTACATTGTGTACTGTCAGTGGTGCGCGGTGTGCTGGGTGTCTGATGGGGGTGTGGTACATTGTGTACTATCAGTGGTGTGCGGTGTGCTGGGTGTCTGATGGGGGTGTGGTACATTGTGTACTGTCAGTGGTGTGTGGTGTGCTGGATGTCTGATGGAGTTGTTATACATTGTGTACTGTCAGTGGTGTGCGGTGTGCTGGGTGTCTGATGGGGTTGTGGTACATTGTGTACTGTCAGAGGTGTGCGGTGTGCTGGGTGTCTGATGTGGGTGTGGAACATTGTGTACTGGCAGAGGTGTGCGGTGTGCTGGGTGTCTGATGGGGATGTGGTACACTGTGTACTGTCAGTGGTGTGTGGTCTGCTGGGTGTCTGATGGGGTTGTGGTACATTGTGTACTGTCAGTGGTGAGCGGTGTGCTGGGTGTCTGATGGGGTTGTGGTACATTGTGTACTGTCAGTGGTGTGTAGTGTGCTGGGTGTCTGATGGGGATGTGGTACATTGTGTACTGTCAGTGGTGTGCTGGGTGCCTGATTGGGCTGTGGTACATTGTGTACAGCCAGTGGTGTGTGGTGTGCTGGGTGTCTGATGGGGGTGTGGTACATTGTGTACTGTCAGTGGTGTGCGGTGTGCTGGGTGTCTGATGGGGGTGTGGTACATTGTGTACTGTCAGTGGTGTGTAGTGTGCTGGGTGCCTGATGGGGCTGTGGTACATTGTGTACTGTCAGTGGTGTATGGTGAGCTGGGTGTCTGATGGGGCTGTGGTACATTGTGTACTGTCAGTGGTGTATGGTGAGCTGGGTGTCTGATGGGGCTGTGGTACATTGTGTACTGTCAGTGGTGTGCGGCGTGCTGGGTGCCTGATGGGGGTGCGGAACATTGTGTACTGTCAGTGGTGTGCGGTGTGCTGCTTGCCTGATGGGGGTGTGGTACATTGTACTCTGTCAGTGGTGTGCGGTGTGCTGGGTGTCTGATGGGGTTGTGGTACATTGTGTACTGTCAGTGGTGTGCGGTGTGCTGGGTGTCTGATGGGGGTGTGGTACATTGTGTACTGTCAGTGGTCTGCGGTGTGTTGGGTGTCTGATGGGGGTGTGGTACATTGTGTACTGTCAGTGGTCTGCGGTGTGTTGGGTGTCTGATGGGGGTGTGGTACATTGTGTACTGTCAGTGGTCTGCGGTGTGCTGGGTGTCTGATGGGGGTGTGGTACATTGTGTACTGTCAGTGGTGTGCGGTGTGCTGGGTGTCTGATGGGGGTGTGGTACATTGTGTACTGTCAGTGGTCTGCGGTGTGCTGGGTGTCTGATGGGGGTGAGGTACATTGTGTACTGTCAGTGGTGTGCCGTGTGCTGGTTGCCTGATGGGGGTCTGGTACATTGTGTACTGTCAGTGGTGTGCGGTGTGCTGGGTGTCTGATGGGGGTGTGGTACATTGTGTACTGTCAGTGGTGTGTGGTGTGCTGGGTGTCTGATGGGGCTGTGGTACATTGTGTAATGTCAGTGGTGTGCGGTGTGCTAGTTGCCTGATGGGGGTCTGGTACATTGAGTACTGTCAGTGGTGTGTGGTGTGCTGGGTGTCTGATGGGGGTGTGGTACATTGTGTACTGTCAGTGGTGTGTGGTGAGCTGGGTGCCTGATGGGGCTGTGGTACACTGTGTACTGTCAGTGGTGTGTGGTGTGCTGGGTGCCTGATGGGGGTGTGGTACATTGTGTACTGTCAGTGGTGTGTGGTGTGCTGGGTGTCTGCTGGGGATGTGGGACATTGTGTACTGTCAGTGGTGTGCGGTGTGCTGGGTCTCTGATGTGGCTGTGGTACATTGTGTACTGTCAGTGGTGCGCGGTGTGCTGGGTGTCTGATGGGGGTGTGGTACATTGTGCACTGTCAGTGGTGTGCGGTGTGCTGGGTGTCTGATGGGGCTGTGGTACATTGTGTACTGTCAGTGGTGAGGTGTGCTGGGTGTCTGCTTTTGGTGTGGGACATTGTGTACTGTCAGTGGTGTGCGGTGTGCTGGGTCTCTGATGTGGCTGTGGTACATTGTGTACTGTCAGTGGTGCGCAGTCTGCTGGGTGTCTGATGGGGGTGTGGTACATTGTGTAATGTCAGTGGTGTGCGGTATGCTGGGTGTCTGATGGCGGTGTGGTACATTGTGTACTGTCAGTGGTGTGCGGTGTGCTGGGTGTCTGATGGGGGTGTGGTACATTGTGTACTGTCAGTGGTGTGCGGTGTGCTGGGTGTCTGATGGGGCTGTGGTACATTGTGTAATGTCAGTGGTGTGCGGTATGCTGGGTGTCTGATGGGGGTGTGGTACATTGTGTACTGTCAGTGGTGTGCGGTGTGCTGCTTGCCTGATGGGGCTGTGGTACATTGTGTACTGTCAGTGGTGTGCAGTATGCTGGGTGTCTGATGGGGCTGTGGTACATTATGTACTGTCAGTGGTGTGCGGTGTGCTGGGTGTCTGATGGGGGTGTGGTACATTGTGTACTGTCAGTGGTGTGCGGTGTGCTGGGTGTCTGATGGGGGTGTGGTACATTGTGTACTGTCAGTGGTGTGTGGTGTGCTGGGTGTCTGATGGGGGTGTGGTACATTGTGTACTGTCAGTGGTGTGCGGTGTGCTGGGTGTCTGATGGGTGTGTGGTACATTGTGTACTGTCAGTGGTGTGCGGTGTGCTGGGTGTCTGATGGGTGTGTGGTACATTGTGTACTGTCAGTGGTGTGCGGTGTGCTGGGTGTCTGATGGGGGTGTGGTACATTGTGTACTGCCAGTGGTGTGCGGTATGCTGCTTGCCTGATGGGGGTGTGGTACATTGTGTACTGTCAGTGGTGTGCGGTGTGCTGGGTGTCTGATGGGGGTGTGGTACATTGTGTACTGTCTGTGGTGTGCGGTGTGCTGGGTGTCTGATGGGGCTGTGGTACATTGTGTACTGTCAGTGGTGTGTGGTGTGCTGGGTGTCTGATGGGGCTGTGGTACATTGTGTACTGTCAGTGGTGTGCGGTGTGCTGGGTGTCTGATGGGGGTGCGGTACATTGTGTACTGTCAGTGGTGTGCGGTGTGCTGGGTGTCTGATGGGGATGTGGTACATTGTGTACTGTCAGTGGTGTGCGGAGTGCTGGGTGTCTGATGGGGGTGTGGTACATTGTGCACTGTCAGTGGTGTGCGGTGTGCTGGGTTTCTGATGGGGGTGCGGTACATTGTGTACTGTCAGTGATGTGTGGTGTGCTGGGTGTCTGATGGGGGTGAGGTACATTGTGTACTGTCAGTGGTGTGCGGAGTGCTGGGTGCCTGATGGGGGTGTGGTACATTGTGTACTGTCAGTGGTGTGTGGTGGGCTGGGTGTCTGATGGGGGTGTGGTACATTGTGTACTGTCAGTGGTGTGCGGTGTGCTGGGTGTCTGATGGGGGTGTGGTACATTGTGTACTGTCAGTTGTGTGTGGTGAGCTGGGTGCCTGATGGGGCTGTGGTACATTGTGTACTGTCAGTGGTGTGTGGTGTGCTGGGTGTCTGATGGCGGTGTGGTTCATTGTGTACTGTCAGTGGTGTGTGGTGTGCTGGGTGTCTGCTGGGGTTGTGGTACATTGTGTACTGTCAGTGGTGTGTGGTGTGCTTGGTGCCTGATGGGGCTGTGGTACACTGTGTACTGTCAGTGGTGTGTGGTGTGCTGGGTGCCTGATGGGGCTGTGGTACCTTGTGTACTGTCAGTGGTGTGCGGTGTGCTGGGTGCCTGATGGGGGTGTGGTACATTGTGTACTGGCAGTGGTGTGTGGTCTGCTGGGTGTCTGATGGGGGTGTGGTACATTGTGTACTGTCAGTGGTGTGTGTTGTGCTGGGTGTCTGATGGGGCTGTGGTACATTGTGTACTGTCAGTGGTGTGTGGTGTGCTGGGTGTCTGCTGGGGGTGTGGGACATTGTGTACTGTCAGTGGTGTGTGGTGAGCTGGGTGCCTGATGGGGGTGTGGTACATTGTGTACTGTCAGTGGTGTGCAGTGTGCTGGGTGTCTGATGGGGGTGTGGTACATTGTGTACTGTCAGTGGTGTGTGGTGTGCTGGGTGTCTGATGTGGCTGTGGTACATTGTGTACTGTCAGTGGTGCGCGGTGTGCTGGGTGTCTGATGGGGGTGTGGTACATTGTGCACTGTCAGTGGTGTGTGGTGTGCTGGGTGTCTGATGGGGCTGTGGTACATTGTGTACTGTCAGTGGTGTGCGGTGTGCTGGGTGTCTGATGGGGGTGTGGTACATTGTGTACTGTCAGTGGTGTGCGGTATGCTGGGTGTCTGATGTGGCTGTGGTACATTGTGTACTGTCAGTGGTGTTCGGTGTGCTGGGTGTCTGATGGGGGTGTGGTACATTGTGTACTGTCAGTGGTGTGCAGTGTGCTGTGTCCCTGATGGGGGTGTGGTACATTGTGTACTGTCAGTGGTGTGCGGTGTGCTGGGTGTCTGATGGGGGTGTGGTACATTGTGTACTGTCAGTGGTGTGCGGTGTGCTGGGTGTCTGATGGGGCTGTGGTACATTGTGTACTGTCAGTGGTGTGTGGTGTGCTGGGTGTCTGATGGGGGTGTGGTACATTGTGTACTGTCAGTGGTGTGCGGTGTGCTGTGTGTCTGATGGGACTGTGGTACATTGTGTACTGTCAGTGGTGTGTGGTGTGCTGGGTGTCTGATGGGGGTGTGGTACATTGTGTACTGTCAGTGGTGTGTGGTGAGCTGGGTGCCTGATGTGGGTGTGGTACATTGTGTACTGTCAGTGGTGTGTGGTGTGCTGCTTGCCTGATGGGGCTGTGGTACATTGTGTACTGTCAGTGGTGTGCGGTGTGCTGGGTGTCTGATGGGGGTGTGGTACATTGTGTACTGTCAGTGGTGTGCGGTGTGCTGGGTGTCTGATGGGGGTGTGGTACATTGTGTACTGTCAGTGGTGTGCGGTGTGCTGGGTGTCTGATGGGGGTGTGGTATATTGTGTACTGTCAGTGGTGTGCGGTGTGCTGCTTGCCTGATGGGGCTGTGGTACATTGTGTACTGTCAGTGGTGTGCGGTGTGCTGGGTGTCTGATGGGGGTGTGGTACATTGTGTACTGTCAGTGGTGTGCAGTGTGCTGGGTGTCTGATGGGGCTGTGGTACATTGTGTACTGTCAGTGGTGTGCGGTGTGCTGGGTGCCTGATGGGGGTGTGGTACATTGTGTACTGGCAGTGGTGTGTGGTCTGCTGGGTGTCTGATGGGGGTGTGGTACATTGTGTACTGTCAGTGGTGTGTGGTGTGCTGGGTGTCTGATGGGGGTGTGGTACATTGTGTTCTGTCAGTGGTGTGTGGTGTGCTGGGTGTCTGATGGGGGTGTGGTACATTGTGTACTGTCAGTGGTGTGTGGTGTGCTGGGTGTCTGCTGGGGGTGTTGGACATTTTGTACTGTCAGTGGTGTGTGGTGAGCTGGGTGCCTGATGTGGGTGTGGTACATTGTGTACTGTCAGTGGTGTGCGGTGTGCTGCTTGCCTGATGGGGCTGTGGTACATTGTGCACTGTCAGTGGTGTGCGGTGTGCTGGGTGTCTGATGGGGCTGTGGTACATTGTGTAATGTCAGTGGTGTGCGGTATGCAGGGTGTCTGATGGGGGTGTGGTATATTGTGTACTGTCAGTGGTGTGCGGTGAGCTGGGTGTCTGATGGGGGTGTGGTACATTGTGTACTGTCAGTGGTGTGCGGTGTGCTGGGTGTCTGATGGGGCTGTGGTACATTGTGTACTGTCAGTGGTGTGTGGTGTGCTGGGTGTCTGATGGGGGTGTGGTACATTGTGTACTGTCAGTGGTGTGCGGTATGCTGAGTGTCTGATGGGGCTGTGGTACATTGTGTACTGTCAGTGGTGTGCGGTATGCTGGGTGTCTGATGGGGGTGTGGTATATTGTGTACTGTCAGTGCTGTGTGGTGTGCTGGGTGCCTGATGGGGCTGTGGTACATTGTGTACTGTCAGTGGTGTGCGGTGTGCGGGGTGTCTGATGGGGGTGTGGTACATTGTGTACTGTCAGTGGTGTGCGGTGTGCGGGGTGTCTGATGTGGGTGTGGTACATTGTGTACTGTCAGTGGTGTGCGGTGTGCTGCTTGCCTGATGGGGCTGTGGTACATTGTGTACTGTCAGTGGTGTGCGGTGTGCTGGGTGTCTGATGGGGGTGTGGTACATTGTGTACTGTCAGTGGTGTGCGGTGTGCTGCTTGCCTGATGGGGGTGTGGTACATTGTGTACTGTCAGTGGTGTGTGGTGTGCTGGGTGTCTGATGGGGGTGTGGTACATTGTGTACTGTCAGTGGTGTGCAGTGTGCTGGGTGTCTGATGGGGCTGTGGTACATTGTGTACTGTCAGTGGTGTGCGGTGTGCTGGGTGTCTGATGGGGGTGTGGTACATTGTGTACTGTCAGTGGTGTGCGGTGTGCTGGGTGTCTGATGGGGGTGTGGTACATTGTGTAATGTCAGTGGTGTGCGGTGTGCTGGGTGTCTGATGGGGGTGTGGTACATTGTGTACTGTCAGTGGTGTGTAGTGAGCTGGGTGCCTGATGTGGGTGTGGTACATTGTGTACTGTCAGTGCTGTGCGGTGTGCTGCTTGCCTGATGGGGCTGTGGTACATTGTGTACTGTCAGTGGTGTGTGGTGTGCTGGGTGTCTGATGGGGTGAGGTACATTGTGTACTGTCAGTGGTGTGTGGTGTGCTGGGTGTCTGATGGGGGTGAGGTACATTGTGTACTGTCAATGGTGTGCAGTGTGCTGGGTGTCTGATGGGGCTGTGGTACATTGTGTACTGTCAGTGGTGTGTGGTGTGCTGGGTGCCTGATGGGGGTGAGGTACATTGTGTACTGTCAGTGGTGTGTGGTGTGCTGGGTGTCTGATGGGGGTGAGGTACATTGTGTACTGTCAGTGGTATGCGGTGTTGTTGGGTGCCTGATGGGGCTGTGGTACATTGTGTACTGTCAGTGGTGTGCGGTGTGCTGGGTGTCTGATGGGGGTGTGGTACATTGTGTACTGTCAGTGGTGTGCGGTGTGCTGGGTGTCTGATGGGGCTGTGGTACATTGTGTACTGTCAGTGGTGTGCGGTGTGCTGGGTGCCTGATGGGGGTGTGGTACATTGTGTACTGCCAGTGGTGTGCGGTGTGCTGGGTGTCTGATGGGGGTGTGGTACATTGTGTACTGTCAGTGGTGTGCGGTGTGCTGGGTGTCTGATGGGGGTGTGGTACATTGTGTACTGTCAGTGGTGTGTGGTGTGCTGGGTGTCTGATGGGGGTGTGGTACATTGTGTACTGTCAGTGGTGTGCGGTGTGCTGGGTGTCTGATGGGGCTGTGGTACATTGTGTACTGTCAGTGGTGTGCGGTGTGCTGGGTGTCTGATGGGGGTGTGGTACATTGTGTACTGTCAGTGGTGTGCGGCGTGCTGGGTGTCTGCTGGGGGTGTGGTACATTGTGTACTGTCAGTGGTGTGCGGCGTGCTGGGTGTCTGCTGGGGGTGTGGTACATTGTGTACTGCCAGTGGTGTGCGGTGTGCTGCTTGCCTGATGGGGGTGTGGTACATTGTGTACTGTCAGTGGTGTGCGGTGTGCTGGGTGTCTGATGGGGGTGTGGTACATTGTGTACTGTCAGTGGTGTGCGGCGTGCTGTGTGTCTGCTGGGGGTGTGGTACATTGTGTACTTTCAGTGGTGTGTGGTGTGCTGGGTGCCTGATGGGGCTGTGGTACACTGTGTGCTGTCAGTGGTGTGTGGTGTGCTGGGTGCCTGATGGGGCTGTGGTACATTGTGTACTTTCAGTGGTGTGTGGTGTGCTGGGTGCCTGATGGGGCTGTGGTACACTGTGTGCTGTCAGTGGTGTGTGGTGTGCTGGGTGCCTGATGGGGCTGTGGTACATTGTGTACTGTCAGTGGTGTGTGGTGTGCTGGGTGCCTGATGGGGGTGTGGTACATTGTGTACTGTCAGTGGTGTGTGGTGTGCTGGGTGTCTGATGGGGCTGTGGTACATTGTGTACTGTCAGTGGTGTGCGGTGTGCTGGGTGTCTGATGGGGGGTGTGGTACATTGAGTACTGTCAGTGGTGTGCGGTGTGCTGGGTGTCTGATGGGGGTGTGGTACATTGTGTACTGTCAGTGGTGTGCGGTGTGCTGGGTGCCTGATGGGGGTGTGGTACATTGTGTACTGTCAGTGGTGTGCGGTGTGCTGGGTGCCTGATGGGGGTGTGGTACATTGTGTACTGGCAGTGGTGTGTGGTCTGCTGGGTGTCTGATGGGGGTGTGGTACATTGTGTACTGTCAGTGGTGTGTGGTGTGCTGGGTGTCTGATGGGGGTGTGGTACATTGTGTACTGTCAGTGGTGTGTGGTGTGCTGGGTGTCTGCTGGGGGTGTGGTACATTGTGTACTGTCAGTGGTGTGCGGTGTGCTGCTTGCCTGATGGGGCTGTGGTACATTGTGTAATGTCAGTGGTGTGCGGTATGCTGGGTGTCTGATGGGGGTGTGGTACATTGTGTACTGTCAGTGGTGTGCGGTGTGCTGGGTGTCTGATGGGAGTGTGGTACATTGTGTACTGTCAGTGGTGTGCGGTGTGCTGGGTGTCTGATGGGGGTGTGGTACATTGTGTACTGTCAGTGGTGTGCGGTGCGCTGGGTGTCTGATGGGGGTGTGGTACATTGTGTACTGTCAGTGGTGTGCGGTATGCTGGGTGTCTGATGGGGGTGTGGTACATTGTGTACTGTCAGTGGTGTGCGGTGTGCTGGGTGTCTGATGGGGGTGTGGTACATTGTGTACTGTCAGTGGTGTGCGGTGTGCTGGGTGTCTGATGGGGGTGTGGTACATTGTGTACTGTCAGTGGTGTGCGGTGTGCTGGGTGTCTGATGGGGGTGTGGTACATTGTGTACTGTCAGTGGTGTGCGGTGTGCTGCTTGCCTGATGGGGGTGTGGTACATTGTGTACTGTCAGTGGTGTGCGGTGTGCTGGGTGTCTGATGGGGTTGTGGTACATTGTGTACTGTCAGTGGTGTGCGGTGTGCTGGGTGTCTGATGGGGCTGTGGTACATTGTGTACTGTCAGTGGTGTGCGGTGTGCTGGGTGTCTGATGGGGGTGTGGTACATTGTGTACTGTCAGTGGTGTGCGGTGTGCTGGGTGCCTGATGGGGGTGTGGTACATTGTGTACTGTCAGTGGTGTGCGGTGTGCTGGGTGTCTGATGGGGGTGTGGTACATTGTGTACTGTCAGTGGTGTGCGGTGTGCTGGGTGTCTGATGGGGGTGTGGTACATTGTGTACTGTCAGTGGTGTGCGGTGTGCTGGGTGTCTGATGGGGGTGTGGTACATTGTGTACTGTCAGTGGTGTGCGGTGTGCTGGGTCTCTGATGGGGCTGTGGTACATTGTGTACTGTCAGTGGTGTGCGGTGTGCTGCTTGCCTGATGGGGCTGTGGTACATTGTGTACTGTCAATGGTGTGCAGTGTGCTGGGTGTCTGATGGGGCTGTGGTACATTGTGTACTGTCAGTGGTGTGTGGTGTGCTGGGTGTCTGATGGGGGTGAGGTACATTGTGTACTGTCAGTGGTGTGCGGTGTTGTTGGGTGCCTGATGGGGCTGTGGTACATTGTGTACTGTCAGTGGTGTGCGGTGTGCTGCTTGCCTGATGGGGGTGTGGTACATTGTGTACTGTCAGTGGTGTGCGGTGTGCTGGGTGTCTGATGGGGGTGTGGTACATTGTGTACTGTCAGTGGTGTGCGGTGTGCTGGGTGTCTGATGGGGGTGTGGTACATTGTGTACTGTCTGTGGTGTGCGGTGTGCTGGGTGTCTGATGGGGCTGTGGTACATTGTGTACTGTCAGTGGTGTGTGGTGTGCTGGGTGTCTGATGGGGCTGTGGTACATTGTGTACTGTCAGTGGTGTGCGGTGTGCTGGGTGTCTGATGGGGGTGCGGTACATTGTGTACTGTCAGTGGTGTGCGGTGTGCTGGGTGTCTGATGGGGGTGAGGTACATTGTGTACTGTCAGTGGTGTGCGGTGCGCTGGGTGCCTGATGGGGGTGTGGTACATTGTGTACTGTCAGTGGTGTGCGGTGTGCTGGGTGTCTGATGGGGCTGTGGTACATTGTGTACTGTCAGTGGTGTGCGGTGTGCTGGGTGTCTGATGGGGTTGTGGTACATTGTGTACTGTCAGTGGTGTGCGGTATGCTGGGTGTCTGATGTGGCTGTGGTACATTGTGTACTGTCAGTGGTGTTCGGTGTGCTGGGTGTCTGATGGGGGTGTGGTACATTGTGTACTGTCAGTGGTGTGCAGTGTGCTGTGTCCCTGATGGGGGTGTGGTACATTGTGTACTGTCAGTGGTGTGCGGTGTGCTGGGTGTCTGATGGGGCTGTGGTACATTGTGTACTGTCAGTGGTGTGCGGTGTGCTGGGTGTCTGATGGGGGTGTGGTACATTGTGTACTGTCAGTGGTGTGCGGTGTGCTGGGTGCCTGATGGAGTTGTGGTACATTGTGTACTGTCAGTGGTGTGTGGTGTGCTGGGTGTCTGATGGGGGTGTGGTACATTGTGTACTGTCAGTGGTGTGTGGTGAGCTGGGTGCCTGATGTGGGTGTGGTACATTGTGTACTGTCAGTGGTGTGCGGTGTGCTGCTTGCCTGATGGGGCTGTGGTACATTGTGTACTGTCAGTGGTGTGCAGTGTGCTGGGTGTCTGATGGGGCTGTGGTACACTGTGTGCTGTCAGTGGTGTGTGGTGTGCTGGGTGCCTGATGGGGCTGTGGTACATTGTGTACTGTCAGTGGTGTGCGGTGTGCTTGGTGCCTGATGGGGGTGTGGTACATTGTGTACTGGCAGTGGTGTGTGGTCTGCTGGGTGTCTGATGGGGGTGTGGTACATTGTGTACTGTCAGTGGTGTGTGGTGTGCTGGGTGTCTGATGGGGGTGTGGTACATTGTGTTCTGTCAGTGGTGTGTGGTGTGCTGGGTGTCTGATGGGGGTGTGGTACATTGTGTAATGTCAGTGGTGTGTGGTGTGCTGGGTGTCTGATGGGGGTGTGGTACATTGTGTACTGTCAGTGGTGTGTGGTGTGCTGGGTGTCTGCTGGGGGTGTTGGACATTTTGTACTGTCAGTGGTGTGTGGTGAGCTGGGTGCCTGATGTGGGTGTGGTACATTGTGTACTGTCAGTGGTGTGTGGTGAGCTGGGTGCCTGATGGGGCTGTGGTACATTGTGTGCTGTCAGTGGTGTGTGGTGTGCTGGGTGCCTGATGGGGGTGTGGTACATTGTGTACTGTCAGTGGTGTGCGGTGTGCTGGGTGTCTGATGGGAGTGTGGTACATTGTGTACTGTCAGTGGTGTGCGGTGTGCTGGGTGCCTGATGGGGCTGTGGTACATTGTGTACTGCCAGTGGTGTGCGATGTGCTGGGTGTCTGATGGGGGTGTGGTACATTGTGTACTGTCAGTGGTGTGCGGCGTGCTGGGTGTCTGCTGGGGGTGTGGTACATTGTGTACTGTCAGTGGTGTGTGGTGTGCTGGGTGCCTGATGGGGCTGTGGTACATTGTGTACTGTCAGTGGTGTGCGGTGTGCTGGGTGTCTGATGGGGGTGTGGTACATTGTGTACTGTCAGTGGTGTGCGGCGTGCTGGGTGTCTGCTGGGGGTGTGGTACATTGTGTACTGTCAGTGGTGTGCGGCGTGCTGGGTGTCTGCTGGGGGTGTGGTACATTGTGTACTGTCAGTGGTGTGCGGTGTGCTGCTTGCCTGATGGGGGTGTGGTACATTGTGTACTGTCAGTGGTGTGCGGTGTGCTGGGTGTCTGATGGGGGTGTGGTACATTGTGTACTGTCAGTGGTGTGCGGCGTGCTGGGTGTCTGCTGGGGGTGTGGTACATTGTGTACTTTCAGTGGTGTGTGGTGTGCTGGATGCCTGATGGGGCTGTGGTACACTGTGTGCTGTCAGTGGTGTGTGGTGTGCTGGGTGCCTGATGGGGCTGTGGTACATTGTGTACTGTCAGTGGTGTGCGGTGTGCTGGGTGCCTGATGGGGGTGTGGTACATTGTGTACTGGCAGTGGTGTGTGGTCTGCTGGGTGTCTGATGGGGGTGTGGTACATTGTGTACTGTCAGTGGTGTGTGGTGTGCTGGGTGCCTGATGGGGGTGTGGTACATTGTGTACTGGCAGTGGTGTGTGGTCTGCTGGGTGCCTGATGGGGGTGTGGTACATTGTGTACTGGCAGTGGTGTGTGGTCTGCTGGGTGTCTGATGGGGCTGTGGTACATTGTGTAATGTCAGTGGTGTGCGGTGTGCTGGGTGTCTGATGGGGCTGTGGTACATTGTGTACTGTCAGTGGTGTGCGGTGTGCTGGGTGTCTGATGGGGCTGTGGTACATTGTGTAATGTCAGTGGTGTGCGGTATGCTGGGTGTCTGATGGGGCTGTGGTACATTGTGTAATGTCAGTGGTGTGCGGTATGCTGGGTGTCTGATGGGGGTGTGGTACATTGTGTACTGTCAGTGGTGTGCGGTATGCTGGGTGTCTGATGGGGGTGTGGTATATTGTGTACTGTCAGTGCTGTGTGGTGTGCTGGGTGCCTGATGGGGCTGTGGTACATTGTGTACTGTCAGTGGTGTGCGGTGTGCTGGGTCCCTGATGGGGGTGTGGTACATTGTGTACTGTCAGTGGTGTGCGGTGTGCTGGGTGTCTGATGGGGCTGTGGTACATTGTGTACTGTCAGTGGTGTGCGGTGTGCTGGGTGTCTGATGGGGCTGTGGTACATTGTGTACTGTCAGTGGTGTGCGGTGTGCTGGGTGTCTGATGGGGCTGTGGTACATTGTGTAATGTCAGTGGTGTGCGGTATGCTGGGTGTCTGATGTGGGTGTGGTACATTGTGTACAGTCAGTGGTGTGCGGTGAACTGGGTGTCTGATGGGGGTGTGGTACATTGTGTACTGTCTGTGGTGTGCGGTGTGCTGGGTGTCTGATGGGGGTGTGGTACATTGTGTACTGTCAGTGGTGTGCGGTGTGCTGCTTGCCTGATGGGGGTGTGGTACATTGTGTACTGTCAGTGGTGTGCGGTGTGCTGCTTGCCTGATGGGGGTGTGGTACATTGTGTACTGTCAGTGGTGTGTGGTGTGCTGGGTGTCTGATGGGGGTGTGGTACATTGTGTACTGTCAGTGGTGTGCGGTGTGCTGGGTGTCTGATGGGGGTGTGGTACATTGTGTACTGTCAGTGGTGTGCGGTGTGCTGGGTGCCTGATGGGGGTGTGGTACATTGTGTACTGTCAGTGGTGTGCGGTGTGCTGGGTGTCTGATGGGGCTGTGGTACATTGTGGACTGTCAGTGGTGTGCAGTCTGCTGGGTGTCTGATGGGGCTGTGGTACATTGTGTACTGTCAGTGGTGTGTGGTGTGCTGGGTGTCTGATGGGGGTGTGGTACATTGTGTACTGTCAGTGGTGTGCAGTCTGCTGGGTGTCTGATGGGGCTGTGGTACATTGTGTACTGTCAGTGGTGTGCGGTGTGCTGGGTGTCTGATGGGGGTGTGGTACATTGTGTACTGTCAGTGGTGTGCGGTGTGCTGCTTGCCTGATGGGGCTGTGGTACATTGTGTACTGTCAATGGTGTGCAGTGTGCTGGGTGTCTGATGGGGCTGTGGTACATTGTGTACTGTCAGTGGTGTGTGGTGTGCTGGGTGTCTGATGGGGGTGTGGTACATTGTGTACTGTCAGTGGTGTGTGGTGTGCTGGGTGTCCGATGGGGGTGTGGTACATTGTGTACTGTCAGTGGTGTGCGGTGTGCTGGGTGCCTGATGGGGGTGTGGTACATTGTGTACTGTCAGTGGTGTGCGGTGTGCTGGGTGCCTGATGGGGCTGTGGTACATTGTGTACTGTCAGTGGTGTGCGGTGTGCTGGGTGCCTGATGGGGGTGTGGTACATTGTGTACTGTCAGTGGTGTGCGGTGTGCTGGGTGTCTGATGGGGGTGTGGTACATTGTGTACTGCCAGTGGTGCGCGGTGTGCTGCTTGCCTGATGGGGGTGTGGTACATTGTGTACTGTCAGTGGTGTGCGGTGTGCTGGGTGTCTGATGGGGGTGTGGTACATTGTGTACTGTCTGTGGTGTGCGGTGTGCTGGGTGTCTGATGGGGCTGTGGTACATTGTGTACTGTCAGTGGTGTGTGGTGTGCTGGGTGTCTGATGGGGCTGTGGTACATTGTGTACTGTCAGTGGTGTGCGGTGTGCTGGGTGTCTGATGGGGGTGCGGTACATTGTGTACTGTCAGTGGTGTGCGGTGTGCTGGGTGTCTGATGGGGGTGAGGTACATTGTGTACTGTCAGTGGTGTGCGGTGTGCTGGGTGCCTGATGGGGGTGTGGTACATTGTGTACTGTCAGTGGTGTGTGGTGTGCTGGGTGTCTGATGGGGGTGTGGTACATTGTGTACTGTCAGTGGTGTGCGGTGTGCTGGGTGCCTGATGGGGGTGTGGTAAATTGTGTACTGTCAATAGTGTGCGGTGTGCTGGGTGTCTGATGGGGCTGTGGTAGATTGTGTACTGTCAGTGGTGTGCGGTGTGCTGGGTGTCTGATGGGGGTGTGGTACATTGTGTACTGTCAGTGGTGTGCGGTGTGCTGGGTTTCTGATGGGGGTGCGGTACATTGTGTACTGTCAGTGGAGTGCGGTGTGCTGGGTGTCTGATGGGGGTGAGGTACATTGTGTACTGTCAGTGGTGTGCGGTGTGCTGGGTGCCTGATGGGGGTGTGGTACATTGTGTACTGTCAGTGGTGTGTGGTGTGCTGGGTGTCCGATGGGGATGAGGTACATTGTGTACTGTCAGTGGTGTGCGGTGTGCTGGGTGCCTGATGGGGCTGTGGTACATTGTGTACTGTCAGTGGTGTGCGGTGAGCTGGGTGTCTGATGGGGGTGTGGTACATTGTGTACTGTCAGTGGTGTGTGGTGTGCTGGGTGTCTGATGGGGGTGTGGTACATTGTGTACTGTCAGTGGTGTGCGGTGTGCTGGGTGCCTGATGGGGCTGTGGTACATTGTGTACTGTCAGTGGTGTGCGGTGTGCTGGGTGCCTGATGGGGCTGTGGTACATTGTGTACTGTCAGTGGTGTGCGGTGTGCTGGGTGCCTGATGGGGGTGTGGTACATTGTGTACTGTCAGTGGTGTGCGGTATGCTGGGTGCCGGATGGGGGTGTGGTACATTGTGTACTGTCAGTGGTGTGCGGTGTGCTGGGTGTCTGATGGGGGTGTGGTACATTGTGTACTGTCAGTGGTGTGCAGTGTGCTGGGTGTCTGATGGGTCTGTGGTACATTGTGTACTGTCAGTGGTGTGCGGTGTGCTGGGTGCCTGATGGGGGTGTGGTACATTGTGTACTGTCAGTGGTGTGCGGTGTGCTGGGTGCCTGATGGGGGTGTGGTACATTGTGTACTGGCAGTGGTGTGTGGTCTGCTGGGTGTCTGATGGGGGTGTGGTACATTGTGTACTGTCAGTTGTGTGTGGTGAGCTGGGAGCCTGATGGGGCTGTGGTACATTGTGTACTGTCAGTGGTGTGTGGTGTGCTGGGTGTCTGATGGCGGTGTGGTACATTGTGTACTGTCAGTGGTGTGTGGTGTGCTGGGTGTCTGCTGGGGGTGTGGTACATTGTGTACTGTCAGTGGTGTGCGGTGTGCTGGGTGCCTGATGGGGGTGTGGTACATTGTGTACTGGCAGTGGTGTGTGGTCTGCTGGGTGTCTGATGGGGGTGTGGTACATTGTGTACTGTCAGTGGTGTGTGGTGTGCTGGGTGTCTGATGGGGGTGTGGTACATTGTGTACTATCAGTGGTGTGTGGTGTGCTGGGTGTCTGATGGGGCTGTGGTAAATTGTGTATTGTCAGTGGTGTGTGGTGTGCTGGGTGTCTGCTGGGGGTGTGGGACATTGTGTACTGTCAGTGGTGTGTGGTGTGCTGAGTGTCTGATGTGGGTGTGGTACATTGTGTACTGTCAGTGGTGCGCGGTGTGCTGGGTGTCTGATGGGGGTGTGGTACATTGTGTACTGTCAGTGGTGTGTGGTGTGCTGGGTACCTGATGGGGCTGTGGTACACTGTGTACTGTCAGTGGTGTGCGGTGTACTGAGTGTCTGATGGGGCTGTGGTACATTGTGTACTGTCAGTGGTGTGCGGTGTGCTGGGTGTCTGATGGGGGTGTGGTACATTGTGTACTGTCAGTGGTGTGCGGTATGCTGGGTGTCTGATGGGGGTGTGGTATATTGTGTCCTGTCAGTGGTGTGTGGTGTGCTGGGTGTCTGATGGGGGTGTGGTACATTGTGAACTGTCAGTGGTGTGTGGTGTGCTGGGTGCCTGATGGGGGTGTGGTACATTGTGTCCTGTCAGTGGTGTGCGGTGTGCTGGGTGCCTGATGGGGGTGTGGTACATTGTGTACTGTCAGTGTTGTGTGGTGTGCTGGGTGTCTGATGGGTGTGTGGTACATTGTGTACTGTCAGTGGTGTGTGGTGAGCTGGTGCCTGATGGGGGTGTGGTACATTGTGTACTGTCAGTGGGTGCAGTGTGCTGGGTGTCTGTTGGGGGTGTGGTACATTGTGTACTGTCAGTGGTGTGTGGTGTGCTGGGTGTCTGATGGGGGTGTGGTACATTGTGTACTGTCAGTGGTGTGTGGTGAGCTGGGTGCCTGATGGGGGTGTGGTACATTGTGTACTGTCAGTGGTGTGCGGTGTGCTGGGTGCCTGATGGGGCTGTGGTACATTGTGTACTGTCAGTGGTGTGCGGTGTGCTGGGTGTCTGATGGGGGTGTGGTACATTGTGTACAGTCAGTGGTGTGCGGTGTGCTGCTTGCCTGATGGGGGTGTGGTACATTGTGTACTGTCAGTGGTGTGCGGTGTGCTGGGTGTCTGATGGGGGTGTGGTACATTGCGTACTGGCAGTGGTGTGTGGTCTGCTGGGTGTCTGATGGGGGTGTGGTACATTGTGTACTGTCAGTGGTGTGTGGTGTGCTGGGTGCCTGATGTGGGTGAGGTACATTGTGTACTGTCAGTGGTGCGCGGTGTGCTGGGTGTCTGATGGGGATGTGGTACATTGTGTACTGTCAGTGGTGTGCGGTGTGCTGGGTGTCTGATGGGGGTGTGGTACATTGTGTACTGTCAGTGGTGTGCGGAATGCTGGGTGTCTGATGGGGGTGTGGTATATTGTGTACTGTCAGTGCTGTGTGGTGTGCTGGGTGTCTGATGGGGGTGTGGTACATTGTGTACTGTCAGTGGTGTGCGGTGTGCTGGGTGTCTGATGGGGCTGTGGTACATTGTGTGCTGTTAGTGGTGTGTGTTGTGCTGGGTGTCTGATGGGACTGTGGTACATTGTGTACTGTCAGTGGTGTGTGGTGTGCTGGGTGCCTGATGGGGTTGTGGTACATTGTGTACTGTCAGTGGTGAGCGGTGTGCTGGGTGTCTGATGGGGCTGTGGTACATTGTGTACTGTCAGTGGTGTGTGGTGTGCTGGGTGCCTGATGGGGGTCTGGTACATTGTGTACTGTCAATGGTGTGCGGTGTGCTGGGTGCCTGATGGGGGTGTGGTACATTGTGTACTGTCAGTGGTGTGCGGTGTGCTGGGTGTCTGATGGGGCTGTGGCACATTGTGTACTGTCAGTGGTGTGCTGTGTGCTGGGTGCCTGATGGGGTTGTGGTACATTGTGTACTGTCAGTGGTGTGCGGTCTGCTGGGTGCCTGATGGGGGTGTGGTACATTGTGTACTGTCAGTGGTGTGCGGTGTGCTGGGTGCCTGATGGGGGTGTGGTACATTGTGTACTGTCAGTGGTGTGCGGTGTGCTGGGTGCCGGATGGGACTGTGGTACATTGTGTACTGTCAGTGGTGTGTGGTGTGCTGGGTGTCTGATGGGGTGTGGTACATTGTGTACTGTCAGTGGTGTGTGGTGTGCTGGGTGTCTGATGGGGCTGTGGTACATTGTGTACTGTCAGTGGTGTGTGGTGTGCTGGGTGTCTGATGGGGCTGTGGTACATTGTGTACTGTCAGTGCTGTGCGGTGTGCTGGGTGCCTGATGGGGCTGTGGAACATTGTGTACTGTCAGTGGTGCGTGGTGTGCTGGGTGTCTGATGGGGCTGTGGTACATTGTGTACTGTCAGTGCTGTGCGGTGTGCTGGGTGCCTGATGGGGCTGTGGTACATTGTGTACTGTCAGTGGTGTGCGGTGTGCTGGGTGTCTGATGGGGGTGCGGTACATTGTGTACTGTCAGTGGCGTGTGGTGTGCTGGGTGTCTGATGGGGTTGTGGTACATTGTGTACTGTCAGTGGTGTGCGGTGTGCTGGGTGTCTGATGGGGGTGTGGTACATTGTGTACTGTCAGTGCTGTGCGCTGTGCTGGGTGCCTGATGGGGCTGTGGTACATTGTGTACTGTCAGTGCTGTGCGGTGTGCTGGGTGCCTGATGGGGCTGTGGTACATTGTGTACTGTCAGTGCTGTGCGGTGTGCTGGGTGCCTGATGGGGCTGTGGTACATTGTGTACTGTCAGTGCTGTGCGGTGTGCAGGGTGTCTGTTGGGGGTGTGGTACATTGTGTACTGTCAGTGGTGTGCGGTGAACTGGGTGCCTGATGGGGCTGTGGTACATTGTGTACTGTCAGTGGTGTGCGGTGTGCTGAGTGCCTGATGGGGGTGTGGTACATTGTGTACTGTCAGTGGTGTGCGGTGTGCTGGGTGTCTGATGGGGTGTGGTACATTGTGTAATGTCAGTGGTGTGCGGTGTGCTGGGTGTCTGATGTGGGTGTGGTAAATTGTGTACTGTCAGAGGTGTGCGGTATGCTGGGTGTCTGATGGGGTTGTGGTACATTGTGTACTGTCAGTGGTGTGTGGTGTGCTGGGTGTCTGATGGGGCTGTGGTACACTGTGTACTGTCAGTGGTGTGTGGTGTGCTGGGTGCCAGATGGGGGTGTGGTACATTGTGTACTGTCAGTGGTGTGTAGTCTGCTGGGTGTCTGATGGGGCTGTGGTACACTGTGTACTGTCAGTGGTGTGTGGTGTGCTGGGTGTCTGATGGGCCTGTGGTACTTTGAGTACTGTCAGTGGTGTGCGGTGTGCTGTGTGTCTGATGGGGGTGTGGTACATTGTGTACTGTCAGTGGTGTGCGGTGTGCTGGGTGTCTGATGGGGGTGTGGTACATTGTGTACTGTCAGTGGTGTGTGGTGTGCTGGGTGCCTGATGGGGGTGTGGTACATTGTGTACTGTCAGTGGTGTGCGGTGTGCTGGGTCACTGATGGGGGTGTGGTACATTGTGTACTGTCAGTGGTGTGCGGTGTGCTAGGTGTCTGATGGGGGTGTGGTACATTGTGTACTGTCAGTGGTGTGCGGTGTGCTGGGTGTCTAATGGGGGTGTGGTACATTGTGTACTGTCAGTGGTGTGTGGTGTGCTGGGTGTCTGATGGGGGTGTGGTACATTGTGTACTGTCAGTGGTGTGCGGTGAGCTGGGTGTCTGATGGGGGTGTGGTACATTGTGTACTGTCAGTGGTGTGCGGTGTACTGTGTCCCTGATGGGGGTGTGGTACATTGTGGACTGTCAGTGGTGTGTGGTGTGCTGGGTGTCTGATGGGGGTGTGGTACATTGTGTACTGTCAGTGGTGTGCGGTGTGCTGGGTGTCTAATGGGGGTGTGGTACATTGTGTACTGTCAGTGGTGTGTGGTGTGCTGGGTGTCTGATGGGGGTGTGGTACATTGTGTACTGTCAGTGGTGTGCGGTGAGCTGGGTGTCTGATGGGGGTGTGGTACATTGTGTACTGTCAGTGGTGTGCGGTGTACTGTGTCCCTGATGGGGGTGTGGTACATTGTGGACTGTCAGTGGTGTGTGGTGTGCTGGGTGTCTGATGGGGGTGTGGTACATTGTGTACTGTCAGTGGTGTGTGGTGAGCTGGGTGTCTGATGGGGGTGTGGTACATTGTGTACTGTCAGTGGTGTTCGGTGTACTGTGTCCCTGATGGGGGTGTGGTATATTGTGTACTGTCAGTGGTGTGCGGTGTGCTGGGTGTCTGATGGGGCTGTGGTACATTGTGGACTGTCAGTGGTGTGCAGTGTGCTGGGTGTCTGATGGGGGTGTGGTACATTGTGTACTGTCAGTGGTGTGCGGTGTGCTGGGTGTCTGATGGGGGTGTGGTACATTGTGTACTGTCAGTGGTGTGCGGTGTGCTGGGTGCCTGATGGGGGTGTGGTACATTGCGTACTGTCAGTGTTGTGTGGTGAGCTGGGTGCCTGATGGGGGTGTGGTACATTGTGTACTGTCAGTGGTGTGCGGTGTGCTGGGTGTCTGATGGGGGTGTGGTACATTGTGTACTGTCAGTTGTGTGCGGTTTGCTGGGTGTCTGATGGGGGTGTGGTACATTGTGTACTGTCAGTGGTGTGCGGTGTGCTGGGTGTCTGATGGGGCTGTGGTACATTGTGTGCTGTTAGTGGTGTGTGTTGTGCTGGGTGTCTGATGGGACTGTGGTACATTGTGTACTGTCAGTGGTGTGTGGTGTGCTGTGTGCCTGATGGCGTTGTGGTACATTGTGTACTGTCAGTGGTGAGCGGTGTGCTGGGTGTCTGATGGGGCTGTGGTACATTGTGTACTGTCAGTGGTGTGTGGTGTGCTGGGTGCCTGATGGGGGTGTGGTACATTGTGTACTGTCAGTGGTGTGCGGTGTGCTGGGTGCCTGATGGGGGTGTGGTACATTGTGTACTGTCAGTGTTGTGCGGTGTGCTGGGTGTCTGATGGGGCTGTGGTACATTGTGTACTGTCAGTGGTGTGCGGTGTGCTGGGTGCCTGATGGGGTTGTGGTACATTGTGTACTGTCAGTGGTGTGCAGTCTGCTGGGTGCCTGATGGGGGTGTGGTACATTGTGTACTGTCAGTGGTGTGCGGTGTGCTGGGTGCCTGATGGGGGTGTGGTAGATTGTGTACTGTCAGTGGTGTGCGGTGTGCTGGGTGCCGGATGGGACTGTGGTACATTGTGTACTGTCAGTGGTGTGTGGTGTGCTGGGTGTCTGATGGGGTGTGGTACATTGTGTACTGTCAGTGGTGTGCGGTGTGCTGGGTGCCTGATGGGGGTGTGGTACATTGTGTACTGTCAGTGGTGTGTGGTGCTGGGTGTCTGATGGGGGTGTGGTACATTGTGTACTGTCAGTGGTGTGCGGTCTGCTGGGTGCCTGATGGGGCTGTGGTACATTGTGTACTGTCAGTGCTGTGCGGTGTGCTGGGTGCCTGATGGGGCTGTGGTACATTGTGTACTGTCAGTGCTGTGCGGTGTGCTGGGTGCCTGATGGGGCTGTGGTACATTGTGTACTGTCAGTGGTGTGCGGTGTGCTGGGTGTCTGATGGGGGTGCGGTACATTGTGTACTGTCAGTGGCGTGTGGTGTACTGGGTGTCTGATGGGGTTGTGGTACATTGTGTACTGTCAGTGGTGTGCGGTGTGCTGGGTGTCTGATGGGGGTGTGGTACATTGTGTACTGTCAGTGCTGTGCGCTGTGCTGGGTGCCTGATGGGGCTGTGGTACATTGTGTACTGTCAGTGCTGTGCGGTGTGCTGGGTGCCTGATGGGGCTGTGGTACATTGTGTACTGTCAGTGCTGTGCGGTGTGCAGGGTGTCTGTTGGGGGTGTGGTACATTGTGTACTGTCAGTGGTGTGCGGTGAACTGGGTGCCTGATGGAGCTGTGGTACATTGTGTACTGTCAGTGGTGTGCGGTGTGCTGAGTGCCTGATGGGGGTGTGGTACATTGTGTAATGTCAGTGGTGTGCGGTGTGCTGGGTGTCTGATGTGGGTGTGGTAAATTGTGTACTGTCAGTGGTGTGCGGTATGCTGGGTGTCTGATGGGGTTGTGGTACATTGTGTACTGTCAGTGGTGTGTGGTGTGCTGGGTGTCTGATGGGGCTGTGGTACACTGTGTACTGTCAGTGGTGTGTGGTGTGCTGGGTGCCTGATGGGGGTGTGGTACATTGTGTACTGTCAGTGGTGTGTAGTCTGCTGGGTGTCTGATGGGGCTGTGGTACACTGTGTACTGTCAGTGGTGTGTGGTGTGCTGGGTGTCTGATGGGCCTGTGGTACTTTGAGTACTGTCAGTGGTGTGCGGTGTGCTGTGTGTCTGATGGGGGTGTGGTACATTGTGTACTGTCAGTGGTGTGTGGTGTGCTGGGTGCCTGATGGGGCTGTGGTACATTGTGTACTGTCAGTGGTGTGTGGTGTACTGGGTGTCTGATGAGGGTGTGGTACATTGTGTACTGTCAGTGGTGTGCGGTGTGCTGGATGTCTGATGGGGGTGTGGTACATTGTGTATTGTCAGTGGTGTGTGGTGTGCTGGGTGCCTGATGGGGGTGTGGTACATTGTGTACTGTCAGTGGTGTGCGGTGTGCTGGGTCACTGATGGGGGTGTGGTACATTGTGTACTGTCAGTGGTGTGCGGTGTGCTAGGTGTCTGATGGGGGTGTGGTACATTGTGTACTGTCAGTGGTGTGCGGTGTGCTGGGTGTCTAATGGGGGTGTGGTACATTGTGTACTGTCAGTGGTGTGTGGTGTGCTGGGTGTCTGATGGGGGTGTGGTACATTGTGTACTGTCAGTGGTGTGCGGTGAGCTGGGTGTCTGATGGGGGTGTGGTACATTGTGTACTGTCAGTGGTGTGCGGTGTACTGTGTCCCTGATGGGGGTGTGGTACATTGTGGACTGTCAGTGGTGTGTGGTGTGCTGGGTGTCTGATGGGGGTGTGGTACATTGTGTACTGTCAGTGGTGTGTGGTGAGCTGGGTGTCTGATGGGGGTGTGGTACATTGTGTACTGTCAGTGGTGTGCGGTGTACTGTGTCCCTGATGGGGGTGTGGTACATTGTGTACTGTCAGTGGTGTGCGGTGTGCTGGGTGTCTGATGGGGCTGTGGTACATTGTGGACTGTCAGTGGTGTGCAGTGTGCTGGGTGTCTGATGGGGGTGTGGTACATTGTGTACTGTCAGTGGTGTGCGGTGTGCTGGGTGTCTGATGGGGGTGTGGTACATTGTGTACTGTCAGTGGTGTGCGGTGTGCTGGGTGCCTGATGGGGGTGTGGTACATTGCGTACTGTCAGTGTTGTGTGGTGAGCTGGGTGCCTGATGGGGGTGTGGTACATTGTGTACTGTCAGTGGTGTGCGGTGAGCTGGGTGCCTGATGGGGGTGTGGTACATTGTGTACTGTCAGTGGTGTGCGGTGTGCTGGGTGTCTGATGGGGGTGTGGTACATTGTGTACTGTCAGTGGTGTGCGGTGTGCTGGGTGTCTGATGGGGCTGTGGTACATTGTGTACTGTCAGTGGTGTGCGGTGTGCTGGGTGTCTGATGGGGGTCTGGTACATTGTGTACTGTCAGTGGTGTGTGGTGTGCTGGGTGCCTGATGGGGGTGTGGTACATTGTGTACTGTCAGTGGTGTGCGGTGTGCTGGGTGTCTGATGGGGGTGTGGTACATTGTGTACTGTCAGTGGTGTGCGGTGTGCTGGGTGTCTGATGGGGCTGTGGTACATTGTGTACTGTCAGTGGTGTGCGGTGTGCTGGGTGTCTGATGAGGGTGTGGTACATTGTGGACTGTCAGTGGTGTGTGGTGTGCTGGGTGTCTGATGGTGGTGTGGTACATTCTGGACTGTCAGTGGTGTGTGGTGTGCTGAGTGTCTGATGGGGCTGTGGTACATTGTGTACTGTCAGTGGTGTGCGGTGTGCTGGGTGTCTAATGGGGGTGTGGTACATTGTGTACTGTCAGTGGTGTGTGGTGTGCTGGGTGTCTGATGGGGGTGTGGTACATTGTGTACTGTCAGTGGTGTGTGGTGTGCTGAGTGTCTGATGGGGCTGTGGTACATTGTGTACTGTCAGTGGTGTGCGGTGTGCTGGGTGCCTGATGGGGGTGTGGTACATTGTGTACTGTCAGTGGTGTGTGGTGTGCTGGGTGCCTGATGGGGCTGTGGTACATTGTGTACTGTCAGTGGTGTGCGGTGTGCTGGGTGCCTGATGGGGCTGTGGTACATTGTGTACTGTCAGTGGTGTGCGGTGTGCTGGGTGTCTGATGGGGGTGTGGTACATTGTGTACTGTCAGTGGTGTGTTGTGTGCTGGGTGTCTGATGGGGGTGTGGTACATTGTGTACTGTCAGTGGTGTGTGGTGTGCTGAGTGTCTGATGGGGCTGTGGTACATTGTGTACTGTCAGTGGTGTGCGGTGTGCTGGGTGCCTGATGGGGGTGTGGTACATTGTGTACTGTCAGTGGTGTGTGGTGTGCTGAGTGTCTGATGGGGCTGTGGTACATTGTGTACTGTCAGTGGTGTGCGGTGTGCTGGGTGTCTGATGGGGGTGTGGCACATTGCGTACTGTCAGTGGTGTGTGGTGTGCTGGGTGCCTGATGGGGCTGTGGTACATTGTGTGCTGTCAGTGGTGTGCGGTGTGCTGGGTGCCTGATGGGGGTGTGGTACATTTTGTACTGTCAGTGGTGTGCGGTCTGCTGGGTGCCTGATGGGGGTGTGGTACATTGTGTACTGTCAGTGGTGTGATTTAAGCTGGGTGCCTGATGGGACTGTGGTACATTGTGTATCATAGATCATAGAATTTACAGTGCAGAAGGAGGCCATTCGGCCCATCGAGTCTGCACTGGCGCTTGGAAAGAGCACCCTGCCCAAGGTCAACATCTCCACTCTATCCCCATAACCCGGTAACCCCACCCAACACTAAGGGCAATTCTGGACACTAAGGGCAATTTATCACGGCCAATCCACCTAATCCGCACATCTTTGGACTGTGGGAGGAAACCGGAGCACCCGGAGGAAACCAACGCAGACACGGGGAGGATGTGCAGACTCCGCACAGACAGTGACCCAAGCAGGAATCGAACCTGGGACCCTGGAGCTGTGAAGCAATTATGCTATCCACAATGCTACTGTGCTGGGTGCCTAAAGGGGCTGTGAGAGTCGCGGAGGTTTAATAATTGCGGGACCTGAGAGTCGCAGAGGTTTGAAAAGAGCGGGACCTGAGAGTCGGGGAGGTTTGAAAAGAGCGGGAGCTGAGAGTCGCGGAGGTTTGAAAAGAGCGGGAACTGAGAGTCGCGGATGTGTGAAAAGAGCGGGAGCTGAGAGTCGCGGAGGTTTGAAAAGAGCGGGAGCTGAGAGTCGTGGAGGTTTGAAAAGAGCGGAAACTGAGAGTCGTGGAGGTTTGAAAAGAGCAGGAGCTGAGAGTCGCGGAGGTTTGAAAAGAGCGGGAGCTGAGAGTCGCGGAGGTTTGAAAAGAGCGGGAGCTGAGAGTCGCGGAGATTTGAAAAGAGCGGGAGCTGAGAGTCGCGGAGGTTTGAAAAGAGCGGGAACTGAGAGTCGCGGATGTGTGAAAAGAGCGGGAGCTGAGAGTCGCGGAGGTTTGAACAGAGCAGGAGCTGAGAGTCACGGAGATTTGAAAAGAGCGGGAGCTGAGAGTCGCGGAGGTTTGAACAGAGCGGGAGCTGAGAGTCACGGAGATTTGAAAAGAGCGGGAGCTGAGAGTCGCGGAGGTTTGAACAGAGCGGGAGCTGAGAGTCGCGGAGGTTTGAAAAGAGCGGGAACTGAGAGTCGCGGAGGTTTGAAAAGAGCGGGAGCTGAGAGTCGCGGAGGTTTGAAAAGAGCAGGAGCTGAGAGTCGCGGAGGTTTGAAAAAAGCGGGAGCAGAGAGTCGCGGAGGTTTGAAAAGAGCGGGAGCTGAGAGTCGCGGTGGTTTGAAAAGAGCGGGAGCTGAGTGTCGCGGAGGTTTGAAAAGAGCGGGAGCTGAGAGTCGCAGAGGTTTGAAAAGAGCGGGAGCTGAGACTCGCGGATGTTTGAAAAGAGCGGGACCTGAGAGTCGCGGAGGTTTGAAAAGAGCGGGACCTGAGAGTCGCGGAGGTTTGAAAAGAGCGGGAGCTGAGATTCGCAGAGGTTTGAAAAGAGCGGGAGCTGAGAGTCGCAGAGATTTGAAAAGAGCGGGAGCTGAGGGTCGCGGAGATTTGAAAAGAGCGGGACCTGAGAGTAGCGGAGATTTGAAAAGAGCGGGACCCGAGATTGCCGGTGGTTTGAAACGAGCGGGAGCTGAGATTCGCGGAGGTTTGAAAAGAGCGGGAGCTGAGAGTCGCGGAGGTTTGAAAAGAGCGGGAACTGAGAGTCGGGGAGGTTTGAAAAGAGCGGGCCTGAGAGTCGCGGAGGTTTGAAAAGAGCGGGAGCTGAGAGTCGCGGAGGTTTGAAAAGAGCGGGAGCTGAGAGTCGCAGAGGTTTGAAAAGAGCTGGAGCTGAGAGTGGCGGAGGTTTGAAAAGAGCGGGAGCTGAGAGTCGTGGAGGTTTGAAAAGAGCGGGAGTTGAGAGTCGTGGATGTTTGAAAAGAGCGGGAGCTGAGAGTCGCAGAGGTTTGAAAAGAGCGGGAGCTGAGAGTCGCAGAGGTTTGAAAAGAGCGGGACCTGAGAGTCGCGGAGGTTTGAAAAGAGCGGGAGCTGAGAGTCGCGGAGGTTTGAAAAGAGCGGGAGCTGAGAGTCGGGGAGGTTTGAAAAGAGCGGGAGCTGAGAGTCGCGGAAGTTTGAAAAGAGCGGGACCTGAGAGTCGCGGAGGTTTGAAAAGAGCGGGAGCTGAGAGTCGCGAAGGTTTGAAAAGAGCGGGAGCTGAGAGTCGCGGAGGTCTGAAAAGAGCGGGAGCTGAGAGTCGCGGAGGTTGGATAAGAACGGTAGCTGAGAGTCGCGGAGGTTTGAAAAGAGCGGGAGCTGAGAGTCGCGGAGGTTTGAAAAGAGCGGGAGCTGAGAGTCGCGGAGGTTTGAAAAGCGCGGGAGCTGAGAGTCACGCATGTTTGAAAAGAGCGGGAGCTGAGAGTCGCGGAGGTTTGAAAAGAGCGGGAGCTGTGAGTCGCGGAGGTTTGAAAAGAGCGGGACCTGAGGGTCGCGGAGGTTTGAAAATAGCGGGAGCTGAGAATCTCGGAGGCTTGAAAAGAGCGGGAGTTGAGAGTCGCGGAGATTTGAAAAGAGCGGGAGCTGAGAGTCGCGGAGGTTTGAAAAGAGCAGGAGCTGAGAGTCGTGGAGGTTTTAATAGAGCGGGAGCTGAGAGTCACGGAGGTTTGAAAAGAGCGGGAGCTGAGAGTCGCGGAGGTGTGAAAAGAGCGGGAGCTGAGAGTCGTGGAGGTTTGAAAAGAGCGGGAGCTGAGAGTCGCGGAGGTTTGAAAAGCACGGGAACTGAGAGTCGCCGAGGTTTGAAAAGAGCGGGAGCTGAGAGTCGCGGAGATTTGAAAAGAGCGGGAGCTGCGAGTCGCGGATGTTTGAAAAGAGCGGGAGCTGAGTGTCGCGGAGGTTTGAAAAGAGCGGGAGCTGAGAGTCGCGGAGGTTTGAAAGAGCGGGAGCTGAGAGTCGCGGATGTTTGAAAAGAGCGGGAACTGAGAGTCGCGGATGTTTGAAAAGAGCGGGAGCTGAGTGTCGCGTAGGTTTGAAAAGAGCGGGAGCTGAGAGTTGCGGAGGTTTGAAAAGAGCGGGAGCTGAGAGTCGCGAATGTTTGAAAAGAGCGGGAACTGAGAATCGCGGAGGTTTGAAAAGAGCGGGAGCTGAGAGTTGTGGAGGTTTGAAAAGAGCGGAAACTGAGAGTCGCGGAGGTTTGAAAAGAGCAGGAGCTGAGAGTCGCGGAGGTTTGAAAAGAGCGGGAGCTGAGAGTCGCGGAGGTTTGAAAAGAGCGGGAGCTGAGAGTCACGGAGATTTGAAAAGAGCGGGAGCTGAGAGTCGCGGAGGTTTGAAAAGAGCGGGAACTGAGAGTCGCGGATGTGTGAAAAGAACGGGAACTGAGAGTCGCGGAGGTTTGAAAAGAGCGGGAGCTGAGAGTCGCGGAGGTTTGAAAAGAGCAGGAGCTGAGAGTCGCGGAGGTTTGAAAAGAGCGGGAGCAGAGAGTCGCGGAGGTTTGAAAAGAGCGGGAGCTGAGAGTCGCGGTGGTTTGAAAAGAGCGGGAGCTGAGTGTCGCGGAGGTTTGAAAAGAGCGGGAGCTGAGAGTCGCAGAGGTTTGAAAAGAGCGGGATCTGAGACTCGCGGAGGTTTGAAAAGAGCGGGACCTGAGAGTCGCGGAGGTTTGAAAAGAGCGGTACCTGAGAGTCGCGGAGGTTTGAAAAGAGCGGGAGCTGAGAGTCGCAGAGGTTTGAAAAGAACGGGAGCTGAGAGTCGCAGAGATTTGTAAAGAGCGGGAGCTGAGGGTCGCGGAGGTTTGAAAAGAGCGGGACCTGAGAGTAGCGGAGATTTGAAAAGAGCGGGACCCGAGATTGCCGGTGGTTTGAAAAGAGCAGGAGCTGAGATTCGCGGAGGTTTGAAAAGAGCGGGAGCTGAGAGTCGCGGAGGTTTGAAAAGAGCGGGACCTGAGAGTCGGGGAGGTTTGAAAAGAGCGGGAGCTGAGAGTCGCGGAGGTTTGAAAAGAGCGGGAGCTGAGAGTCGCGGAGGTTTGAAAAGAGTGGGAGCTGAGAGTCGCAGAGGTTTGAAAAGAGCGGGAGCTGAGAGTCGCGGAGGTTTGAAAAGAGCGGGACCTGAGAGTCCTGGAGGTTTGAAAAGAGCGGGAGTTGAGAGTCGTGGATGTTTGAAAAGAGCGGGAGCTGAGAGTCGCAGAGGTTTGAAAAGAGCGGGAGCTGAGAGTCGCAGAGGTTTGAAAAGAGCGGGACCTGAGAGTCGCGGAGGTTTGAAAAGAGCGGGAGCTGAGAGTCGCGGAGGTTTGAAAAGAGCGGGAGCTGAGAGTCGGGGAGGTTTGAAAAGAGCGGGAGCTGAGAGTCGCGGAAGTTTGAAAAGAGCGGGACCTGAGAGTCGCGGAGGTTTGAAAAGAGCGGGAGCTGAGAGTCGCGGAGGTTTGAAAAGAGCGGGAGCTGAGAGTCGCGGAGGTTTGAAAAGAGCGGGAGCTGAGAGTCGCGGAGGTTGGATAAGAGCGGTAGCTGAGAGTCGCGGAGGTTTGAAAAGAGCGGGAGCTGAGAGTCGCGGAGGTTTGAAAAGAGCGGGAGCTGAGAGTCGCGGAGTTTTGAAAAGCGCGGGAGCTGAGAGTCGCGGAGATTTGAAAAGAGCGGGAGCTGAGAGTCGCGGAGGTTTGAAAAGAGCGGGAGCTGTGAGTCGCGGAGGTTTGAAAAGAGCGGAACCTGAGGGTCGCGGAGGTTTGAAAATAGCGGGAGCTGAGAATCTCGGAGGCTTGAAAAGAGCGGGAGCTGAGAGTCGCGGAGATTTGAAAAGAGCGGGAGCTGAGAGTCGTGGAGGTTTTAATAGAGCGGGAGCTGAGAGTCACGGAGGTTTGAAAAGAGCGGGAGCTGAGAGTCGCGGAGGTTTGAAAAGAGCGGGAGCTGAGAGTCGTGGACGTTTGAAAAGAGCGGGAGCTGAGAGTCGCGGAGGTTTGAAAAGCTCGGGAACTGAGAGTCGCCGAGGTTTGAAAAGACCGGGAGCTGAGAGTCGCGGAGGTTTGAAAAGAGCGGGAGCTGAGAGTCGCGGAGGTTTGAAAAGAGCGGGAGCTGAGAGTCGCGGAGATTTGAAAAGAGCGGGAGCTGCGAGTCGCGGATGTTTGAAAAGAGCGGGAGCTGAGTGTCGCGGAGGTTTGAAAAGAGCGGGAGCTGAGAGTCGCGGAGGTTTGAAAGAGCGGGAGCTGAGAGTCGCGGATGTTTGAAAAGAGCGGGAACTGGGAGTCGCGGAGGTTTGAAAAGAGCGGGAGCTGAGTGTCGCGTAGGTTTGAAAAGAGCGGGAGCTGAGAGTTGCGGAGGTTTGAAAAGAGCGGGAGCTGAGAGTCGCGGATGTTTGAAAAGAGCGGGAACTGAGAATCGTGGAGGTTTGAAAAGAGCGGGAGCTGAGAGTTGCTGAGGTTTGAAAAGAGCGGGAGCTGAGAGTCGCGGAGGTTTAAAAAGAGCGGGAGCTGAGAGTCGCGGAGGTTTGAAAAGAGCGGGAGCTGAGAGTCGCGGAGGTTTGAAAAGAGCGGGAGCTGAGAGTCGCGCAGGTTTGAAAAGAGCGGGAGCTGAGATTCGCGGAGGTTTGAAAAGAGCGGGAGCAGAGAGTTGCGGAGGTTTGAAAAGAGCGGGAGCTGAGAGTCGCGGATGTTTGAAAAGAGCGGGAACTGAGAGTCGCGGAGGTTTGAAAAGAGCGGGAGCTGAGTGTCGCGTAGGTTTGAAAAGAGCGGGAGCTGAGAGTTGCGGAGGTTTGAAAAGAGCGGGAGCTGAGAGTCGCGGAAGTTTGAAAAGAGCGGGAACTGAGAATCGCTGAGGTTTGAAAAGAGCGGGAGCTGAGAGTCGCGGAGGTTTAAAAAGAGCGGGAGCTGAGAGTCGCGGAGGTTTGAAAAGAGCGGGAGCTGAGAGTCGCGGAGGTTTGAAAAGAGCGGGAGCTGAGAGTCGTGGAGGTTTGAAAAGAGCGGGAACTGAGAGTCGCGGAGGTTTGAAAAGAGCGGGAGCTGAGAGTCGCGGAGGTTTGAAAAGAGCGGGAGCTGAGAGTCGCGGAGGTTTGAAAAGAGCGGGCCCTGAGAGTCGCGGAGGTTTGAAAAGAGCGGGACTTGAGAGTCGGGGAGGTTTGAAAAGAGCGGGAGCTGAGAGTCGCGGATGTTTGAAAAGAGCGGGAGCTGAGAGTTGCGGAGGTTTGAAAAGAGCGGGAGCTGAGAGTCGCGCAGGTTTGAAAAGAGCGGGAGCTGAGATTCGCGGAGGTTTGAAAAGAGCGGGAGCAGAGAGTTGCGGAGGTTTGAAAAGAGCGGGAGCTGAGAGTCGCGGAGGTTTGAAAAGAGCGGGAGCTGAGAGTCGCGGAGGTTTGAAAAGAGCGGGAGCTGAGAGTCGCGGAGGTTTGAAAAAAGCGGGACCTGAGAGTCGCGGAGGTTTGAAAAGGGCGGGAGCTGAGAGTAGCGGAGGTTTGAAAAGAGCGGGACCTGAGAGTCGCGGAGGTTTGAAAATAGCGGGAGCTGAGAATTTCGGAGGCTTGAAAAGAGCGGGAGCTGAGAGTCGCGGAGATTTGAAAAGAGCGGGAGCTGAGAGTCGTGGAGGTTTGAATAGAGCGGGAGCTGAGAGTCACGGAGGTTTGAAAAGTGCGGGAGCTGAGAGTCGCGGAGGTTTGAAAAGAGTGGGAGCTGAGAGTCGTGGAGGTTTGAATAGAGCGGGAGCTGGGAGTCACGGAGGTTTGAAAAGAGCGGGAGCTGAGAGTCGCGGAGGTTTGAAAAGTGCGGGAGCTGAGAGACGTGGAGGTTTGAAAAGACCGGGAGCTGAGAGTCGCGGAGGTTTGAAAAGCGCGGGAACTGAGAGTCGCCGAGGTTTGAAAAGAGCGGGAGCTTAGAGTCGCGGAGGTTTGAAAAGAGAGGGAGCTGAGAGTCGGGGAGGTTTGAAAAGAGCGGGAGCTGAGAGTCGCGGAAGTTTGAAAAGAGCGGGACCTGAGAGTCGCGGAGGTTTGAAAAGAGCGGGAGCTGAGAGTCGCGGAGGTTTGAAAAGAGCGGGAGCTGAGAGTCGCGGAGGTTTGAAAAGAGCGGGAGCTGAGAGTCGCGTAGGTTTGAAAAGAGCGGGAGCTGAGAGTCGCGGAGGTTTGAAAAGAGCGGGAGCTGAGAGTCGCGGAGGTTTGAAAAGAGCGGGAGCTGAGAGTCGCGGAGGTTGGATAAGAGCGGGAGCTGAGTGTCGCGGAGGTTTGAAAAGAGCGGGAGCTGAGAGTCGCGGAGGTTTGAAAGAGCGGGAGCTGAGAGTCGCGGATGTTTGAAAAGAGCGGGAACTGAGAGTCGCGGAGGTTTGAAAAGAGCGGGAGCTGAGTGTCGCGTAGGTTTGAAAAGAGCGGGAGCTGAGAGTTGCGGAGGTTTGAAAAGAGCGGGAGCTGAGAGTCGCGGAAGTTTGAAAAGAGCGGGAACTGAGAATCGCGGAGGTTTGAAAAGAGCGGGAGCTGAGAGTTGCTGAGGTTTGAAAAGAGCGGGAGCTGAGAGTCGCGGAGGTTTAAAAAGAGCGGGAGCTGAGAGTCGCGGAGGTTTGAAAAGAGCGGGAGCTGAGAGTCGCGGAGGTTTGAAAAGAGCGGGAGCTGAGAGTCGTGGAGGTTTGAAAAGAGCGGGAACTGAGAGTCGCGGAGGTTTGAAAAGAGCGGGAGCTGAGAGTCGCGGAGGTTTGAAAAGAGCGGGAGCTGAGAGTCGCGGAGGTTTGAAAAGAGCGGGCCCTGAGAGTCGCGGAGGTTTGAAAAGAGCGGGACTTGAGAGTCGGGGAGGTTTGAAAAGAGCGGGAGCTGAGAGTCGCGGATGTTTGAAAAGAGCGGGAGCTGAGAGTTGCGGAGGTTTGAAAAGAGCGGGAGCTGAGAGTCGCGCAGGTTTGAAAAGAGCGGGAGCTGAGATTCGCGGAGGTTTGAAAAGAGCGGGAGCTGCGAGTTGCGGAGGTTTGAAAAGAGCGGGAGCTGAGAGTCGCGGCGGTTTGAAAAGAGCGGGAGCTGAGAGTCGCGGAGGTTTGAAAAGAGCGGGAGCTGAGAGTCGCGGAGGTTTGAAAAAAGCGGGACCTGAGAGTCGCGGAGGTTTGAAAAGGGCGGGAGCTGAGAGTAGCGGAGGTTTGAAAAGAGCGGGACCTGAGAGTCGCGGAGGTTTGAAAATAGCGGGAGCTGAGAATTTCGGAGGCTTGAAAAGAGCGGGAGCTGAGAGTCGCGGAGATTTGAAAAGAGCGGGAGCTGAGAGTCGTGGAGGTTTGAATAGAGCGGGAGCTGAGAGTCACGGAGGTTTGAAAAGTGCGGGAGCTGAGAGTCGCGGAGGTTTGAAAAGAGTGGGAGCTGAGAGTCGTGGAGGTTTGAATAGAGCGGGAGCTGGGAGTCACGGAGGTTTGAAAAGAGCGGGAGCTGAGAGTCGCGGAGGTTTGAAAAGAGCGGGAGCTGAGAGACGTGGAGGTTTGAAAAGACCGGGAGCTGAGAGTCGCGGAGGTTTGAAAAGCGCGGGAACTGAGAGTCGCCGAGGTTTGAAAAGAGCGGGAGCTTAGAGTCGCGGAGGTTTGAAAAGAGAGGGAGCTGAGAGTCGGGGAGGTTTGAAAAGAGCGGGAGCTGAGAGTCGCGGAAGTTTGAAAAGAGCGGGACCTGAGAGTCGCGGAGGTTTGAAAAGAGCGGGAGCTGAGAGTCGCGGAGGTTTGAAAAGAGCGGGAGCTGAGAGTCGCGGAGGTTTGAAAAGAGCGGGAGCTGAGAGTCGCGGAAGTTTGAAAAGAGCGGGAGCTGAGAGTCGCGGAGGTTTGAAAAGTGCGGGAGCTGAGAGACGTGGAGGTTTGAAAAGACCGGGAGCTGAGAGTCGCGGAGGTTTGAAAAGCGCGGGAACTGAGAGTCGCCGAGGTTTGAAAAGAGCGGGAGCTTAGAGTCGCGGAGGTTTGAAAAGAGAGGGAGCTGAGAGTCGGGGAGGTTTGAAAAGAGCGGGAGCTGAGAGTCGCGGAAGTTTGAAAAGAGCGGGACCTGAGAGTCGCGGAGGTTTGAAAAGAGCGGGAGCTGAGAGTCGCGGAGGTTTGAAAAGAGCGGGAGCTGAGAGTCGCGGAGGTTTGAAAAGAGCGGGAGCTGAGAGTCGCGTAGGTTTGAAAAGAGCGGGAGCTGAGAGTCGCGGAGGTTTGAAAAGAGCGGGAGCTGAGAGTCGCGGAGGTTTGAAAAGAGCGGGAGCTGAGAGTCGCGGAGGTTGGATAAGAGCGGGAGCTGAGTGTCGCGGAGGTTTGAAAAGAGCGGGAGCTGAGAGTCGCGGAGGTTTGAAAGAGCGGGAGCTGAGAGTCGCGGATGTTTGAAAAGAGCGGGAACTGAGAGTCGCGGAGGTTTGAAAAGAGCGGGAGCTGAGTGTCGCGTAGGTTTGAAAAGAGCGGGAGCTGAGAGTTGCGGAGGTTTGAAAAGAGCGGGAGCTGAGAGTCGCGGAAGTTTGAAAAGAGCGGGAACTGAGAATCGCGGAGGTTTGAAAAGAGCGGGAGCTGAGAGTTGCTGAGGTTTGAAAAGAGCGGGAGCTGAGAGTCGCGGAGGTTTAAAAAGAGCGGGAGCTGAGAGTCGCGGAGGTTTGAAAAGAGCGGGAGCTGAGAGTCGCGGAGGTTTGAAAAGAGCGGGAGCTGAGAGTCGTGGAGGTTTGAAAAGAGCGGGAACTGAGAGTCGCGGAGGTTTGAAAAGAGCGGGAGCTGAGAGTCGCGGAGGTTTGAAAAGAGCGGGAGCTGAGAGTCGCGGAGGTTTGAAAAGAGCGGGCCCTGAGAGTCGCGGAGGTTTGAAAAGAGCGGGACTTGAGAGTCGGGGAGGTTTGAAAAGAGCGGGAGCTGAGAGTCGCGGATGTTTGAAAAGAGCGGGAGCTGAGAGTTGCGGAGGTTTGAAAAGAGCGGGAGCTGAGAGTCGCGCAGGTTTGAAAAGAGCGGGAGCTGAGATTCGCGGAGGTTTGAAAAGAGCGGGAGCTGCGAGTTGCGGAGGTTTGAAAAGAGCGGGAGCTGAGAGTCGCGGCGGTTTGAAAAGAGCGGGAGCTGAGAGTCGCGGAGGTTTGAAAAGAGCGGGAGCTGAGAGTCGCGGAGGTTTGAAAAAAGCGGGACCTGAGAGTCGCGGAGGTTTGAAAAGGGCGGGAGCTGAGAGTAGCGGAGGTTTGAAAAGAGCGGGACCTGAGAGTCGCGGAGGTTTGAAAATAGCGGGAGCTGAGAATTTCGGAGGCTTGAAAAGAGCGGGAGCTGAGAGTCGCGGAGATTTGAAAAGAGCGGGAGCTGAGAGTCGTGGAGGTTTGAATAGAGCGGGAGCTGAGAGTCACGGAGGTTTGAAAAGTGCGGGAGCTGAGAGTCGCGGAGGTTTGAAAAGAGTGGGAGCTGAGAGTCGTGGAGGTTTGAATAGAGCGGGAGCTGGGAGTCACGGAGGTTTGAAAAGAGCGGGAGCTGAGAGTCGCGGAGGTTTGAAAAGAGCGGGAGCTGAGAGACGTGGAGGTTTGAAAAGACCGGGAGCTGAGAGTCGCGGAGGTTTGAAAAGCGCGGGAACTGAGAGTCGCCGAGGTTTGAAAAGAGCGGGAGCTTAGAGTCGCGGAGGTTTGAAAAGAGAGGGAGCTGAGAGTCGGGGAGGTTTGAAAAGAGCGGGAGCTGAGAGTCGCGGAAGTTTGAAAAGAGCGGGACCTGAGAGTCGCGGAGGTTTGAAAAGAGCGGGAGCTGAGAGTCGCGGAGGTTTGAAAAGAGCGGGAGCTGAGAGTCGCGGAGGTTTGAAAAGAGCGGGAGCTGAGAGTCGCGGAAGTTTGAAAAGAGCGGGAGCTGAGAGTCGCGCAGGTTTGATAAGAGCGGGAGCTGAGAGTCGCGGAGGTTTGAAAAGAGCGGGAGCTGAGAGTCGCGGAAGTTTGAAAAGAGCCGGACCTGAGAGTCGCGGAGGTTTGAAAAGAGCGGGAGCTGAGAGTCTCGGAGGTTTGAAAAGAGCGGGAGCTGAGAGTCGCGGAGGTTTGAAAAGAGCGGGAGCTGAGAGTCGCGGAGGTTTGATAAGAGCGGGAGCTGAGAGTCGCGCAGGTTTGAAAAGAGCGGGAGCTGAGAGTCGCGGAGGTTTGAAAAGAGCGGGAGCTGAGAGTCGCGGAGGTTTGAAAACAGCGGGAGCTGAGAGTCGCGGAGGTTTGAAAAGAGCGGGAGCTGAGAGTCGCGGAGGTTTGAAAAGAGCGGGAGCTGTGAGTCGCGGAGGTTTGAAAAGAGCGGGACCTGAGAGTCGCGGAGGTTTGAAAATAGCGGGAGCTGAGAATCTCGGAGGCTTGAAAAGAGCGGGAGCTGAGAGTCGCGGAGGTTTGAAAATAGCGGGAGCTGAGAGTCACGGAGGTTTGAAAAGAGCGGGAGCTGAGAGTCGCGGAGATTTGAAAAGAGCGGGAGCTGAGAGTCGCGGAGGTTTGAAAATAGCGGGAGCTGAGAGTCGTGGATGTTTGAATAGAGCGGGAGCTGAGAGTCACGGAGGTTTGAAAAGAGCGGGAGCTGAGAGTCGCGGAGGTTTGAAAAGAGCGGGAGCTGAGAGTCGTGGAGGTTTGAAAAGAGCGGGAGCTGAGAGTCGCGGAGGTTTTAAAAGCGCGGGAACTGAGAGTCGCCGAGGTTTGAAAAGAGCGGGAGCTGAGAGTCGCGGAGGTTTGAAAAGAGCGGGAGCTGAGAGTCGCGGAGGTTTGAAAAGAGTGGGAGCTGAGAGTCGCGGAGATTTGAAAAGAGCGGAGCTGCGAGTCGCAGATGTTTGAAAAGAGCGGGAACTGAGAATCGCGGAGGTTTGAAAAGAGCGGGAGCTGAGAGTCGCTGAGGTTTGAAAAGAGCGGGAGTTGAGAGTCGCGGAGGTTTGAAAAGAGCAGGAGCTGAGAGTCGCGGAGCTTTGAAAAGAGCGGGAGCTGAGAGTCGCGGAGGTTTGAAAAGAGCGGGAGCTGAGAGTCGCGGAGGTTTGAAAAGCGCGGGAACTGAGAGTCGCGGAGGTTTGAAAAGAGCGGGAGCTGAGAGTCGCGGAGGTTTGAAAAGAGCGGGAGCTGAGAGTCGCGGAGGTTTGAAAAGAGCGGGACCTGAGAGTCGCGGAGGTTGGAAAAAAGCGGGACTTGAGAGTCGGGGAGGTTTGAAAAGCGCGGGAACTGAGAGTCGCCGAGGTTTGAAAAGAGCGGGAGCTTAGAGTCGCGGAGGTTTGAAAAGAGCGGGAGCTGAGAGTCGGGGAGGTTTGAAAAGAGCGGGAGCTGAGAGTCACGGAAGTTTGAAAAGAGCGGGACCTGAGAGTCGCGGAGGTTTGAAAAGAGCGGGAGCTGAGAGTCGCGGAGGTTTGAAAAGAGCGGGAGCTGAGAGTCGCGGAGGTTTGAAAAGAGCGGGAGCTGAGAGTCGCGCAGGTTTGATAAGAGCGGGAGCTGAGAGTCGCGGAGGTTTGAAAAGAGCGGGAGCTGAGAGTCGCGGAAGTTTGAAAAGAGCGGGAGCTGAGAGTCGCGGAGGTTTGAAAAGAGCGGGAGCTAAGAGTCGCGGAGGTTTGAAAAGAGCGGGAGCTGAGAGTCACGGAGGTTTGAAAAGAGCGGGAGCTGAGAGTCGCGGAGATTTGAAAAGAGCGGGAGCTGAGAGTCGCGGAGGTTTGAAAAGAGCGGGAGCTGAGAGTCGCGGAGGTTTGATAAGAGCGGGAGCTGAGAGTCGCGCAGGATTGAAAAGAGCGGGAGCTGAGAGTCGCGGAGGTTTGAAAAGAGCGGGAGCTGAGAGTCGCGGAGGTTTGAAAAGAGCGGGAGCTGAGAGTCGCGGAGGTTTGAAAAGAGCGGGAGCTGAGAGTCGCGGATGTTTGAAAAGAGCGGGAGCTGTGAGTCGCGGAGGTTTGAAAAGAGCGGGACCTGAGAGTCGCGGAGGTTTGAAAATAGCGGGAGCTGAGAATCTCGGAGGCTTGAAAAGAGCGGGAGCTGAGAGTCGCGGAGGTTTGAAAAGAGCGGGAGCTGAGAGTCACGGAGGTTTGAAAAGAGCGGGAGCTGAGAGTCGCGGAGATTTGAAAAGAGCGGGAGCTGAGAGTCGCGGAGGTTTGAAAAGTGCGGGAGCTGAGAGTCGTGGAGGTTTGAATAGAGCGAGAGCTGAGAGTCACGGAGGTTTGAAAAGAGCGGGACCCGAGATTGCCGGTGGTTTGAAAAGAGCAGGAGCTGAGATTCGCGGAGGTTTGAAAAGAGCGGGAGCTGAGAGTCGCGGAGGTTTGAAAAGAGCGGGACCTGAGAGTCGGGGAGGTTTGAAAAGAGCGGGAGCTGAGAGTCGTGGAGGTTTGAAAAGAGCGGGAGCTGAGAGTCGCGGAGGTTTGAAAAGAGCGGGAGCTGAGAGTCGCAGAGGTTTGAAAAGAGCGGGAGCTGAGAGTCGCGGAGGTTTGAAAAGAGCGGGACCTGAGAGTCCTGGAGGTTTGAAAAGAGCGGGAGTTGAGAGTCGTGGATGTTTGAAAAGAGCGGGAGCTGAGAGTCGCAGAGGTTTGAAAAGAGCGGGAGCTGAGAGTCGCAGAGGTTTGAAAAGAGCGGGACCTGAGAGTCGCGGAGGTTTGAAAAGAGCGGGAGCTGAGAGTCGCGGAGGTTTGAAAAGAGCGGGAGCTGAGAGTCGGGGAGGTTTGAAAAGAGCGGGAGCTGAGAGTCGCGGAAGTTTGAAAAGAGCGGGACCTGAGAGTCGCGGAGGTTTGAAAAGAGCGGGAGCTGAGAGTCGCGGAGGTTTGAAAAGAGCGGGAGCTGAGAGTCGCGGAGGTTTGAAAAGAGCGGGAGCTGAGAGTCGCGGAGGTTGGATAAGAGCGGTAGCTGAGAGTCGCGGAGGTTTGAAAAGAGCGGGAGCTGAGAGTCGCGGAGGTTTGAAAAGAGCGGGAGCTGAGAGTCGTGGAGGTTTGAAAAGCGCGGGAGCTGAGAGTCGCGGAGATTTGAAAAGAGCGGGAGCTGAGAGTCGCGGAGGTTTGAAAAGAGCGGGAGCTGTGAGTCGCGGAAGTTTGAAAAGAGCGGGACCTGAGGGTCGCGGAGATTTGAAAAGAACGGGAGCTGAGAGTCGCGGAGGTTTGAAAAGAGCGGGTTCTGAGAGTCGTGGAGGTTTTAATAGAGCGGGAGCTGAGAGTCATGGAGGTTTGAAAAGAGCGGGAGCTGAGAGTCGCGGAGGTTTGAAAAGAGCGGGAGCTGAGAGTCGTGGAGGTTTGAAAAGAGCGGGAGCTGAGAGTCGCGGAGGTTTGAAAAGCGCGGGAACTGAGAGTCGCCGAGGTTTGAAAAGACCGGGAGCTGAGAGTCGCGGAGGTTTGAAAAGAGCGGGAGCTGAGAGTCGCGGAGGTTTGAAAAGAGCGGGAGCTGAGAGTCGCGGAGATTTGAAAAGAGCGGGAGCTGCGAGTCGCGGAGATTTGAAAAGAGCGGGAGCTGCGAGTCGCGGATGTTTGAAAAGAGCGGGAGCTGAGAGTTGCTGAGGTTTGAAAAGAGCGGGAGCTGAGAGTCGCGGAGGTTTAAAAAGAGCGGGAGCTGAGAGTCGCGGAGGTTTGAAAAGAGCGGGAGCTGAGAGTCGCGGAGGTTTGAAAAGAGCGGGAGCTGAGAGTCGTGGAGGTTTGAAAAGAACGGGAACTGAGAGTCGCGGAGGTTTGAAAAGAGCGGGAGCTGAGAGTCGCGGAGGTTTGAAAAGAGCGGGAGCTGAGAGTCGCGGAGGTTTGAAAAGAGCGGGCCCTGAGAGTCGCGGAGGTTTGAAAAGAGCGGGACTTGAGAGTCGGGGAGGTTTGAAAAGAGCGGGAGCTGAGAGTCGCGGATGTTTGAAAAGAGCGGGAGCTGAGAGTTGCGGAGGTTTGAAAAGAGCGGGAGCTGAGAGTCGCGCAGGTTTGAAAAGAGCGGGAGCTGAGATTCGCGGAGGTTTGAAAAGAGCGGGAGCTGAGAGTTGCGGAGGTTTGAAAAGAGCGGGAGCTGAGAGTCGCGGAGGTTTGAAAAGAGCGGGAGCTGAGAGTCGCGGAGGTTTGAAAAGAGCGGGAGCTGAGAGTCGCGGAGGTTTGAAAAAAGCGGGACCTGAGAGTCGCGGAGGTTTGAAAAGGGCGGGAGCTGAGAGTAGCGGAGGTTTGAAAAGAGCGGGACCTGAGAGTCGCGGAGGTTTGAAAATAGCGGGAGCTGAGAATTTCGGAGGCTTGAAAAGAGCGGGAGCTGAGAGTCGCGGAGATTTGAAAAGAGCGGGAGCTGAGAGTCGTGGAGGTTTGAATAGAGCGGGAGCTGAGAGTCACGGAGGTTTGAAAAGTGCGGGAGCTGAGAGTCGCGGAGGTTTGAAAAGAGTGGGAGCTGAGAGTCGTGGAGGTTTGAATAGAGCGGGAGCTGGGAGTCACGGAGGTTTGAAAAGAGCGGGAGCTGAGAGTCGCGGAGGTTTGAAAAGAGCGGGAGCTGAGAGACGTGGAGGTTTGAAAAGACCGGGAGCTGAGAGTCGCGGAGGTTTGAAAAGCGCGGGAACTGAGAGTCGCCGAGGTTTGAAAAGAGCGGGAGCTTAGAGTCGCGGAGGTTTGAAAAGAGAGGGAGCTGAGAGTCGGGGAGGTTTGAAAAGAGCGGGAGCTGAGAGTCGCGGAAGTTTGAAAAGAGCGGGACCTGAGAGTCGCGGAGGTTTGAAAAGAGCGGGAGCTGAGAGTCGCGGAGGTTTGAAAAGAGCGGGAGCTGAGAGTCGCGGAGGTTTGAAAAGAGCGGGAGCTGAGAGTCGCGGAAGTTTGAAAAGAGCGGGAGCTGAGAGTCACGCAGGTTTGATAAGAGCGGGAGCTGAGAGTCGCGGAGGTTTGAAAAGAGCGGGATCTGAGAGTCGCGGAAGTTTGAAAAGAGCGGGACCTGAGAGTCGCGGAGGTTTGAAAAGAGCGGGAGCTGAGAGTCTCGGAGGTTTGAAAAGAGCGGGAGCTGAGAGTCGCGGAGGTTTGAAAAGAGCGGGAGCTGAGAGTCGCGGAGGTTTGATAAGAGCGGGAGCTGAGAGTCGCGGAGGTTTGAAAAGAGCGGGAGCTGAGAGTCGCGGAGGTTTGAAAACAGCGGGAGCTGAGAGTCGCGGAGGTTTGAAAAGAGCGGGAGCTGAGAGTCGCGGAGGTTTGAAAAGAGCGGGAGCTGTGAGTCGCGGAGGTTTGAAAAGAGCGGGACCTGAGAGTCGCGGAGGTTTGAAAATAGCGGGAGCTGAGAATCTCGGAGGCTTGAAAAGAGCGGGAGCTGAGAGTCGCGGAGGTTTGAAAATAGCGGGAGCTGAGAGTCACGGAGGTTTGAAAAGAGTGGGAGCTGAGAGTCGCGGAGATTTGAAAAGAGCGGGAGCTGAGAGTCGCGGAGGTTTGAAAAGAGCGGGAGCTGAGAGTCGTGGAGGTTTGAATAGAGCGGGAGCTGAGAGTCACGGAGGTTTTAAAAGAGCGGGAGCTGAGAGTCGCGGAGGTTTGAAAAGAGCGGGAGCTGAGAGTCGTGGAGGTTTGAAAAGAGCGGGAGCTGAGAGTCGCCGAGGTTTTAAAAGCGCGGGAACTGAGAGTCGCCGAGGTTTGAAAAGAGCGGGAGCTGAGAGTCGCGGAGGTTTGAAAAGAGCGGGAGCTGAGAGTCGCGGAGGTTTGAAAAGAGTGGGAGCTGAGAGTCGCGGAGATTTGAAAAGAGCGGAGCTGCGAGTCGCGGATGTTTGAAAAGAGCGGGAACTGAGAATCGCGGAGGTTTGAAAAGAGCGGGAGCTGAGAGTCGCTGAGGTTTGAAAAGAGCGGGAGTTGAGAGTCGCGGAGGTTTGAAAAGAGCAGGAGCTGAGAGTCGCGGAGCTTTGAAAAGAGCGGGAGCTGAGAGTCGCGGAGGTTTGAAAAGAGCGGGAGCTGAGAGTCGCGGCGCTTTGAAAAGCGCGGGAACTGAGAGTCGCGGAGGTTTGAAAAGAGCGGGAGCTGAGAGTTGCGGAGGTTTGAAAAGAGCGGGAGCTGAGAGTCGCGGAGGTTTGAAAAGAGCGGGACCTGAGAGTCGCGGAGGTTGGAAAAAAGCGGGACTTGAGAGTCGGGGAGGTTTGAAAAGCGCGGGAACTGAGAGTCGCCGAGGTTTGAAAAGAGCGGGAGCTTAGAGTCGCGGAGGTTTGAAAAGAGCGGGAGCTGAGAGTCGGGGAGGTTTGAAAAGAGCGGGAGCTGAGAGTCGCGGAAGTTTGAAAAGAGCGGGACCTGAGAGTCGCGGAGGTTTGAAAAGAGCGGGAGCTGAGAGACGCGGAGGTTTGAAAAGATCGGGAGCTCAGAGTCGCGGAGGTTTGATAAGAGCGGGAGCTGAGAGTCGCGCAGGTTTGATAAGAGCGGGAGCTGAGAGTCGCGGAGGTTTGAAAAGAGCGGGAGCTGAGAGTCGCGGAAGTTTGAAAAGAGCGGGAGCTGAGAGTCGCGGAGGTTTGAAAAGAGCGGGAGCTGAGAGTCGCGGAGGTTTGAAAAGAGCGGGAGCTGAGAGTCACGGAGGTTTGAAAAGAGCGGGAGCTGAGAGTCGCGGAGATTTGAAAAGAGCGGGAGCTGAGAGTCGCTGAGGTTTGAAAAGAGCGGGAGCTGAGATTCGCGGAGGTTTGATAAGAGCGGGAGCTGAGAGTCGCGCAGGTTTGAAAAGAGCGGGAGCTGAGAGTCGCGGAGGTTTGAAAAGAGCGGGAGCTGAGAGTCGCGGAGGTTTGAAAAGAGCGGGAGCTGAGAGTCGCGGAGGTTTGAAAAGAGCGGGAGCTGAGAATCTCGGAGGCTTGAAAAGAGCTGAGAGTCGCGGAGGTTTGAAAAGAGCGGGAGCTGAGAGTCACGGAGGTTTGAAAAGAGCGGGAGCTGAGAGTCGCGGAGATTTGAAAAGAGCGGGAGCTGAGAGTCGCGGAGGTTTGAAAAGTGCGGGAGCTGAGAGTCGTGGAGGTTTGAATAGAGCGAGAGCTGAGAGTCACGGAGGTTTGAAAAGAGCGGGAGCTGAGAGTCGCGGAGGTTTGAAAAGAGCGGGAGCTGAGAGTCGCGGAGGTTTGAAAATCGCGGGAATTGAGAGTCGCCGAGGTTTGAAAAGAGCGGGAGCTGAGAGTCGCGGAGGTTTGAAAAGAGCGGGAGCTGAGAGTCGCGGAGGTTTGAAAAGAGCGGGAGCTGAGAGTCGCGGAGGTTTGAAATGAGCGGGAGCTGCGAGTCGCGGATGTTTGAAAAGAGCGGGAGCTAAGTGTCGCGGAGGTTTGAAAAGAGTTGGAGCTGAGAGTCGCGGAGGTTTGAAAAGAGCGGGAGCTGAGAGTCGTGGAGGTTTGAAAAGACCGGGAGCTGAGAGTCGCGGAGGTTTGAAAAGCGCGGGAACTGAGAGTCACCGAGGTTTGAAAAGAGCGGGAGCTTAGGGTCGCGGAGGTTTGAAAAGAGCGGGAGCTGAGAGTCGTGGAGGTTTGAATAGAGCGAGAGCTGAGAGTCACGGAGGTTTGAAAAGAGCGGGAGCTGAGAGTCGTGGAGGTTTGAAAAGAGCGGGAGCTGAGAGTCGCGGAGGTTTGAAAAGCGCGGGAACTGAGAGTCGCCGAGGTTTGAAAAGAGCGGGAGCTGAGAGTCGCGGAGGTTTGAAAAGAGCGGGAGCTGAGAGTCGCGGAGGTTTGAAAAGAGTGGGAGCTGAGAGTCGCGGAGATTTGAAAAGAGCGGGAGCTGCGAGTCGCGGATGTTTGAAAAGAGCGGGAACTGAGAATCGCGGAGGTTTGAAAAGAGCGGGAGCTGAGAGTCGCTGAGGTTTGAAAAGAGCGGGAGTTGAGAGTCGCGGAGGTTTGAAAAGAGCAGGAGCTGAGAGTCGCGGAGCTTTGAAAAGAGCGGGAGCTGAGAGTCGCGGAGGTTTGAAAAGAGCGGGAGCTGAGAGTCGCGGAGGTTTGAAAAGCGCGGGAACTGAGAGTCGCGGAGGTTTGAAAAGAGCGGGAGCTGAGAGTCGCGGAAGTTTGAAAAGAGCGGGAGCTGAGAGTCGCGGAGGTTTGAAAAGAGCGGGACCTGAGAGTAGCGGAGGTTTGAAAAAAGCGGGAGCTGAGAGTCGCGGAGGTTTGAAAAGCGCGGGAACTGAGAGTCGCGGAGGTTTGAAAAGAGCGGGAGCTGAGAGTCGCGGAGGTTTGAAAAGAGCGGGAGCTGAGAGTCGCGGAGGTTTGAAAAGAGCGGGACCTGAGAGTCGCGGAGGTTGGAAAAAAGCGGGACTTGAGAGTCGGGGAGGTTTGAAAAGCGCGGGAACTGAGAGTCGCCGAGGTTTGAAAAGAGCGGGAGCTTAGAGTCGCGGAGGTTTGAAAAGAGCGGGAGCTGAGAGTCGGGGAGGTTTGAAAAGAGCGGGAGCTGAGAGTCGCGGAAGTTTGAAAAGAGCGGGACCTGAGAGTCGCGGAGGTTTGAAAAGAGCGGGAGCTGAGAGTCGCGGAGGTTTGAAAAGAGCGGGAGCTGAGAGTCGCGGAGGTTTGAAAAGAGCGGGAGCTGAGAGTCGCGCAGGTTTGATAAGAGCGGGAGCTGAGAGTCGCGGAGGTTTGAAAAGAGCGGGAGCTGAGAGTCGCGGAAGTTTGAAAAGAGCGGGAGCTGAGAGTCGCGGAGGTTTGAAAAGAGCGGGAGCTAAGAGTCGCGGAGGTTTGAAAAGAGCGGGAGCTGAGAGTCACGGAGGTTTGAAAAGAGCGGGAGCTGAGAGTCGCGGAGATTTGAAAAGAGCGGGAGCTGAGAGTCGCGGAGGTTTGAAAAGAGCGGGAGCTGAGTGTCGCGGAGGTTTGATAAGAGCGGGAGCTGAGAGTCGCGCAGGATTGAAAAGAGCGGGAGCTGAGAGTCGCGGAGGTTTGAAAAGAGCGGGAGCTGAGAGTCGCGGAGGTTTGAAAAGAGCGGGAGCTGAGAGTCGCGGAGGTTTGAAAAGAGCGGGAGCTGAGAGTCGCGGATGTTTGAAAAGAGCGGGAGCTGTGAGTCGCGGAGGTTTGAAAAGAGCGAGACCTGAGAGTCGCGGAGGTTTCAAAATAGCGGGAGCTGAGAATCTCGGAGGCTTGAAAAGAGCGGGAGCTGAGAGTCGCGGAGGTTTGAAAAGAGCGGGAGCTGAGAGTCACGGAGGTTTGAAAAGAGCGGGAGCTGAGAGTCGCGGAGATTTGAAAAGAGCGGGAGCTGAGAGTCGCGGAGGTTTGAAAAGTGCGGGAGCTGAGAGTCGTGGAGGTTTGAATAGAGCGAGAGCTGAGAGTCACGGAGGTTTGAAAAGAGCGGGACCCGAGATTGCCGGTGGTTTGAAAAGAGCAGGAGCTGAGATTCGCGGAGGTTTGAAAAGAGCGGGAGCTGAGAGTCGCGGAGGTTTGAAAAGAGCGGGACCTGAGAGTCGGGGAGGTTTGAAAAGAGCGGGAGCTGAGAGTCGCGGAGGTTTGAAAAGAGCGGGAGCTGAGAGTCGCGGAGGTTTGAAAAGAGCGGGAGCTGAGAGTCGCAGAGGTTTGAAAAGAGCGGGAGCTGAGAGTCGCGGAGGTTTGAAAAGAGCGGGACCTGAGAGTCCTGGAGGTTTGAAAAGAGCGGGAGTTGAGAGTCGTGGATGTTTGAAAAGAGCGGGAGCTGAGAGTCGCAGAGGTTTGAAAAGAGCGGGAGCTGAGAGTCGCAGAGGTTTGAAAAGAGCGGGACCTGAGAGTCGCGGAGGTTTGAAAAGAGCGGGAGCTGAGAGTCGCGGAGGTTTGAAAAGAGCGGGAGCTGAGAGTCGGGGAGGTTTGAAAAGAGCGGGAGCTGAGAGTCGCGGAAGTTTGAAAAGAGCGGGACCTGAGAGTCGCGGAGGTTTGAAAAGAGCGGGAGCTGAGAGTCGCGGAGGTTTGAAAAGAGCGGGAGCTGAGAGTCGCGGAGGTTTGAAAAGAGCGGGAGCTGAGAGTCGCGGAGGTTGGATAAGAGCGGTAGCTGAGAGTCGCGGAGGTTTGAAAAGAGCGGGAGCTGAGAGTCGCGGAGGTTTGAAAAGAGCGGGAGCTGAGAGTCGTGGAGGTTTGAAAAGCGCGGGAGCTGAGAGTCGCGGAGATTTGAAAAGAGCGGGAGCTGAGAGTCGCGGAGGTTTGAAAAGAGCGGGAGCTGTGAGTCGCGGAAGTTTGAAAAGAGCGGGACCTGAGGGTCGCGGAGGTTTGAAAATAGCGGGAGCTGAGAATCTCGGAGGCTTGAAAAGAGCGGGAGCTGAGAGTCGCGGAGATTTGAAAAGAACGGGAGCTGAGAGTCGCGGAGGTTTGAAAAGAGCGGGTTCTGAGAGTCGTGGAGGTTTTAATAGAGCGGGAGCTGAGAGTCACGGAGGTTTGAAAAGAGCGGGAGCTGAGAGTCGCGGAGGTTTGAAAAGAGCGGGAGCTGAGAGTCGTGGAGGTTTGAAAAGAGCGGGAGCTGAGAGTCGCGGAGGTTTGAAAAGCGCGGGAACTGAGAGTCGCCGAGGTTTGAAAAGACCGGGAGCTGAGAGTCGCGGAGGTTTGAAAAGAGCGGGAGCTGAGAGTCGCGGAGGTTTGAAAAGAGCGGGAGCTGAGAGTCGCGGAGATTTGAAAAGAGCGGGAGCTGCGAGTCGCGGAGATTTGAAAAGAGCGGGAGCTGCGAGTCGCGGATGTTTGAAAAGAGCGGGAGCTGAGAGTTGCTGAGGTTTGAAAAGAGCGGGAGCTGAGAGTCGCGGAGGTTTAAAAAGAGCGGGAGCTGAGAGTCGCGGAGGTTTGAAAAGAGCGGGAGCTGAGAGTCGCGGAGGTTTGAAAAGAGCGGGAGCTGAGAGTCGTGGAGGTTTGAAAAGAACGGGAACTGAGAGTCGCGGAGGTTTGAAAAGAGCGGGAGCTGAGAGTCGCGGAGGTTTGAAAAGAGCGGGAGCTGAGAGTCGCGGAGGTTTGAAAAGAGCGGGCCCTGAGAGTCGCGGAGGTTTGAAAAGAGCGGGACTTGAGAGTCGGGGAGGTTTGAAAAGAGCGGGAGCTGAGAGTCGCGGATGTTTGAAAAGAGCGGGAGCTGAGAGTTGCGGAGGTTTGAAAAGAGCGGGAGCTGAGAGTCGCGCAGGTTTGAAAAGAGCGGGAGCTGAGATTCGCGGAGGTTTGAAAAGAGCGGGAGCTGAGAGTTGCGGAGGTTTGAAAAGAGCGGGAGCTGAGAGTCGCGGAGGTTTGAAAAGAGCGGGAGCTGAGAGTCGCGGAGGTTTGAAAAGAGCGGGAGCTGAGAGTCGCGGAGGTTTGAAAAAAGCGGGACCTGAGAGTCGCGGAGGTTTGAAAAGGGCGGGAGCTGAGAGTAGCGGAGGTTTGAAAAGAGCGGGACCTGAGAGTCGCGGAGGTTTGAAAATAGCGGGAGCTGAGAATTTCGGAGGCTTGAAAAGAGCGGGAGCTGAGAGTCGCGGAGATTTGAAAAGAGCGGGAGCTGAGAGTCGTGGAGGTTTGAATAGAGCGGGAGCTGAGAGTCACGGAGGTTTGAAAAGTGCGGGAGCTGAGAGTCGCGGAGGTTTGAAAAGAGTGGGAGCTGAGAGTCGTGGAGGTTTGAATAGAGCGGGAGCTGGGAGTCACGGAGGTTTGAAAAGAGCGGGAGCTGAGAGTCGCGGAGGTTTGAAAAGAGCGGGAGCTGAGAGACGTGGAGGTTTGAAAAGACCGGGAGCTGAGAGTCGCGGAGGTTTGAAAAGCGCGGGAACTGAGAGTCGCCGAGGTTTGAAAAGAGCGGGAGCTTAGAGTCGCGGAGGTTTGAAAAGAGAGGGAGCTGAGAGTCGGGGAGGTTTGAAAAGAGCGGGAGCTGAGAGTCGCGGAAGTTTGAAAAGAGCGGGACCTGAGAGTCGCGGAGGTTTGAAAAGAGCGGGAGCTGAGAGTCGCGGAGGTTTGAAAAGAGCGGGAGCTGAGAGTCGCGGAGGTTTGAAAAGAGCGGGAGCTGAGAGTCGCGGAAGTTTGAAAAGAGCGGGAGCTGAGAGTCACGCAGGTTTGATAAGAGCGGGAGCTGAGAGTCGCGGAGGTTTGAAAAGAGCGGGATCTGAGAGTCGCGGAAGTTTGAAAAGAGCGGGACCTGAGAGTCGCGGAGGTTTGAAAAGAGCGGGAGCTGAGAGTCTCGGAGGTTTGAAAAGAGCGGGAGCTGAGAGTCGCGGAGGTTTGAAAAGAGCGGGAGCTGAGAGTCGCGGAGGTTTGATAAGAGCGGGAGCTGAGAGTCGCGGAGGTTTGAAAAGAGCGGGAGCTGAGAGTCGCGGAGGTTTGAAAACAGCGGGAGCTGAGAGTCGCGGAGGTTTGAAAAGAGCGGGAGCTGAGAGTCGCGGAGGTTTGAAAAGAGCGGGAGCTGTGAGTCGCGGAGGTTTGAAAAGAGCGGGACCTGAGAGTCGCGGAGGTTTGAAAATAGCGGGAGCTGAGAATCTCGGAGGCTTGAAAAGAGCGGGAGCTGAGAGTCGCGGAGGTTTGAAAATAGCGGGAGATGAGAGTCACGGAGGTTTGAAAAGAGTGGGAGCTGAGAGTCGCGGAGATTTGAAAAGAGCGGGAGCTGAGAGTCGCGGAGGTTTGAAAAGAGCGGGAGCTGAGAGTCGTGGAGGTTTGAATAGAGCGGGAGCTGAGAGTCACGGAGGTTTTAAAAGAGCGGGAGCTGAGAGTCGCGGAGGTTTGAAAAGAGCGGGAGCTGAGAGTCGTGGAGGTTTGAAAAGAGCGGGAGCTGAGAGTCGCCGAGGTTTTAAAAGCGCGGGAACTGAGAGTCGCCGAGGTTTGAAAAGAGCGGGAGCTGAGAGTCGCGGAGGTTTGAAAAGAGCGGGAGCTGAGAGTCGCGGAGGTTTGAAAAGAGTGGGAGCTGAGAGTCGCGGAGATTTGAAAAGAGCGGAGCTGCGAGTCGCGGATGTTTGAAAAGAGCGGGAACTGAGAATCGCGGAGGTTTGAAAAGAGCGGGAGCTGAGAGTCGCTGAGGTTTGAAAAGAGCGGGAGTTGAGAGTCGCGGAGGTTTGAAAAGAGCAGGAGCTGAGAGTCGCGGAGCTTTGAAAAGAGCGGGAGCTGAGAGTCGCGGAGGTTTGAAAAGAGCGGGAGCTGAGAGTCGCGGCGCTTTGAAAAGCGCGGGAACTGAGAGTCGCGGAGGTTTGAAAAGAGCGGGAGCTGAGAGTTGCGGAGGTTTGAAAAGAGCGGGAGCTGAGAGTCGCGGAGGTTTGAAAAGAGCGGGACCTGAGAGTCGCGGAGGTTGGAAAAAAGCGGGACTTGAGAGTCGGGGAGGTTTGAAAAGCGCGGGAACTGAGAGTCGCCGAGGTTTGAAAAGAGCGGGAGCTTAGAGTCGCGGAGGTTTGAAAAGAGCGGGAGCTGAGAGTCGGGGAGGTTTGAAAAGAGCGGGAGCTGAGAGTCGCGGAAGTTTGAAAAGAGCGGGACCTGAGAGTCGCGGAGGTTTGAAAAGAGCGGGAGCTGAGAGACGCGGAGGTTTGAAAAGAGCGGGAGCTCAGAGTCGCGGAGGTTTGATAAGAGCGGGAGCTGAGAGTCGCGCAGGTTTGATAAGAGCGGGAGCTGAGAGTCGCGGAGGTTTGAAAAGAGCGGGAGCTGAGAGTCGCGGAAGTTTGAAAAGAGCGGGAGCTGAGAGTCGCGGAGGTTTGAAAAGAGCGGGAGCTGAGAGTCGCGGAGGTTTGAAAAGAGCGGGAGCTGAGAGTCACGGAGGTTTGAAAAGAGCGGGAGCTGAGAGTCGCGGAGATTTGAAAAGAGCGGGAGCTGAGAGTCGCGGTGGTTTGAAAAGAGCGGGAGCTGAGATTCGCGGAGGTTTGATAAGAGCGGGAGCTGAGAGTCGCGCAGGTTTGAAAAGAGCGGGAGCTGAGAGTCGCGGAGGTTTGAAAAGAGCGGGAGCTGAGAGTCGCGGAGGTTTGAAAAGAGCGGGAGCTGAGAGTCGCGGAGGTTTGAAAAGAGCGGGAGCTGAGAATCTCGGAGGCTTGAAAAGAGCTGAGAGTCGCGGAGGTTTGAAAAGAGCGGGAGCTGAGAGTCACGGAGGTTTGAAAAGAGCGGGAGCTGAGAGTCGCGGAGATTTGAAAAGAGCGGGAGCTGAGAGTCGCGGAGGTTTGAAAAGTGCGGGAGCTGAGAGTCGTGGAGGTTTGAATAGAGCGAGAGCTGAGAGTCACGGAGGTTTGAAAAGAGCGGGAGCTGAGAGTCGCGGAGGTTTGAAAAGAGCGGGAGCTGAGAGTCGCGGAGGTTTGAAAATCGCGGGAATTGAGAGTCGCCGAGGTTTGAAAAGAGCGGGAGCTGAGAGTCGCGGAGGTTTAAAAAGAGCGGGAGCTGAGAGTCGCGGAGGTTTGAAAAGAGCGGGAGCTGAGAGTCGCGGAGGTTTGAAATGAGCGGGAGCTGCGAGTCGCGGATGTTTGAAAAGAGCCGGAGCTGAGTGTCGCGGAGGTTTGAAAAGAGTTGGAGCTGAGAGTCGCGGAGGTTTGAAAAGAGCGGGAGCTGAGAGTCGTGGAGGTTTGAAAAGACCGGGAGCTGAGAGTCGCGGAGGTTTGAAAAGCGCGGGAACTGAGAGTCACCGAGGTTTGAAAAGAGCGGGAGCTTAGGGTCGTGGAGGTTTGAATAGAGCGAGAGCTGAGAGTCACGGAGGTTTGAAAAGAGCGGGAGCTGAGAGTCACGGAGGTTTGAAAAGAGCGGGAGCTGAGAGTCGTGGAGGTTTGAAAAGAGCGGGAGCTGAGAGTCGCGGAGGTTTGAAAAGCGCGGGAACTGAGAGTCGCCGAGGTTTGAAAAGAGCGGGAGCTGAGAGTCGCGGAGGTTTGAAAAGAGCGGGAGCTGAGAGTCGCGGAGGTTTGAAAAGAGTGGGAGCTGAGAGTCGCGGAGATTTGAAAAGAGCGGGAGCTGCGAGTCGCGGATGTTTGAAAAGAGCGGGAACTGAGAATCGCGGAGGTTTGAAAAGAGCGGGAGCTGAGAGTCGCTGAGGTTTGAAAAGAGCGGGAGTTGAGAGTCGCGGAGGTTTGAAAAGAGCAGGAGCTGAGAGTCGCGGAGCTTTGAAAAGAGCGGGAGCTGAGAGTCGCGGAGGTTTGAAAAGAGCGGGAGCTGAGAGTCGCGGAGGTTTGAAAAGCGCGGGAACTGAGAGTCGCGGAGGTTTGAAAAGAGCGGGAGCTGAGAGTCGCGGAAGTTTGAAAAGAGCGGGAGCTGAGAGTCGCGGAGGTTTGAAAAGAGCGGGACCTGAGAGTAGCGGAGGTTTGAAAAAAGCGGGACTTGAGAGTCGGGGAGGTTTCTAAAGCGCGGGAACTGAGAGTCGCCGAGGTTTGAAAAGAGCGTGAGCTTAGAGTCGCGGAGGTTTGAAAAGAGCGGGAGCTGAGAGTCGGGGAGGTTTGAAAAGAGCGGGAGCTGAGAGTCGCGGAAGTTTGAAAAAAGCGGGACCTGAGAGTCGCGGAGGTTTGAAAAGAGCGGGAGCTGAGAGTCGCGGAGGTTTGAAAAGAGCGGGAGCTGAGAGTCGCGGAGGTTTGAAAAGAGCGGGAGCTGAGAGTCGCGCAGGTTTGATAAGAGCGGGAGCTGAGAGTCGTGGAGGTTTGAAAAGAGCGGGACCTGAGAGTTGCGGAGGTTTGAAAAGAGCGGGAGCTGAGAGTCGCGGAGGTTTGAAAAGAGCGGGAGCTGAGAGTCACGGAGGTTTGAAAAGAGCGGGAGCTGAGAGTCGCGGAGATTTGAAAAGAGCGGGAGCTGAGAGTCGCGGAGGTTTGAAAAGAGCGGGAGCTGAGAGTCGCGGAGGTTTGATAAAAGCGGGAGCTGAGAGTCGCGCAGGTTTGAAAAGAGCGGGAGCTGAGAGTCGCGCAGGTTTGAAAAGAGCGGGAGCTGAGAGTCGCGGAGGTTTTAAAAGAGCGGGAGCTGAGAGTCGCGGAGGTTTGAAAAGAGCGGGAGCTGAGAGTCGCGGAGGTTTGAAAAGAGCGGGAGTTGAGAGTCGCGGAGGTTTGAAAAGAGCAGGAGCTGAGAGTCGCGGAGCTTTGAAAAGAGCGGGAGCTGAGAGTCGCGGAGGTTTGAAAAGAGCGGGAGCTGAGAGTCGCGGAGGTTTGAAAAGCGCGGGAACTGAGAGTCGCGGAGGTTTGAAAAGAGCGGGAGCTGAGAGTCGCGGAAGTTTGAAAAGAGCGGGAGCTGAGAGTCGCGGAGGTTTGAAAAGAGCGGGACCTGAGAGTAGCGGAGGTTTGAAAAAAGCGGGACTTGAGAGTCGGGGAGGTTTCTAAAGCGCGGGAACTGAGAGTCGCCGAGGTTTGAAAAGAGCGTGAGCTTAGAGTCGCGGAGGTTTGAAAAGAGCGGGAGCTGAGAGTCGGGGAGGTTTGAAAAGAGCGGGAGCTGAGAGTCGCGGAAGTTTGAAAAAAGCGGGACCTGAGAGTCGCGGAGGTTTGAAAAGAGCGGGAGCTGAGAGTCGCGGAGGTTTGAAAAGAGCGGGAGCTGAGAGTCGCGGAGGTTTGAAAAGAGCGGGAGCTGAGAGTCGCGCAGGTTTGATAAGAGCGGGAGCTGAGAGTCGTGGAGGTTTGAAAAGAGCGGGACCTGAGAGTTGCGGAGGTTTGAAAAGAGCGGGAGCTGAGAGTCGCGGAGGTTTGAAAAGAGCGGGAGCTGAGAGTCACGGAGGTTTGAAAAGAGCGGGAGCTGAGAGTCGCGGAGATTTGAAAAGAGCGGGAGCTGAGAGTCGCGGAGGTTTGAAAAGAGCGGGAGCTGAGAGTCGCGGAGGTTTGATAAAAGCGGGAGCTGAGAGTCGCGCAGGTTTGAAAAGAGCGGGAGCTGAGAGTCGCGCAGGTTTGAAAAGAGCGGGAGCTGAGAGTCGCGGAGGTTTTAAAAGAGCGGGAGCTGAGAGTCGCGGAGGTTTGAAAAGAGCGGGAGCTGAGAGTCGCGGAGGTTTGAAAAGAGCGGGAGCTGAGAGTCGCGGATGTTTGAAAAGAGCGGGAGCTGTGAGTCGCGGAGGTTTGAAAAGAGCGGGACCTGAGAGTCGCGGAGGTTTGAAAATAGCGGGAGCTGAGAATCTCGGAGGCTTGAAAAGAGCGGGAGCTGAGAGTCGCGGAGATTTGAAAAGAGCGGGAGCTGAGAGTCGCGGAGGTTTGAAAAGTGCGGGAGCTGAGAGTCGTGGAGGTTTGAATAGAGCGAGAGCTGAGAGTCACGGAGGTTTGAAAAGTGCGGGAGCTGAGAGTCGTGGAGGTTTGAATAGAGCGAGAGCTGAGAGTCACGGAGGTTTGAAAAGAGCGGGAGCTGAGAGTCGCGGAGGTTTGAAAAGAGCGGGAGCTGAGAGTCGTGGAGGTTTGAAAAGAGCGGGAGCTGAGATTCGCGGAGGTTTGAAAAGCGCGGGAACTGAGAGTCGCGGATGATTGAAAAGAGCGGGAGCTGAGTGTCGCGGAGGTTTGAAAAGAGCGGGAGCTGAGAGTCGCGGAGATTTGAAAAGAGCGGGAGCTGAGAGTCGCGGATGTTTGAAAAGAGCGGGAACTGAGAGTCGCGGAGGTTTGAAAAGAGCGGGAGCTGAGTGTCGCGGAGGTTTGTAAAGAGCGGGAGCTGAGAGTTGTGGAGGTTTGAAAAGAGCGGGAGCTGAGAGTCGCAGATGTTTGAAAAGAGGGGGAACTGAGAATCGCGGAGGTTTGAAAAGAGCGGGAGCTGAGAGTCGCTGAGGTTTGAAAAGAGCGGGGGTTGAGAGTCGCGGAGGTTTGAAAAGAGCGGGAGCTGAGAGTCGCGGAGCTTTGAAAAGAGCGGGAGCTGAGAGTCGCGGGGGTTTGAAAAGAGCGGGAGCTGAGAGTCGCGGAGGTTTGAAAAGAGCGGGAACTGGGAGTCGCGGAGGTTTGAAAAGAGCGGGTGCTGAGAGTCGCGGAGGTTTGAAAAGAGCGGGAGCTGAGAGTCGCGGAGGTTTGAAAAGAGCGGGAGCTGAGAGTCGCGGAGGTTTGAAAAGAGCGGGACTTGAGATTCGGGGAGGTTTGAAAAGAGCGGGAGCTGAGAGTCGCGGATGTTTGAAAAGAGCGGGAGCTGAGAGTTGCGGAGGTTTGAAAAGAGCGGGAGCGGAGAGTCGCGCAGGTTTGAAAAGAGCGGGAGCTGAGAGTCGCGGAGGTTTGAAAAGAGCGGGAGCTGAGAGTCGCGGAGGTATGAAAAGAGCGGGAGCTGAGAGTCGCGGAGGTTTGAAAAGAGCGGGAGCTGAAAGTCGCGGAGGTTTGAAAAGAGCGGGACCCGAGATTGCCGGTGGTTTGAAAAGAGCTGGACCTGAGAGTCGCGGAGATTTGAAAAGAGCAGGAGCTGAGAGTCGCGGAGGTTTGAAAAGAGCGGGAGCTGAGAGTCGCAGAGGTTTGAAAAGAGCGGGAGCTGAGAGTCGCGGAGGTTTGTAAAGAGCGGGACCTGAGAGTCCCGGAGGTTTGAAAAGAGCGGGAGCTGAGAGTCGCGGAGGTTTGAAAAGAGCGGGAGCTGAGAGTCGCGGAGGTTTGAAAAGCGCGGGAGCTGAGAGTCGCGGAGGTTTGAAAAGAGCGGGAGCTGAGAGTCGCGGAGGTTTGAAAAGAGCGGGAGCTGAGAGTCGCAGAGGTTTAAAAAGAACGGGAACTGAGAGTCGCGGAGGTTTGAAAAGAGCGGGAGCTGTGAGTCGCCGAGGTTTGAAAAGAGCTGGAGCTGAGAGTCGCGGAGGTTTTAAAAGAGCGGGAGCTGAGAGTTGCAGATGTTTGAAAAGAGCGGGAGCTGAGAGTCGCGGAGGTTTGAAAAGAGCGGGAGCTGAGAGTCGCGGAGGTTTGAAAAGAGCTGCAGCTGAGAGTCGCGGAGGTTTGAAAAGAGCGGGAGCTGAGAGTCACAGAGGTTTGAAAACAGCGGGAGCTGAGAGTCGCGGAGGTTTGAAAAGAGCGGGAGCTGAGAGTCGCGGAGGTTTGAAAAGAGCGGGAGCTGAGAGTTGCGGATGTTTGAAAAGAGCGGGAGCTGAGAGTCACAGAGGTTTGAAAACAGCGGGAGCTGAGAGTCGCGGAGGTTTGAAAAGAGCGGGAGCTGAGAGTTGCTGAGGTTTGAAAAGAGGGGGAGCTGAGAGTTGCGGATGTTTGAAAAGAGCGGGAGCTGAGAGTCACAGAGGTTTGAAAACAGCGGGAGCTGAGAGTCGCTGAGGTTTTAAAAGAGCGGGAGCTGAGAGTCGCGGAGGTTTGAACAGAGCGGGAGCTGAGAGTCGCGGAGGTTTGAAAAGAGCGGGAGCTGAGAGTCACGGAGGTTTGAACAGAGCGGGAGCTGAGAGTCGCGGAGGTTTGAAAATAGCAGGATCTGAGAGTCACGGAGGTTTGAACAGAGCGGGAGCTGAGAGTCGCGGAGGTTTAAAAAGAGCGGGAGCTGAGAGTCGCGGAGGTTTGAAAAGAGCAGGACCTGAGAGTCGCAGAGGTTTGAAAAAAGCGGGACCTGAGAGTCGGGGAGGTTTGAAAAGAGCGGGAGCTGAGAGTCGCGGATGTTTGAAAAGAGCAGGAGCTGAGAGTCGCGGAGGTTTGAAAAGAGCGGGAGCTGAGAGTCGCAGAGATTTGAAAAGAGCGGGACCTGAGAGTCGCGGAGATTTGAAAAGAACGGGACCCGAGATTGCCGGTGGTTTGAAAAGAGCGGGAGCTGAGAGTCACGGAGGTTTGAAAAGAGCGGGAGCTGAGAGTCGCGGATGTTTGAAAAGAGCGGGAGCTGAGAGTTGCGGAGGTTTGAAAAGAGCGGGAGCTGAGAGTCGCGCAGGTTAGAAAAGAGCGGGAGCTGAGAGTCGCGGAGGTTTGAAAAGAGCGGGAGCTTAGAGTTGCGGAGGTTTGAAAAGAGCGGGAGCTGAGAGTCGTGGAGGTTTGTAAAGAGCGGGAGCTGAGAGTCGCGGAGGTTTGAAAAGAGCGGGAGCTGAGAGTCGCGGAGGTTTGAAAAGAGCGGGAGCTGAGAGTCGCGGAGGTTTGAAAAGAGCGGGAACTGGGAGTCGCGGAGGTTTGAAAAGAGCGGGTGCTGAGAGTCGCGGAGGTTTGAAAAGAGCGGGAGCTGAGAGTCGCGGAGGTTTGAAAAGAGCGGGAGCTGAGAGTCGCGGAGGTTTGAAAAGAGCGGGACTTGAGATTCGGGGAGGTTTGAAAAGAGCGGGAGCTCAGAGTCGCGGATGTTTGAAAAGAGCGGGAGCTGAGAGTTGCGGAGGTTTGAAAAGAGCGGGAGCGGAGAGTCGCGCAGGTTTGAAAAGAGCGGGAGCTGAGAGTCGCGGAGGTTTGAAAAGAGCGGGAGCTGAGAGTCGCGGAGGTATGAAAAGAGCGGGAGCTGAGAGTCGCGGAGGTTTGAAAAGAGCGGGAGCTGAAAGTCGCGGAGGTTTGAAAAGAGCGGGACCCGAGATTGCCGGTGGTTTGAAAAGAGCTGGACCTGAGAGTCGCGGAGATTTGAAAAGAGCAGGAGCTGAGAGTCGCGGAGGTTTGAAAAGAGCGGGAGCTGAGAGTCGCAGAGGTTTGAAAAGAGCGGGAGCTGAGAGTCGCGGAGGTTTGTAAAGAGCGGGACCTGAGAGTCCCGGAGGTTTGAAAAGAGCGGGAGCTGAGAGTCGCGGAGGTTTGAAAAGAGCGGGAGCTGAGAGTCGCGGAGGTTTGAAAAGCGCGGGAGCTGAGAGTCGCGGAGGTTTGAAAAGAGCGGGAGCTGAGAGTCGCGGAGGTTTGAAAAGAGCGGGAGCTGAGAGTCGCAGAGGTTTAAAAAGAACGGGAACTGAGAGTCGCGGAGGTTTGAAAAGAGCGGGAGCTGTGAGTCGCCGAGGTTTGAAAAGAGCTGGAGCTGAGAGTCGCGGAGGTTTTAAAAGAGCGGGAGCTGAGAGTTGCAGATGTTTGAAAAGAGCGGGAGCTGAGAGTCGCGGAGGTTTGAAAAGAGCGGGAGCTGAGAGTCGCGGAGGTTTGAAAAGAGCTGCAGCTGAGAGTCGCGGAGGTTTGAAAAGAGCGGGAGCTGAGAGTCACAGAGGTTTGAAAACAGCGGGAGCTGAGAGTCGCGGAGGTTTGAAAAGAGCGGGAGCTGAGAGTCGCGGAGGTTTGAAAAGAGCGGGAGCTGAGAGTTGCGGATGTTTGAAAAGAGCGGGAGCTGAGAGTCACAGAGGTTTGAAAACAGCGGGAGCTGAGAGTCGCGGAGGTTTGAAAAGAGCGGGAGCTGAGAGTTGCTGAGGTTTGAAAAGAGCGGGAGCTGAGAGTTGCGGATGTTTGAAAAGAGCGGGAGCTGAGAGTCACAGAGGTTTGAAAACAGCGGGAGCTGAGAGTCGCTGAGGTTTTAAAAGAGCGGGAGCTGAGAGTCGCGGAGGTTTGAACAGAGCGGGAGCTGAGAGTCGCGGAGGTTTGAAAAGAGCGGGAGCTGAGAGTCACGGAGGTTTGAACAGAGCGGGAGCTGAGAGTCGCGGAGGTTTGAAAATAGCAGGATCTGAGAGTCACGGAGGTTTGAACAGAGCGGGAGCTGAGAGTCGCGGAGGTTTAAAAAGAGCGGGAGCTGAGAGTCGCGGAGGTTTGAAAAGAGCAGGACCTGAGAGTCGCAGAGGTTTGAAAAAAGCGGGACCTGAGAGTCGGGGAGGTTTGAAAAGAGCGGGAGCTGAGAGTCGCGGATGTTTGAAAAGAGCAGGAGCTGAGAGTCGCGGAGGTTTGAAAAGAGCGGGAGCTGAGAGTCGCAGAGATTTGAAAAGAGCGGGACCTGAGAGTCGCGGAGATTTGAAAAGAACGGGACCCGAGATTGCCGGTGGTTTGAAAAGAGCGGGAGCTGAGAGTCACGGAGGTTTGAAAAGAGCGGGAGCTGAGAGTCGCGGATGTTTGAAAAGAGCGGGAGCTGAGAGTTGCGGAGGTTTGAAAAGAGCGGGAGCTGAGAGTCGCGCAGGTTAGAAAAGAGCGGGAGCTGAGAGTCGCGGAGGTTTGAAAAGAGCGGGAGCTTAGAGTTGCGGAGGTTTGAAAAGAGCGGGAGCTGAGAGTCGTGGAGGTTTGTAAAGAGCGGGAGCTGAGAGTCGCGGAGGTTTGAAAAGAGCGGGAGCTGAGAGTCGCGGAGGTTTGAAAAGAGCGGGAGCTGAGAGTCGCGGAGGTTTGAAAAGCGCGGGAGCTGAGAGTTGCGGAGGTTTGAAAAGAGCGGGAGCTGAGAGTCGCAGAGGTTTAAAAAGAACGGGAACTGAGAGTCGCGGAGGTTTGAAAAGAGCGGGAGCTGTGAGTCGCGGAGGTTTGAAAATAGCTGGAGCTGAGAGTCGCGGAGGTTTGAAACGAGCGGGAGCTGAGAGTCGCGGAGGTTTGAAAAGAGCGGGAGCTGAGAGTTGCGGATGTTTGAAAAGAGCGGGAGCTGAGAGTCACAGAGGTTTGAAAACAGCGGGAGCTGAGAGTCGCGGAGGTTTGAAAAGAGCGGGAGCTGAGAGTCGCGGAGGTTTGAAAAGAGCAGGAGCTGAGAGTTGCGGAGATTTGAAAAGAGCGGGAGCTGAGAGTCACAGAGGTTTGAAAACAGCGGGAGCTGAGAGTCGCGGAGGTTTGAAAAGAGCGGAGGCTGATAGTCGCGGAGGTTTGAAAAGAGCGGGAGCTGAGAGTCGCGGAGGTTTGAAAAGAGCGGGAGCTGAGAGTCGCGGAGGTTTGAAAACAGCGGGAGCTGAGAGTCGCGGAGGTTTGAAAAGAGCGGGAGCTGAGAGTTGCTGAGGTTTGAAAAGAGCGGGAGCTGAGAGTTGCGGATGTTTGAAAAGAGCGGGAGCTGAGAGCCACAGAGGTTTGAAAACAGCGTGAGCTGAGAGTCGCGGAGGTTTGAAAAGAGCTGGACCTGAGAGTCGCGGAGGTTTGAAAAGAGCGGGACCTGAGAGTCGCGGAGGTTTGAAAAGAGCGGAAGCTGAGAGTCGCGGAGGTTTGAAAAGAGCGGGAGCTGAGAGTCGCTGAGGTTTGAAAAGAGCGGGATCTGATAGTCACGGAGATTTGAACAGAGCGGGAGCTGAGAGTCGCGGAGGTTTGAAAAGAGCAGGAGCTGAGAGTCGCGGTGGTTTGAAAACAGCGGGAGCTGAGAGTCGGGGAGGTTTGAAAAGAGCGGGAGCTGAGAGTCGCGGCGGTTTGAAAAGAGCGGGAGCTGAGAGTCGCGGAGGTTTGAAAAGAGCGGGAGCTGAGAGTCGCGGAGGTTTAAAAAGAGCGGGAGCTGAGAGTCGCGGAGGTTTGAAAAGAGCAGGACCTGAGAGTCGCAGAGGTTTGAAAAGAGCGGGACCTGAGAGTCGGGGAGGTTTGAAAAGAGCGGGAGCTGAGAGTCGCGGATGTTTGAAAAGAGCAGGAGCTGAGAGTCGCGGAGGTTTGAAAAGAGCGGGAGCTGAGAGTCGCAGAGATTTGAAAAGAACGGGACCCGAGATTGCCGGTGGTTTGAAAAGAGCGGGAGCTGAGAGTCACGGAGGTTTGAAAAGAGCGGGAGCTGAGAGTCGCGGAGGTTTGAAAAGAGCGGGAGCTGAGAGTCGCGGAGGTTTGAAAAGAGCGGGATCTGAGAGTCACGGAGGTTTGAAAAGAGCGGGAGCTGAGAGTCGCGGATGTTTGAAAAGTGCGGGAGCTGAGTGTCGCGGAGGTTTGAAAAGAGCGGGAGCTGAGAGTCGCAGAGGTTTGGAAAGAGCTGGAGCTGAGAGTCGCGGATGTTTGAAAAGAGCGGGAGCTGAGAGTCGCGGAGGTTTGAAAAGAGCGGGAGCTGAGAGTCCCGGTGGTTTGAAAAGAGCGGGACCTGAGAGTCCCGGAGGTTTGAAAAGAGCGGGACCTGAGAGTCGCGGAGGTTTGAAAAGAGCGGGAGCTGAGAGTCGCGGAGGTTTGAAAAGAGCGGGAGCTGAGAGTCACGGAGGTTTGAAAAGAGCGGGAGCTGAGAGTCGCAGAGGTTTGAAAAGAGCGGGAGCTGAGGGTCGCGGAGGTTTGAAAAGAGCGGGACCCGAGATTGCCGGTGGTTTGAAAAGAGCAGGAGCTGAGATTCGCGGAGGTTTGAAAAGAGCGGGAGCTGAGAGTCACGGAGGTTTGAAAAGAGCGGGAGCTGAGAGTCGCGCAGGTTTGAAAAGCGCGGGAGCTGAGAGCCGCGGAGGTTTGAAAAGAGCGGGAGCTGAGAGTCGCGGAGGTTTGAAAAGAGCGGGAGCTGAGAGCCGCGGAGGTTTGAAAAGAGCGGGAGCTGAGAGTCGCGGAGGTTTGAAAAGAGCGGGAGCTGAGAGTCGCGGAGGTTTGAAAAGAGCGGGAGCTGAGAGTCGCAGAGGTTTGAAAAGAGCGGGAGCTGAGAGTCGCGGAGGTTTGAAAAGAGCGGGAGCTGTGAGTCGCGGAGGTTTGAAAAGAGCGGGAGCTGAGAGCCGCGGAGGTTTGAAAAGAGCGGGAGCTGAGAGTCGCGGAGGTTTGAAAAGAGCGGGAGCTGAGAGTCGCAGAGGTTTGAAAAGAGCGGGAGTTGAGAGTCGCGGAGGTTTGAAAAGAGCGGGAGCTGAGAGTCGCGGAGGTTTGAAAGAGCGGGAGCTGAGAGTCGCGGAGGTTTAAAAAGAGCGGGAGCTGAGAGTCGCGGAGGTTTGAAAAGAGCAGGACCTGAGAGTCGCAGAGGTTTGAAAAGAGCGGGACCTGAGAGTCGGGGAGGTTTGAAAAGAGCGTGAGCTGAGAGTCGCGGATGTTTGAAAAGAGCAGGAGCTGAGAGTCGCGGAGGTTTGAAAAGAGCGGGAGCTGAGAGTCGCAGAGATTTGAAAAGAGCGGGAGCTGAGAGTCGCGCAGGTTTGAAAAGAGCGGGAGCTGAGAGTCGCGGAGGTTTGAAAAGAGCGGGAGCTGAGAGTCACGGAGGTTTGAAAAGAGCGGGAGCTGAGAGTCTCGGATGTTTGAAATGAGCTGGAGCTGAGAGTCGCGGATGTTTGAAAAGAGCGGGAGCTGAGAGTCGCGGAGGTTTGAAAAGAGCGGGAGCTGAGAGTCCCGGAGGTTTGAAAAGAGCGGGACCTGAGAGTCCCGGAGGTTTGAAAAGAGCGGGACCTGAGAGTCGCGGAGGTTTGAAAAGAGCGGGAGCTGAGAGTCGCGGAGGTTTGAAAAGAGCGGGAGCTGAGACTCACGGAGGTTTGAAAAGAGCGGGAGCTGAGAGTCGCAGAGGTTTGAAAAGAGCGGGAGCTGAGGGTCGCGGAGGTTTGAAAAGAGCGGGAGCTGAGAGTCGCAGAGGTTTGAAAAGAGCTGGAGCTGAGAGTCGCGGATGTTTGAAAAGAGCGGGAGCTGAGAGTCGCGGAGGTTTGAAAAGAGCGGGAGCTGAGAGTCCCGGAGGTTTGAAAAGAGCGGGACCTGAGAGTCCCGGAGGTTTGAAAAGAGCGGGACCTGAGAGTCGCGGAGGTTTGAAAAGAGCGGGAGCTGAGAGTCGCAGAGGTTTAAAAAGAACGGGAACTGAGAGTCGCGGAGGTTTGAAAAGAGCGGGAGCTGTGAGTCGCGGAGGTTTGAAAATAGCTGGAGCTGAGAGTCGCGGAGGTTTGAAACGAGCGGGAGCTGAGAGTCGCGGAGGTTTGAAAAGAGCGGGAGCTGAGAGTTGCGGATGTTTGAAAAGAGCGGGAGCTGAGAGTCACAGAGGTTTGAAAACAGCGGGAGCTGAGAGTCGCGGAGGTTTGAAAAGAGCGGGAGCTGAGAGTCGCGGAGGTTTGAAAAGAGCAGGAGCTGAGAGTTGCGGAGATTTGAAAAGAGCGGGAGCTGAGAGTCACAGAGGTTTGAAAACAGCGGGAGCTGAGAGTCGCGGAGGTTTGAAAAGAGCGGAGGCTGATAGTCGCGGAGGTTTGAAAAGAGCGGGAGCTGAGAGTCGCGGAGGTTTGAAAAGAGCGGGAGCTGAGAGTCGCGGATGTTTGAAAACAGCGGGAGCTGAGAGTCGCGGAGGTTTGAAAAGAGCGGGAGCTGAGAGTTGCTGAGGTTTGAAAAGAGCGGGAGCTGAGAGTTGCGGATGTTTGAAAAGAGCGGGAGCTGAGAGCCACAGAGGTTTGAAAACAGCGTGAGCTGAGAGTCGCGGAGGTTTGAAAAGAGCGGGACCTGAGAGTCGCGGAGGTTTGAAAAGAGCGGGACCTGAGAGTCGCGGAGGTTTGAAAAGAGCGGAAGCTGAGAGTCGCGGAGGTTTGAAAAGAGCGGGAGCTGAGAGTCGCTGAGGTTTGAAAAGAGCGGGATCTGATAGTCACGGAGATTTGAACAGAGCGGGAGCTGAGAGTCGCGGAGGTTTGAAAAGAGCAGGAGCTGAGAGTCGCGGTGGTTTGAAAACAGCGGGAGCTGAGAGTCGGGGAGGTTTGAAAAGAGCGGGAGCTGAGAGTCGCGGCGGTTTGAAAAGAGCGGGAGCTGAGAGTCGCGGAGGTTTGAAAAGAGCGGGAGCTGAGAGTCGCGGAGGTTTAAAAAGAGCGGGAGCTGAGAGTCGCGGAGGTTTGAAAAGAGCAGGACCTGAGAGTCGCAGAGGTTTGAAAAGAGCGGGACCTGAGAGTCGGGGAGGTTTGAAAAGAGCGGGAGCTGAGAGTCGCGGATGTTTGAAAAGAGCAGGAGCTGAGAGTCGCGGAGGTTTGAAAAGAGCGGGAGCTGAGAGTCGCAGAGATTTGAAAAGAACGGGACCCGAGATTGCCGGTGGTTTGAAAAGAGCGGGAGCTGAGAGTCACGGAGGTTTGAAAAGAGTGGGAGCTGAGAGTCGCGGAGGTTTGAAAAGAGCGGGAGCTGAGAGTCGCGGAGGTTTGAAAAGAGCGGGAGCTGAGAGTCACGGAGGTTTGAAAAGAGCGGGAGCTGAGAGTCGCGGATGTTTGAAAAGTGCGGGAGCTGAGTGTCGCGGAGGTTTGAAAAGAGCGGGAGCTGAGAGTCGCAGAGGTTTGAAAAGAGCTGGAGCTGAGAGTCGCGGATGTTTGAAAAGAGCGGGAGCTGAGAGTCGCGGAGGTTTGAAAAGAGCGGGAGCTGAGAGTCCCGGTGGTTTGAAAAGAGCGGGACCTGAGAGTCCCGGAGGTTTGAAAAGAGCGGGACCTGAGAGTCGCGGAGGTTTGAAAAGAGCGGGAGCTGAGAGTCGCGGAGGTTTGAAAAGAGCGGGAGCTGAGAGTCACGGAGGTTTGAAAACAGCGGGAGCTGAGAGTCGCAGAGGTTTGAAAAGAGCGGGAGCTGAGGGTCGCGGAGGTTTGAAAAGAGCGGGACCCGAGATTGCCGGTGGTTTGAAAAGAGCAGGAGCTGAGATTCGCGGAGGTTTGAAAAGAGCGGGAGCTGAGAGTCACGGAGGTTTGAAAAGAGCGGGAGCTGAGAGTCGCGCAGGTTTGAAAAGCGCGGGAGCTGAGAGCCGCGGAGGTTTGAAAAGAGCGGGAGCTGAGAGTCACGGAGGTTTGAAAAGAGCGGGAGCTGAGAGCCGCGGAGGTTTGAAAAGAGCGGGAGCTGAGAGTCGCGGAGGTTTGAAAAGAGCGGGAGCTGAGAGTCGCGGAGGTTTGAAAAGAGCGGGAGCTGAGAGTCGCAGAGGTTTGAAAAGAGCGGGAGCTGAGAGTCGCGGAGGTTTGAAAAGAGCGGGAGCTGTGAGTCGCGGAGGTTTGAAAAGAGCGGGAGCTGAGAGCCGCGGAGGTTTGAAAACAGCGGGAGCTGAGAGTCCTGGAGGTTTGAAAAGAGCAGGAGCTGAGAGTCGTGGATGTTTGAAAAGAGCGGGAGCTGAGAGTCGCAGAGGTTTGAAAAGAGCGGGAGCTGAGAGTCGCGGAGGTTTGAAAAGAGCGGGAGCTGAGAGTCGCAGAGGTTTGAAAAGAGCGGGACCTGAGAGTCGCGGAGGTTTGAAAAGAGCGGGAGCTGAGAGTCGCGGAGGTTTGAAAAGAGCGGGAGTTGAGAGTCGCGGAGGTTTGAAAAGAGCGGGAGCTGAGAGTCGCGGAGGTTTGAAAGAGCGGGAGCTGAGAGTCGCGGAGGTTTAAAAAGAGCGGGAGCTGAGAGTCGCGGAGGTTTGAAAAGAGCAGGACCTGAGAGTCGCGGATGTTTGAAAAGAGCGGGAGCTGAGAGTCGCGGAGGTTTGAAAAGAGCGGGAGCTGAGAGTCCCGGAGGTTTGAAAAGAGCGGGACCTGAGAGTCCCGGAGGTTTGAAAAGAGCGGGACCTGAGAGTCGCGGAGGTTTGAAAAGAGCGGGAGCTGAGAGTCGCGGAGGTTTGAAAAGAGCGGGAGCTGAGAGTCACGGAGGTTTGAAAAGAGCGGGAGCTGAGAGTCGCAGAGGTTTGAAAAGAGCGGGAGCTGAGGGTCGCGGAGGTTTGAAAAGAGCGGGAGCTGAGAGTCGCAGAGGTTTGAAAAGAGCTGGAGCTGAGAGTCGCGGATGTTTGAAAAGAGCGGGAGCTGAGAGTCGCGGAGGTTTGAAAAGAGCGGGAGCTGAGAGTCCCGGAGGTTTGAAAAGAGCGGGACCTGAGAGTCCCGGAGGTTTGAAAAGAGCGGGACCTGAGAGTCGCGGAGGTTTGAAAAGAGCGGGAGCTGAGAGTCGCGGAGGTTTGAAAAGAGCGGGAGCTGAGAGTCACGGAGGTTTGAAAAGAGCGGGAGCTGAGAGTCGCAGAGGTTTGAAAAGAGCGGGAGCTGAGGGTCGCGGAGGTTTGAAAAGAGCGGGACCCGAGATTGCCGGTGGTTTGAAAAGAGCAGGAGCTGAGATTCGCGGAGGTTTGAAAAGAGCGGGAGCTGAGAGTCACGGAGCTTTGAAAAGAGCGGGAGCTGAGAGTCGCGCAGGTTTGAAAAGCGCGGGAGCTGAGAGCCGCGGAGGTTTGAAAAGAGCGGGAGCTGAGAGTCGCGGAGGTTTGAAAAGAGCGGGAGCTGAGAGCCGCGGAGATTTGAAAAGTGCGGGAGCTGAGAGTCGCGGAGGTTTGAAAAGAGCGGGAGCTGAGAGTCGCGGAGGTTTGAAAAGAGCGGGAGCTGAGAGTCGCAGAGGTTTGAAAAGAGCGGGAGCTGAGATTCGCGGAGGTTCGAAAAGAGCGGGAGCTGTGAGTCGCGGAGGTTTGAAAAGAGCGGGAGCTGAGAGCCGCGGAGGTTTGAAAAGAGCGGGAGCTGAGAGTCGCGGAGGTTTGAAAAGAGCAGGTGCTGAGAGTCGCGGAGGTTTGAAAAGAGCGGGAGCTGAGAGTCGCGGAGGTTTGAAAAGAGCGGGAGCTGAGAGTCGCGGAGGTTTGAAAAGCGCGGGAGCTGAGTGTTGCGGAGGTTTGAAAAGAGCGGGAGCTGAGAGTCGCGGAGGTTTGAATAGAGCGGGAGCTGAGAGTCGCGGAAGTTTGAAAAGAGCGGGAGCTGTGAGTCGCGGAGGTTTGAAAAGAGCGGGACCTGAGAGTCGCGGAGGTTTGAAAAGAACGTGAGCTGAGAGTCGCGGAGGTTTGAAAAGAGCGGGAGCTGAGAGTCGCGGACATTTGAAAAGAGCGGGAGCTGAGAGTCGCGGAGGTTTGAATAGAGCGGGAGCTGAGAGTCGCGGAGGTTTGAAAACAGCGGGAGCTGAGAGTCGCAGAGGTTTGAAAAGAGCGGGACCTGAGAGACGCGGAGGTTTGAAAAGAGCAGGAGCTGAGATTCGCGGAGATTTGAAAAGAGCGGGAGCTGAGAGTCACGGAGGTTTGAAAAGAGCGGGAGCTGAGAGTCGCGCAGGTTTGAAAAGCGCGGGAGCTGAGAGCCGCGGAGGTTTGAAAAGAGCGGGAGCTGAGAGTCGCGGAGGTTTGAAAAGAGCGGGAGCTGAGAGCCGCGGAGGTTTGAAAAGAGCGGGAGCTGAGAGTCGCGGAGGTTTGAAAAGAGCGGGAGCTGAGAGTCGCGGAGGTTTGAAAAGAGCGGGAGCTGAGAGTCGCAGAGGTTTGAAAAGAGCGGGAGCTGAGAGTCGCGGAGGTTTGAAAAGAGCGGGAGCTGTGAGTCGCGGAGGTTTGAAAAGAGCGGGAGCTGAGAGCCGCGGAGGTTTGAAAAGAGCGGGAGCTGAGAGTCCTGGAGGTTTGAAAAGAGCAGGAGCTGAGAGTCGTGGATGTTTGAAAAGAGCGGGAGCTGAGAGTCGCAGAGGTTTGAAAAGAGCGGGAGCTGAGAGTCGCAGAGGTTTGAAAAGAGCGGGACCTGAGAGTCGCGGAGGTTTGAAAAGAGCGGGAGCTGAGAGTCGCGGAGGTTTGAAAAGAGCGGGAGTTGAGAGTCGCGGAGGTTTGAAAAGAGCGGGAGCTGAGAGTCGGGGAGGTTTGAAAAGAGCGGGAGCTGAGAGTCGCGGATGTTTGAAAAGAGCAGGAGCTGAGAGTCGCGGAGGTTTGAAAAGAGCGGGAGCTGAGAGTCGCAGAGGTTTGAAAAGAGCGGGAGCTGAGAGTCGCGGAGGTTTGAAAAGAGCGGGAGCTGAGAGTCGCAGAGGTTTGAAAAGAGCGGGACCTGAGAGTCGCGGAGGTTTGAAAAGAGCGGGACCTGAGAGTCGCGGAGGTTTGAAAAGAGCGGAAGCTGAGAGTCGCGGAGGTTTGAAAAGAGCGGGAGCTGAGAGTCGCTGAGGTTTGAAAAGAGCGGGATCTGATAGTCACGGAGATTTGAACAGAGCGGGAGCTGAGAGTCGCGGAGGTTTGAAAAGAGCAGGAGCTGAGAGTCGCGGTGGTTTGAAAACAGCGGGAGCTGAGAGTCGGGGAGGTTTGAAAAGAGCGGGAGCTGAGAGTCGCGGCGGTTTGAAAAGAGCGGGAGCTGAGAGTCGCGGAGGTTTGAAAAGAGCGGGAGCTGAGAGTCGCGGAGGTTTAAAAAGAGCGGGAGCTGAGAGTCGCGGAGGTTTGAAAAGAGCAGGACCTGAGAGTCGCAGAGGTTTGAAAAGAGCGGGACCTGAGAGTCGGGGAGGTTTGAAAAGAGCGGGAGCTGAGAGTCGCGGATGTTTGAAAAGAGCAGGAGCTGAGAGTCGCGGAGGTTTGAAAAGAGCGGGAGCTGAGAGTCGCAGAGATTTGAAAAGAACGGGACCCGAGATTGCCGGTGGTTTGAAAAGAGCGGGAGCTGAGAGTCACGGAGGTTTGAAAAGAGTGGGAGCTGAGAGTCGCGGAGGTTTGAAAAGAGCGGGAGCTGAGAGTCGCGGAGGTTTGAAAAGAGCGGGAGCTGAGAGTCACGGAGGTTTGAAAAGAGCGGGAGCTGAGAGTCGCGGATGTTTGAAAAGTGCGGGAGCTGAGTGTCGCGGAGGTTTGAAAAGAGCGGGAGCTGAGAGTCGCAGAGGTTTGAAAAGAGCTGGAGCTGAGAGTCGCGGATGTTTGAAAAGAGCGGGAGCTGAGAGTCGCGGAGGTTTGAAAAGAGCGGGAGCTGAGAGTCCCGGTGGTTTGAAAAGAGCGGGACCTGAGAGTCCCGGAGGTTTGAAAAGAGCGGGACCTGAGAGTCGCGGAGGTTTGAAAAGAGCGGGAGCTGAGAGTCGCGGAGGTTTGAAAAGAGCGGGAGCTGAGAGTCACGGAGGTTTGAAAACAGCGGGAGCTGAGAGTCGCAGAGGTTTGAAAAGAGCGGGAGCTGAGGGTCGCGGAGGTTTGAAAAGAGCGGGACCCGAGATTGCCGGTGGTTTGAAAAGAGCAGGAGCTGAGATTCGCGGAGGTTTGAAAAGAGCGGGAGCTGAGAGTCACGGAGGTTTGAAAAGAGCGGGAGCTGAGAGTCGCGCAGGTTTGAAAAGCGCGGGAGCTGAGAGCCGCGGAGGTTTGAAAAGAGCGGGAGCTGAGAGTCACGGAGGTTTGAAAAGAGCGGGAGCTGAGAGCCGCGGAGGTTTGAAAAGAGCGGGAGCTGAGAGTCGCGGAGGTTTGAAAAGAGCGGGAGCTGAGAGTCGCGGAGGTTTGAAAAGAGCGGGAGCTGAGAGTCGCAGAGGTTTGAAAAGAGCGGGAGCTGAGAGTCGCGGAGGTTTGAAAAGAGCGGGAGCTGTGAGTCGCGGAGGTTTGAAAAGAGCGGGAGCTGAGAGCCGCGGAGGTTTGAAAACAGCGGGAGCTGAGAGTCCTGGAGGTTTGAAAAGAGCAGGAGCTGAGAGTCGTGGATGTTTGAAAAGAGCGGGAGCTGAGAGTCGCAGAGGTTTGAAAAGAGCGGGAGCTGAGAGTCGCAGAGGTTTGAAAAGAGCGGGAGCTGAGAGTCGCAGAGGTTTGAAAAGAGCGGGACCTGAGAGTCGCGGAGGTTTGAAAAGAGCGGGAGCTGAGAGTCGCGGAGGTTTGAAAAGAGCGGGAGTTGAGAGTCGCGGAGGTTTGAAAAGAGCGGGAGCTGAGAGTCGCGGAGGTTTGAAAGAGCGGGAGCTGAGAGTCGCGGAGGTTTAAAAAGAGCGGGAGCTGAGAGTCGCGGAGGTTTGAAAAGAGCAGGACCTGAGAGTCGCGGATGTTTGAAAAGAGCGGGAGCTGAGAGTCGCGGAGGTTTGAAAAGAGCGGGAGCTGAGAGTCCCGGAGGTTTGAAAAGAGCGGGACCTGAGAGTCCCGGAGGTTTGAAAAGAGCGGGACCTGAGAGTCGCGGAGGTTTGAAAAGAGCGGGAGCTGAGAGTCGCGGAGGTTTGAAAAGAGCGGGAGCTGAGAGTCACGGAGGTTTGAAAAGAGCGGGAGCTGAGAGTCGCAGAGGTTTGAAAAGAGCGGGAGCTGAGGGTCGCGGAGGTTTGAAAAGAGCGGGAGCTGAGAGTCGCAGAGGTTTGAAAAGAGCTGGAGCTGAGAGTCGCGGATGTTTGAAAAGAGCGGGAGCTGAGAGTCGCGGAGGTTTGAAAAGAGCGGGAGCTGAGAGTCCCGGAGGTTTGAAAAGAGCGGGACCTGAGAGTCCCGGAGGTTTGAAAAGAGCGGGACCTGAGAGTCGCGGAGGTTTGAAAAGAGCGGGAGCTGAGAGTCGCGGAGGTTTGAAAAGAGCGGGAGCTGAGAGTCACGGAGGTTTGAAAAGAGCGGGAGCTGAGAGTCGCAGAGGTTTGAAAAGAGCGGGAGCTGAGGGTCGCGGAGGTTTGAAAAGAGCGGGACCCGAGATTGCCGGTGGTTTGAAAAGAGCAGGAGCTGAGATTCGCGGAGGTTTGAAAAGAGCGGGAGCTGAGAGTCACGGAGGTTTGAAAAGAGCGGGAGCTGAGAGTCGCGCAGGTTTGAAAAGCGCGGGAGCTGAGAGCCGCGGAGGTTTGAAAAGAGCGGGAGCTGAGAGTCGCGGAGGTTTGAAAAGAGCGGGAGCTGAGAGCCGCGGAGATTTGAAAAGTGCGGGAGCTGAGAGTCGCGGAGGTTTGAAAAGAGCGGGAGCTGAGAGTCGCGGAGGTTTGAAAAGAGCGGGAGCTGAGAGTCGCAGAGGTTTGAAAAGAGCGGGAGCTGAGATTCGCGGAGGTTCGAAAAGAGCGGGAGCTGTGAGTCGCGGAGGTTTGAAAAGAGCGGGAGCTGAGAGCCGCGGAGGTTTGAAAAGAGCGGGAGCTGAGAGTCGCGGAGGTTTGAAAAGAGCAGGTGCTGAGAGTCGCGGAGGTTTGAAAAGAGCGGGAGCTGAGAGTCGCGGAGGTTTGAAAAGAGCGGGAGCTGAGAGTCGCGGAGGTTTGAAAAGCGCGGGAGCTGAGTGTTGCGGAGGTTTGAAAAGAGCGGGAGCTGAGAGTCGCGGAGGTTTGAATAGAGCGGGAGCTGAGAGTCGCGGAAGTTTGAAAAGAGCGGGAGCTGTGAGTCGCGGAGGTTTGAAAAGAGCGGGACCTGAGAGTCGCGGAGGTTTGAAAAGAACGTGAGCTGAGAGTCGCGGAGGTTTGAAAAGAGCGGGAGCTGAGAGTCGCGGACATTTGAAAAGAGCGGGAGCTGAGAGTCGCGGAGGTTTGAATAGAGCGGGAGCTGAGAGTCGCGGAGGTTTGAAAACAGCGGGAGCTGAGAGTCGCAGAGGTTTGAAAAGAGCGGGACCTGAGAGACGCGGAGGTTTGAAAAGAGCAGGAGCTGAGATTCGCGGAGATTTGAAAAGAGCGGGAGCTGAGAGTCACGGAGGTTTGAAAAGAGCGGGAGCTGAGAGTCGCGCAGGTTTGAAAAGCGCGGGAGCTGAGAGCCGCGGAGGTTTGAAAAGAGCGGGAGCTGAGAGTCGCGGAGGTTTGAAAAGAGCGGGAGCTGAGAGCCGCGGAGGTTTGAAAAGAGCGGGAGCTGAGAGTCGCGGAGGTTTGAAAAGAGCGGGAGCTGAGAGTCGCGGAGGTTTGAAAAGAGCGGGAGCTGAGAGTCGCAGAGGTTTGAAAAGAGCGGGAGCTGAGAGTCGCGGAGGTTTGAAAAGAGCGGGAGCTGTGAGTCGCGGAGGTTTGAAAAGAGCGGGAGCTGAGAGCCGCGGAGGTTTGAAAAGAGCGGGAGCTGAGAGTCCTGGAGGTTTGAAAAGAGCAGGAGCTGAGAGTCGTGGATGTTTGAAAAGAGCGGGAGCTGAGAGTCGCAGAGGTTTGAAAAGAGCGGGAGCTGAGAGTCGCAGAGGTTTGAAAAGAGCGGGACCTGAGAGTCGCGGAGGTTTGAAAAGAGCGGGAGCTGAGAGTCGCGGAGGTTTGAAAAGAGCGGGAGTTGAGAGTCGCGGAGGTTTGAAAAGAGCGGGAGCTGAGAGTCGGGGAGGTTTGAAAAGAGCGGGAGCTGAGAGTCGCGGATGTTTGAAAAGAGCAGGAGCTGAGAGTCGCGGAGGTTTGAAAAGAGCGGGAGCTGAGAGTCGCAGAGATTTGAAAAGAGCGGGAGCTCAGAGTCGCGCAGGTTTGAAAAGAGCGGGAGCTGAGAGTCGCGGAGGTTTGAAAAGAGCGGGAGCTGAGAGTCACGGAGGTTTGAAAAGAGCGGGAGCTGAGAGTCTCGGATGTTTGAAAAGAGCTGGAGCTGAGAGTCGCGGATGTTTGAAAAGAGCGGGAGCTGAGAGTCGCGGAGGTTTGAAAAGAGCGGGAGCTGAGAGTCCCGGAGGTTTGAAAAGAGCGGGACCTGAGAGTCCCGGAGGTTTGAAAAGAGCGGGACCTGAGAGTCGCGGAGGTTTGAAAAGAGCGGGAGCTGAGAGTCGCGGAGGTTTGAAAAGAGCGGGAGCTGAGAGTCACGGAGGTTTGAAAAGAGCGGGAGCTGAGAGTCGCAGAGGTTTGAAAAGAGCGGGAGCTGAGGGTCGCGGAGGTTTGAAAAGAGCGGGAGCTGAGAGTCGCAGAGGTTTGAAAAGAGCTGGAGCTGAGAGTCGCGGATGTTTGAAAAGAGCGGGAGCTGAGAGTCGCGGAGGTTTGAAAAGAGCGGGAGCTGAGAGTCCCGGAGGTTTGAAAAGAGCGGGACCTGAGAGTCCCGGAGGTTTGAAAAGAGCGGGACCTGAGAGTCGCGGAGGTTTGAAAAGAGCGGGAGCTGAGAGTCGCGGAGGTTTGAAAAGAGCGGGAACAAAGAACAAAGAAATGTACAGCACAGGAACAGGCCCTTCGGCCCTCCAAGCCCGTGCCGACCATACTGCCCGACTAAACTACAATCTTCTACACTTCCTGGGTCCGTATCCTTCTATTCCCATCCTATTCATATATTTGTCAAGATGCCCCTTAAATGTCCCTATCGTCCCTGCCTCCACTACCTCCTCCGGTAGTGAGTTCCAGGCACCCACTACCCTCTGCGTAAAAAACTTGCCTCGTACATCTACTCTAAACTTTGCCCCTCTCACCTTAAACCTATGCCCCCTAGTAATTGACCCCTCTACCCTGGGGAAAAGCCTCTGACTATCCACTCTGTCTATGCCCCTCATAATTTTGTATACCTCTATCAGGTCGCCCCTCAACCTCCTTCGTTCCAGTGAGAACAAACCGAGTTTATTCAATCGCTCCTCATAGCTTATGCCCTCCATACCAGGCAACATTCTGGTAAATCTCTTCTGCACCCTCTCTAAAGCCTCCACATCCTTCTGGTAGTGTGGCGACCAGAATTGAACACTATACTCCAAGTGTGGCCTAACTAAGGTTCTATACAGCTGCAACATGACTTGCCAATTCTTATACTCAATGCCCCGGCCAATGAAGGCAAGCATGCCGTATGCCTTCTTGACTACCTTCTCCACCTGTGTAGCCCCTTTCAGTGATCTGTGGACCTGTACTCCTAGATCTCTTTGACTTTCAATACTCTTGAGGGTTCTACCATTCACCGTATATTCCCTACCTGCATTAGCCCTTCCAAAATGCATTACCTCACATTTGTCCAGGTTAAACTCCATCTGCCATATCTCCGCCCAAGTCTCCAGACAATCTAAATCCTGCTGTATCCTCAGACAGTCCTCATCGCTATCCGCAATTCCACCAACCTTTGTGTCGTCTGCAAACTTACTAATCAGACCAGTTACATTTTCCTCCAAATCATTTATATATACTACAAAGAGCAAAGGTCCCAGCACTGATCCCTGTGGAACACCACTGGTCACAGCCCTCCAATTAGAAAAGCATCCCTCCATTGCTACCCTCTGCCTTCTATGGCCTAGCCAGTTCTGTATCCACCTTGCCAGTTCACCCCTGATCCCGTGTGACTTCACCTTTTGTACTAGTCTACCATGAGGGACCTTGTCAAAGGCCTTACTGAAGTCCATATAGACAACATCTACTGCCCTACCTGCATCAATCATCTTAGTGACCTCCTCGAAAAACTCTATCAAGTTAGTGAGACACGACCTCCCCTTCACAAAACCGTGCTGCCTCTCACTAATACGTCCATTTGCTTCCAAATGGGAGTAGATCCTGTCTCGAAGAATTCTCTCCAGTAATTTCCCTACCACTGAAGTAAGGCTCACCGGCCTGTAGTTCCCGGGATTATCCCTGCCACCCTTCTTAAACAGAGGAACAACATTGGCTATTCTCCAGTCCTCCGGGACATCCCCTGAAGACAGCGAGGATCCAAAGATTTCCGTCAAGGCCTCAGCAATTTCCTCTCCAGCCTCCTTCAGTATTCTGGGGTAGATCCCATCCGGCCCTGGGGACTTATCTACCTTAATATTTTTTAAGACACCCAACACCTCGTCTTTTTGGATCACAATGTGACCCAGGCTATCTACACCCCCTTCTCCAGACTCAACATCTACCAATTCCTTCTCTTTGGTGAATACTGATGCAAAGTATTCATTTAGTACCTCGCCCATTTCCTCTGGCTCCACACATAGATTCCCTTGCCTATCCTTCAGTGGGCCAACCCTTTCCCTGGCTACCCTCTTGCTTTTTATGTAAGTGTAAAAAGCCTTGGGATTTTCCTTAACCCTATTTGCCAATGACTTTTCATGACCCCTTCTAGCCCTCCTGACTCCTTGCTTAAGTTCCTTCCTACTTTCCTTATATGCCACACAGGCTTCGTCTGTTCCCAGCCTTTTAGCCCTGACAAATGCCTCCTTTTTGTTTTTGACGAGGCCTACAATATCATTCGTCATCCAAGGTTCCCGAAAATTGCCGTATTTATCTTTCTTCCTCACAGGAACATACCTGTCCTGTATTCCTTTCAACTGACACTTGAAAGCCTCCCACATGTCAGATGTTGATTTGCCCTCAAACATCCGCCCCCAATCTATGTTCTTCAGGTCCCGCCTAATATTGTTATAATTAGCCTTCCCCCAATTAAGCACATTCATCCTCGGACCACTCTTATCCTTGTCCACCAGTACTTTAAAACTTACTGAATTGTGGTCACTGTTACCGAAATGCTCCCCTACTGAAACATCTACCACCTGGCCGGGCTCATTCCCCAATACCAGGTCCAGTACCGCCCCTTCCCTAGTTGGACTGTTTACATATTGTTTTAAGAAGCCCTCCTGGATGCTCCTTACAAACTCTGCCCCGTCTAAGCCCCTGGCACTAAGTGAGTCCCAGTCAATATTGGGGAAGTTGAAGTCTCCCATCACCACAACCCTGTTGTTTTTACTCTTTTCCAAAATCTGTCTACCTATCTGCTCCTCTATCTCCCGCTGGCTGTTGGGAGGCCTGTAGTATACCCCCAACATTGTGACTGCACCCTTCTTGTTCCTGATCTCTACCCATATAGCCTCACTGCCCTCTGAGGTGTCCTCTCGCTGTATAGCTGTGATACTCTCCTGAACAAGTAACGCAACTCCGCCTCCCCTTTTACATCCCCCTCTATCCCGCCTGAAACATCTAAATCCTGGAACGTTTAGCTGCCAATCCTGCCCTTCCCTCAACCAGGTCTCTGTAATGGCAACAACATCATAGTTCCAAGTAGTAATCCAAGCTCTAAGTTCATCTGCCTTACCCGTAATGCTCCTTGCATTAAAACATATGCACTTCAGGCCACCAGCCCCGCTGTGTTCAGCAACTTCTCCCCGTCTGCTCTGCCTCAGAGCCACACTGTCCCTATTCCCTAGTTCTCCCTCAACGCTCTCACCTTCTGACCTATTGCTCCCGTGCCCACCCCCCTGCCATACTAGTTTAAACCCTCCCGTGTGACACTAGCAAATCTCGCGGCCAGGATATTTATGCCTCTCCGGTTTAGATGCAACCCGTCCATCTTATACAGGTCACACCTGCCCCGGAAGAGCTCCCAGTGGTCCAGATAACAGAAACCCTCCCTCCTACACCAGCTGTTTAGCCACGTGTTTGTCTGCTCTATCTTCCTATTTCTAGCCTCACTGGCACGTGGCACAGGGAGTAATCCCGAGATTACAACCCTCGAGGTCCTGTCTTTTAACTTTCTGCCTAGCTCCCTGAACTCCTGCTGCAGGACCCCATGCCCCTTCCTGCCTATGTCGTTAGTACCAATATGTACAACAACCTCTGCCTGTTTGCCCTCCCCCTTCAGGATTCCCTCTACCCGTTCGGAGACATCCTGGACCCTGGCACCAGGGAGGCAACATACCATCCTGGAGTCTCTTTCACGTCCACAGAAGCGCCTATCTGTGCCCCTGACTATAGAGTCCCCTATAACTATTACTCTTCTGCGCTTTGACCCTCCCTTCTGAACATCAGAGCCAGCCGTGGTGCCACTGCTCTGGCTGCTGCTGTTTTCCCCTGATAGGCTATCCCCCCCGACAGTATCCAAAGGGGTATATCTGTTCGAGAGGGGGACAACCACAGGGGATTCCTGCACTGACTGCCTGCCCTTTCTGGTGGTCACCCATTTCTCTGCCTGCACCTTGGGTGTGACCACACTTACATAACTACGATCTATGACGCTTTCCGCCACCTGCATGCTCCGAAGTGCATCCAATTGCTGCTCCAACCGAACCATGCGGTCTGTGAGGAGCTGCAGTTGGGTGCACTTTCTGCAGATGAAGCCATCCGGGACGCTGGAAGCCTCCCGGACCTGCCACATCTCACAGTCAGAGCACAGCACCCCTCTAACTGACATTGCGTCAATTAATTAAAATTAAAATTTGTCTTTTTTTTTTTTATAAATACTTTTTTTTTTAATTACAAAGTTACTGTCAACTATCTGTTTCCTAGCACTAGATTTCTAATAGAAATGCGATAGCTAACTATAATATTCTCCGATCTCTGGCTTAGATATCCTCTAAAATATAATTAAGTTATTATGTTTAATTAGTTCCCAAATACTCAAAAAAATTTAGGTACGAATCCCAACCAGCCACTCAGGTCACAGCTTTTCTGTGATGTCACTTCAGTTTCCCCCCGACACACACAATTTGAAAAAAAGGTATAAAAGTAAAAATCACTTGCTTACCTTCTGAGATGTTCTCAGGTTCTCTCGCTGACAGAGACTGCTCCTCCACCTCCAATCCTTGACCTGCACAATGCTAATAATATAATAATATAATATGGCACTTACCTTATACCAATGGGTCTTATTATTAGGTTAGAGGAGGAGGGTGGGTGGGAGACACTACACGTGTAGTGTCTCGGGTTTCCTCTCCACCAGAATTTATTGGTTGGGGGGGGGGGGGGGGAAACTTGCCAGAGGTCGAACTTCCGGTTCCCGCCGAAATCCAAAGGGCTGCTCCTGTAAAGGTAAGGTTTTTAAACACACTACTCACCTCCAAGAAGGCCCCTGCGCACCGCTGCCGCCGAAATCCAAAGGGCTGCTCCTGTAAAGGTAAGAGCTTTTAAACTAACTACTCACCTCCCAGAAGGCCCCTGCGCACCGCTGCCGCCGAAATCCAAAGGGCTGCTCCTGTAAAGGTAAGTGGTTTTAAACTCACTACTCACCTCCAAGAAGGCCCCTGCGCACCGCTGCCGCCGAAATCCAAAGGGCTGCTCCTGTAAAGGTAAGAGCTTTTAAACTAACTACTCACCTCAAAGAAGGCCCCTGCGCACCGCTGCCGCCGAAATCCAAAGGGCTGCTCCTGTAAAGGTAAGTGGTTTTAAACTCACTACTCACCTCCAAGAAGGCCCCTGCGCACCGCTGCCGCCGAAATCCAAAGGGCTGCTCCTGTAAAGGTAAGTGGTTTTAAACTAACTACTCACCTCCCAGAAGGCCCCTGCGCACCGCTGCCGCCGAAATCCAAAGGGCTGCTCCTGTAAAGGTAAGGTTTTTAAACACACTACTCACCTCCAAGAAGGCCCCTGCGCACCGCTGCCGCCGAAATCCAAAGGGCTGCTCCTGTAAAGGTAAGAGCTTTTACACTAACTACTCACCTCCCAGAAGGCCCCTGCGCACCGCTGCCGCCGAAATCCAAAGGGCTGCTCCTGTAAAGGTAAGAGCTTTTAAACTAACTACTCACCTCCCAGAAGGCCCCTGCGCACCGCTGCCGCCGAAATCCAAAGGGCTGCTCCTGTAAAGGTAAGAGCTTTTAAACTAACTACTCACCTCCCAGAAGGCCCCTGCGCACCGCTGCCGCCGAAATCCAAAGGGCTGCTCCTGTAAAGGTAAGGTTTTTAAACACACTACTCACCTCCAAGAAGGCCCCTGCGCACCGCTGCCGCCGAAATCCAAAGGGGAGCTGAGAGTCACGGAGGTTTGAAAAGAGCGGGAGCTGAGAGTCGCAGAGGTTTGAAAAGAGCGGGAGCTGAGGGTCGCGGAGGTTTGAAAAGAGCGGGACCCGAGATTGCCGGTGGTTTGAAAAGAGCAGGAGCTGAGATTCGCGGAGGTTTGAAAAGAGCGGGAGCTGAGAGTCACGGAGGTTTGAAAAGAGCGGGAGCTGTGAGTCGCGCAGGTTTGAAAAGCGCGGGAGCTGAGAGCCGCGGAGGTTTGAAAAGAGCGGGAGCTGAGAGTCGCGGAGGTTTGAAAAGAGCGGGAGCTGAGAGCCGCGGAGGTTTGAAAAGAGCGGGAGCTGAGAGTCGCGGAGGTTTGAAAAGAGCGGGAGCTGAGAGTCGCGGAGGTTTGAAAAGAGCGGGAGCTGAGAGTCGCAGAGGTTTGAAAAGAGCGGGAGCTGAGATTCGCGGAGGTTCGAAAAGAGCGGGAGCTGTGAGTCGCGGAGGTTTGAAAAGAGCGGGAGCTGAGAGCCGCGGAGGTTTGAAAAGAGCGGGAGCTGAGAGTCCTGGAGGTTTGAAAAGAGCGGGAGCTGAGAGTCGTGGATGTTTGAAAAGAGCGGGAGCTGAGAGTCGCAGAGGTTTGAAAAGAGCGGGAGCTGAGAGTCGCGGAGGTTTGAAAAGAGCGGGAGCTGAGAGTCGCAGAGGTTTGAAAAGAGCGGGACCTGAGAGTCGCGGAGGTTTGAAAAGAGCAGGTGCTGAGAGTCGCGAAGGTTTGAAAAGAGCGGGAGCTGAGAGTCGCGGAGGTTTGAAAAGAGCGGGAGCTGAGAGTCGCGGAGGTTTGAAAAGCGCGGGAGCTGAGTGTTGCGGAGGTTTGAAAAGAGCGGGAGCTGAGAGTCGCGGAGGTTTGAATAGAGCGGGAGCTGAGAGTCGCGGAAATTTGAAAAGAGCGGGAGCTGTGAGTCGCGGAGGTTTGAAAAGAGCGGGACCTGAGAGTCGCGGAGGTTTGAAAAGAACGTGAGCTGAGAGTCGCGGAGGTTTGAAAAGAGCGGGAGCTGAGAGTCGCGGAGGTTTGAATAGAGCGGGAGCTGAGAGTCGCGGAGGTTTGAAAAGAGCGGGAGCTGAGAGTCGCAGAGGTTTGAAAAGAGCGGGACCTGAGAGACGCGGAGGTTTGAAAAGAGCGGGAGCTGAGAGTCGCGAAGGTTTGAAAAGAGCGGGAGCTGAGAGTCGCGGAGGTTTGAAAAGAGCAGGAGCTGAGAGTCGCGGAGGTTTGAAAAGCGCGGGAGCTGAGAGTCGCGGAGGTTTGAAAAGAGCGCGAGCTGAGAGTCGCGGAGGTTTGAAAAGAGCGGGAGCTGAGAGTCGCGGAGGTTTGAAAGAGCGGGACCTGAGAGTCCTGGAGGTTTGAAAAGAGCGGAATCTGAGAGTCGCAGAGGTTTGAAATGTGCGGGACCTGAGAGTCGCGGAGGTTTGAAAAGAGCGGGAGCTGAGAGTCGCGGAGGTTTGAAAAGAGCGGGAGCTGAGAGTCGCGGAGGTTTGAAAAGAGCGGGAGCTGAGAGTCGTGGAGGTTTGAAAAGAGCGGGAGATGAGAGTCGCGGAGGTTTGAAAAGGGCGGGAGCTGAGAGTCGCGGAGGTTTGAAAAGCGCGGGAGCTGAGAGTCGCGGAGGTTTGAAAAGAGCGGGAGCTGAGAGTCGCGGAGGTTTGAAAAGAGCGGGAGCTGAGAGTCGCAGAGATTTGAAAAGAGCGGGACCTGAGAGTCGCGGAGATTTGAAAAGAACGGGACCCGAGATTGCCGGTGGTTTGAAAAGAGCGGGAGCTGAGAGTCACGGAGGTTTGAAAAGAGCGGGAGCTGAGAGTCGCGGATGTTTGAAAAGAGCGGGAGCTGAGAGTCGCGGAGGTTTGAAAAGTGTGGGAGCTGAGAGTCGGGGAGGTTTGAAAAGAGCGGGAGCTGAGAGTCGCGGAGGTTTGAAAAGAGCGGGAGCTGAGAGTCGCGGAGGTTTGAAAAGAGCGGTAGATGAGAGTCGCAGAGGTTTGAAAAGAGTGGGAGCTGAGAGTCGCGGATGTTTGAAAAGAGCGGGAGCTGAGTGTCGCGGAGGTTTGAAAAGAGCGGGAGCTGAGAGTCGCAGAGGTTTGAAAAGAGCTGGAGCTGAGAGTCGCGGATGTTTGAAAAGAGCGGGAGCTGAGAGTCGCGGAGGTTTGAAAAGAGCGGGAGCTGAGAGTCCCGGAGGTTTGAAAAGAGCGGGACCTGAGAGTCCCGGAGGTTTGAAAAGAGCGGGACCTGAGAGTCGCGGAGGTTTGAAAAGAGCGGGAGCTGAGAGTCGCGGAGGTTTGAAAAGAGCGGGAGCTGAGAGTCACGGAGGTTTGAAAAGAGCGGGAGCTGAGAGTCGCAGAGGTTTGAAAAGAGCGGGAGCTGAGGGTCGCGGTGGTTTGAAAAGAGCGGGACCCGAGATTGCCGGTGGTTTGAAAAGAGCAGGAGCTGAGATTCGCGGAGGTTTGAAAAGAGCGGGAGCTGAGAGTCACGGAGGTTTGAAAAGAGCGGGAGCTGAGAGTCGCGCATGTTTGAAAAGCGCGGGAGCTGAGAGCCGCGGAGGTTTGAAAAGAGCGGGAGCTGAGGGTCACGGAGGTTTGAAAAGAGCGGGAGCTGAGAGTCGCGCATGTTTGAAAAGCGCGGGAGCTGAGAGCCGCGGAGGTTTGAAAAGAGCGGGAGCTGAGAGTCGCGGAGGTTTGAAAAGAGCGGGAGCTGAGAGCCGCGGAGGTTTGAAAAGAGCGGGAGCTGAGAGTCGCGGAGGTTTGAAAAGAGCGGGAGCTGAGAGTCGCGGAGGTTTGAAAAGAGCGGGAGCTGAGAGTCGCGGAGGTTTGAAAAGAGCGGGAGCTGAGAGTCGCGGAGGTTTGAAAAGAGCGGGAGCTGTGAGTCGCGGAGGTTTGAAAAGAGCGGGAGTTGAGAGCCGCGGAGGTTTGAAAAGAGCGGGAGCTGAGAGTCCTGGAGGTTTGAAAAGAGCGGGAGCTGAGAGTCGTGGATGTTTGAAAGGAGCGGGAGCTGAGAGTAGCAGAGGTTTGAAAAGAGCGGGAGCTGAGAGTCGCGGAGGTTTGAAAAGAGCGGGAGCTGAGAGTCGCAGAGGTTTGAAAAGAGCGGGACCTGAGAGTCGCGGAGGTTTGAAAAGAGCGGGAGCTGAGAGTCGCGGAGGTTTGAAAAGAGCGGGAGCTGAGAGTCGCGGAGGTTTGAAAAGAGCGGGAGCTGACAGTCGCGGAGGTTTGAAAAGCGCGGGAGCTGAGAGTCGCGGAGGTTTGAAAAGAGCGGGAGCTGAGAGTCGCGGAGGTTTGAATAGAGCGGGAGCTGAGAGTCGCGGATGTTTGAAAAGAGCGGCAGCTGTGAGTCGCGGAGGTTTGAAAAGAGCGGGACCTGAGAGTCGCGGAGGTTTGAAAAGAAAGGGAGCTGAGAGTCGCGGAGATTTGAAAAGAGCTGGAGCTGAGAGTCGCGGAGGTTTGAAAAGAGCGGGAGCTGAGAGTCGCGGAGGTTTGAATAGAGCGGGAGCTGAGAGTCGCGGAGGTTTGAAAAGAGCGGGAGCTGAGAGTCGCAGAGGTTTGAAAAGAGCGGGACCTGAGAGACGCGGAGGTTTGAAAAGAGCGGGAGCTGAGAGTCGCGGAGGTTTGAAAAGAGAGGGAGCTGAGAGTCGCGGAGGTTTGAAAAGAGCAGGAGCTGAGAGTCGCGGAGGTTTGAAAAGCGCGGGAGCTGAGAGTCGTTGAGGTTTGAAAAGAGCGGGAGCTGAGAGTCGCGGAGGTTTGAAAAGAGCGGGAGCTGAGAGTCGCGGAGGTTTGAAAAGAGCGGGACCTGAGAGTCCTGGAGGTTTGAAAAGAGCGGGATCTGAGAGTCGCAGAGGTTTGAAAAGAGCGGGACCTGAGAGTCGCGGAGGTTTGAAAAGAGCGGGAGCTGAGAGTCACGGAGGTTTGAACAGAGCGGGAGCTGAGAGTCGCGGAGGTTTGAAAAGAGAGGGAGCTGAGAGTCGCGGAGGGTTGAAAAGAGCGGGAGCTGAGAGTCGCGGAGATTTGAAAAGAGCGGGAGCTGAGAGTCGCGGAGGTTTGAAAAGAGCGGGAGCTGAGAGTCGCGGAAGTTTGCAAAGAGCGGGAGCTGAGAGTCGCGGAGGTTTGAAAAGAGCGGGAGCTGAGAGTCGCGGAGGTTTGAAAAGAGTGGGAGCTGAGAGTCGCGGAGGTTTGAAAAGAGTGGGAGCTGAGAGTCGCGGAGGTTTGAAAAGAGCGGGAGCTGAGAGTCGCGGAGGTTTGAACAAAGCGGGAGCTAAGAGTCGCGGAGGTTTGAACAGAGCGGGAGCTGAGAGTCACGGAGGTTTGAACAGAGCGGGAGCTGAGAGTCGCGGAGGTTTGAACAGAGCGGGAGCTGAGAGTCGCGGAGGTTTGAACAGAGCGGGACCTGAGAGTCGCGGAGGTTTGAAAAGAGCAGGAGCTGAGAGTCGCGGAGGTTTGAACACAGCGGGAGCCGAGAGTCGCGGAGGTTTGAACAGAGCGGGAGCTGTGAGTCGCGGAGGTTTGAACACAGCGGGAGCTGAGAGTCGCGGAGGTTTGAACAAAGCGGGAGCTGAGAGTCGCGGAGGTTTGAACACAGCGGGAGCTGAGAGTCACGGAGGTTTTTTACAGAGCGGGAGCTGAGAGTCGCGGAGGTTTGAACAAAGCGGGAGCTAAGAGTCGCGGAGGTTTGAACAGAGCGGGAGCTGAGAGTCGCGGAGGTTTGAAAAGAGCGGGAGCTGAGAGTCGCGGAGGTTTGAAAAGAGCGGGAGCTGAGAGTCGCGGAGGTTTGAACAAAGCGGGAGCTAAGAGTCGCGGAGGTTTGAACAGAGCGGGAGCTGAGAGTCACGGAGGTTTGAACAGAGCGGGAGCTGAGAGTCGCGGAGGTTTGAACAGAGCGGGAGCTGAGAGTCGCGGAGGTTTGAACAGAGCGGGACCTGAGAGTCGCGGAGGTTTGAAAAGAGCAGGAGCTGAGAGTCGCGGAGGTTTGAACACAGCGGGAGCTGAGAGTAGCGGAGGTTTGAACAGAGCGGGAGCTGTGAGTCGCGGAGGTTTGAACACAGCGGGAGCTGAGAGTCGCGGAGGTTTGAACACAGCGGGAGCTGAGAGTCGCGGAGGTTTGAACAAAGCGGGAGCTGAGAGTCGCGGAGGTTTGAACACAGCGGGAGCTGAGAGTCACGGAGGTTTTTTACAGAGCGGAGCTGAGAGCCGCGGAGGTTTGAACAGAGCGGGAGCTGAGAGTCGCGGAGGTTTTTTACAGAGCGGGAGCTGAGAGTCGCGGAGGTTTGAACAGAGCGAGAGCTGAGAGGGACAACTCTGGACACCAGGCTGAAATTAAAAAACAATTCAGTAGTGACATCACAGCAAAACAATAAGTTCATTGGCTGGTGTTATCGTGCGGGGCGCAGAGGTTGCTGAGTGAGTGCTTGCTGAGAAGGGGAGTGAATAACAGGTTAGCTCTTTCTTTTTCTTTTTTTATCGAGGGGGATGGCAGGGAAGGTAGTGCAGTGTTCCTCCTGCAGAATGTTTGAGGTGAGGGACGTCGACAGTGTCCCTGCTGATTTCATCTGTAGGAAGTGCACCCATCTCCAGCTCCTCAGAAAGCGCGTTAGGGAACTGGAGCTGGAGCTGGATGAACTTCCAAACATTCGGGAGGCAGAGGTGGTCATAGATAGAAGCTTCAGGGATGTAGTTACTCCGAAGTCTGTGGCACAGAGTCTGTCCCTGTTGCTCAGATGGGAAGGGGGGAGAGGAGTAGAGCATTAGTCATTGGAGGCTCCATAGTTAGGGGAATAGATATGAGATACTGTGGGAAGGTGAGAGACTCGTAGTTGGTGTGTTGCCTCCCAGGTGCCAGGGTGCGTGATGTCTCGGATCGTGTTTTCGGGATCCTTAAGGGGGAGGGGGTGCAGCCCCAAGTCATGGTCCACATAGGCACCAACGACATAGGTAGGAAAAGGGATAGGGATGTAAGGCAGGAATTCAGGGAGCTAGGGAGGAAACTTAGATCTAGGACAAACAGAGTTATTATCTCTGGGTTGTTACCCGTGCCACGTTATAGCGAGACGAGGAATAGGGAGAGAGAGGAGTTGAACACGTGGCTACAGGGATGGTGCAGGAGGGAGGGTTTCAGATTTCTGGATAATTGGGGCTCATTCTGGGGTCGATGGGAACTCTACAAACGGGATGGTTTACACCTGGACCAGAGGGGTACCAATATCTTTGGGGGGAAATTTGCTAATGCTCTTTGGGAGGGTTTAATCTAGTTCAGCAGGGGCTTGGGAACCTGAATTGGAACTGCAGTATACAGGAGGTTGAGAGTAGTGAGGTCATGAGTAAGGTTTCAAAGTTGCAGGAGTGTACCGGCAGGCAGGAAGGTGGTTTAAAGTGTGTCTTCTTCAATGCCTTGAGCGTCCGGAATGGGTGGGTGAACTTGCAGCATGGGTTTGTACCTGGCACATCGATGTTGTGGCCATTTCGGAGACATGGATAGAGTAGGGACAGGAATGGTTGTTGCAGGTGCTGGGGTTTAGATATTTCAGTAAGCTCAGGGGACTGTTGACCATGAGCTGCAGGGGTTATAAAGAGGACAGCCTGGCCACACAGAGATGGGAATGTTGACCAGGAGCTGCAGGAGTTATACAGAGCACACCCTGGCCACACAGAGATGGGAATGTTGACCAGGAGCTGCAGGAGTTATACAGAGCACACCCTGGCCACACAGAGATGGGAATGTTGACCAGGAGCTGCAGGAGTTATACAGAGCACACCCTGGCCACACAGAGATGGGAATGTTGACCAGGAGCTGCAGGTGTTATACAGAGCACACCCTGACCACACACAGAGATGGGAATGTTGACCAGGAGCTGCAGGGTTTATACAGAGCACATCCTGGCCACACAGAGATGGGAATGTTGACCAGGAGATGCAGGGGTTATACAGAGCACACCCTGGCCACACAGAGATGGGGATGTTGACCGCGAGCTGCAGGGTTTATACAGAGCACACCCTGGCCACACAGAGATGGGGATGTTGACCAGGAGATGCAGGGGTTATACAGAGCACACCCTGGACACACAGAGATGGAAATGTTGACCAGGAGCTGCTGGGGTTATACAGAGCACACTCTGGCCACACAGAGATGGAAATGTTGACCAGGTGATGCTGGGGTTATACAGAGCACAACCTGGACACACACACAGATGGGAATGTTGACCAGGAGCTGCAGGGGATATACAGAGCACATCCTGGCCACACAGAGATGGGAATTTTGACCAGGAGCTGCAGGGGTTATACAGAGCACACCCTGGACACACACACAGATGGGAATGTGGACCAGGAGCTGAAGGGGTTATACAGAGCACACCCTGGCCACACACTGATGGGAATGTTGACCAGGAGCTGCAGGGGTTATACAGAGCGCCACCTGGCCTCACAGAGAACGACATGTTGACCAGGAGCTGCAGGAGTTATACAGAGCACACCCTGGTCACACACAGATGGGAATGTGGACCAGGAGCTGCAGGGGTTATACAGAGCACACCCTGGCCACACAGAGATGGGAATGTTGACCAGGAGCTGCAGGGGTTATACAGAGCACACCCTGGCCACACAGAGATGGGAATGTTGACCAGGAGCTGCAGGAGTTATACAAGCACATCCTGGCCACACACAGAGATGGGAATGTTAACCAGGAGTTGCAGGGGTTATACAGAGCACATCCTGGCCACACACAGAAATGGGAATGTTGGCCAGGAGCTGCTGGGGTTATACAGTGCACATCCTGGCCACAGAGAGTTGGGAATGTTGACCAGGAGCTGCAGGGGTTATACAGAGCGCACTCTGAACACACAGAGATGGGAATGTTGACCAGGAGCTGCAGGGGTTAAACAGAGCACACCCTGGCCACACAGAGATGGGAATGTTGACCAGGAGCTGCTGGGGTTATACAGAGCACACCCTGGATACACTGAGATGGGAATGTTGACCAGGAGCTGCTGGGGTTATACAGAGCACACCCTGGCCACACAGATATGGGAATGTTGACCAGGAGCTGCTGGGGTTATACAGAGCACACCCTCGACATACAGACATGGGAATGTTGACCAGGAGCTGCAGGGGTTATACAGAACACACCCTGGTCACACAGAGATGAGAATATTGACCAGGAGCTGCAGGTGTTATACTGTGCACACACTGGCCACATAGAGATGGGAATGTTGACCAGGAGCTGCAGGAGTTATACAGAGCACACCCTGGCCACACAGAGATGAGAATGTTGACCAGGAGCTGCAGGGGTTATACAGATCACACCCTGGCCACACAGAGATGGGGATGTTGACCAGGAGCTACAGGGGTTAGCCAGAGTACATCCTGGCCACACAGAAATGGGAATGTTGACCAGGAGCTGCTGGGGTTATACAGAGCACACTCTGGCCACACAGGGTTGGAAATGTTGACCAGGAGCTGCAGGAGTTATACAGAGCACATCCTGGCCACACAGAGATGGGGATGTTGACCAGGAGCTGCAGGGGTTATACAGAGCACATCCTGGCCACACAGAGATGTGAATGTTGGCCAGGAGATGCAGGGGTTAGCCAGAGTACATCCTGGCCACACAGAGATGGGAATGTTGACCAGGAGCTGCTGGGGTTATACAGAGCACACTCTGGCCACACAGGGTTGGAAATGTTGACCAGGAGCTGCAGGGGTTATACAGAGCACACCCTGGACACACACAGAGATGGTAATGTTGACCAGGAGCTGCAGGGGTTAGACAGAGCACACCCTGGACACACTCAGAGATGGGAATGTTGACCAGGAGCTGCAGGGGTTATACAGTGCGCACGCTGTCCACACACAGATGGGAGCGTTGACCAGGAGCTGCTGGGGTTATACAGAGCACACCGTGGACACACACACAGATGGGAATGTGGACCAGGAGCTGCAGGGGTTATACAGAGCACACCCTGGCCACACACAGATGGGAATGTTGACCAGGAGCTGCAGGGATTATACAGAGCATACCCTGACCACACACAGAGATGAGAATGTTGACCAGGAGCTACAGGAGTATACAGAGCACATCCTGGCCACACAGAGATGGGAATGTTGACCAGGAGCTGCAGGAGTTATACAGAGCACACCCTGACCACACACAGAGATGGGAATGTTGACCAGGAGCTGCAGGAGTATACAGAACACATCCTGGCCACACAGAGATGGGAATGTTGACCAGGAGCTGCAGGAGATATACAGAGCACACCCTGGCCACACACAGATATGGGAATGTTGACCAGGAGCTGCTGGGGTTATACAGTGCACATCCTGGCCACAGAGAGTTGGGAATGTTGACCAGGAGCTGCTGGGGTTATACAGAGCACACCCTGGATACACTGAGATGGGAATGTTGACCAGGAGCTGCTGGGGTTATACAGAGCACACCCTGGCCACACAGATATGGGAATGTTGACCAGGAGCTGCTGGGGTTATACAGAGCACACCCTCGACATACAGACATGGGAATGTTGACCAGGAGCTGCAGGGGTTATACAGAACACACCCTGGTCACACAGAGATGAGAATATTGACCAGGAGCTGCAGGTGTTATACAGTGCACACACTGGCCACACAGAGATGGGAATGTTGACCAGGAGCTGCAGGAGTTATACAGAGCACACCCTGGCCACACAGAGATGGGAATGTTGACGAGGAGCTGCAGGGGGTATACAGAGCACACCCTGGCCACACAGAGATAGGAATGTTGACCAGGAGCTGCAGGAGTTATACAGAGCACATCCTGGCCACACAGAGATGGGGATGTTGACCAGGAGCTGCAGGGGTTATACAGAGCACATCCTGGCCACACAGAGATGGGAATGTTGACCAGGAGATGCAGGGGTTATACAGAGCACACCCTGGCCACACAGAGATGGGAATGTTGACCAGGAGCTGCTGGGGTTATACAGAGCACACTCTGGCCACACAGGGTTGGAAATGTTGACCAGGAGCTGCAGGGGTTATACAGAGCACACCCTGGACACACACAGAGATGGGAATGTTGACCAGGAGCTGCAGGGGTTAGACAGAGCACACCCTGGACACACTCAGAGATGGGAATGTTGACCAGGAGCTGCAGGGGTTATACAGTGCGCACGCTGTCCACACACAGATGGGAGCGTTGACCAGGAGCTGCTGGAGTTATACAGAGCACACCGTGGACACACACACAGATGGGAATGTGGACCAGGAGCTGCAGGGGTTATACAGAGCACACCCTGGCCACACACAGATGGGAATGTTGACCAGGAGCTGCAGGGATTATACAGAGCATACCCTGACCACACACAGAGATGGGAATGTTGACCAGGAGCTGCAGGAGTATACAGAGCACATCCTGGCCACACAGAGATGGGAATGTTGACCAGGAGCTGCAGGAGTTATACAGAGCACACCCAGACCACACACAGAGATGGGAATGTTGACCAGGAGCTGCAGGAGATATACAGAGCACACCCTGGCCACTCACAGATATGGGAATGTTGACCAGGAGCTGCTGGGGTTATACAGTGCACATCCTGGCCACAGAGAGTTGGGAATGTTGACCAGGAGCTGCTGGGGTTATACAGAGCACACCCTGGATACACTGAGATGGGAATGTTGACCAGGAGCTGCTGGGGTTATACAGAGCACACCCTGGCCACACAGATATGGGAATGTTGACCAGGAGCTGCTGGGGTTATACAGAGCACACCCTCGACATACAGACATGGGAATGTTGACCAGGAGCTGCAGGGGTTATACAGAACACACCCTGGTCACACAGAGATGAGAATATTGACCAGGAGCTGCAGGTGTTATACAGTGCACACACTGGCCACACAGAGATGGGAATGTTGACCAGGAGCTGCAGGAGTTATACAGAGCACACCCTGGCCACACAGAGATGGGAATGTTGACGAGGAGCTGCAGGGGGTATACAGAGCACACCCTGGCCACACAGAGATAGGAATGTTGACCAGGAGCTGCAGGAGTTATACAGAGCACATCCTGGCCACACAGAGATGGGGATGTTGACCAGGAGCTGCAGGGGTTATACAGAGCACATCCTGGCCACACAGAGATGGGAATGTTGACCAGGAGATGCAGGGGTTAGACAGAGTACATCCTGGCCACACAGAGATGGGAATGTTGACCAGGAGCTGCTGGGGTTATACAGAGCACACTCTGGCCACACAGGGTTGGAAATGTTGACCAGGAGCTGCAGGGGTGATACAGAGCACACCCTGGACACACACAGAGATGGGAATGTTGACCAGGAGCTGCAGGGGTTAGACAGAGCACACCCTGGACACACTCAGAGATGGGAATGTTGACCAGGAGCTGCAGGGGTTATACAGTGCGCACGCTGTCCACACACAGATGGGAGCGTTGACCAGGAGCTGCTGGGGTTATACAGAGCACACCGTGGACACACACACAGATGGGAATGTGGACCAGGAGCTGCAGGGGTTATACAGAGCACACCCTGGCCACACACAGATGGGAATGTTGACCAGGAGCTGCAGGGATTATACAGAGCATACCCTGACCACACACAGAGATGGGAATGTTGACCAGGAGATGCAGGAGTATACAGAGCACATCCTGGCCACACAGAGATGGGAATGTTGACCAGGAGCTGCAGGAGTGATACAGAGCACACCCTGACCACACACAGAGATGGGAATGTTGACCAGGAGCTGCAGGAGTATACAGAACACATCCTGGCCACACAGAGATGGGAATGTTGACCAGGAGCTGCAGGAGATATACAGAGCACACCCTGGCCACACAGAGATGGGAATGTTGACCAGGAGCTGCTGGGGTTATACAGAGCACACCCTGGCCACACAGATATGGGAATGTTGACCAGGAGCTGCTGGGGTTATACAGAGCACACCCTCGACATACAGACATGGGAATGTTGACCAGGAGCTGCAGGGGTTATACAGAACACACCCTGGTCACACAGAGATGAGAATATTGACCAGGAGCTGCAGGTGTTATACAGTGCACACACTGGCCACACAGAGATGGGAATGTTGACCAGGAGCTGCAGGAGTTATACAGAGCACACCCTGGCCACACAGAGATGGGAATGTTGACGAGGAGCTGCAGGGGGTATACAGAGCACACCCTGGCCACACAGAGATAGGAATGTTGACCAGGAGCTGCAGGAGTTATACAGAGCACATCCTGGCCACACAGAGATGGGGATGTTGACCAGGAGCTGCAGGGGTTATACAGAGCACATCCTGGCCACACAGAGATGGGAATGTTGACCAGGAGATGCAGGGGTTATACAGAGCACACCCTGGCCACACAGAGATGGGAATGTTGACCAGGAGCTGCTGGGGTTATACAGAGCACACTCTGGCCACACAGGGTTGGAAATGTTGACCAGGAGCTGCAGGGGTTATACAGAGCACACCCTGGACACACACAGAAATGGGAATGTTGACCAGGAGCTGCAGGGGTTAGACAGAGCACACCCTGGACACACTCAGAGATGGGAATGTTGACCAGGAGCTGCAGGGGTTATACAGTGCGCACGCTGTCCACACACAGATGGGAGCGTTGACCAGGAGCTGCTGGAGTTATACAGAGCACACCGTGGACACACACACAGATGGGAATGTGGACCAGGAGCTGCAGGGGTTATACAGAGCACACCCTGGCCACACACAGATGGGAATGTTGACCAGGAGCTGCAGGGATTATACAGAGCATACCCTGACCACACACAGAGATGGGAATGTTGACCAGGAGCTGCAGGAGTATACAGAGCACATCCTGGCCACACAGAGATGGGAATGTTGACCAGGAGCTGCAGGAGTTATACAGAGCACACCCAGACCACACACAGAGATGGGAATGTTGACCAGGAGCTGCAGGAGATATACAGAGCACACCCTGGCCACTCACAGATATGGGAATGTTGACCAGGAGCTGCTGGGGTTATACAGTGCACATCCTGGACACAGAGAGTTGGGAATGTTGACCAGGAGCTGCTGGGGTTATACAGAGCACACCCTGGATACACTGAGATGGGAATGTTGACCAGGAGCTGCTGGGGTTATACAGAGCACACCCTGGCCACACAGATATGGGAATGTTGACCAGGAGCTGCTGGGGTTATACAGAGCACACCCTCGACATACAGACATGGGAATGTTGACCAGGAGCTGCAGGGGTTATACAGAACACACCCTGGTCACACAGAGATGAGAATATTGACCAGGAGCTGCAGGTGTTATACAGTGCACACACTGGCCACACAGAGATGGGAATGTTGACCAGGAGCTGCAGGAGTTATACAGAGCACACCCTGGCCACACAGAGATGGGAATGTTGACGAGGAGCTGCAGGGGGTATACAGAGCACACCCTGGCCACACAGAGATAGGAATGTTGACCAGGAGCTGCAGGAGTTATACAGAGCACATCCTGGCCACACAGAGATGGGGATGTTGACCAGGAGCTGCAGGGGTTATACAGAGCACATCCTGGCCACACAGAGATGGGAATGTTGACCAGGAGATGCAGGGGTTAGACAGAGTACATCCTGGCCACACACAGATGGGAATGTGGACCAGGAGCTGCAGGGGTTATACAGAGCACACCCTGGCCACACAGAGATGGGAATGTTGACCAGGAGCTGCAGGGGTTATACAGAGCACACCCTGGCCACACAGAGATGGGAATGTTGACCAGGAGCTGCAGGAGTTATACAAGCACATCCTGGCCACACACAGAGATGGGAATGTTAACCAGGAGTTGCAGGGGTTATACAGAGCACATCCTGGCCACACACAGAAATGGGAATGTTGGCCAGGAGCTGCTGGGGTTATACAGTGCACATCCTGGCCACAGAGAGTTGGGAATGTTGACCAGGAGCTGCAGGGGTTATACAGAGCGCACTCTGAACACACAGAGATGGGAATGTTGACCAGGAGCTGCAGGGGTTAAACAGAGCACACCCTGGCCACACAGAGATGGGAATGTTGACCAGGAGCTGCTGGGGTTATACAGAGCACACCCTGGATACACTGAGATGGGAATGTTGACCAGGAGCTGCTGGGGTTATACAGAGCACACCCTGGCCACACAGATATGGGAATGTTGACCAGGAGCTGCTGGGGTTATACAGAGCACACCCTCGACATACAGACATGGGAATGTTGACCAGGAGCTGCAGGGGTTATACAGAACACACCCTGGTCACACAGAGATGAGAATATTGACCAGGAGCTGCAGGTGTTATACTGTGCACACACTGGCCACATAGAGATGGGAATGTTGACCAGGAGCTGCAGGAGTTATACAGAGCACACCCTGGCCACACAGAGATGAGAATGTTGACCAGGAGCTGCAGGGGTTATACAGATCACACCCTGGCCACACAGAGATGGGGATGTTGACCAGGAGCTACAGGGGTTAGCCAGAGTACATCCTGGCCACACAGAGATGGGAATGTTGACCAGGAGCTGCTGGGGTTATACAGAGCACACTCTGGCCACACAGGGTTGGAAATGTTGACCAGGAGCTGCAGGAGTTATACAGAGCACATCCTGGCCACACAGAGATGGGGATGTTGACCAGGAGCTGCAGGGGTTATACAGAGCACATCCTGGCCACACAGAGATGTGAATGTTGGCCAGGAGATGCAGGGGTTAGCCAGAGTACATCCTGGCCACACAGAGATGGGAATGTTGACCAGGAGCTGCTGGGGTTATACAGAGCACACTCTGGCCACACAGGGTTGGAAATGTTGACCAGGAGCTGCAGGGGTTATACAGAGCACACCCTGGACACACACAGAGATGGTAATGTTGACCAGGAGCTGCAGGGGTTAGACAGAGCACACCCTGGACACACTCAGAGATGGGAATGTTGACCAGGAGCTGCAGGGGTTATACAGTGCGCACGCTGTCCACACACAGATGGGAGCGTTGACCAGGAGCTGCTGGGGTTATACAGAGCACACCGTGGACACACACACAGATGGGAATGTGGACCAGGAGCTGCAGGGGTTATACAGAGCACACCCTGGCCACACACAGATGGGAATGTTGACCAGGAGCTGCAGGGATTATACAGAGCATACCCTGACCACACACAGAGATGAGAATGTTGACCAGGAGCTACAGGAGTATACAGAGCACATCCTGGCCACACAGAGATGGGAATGTTGACCAGGAGCTGCAGGAGTTATACAGAGCACACCCTGACCACACACAGAGATGGGAATGTTGACCAGGAGCTGCAGGAGTATACAGAACACATCCTGGCCACACAGAGATGGGAATGTTGACCAGGAGCTGCAGGAGATATACAGAGCACACCCTGGCCACACACAGATATGGGAATGTTGACCAGGAGCTGCTGGGGTTATACAGTGCACATCCTGGCCACAGAGAGTTGGGAATGTTGACCAGGAGCTGCTGGGGTTATACAGAGCACACCCTGGATACACTGAGATGGGAATGTTGACCAGGAGCTGCTGGGGTTATACAGAGCACACCCTGGCCACACAGATATGGGAATGTTGACCAGGAGCTGCTGGGGTTATACAGAGCACACCCTCGACATACAGACATGGGAATGTTGACCAGGAGCTGCAGGGGTTATACAGAACACACCCTGGTCACACAGAGATGAGAATATTGACCAGGAGCTGCAGGTGTTATACAGTGCACACACTGGCCACACAGAGATGGGAATGTTGACCAGGAGCTGCAGGAGTTATACAGAGCACACCCTGGCCACACAGAGATGGGAATGTTGACGAGGAGCTGCAGGGGGTATACAGAGCACACCCTGGCCACACAGAGATAGGAATGTTGACCAGGAGCTGCAGGAGTTATACAGAGCACATCCTGGCCACACAGAGATGGGGATGTTGACCAGGAGCTGCAGGGGTTATACAGAGCACATCCTGGCCACACAGAGATGGGAATGTTGACCAGGAGATGCAGGGGTTATACAGAGCACACCCTGGCCACACAGAGATGGGAATGTTGACCAGGAGCTGCTGGGGTTATACAGAGCACACTCTGGCCACACAGGGTTGGAAATGTTGACCAGGAGCTGCAGGGGTTATACAGAGCACACCCTGGACACACACAGAGATGGGAATGTTGACCAGGAGCTGCAGGGGTTAGACAGAGCACACCCTGGACACACTCAGAGATGGGAATGTTGACCAGGAGCTGCAGGGGTTATACAGTGCGCACGCTGTCCACACACAGATGGGAGCGTTGACCAGGAGCTGCTGGAGTTATACAGAGCACACCGTGGACACACACACAGATGGGAATGTGGACCAGGAGCTGCAGGGGTTATACAGAGCACACCCTGGCCACACACAGATGGGAATGTTGACCAGGAGCTGCAGGGATTATACAGAGCATACCCTGACCACACACAGAGATGGGAATGTTGACCAGGAGCTGCAGGAGTATACAGAGCACATCCTGGCCACACAGAGATGGGAATGTTGACCAGGAGCTGCAGGAGTTATACAGAGCACACCCAGACCACACACAGAGATGGGAATGTTGACCAGGAGCTGCAGGAGATATACAGAGCACACCCTGGCCACTCACAGATATGGGAATGTTGACCAGGAGCTGCTGGGGTTATACAGTGCACATCCTGGCCACAGAGAGTTGGGAATGTTGACCAGGAGCTGCTGGGGTTATACAGAGCACACCCTGGATACACTGAGATGGGAATGTTGACCAGGAGCTGCTGGGGTTATACAGAGCACACCCTGGCCACACAGATATGGGAATGTTGACCAGGAGCTGCTGGGGTTATACAGAGCACACCCTCGACATACAGACATGGGAATGTTGACCAGGAGCTGCAGGGGTTATACAGAACACACCCTGGTCACACAGAGATGAGAATATTGACCAGGAGCTGCAGGTGTTATACAGTGCACACACTGGCCACACAGAGATGGGAATGTTGACCAGGAGCTGCAGGAGTTATACAGAGCACACCCTGGCCACACAGAGATGGGAATGTTGACGAGGAGCTGCAGGGGGTATACAGAGCACACCCTGGCCACACAGAGATAGGAATGTTGACCAGGAGCTGCAGGAGTTATACAGAGCACATCCTGGCCACACAGAGATGGGGATGTTGACCAGGAGCTGCAGGGGTTATACAGAGCACATCCTGGCCACACAGAGATGGGAATGTTGACCAGGAGATGCAGGGGTTAGACAGAGTACATCCTGGCCACACAGAGATGGGAATGTTGACCAGGAGCTGCTGGGGTTATACAGAGCACACTCTGGCCACACAGGGTTGGAAATGTTGACCAGGAGCTGCAGGGGTGATACAGAGCACACCCTGGACACACACAGAGATGGGAATGTTGACCAGGAGCTGCAGGGGTTAGACAGAGCACACCCTGGACACACTCAGAGATGGGAATGTTGACCAGGAGCTGCAGGGGTTATACAGTGCGCACGCTGTCCACACACAGATGGGAGCGTTGACCAGGAGCTGCTGGGGTTATACAGAGCACACCGTGGACACACACACAGATGGGAATGTGGACCAGGAGCTGCAGGGGTTATACAGAGCACACCCTGGCCACACACAGATGGGAATGTTGACCAGGAGCTGCAGGGATTATACAGAGCATACCCTGACCACACACAGAGATGGGAATGTTGACCAGGAGCTGCAGGAGTATACAGAGCACATCCTGGCCACACAGAGATGGGAATGTTGACCAGGAGCTGCAGGAGTGATACAGAGCACACCCTGACCACACACAGAGATGGGAATGTTGACCAGGAGCTGCAGGAGTATACAGAACACATCCTGGCCACACAGAGATGGGAATGTTGACCAGGAGCTGCAGGAGATATACAGAGCACACCCTGGCCACACAGAGATGGGAATGTTGACCAGGAGCTGCTGGGGTTATACAGAGCACACCCTGGCCACACAGATATGGGAATGTTGACCAGGAGCTGCTGGGGTTATACAGAGCACACCCTCGACATACAGACATGGGAATGTTGACCAGGAGCTGCAGGGGTTATACAGAACACACCCTGGTCACACAGAGATGAGAATATTGACCAGGAGCTGCAGGTGTTATACAGTGCACACACTGGCCACACAGAGATGGGAATGTTGACCAGGAGCTGCAGGAGTTATACAGAGCACACCCTGGCCACACAGAGATGGGAATGTTGACGAGGAGCTGCAGGGGGTATACAGAGCACACCCTGGCCACACAGAGATAGGAATGTTGACCAGGAGCTGCAGGAGTTATACAGAGCACATCCTGGCCACACAGAGATGGGGATGTTGACCAGGAGCTGCAGGGGTTATACAGAGCACATCCTGGCCACACAGAGATGGGAATGTTGACCAGGAGATGCAGGGGTTATACAGAGCACACCCTGGCCACACAGAGATGGGAATGTTGACCAGGAGCTGCTGGGGTTATACAGAGCACACTCTGGCCACACAGGGTTGGAAATGTTGACCAGGAGCTGCAGGGGTTATACAGAGCACACCCTGGACACACACAGAAATGGGAATGTTGACCAGGAGCTGCAGGGGTTAGACAGAGCACACCCTGGACACACTCAGAGATGGGAATGTTGACCAGGAGCTGCAGGGGTTATACAGTGCGCACGCTGTCCACACACAGATGGGAGCGTTGACCAGGAGCTGCTGGAGTTATACAGAGCACACCGTGGACACACACACAGATGGGAATGTGGACCAGGAGCTGCAGGGGTTATACAGAGCACACCCTGGCCACACACAGATGGGAATGTTGACCAGGAGCTGCAGGGATTATACAGAGCATACCCTGACCACACACAGAGATGGGAATGTTGACCAGGAGCTGCAGGAGTATACAGAGCACATCCTGGCCACACAGAGATGGGAATGTTGACCAGGAGCTGCAGGAGTTATACAGAGCACACCCAGACCACACACAGAGATGGGAATGTTGACCAGGAGCTGCAGGAGATATACAGAGCACACCCTGGCCACTCACAGATATGGGAATGTTGACCAGGAGCTGCTGGGGTTATACAGTGCACATCCTGGACACAGAGAGTTGGGAATGTTGACCAGGAGCTGCTGGGGTTATACAGAGCACACCCTGGATACACTGAGATGGGAATGTTGACCAGGAGCTGCTGGGGTTATACAGAGCACACCCTGGCCACACAGATATGGGAATGTTGACCAGGAGCTGCTGGGGTTATACAGAGCACACCCTCGACATACAGACATGGGAATGTTGACCAGGAGCTGCAGGGGTTATACAGAACACACCCTGGTCACACAGAGATGAGAATATTGACCAGGAGCTGCAGGTGTTATACAGTGCACACACTGGCCACACAGAGATGGGAATGTTGACCAGGAGCTGCAGGAGTTATACAGAGCACACCCTGGCCACACAGAGATGGGAATGTTGACGAGGAGCTGCAGGGGGTATACAGAGCACACCCTGGCCACACAGAGATAGGAATGTTGACCAGGAGCTGCAGGAGTTATACAGAGCACATCCTGGCCACACAGAGATGGGGATGTTGACCAGGAGCTGCAGGGGTTATACAGAGCACATCCTGGCCACACAGAGATGGGAATGTTGACCAGGAGATGCAGGGGTTAGACAGAGTACATCCTGGCCACACAGAGATGGGAATGTTGACCAGGAGCTGCTGGGGTTATACAGAGCACACTCTGGCCACACAGGGTTGGAAATGTTGACCAGGAGCTGCAGGGGTGATACAGAGCACACCCTGGACACACACAGAGATGGGAATGTTGACCAGGAGCTGCAGGGGTTAGACAGAGCACACCCTGGACACACTCAGAGATGGGAATGTTGACCAGGAGCTGCAGGGGTTATACAGTGCGCACGCTGTCCACACACAGATGGGAGCGTTGACCAGGAGCTGCTGGGGTTATACAGAGCACACCGTGGACACACACACAGATGGGAATGTGGACCAGGAGCTGCAGGGGTTATACAGAGCACACCCTGGCCACACACAGATGGGAATGTTGACCAGGAGCTGCAGGGATTATACAGAGCATACCCTGACCACACACAGAGATGGGAATGTTGACCAGGAGCTGCAGGAGTATACAGAGCACATCCTGGCCACACAGAGATGGGAATGTTGACCAGGAGCTGCAGGAGTGATACAGAGCACACCTTGACCACACACAGAGATGGGAATGTTGACCAGGAGCTGCAGGAGTATACAGAACACATCCTGGCCACACAGAGATGGGAATGTTGACCAGGAGCTGCAGGAGATATACAGAGCACACCCTGGCCACACACAGATATGGGAATGTTGACCAGGAGCTGCTGGGGTTATACAGTGCACATCCTGGCCACAGAGAGTTGGGAATGTTGACCAGGATCTGCAGGGGTTATACAGAGCGCACTCTGGCCACACAGAGATGGGAATGTTGACCAGGAGCTGCAGGGGTTAAACAGAGCACACTCTGGCCACACAGAGATGGGAATGTTGACCAGGAGCTGCTGGGGTTATACAGAGCACACCCTGGATACACTGAGATGGGAATGTTGACCAGGAGCTGCTGGGGTTATACAGAACACATCCTGGCCACACAGAGATGGGAATGTTGACCAGGAGCTGCAGGAGTTATACAGAGCACACCCTGGCCACACACAGATATGGGAATGTTGATCAGGAGCTGCTGGGGTTATACAGTGCACATCCTGGCCACAGAGAGTTGGGAATGTTGACCAGGAGCTGCTGGGGTTATACAGAGCACACCGTGGACACACACACAGATGGGAATGTGGACCAGGAGCTGCAGGGGTTATACAGAGCACACCCTGGCACACAGAAATGGGAATATTGACCAGGAGCTGCACGAGTTATACAGAGCACAACCTGGCCACACACAGATGGGAATGTTAACCAGGAACTGCAGGAGTTATACAGAGCATACCCTGACCACACACAGAGATGGGAATGTTGACCAGGAGCTGCAGGAGTATATAGAGCACATCCTGGCCACACAGAGATGGGAATGTTGACCAGGAGCTGCAGGAGTTATACAGAGCACACCCTGACCACACACAGAGATGGGAATGTTGGCCAGGAGCTGCAGGAGTATACAGAGCACATCCTGGCCACACAGAGATGGGAATGTTGACCAGGAGCTGCAGGAGTTATACAGAGCACACCCTGACCACACACAGAGATGGGAATGTTGGCCAGGAGCTGCAGGAGTCTCCAGAACACATCCTGGCCACACAGAGATCGGAATGTTGACCAGGAGCTGCAGGAGTTATACAGAGCACACCCTGGCCACACACAGATATGGGAATGTTGACCAGGAGCTGCTGGGGTTATACAGTGCACATCCTGGCCACAGAGAGTTGGGAATGTTGACCAGGATCTGCAGGGGTTATACAGAGCGCACTCTGGCCACACAGAGATGGGAATGTTGACCAGGAGCTGCAGGGGTTAAACAGAGCACACTCTGGCCACACAGAGATGGGAATGTTGACCAGGAGCTGCTGGGGTTATACAGAGCACACCCTGGATACACTGAGATGGGAATGTTGACCAGGAGCTGCTGGGGATATACAGAGCACACCCTGGCCACACAGATATGGGAATGTTGACCAGGAGCTGCTGGGGATTATACAGAGCACACCCTCGACACACAGACATGGGAATGTTGACCAGGAGCTGCTGCGGTTATACAGAGCACACTCTGGCCACACAGAGATGGAAATGTTGACCAGGTGCTGCTGGGGTTATACAGAGCACACCCTGGCCACACAGAGATGGGAATGTTGACCAGGAGCTGCAGGGGTTATACAGAGCACACCCTGGACACACACAGAGATGGGAATGTTGACCAGGAGCTGCAGGGGTTATACAGAGCACACCCTGGACACACACAGAGATGGGAATGTTGACCAGGAGCTGCAGGGGTTATACAGTGTGCACGCTGTCCACACTCAGATGGGAGCGTTGACCAGGAGCTGCTGGGGTTATACAGAGCACACTGTGGACACACACACAGATGGGAATGTGGACCAGGAGCTGCAGGGGTTAGACAGAGCACACCCTGGCCACACACAGATGGGAATGTTGACCAGGAGCTGCAGGGATTATACAGAGCACAACCTGGCCACACACAGATGGGAATGTTAACCAGGAGCTGCAGGAGTTATACAGAGCATACCCTGGGCACACACAGATGGGAATGTTGACCAGGAGCTGCAGGGGTTATACAGAGCACACCCTGGCCACACAGAGATGGGAATGTTGACCAGGAGCTGCAGGGGTTACACAGAGCACACCCTGGCCACACAGAGATGGGAATGTTGACCAGGAGCTGCAGGGGTTATACAGAGCACATCCTGGCCACACACAGAGATGGGAATGTTAACCAGGAGCTGCAGGGGTTATACAGAGCACACCCTGACCACACACAGAGATGGGAATGTTGACCAGGAGCTGCAGGAGTATACAGAGCACATCCTGGCCACACAGAGATGGGAATGTTGACCAGGAGCTGCAGGAGTTATACAGAGCACACCCTGACCACACACAGAGATAGGAATGTTGACCAGGAGCTGCAGGAGTATACAGAGCACATCCTGGCCACACAGAGATGGGAATGTTGACCAGGAGCTGCAGGGGTTATACAGAGCACACCCTGGCCACACACAGATATGGGAATGTTGACCAGGATCTGCTGGGGATATACAGTGCACATCCTGGCCACAGAGAGTTGGGAATGTTGACCAGGATCTGCAGGGGTTATACAGAGCGCACTCTGGCCACACAGAGCTGGGAATGTTGACCAGGAGCTGCAGGGGTTAAACAGAGCACACTCTGGCCACACAGATATGGGAATGTTGACCAGGAGCTGCTGGGGTTATACAGAGCACACCCTCGACACACAGACATGGGAATGTCGACCAGGAGCTGCAGGAGTTATACTGAGCACACCATGGTCAAACAGAGATGGGAATGTTGACCAGGAGCTGCAGGGGTTATACAGAGCACACCCTGGCCACACAGAGATGGGAATGTTGACCAGGAGCTGGGGTTATACAGAGCACATCCTGGCCACACAAGGAGATGGGAATGTTAACCAGGAACTGCAGGGGTTATACAGAGCACACGCAGAGCCTATACTTGGCCACGCAGAGATGGGAATGTTGACCAGGAGCTGCAGGGGTAATACAGAGCGCCACCTGGCCTCCCTGAGAAGGATATGTTGACCAGGAGCTGCAGGAGTTATACAGAGCGCCACCTGGCCTCACTGAGAAGGACATGTTGACCAGGAGCTGCAAGGGTTATACAGAGCACACCCTGGCCACACAGAGATGGGAATGTTGACCAGGAGCTGCAGGAGTATACAGAGCACATCCAGGCCACACAGAGATGGGAATGTTGACCAGGAGCTGCAGGAGTATACAGAGCACACCCTGGCCACACAGAGATGAGAATGTTGACCAGGAGCTGCTGGGGTGAAACAGAGCACACCCTGGCCACACTGAGATGCGAATGTTGACCAGGAGCTGCAGGGGTTCTTCAGAGAACAACCTGGCCACACATAGATGGGAATGTTGACCAGGAGCTGCAGGGGTTATAGAGAGCATACCCTGGCCACACAGAGATGGGAATGTTGACCAGGAGCTGCAGGGGTTATACAGAGAACATCCTGGCCACACATAGATGGGAATGTTGACCAGGAGCTGCCAGGGGTTATAGAGAGCATACCCTGGCCACACAGAGATGGGAATGTTGACCAGGAGCTGCAGGGGTTATACAGAGCACACCCTGGACACACACAGAGATGGGAATGTTGACCAGGAGCTGCAGGGGTTATACAGAGCGCCAGCTGGCCTCACAGAGAAGGACATGTTGACCACGAGCTGCAGGAGTTATACAGAGCACACCATGGCCACACAGAGATGGGAATGTTGACCAGGAGCTGCAGGGGTTATACAGAGCACACCCTGGCCACACAGAGATGGGAATGTTGACCAGGAGCTGCAGGTTTTATACAGAGCACACCCTGGCCACACAGAGATGGGAATGTTGACCAGGAGCTGCAGGGGTTAGACAGAGCACACCCTGGCCACACAGAGATGGGAATGTTGACCAGGAGCTGCAGGAGTTATACAGAGCACATCCTGGCCACACACAGAGATGGGAATGTTGACCAGGAGCAGGGGTTATACAGAGCACACCCTGGCCACACAGAGATGGGAATGTTGACCAGGAGCTGCAGGGGTTATACAGAGCACACCCTGGCCACACAGAGATGGGAATGTTGACCAGGAGCTGCAGGGATTATACAGAGCACACCCTGGCCACACAGAGATGGGAATGTTGACCAGGAGCTGCAGGAGTTATACAGAGCATAGCCTGGCCACACACAGAGATGGGAATGTTAACCAGGAGCTGCAGGGGTTATACAGAGCACACCCTGGCCACACAGAGATGGGAATGTTGACCAGGAGCTGCAGGGGTATACAGAGCACATCCTGGCCACACACAGAGATGGGAATGTGGACCAGGAGCTGCAGGGGTTATACAGAGCACACCCTGGCCTCACAAAGATGGGAATGTTCACCAGGAGCTGCAGGAGTTATACAGAGCACACCCTGGCCACACAGAGATGGGAATGTTTACCAGGAGCTGCAGGAGTATACAGAGCACATCCTGGCCACACAGAGATGGGAATGTTGACCAGGTGGTGCAGGAGTATACTGAGCACATAATGGTCACACAGAGATGGGAATGTTCACCAGGAGCTGCAGGGGTTATACAGAGCACACCCTGGCCACACAGATGGGAATGTTGACCAGGAGCTGCTGGGGTTATACAGAGCACACCCTGGGCACAAACAGAGATGGGAATGTTGACCATGAGCTGCAGGGGTTATACAGAGCACACCCTGGCCACACAGAGATGGGAATGTTGACCAGGAGCTGCAGGGGTTATACAGAGCACAACCTGGCCACACAGAGATGGGAATGTTGACCAGGAGCTGCAGGAGTTATACAGAGCATACCCTGGGAACACACAGCTGGGAATGTTGACCAGGAGCTGCAGGGGTTATACAGAGCACACCCTGGCCACACAGAGATGGGAATGTTGACCAGGAGCTGCAGGGGTTATACAGAGCGCCACCTGGCCTCACTGAGAAGGACATGTTGACCAGGAGCTGCAAGGGTTATACTGAGCACACCCTGGCCACACAGAGATGGGCATGTTGACCAGGAGCTGCAGGAGTATACAGAGCACATCCAGGCCACACAGAGATGGGAATGTTGACCAGGAGCTGCAGGAGTATACAGAGCACACCCTGACCACACACAGAGATGGGAATGTTGACCAGGAGCTGCAGGGGTTATACAGAGCACACCCTGGCCACACAGCGATGGGAATGCTGACCAGGAGCTGCAGGAGTATACAGAGCACATCCAGGCCACACAGAGATGGGAATGTTGACCAGGAGCTGCAGGAGTATACAGAGCACACCCTGGCCACACAGAGATGAGAATGTTGACCAGGAGCTGCTGGGGTGAAACAGAGCACACCCTGGCCACACTGAGATGCGAATGTTGACCAGGAGCTGCAGGGGTTCTTCAGAGAACAACCTGGCCACACATAGATGGGAATGTTGACCAGGAGCTGCAGGGGTTATAGAGAGCATACCCTGGCCACACAGAGATGGGAATGTTGACCAGGAGCTGCAGGGGTTATACAGAGAACATCCTGGCCACACATAGATGGGAATGTTGACCAGGAGCTGCCAGGGGTTATAGAGAGCATACCCTGGCCACACAGAGATGGGAATGTTGACCAGGAGCTGCAGGGGTTATACAGAGCACACCCTGGACACACACAGAGATGGGAATGTTGACCAGGAGCTGCAGGGGTTATACAGAGCGCCAGCTGGCCTCACAGAGAAGGACATGTTGACCACGAGCTGCAGGAGTTATACAGAGCACACCATGGCCACACAGAGATGGGAATGTTGACCAGGAGCTGCAGGGGTTATACAGAGCACACCCTGGCCACACAGAGATGGGAATGTTGACCAGGAGCTGCAGGTTTTATACAGAGCACACCCTGGCCACACAGAGATGGGAATGTTGACCAGGAGCTGCAGGGGTTAGACAGAGCACACCCTGGCCACACAGAGATGGGAATGTTGACCAGGAGCTGCAGGAGTTATACAGAGCACATCCTGGCCACACACAGAGATGGGAATGTTGACCAGGAGCAGGGGTTATACAGAGCACACCCTGGCCACACAGAGATGGGAATGTTGACCAGGAGCTGCAGGGGTTATACAGAGCACACCCTGGCCACACAGAGATGGGAATGTTGACCAGGAGCTGCAGGGATTATACAGAGCACACCCTGGCCACACAGAGATGGGAATGTTGACCAGGAGCTGCAGGAGTTATACAGAGCATAGCCTGGCCACACACAGAGATGGGAATGTTAACCAGGAGCTGCAGGGGTTATACAGAGCACACCCTGGCCACACAGAGATGGGAATGTTGACCAGGAGCTGCATGGGTATACAGAGCACATCCTGGCCACACACAGAGATGGGAATGTGGACCAGGAGCTGCAGGGGTTATACAGAGCACACCCTGGCCTCACAAAGATGGGAATGTTCACCAGGAGCTGCAGGAGTTATACAGAGCACACCCTGGCCACACAGAGATGGGAATGTTTACCAGGAGCTGCAGGAGTATACAGAGCACATCCTGGCCACACAGAGATGGGAATGTTGACCAGGTGGTGCAGGAGTATACTGAGCACATAATGGTCACACAGAGATGGGAATGTTCACCAGGAGCTGCAGGGGTTATACAGAGCACACCCTGGCCACACAGATGGGAATGTTGACCAGGAGCTGCTGGGGTTATACAGAGCACACCCTGGGCACAAACAGAGATGGGAATGTTGACCATGAGCTGCAGGGGTTATACAGAGCACACCCTGGCCACACAGAGATGGGAATGTTGACCAGGAGCTGCAGGGGTTATACAGAGCACAACCTGGCCACACAGAGATGGGAATGTTGACCAGGAGCTGCAGGAGTTATACAGAGCATACCCTGGGAACACACAGCTGGGAATGTTGACCAGGAGCTGCAGGGGTTATACAGAGCACACCCTGGCCACACAGAGATGGGAATGTTGACCAGAATCTGCAGGGGTTATACAAAGCGCCACCTGGCCTCACTGAGAAGGACATGTTGACCAGGAGCTGCAAGGGTTATACTGAGCACACCCTGGCCACACAGAGATGGGCATGTTGACCAGGAGCTGCAGGAGTATACAGAGCACATCCAGGCCACACAGAGATGGGAATGTTGACCAGGAGCTGCAGGAGTATACAGAGCACACCCTGACCACACACAGAGATGGGAATGTTGACCAGGAGCTGCAGGGGTTATACAGAGCACACCCTGGCCACACAGCGATGGGAATGCTCACCAGGAGCTGCAGGTGTTATACAGAGCACACCCTGGCCACACATGTATGAGAATGTTGACCAGGAGCTGCTGGGGTTATACAGAGCACACCCTGGCCACACTGAGATGCGAATGTTGACCAGGAGCTGCAGGGGTTAAACAGAGGACACCCTGGCCACACACAGAGAAGGGAATGTTGACCAGGAGCTGCAGGGGTTATAGATAGCATACCCTAGCCACACAGAGATGGGAATGTTGACCAGGAGCTGCAGGGGTTATACAGAGAACACCCTGGCCACACATAGATGGGAATGTTGACCAGGAGCTGCAGGGGTTATAGAGAGCATACCCTGGCCACACAGAGATGGGAATGTTGTCCAGGAGCTGCAGGGGTTATACAGAGCACACCCTGGACACACACAGAGATGGGAATGTTGACCAGGAGCTGCAGGGGTTATACAGAGCGCCAGCTGGCCTCACAGAGAAGGACATGTTGACCAGGAGCTGCAGGAGTTATACAGAGCACACCCTGGCCACACAAAAATGGGAATGTTGAGCAGGAGCTGCAGGTTTTATACAGAGCACACCCTGGCCACACAGAGATGGGAATGTTGACCAGGAGCTGCAGGGGTTATACAGAGCACATCCTGGCCACACACAGAGATGGGAATGTTGACCAGGAGCAGGGGTTATACAGAGCACACCCTGGCCACACAGAGATGGGAATGTTGACCAGGAGCAGGGGTTATACAGAGCACACGCTGGCCACACAGAGATGGGAATGTTGACCAGGAGCTGCAGGAGTATACAGAGCACATCCTGGCCACACAGAGATGGGAATGTTGACCAGGAGCTGCAGGAGTTATACAGAGCACACCCTGACCACACACAGAGATGGGAATGTTGACCAGGAGCTTCAGGAGTATACAGAGCACATCCTGGCCACACAGAGATGGGAATGTTGACCAGGAGCTGCAGGAGTTATACAGAGCACACCCTGGCCACACACAGATATGGGAATGTTGACCAGGAGCTGCTGGGGTTATACAGTGCACATCCTGGCCACAGAGAGTTGGGAATGTTGACCAGGATCTGCAGGGGTTATACAGAGCACACTCTGGCCACACAGAGCTGGGAATGTTGACCAGGAACTGCAGGGGTTAAACAGAGCACACTCTGGCCACACAGATATGGGAATGTTGACCAGGAGCTGCTGGGGTTATACAGAGCACACCCTCGACACACAGACATGGGAATGTCGACCAGGAGCTGCAGGAGTTATACTGAGCACACCCTGGTCAAACAGAGATGGGAATGTTGACCAGGAGCTGCAGGGGTTATACAGAGCACACCCTGGCCACACAGAGATGGGAATGTTGACCAGGAGCTGGGGTTATACAGAGCACATACTGGCCACACAAGGAGATGGGAATGTTAACCAGGAACTGCAGGGGTTATACAGAGCACACGCAGAGCCTATACTTGGCCACGCAGAGATGGGAATGTTGACCAGGAGCTGCAGGAGTTATATAGAGCACACCCTGGTCAGACAGAGATGGGAATGTTGACCAGGAGCTGCTGGGGTTATACAGAGCACACCCTGGGCACAAACAGAGATGGGAATGTTGACCATGAGCTGCAGGGGTTATACAGAGCACACCCTGGCCACACAGAGATGGGAATGTTGACCATGAGCTGCAGGGGTTATACAGAGCACAACCTGGCCACACAGAGATGGGAATGTTGACCAGGAGCTGCAGGAGTTATACAGAGCATACCCTGGGAACACACAGCTGGGAATGTTGACCAGGAGCTGCAGGAGTTATACAGAGCGCCACCTGGCCTCACTGAGAAGGACATGTTGACCAGGAGCTGCAAGGGTTATACAGAGCACACCCTGGCCACACAGAGATGGGAATGTTGACCAGGAGCTGCAGGAGTATACAGAGCACATCCAGGCCACACAGAGATGAGAATGCTGACCAGGAGCTGCTGGGGTGAAACAGAGCACACCCTGGCCACACTGAGATGCGAATGTTGACCAGGAGCTGCAGGGGTTCTTCAGAGAACACCCTGGCCACACATAGATGGGAATGTTGACCAGGAGCTGCAGGGGTTATAGAGAGCATACCCTGGCCACACAGAGATGGGAATGTTGACCAGGAGCTGCAGGGGTTATACAGAGAACATCCTGGCCACACATAGATGGGAATGTTGACCAGGAGCTGCCAGGGGTTATAGAGAGCATACCCTGGCCACACAGAGATGGGAATGTTGACCAGGAGCTGCAGGGGTTATACAGAGCACACCCTGGACACACACAGAGATGGGAATGTTGACCAGGAGCTGCAGGGGTTATACAGAGCGCCAGCTGGCCTCACAGAGAAGGACATGTTGACCAGGAGCTGCAGGAGTTATACAGAGCACACCATGGCCACACAAAGATGGGAATGTTGACCAGGAGCTGCAGGTTTTATACAGAGCACACCCTGGCCACACAGAGATGGGAATGTTGACCAGGAGCTGCAGGGGTTAGACAGAGCACACCCTGGCCACACAGAGATGGGAATGTTGACCAGGAGCTGCAGGAGTTATACAGAGCACATCCTGGCCACACACAGAGATGGGAATGTTGACCAGGAGCAGGGGTTATACAGAGCACATCCTGGCCACACAGAGATGGGAATGTTGATGAGGAGCTGCAGGGGTTATACAGAGCACACCCTGGCCACACAGAGATGGGAATGTTGACCAGGAGCTGCAGGGATTATACAGAGCACACCCTGGCCACACAGAGATGGGAATGTTGACCAGGAGCTGCAGGAGTTATATAGAGCACACCCTGGCCAGACAGAGATGGGAATGTTGACCAGGAGCTGCTGGGGTTATACAGAGCACACCCTGGGCACAAACAGAGATGGGAATGTTGACCATGAGCTGCAGGGGTTATACAGAGCACACCCTGGCCACACAGAGATGGGAATGTTGACCATGAGCTGCAGGGGTTATACAGAGCACAACCTGGCCACACAGAGATGGGAATGTTGACCAGGAGCTGCAGGAGTTATACAGAGCATACCCTGGGAACACACAGCTGGGAATGTTGACCAGGAGCTGCAGGGGTAATACAGAGCGCCACCTGGCCTCCCTGAGAAGGACATGTTGACCAGGAGCTGCAGGAGTTATACAGAGCGCCACCTGGCCTCACTGAGAAGGACATGTTGACCAGGAGCTGCAAGGGTTATACAGAGCACACCCTGGCCACACAGAGATGGGAATGTTGACCAGGAGCTGCAGGAGTATACAGAGCACATCCAGGCCACACAGAGATGGGAATGTTGACCAGGAGCTGCAGGGGTATACAGAGCAGACCCTGACCACACACAGAGATGGGAATGTTGACCAGGAGCTGCAGGGGTTATACAGAGCACACCCTGGCCACACAGCGATGGGAATGCTCACCAGGAGCTGCAGGTGTTATACAGAGCACACCCTGGCCACACACAGATGAGAATGTTGACCAGGAGCTGCTGGGGTTATACAGAGCACACCCTGGCCACACTGAGATGCGAATGTTGACCAGGAGCTGCAGGGGTTATACAGAGGACACCCTGGCCACACACAGAAAAGGGAATGTTGACCAGGAGCTGCAGGGGTTATAGAGAGCATACCCTAGCCACACAGAGATGGGAATGTTGACCAGGAGCTGCAGGGGTTATACAGAGAACACCCTGGCCACACATAGATGGGAATGTTGACCAGGAGCTGCAGGGGTTATAGAGAGCATACCCTGGCCACACAGAGATGGGAATGTTGAGCAGGAGCTGCAGGTTTTAGACAGATCACACCCTGGCCACACAGAGATGGGAATGTTGACCAGGAGCTGCAGGGGTTAGACAGAGCACACCCTGGCCACACAGAGATGGGAATGTTGACCAGGAGCTGCAGGAGTTATACAGAGCACATCCTGGCCACACACAGAGATGGGAATGTTGACCAGGAGCAGGGGTTATACAGAGCACACCCTGGCCACACAGAGATGGGAATGTTGACCAGGAGCTGCAGGGGTTATACAGAGCACACCCTGGACACACACAGAGATGGGAATGTTGACCAGGAGCTGCAGGGGTTATACAGAGCGCCAGCTGGCCTCACAGAGAAGGACATGTTGACCAGGAGCTGCAGGAGTTATACAGAGCACACCCTGGCCACACAAAGATGGGAATGTAGACCAGGAGCTGCAGGTTTTATACAGAGCACACCCTGGCCACACAGAGATGGGAATGTTGACCAGGTGGTGCAGGAGTATATTGAGCACATCCTGGCCACACAGAGATGGGAATGTTCACCAGGAGCTGCAGGGGTTATACAGAGCACACCCTGGCCACACAGATGGGAATGTTGATCAGGAGCTGCAGGAGTTATACAGAGCACACCCTGGCCACACACAGAGATGGGAATGTTGACCAGGAGCTGCTGGGGTTATACAGAGCACACCCTGGGCACAAACAGAGATGGGAATGTTGACCAGGAGCTGCAGGAGTATACAGAGCACATCCAGGCCACACAGAGATGGGAATGTTGACCAGGAGCTGCAGGAGTATACAGAGCACACCCTGACCACACACAGAGATGGGAATGTTGACCAGGAGCTGCAGGGGTTATACAGAGCACACCCTGGCCACACAGAGATGGGAATGCTCACCAGGAGCTGCAGGTGTTATACAGAGCACACCCTGGCCACATAGAGATGAGAATGTTGACCAGGAGCTGCTGGGGTTATACAGAGCACACCCTGGCCACACTGAGATGCGAATGTTGACCAGGAGCTGCAGGGGTTATACAGTGCACACCCTGGCCACACACAGAGAAGGGAATGTTGACCAGGAGCTGCAGGGGTTCTTCAGAGAACACCCTGGCCACACATAGATGGGAATGTTGACCAGGAGCTGCAGGGGTTATAGAGAGCATACCCTGGCCACACAGAGATGGGAATGTTGACCAGGAGCTGCAGGGGTTATACAGAGAACACCCTGGCCACACATAGATGGGAATGTTGACCAGGAGCTGCAGGGGCTATAGAGAGCATAGCCTGGCCTCACAGAGATGGGAATGTTGACCAGGAGCTGCAGGGCTTATACAGAGCACACCCTGGACACACACAGAGATGGGAATGTTGACCAGGAGCTGCAGGGGTTATACAGAGCGCCAGCTGGCCTCACAGATAAGGACATGTTGACCAGGAGCTGCAGGAGTTATACAGAGCACACCCTGGCCACACAAAAATGGGAATGTTGACCAGGAGCTGCAGGTTTTATACAGAGCACGCCCTGGCCACACAGAAATGGGAATGTTGACCAGGAGCTGCAGGGGTTAGACAGAGCACACCCTGGCCACACAGAGATGGGAATGTTGACCAGGAGCTGCAGGAGTTATACAGAGCACATCCTGGCCACACACAGAGATGGGAATGTTGACCAGGAGCAGGGGTTATACAGAGCACACCCTGGCCACACAGAGATGGGAATGTTGACCAGGAGCTGCAGGGGTTATACAGAGCACATCCTGGCCACACACAGAGATGGGAATGTTGACCAGGAGCAGGGGTTATACAGAGCACACCCTGGCCACACAGAGATGGGAATGTTGACCAGGAGCTGCAGGGGTTATACAGAGCACACCCTGGCCACACAGAGATGAGAATGTTGACCAGGAGCTGCAGGGATTATACAGAGCACACCCTGGCCACACAGAGATGGGAATGTTGACCAGGAGCTGCAGGAGTTATACAGAGCACCCCCTGGCCACACAGAGATGGGAATGTTTACCAGGAGCTGCAGGAGTATACAGAGCACATCCTGGCCACACAGAGTTGGGAATGTTGACCAGGTGGTGCAGGAGTATACTGAGCACATCCTGGTCACACAGAGTTGGGAATGTTGACCAGGAGCTGCAGGGGTTATACAGAGCACACCCTGGCCACACAGATGGGAATGTTGACCAGGAGCTGCTGGGGTTATACAGAGCACACCCTGGGCACAAACAGAGATGGGAATGTTGACCATGAGCTGCAGGGGTTATACAGAGCACACCCTGGCCACACAGAGATGGGAATGTTGACCAGGAGCTGCAGGGGTTATACAGAGCACACCCTGGCCACACAGAGATGGGAATGTTGACCAGGAGCTGCAGGGGTTATACAGAGCACACCCTGGCCACACAGAGATGGGAATGTTGACCAGGAGCTGCAGGGGTTATACAGAGCGCCACCTGGCCTCACTGAGAGGGACATGTTGACCAGGAGCTGCAAGGGTTATACTGAGCACACCCTGGCCACACAGAGATGGGCATGTTGACCAGGAGCTGCAGGAGTATACAGAGCACATCCAGGCCACACAGAGATGGGAATGTTGACCAGGAGCTGCAGGGGTATACAGAGCAGACCCTGACCACACACAGAGATGGGAATGTTGACCAGGAGCTGCAGGGGTTATACAGAGCACACCCTGGCCACACAGCGATGGGAATGCTCACCAGGAGCTGCAGGTGTTATACAGAGCACACCCTGGCCACACAGAGATGAGAATGTTGACCAGGAGCTGCTGGGGTTATACAGAGCACACCCTGGCCACACTGAGATGCGAATGTTGACCAGGAGCTGCAGGGGTTATACAGAGGACACCCTGGCCACACACAGAAAAGGGAATGTTGACCAGGAGCTGCAGGGGTTATAGAGAGCATACCCTAGCCACACAGAGATGGGAATGTTGACCAGGAGCTGCAGGGGTTATACAGAGAACACCCTGGCCACACATAGATGAGAATGTTGACCAGGAGCTGCAGGGGTTATAGAGAGCATACCCTGGCCACACAGAGATGGGAATGTTGACCAGGAGCTGCAGGGGTTATACAGAGCACACCCTGGACACACACAGAGATGGGAATGTTGACCAGGAGCTGCAGGGGTTATACAGAGCGCCAGCTGGCCTCACAGAGAAGGACATGTTGACCAGGAGCTGCAGGAGTTATACAGAGCACACCCTGGCCACACAAAAATGGGAATGTTGAGCAGGAGCTGCAGGTTTTATACAGAGCACACCCTGGCCACACAGAGATGGGAATGTTGACCAGGAGCTGCAGGGGTTAGACAGAGCACACCCTGGCCACACAGAGATGGGAATGTTGACCAGGAGCTGCAGGAGTTATACAGAGCACATCCTGGCCACACACAGAGATGGGAATGTTGACCAGGAGCAGGGGTTATACAGAGCACACCCTGGCCACACAGAGATGGGAATGTTGACCAGGAGCTGCAGGGGTTATACAGAGCACACCCTGGACACACACAGAGATGGGAATGTTGACCAGGAGCTGCAGGGGTTATACAGAGCGCCAGCTGGCCTCACAGAGAAGGACATGTTGACCAGGAGCTGCAGGAGTTATACAGAGCACACCCTGGCCACACAAAGATGGGAATGTAGACCAGGAGCTGCAGGTTTTATACAGAGCACACCCTGGCCACACAGAGATGGGAATGTTGACCAGGAGCTGCAGGGGTTAGACAGAGCACACCCTGGCCACACAGAGATGGGAATGTTGACCAGGAGCTGCAGGAGTTAGACAGAGCACATCCTGGCCACACACAGAGATGGGAATGTTAACCAGGAGCTGCAGGGGTTTACAGAGCACACCCTGGCCACACAGAGATGGGAATGTTGACCAGGAGCTGCAGGGGTATACAGAGCACATCCTGGCCACACACAGAGATGGGAATGTTGACCAGGAGCTGCGGGGGTTATACAGAGCACACCCTGGCCTCACAAAGGTGGGAATGTTCACCAGGAGCTGCAGGAGTTATACAGAGCACACCATGGCCACACAGAGATGGGAATGTTTACCAGGAGCTGCAGTAGTATACAGAGCACATCATGGCCACACCGAGATGGGAATGTTGACCAGGTGGTGCAGGAGTATACTGAGCACATCCTGGCCACACAGAGATGGGAATGTTCACCAGGAGCTGCAGGGGTTATACAGAGCACACCCTGGCCACACAGATGGGAATGTTGATCAGGAGCTGCAGGAGTTATACAGAGCACACCCTGGCCACACACAGAGATGGGAATGTTGACCAGGAGCTGCTGGGGTTATACAGAGCACACCCTGGGCACAAACAGAGATGGGAATGTTGACCAGGAGCTGCAGGAGTATACAGAGCACATCCAGGCCACACAGAGATGGGAATGTTGACCAGGAGCTGCAGGAGTATACAGAGCACACCCTGACCACACACAGAGATGGGAATGTTGACCAGGAGCTGCAGGGGTTATACAGAGCACACCCTGGCCACACAGAGATGGGAATGCTCACCAGGAGCTGCAGGTGTTATACAGAGCACACCCTGGCCACATAGAGATGAGAATGTTGACCAGGAGCTGCTGGGGTTATACAGAGCACACCCTGGCCACACTGAGATGCGAATGTTGACCAGGAGCTGCAGGGGTTATACAGTGCACACCCTGGCCACACACAGAGAAGGGAATGTTGACCAGGAGCTGCAGGGGTTCTTCAGAGAACACCCTGGCCACACATAGATGGGAATGTTGACCAGGAGCTGCAGGGGTTATAGAGAGCATACCCTGGCCACACAGAGATGGGAATGTTGACCAGGAGCTGCAGGGGTTATACAGAGAACACCCTGGCCACACATAGATGGGAATGTTGACCAGGAGCTGCAGGGGTTATAGAGAGCATAGCCTGGCCTCACAGAGATGGGAATGTTGACCAGGAGCTGCAGGGCCTATACAGAGCACACCCTGGACACACACAGAGATGGGAATGTTGACCAGGAGCTGCAGGGGTTATACAGAGCGCCAGCTGGCCTCACAGATAAGGACATGTTGACCAGGAGCTGCAGGAGTTATACAGAGCACACCCTGGCCACACAAAAATGGGAATGTTGACCAGGAGCTGCAGGTTTTATACAGAGCACACCCTGGCCACACAGAGATGGGAATGTTGACCAGGAGCTGCAGGGGTTAGACAGAGCACACCCTGGCCACACAGAGATGGGAATGTTGACCAGGAGCTGCAGGAGTTATACAGAGCACATCCTGGCCACACACAGAGATGGGAATGTTGACCAGGAGCAGGGGTTATACAGAGCACACCCTGGCCACACAGAGATGGGAATGTTGACCAGGAGCTGCAGGGGTTATACAGAGCACACCCTGGACACACACAGAGATGGGAATGTTAACCAGGAGCTGCAGGGGTTATACAGAGCGCCAGCTGGCCTCACAGAGAAGGACATGTTGACCAGGAGCTGCAGGAGTCATACAGAGAACACCCTGGCCGCACAAAGATGGGAATGTAGACCAGGAGCTGCAGGTTTTATACAGAGCACACCCTGGCCACACAGAGATGGGAATGTTGACCAGGAGCTGCAGGGGTTAGACAGAGCACACCCTGGCCACACAGAGATGGGAATGTTGACCAGGAGCTGCAGGAGTTATACAGAGCACATCCTGGTAACACACAGAGATTGGAATGTTGACCAGGAGCAGGGGTTATACCGAGCAAACCCTGGCCACACAGAGATGGGAATATTGACCAGGAGCTGCAGGTGTTATACAGAGCACACCCTGGCCACACAGAGATGGGAATGTTGACCAGGAGCTGCAGGGATTATACAGAGCGCACCCTGGCCACACAGAGATGGGAATGTTGACCAGGAGCTGCAGGAGTTATACAGTGCATAGCCTGGCCACACACAGAGATGGAAATGTTAACCAGGAGCTGCAGGGGTTATACAGAGCACACCCTGACCACACAGAGATGGGAATGTTGACCAGGAGCTGCAGGGTTATACAGAGCACATCCTGGCCACACACAGAGATGGGAATGTTGACCAGGAGCTGCAGGGGTTATACAGAGCACACTCTCGACACACAGACATGGGAATGTCGACCAGGAGCTGCAGGAGTTATACTGAGCACACCCTGGTCAAACAGAGATGGGAATGTTGACCAGGAGCTGCAGGGGTTATACAGAGCACACCCTGGCCACACAGAGATGGGAATGTTGACTAGGAGCTGGGGTTATACAGAGCACATCCTGGCCACACAAGGAGATGGGAATGTTAACCAGGAACTTCAGGGGTTATACAGAGCACACCTTGGCCACGCAGAGATGGGAATGTTGACCAGGAGCTGCAGGAGTTATACAGAGCACACCCTGGCCACACAGAGATGGGAATGTTTAACAGGAGCTGTAGGGGTTATACAGAGCACACCCTGGCCAGACAGAGATGGGAATGTTGACCAGGAGCTGCTGGGGTTATACAGAGCACACCCTGGGCACAAACAGAGATGGGAATGTTGACCATGAGCTGCAGGGGTTATACAGAGCACACCCTGGCCACACAGAGATGGGAATGTTGACCAGGATCTGCAGGGGTTATACAGAGCACAACCTGGCCACAAAGAGATGGGAATGTTGACCAGGAGCTGCAGGACTTATACAGAGCATACCCTGGGAACACACAGCTGGGAATGTTGACCAGGAGCTGCAGGGGTAATACAGAGCGCCACCTGGCCTCCCTGAGAAGGACATGTTGACCAGGAGCTGCAGGAGTTATACAGAGCTCCACCTGGCCTCACTGAGAAGGACATGTTGACCAGGAGCTGCAAGGGTTATACAGAGCACACCCTGGACACACAGAGATGGGAATGTTGACCAGGAGCTGCAGGGGTTATACAGAGAACACCCTGACCACACATAGATGGGAATGTTGACCAGGAGCTGCAGGGGTTATGGAGAGCATAGCCTGGCCTCACAGAGATGGGAATGTTGACCAGGAGCTGCAGGGGTTATACAGAGCACACCCTGGACACACACAGAGATGGGAATGTTTACCAGGAGCTGCAGGAGTATACAGAGCACATCCTGGCCACACCGAGATGGGAATGTTGACCAGGTGGTGCAGGAGTATACTGAGCACATCCTGGCCACACAGAGATGGGAATGTTCACCAGGAGCTGCAGGGGTTATACAGAGCACACCCTGGCCACACAGATGGGAATGTTGATCAGGAGCTGCAGGAGTTAGACAGAGCACACCCTGGCCACACACAGAGATGGGAATGTTGACCAGGAGCTGCTGGGGTTATACAGAGCACACCCTGGGCACAAACAGAGATGGGAATGTTGACCATGAGCTGCAGGGGTTATACAGAGCACACCCTGGCCACACAGATGGGAATGTTGACCAGGAGCTGCAGGAGTTATACAGAGCACACCCTGGCCACACACAGAGATGGGAATGTTGACCAGGAGCTGCTGGGGTTATACAGAGCACACCCTGGGCACAAACAGAGATGGGAATGTTGACCAGGAGCTGCAGGAGTATACAGAGAACACCCTGACCACACACAGAGATGGGAATGTAGACCAGGAGCTGCAGGGGTTATACAGAGCACACCCTGGCCACACAGAGATGGGTATGCTCACCAGGAGCTGCAGGTGTTATACAGAGCACACCCTGGCCACATAGAGATGAGAATGTTGACCAGGAGCTGCTGGGGTTATACAGAGCACACGCTGGCCACACTGAGATGCGAATGTTGACCAGGAGCTGCAGGGGTTATACAGTCCACACCCTGGCCACACACAGAGAAGGGAATGTTGACCAGGAGCTGCAGGGGTTCTTCAGAGAACACCCTGGCGACACATAGATGGGAATGTTGACCAGGAGCTGCAGGGGTTATAGAGAGCATACCCTGGCCACACATAGATGGGAATGTTGACCAGGAGCTGCAGGGGTTATACAGAGCACACCCTGGACACACACAGAGATGGGAATGTTTACCAGGAGCTGCAGGGGTATACAGAGCACATCCTGGCCACACCGAGATGGGAATGTTGACCAGGTGGTGCAGGAGTAAACTGAGCACATCCTGGCCACACAGAGATGGGAATGTTCACCAGGAGCTGCAGGGGGTATACAGAGCACACCCTGGCCACACAGATGGGAATGTTGATCAGGAGCTGCAGGAGTTATACAGAGCACACCCTGGCCACACACAGAGATGGGAATGTTGACCAGGAGCTGCTGGGGTTATACAGAGCACACCCTGGGCACAAACAGAGATGGGAATGTTGACCATGAGCTGCAGGGGTTATACAGAGCACACCCTGGCCACACAGATGGGAATGTTGACCAGGAGCTGCAGGAGTTATACAGAGCACACCCTGGCCACACACAGAGATGGGAATGTTGACCAGGAGCTGCTGGGGTTATACAGAGCACACCCTGGGCACAAACAGAGATGGGAATGTTGACCAGGAGCTGCAGGAGTATACAGAGCACATCCAGGCCACACAGAGATGGGAATGTTGACCAGGAGCTGCAGGAGTATACAGAGCACACTCTGACCACACACAGAGATGGGAATGTTGACCAGGAGCTGCAGGGGTTATACAGAGCACACCCCGGCCACACAGAGATGGGAATGCTCACCAGGAGGTGCAGGTGTTATACAGAGCACACCCTGGCCACATAGAGATGAGAATGTTGACCAGGAGCTGCTGGGGTTATACAGAGCACACCCTGGCCACACTGAGATGCGAATGTTGACCAGGAGCTGCAGGGGTTATACAGTGCACACCCTGGCCACACACAGAGAAGGGAATGTTGACCAGGAGCTGCAGGGGTTCTTCAGAGAACACCCTGGCCACACATAGATGGGAATGTTGACCAGGAGCTGCAGGGGTTATAGAGAGCATACCCTGGCCACACAGAGATGGGAATGTTGACCAGGAGCTGCAGGGGTTATACAGAGAACACCCAGGCCACACATAGATGGGAATGTTGACCAGGAGCTGCAGGGGTTATAGAGAGCATAACCTGGCCTCACAGAGATGGGAATGTTGACCAGGAGCTGCAGGGCTTATACAGAGCACACCCTGGACACACACAGAGATGGGAATGTTGACCAGGAGCTGCAGGGGTTATACAGAGCGCCAGCTGGCCTCACAGATAAGGACATGTTGACCAGGAGCTGCAGGAGTTATACAGAGCACACCCTGGCCACACAAAAATGGGAATGTTGACCAGGAGCTGCAGGTTTTATACAGAGCACACCCTGGCCACACAGAGATGGGAATGTTGACCAGGAGCTGCAGGGGTTAGACAGAGCACACCCTGGCCACACAGAGATGGGAATGTTGACCAGGAGCTGCAGGAGTTATACAGAGCACATCCTGGCCACACACAGAGATGGGAATGTTGACCAGGAGCAGGGGTTATACAGAGCACACCCTGGCCACACAGAGATGGGAATGTTGACCAGGAGCTGCAGGGGTTATACAGAGCACACCCTGGACACACACAGAGATGGGAATGTTAACCAGGAGCTGCAGGGGTTAAAGAGAGCGCCAGCTGGCCTCACAGAGAAGGACATGTTGACCAGGAGCTGCAGGAGTCATACAGAGCACACCCTGGCCGCACAAAGATGGGAATGTAGACCAGGAGCTGCAGGTTTTATACAGAGCTCACCCTGGCCACACAGAGATGGGAATGTTGACCAGGAGCTGCAGGGGTTAGACAGAGCACACCCTGGCCACACAGAGATGGGAATGGTGACCAGGAGCTGCAGGAGTTATACAGAGCACATCCTGGTAACACACAGAGATGGGAATGTTGACCAGGAGCAGGGGTTATACAGAGCAAACCCTGGCCACACAGAGATGGGAATATTGACCAGGAGCTGCAGGGGTTATACAGAGCACACCCTGGCCACACAGAGATGGGAATGTTGACCAGGAGCTGCAGGGATTATACAGAGCACACCCTGGCCACACAGAGATGGGAATGTTGACCAGGAGCTGCAGGAGTATACAGAGCACACCCTGACCACACACAGAGATGGGAATGTTGACCAGGAGCTGCAGGGGTTATACAGAGCACACCCTGGCCACACAGAGATGGGAATGCTCACCAGGAGCTGCAGGTGTTATACAGAGCACACCCTGGCCACATAGAGATGAGAATGTTGACCAGGAGCTGCTGGGGTTATACAGAGCACACCCTGGCCACACTGAGATGCGAATGTTGACCAGGAGCTGCAGGGGTTATACAGTGCACACCCTGGCCACACACAGAGAAGGGAATGTTGACCAGGAGCTGCAGGGGTTCTTCAGAGAACACCCTGGCCACACATAGATGGGAATGTTGACCAGGAGCTGCAGGGGTTATAGAGAGCATACCCTGGCCACACAGAGATGGGAATGTTGACCAGGAGCTGCAGGGGTTATACAGAGAACACCCCGGCCACACATAGATGGGAATGTTGACCAGGAGCTGCAGGGGTTATAGAGAGCATAGCCTGGCCTCACAGAGATGGAAATGTTGACCAGGAGCTGCAGGGCTTATACAGAGCACACCCTGGACACACACAGAGATGGGAATGTTGACCAGGAGCTGCAGGGGTTATACAGAGCGCCAGCTGGCCTCACAGATAAGGACATGTTGACCAGGAGCTGCAGGAGTTATACAGAGCACACCCTGGCCACACAAAAATGGGAAAGTTGACCAGGAGCTGCAGGTTTTATACAGAGCACACCCTGGCCACACAGAGATGGGAATGTTGACCAGGAGCTGCAGGGGTTAGACAGAGCACACCCTGGCCACACAGAGATGGGAATGTTGACCAGGAGCTGCAGGAGTTATACAGAGCACATCCTGGCCACACACAGAGATGGGAATGTTGACCAGGAGCAGGGGTTATACAGAGCACACCCTGGCCACACAGAGATGGGAATGTTGACCAGGAGCTGCAGGGGTTATACAGAGCACACCCTGGACACACACAGAGATGGGAATGTTAACCAGGAGCTGCAGGGGTTATACAGAGCGCCAGCTGGCCTCACAGAGAAGGACATGTTGACCAGGAGCTGCAGGAGTCATACAGAGCACACCCTGGCCGCACAAAGATGGGAATGTAGACCAGGAGCTGCAGGTTTTATACAGAGCTCACCCTGGCCACACAGAGATGGGAATGTTGACCAGGAGCTGCAGGGGTTAGACAGAGCACACCCTGGCCACACAGAGATGGGAATGTTGACCAGGAGCTGCAGGAGTTATACAGAGCACATCCTGGTAACACACAGAGATGGGAATGGTGACCAGGAGCAGGGGTTATACAGAGCAAACCCTGGCCACACAGAGATGGGAATATTGACCAGGAGCTGCAGGGGTTATACAGAGCACACCCTGGCCACACAGAGATGGGAATGTTGACCAGGAGCTGCAGGGATTATACAGAGCACACCCTGGCCACACAGAGATGGGAATGTTGACCAGGAGCTGCAGGAGTTATACAGTGCATAGCCTGGCCACACACAGAGATGGAAATGTTAACCAGGAGCTGCAGGGGTTATACAGAGCACACCCTGGCCACACAGAGATGGGAATGTTGACCAGGAGCTGCAGGGTTATACAGAGCACATCCTGGCCACACACAGAGATGGGAATGTTGACCAGGAGCTGCAGGGGTTATACAGAGCACACTCTCGACACACAGACATGGGAATGTCGACCAGGAGCTGCAGGAGTTATACTGAGCACACCCTGGTCAAACAGAGATGGGAATGTTGACCAGGAGCTGCAGGGGTTATACAGAGCACACCCTGGCCACACAGAGATGGGAATGTTGACTAGGAGCTGGGGTTATACAGAGCACATCCTGGCCACACAAGGAGATGGGAATGTTAACCAGGAACTGCAGGGGTTATACAGAGCACACCTTGGCCACGCAGAGATGGGAATGTTGACCAGGAGCTGCAGGAGTTATACAGAGCACACCCTGGCCAAACAGAGATGGGAATGTTTAACAGGAGCTGTAGGGGTTATACAGAGCACACCCTCGCCAGACAGAGATGGGAATGTTGACCAGGAGCTGCTGGGGTTATACAGAGCACACCCTGGGCACAAACAGAGATGGGAATGTTGACCATGAGCTGCAGGGGTTATACAGAGCACACCCTGGCCACACAGAGATGGGAATCTTGACCAGGATCTGCAGGGGTTATACAGAGCACAACCTGGCCACACAGAGATGGGAATGTTGACCAGGAGCTGCAGGAGTTAGACAGAGCATACCCTGGGAACACACAGCTGGGAATGTTGACCAGGAGCTGCAGGGGTAATACAGAGCGCCACCTGGCCTCCCTGAGAAGGACATGTTGACCAGGAGCTGCAGGAGTTATACAGAGCGCCACCTGGCCTCACTGAGAAGGACATGTTGACCAGGAGCTGCAAGGGCTATACAGAGCACACCCTGGCCACAGAGAGATGGGAATGTTGACCAGTAGCTGCAGGGGTTATACAGAGAACACCCTGGCCACACATAGATGGGAATGTTGACCAGGAGCTGCAGGGGTTATAGAGAGCATAGCCTGGCCTCACAGAGATGGGAATGTTGACCAGGAGCTGCAGGGGTTATACAGAGCACACCCTGGACACACACAGAGATGGGAATGTTGACCAGGAGCTGCAGGGGTTATACAGAGCGCCAGCTGGCCTCACAGAGAAGGACATGTTGACCAGGAGCTGCAGGAGTTATACAGAGCACACCCTGGCCACACAAAAATGGGAATGTTGACCAGGAGCTGAAGGTTTTATACAGAGCACACCCTGGCCACACAGAGATGGGAATGTTGACCAGGAGCTGCAGGGGTTAGACAGAGCACACCCTGGCCACACAGAGATGGGAATGTTGACCAGGAGCTGCAGGAGTTATACAGAGCACATCCTGGCCACACACAGAAATGGGAATGTTGACCAGGAGCAGGGGTTATACAGAGCACACTCTGGCCACACAGAGATGGGAATGTTGACCAGGAGCTGCAGGTGTTATACAGAGCACACCCTGGACACACACAGAGATGGGAATGTTGACCAGGAGCTGCCAGGGGTTATAGAGAGCATACCCTGGCCACACAGAGATGGGAATGTTGACCAGGAGCTGCAGGGGTTATACAGAGCACACCATGGCCACACAAAGATGGGAATGTTGACCAGGAGCTGCAGGTTTTATACAGAGCACACCCTGGCCACACAGAGATGGGAATGTTGACCAGGAGCTGCAGGGGTTAGACAGAGCACACCCTGGCCACACAGAGATGGGAATGTTGACCAGGAGCTGCAGGAGTTATACAGAGCACATCCTGGCCACACACAGAGATGGGAATGTTGACCAGGAGCAGGGGTTATACAGAGCACACCCTGGCCACACAGATATGGGAATGTTGACCAGGAGCTGCAGGGGTTATACAGAGCACACCCTGGCCACACAGAGATGGGAATGTTGACCAGGAGCTGCAGGGATTATACAGAGCACACCCTGGCCACACAGAGATGGGAATGTTGACCAGGAGCTGCAGGAGTTATACAGAGCATAGCCTGGCCACACACAGAGATGGGAATGTTAACCAGGAGCTGCAGGGGTTATACAGAGCACACCCTGGCCACACAGAGATGGGAATGTTGACCAGGAGCTGCAGGGGTATACAGAGCACATCCTGGCCACACACAGAGATGGGAATGTGGACCAGGAGCTGCAGGGGTTATACAGAGCACACCCTGGCCTCACAAAGATGGGAATGTTCACCAGGAGCTGCAGGAGTTATACAGAGCACACCCTGGCCACACAGAGATGGGAATGTTTACCAGGAGCTGCAGGAGTATACAGAGCACATCCTGGCCACACAGAGATGGGAATGTTGACCAGGTGGTGCAGGAGTATACTGAGCACATCCTGGCCACACAGAGATGGGAATGTTCACCAGGAGCTGCAGGGGTTATACAGAGCACACCCTGGCCACACAGATGGGAATGTTGACCAGGAGCTGCTGGGGTTATACAGAGCACACCCTGGGCACAAACAGAGATGGGAATGTTTACCATGGGCTGCAGGGGTTATACAGAGCACACCCTGGCCACACAGAGATGGGAATGTTGACCAGGAGCTGCAGGGGTTATACAGAGCACAACCTGGCCACACAGAGATGGGAATGTTGACCAGGAGCTGCAGGAGTTATACAGAGCGTACCCTGGGAACACACAGCTGGGAATGTTGACCAGGAGCTGCAGGGGTTATACAGAGCGCCACCTGGCCTCACTGAGAAGGACATGTTGACCAGGAGCTGCAGGAGTTATACAGAGCGTCACCTGGCCTCACTGAGAAGGACATGTTGACCAGGAGCTGCAAGGGTTATACTGAGCACACCCTGGCCACACAGAGGTGGGAATGTTGACCAGGAGCTGCAGGAGTATACAGAGCACATCCAGGCCACACAGAGATGGGGATGTTGACCAGGAGCTGCAGGAGTATACAGAGCACACCCTGACCACACACAGAGATGGGAATGTTGACCAGGAGCTGCAGGGGTTATACAGAGCACACCCTGGCCACACAGAGATGGGAATGCTCACCAGGAGCTGCAGGTGTTATACAGAGCACACCCTGGCCACACAGAGATGAGAATGTTGACCAGGAGCTGCTGGGGTTATACAGAGCACATCCCTGGCCACACACAGAGATGGGAATGTTGACCAGGAGCAGGGGTTATACAGTGCACACACTGGCCACACTGAGATGCGAATGTTGACCAGGAGCTGCAGGGGTTATACAGAGCACACACTGGCCACACACAGAGAAGGGAATGTTGACCAGGAGCTGCAGGGGTTCTTCAGAGAACACCCTGGCCACACATAGATGGGAATGTTGACCAGGAGCTGCAGGGGTTATAGAGAGCATACCCTGGCCACACAGAGATGGGAATGTTGACCAGGAACTGCAGGGGTTATACAGAGAACACCCTGGCCACACATAGATGGGAATGTTGACCAGGAGCTGCAGGGGTTATGGAGAGCATACCCTGGCCACACAGAGATGGGAATGTTGACCAGGAGCTGCAGGGGTTATACAGAGCACACCCTGGACACACACAGATATGGGAATGTTGACCAGGAGCTGCAGGGGTTATACAGAGCGCGAGCTGGCCTCACAGAGAAGGACATGTTGACCAGGAGCTGCAGGAGTTATACAGAGCATACCCTGGCCACACAAAAATGGAAATGTTGACCAGGAGCTGCAGGTTTTATACAGAGCACACCCTGGCCACACAGAGATGGGAATGTTGACCAGGAGCTGCAGGGGTTAGACAGAGCACACCCTGGCCACACAGAGATGGGAATGTTGACCAGGAGCTGCAGGAGTTATACAGAGCACATCCTGGCCACACACAGAGATGGGAATGTTGACCAGGAGCAGGGGTTATACAGAGCACACCCTGGCCACACAGAGATGGGAATGTTGACCAGGAGCTGCAGGGGTTATACAGAGCACACCCTGGACACACACAGAGATGGGAATGTTGACCAGGAGCTGCAGGGGTTATACAGAGCGCCAGCTGGCCTCACAGAGAAGGACATGTTGACCAGGAGCTGCAGGAGTTATACAGAGCACACCCTGGAAACACAAAGATGGGAATGTAGACCAGGAGCTGCAGGTTTTATACAGAGCACACCCTGGCCACACAGAGATGGGAATGTTGACCAGGAGCTGCAGGGGTTATACAGAGCACACCCTGGCCACACAGAGATGGGAATGTTGACCAGGAGCTGCAGGGTTATACAGAGCACATCCTGGCCACACACAGAGATGGGAATGTTGACCAGGAGCTGCAGGGGTTATACAGAGCACACTCTCGACACACAGACATGGGAATGTCGACCAGTAGCTGCAGGAGTTATACTGAGCACACCCTGGTCAAACAGAGATGGGAATGTTGACCAGGAGCTGCAGGGGTTATACAGAGCACACCCTGGCCACACAGAGATGGGAATGTTGACTAGGAGCTGGGGTTATACAGAGCACATCCTGGCCACACAAGGAGATGGGAATGTTAACCAGGAACTGCAGGGGTTATACAGAGCACACCTTGGCCACGCAGAGATGGGAATGTTGACCAGGAGCTGCAGGAGTTATACAGAGCACACCCTGGCCACACAGAGATGGGAATGTTTAACAGGAGCTGTAGGGGTTATACAGAGCACACCCTGGCCAGACAGAGATGGGAATGTTGACCAGGAGCTGCTGGGGTTATACAGAGCACACCCTGGGCACAAACAGAGATGGGAATGTTGACCATGAGCTGCAGGGGTTATACAGAGCACACCCTGGCCACACAGAGATGGGAATGTTGACCAGGATCTGCAGGGGTTATACAGAGCACAACCTGGCCACAGAGAGATGGGAATGTTGACCAGGAGCTGCAGGAGTTAGACAGAGCATACCCTGGGAACACACAGCTGGGAATGTTGACCAGGAGCTGCAGGGGTAATACAGAGCGCCACTTGGCCTCCCTGAGAAGGACATGTTGACCAGGAGCTGCAGGAGTTATACAGAGCGCCACCTGGCCTCACTGAGAAGGACATGTTGACCAGGAGCTGCAAGGGTTATACAGAGCACACCCTGGCCACACAGAGATGGGAATGTTGACCAGGAGCTGCAGGGGTTATACAGAGACCACCCTGGCCACACATAGATGGGAATGTTGACCAGGAGCTGCAGGGGTTATAGAGAGCATAGCCTGGCCTCACAGAGATGGGAATGTTGACCAGGAGCTGCAGGGGTTATACAGAGCACACCCTGGACACACACAGAGATGGGAATGTTGACCAGGAGCTGCAGGGGTTACACAGAGCGCCAGCTGGCCTCACAGAGAAGGACATGTTGACCAGGAGCTGCAGGAGTTATACAGAGCACACCCTGGCCACACAAAAATGGGAATGTTGACCAGGAGCTGAAGGTTTTATACAGAGCACACCCTGGCCACACAGAGATGGGAATGTTGACCAGGAGCTGCAGGGGTTAGACAGAGCACACCCTGGCCACACAGAGATGGGAATGTTGACCAGGAGCTGCAGGAGTTATACAGAGCACATCCTGGCCACACACAGAAATGGGAATGTTGACCAGGAGCAGGGGTTATACAGAGCACACTCTGGCCACACAGAGATGGGAATGTTGACCAGGAGCTGCAGGTGTTATACAGAGCACACCCTGGACACACACAGAGATGGGAATGTTGACCAGGAGCTGCCAGGGGTTATAGCGAGCATACCCTGGCCACACAGAGATGGGAATGTTGACCAGGAGCTGCAGGGGTTATACAGAGCACACCATGGCCACACAAAGATGGGAATGTTGACCAGGAGCTGCAGGTTTTATACAGAGCACACCCTGGCCACACAGAGATGGGAATGTTGACCAGGAGCTGCAGGGGTTAGACAGAGCACACCCTGGCCACACAGAGATGGGAATGTTGACCAGGAGCTGCAGGAGTTATACAGAGCACATCCTGGCCACACACAGAGATGGGAATGTTGACCAGGAGCAGGGGTTATACAGAGCACACCCTGGCCACACAGAGATGGGAATGTTGACCAGGAGCTGCAGGGGTTATACAGAGCACACCCTGGCCACACAGAGATGGGAATGTTGACCAGGAGCTGCAGGGATTATACAGAGCACACCCTGGCCACACAGAGATGGGAATGTTGACCAGGAGCTGCAGGAGTTATACAGAGCATAGCCTGGCCACACACAGAGATGGGAATGTTAACCAGGAGTTGCAGGGGTTATACAGAGCAAACCCTGGCCACACAGAGATGGGAATGTTGACCAGGAGCTGCAGGGGTATACAGAGCACATCCTGGCCACACACAGAGATGGGAATGTGGACCAGGAGCTGCAGGGGTTATACAGAGCACACCCTGGCCTCACAAAGATGGGAATGTTCACCAGGAGCTGCAGGAGTTATACAGAGCACACCCTGGCCACACAGAGATGGGAATGTTTACCAGGAGCTGCAGGAGTATACAGAGCACATCCTGGCAACACAGAGATGGGAATGTTGACCAGGTGGTGCAGGAGTATACTGAGCACATCCTGGCCACACAGAGATGGGAATGTTCACCAGGAGCTGCAGGGTTATACAGAGCACACCCTGGCCACACAGATGGGAATGTTGACCAGGAGCTGCAGGGGTTATACAGAGCACACCCTGGCCACACAGATGGGAATGTTGACCATGGGCTGCAGGTGTTATACAGAGCATACCCTGGGAACACACAGCTGGGAATGTTGACCAGGAGCTGCAGGGGTTATACAGAGCGCCACCTGGCCTCACTGAGAAGGACATGTTGACCAGGAGCTGCAGGAGTTATACAGAGCGCCACCTGGCCTCACTGAGAAGGACATGTTGACCAGGAGCTGCAAGGGTTATACTGAGCACACCCTGGCCACACAGAGATGGGAATGTTGACCAGGAGCTGCAGGAGTATACAGAGCACATCCAGGCCACACAGAGATGGGGATGTTGACCAGGAGCTGCAGGAGTATACAGAGCACACCCTGACCACACACAGAGATGGGAATGTTGACCAGGAGCTGCAGGGGTTATACAGAGCACACCCTGGCCACACAGAGATGGGAATGCTCACCAGGAGCTGCAGGTGTTATACAGAGCACACCCTGGCCACACAGAGATGAGAATGTTGACCAGGAGCTGCTGGGGTTATACAGAGCACATCCCTGGCCACACTGAGATGCGAATGTTGACCAGGAGCTGCAGGGGTTATACAGAGCACACCCTGGCCACACACAGAGAAGGGAATGTTGACCAGGAGCTGCAGGGGTTCTTCAGAGAACACCCTGGCCACACATAGATGGGAATGTTGACCAGGAGCTGCAGGGGTTATAGAGAGCATACCCTGGCCACACAGAGATGGGAATGTTGACCATGAGCTGCAGGGGTTATACAGAGAACACCCTGGCCACACATAGATGGGAATGTTGACCAGGAGCTGCAGGGGTTATAGAGAGCATACCCTGGCCACACAGAGATGGGAATGTTGACCAGGAGCTGCAGGGGTTATACAGAGCACACCCTGGACACACACAGATATGGGAATGTTGACCAGGAGCTGCAGGGGTTATACAGAGCGCGAGCTGGCCTCACAGAGAAGGACATGTTGACCAGGAGCTGCAGGAGTTATACAGAGCACACCCTGGCCACACAAAAATGGAAATGTTGACCAGGAGCTGCAGGTTTTATACAGAGCACACCCTGGCCACACAGAGATGGGAATGTTGACCAGGAGCTGCAGGGGTTAGACAGAGCACACCCTGGCCACACAGAGATGGGAATGTTGACCAGGAGCTGCAGGAGTTATACAGAGCACATCCTGGCCACACACAGAGATGGGAATGTTGACCAGGAGCAGGGGTTATACAGAGCACACCCTGGCCACACAGAGATGGGAATGTTGACCAGGAGCTGCAGGGGTTATACAGAGCACACCCTGGACACACACAGAGATGGGAATGTTGACCAGGAGCTGCAGGGGTTATACAGAGCGCCAGCTGGCCTCACAGAGAAGGACATGTTGACCAGGAGCTGCAGAAGTTATACAGAGCACACCCTGGAAACACAAAGATGGGAATGTAGACCAGGAGCTGCAGGTTTTATACAGAGCACACCCTGGCCACACAGAGATGGGAATGTTGACCAGGAGCTGCAGGGGTTAGACAGAGCAGACCCTGGCCACACAGAGATGGGAATGTTGACCAGGTGCTGCAGGAGTTTGACAGAGCACATCCTGGCCACACACAGAGATGGGAATGTTGACCAGGAGCAGGGGTTATACAGAGCACACCCTGGCCACACAGAGATGGGAATATTGACCAGGAGCTGCAGGGGTTATACAGAGCACACCCTGGCCACACGGAGATGGGAATGTTGACCAGGAGCTGCAGGGATTATACAGAGCACACCCTGGCCACACAGAGATGGGAATGTTGACCAGGAGCTGCAGGAGTTATACAGAGCATAGCCTGGCCACACACAGAGATGGGAATGTTAACCAGGAGCTGCAGGGGTTATACAGAGCACACCCTGCCACACAGAGATGGGAATGTTGACCAGGAGCTGCAGGGGTATACAGAGCACATCCTGGCCACACACAGAGATGGGAATGTTGACCAGGAGCTGCAGGGGTTATACAGAGCACACCCTGGCCTCACAAAGGTGGGAATGTTCACCAGGAGCTGCAGGAGTTATACAGAGCACACCCTGGCCACACAGAGATGGGAATGTTTACCAGGAGCTGCAGGAGTATACAGAGCACATCCTGGCCACACAGAGATGGGAATGTTGACCAGGTGGTGCAGGAGTATACTGAGCACATCGTGGCCACACAGAGATGGGAATGTTCACCAGGAGCTGCAGGGGTTATACAGAGCACACCCTGGCCACACAGATGGGAATGTTGACCAGGAGCTGCAGGAGTTATACAGAGCACACCCTGGCCACACACAGAGATGGGAATGTTGACCAGGAGCTGCTGGGGTTATACAGAGAACACCCTGGGCACAAACAGAGATGGGAATGTTGACCAGGAGCTGCAGGAGTATACAGAGCACATCCAGGCCACACAGAGATGGGAATGTTGACCAGGAGCTGCAGGAGTATACAGAGCACACCCTGACCACACACAGAGATGGGAATGTTGACCAGGAGCTGCAGGGGTTATACAGAGCACACCCTGGCCACACAGAGATGGGAATGCTCACCAGGAGCTGCAGGTGTTATACAGAGCACACCCTGGCCACACAGAGATGAGAATGTTGACCAGGAGCTGCTGGGGTTATACAGAGCACACCCTGGCCACACTGAGATGCGAATGTTGACCAGGAGCTGCAGGGGTTATACAGAGCACACACTGGCCACACACAGAGAAGGGAATGTTGACCAGGAGCTGCAGGGGTTCTTCAGAGAACACCCTGGCCACACATAGATGGGAATGTTGACCAGGAGCTGCAGGGGTTATAGAGAGCATACCCTGGCCACACAGAGATGGGAATGATGACCAGGAGCTGCAGGGGTTATACAGAGAACACCCTGGCCACACATAGATGGAAATGTTGACCAGGAGCTGCAGGGGTTATAGAGAGCATAGCCTGGCCTCACAGAGATGGGAATGTTGACCAGGAGCTGCAGGGGTTATACAGAGCACACCCTGGACACACACAGAGATGGGAATGTTGACCAGGAGCTGCAGGGGTTATACAGAGCGCCAGCTGGCCTCACAGAGAAGGACATGTTGACCAGGAGCTGCAGGAGTTATACAGAACACACCCTGGCCGCACAAAGATGGGAATGTAGACCAGGAGCTGCAGGTTTTATACAGAGCACACCCTGGCCACACAGAGATGGGAATGTTGACCAGGAGCTGCACGGGTTAGACAGAGCACACCCTGGCCACACAGAGATGGGAATGTTGACCAGGAGCTGCAGGAGTTATACAGAGCACATCCTGGCCACACACAGAGATGGGAATGTTGACCAGGAGCAGGGGTTATACAGAGCACACCCTGGCCACACAGAGATGGGAATATTGACCAGGAGCTGCAGGGATTATACAGAGAACACCCTGGCCACACAGAGATGGGAATGTTGACCAGGAGCTGCAGGGGTTATACAGAGCGCCACCTGGCCTCACTGAGAAGGACATGTTGACCAGGAGCTGCAAGGGTTATACTGAGCACACCCTGGCCACACAGAGATGGGCATGTTGACCAGGAGCTGCAGGTGTATACAGAGCACATCCAGGCCACACAGAGATGGGAATGTTGACCAGGAGCAGGGGTTATACAGAGCACACCCTGGCCACACAGAGATGGGAATGTTGACCAGGAGCTGCAGGGATTATACAGAGCACACCCTGGCCACACAGAGATGGGAATGTTGACCAGGAGCTGCAGGAGTTATACAGTGCATAGCCTGGGCACACACAGAGATGGGAATGTTAACCAGGAGCTGCAGGAGTTATACAGAGCACACCCTGGCCACACAGAGATGGGAATGTTGACCAGGAGCTGCAGGGTTATACAGAGCACATCCTGGCCACACACAGAGATGGGAATGTTGACCAGGAGCTGCAGGGGTTAGACAGAGCGCCAGCTGGCCTCACAGAGAAGGACATGTTGACCAGGAGCTGCAGGAGTTATACAGAGCACACCCTGGCCACACAAAAATGGGAATGTTGACCAGGAGCTGAAGGTTTTATACAGAGCACACCCTGGCCACACAGAGATGGGAATGTTGACCAGGAGCTGCAGGGGTTAGACAGAGCACACCCTGGCCACACAGAGATGGGAATGTTGACCAGGAGCTGCAGGAGTTATACAGAGCACATCCTGGCCACACACAGAAATGGGAATGTTGACCAGGAGCAGGGGTTATACAGAGCACACTCTGGCCACACAGAGATGGGAATGTTGACCAGGAGCTGCAGGTGTTATACAGAGCACACCCTGGACACACACAGAGATGGGAATGTTGACCAGGAGCTGCCAGGGGTTATAGAGAGCATACCCTGGCCACACAGAGATGGGAATGTTGACCAGGAGCTGCAGGGGTTATACAGAGCACACCATGGCCACACAAAGATGGGAATGTTGACCAGGAGCTGCCGGTTTTATACAGAGCACACCCTGGCCACACAGAGATGGGAATGTTGACCAGGAGCTGCAGGGGTTAGACAGAGCACACCCTGGCCACACAGAGATGGGAATGTTGACCAGGAGCAGCAGGAGTTATACAGAGCACATCCTGGCCACACACAGAGATGGGAATGTTGACCAGGAGCAGGGGTTATACAGAGCACACCCTGGCCACACAGAGATGGGAATGTTGACCAGGAGCTGCAGGGGTTATACAGAGCACACCCTGGCCACACAGAGATGGGAATGTTGACCAGGAGCTGCAGGGATTATACAGAGCACACCCTGGCCACACAGAGATGGGAATGTTGACCAGGAGCTGCAGGAGTTATACAGAGCATAGCCTGGCCACACACAGAGATGGGAATGTTACCCAGGAGTTGCAGGGGTTATACAGAGCACACCCTGGCCACACAGAGATGGGAATGTTGACCAGGAGCTGCAGGGGTATACAGAGCACATCCTGGCCACACACAGAGATGGGAATGTGGACCAGGAGCTGCAGGGGTTATACAGAGCACACCCTGGCCTCACAAAGATGGGAATGTTCACCAGGAGCTGCAGGAGTTATACAGAGCACACCCTGGCCACACAGAGATGGGAATGTTTACCAGGAGCTGCAGGAGTATACAGAGCACATCCTGGCCACACAGAGATGGGAATGTTGACCAGGTGGTGCAGGAGTATACTGAGCACATCCTGGCCACACAGAGATGGGAATGTTCACCAGGAGCTGCAGGGTTATACAGAGCACACCCTGGCCACACAGATGGGAATGTTGACCAGGAGCTGCAGGGGTTATACAGAGCACACCCTGGCCACACAGATGGGAATGTTGACCAGGAGCTGCTGGGGTTATACAGAGCACACCCTGGCCACACAGAGATGGGAATGTTGACCAGGAGCTGCAGGTGTTATACAGAGCACAACCTGGCCACACAGAGATGGGAATGTTGACCAGGAGCTGCAGGGGTTAGACAGAGCACACCCTGGGCACAAACAGAGATGGGAATGTTGACCATGGGCTGCAGGGGTTATACAGAGCACACCCTGGCCACACAGAGATGGGAATGTTGACCAGGAGCTGCAGGGGTTATACAGAGCACAACCTGGCCACACAGAGATGGGAATGTTGACCAGGAGCTGCAGGTGTTATACAGAGCATACCCTGGGAACACACAGCTGGGAATGTTGACCAGGAGCTGCAGGGGTTATACAGAGCGCCACCTGGCCTCACTGAGAAGGACATGTTGACCAGGAGCTGCAGGAGTTATACAGAGCGCCACCTGGCCTCACTGAGAAGGACATGTTGACCAGGAGCTGCAAGGGTTATACTGAGCACACCCTGGCCACACAGAGATGGGAATGTTGACCAGGAGCTGCAGGAGTATACAGAGCACATCCAGACCACACAGAGATGGGGATGTTGACCAGGAGCTGCAGGAGTATACAGAGCACACCCTGACCACACACAGAGATGGGAATGTTGACCAGGAGCTGCAGGGGTTATACAGAGCACACCCTGGCCACACAGAGATGGGAATGCTCACCAGGAGCTGCAGGTGTTATACAGAGCACACCCTGGCCACACAGAGATGAGAATGTTGACCAGGAGCTGCTGGGGTTATACAGAGCACATCCCTGGCCACACTGAGATGCGAATGTTGACCAGGAGCTGCAGGGGTTATACAGAGCACACCCTGGCCACACACAGAGAAGGGAATGTTGACCAGGAGCTGCAGGGGTTCTTCAGAGAACACCCTGGCCACACATAGATGGGAATGTTGACCAGGAGCTGCAGGGGTTATACAGAGCACACCCTGGACACACACAGATATGGGAATGTTGACCAGGAGCTGCAGGGGTTATACAGAGCGCGAGCTGGCCTCACAGAGAAGGACATGTTGACCAGGAGCTGCAGGAGTTATACAGAGCACACCCTGGCCACACAAAAATGGAAATGTTGACCAGGAGCTGCAGGTTTTATACAGAGCACACACTGGCCACACAGAGATGGGAATGTTGACCAGGAGCTGCAGGGGTTAGACAGAGCACACCCTGGCCACACAGAGATGGGAATGTTGACCAGGAGCTGCAGGAGTTATACAGAGCACATCCTGGCCACACACAGAGATGGGAATGTTGACCAGGAGCAGGGGTTATACAGAGCACACCCTGGCCACACAGAGATGGGAATGTTGACCAGGAGCTGCAGGGGTTATACAGAGCACACCCTGGACACACACAGAGATGGGAATGTTGACCAGGAGCTGCAGGGGTTATACAGAGCGCCAGCTGGCCTCACAGAGAAGGACATGTTGACCAGGAGCTGCAGGAGTTATACAGAGCACACCCTGGAAACACAAAGATGGGAATGTAGACCAGGAGCTGCAGGTTTTATACAGAGCACACCCTGGCCACACAGAGATGGGAATGTTGACCAGGAGCTGCAGGGGTTAGACAGAGCAGACCCTGGCCACACAGAGATGGGAATGTTGACCAGGTGCTGCAGGAGTTTGACAGAGCACATCCTGGCCACACACAGAGATGGGAATGTTGACCAGGAGCAGGGGTTATACAGAGCACACCCTGGCCACACAGAGATGGGAATATTGACCAGGAGCTGCAGGGGTTATACAGAGCACACCCTGGCCACACGGAGATGGGAATGTTGACCAGGAGCTGCAGGGATTATACAGAGCACACCCTGGCCACACAGAGATGGGAATGTTGACCAGGAGCTGCAGGAGTTATACAGAGCATAGCCTGGCCACACACAGAGATGGGAATGTTAACCAGGAGCTGCAGGGGTTATACAGAGCACACCCTGCCACACAGAGATGGGAATGTTGACCAGGAGCTGCAGGGGTATACAGAGCACATCCTGGCCACACACAGAGATGGGAATGTTGACCAGGAGCTGCAGGGGTTATACAGAGCACACCCTGGCCTCACAAAGGTGGGAATGTTCACCAGGAGCTGCAGGAGTTATACAGAGCACACCCTGGCCACACAGAGATGGGAATGTTTACCAGGAGCTGCAGGAGTATACAGAGCACATCCTGGCCACACAGAGATGGGAATGTTGACCAGGTGGTGCAGGAGTATACTGAGCACATCGTGGCCACACAGAGATGGGAATGTTCACCAGGAGCTGCAGGGGTTATACAGAGCACACCCTGGCCACACAGATGGGAATGTTGACCAGGAGCTGCAGGAGTTATACAGAGCACACCCTGGCCACACACAGAGATGGGAATGTTGACCAGGAGCTGCTGGGGTTATACAGAGAACACCCTGGGCACAAACAGAGATGGGAATGTTGACCAGGAGCTGCAGGAGTATACAGAGCACATCCAGGCCACACAGAGATGGGAATGTTGACCAGGAGCTGCAGGAGTATACAGAGCACACCCTGACCACACACAGAGATGGGAATGTTGACCAGGAGCTGCAGGGGTTATACAGAGCACACCCTGGCCACACAGAGATGGGAATGCTCACCAGGAGCTGCAGGTGTTATACAGAGCACACCCTGGCCACACAGAGATGAGAATGTTGACCAGGAGCTGCTGGGGTTATACAGAGCACACCCTGGCCACACTGAGATGCGAATGTTGACCAGGAGCTGCAGGGGTTATACAGAGCACACACTGGCCACACACAGAGAAGGGAATGTTGACCAGGAGCTGCAGGGGTTCTTCAGAGAACACCCTGGCCACACATAGATGGGAATGTTGACCAGGAGCTGCAGGGGTTATAGAGAGCATACCCTGGCCACACAGAGATGGGAATGATGACCAGGAGCTGCAGGGGTTATACAGAGAACACCCTGGCCACACATAGATGGGAATGTTGACCAGGAGCTGCAGGGGTTATAGAGAGCATAGCCTGGCCTCACAGAGATGGGAATGTTGACCAGGAGCTGCAGGGGTTATACAGAGCACACCCTGGACACACACAGAGATGGGAATGTTGACCAGGAGCTGCAGGGGTTATACAGAGCGCCAGCTGGCCTCACAGAGAAGGACATGTTGACCAGGAGCTGCAGGAGTTATACAGAACACACCCTGGCCGCACAAAGATGGGAATGTAGACCAGGAGCTGCAGGTTTTATACAGAGCACACCCTGGCCACACAGAGATGGGAATGTTGACCAGGAGCTGCAGGGGTTAGACAGAGCACACCCTGGCCACACAGAGATGGGAATGTTGACCAGGAGCTGCAGGAGTTATACAGAGCACATCCTGGCCACACACAGAGATGGGAATGTTGACCAGGAGCAGGGGTTATACAGAGCACACCCTGGCCACACAGAGATGGGAATATTGACCAGGAGCTGCAGGGATTATACAGAGCACACCCTGGCCACACAGAGATGGGAATGTTGACCAGGAGCTGCAGGGGTTATACAGAGCGCCACCTGGCCTCACTGAGAAGGACATGTTGACCAGGAGCTGCAAGGGTTATACTGAGCACACCCTGGCCACACAGAGATGGGCATGTTGACCAGGAGCTGCAGGTGTATACAGAGCACATCCAGGCCACACAGAGATGGGAATGTTGACCAGGAGCAGGGGTTATACAGAGCACACCCTGGCCACACAGAGATGGGAATGTTGACCAGGAGCTGCAGGGATTATACAGAGCACACCCTGGCCACACAGAGATGGGAATGTTGACCAGGAGCTGCAGGAGTTATACAGTGCATAGCCTGGCCACACACAGAGATGGGAATGTTAACCAGGAGCTGCAGGAGTTATACAGAGCACACCCTGGCCACACAGAGATGGGAATGTTGACCAGGAGCTGCAGGGTTATACAGAGCACATCCTGGCCACACACAGAGATGGGAATGTTGACCAGGAGCTGCAGGGGTTATACAGAGCACACCCTGGCCTCAGAAAGATGGGAATGTTCACCAGGAGCTGCAGGAGTTATACAGAGCACTCCCTGGCCACACAGAGATGGGAATGTTTACCAGGAGCTGCAGGAGTATACAGAGCACATCCTGGCCACACAGAGATGGGAATGTTGACCAGGTGGTGCAGGAGTATACTGAGCACATCCTGGCCACACAGAGATGGTAATGTTCACCAGGAGCTGCAGGGGTTATACAGAGCACACCCTGGCCACACAGTTGGGAATGTTGACCAGGAGCTGCAGGAGTTATACAGAGCACACCCTGGCCACACACAGAGATGGGAATGTTGACCAGGAGCTGCTGGGGTTATACAGAGCACACCCTGGGCACAAACAGAGATGGGAATGTTGACCATGAGCTGCAGGGGTTATACAGAGCACACCCTGGCCACACAGAGATGGGAATGTTGACCAGGAGCTTCAGGGGTTATACAGAGCACAACCTGGCCACACAGAGATGGGAATGTCGACCAGGAGCTGCAGGAGTTATACAGAGCATACCCTGGGAACACACAGCTGGGAATGTTGACCAGGAGCTGCAGGGGTTATACAGAGCGCCACCTGGCCTCACTGAGAAGGGAATGTTGACCAGGAGCTGCAGGGGTTCTTCAGAGAACACCCTGGCCACACATAGATGGGAATGTTGACCAGGAGCTGCAGGGGTTATAGAGAGCATACCCTGGCCACACAGAGATGGGAATGTTGACCAGGAGCTGCAGGGGTTATACAGAGCGCCAGCTGGCCTCACAGAGAAGGACATGTTGACCAGGAGCTGCAGGAGTTATACAGAACACACCCTGGCCGCACAAAGATGGGAATGTAGACCAGGAGCTGCAGGTTTTATACAGAGCACACCCTGGCCACACAGAGGTGGGAATGTTGACCAGGAGCTGCAGGGGTTAGACAGAGCACACCCTGGCCACACAGAGATGGGAATGTTGACCAGGAGCTGCAGGAGTTATACAGAGCACATCCTGGCCACACACAGAGATGGGAATGTTGACCAGGAGCAGGGGTTATACAGAGCACACCCTGGCCACACAGAGATGGGAATATTGACCAGGAGCTGCAGGGATTATACAGAGCACACCCTGGCCACACAGAGATGGGAATGTTGACCAGGAGCTGCAGGGGTTATACAGAGCGCCACCTGGCCTCACTGAGAAGGACATGTTGACCAGGAGCTGCAAGGGTTATACTGAGCACACCCTGGCCACACAGAGATGGGCATGTTGACCAGGAGCTGCAGGTGTATACAGAGCACATCCAGGCCACACTGAGATGGGAATGTTGACCAGGAGCAGGGGTTATACAGAGCACACCCTGGCCACACAGAGATGGGAATGTTGACCAGGAGCTGCAGGGATTATACAGAGCACACCCTGGCCACACAGAGATGGGAATGTTGACCAGGAGCTGCAGGAGTTATACAGTGCATAGCCTGGCCACACACAGAGATGGGAATGTTAACCAGGAGCTGCAGGGGTTATACAGAGCACACCCTGGCCACACAGAGATGGGAATGTTGACCAGGAGCTGCAGGGTTATACAGAGCACATCCTGGCCACACACAGAGATGGGAATGTTGACCAGGAGCTGCAGGGGTTATACAGAGCACACCCTGGCCTCAGAAAGATGGGAATGTTCACCAGGAGCTGCAGGAGTTATACAGAGCACTCCCTGGCCACACAGAGATGGGAATGTTTACCAGGAGCTGCAGGAGTATACAGAGCACATCCTGGCCACACAGAGATGGGAATGTTGACCAGGTGGTGCAGGAGTATACAGAGCACATCCTGGCCACACACAGAGATGGGAATGTTGACCAGGAGCTGCAGGGGTTATACAGAGCACACCCTGGCCTCAGAAAGATGGGAATGTTCACCAGGAGCTGCAGGAGTATACTGAGCACATCCTGGCCACACAGAGATGGTAATGTTCACCAGGAGCTGCAGGGGTTATACAGAGCACACCCTGGCCACACAGAGATGGGAATGTTGACCAGGAGCTGCAGGGGTTAGACAGAGCACACCCTGGCCACACAGAGATGGGAATGTTGACCAGGAGCTGCAGGAGTTATACAGAGCACATCCTGGCCACACACAGAGATGGGAATGTTGACCAGGAGCAGGGGTTATACAGAGCACACCCTGGCCACACAGAGATGGGAATTTTAACCAGGAGCTGCAGGGGTTATACAGAGCACACCCTGGCCACACAGAGATGGGAATGTTGACCAGGAGCTGCAGGGATTATACAGAGCACACCCTGGCCACACAGAGATGGGAATGTTGACCAGGAGCTGCAGGAGTTATACAGAGCATAGCCTGGCCACACACAGAGATGGGAATGTTAACCAGGAGCTGCAGGGGTTATACAGAGCACACCCTGGCCACACAGAGATGGGAATGTTGAACAGGAGCTGCAGGGGTATACAGAGCACATCCTGGCCACACACAGAGATGGGAATGTTGACCAGGAGCTGCAGGGGTTATACAGAGCACACCCTGGCCTCACAAAGATGGGAATGTTCACCAGGAGCTGCAGGAGTTATACAGAGCACACCCTGGCCACACAGAGATGGGAATGTTTACCAGGAGCTGCAGGAGTATACAGAGCACATCCTGGCCACACAGAGATGGGAATGTTGACCAGGTGGTGCAGGAGTATACTGAGCACATCCTGGCCACACAGAGATGGGAATGTTCACCAGGAGCTGCAGGGGTTATACAGAGCACACCCTGGCCACACAGATGGGAATGTTGACCAGGAGCTGCAGGAGTTATACAGAGAACACCCTGGCCACACAGAGTTGGGAATGTTGACCAGGAGCTGCTGGGGTTATACAGTGCACACCCTGGCCACACAGAGATGGGAATGTTGACCAGGAGCTGCAGGGGTTATACAGAGCACACCCTGGCCACACACAGAGATGGGAATGTTGACCAGGAGCTGCTGGGGTTATACAGTGCACACCCTGGCCACACAGAGATGGGAATGTTGAACAGGAGCTGCAGGGGTTATACAGAGCACACCCTAGCCACACAGAGATGGGAATGTTGACCAGGAGCTGCAGTGGTTTTCCAGAGCACACCCTGCCCACACACAGAAATGGGAATGTTGACCAAGAGCTGCAGGAGTTATACAGAGCACAACCTGTCCACACAGAGATGGGAATGTTGACCAGGAGCTGCAGGGGTTATACAGAGCACACCCTGGCCACACAGAGATGGGAATGTTGACCAGGAGCTGCTGGGGTTATACAGAGCACACGCTGGCCACACAGAGATGGGAATGTTGACCAGGAGCTGCAGGAGTTATACAGAGCACATCCTGGCCACACATAGAGATGGGAATGTTGACCAGGAGCTGCAGGGGTTATACAGAGCACACCCTGGACACACACAGAGATGGGAATGTTGACCAGGAGCTGCAGGGGTTATACAGTGCGCACGCTGTCCACACACAGATGGGAGCGTTGACCAGGAGCTGCTGGGGTTATATAGAGCACACCGTGGACGCACACACAGATGGGAATGTGGACCAGGAGCTGCAGGGGTTATACAGAGCACACCCTGGCCACACACAGATGGGAATGTTGACCAGGAGCTGCAGGGATTATACAGAGCACACCCTGGCACACAGAGATGGGAATGTTGACCAGGAGCTGCAGGAGTTATACAGAGCACACCCTGACCACACACAGAGATGGGAATGTTGACCAGGAGCTGCAGGGGTTATACAGAGCACACCCTGACCACACACAGAGATGGGAATGTTGACCAGGAGCTGCAGGAGTATACAGAGCACATCCTGGCCACACAGAGATGGGAATGTTGCCCAGGAGCTGCAGGAGTTATACAGAGCACACCCTGGACACACACAGAGATGGGAATGTTGACCAGGAGCTGCTGGGGTTATACAGTGCACATCCTGGCCACAGAGAGTTGGGAATGTTGACCAGGATCTGCATGGGTTATACAGAGCGCACTCTGGCCACACAGAGATGGGAATGTTGACCAGGAGCTGCTGGGGTTATACAGAGCACACCCTGGATACACTGAGATGGGAATGTTGACCAGCAGCTGCTGGGGTTATACAGAGCACACCCTGGCCACACAGATATGGGAATGTTGACCAGGAGCTGCTGGGGTTATACAGAGCACACCCTCGACACACAGACATGGGAATGTCGACCAGGAGCTGCAGGAGTTATACTGAGCACACCCTGGTCACACAGAGATGGGAATGTTGACCAGGAGCTGCAGGGGTTATACAGAGCACACCCTGGCCACATAGAGATGAGAATGTTGACCAGGAGCTGCAGGTGTTATACAGTGCACACACTGGCCACACAGAGATGGGAATGTTGACCAGGAGCTGCTGGGGTTACACAGTGCACACCCTGGCCACACAGAGATGGGAATGTTGACCAGGAGCTGCAGGGGTTATACAGAGCACACACTGGCCACACAGAGATGGGAATGTTGACCAGGAGCTGGGGTTATACAGCGCACATCCTGGCCACACACAGAGATGGGAATGTTAACCAGGAACTGCAGGGGTTATACAGAGCACACCCTGGCCACACAGAGATGGGCATGTTGACCAGGAGCTGCAGGAGTATACAGAGCAGATCCTGGCCACACACAGAGATGGAATGTTGACCAGGTGCTGCAGGGGTTATACAGAGAACACCCTGACCACACACAGAGATGGGAATGTTGACCAGGAGCTGCAGGAGTATACAGAGCACATCCTGGCCACACAGAGATGGGAATGTTGACCAGGAGCTGCTGGGGTTATACAGTGCGCACGCTGTCCACACACAGATGGAAGCGTTGACCAGGAGCTGCTGGGGTTATATAGAGCACACCGTGGACACACACACAGATGGGAATGTGGACCAGGAGCTGCAGGGGTTATACAGAGCACACCCTGGCCACACACAGATGGGAATGTTGACCAGGAGCTGCAGGGATTATACAGAGCACACCCTGGCACACAGAGATGGGAATGTTGACCAGGAGCTGCAGGAGTTATACAGAGCACACCCTGGCCACACAGTGATGGGAATGTTGACCAGGAGCTGCAGGGGTTATACAGAGCACACCCTGACCACACACAGAGATGGGAATGTTGACCAGGAGCTGCAGGGGTTATACAGAGCACACCCTGACCACACACAGATATGGGAATGTTGACCAGGAGCTGCAGGAGTATACAGAGCACATCCTGGCCACACAGAGATGGGAATGTTGCCCAGGAGCTGCAGGAGTTATACAGAGCACACCCTGGACACACACAGAGATGGGAATGTTGACCAGGAGCTGCTGGGGTTATACAGTGCACATCCTGGCCACAGAGAGTTGGGAATGTTGACCAGGATCTGCATGGGTTATACAGAGCGCACTCTGGCCACACAGAGATGGGAATGTTTACCAGGAGCTGCAGGGGTTAAACAGAGCACACTCTGGCCACACAGAGATGGGAATGTTGACCAGGAGCTGCTGGGGTTATACAGAGCACACCCTGGATACACTGAGATGGGAATGTTGACCAGGAGCTGCTGGGGTTTTACAGAGCACACCCTGGCCACACAGATATGGGAATGTTGACCAGGAGCTGCTGGGGTTATACAGAGCACACCCTCGACACACAGACATGGGAATGTCGACCAGGAGCTGCAGGAGTTATACTGAGCACACCCTGGTCACACAGAGATGGGAATGTTGACCAGGAGCTGCAGGGGTTATACAGAGCACACCCTGGCCACATAGAGATGAGAATGTTGACCAGGAGCTGCAGGTGTTATACAGTGCACACACTGGCCACACAGAGATGGGAATGTTGACCAGGAGCTGCTGGGGTTACACAGTGCACACCCTGGACACACAGAGATGGGAAAGTTGACCAGGAGCTGCAGGGGTTATACAGAGCACACACTGGCCACACAGAGATGGGAATGTTGACCAGGAGCTGGGGTTATACAGCGCACATCCTGGCCACACACAGAGATGGGAATGTTAACCAGGAACTGCAGGGGTTATACAGAGCACACCCTGGCCACACAGAGATGGGCATGTTGACCAGGAGCTGCAGGAGTATACAGAGCAGATCCTGGCCACACACAGAGATGGAATGTTGACCAGGTGCTGCAGGGGTTATACAGAGAACACCCTGACCACACACAGAGATGGGAATGTTGACCAGGAGCTGCAGGAGTATACAGAGCACATCCTGGCCACACAGAGATGGGAATGTTGACCAGGAGCTGCTGGGGTTACACAGTGCACACCCTGGACACACAGAGAAGGACATGTTGACCAGGAGCAGCAGGAGTTATACAGAGCACACCCTGGCCACACAGAGATGGGAATGTTGACCAGGAGCTGCAGGGGTTATACAGAGCACACCCTGGCCACACAGAGATAGGAATGTTAACCAGGAACTGCAGGGGTTATACAGAGCACCCCATGGCCACACAGAGATGGGCATATTGACCAGGAGCTGCAGGAGTATACAGAGCAGATCCTGGCCACACACATAGATGGGAATGTTGACCAGAAGCTGCAGGGGTTATAGAGAGCATAGCCTGGCCTCACAGAGATGGGAATGTTGACCAGGAGCTGCAGGGGTTATACAGAGCACACCCTGGACACACACAGAGATGGGAATGTTGACCAGGAGCTGCAGGGGTTATACAGAGCGCCAGCTGGCCTCACAGAGAAGGACATGTTGACCAGGAGCTGCAGGAGGTATACAGAACACACCCTGGCCGCACAAAGATGGGAATGTAGACCAGGAGCTGCAGATTTTATACAGAGCACACCCTGGCCACACAGAGATGTGAATGTTGACCAGGAGCTGCAGGGGTTAGACAGAGCACACCCTGGCCACACAGAGATGGGAATGTTGACCAGGAGCTGCAGGAGTTATACAGAGCACATCCTGGCCACACACAGAGATGGGAATATTGACCAGGAGCTGCAGGGGTTATACAGAGCACACCCTGGCCACACAGAGATGGGAATGTTGACCAGGAGCTGCAGGGATTATACAGAGCACACCCTGGCCACACAGAGATGGGAATGTTGACCAGGAGCTGCAGGAGTTATACAGTGCATAGCCTGGCCACACACAGAGATGGGAATGTTAACCAGGAGCTGCAGGGGTTATACAGAGCACACCCTGGCCACACAGAGATGGGAATGTTGACCAGGAGCTGCAGGGTTATACAGAGCACATCCTGGCCACACACAGAGATGGGAATGTTGACCAGGAGCTGCAGGGGTTATACAGAGCACACCCTGGCCTCAGAAAGATGGGAATGTTCACCAGGAGCTGCAGGAGTTATACAGAGCACACCCTGGCCACACAGAGATGGGAATGTTTACCAGGAGCTGCAGGAGTATACAGAGCACATCCTGGCCACACAGAGATGGGAATGTTGACCAGGTGGTGCAGGAGTATACTGAGCACATCCTGGCCACACAGAGATGGGAATGTTCACCAGGAGCTGCAGGGGTTATACAGAGCACACCCTGGCCACACAGTTGGGAATGTTGACCAGGAGCTGCAGGAGATATACAGAGCACACCCTGGCCACACACAGAGATGGGAATGTTGACCAGGAGCTGCTGGGGTTATACAGAGCACACCCTGGGCACAAACAGAGATGGGAATGTTGACCATGAGCTGCAGGGGTTATACAGAGCACACCCTGGCCACACAGAGATGGGAATGTTGACCAGGAGCTTCAGGGGTTATACAGAGCACAACCTGGCCACACAGAGATGGGAATGTCGACCAGGAGCTGCAGGAGTTATACAGAGCATACCCTGGGAACACACAGCTGGGAATGTTGACCAGGAGCTGCAGGGGTTATATAGAGCGCCACCTGGCCTCACTGAGAAGGGAATGTTGACCAGGAGCTGCAGGGGTTATCGAGAGCATACCCTGGCCACACAGAGATGGGAATGTTGACCAGGAGCTGCAGGGGTTATACAGAGAACACCCTGGCCACACATAGATGGGAATGTTGTCCAGGAGCTGCAGGGGTTATAGAGAGCATACCCTGGCCACACAGAGATGGGAATGTTGACCAGGAGCTGCAGGGGTTATACAGAGCACACCCTGGCCACCCAGAGATGGGAATGTTGACCAGGAGCTGCAGGGGTTAGACAGAGCACACCCTGGCCACACAGAGATGGGAATGTTGACCAGCAGCTGCAGGAGTTATACAGAGCACATCCTGGCCACACACAGAGATGGGAATGTTGACCATGAGCAGGGGTTATACAGAGCACACCCTGGCCACACAGAGATGGGAATTTTAACCAGGAGCTGCAGGGGTTATACAGAGCACACCCTGGCCACACAGAGATGGGAATGTTGACCAGGAGCTGCAGGGATTATACAGAGCACACCCTGGCCACACAGAGATGGGAATGTTGACCAGGAGCTGCAGGAGTTATACAGAGCATAGCCTGGCCACACACAGAGATGGGAATGTTAACCAGGAGCTGCAGGGGTTATACAGAGCACACCCTGGCCACACAGAGATGGGAATGTTGAACAGGAGCTGCAGGGGTATACAGAGCACATCCTGGCCACACACAGAGATGGGAATGTTGACCAGGAGCTGCAGGGGTTATACAGAGCACACCCTGGCCTCACAAAGATGGGAATGTTCACCAGGAGCTGCAGGAGTCATACAGAGCACACCCTGGCCACACAGAGATGGGAATGTTTACCAGGAGCTGCAGGAGTATACAGAGCACATCCTCGCCACACAGAGATGGGAATGTTGACCAGGTGGTGCAGGGGTTATACAGAGCACACCCTGGCCACACAGATGGGAATGTTGACCAGGAGCTGCAGGAGTTATACAGAGCACACCCTGGCCACACAGAGATGGGAATGTTCACCAGGAGCTGCAGGGGTTATACAGAGCACACCCTGGCCACACAGATGGGAATGTTGACCAGGAGCTGCAGGAGTTATACAGAGAACACCCTGGCCACACACAGAGATGGGAATGTTGACCAGGAGCTGCAGGGGTTATACAGTGCGCACGCTGTCCACACACAGATGGGAGCGTTGACCAGGAGCTGCTGGGGTTATATAGAGCACACCGTGGACGCACACACAGATGGGCATGTGGACCAGGAGCTGCAGGGGTTATACAGAGCACACCCTGGCCACACACAGATGGGAATGTTGACCAGGAGCTGCAGGGATTATACAGAGCACACCCTGGCACACAGAGACGGGAATGTTGACCAGGAGCTGCAGGAGTTATACAGAGCACACCCTGACCACACACAGAGATGGGAATGTTGACCAGGAGCTGCAGGGGTTATACAGAGCACATCCTGGCCACACAGCGATGGGAATGTTGACCAGGAGCTGCAGGAGTTATACAGAGCACACCCTGGACACACACAGAGATGGGAATGTTGACCAGGAGCTGCTGGGGTTATACAGTGCACATCCTGGCCACAGAGAGTTGGGAATGTTGACCAGGATCTGCATGGGTTATACAGAGCGCACTCTGGCCACACAGAGATGGGAATGTTGACCAGGAGCTGCAGGGGTTAAACAGAGCACACACTGGCCACACAGAGATGGGAATGTTGACCAGGAGCTGCTGGGGTTATACAGAGCACACCCTGGATACACTGAGATGGGAATGTTGACCAGGAGCTGCTGGGGTTATACAGAGCACACCCTGGCCACACAGATATGGGAATGTTGACCAGGAGCTGCTGGGGTTATACAGAGCACACCCTCGACACACAGACATGGGAATGTCGACCAGGAGCTGCAGGAGTTATACTGAGCACACCCTGGTCACACAGAGATGGGAATGTTGACCAGGAGCTGCAGGGGTTATACAGTGCACACCCTGGCCACACAGAGATGAGAATGTTGACCAGGAGCTGCAGGTGTTATACAGTGCACACACTGGCCACACAGAGATGGGAATGTTGACCAGGAGCTGCTGGGGTTATACAGAGCACACACTGGCCACACAGAGATGGGAATGTTGACCAGGAGCTGGGGTTATACAGCGCACATCCTGGCCTCACACAGAGATAGGAATGTTAACCAGGAACTGCAGGGGTTATACAGAGCACACACTGGCCACACAGAGATGGGAATGTTGACCAGGAGCTGGGGTTATACAGCGCACATCCTGGCCTCACACAGAGATGGGAATGTTAACCAGGAACTGCAGGGGTTATACAGAGCACACCCTGGCCACACAGAGATGGGCATGTTGACCAGGAGCTGCAGGAGTATACAGAGCAGATCCTGGCCACACACAGAGATGGAATGTTGACCAGGTGCTGCAGGGGTTATACAGAGCACACCCTGACCACACACAGAGATGGGAATGTTGACCAGGAGCTGCAGGAGTATACAGAGCACATCCTGGCCACACAGAGATGGGAATGTTGACCAGGAGCTGCTGGGGTTACACAGTGCACACCCTGGACACACAGAGAAGGACATGTTGACCAGGAGCAGCAGCAGTTATACAGAGCACACCCTGGCCACACAGAGATGGGAATGTTGACCAGGAGCTGCAGGGGTTATACAGAGCACATCCTGGCCACACAGAGATGGGAATGTTAACCAGGAACTGCAGGGGTTATACAGAGCACCCCATGGCCACACAGAGATGGGCATATTGACCAGGAGCTGCAGGAGTATACAGAGAAGATCCTGGCCACACACAGAGATGGGAATGTTGAGCAGGAGCTGCAGGGGTTATACAGAGCACACCTTGGCCACACAGAGATGGGAATGTTGACCAGGAGCTGCAGGAGTTATACAGAGCACACCCTGGCCACACAGAGATGGGAATGTTTACCAGGAGCTGCAGGGGTTATACAGAGCACACCCTGGCCACACAGAGATGGGAATGTTGACCAGGAAATGCTGGGGTTATACAGAGCACACCCTGGGCACAAACAGAGATGGGAATGTTGACCATGAGCTGCAGGGGTTATACAGAGCACAACCTGGCCATACAGAGATGGGAATGTTGACCAGGAGCTGCAGGGGTTATACAGGGCACACCCTGGCCGCACAGAGATGGGAATGCTGACCAGGAGCTGCAGGAGTTATACAGAGCACACCCTGCCCACACACAGAGATGGGAATGTTGACCAGGAGCTGCAGGGGTTATACAGAGCACAACCTGGCCATACAGAGACGGGAATGTTGACCAGGAGCTGCAGGGGTTATACAGAGCGCCACCTGGCCTCACTGAGAAGGACATGTTGACCAGGAGCTGCAAGGGTTATACAGAGCACACCCTGGCCACACAGAGATGGGAATGTTGACCAGGAGCTGCAGGAGTATACAGAGCACATCCTGGCCACACACAGAGATGCGAATGTTGACCAGGAGCTGCAGGGGTTATACAGAGCACACCCTGGCCACACACAGAGAAGGGAATGTTGACCAGGAGCTGCAGGGGTTATACAGAGAACACCCTGGCCACACATAGATGGGAATGTTGACCAGGAGCTGCAGGGGTTATACAGAGAACACCCTGGCCACACATAGATGGGAATGTTGACCAGGAGCTGCAGGGGTTATAGAGAGCATACCCTTGGCACACAGAGATGGGAATGTTGACCAGGAGCTGCAGGGGTTATACAGAGCACACCCTGGACACACACAGAGATGGGAATGTTGACCAGGAGCTGCAGGGGTTATACAGAGCGCCAGCTGGCCTCACAGAGAAGGACATGTTGACCAGGAGCTGCAGGAGTTATACAGAGCAGACCCTGGCCACACAAAGATGGGAATGTTGACCAGGAGCTGCAGGTTTTATACAGAGCACACCCTGGCCACACAGAGATGGGAATGTTGACCAGGAGCTGCAGGGGTTAGACAGAGCACACCCTGGCCACACAGAGATGGGAACGTTGACCAAGAGCTGCAGGAGTTATACAGAGCACATCCTGGCCACACACAGAGATGGGAATGTTGACCAGGAGCTTCAGGGGTTATACAGAGCACACCCTGGCCACACAGAGATGGGAATGTTGACCAGGAGCTGCAGGGATTATACAGAGCACACCCTGGCCACACAGAGATGGGAATGTTGACCAGGAGCTGCAGGGGTATACAGAGCACACCCTGGCCACACACAGAGATGGGAATGTTAACAAGGAGCTGCAATGGTTATACAGAGCACACCCTGGCCACACAGAGATGGGAATGTTGACCAGGAGCTGCAGGGGTATACAGAGCACATCCTGGCCACACACAGAGATGGGAATGTTGACCAGGAGCTGCAGGGGTTATACAGAGCACACCCTGGCCACACAAAGATGGGAATGTTCACCAGGAGCTGCAGGAGTTATACAGAGCACACCCTGGCCACACAGAGATGGGAATGTTTACCAGGAGCTGCAGGAGTATACAGAGCACATCCTGGCCACACAGAGATGGGAATATTGACCAGGTGGTGCAGGAGTATACAGAGCACATCCTGGCCACACAGAGATGGGAATGTTGACCAGGAGCTGCCGGGCTTATACAGAGCACACCCTGGCCACACAGATGGAAATGTTGACCAGGAGCTGCAGGAGTTATACAGAGCACACCCTGGCCACACACAGAGATGGGAATGTTGACCTGGAGCTGCTGGGGTTATACAGAGCACATCCTGGCCACACAGAGATGGGAATGTTGACCAGGAGCTGCAGTGGTTATACAGAGCACCCCCTGCCCACACACAGAAATGGGAATGTTGACCAAGAGCTGCAGGAGTTATACAGAGCACATCCTGGCCACACAGAGATGGGAATGTTGACCAGGAGCTGCAGGGGTTATACAGAGCACACCCTGGACACACACAGAGATGGGAATGTTGACCAGGAGCTGCAGGGGTTATACAGTGCGCACCGTGGACACACACACAGATGGGAATGTGGACCAGGAGCTGCAGGGGTTATACAGAGCACACCCTGGCCACACACAGATGGGAATGTTGACCAGGAGCTGCAGGGATTATACAGAGTACACCCTGGCACACAGAGATGGGAATGTTGACCAGGAGCTGCAGGAGTTATACAGAGCACACCCTGACCACACACAGAGATGGGAATGTTGACTAGGAGCTGCAGGGGTTATACAGAGCACAGCCCAACCACACACAGAGATGGGAATGTTGACCAGGAGCTGTTGGGGTTATACAGTGCACATCCTGGCCACAGAGAGTTGGGAATGTTGACCAGGATCTGCAGGGGTTATACAGAGCGTACTCTGGCCACACAGAGATGGGAATGTTGACCAGGAGCTGCTGGGGTTCTACAGAGCACACCCTGGATACACTGAGATGGGAATGTTGACCAGGAGCTGCAGGGGTTATACAGAGCACACCCTGGCCACATAGAGATGAGAATGTTGACCAGGAGCTGCAGGTGTTATACAGTGCACACACTGGCCACACAGAGAAGGGAATGTTGACCAGGAGCTGCTGGGGTTATACAGTGCACACCCTGGACACACAGAGAAGGACATGTTGACCAGGAGCTGCAGGAGTTATACAGAGCACACCCTGGCCACACAGAGATGGGAATGTTGACCAGGAGCTGCAGGGGTTATACAGAGCACACACTGGCCACACAGAGATAGGAATGTTGACCAGGAGCTGGGGTTATACAGAGCACATCCTGGTCAAACACAGAGATGGGAATGTTAACCAGGAACTGCAGGGGTTATACAGAGCACACCCTGGCCACACAGAGATGGGCATGTTGACCAGGAGCTGCAGGAGTATACAGAGCAGATCCTGGCCACACACAGAGATGGGAATGTTGACCAGGAGCTGCAGGAGTTATACAGAGCACACCCTGGCCACACAGAGATGGGAATGTTGACCAGGAGCTGCAGGTGTTATACAGAGCACACCCTGGGCACACAGAGATGGGAATGTTGACCATGAGCTGCAGGGGTTATACAGAGCACACCCTGGCCACACAGAGATGGGAATGTTGACCAGGAGCTGCAGGAGTTATACAGAGCACACCCTGCCCACACACAGAGATGGTAATGTTGACCAGGAGCTGCAGGGGTTATACAGAGCACAACCTGGCCACACAGAGATGGGAATGTTGACCAGGAGCTGCAGGAGTTATACAGAGCATACCCTGGGAACACACAGCTGGGAATGTTGACCAGGAGCTGCAGGGGTTATACAGAGCGCAACCTGGCCTCACTGAGAAGGACATGTTGACCAGGAGCGGCAAGGGTTATACAGAGCACACCCTGGCCACACAGAGATGGGAATGTTGACCAGGAGCTGCAGGAGAATACAGAGCACACCCTGGGCACACAGAGATGGGAATGTTGACCAGGAGCTGCAGGGGTTATACAGAGCACACCCTGGCCACACAGAGATGGGAATGCTCACCAGGAGCTGCAGGTGTTATACAGAGCACACCCTGGCCACACAGAGATGAGAATGTTGACCAGGAGCTGCTGGGGTTATACAGAGCACACCCTGGCCACACTGAGATGGGAATGTTGACCAGGAGCTGCAGGGGTTATACAGAGCACACCCTGGCCACACACAGAGATGGGAATGTTGACCAGGAGCTGCAGGGGTTATACAGAGAACACCCTGGCCACACAGAGATGGGAATGTTGACCAGGAGCTGCAGGGGTTATAGAGAGCATACCCTGGCCACACAGAGATGGGAATGTTGACCAGGAGCTGCAGGGGTTATACAGAGCACACCCTGGACACACACAGAGATGGGAATGTTGACCAGGAGCTGCAGGGGTTATACAGAGCGCCAGCTGGCCTCACAGAGAAGGACATGTTGACCAGGAGCTGCAGGAGTTATACAGAGCACACCCTGGCCACACAAAGATGGGAATGTTGACCAGGAGCTGCAGGTTTTATACAGAGCACACCCTGGCCACACAGAGATGGGAATGTTGACCAGGAGCTGCAGGGGTTCGACAGAGCACACTCTGACCACACACAGAGATGGGAATGTTGACCAGGAGCTGCAGGAGTTATACAGAGCACACCCTGGCCACACAGAGATGGGAATGTTTACCAGGAGCTGCAAGAGTATACAGAGCACATCCTGGCCACACAGAGATGGGAATGTTGACCAGGTGCTGCAGGTGTATACAGAGCACATCCTGGCCACACAGAGATGGGAATGTTGACCAGGAGCTGCAGGAGTTATACAGAGCACACCCTGGCCACACAGAGACGGGAATGTTGACCAGGAGCTGCGGGGGTTATACAGAGCACACACTGGCCACGCAGAGACTGGAATGTTGACCAGGACCTGCTGGGGTTATACAGAGCACACCCTGGGCACAAACAGAGATGGGAATGTTAACCAGGAGCTGCAGGGGTTACACAGATCACTCCCAGGATACACTGAGAGACGGGAATGTTGACCAGGAGATGCAGGGGTTATACAGATCACACCCTGGCCACACAGAGATGGGAATGTTCACCAGAAGTTGCAGGGGTTATACAGAGCACACCCTGGCCACACACACAGATGGGAATGTTGACCAGGAGCTGCAGGGGATATACAGAGCACATCCTGGCCACACAGAGATGGGAATGTTGACCAGGAGCTGCAGGGGTTATACAGAGCACACCCTGGACACACACAGAGATGGGAATGTTGACCAGGAGCTGCAGGGGTTATACACTGCGCATGCTGTCCACACACATATGGGAGTGTTGACATGGAGCTGCTGGGCTTATACAGAGCACATCAAGGACACACACACAGATGGTAATGTTGACCAGGAGCTGCAGGGTTTATACAGAGCACACACTGGCCACACAGAGATGGGAATGTTGACCAGGAGCTGCAGGGGTTATACAGAGCACACCCTGGACACACACACAGATGGGAATGCTGACCAGGAGCTGCAGGGGTTATACAGAGCATACCCTGGCCACAGAGAATTGGGAATATTGACCTGGAGTTGCAGGAGTTATACAGAGCACAACCTGGCCACACAGAGTTGGGAATGTTGACCAGGAGCTGCAGGGGTTATACAGAGCGCCACCTGGCCTCACAGAGAAGGACATGTTGACCAGGAGCTGCAGGAGTTATACAGAGCACAACCTGGCCACACAGAGATGGGAATGTTGACCAGGAGCAGGGGTATACAGAGCATACCCTGGGCACACACAGATGGGAATGTTGACCAGGAGCTGCAGGAGTTATACAGAGCACACCCTGGCCACGCAGAGATGGGAATGTTGACCAGGAGCATGGGTTATACAGAGCACACCCTGGCCACACAGAGATGGGAATGTTGACCAGGAGATGCAGGGGTTATACAGAACACACCCTGGCCACACAGAGATGGGAATGTTGACCAGGAGCTGCAGGGGTTATACAGAGCACACCCTGGCCACACACAGAGATGCGAATGTTGACCAGGAGCTGCAGGGGTTATACAGAGCACACCCTGGCCACACACAGAGAAGGGAATGTTGACCAGGAGCTGCAGGGGTTATACAGAGAACACCCTGGCCAAACATAGATGGGAATGTTGACCAGGAGCTGCAGGGGTTATAGAGAGCATACCCTGGCCACACAGAGATGGGAATGTAGACCAGGAGCTGCAGGGATTATACAGAGAACACCCTGGCCACACATAGATGGGAATGTTGACCAGGAGCTGCAGGGGTTATAGAGAGCATACCCTTCCACACAGAGATGGGAATGTTGACCAGGAGCTGCAGGGGTTATACAGAGCGCCAGCTGGCCTCACAGAGAAGGACATGTTGACCAGGAGCTGCAGGAGTTATACAGAGCACACCCTGGCCACACAATGATGGGAATGTTGACCAGGAGCTGCAGGTTTTATACAGAGCACACCCTGGCCACACAGAGATGGGAATGTTGACCAGGAGCTGCAGGGGTTAGACAGAGCACACCCTGACCACACACAGAGATGGGAATGTTGACCAGGAGCTGCAGGAGTTATACAGAGCACACCCTGGCCACACAGAGATGGGAATGTTTACCAGGAGCTGCAGGGGTTATACAGAGCACACCCTGGCCACACAGAGATGGGAATGTTGACCAGGAGCTGCAGGAGTTATACAGAGCACACCCTGGCCACACAGAGATGGGAATGTTGACCAGGAGCTGCAGGGGTTATACAGAGCACACCCTGGACACACAGAGATGGGAATGTTGACCAGGAGCTGCAGGGGTTATACAGAGCACACCCTGGACACACAGATGTGGGAATGTTGACCAGGAACTGCTGGGGTTATAAAAGAGCACACCCTGGCCACACAGAGATGGGAATGTTAACCAGGAGCTGCAGGGGTTACACAGATCACTCCCAGGACACACTGAGAGACGGTAATGTTGACCAGGAGCTGCAGGGGTTATACAGATCACACCCTGGCCACACAGAGATGGGAATGTTGACCAGGAGCTGCAGGAGTATACAGAGCACACACTGGCCACACACAGAGATGAGAATGTTGACCAGGAGCTGCTGGGGTTATACAGATCACACCCTGGCCACGCAGAGATGGGAATGTTGACCAGGAGCTGCAGGGGTTATACAGAGCACACCCTGGCCACACAGAGATGGGAATGTTGACCAGGAGCTGCAGGAGTATACAGAGCACACACTGGCCACACACAGAGATGAGAATGTTGACCAGGAGCTGCTGGGGTTATACAGAGCACACCCTGGCCACACAGAGACGGGAATGTTGACCAGGAGCTGCTGGGGTTATACAGAGCACACCCTGACCACCCAGAGAATGGAATGTTCACCAGAAGTTGCAGGGGTTATACAGAGCACACCCTGGCCACACACACAGATGGGAATGTTGACCAGGAGCTGCAGGGGATATACAGACCACATCCTGGCCACACAGAGATGGGAATGTTGACCAGGAGCTGCAGGGGTTATACAGAGCACACCCTGGACACACACAGAGATGGGAATGTTGACCAGGAGCTGCAGTGGTTATACAGTGCGCATGCTGTCCACACACATATGGGAGTGTTGACATGGAGCTGCTGGGCTTATACAGAACACACCAAGGACACACACACAGATCGGAATGTTGACCAGGAGCTGCAGGGGTTATACAGAGCACACACTGGCCACACAGAGATGGGAATGTTGACCAGGAGCTGCAGGGGTTACACAGAGCACACCCTGGACACACACACAGATGGGAATGCTGACCAGGAGCTGCAGGGGTTATACAGAGCATACTCTGGCCACACAGAATTGGGAATATTGACCAGGAGTTGCAGGAGTTATACAGAGCACAACCTGGCCACGCAGAGATGGGAATGTTGACCAGGAGCTGCAGGAGTTATACAGAGCATACCCTGGCACACACAGATGGGAATGTTGACCAGGAGCTGCAGGGGTTATACAGAGCGCCACCTGGCCTCACAGAGAAGGACATGTTGACCAGGAGCTGCAGGAGTTATACAGAGCACACCCTGGCCACACAGAGATGGGAATGTTGACCAGGAGCTGCTGGGGTTATACAGAGCACACCCTGGACACACACACCGATGGGAATGTTGACCAGGAGCTGCAGGGGTTATACAGAGCACAACCTGGCCACACAGAAATGGGAATGGTGACCAGGAGCTGCAGGGGTTATACAGAGCATACCCTGGACACACAGAGATGGGAATGTTGACCAGGAGCTGCAGGGGTTATACAGAGCACACCCTGGACACAAAGATGTGGGAATGTTGACCAGGAACTGCTGGGGTTATAAAAGAGCACACCCTGGCCACACAGAGATGGGAATGTTAACCAGGAGCTGCAGGGGTTACACAGATCACTCCCAGGACACACTGAGAGACGGGAATGTTGACCAGGAGCTGCAGGGGTTATACAGATCACACCCTGGCCACACAGAGATGGGAATGTTGACCAGGAGCTGCAGGAGTATACAGAGCACACACTGGCCACACACAGAGATGAGAATGTTGACCAGGAGCTGCTGGGGTTATACAGATCACACCCTGGTCACACAGAGATGGGAATGTTGACCAGGAGCTGCAGGGGTTATACAGAGCACACCCTGGCCACACAGAGATGGGAATGTTGACCAGGAGCTGCAGGAGTATACAGAGCACACACTGGCCACACACAGAGATGAGAATGTTGACCAGGAGCTGCTGGGGTTATACAGAGCACACCCTGGCCACACAGAGACGGGAATGTTGACCAGGAGCTGCTGGGGTTATACAGAGCACATCGTGGCCACACAGAGATGGGAATGTTGACCAGGAGATGCAGGGGTTATGCAGAACACATCCTGGCCACACAGAGATGGGAATGTTGGACATGAGCTGCTGGGGTTAGACAGAGCACATCCTGGCCACACAGAGAAGGACATGTTGACCAGGAGCTGCAGGAGTTATACAGAGCACAACCTGGCCACACAGAGATGGGAATGTTGACCAGGAGCAGGGGTATACAGAGCATACCCTGGGCACACACAGATGGGAATGTTGACCAGGAGCTGCAGGAGTTATACAGAGCACACCCTGGCCACGCAGAGATGGGAATGTTGACCAGGAGCATGGGTTATACAGAGCACACCCTGGCCACACAGAGATGGGAATGTTGACCAGGAGATGCAGGGGTTATACAGAACACACCCTGGCCACACAGAGATGGGAATGTTGACCAGGAGCTGCAGGGGTTATACAGAGCACACCCTGGCCACACACAGAGATGCGAATGTTGACCAGGAGCTGCAGGGGTTATACAGAGCACACCCTGGCCACACACAGAGAAGGGAATGTTGACCAGGAGCTGCAGGGGTTATACAGAGAACACCCTGGCCAAACATAGATGGGAATGTTGACCAGGAGCTGCAGGGGTTATAGAGAGCATACCCTGGCCACACAGAGATGGGAATGTTGACCAGGAGCTGCAGGGGTTATACAGAGAACACCCTGGCCACACATAGATGGGAATGTTGACCAGGAGCTGCAGGGGTTATAGAGAGCATACCCTTCCACACAGAGATGGGAATGTTGACCAGGAGCTGCAGGGGTTATACAGAGCGCCAGCTGGCCTCACAGAGAAGGACATGTTGACCAGGAGCTGCAGGAGTTATACAGAGCACACCCTGGCCACACAATGATGGGAATGTTGACCAGGAGCTGCAGGTTTTATACAGAGCACACCCTGGCCACACAGAGATGGGAATGTTGACCAGGAGCTGCAGGGGTTAGACAGAGCACACCCTGACCACACACAGAGATGGGAATGTTGACCAGGAGCTGCAGGAGTTATACAGAGCACACCCTGGCCACACAGAGATGGGAATGTTTACCAGGAGCTGCAGGAGTATACAGAGCACATCCTGGCCACACAGAGATGGGAATGTTGACCAGGAGCTGCAGGGGTTATACAGAGCACACCCTGGACACACAGATGTGGGAATGTTGACCAGGAACTGCTGGGGTTATAAAAGAGCACACCCTGGCCACACAGAGATGGGAATGTTAACCAGGAGCTGCAGGGGTTACACAGATCACTCCCAGGACACACTGAGAGACGGTAATGTTGACCAGGAGCTGCAGGGGTTATACAGATCACACCCTGGCCACACAGAGATGGGAATGTTGACCAGGAGCTGCAGGAGTATACAGAGCACACACTGGCCACACACAGAGATGAGAATGTTGACCAGGAGCTGCTGGGGTTATACAGATCACACCCTGGCCACGCAGAGATGGGAATGTTGACCAGGAGCTGCAGGGGTTATTCAGAGCACACCCTGGCCACACAGAGATGGGAATGTTGACCAGGAGCTGCAGGAGTATACAGAGCACACACTGGCCACACACAGAGATGAGAATGTTGACCAGGAGCTGCTGGGGTTATACAGAGCACACCCTGGCCACACACAGAGATGAGAATGTTGACCAGGAGCTGCTGGGGTTAGACAGAGCACACCCTGGCCACACAGAGACGGGAATGTTGACCAGGAGCTGCTGGGGTTATACAGAGCACACCCTGACCACCCAGAGATGGGAATGTTCACCAGAAGTTGCAGGGGTTATACAGAGCACACCCTGGCCACACACACAGATGGGAATGTTGACCAGGAGCTGCAGGGGATATACAGACCACATCCTGGCCACACAGAGATGGGAATGTTGACCAGGAGCTGCAGGGGTTATACAGAGCACACCCTGGACACACACAGAGATGGGAATGTTGACCAGGAACTGCAGTGGTTATACAGTGCGCATGCTGTCCACACACATATGGGAGTGTTGACATGGAGCTGCTGGGCTTATACAGAGCACACCAAGGACACACACACAGATCGGAATGTTGACCAGGAGCTGCAGGGGTTATACAGAGCACACACTGGCCACACAGAGATGGGAATGTTGACCAGGAGCTGCAGGGGTTACACAGAGCACACCCTGGACACACACACAGATGGGAATGCTGACCAGGAGCTGCAGCGGTTATACAGAGCATATCCTGGCCACACAGAATTGGGAATATTGACCAGGAGTTGCAGGAGTTATACAGAGCACAACCTGGCCACGCAGAGATGGGAATGTTGACCAGGAGCTGCAGGAGTTATACAGAGCATACCCTGGCACACACAGATGGGAATGTTGACCAGGAGCTGCAGGGGTTATACAGAGCGCCACCTGGCCTCACAGAGAAGGACATGTTGACCAGGAGCTGCAGGAGTTATACAGAGCACACCCTGGCCACACAGAGATGGGAATGTTGACCAGGAGCTGCTGGGGTTATACAGAGCACACCCTGGACACACACACCGATGGGAATGTTGACCAGGAGCTGCAGGGGTTATACAGAGCACAACCTGGCCACACAGAGATGGGAATGTTGACCAGGAGCTGCTGGGGTTATACAGAGCACACCCTGGACACACACACCGATGGGAATGTTGACCAGGAGCTGCAGGGGTTATACAGAGCACAACCTGGCCACACAGAAATGGGAATGGTGACCAGGAGCTGCAGGGGTTATACAGAGCATACCCTGGACACACAGAGATGGGAATGTTGACCAGGAGCTGCAGGGGTTATACAGAGCACACCCTGGACACAAAGATGTGGGAATGTTGACCAGGAACTGCTGGGGTTATAAAAGAGCACACCCTGGCCACACAGAGATGGGAATGTTAACCAGGAGCTGCAGGGGTTACACAGATCACTCCCAGGACACACTGAGAGACGGGAATGTTGACCAGGAGCTGCAGGGGTTATACAGATCACACCCTGGCCACACAGAGATGGGAATGTTGACCAGGAGCTGCAGGAGTATACAGAGCACACACTGGCCACACACAGAGATGAGAATGTTGACCAGGAGCTGCTGGGGTTATACAGATCACACCCTGGTCACACAGAGATGGGAATGTTGACCAGGAGCTGCAGGGGTTATACAGAGCACACCCTGGCCACACAGAGATGGGAATGTTGACCAGGAGCTGCAGGAGTATACAGAGCACACACTGGCCACACACAGAGATGAGAATGTTGACCAGGAGCTGCTGGGGTTATACAGAGCACACCCTGGCCACACAGAGACGGGAATGTTGACCAGGAGCTGCTGGGGTTATACAGAGCACATCGTGGCCACACAGAGATGGGAATGTTGACCAGGAGATGCAGGGGTTATGCAGAACACATCCTGGCCACACAGAGATGGGAATGTTGGACATGAGCTGCTGGGGTGAGACAGAGCACATCCTGGCCACACAGAGATGCGAATGTTGACCAGGAGTTGCAGGGGTTATACAGAGCACATCGTGGCCACACAGAGATGGGAATGTTGACCAGAAGATGCAGGGGTTATACAGAGCACACCCTGGCCACACACAGATGGGAATGTTGACCAGGAGCTGCTGGGGTTAGACAGTGCACACCCTGGCCACACAGAGATGGGAATGTTGACCAGGAGCAGGGGTATACAGAGCACACCCTGGCCACACAGATAGGAATGTTGACCAGTAGCTGCAGGGGTTATACAGAGCACACCCTGGCCACACAGAATTGGGAATGTTGACCAGGAGCTGCAGGGGTTACACAGAGCACACCCTGGCCACACAGAGAAGGGATGGGTGACATGGAGCTGCAGGGGTTATCCAGAGCACACCCTGGCCACTCAGAGATGGGAATGTTGACCAGGAGATGCAGGGGTTATACAGAGCACACCCTGGCCACACATAGATGGGAATGTTGACCAGGAGCTGCTGGGGTTAGACAGAGCACACCCTGGACAGACAGAGATGGGAATGTTGACCAGGAGATGCAGGGGTTATACAGAGCACACCCTGGCCACACACAGATGGGAATGTTGACCAGGAGCTGCTGGGGTTATACAGAGCACACCCTGGCCACACAGAAATGGGAATGTTGACCAGGAGCTGCTGGGGTTATACAGAGCGCACCCTGGCCACCCAGAGATGGGAATGTTCACCAGAAGTTGCAGGGGTTATACAGAGCACACCCTGGCCACACACACAGATGGGAATGTTGACCAGGAGCTGCAGGGGATATACAGAGCACATCCTGGCCACACAGAGATGGGAATGTTGACCAGGAGCTGCAGGGGTTATACAGAGCACACCCTGGACACACACAGAGATGGGAATGTTGACCAGGTGCTGCAGGGGTTATACAGTGCGCACGCTGTCCACAGACAGATGGGAGTGTTGACCAGGAGCTGCTGGGGTTATACAGAGCACACCCTGGACACACACACAGATGGGAATGTTGACCAGGAGCTGCAGGGGTTATACAGAGCACAACCTGGCCACACAGAAATGGGAATGTTGATCAGGAGCTGCAGGAGTTATACAGCGCATACCCTGGGCACACACAGATGGGAATGTTGACCAGGAGCTGCAGGGGTTATACAGAGCGCCACCTGGCCTCACAGAGAAGGACATGTTGACCAGGAGCTGCAGGAGTTATACAGAGCACACCCTGGCCACACATAGATGGGAATGTTGACCAGGAGCTGCAGGAGTTATACCGAGCACACCCTGACCACACACAGAGATGGGAATGTTGACCAGGAGCTGCAGGAGTATACAGAGCACATCCTGGCCACACAGAGATGGGAATGTTGACCAGGAGCTGCAGGAGTTATACAGAGCACACCCTGACCACACACAGAGATGGGAATGTTGACCAGGAGCTACTGGGATTATACAGTGCACATCCTGGCCACACAGAGATGGGAATGTTGACCAGGAGATGCAGGGGTTATACAGAGCACACCCTGACCACACACAGAGATGGGAATGTTGACCAGGAGCTGCAGGAGTATACAGAGCACATCCTGGCCACACAGAGATGGGAATGTTGACCAGGTGCTGCAGGAGCATACAGAGCACATCCTGGCCACACAGAGATGGGAATGTTGACCAGGAGCTGCAGGGGTTATACAGAGCACACCCTGGTCACACAGAGATGGGAATGTTGACCAGGAGCTGCAGGGGTTAAACAGAGCACACCCTGGCCACATCAAGATGGGAATGTTGACCAGGAGCTGCAGGGGTTATACAGAGCGCCACCTGGCCTCACAGAGAAGGACATGTTGACCAGGAGCTGCAGGAGTTATACAGAGCACACCCTGGCCACACAGAGATGGGAATGTTGACCAGGAGCAGGGGTTATACAGAGCACACCCTGGCCACACAGAGATGGGAATGTTGACCAGGAGCTGCAGGGGCTATACAGAACACACCCTGGCCACACAAAGATGGGAATGTTGACCAGGAGCTGCAGGGGTTATACAGAGCACATCCTGGCCACACAGAGATGGGAATGTTGACGAGGAGCTGCAGAAGTTATACAGAGCACATCCTGGCCACACACACAGATGGGAATGTTGGCCAGAAGCTGCAGGGGATATACAGAGCCCATCCTGGCCACACAGAGAAGGGAATGTTGACCAGGAGCTGCAGGGGTTCTCCAGAGCACACCCTGGACACACACAGAGATGGGAATGTTGACCAGGTGCTGCAGCGGTTATACAGTGCGCACGCTGTCCACACACAGATGGGAGTGTTGACCAGGAGCTGCTGGGGTTATACAGAGCACACCCTGGACACACACACAGATGGAAATGTTGACCAGGAGCTGCAGGGGTTATACAGAGCACACCCTGGCCACACAGATGGGAATGTTGACCAGGAGCTGCAGGAGATATACAGAGCACACCCTGGACACACACACAGATGGGAATGTTGACCAGGAGCTGCAGGGGTTATACAGAGCACAACCTGGCCACACAGAAATGGGAATATTGACCAGGAGCTGCAGGAGTTATACAGAGCACAACCTGGCCACACAGAGATGGGAATGTTGACCAGGAGCTGCAGGAGTTATACAGAGCATATCCTGGGCACACACAGATGGGAATGTTGACCAGGAGCTGCAGGGGTTATACAGAGCGCCACCTGGCCTCACAGAGTAGGACATGTTGACCAGGAGCTGCAGGAGTTATACAGAGCACACCCTGGCCACACAGAGATGGGAATGTAGACCAGGAGCTGCAGGGATTATACAGTGTACATCATGGCCACACAGAGATGCGAATGTTGACCAGGAGCAGCAGGGGTTATACAGAGCACACCCTGACCACACACAGAGATGGGACTGTTGACCAGGAGCTGCAGGAATATACAGAGCACATCCTGGCCACACAGAGATGGGAATGTTGACCAGGTGCTGCAGGAGTATACAGAGCACATCCTGGCCACACAGAGATGGGAATGTAGACTAGGAGCTGCAGGGGTTATACAAAGCACATACTGGCCACACACAGAAATGGGAATGTTAACCAGGAGCTGCAGGAGTTATACAGAGCACACCCTGGCCACACAGAGATGGGAATGTAGACCAGGAGCTGCAGGGATTATACAGTGTACATCATGGCCACACAGAGATGCGAATGTTGACCAGGAGCAGCAGGGGTTATACAGAGCACACCCTGACCACACACAGAGATGGGACTGTTGACCAGGAGCTGCAGGAATATACAGAGCACATCCTGGCCACACAGAGATGGGAATGTTGACCAGGTGCTGCAGGAGTATACAGAGCACATCCTGGCCACACAGAGATGGGAATGTAGACTAGGAGCTGCAGGGGTTATACAAAGCACATACTGTCCACACACAGAAATGGGAATGTTAACCAGGAGCTGCAGGAGTTATACAGAGCACACCCTGGCCACACAGAGATGGGAATGTAGACCAGGAGCTGCAGGGGTTATACAGAGCACACCCTGGCCACACAGAGATGGGAATGTTGACCAGGAGCTGCAGGAGTTATACAGAGCACACCCTGACCACACACAGAGATGGGAATGTTGACCAGGAGCTGCTGGCATTATACAGTGCACATCCTGGCCACACAGAGATGGGAATGTTGACCAGGAGCAGCAGGGGTTATACAGAGCACACCCTGACCACACACAGAGATGGAAATGTTGACCAGGAGCTGCAGGAGTTATACAGAGCACACCCTGGCCACACAGAGATGGGAATGTTTACCAGGAGCTGCAGGAGTATACAGAGCACATCCTGGCCACACAGAGATGGGAATGTTGACCAGGTGCTGCAGGAATATACAGAGCACATCCTGGCCACACAGAGATGGCAATGTTGACCAGGAGCTGCAGGGGTTATACAGAGCACACCCTGGCCACACAGAGATGGGAATGTTGACCAGGAGCTGCAGGGGTTATACAGAGCACACCCTGGCCACACAGTGATGGGAATGTTGACCAGGAGCTGCAGGTGTTAAACAGAGCACACCCTGGCCACACAGTGATGGGAATGTTGACCAGGAGCTGCAGGTGTTAAACAGAGCACATCCTGGCCACACAGAGATGGGAATGTTGACCAGGAGCTGCTGGGGTTATACAGAGCACACCCTGGACACACAGAGGTGGGAATGTTGACCAGGAACTGCTGGGGTTATAAAAGAGCACACCCTGGCCACACAGACATGGGAATGTTAACCAGGAGCTGCAGGGGTAACACAGATCACTCCCAGGACACACTGAGAGATGGGAATGTTGACCAGGAGCTGCAGGGGTTAGACAGAGCACATCCTGGCCACACTCAGAGATGGGAGTGTTGACCAGGAGCTGCAGGGGTTATACAGAGCACATCCTGGCCACACTCAGAGATGGGAGTGTTCACCAGGAGCTGCAGGGGTTATACAGAGCACAGCCTGGCCACACAGAGATGGGAATGTTGACCAGGAGCAGGGGTTATACAGATCACACCCTGGCCACGCAGAGATGGGAATGTTGACCAGGAGCTGCAGGGGTTATACAGAGCACACTCTGGCCACGCAGAGATGGGAATGTTGACCAGGAGCTGCAGGGGTTATACAGAGCACATCCTGGCCACACACAGAAATGGGAATGTTAACCAGGAGCTGCAGGAGTTATACAGAGCACACCCTGGCCACACAGAGATGGGAATGTTGACCAGGAGCTGCAGGGGTTATACAGAGCACATCCTGGCCACACACAGAAATGGGAATGTTAACCAGGAGCTGCAGGAGTTATACAGAGCACACCCTGGCCACACAGAGATGGGAATGTAGACCAGGAGCTGCAGGGGTTATACAGAGCACACCCTGGGCACAAACAGAGATGGGAATGTTGACCAGAAGCTGCAGGGGTTATACAGTGCACACCCTGGCCACACAGAGATGTGAATGTTGACCAGGAGCTGCAGGGGTTATACAGAGCACACCCTGGCCACACAGAGATGGGAATGTTGACCAGGAGATGCAGGGGTTATACAGAGCATACCCTGGCCACACAGAATTGGAAATATTGACCAGGAGTTGCAGGAGTTATACAGAGCACAACCTGGCCACACAGAGATGGGAATGTTGACCAGGAGCTGCAGGAGTTATACAGAGCATACCCTGGGCACACACAGATGGGAATGTTGACCAGGAGCTGCAGGGGTTATACAGAGCACCACCTGGCCTCACAGAGAAGGACATGTTGACCAGGAGCTGCAGGAGTTATACAGAGCACACCCTGGCCACACAGAGATGGGAATGTTGACCAGGAGTTGCAGGGGTTATACAGAGCACACCCTGGCCACACAGAGATGGGAATGTTGACCAGGAGTTGCAGGGGTTATACAGAGCACACCCTGGCCACACAGAGATGGGAATGTTGACCAGGAGCTGCAGGGGTTATACAGAGCACACCCTGGCCACACAGAGATGGGAATGTTGACCAGGAGCTGCAGGAGTTATACAGAGCACATCCTGGCCACACACACAGATGGGAATGTTGACCAGGTGCTGCAGGGGTTATACAGTGCGCACGCTGTCCACAGACAGATGGGAGTGTTGACCAGGAGCTGCTGGGGTTATACAGAGCACACCCTGGACACACACACAGATGGGAATATTGACCAGGAGCTGCAGGGGTTATACAGAGCACAACCTGGCCACACAGAAATGGGAATGTTGACCAGGAGCTGCAGGAGTTATACAGAGCATACCCTGGGCGCACACAGATGGGAATGTTGACCAGGAGCTGCAGGAGTTATACAGAGCATACCCTGGGCACACACAGATGGGAATGTTGACCAGGAGCTGCAGGGGTTATACAGAGCGCCACCTGGCCTCACAGAGAAGGACATGTTGACCAGGAGCTGCAGGAGTTATACAGAGCACACCCTGGCCACACATAGATGGGAATGTTGACCAGGAGCTGCAGGAGTTATACAGAGCACACCCTGACCACACACAGAGATGGGAATGTTGACCAGGAGCTGCAGGAGTATACAGAGCACACCCTGGACACACAGAGATGGGAATGTTGACCAGGAGCTGCAGGAGTTATACAGAGCACACCCTGACCACACACAGAGATGGGAATGTTGACCAGGAGCTACTGGGATTATACAGTGCACATCCTGGCCACACAGAGATGGGAATGTTGACCAGGAGCATCAGGGGTTATACAGAGCACACCCTGACCACACACAGAGATGGGAATGTTGACCAGGAGCTGCAGGAGTATACAGAGCACATCCTGGCCACACAGAGATGGGAATGTTGACCAGGAGCTGCAGGAGTTATACAGAGCATACCCTGGGCACACACAGATGGGAATGTTGACCAGGAGCTGCAGGGGTTATACAGAGCGCCACCTGGCCTCACAGAGAAGGACATGTTGACCAGGAGCTGCAGGAGTTATACAGAGCACACCCTGGCCACGCAGAGATGGGAATGTTGACCAGGAGCATGGGTTATACAGAGCACACCCTGGCCACACACAGATGGGAATGTTGACCAGGAGCTGCAGGGGTTATACAGAACACACCCTGGCAACACAGAGATGGGAATGTTGACCAGGAGCTGCAGGGGTTATACAGAGCACACCCTGGCCACACAGAGATGGGAATGTTGACCAGGAGCTGCAGGAGTTATACAGAGCACATCCTGGCCACACACACAGATGGGAATGTTGACCAGGTGCTGCAGGGGTTATACAGTGCGCACGCTGTCCACAGACAGATGGGAGTGTTGACCAGGAGCTGCTGGGGTTATACAGAGCACACCCTGGACACACACACAGATGGGAATATTGACCAGGAGCTGCAGGGGTTATACAGAGCACAACCTGGCCACACAGAAATGGGAATGTTGACCAGGAGCTGCAGGAGTTATACAGAGCATACCCTGGGCGCACACAGATGGGAATGTTGACCAGGAGCTGCAGGAGTTATACAGAGCATACCCTGGGCACACACAGATGGGAATGTTGACCAGGAGCTGCAGGGGTTATACAGAGCGCCACCTGGCCTCACAGAGAAGGACATGTTGACCAGGAGCTGCAGGAGTTATACAGAGCACACCCTGGCCACACATAGATGGGAATGTTGACCAGGAGCTGCAGGAGTTATACAGAGCACACCCTGACCACACACAGAGATGGGAATGTTGACCAGGAGCTGCAGGAGTATACAGAGCACCCCCTGACCACACACAGAGATGGGAATGTTGACCAGGAGCTACTGGGATTATACAGTGCACATCCTGGCCACACAGAGATGGGAATGTTGACCAGGAGCAGCAGGGGTTATACAGAGCACACCCTGACCACACACAGAGATGGGAATGTTGACCAGGAGCTGCAGGAGTATACAGAGCACATCCTGGCCACACTGAGATGGGAATGTTGACCTGGTGCTGCAGGAGTATACAGAGCACATCCTGGCCACACAGAGATGGGAATGTTGACCAGGAGCTGCAGGTGTTATACAGAGCACACCCTGGTCACACAGAGATGGGAATGTTGACCAGGAGCTGCAGGGGTTATACAGAGCACACCCTGGTCACACAGAGATGGGAATGTTGACCAGGAGCTGCAGGGGTTATACAGAGCACACCCTGGTCACACAGAGATGGGAATGTTGACCAGGAGCTGCAGGGGATATACAGAGCACACCCTGGTCACACAGAGATGGGAATGTTGACCAGGAGCTGCAGGGGTTATCCAGAGCATATCCTGGGCACACACAGATGGGAATGTTGACCAGGAGCTGCAGGGGTTATACAGAGCGCCACCTGGCCTCACAGAGTAGGACATGTTGACCAGGAGCTGCAGGAGTTATACAGAGCACACCCTGGCCACACAGAGATGGGAATGTAGACCAGGAGCTGCAGGGATTATACAGTGCACATCCTGGCCACACAGAGATGGGAATGTTGACCAGGAGCTGCAGGTGTTATACAGAGCACACCCTGGTCACACAGAGATGGGAATGTTGACCAGGAGCTGCAGGGGTTATACAGAGCACACCCTGGCCACACAGAGATGGGAATGTAGACCAGGAGCTGCAGGGGTTATACAGAGCACACCCTGGCCACACAGAGATGGGAATGTTGACCAGGAGCTGCAGGAGTTATACAGAGCACACCCTGACCACACACAGAGATGGGAATGTTGACCAGGAGCTGCTGGCATTATACAGTGCACATCCTGGCCACACAGAGATGGGAATGTTGACCAGGAGCAGCAGGGGTTATACAGAGCACACCCTGACCACACACAGAGATGGAAATGTTGACCAGGAGCTGCAGGAGTTATACAGAGCACACCCTGGCCACACAGAGATGGGAATGTTTACCAGGAGCTGCAGGAGTATACAGAGCACATCCTGGCCACACAGAGATGGGAATGTTGACCAGGTGCTGCAGGAATATACAGAGCACATCCTGGCCACACAGAGATGGCAATGTTGACCAGGAGCTGCAGGGGTTATACAGAGCACACCCTGGCCACACAGAGATGGGAATGTTGACCAGGAGCTGCAGGGGTTATACAGAGCACACCCTGGCCACACAGTGATGGGAATGTTGACCAGGAGCTGCAGGTGTTAAACAGAGCACACCCTGGCCACACAGTGATGGGAATGTTGACCAGGAGCTGCAGGTGTTAAACAGAGCACATCCTGGCCACACAGAGATGGGAATGTTGACCAGGAGCTGCTGGGGTTATACAGAGCACACCCTGGACACACAGAGGTGGGAATGTTGACCAGGAACTGCTGGGGTTATAAAAGAGCACACCCTGGCCACACAGACATGGGAATGTTAACCAGGAGCTGCAGGGGTAACACAGATCACTCCCAGGACACACTGAGAGATGGGAATGTTGACCAGGAGCTGCAGGGGTTAGACAGAGCACATCCTGGCCACACTCAGAGATGGGAGTGTTGACCAGGAGCTGCAGGGGTTATACAGAGCACATCCTGGCCACACTCAGAGATGGGAGTGTTCACCAGGAGCTGCAGGGGTTATACAGAGCACAGCCTGGCCACACAGAGATGGGAATGTTGACCAGGAGCAGGGGTTATACAGATCACACCCTGGCCACGCAGAGATGGGAATGTTGACCAGGAGCTGCAGGGGTTATACAGAGCACACTCTGGCCACGCAGAGATGGGAATGTTGACCAGGAGCTGCAGGGGTTATACAGAGCACATCCTGGCCACACACAGAAATGGGAATGTTAACCAGGAGCTGCAGGAGTTATACAGAGCACACCCTGGCCACACAGAGATGGGAATGTTGACCAGGAGCTGCAGGGGTTATACAGAGCACATCCTGGCCACACACAGAAATGGGAATGTTAACCAGGAGCTGCAGGAGTTATACAGAGCACACCCTGGCCACACAGAGATGGGAATGTAGACCAGGAGCTGCAGGGGTTATACAGAGCACACCCTGGGCACAAACAGAGATGGGAATGTTGACCAGAAGCTGCAGGGGTTATACAGTGCACACCCTGGCCACACAGAGATGTGAATGTTGACCAGGAGCTGCAGGGGTTATACAGAGCACACCCTGGCCACACAGAGATGGGAATGTTGACCAGGAGATGCAGGGGTTATACAGAGCATACCCTGGCCACACAGAATTGGAAATATTGACCAGGAGTTGCAGGAGTTATACAGAGCACAACCTGGCCACACAGAGATGGGAATGTTGACCAGGAGCTGCAGGAGTTATACAGAGCATACCCTGAGCACACACAGATGGGAATGTTGACCAGGAGCTGCAGGGGTTATACAGAGCACCACCTGGCCTCACAGAGAAGGACATGTTGACCAGGAGCTGCAGGAGTTATACAGAGCACACCCTGGCCACACAGAGATGGGAATGTTGACCAGGAGTTGCAGGGGTTATACAGAGCACACCCTGGCCACACAGAGATGGGAATGTTGACCAGGAGTTGCAGGGGTTATACAGAGCACACCCTGGCCACACAGAGATGGGAATGTTGACCAGGAGCTGCAGGGGTTATACAGAGCACACCCTGGCCACACAGAGATGGGAATGTTGACCAGGAGCTGCAGGAGTTATACAGAGCACATCCTGGCCACACACACAGATGGGAATGTTGACCAGGTGCTGCAGGGGTTATACAGTGCGCACGCTGTCCACAGACAGATGGGAGTGTTGACCAGGAGCTGCTGGGGTTATACAGAGCACACCCTGGACACACACACAGATGGGAATATTGACCAGGAGCTGCAGGGGTTATACAGAGCACAACCTGGCCACACAGAAATGGGAATGTTGACCAGGAGCTGCAGGAGTTATACAGAGCATACCCTGGGCGCACACAGATGGGAATGTTGACCAGGAGCTGCAGGAGTTATACAGAGCATACCCTGGGCACACACAGATGGGAATGTTGACCAGGAGCTGCAGGGGTTATACAGAGCGCCACCTGGCCTCACAGAGAAGGACATGTTGACCAGGAGCTGCAGGAGTTATACAGAGCACACCCTGGCCACACATAGATGGGAATGTTGACCAGGAGCTGCAGGAGTTATACAGAGCACACCCTGACCACACACAGAGATGGGAATGTTGACCAGGAGCTGCAGGAGTATACAGAGCACACCCTGGACACACAGAGATGGGAATGTTGACCAGGAGCTGCAGGAGTTATACAGAGCACACCCTGACCACACACAGAGATGGGAATGTTGACCAGGAGCTACTGGGATTATACAGTGCACATCCTGGCCACACAGAGATGGGAATGTTGACCAGGAGCATCAGGGGTTATACAGAGCACACCCTGACCACTAACAGAGATGGGAATGTTGACCAGGAGCTGCAGGAGTATACAGAGCACATCCTGGCCACACAGAGATGGGAATGTTGACCAGGAGCTGCAGGAGTTATACAGAGCATACCCTGGGCACACACAGATGGGAATGTTGACCAGGAGCTGCAGGGGTTATACAGAGCGCCACCTGGCCTCACAGAGAAGGACATGTTGACCAGGAGCTGCAGGAGTTATACAGAGCACACCCTGGCCACGCAGAGATGGGAATGTTGACCAGGAGCATGGGTTATACAGAGCACACCCTGGCCACACACAGATGGGAATGTTGACCAGGAGCTGCAGGGGTTATACAGAACACACCCTGGCAAAACAGAGATGGGAATGTTGACCAGGAGCTGCAGGGGTTATACAGAGCACACCCTGGCCACACAGAGATGGGAATGTTGACCAGGAGCTGCAGGAGTTATACAGAGCACATCCTGGCCACACACACAGATGGGAATGTTGACCAGGTGCTGCAGGGGTTATACAGTGCGCACGCTGTCCACAGACAGATGGGAGTGTTGACCAGGAGCTGCTGGGGTTATACAGAGCACACCCTGGACACACACACAGATGGGAATATTGACCAGGAGCTGCAGGGGTTATACAGAGCACAACCTGGCCACACAGAAATGGGAATGTTGACCAGGAGCTGCAGGAGTTATACAGAGCATACCCTGGGCGCACACAGATGGGAATGTTGACCAGGAGCTGCAGGAGTTATACAGAGCATACCCTGGGCACACACAGATGGGAATGTTGACCAGGAGCTGCAGGGGTTATACAGAGCGCCACCTGGCCTCACAGAGAAGGACATGTTGACCAGGAGCTGCAGGAGTTATACAGAGCACACCCTGGCCACACATAGATGGGAATGTTGACCAGGAGCTGCAGGAGTTATACAGAGCACACCCTGACCACACACAGAGATGGGAATGTTGACCAGGAGCTGCAGGAGTATACAGAGCACCCCCTGACCACACACAGAGATGGGAATGTTGACCAGGAGCTACTGGGATTATACAGTGCACATCCTGGCCACACAGAGATGGGAATGTTGACCAGGAGCAGCAGGGGTTATACAGAGCACACCCTGACCACACACAGAGATGGGAATGTTGACCAGGAGCTGCAGGAGTATACAGAGCACATCCTGGCCACACTGAGATGGGAATGTTGACCTGGTGCTGCAGGAGTATACAGAGCACATCCTGGCCACACAGAGATGGGAATGTTGACCAGGAGCTGCAGGTGTTAAACAGAGCACACCCTGGTCACACAGAGATGGGAATGTTGACCAGGAGCTGCAGGGGTTATACAGAGCACACCCTGGTCACACAGAGATGGGAATGTTGACCAGGAGCTGCAGGGGTTATACAGAGCACACCCTGGTCACACAGAGATGGGAATGTTGACCAGGAGCTGCAGGGGATATACAGAGCACACCCTGGTCACACAGAGATGGGAATGTTGACCAGGAGCTGCAGGGGTTATACAGAGCATATCCTGGGCACACACAGATGGGAATGTTGACCAGGAGCTGCAGGGGTTATACAGAGCGCCACCTGGCCTCACAGAGTAGGACATGTTGACCAGGAGCTGCAGGAGTTATACAGAGCACACCCTGGCCACACAGAGATGGGAATGTAGACCAGGAGCTGCAGGGATTATACAGTGCACATCCTGGCCACACAGAGATGTGAATGTTGACCAGGAGCAGCAGGGGTTATACAGAGCACACCCTGACCACACACAGAGATGGGACTGTTGACCAGGAGCTGCAGGAATATACAGAGCACATCCTGGCCACACAGAGATGGGAATGTTGACCAGGTGCTGCAGGAGTATACAGAGCACATCCTGGCCACACAGAAATGGGAATGTAGACTAGGAGCTGCAGGGGTTATACAAAGCACACCCTGGCCACACAGAGATGGGAATGTTGACCAGGAGCTGCAGGAGTTATACAGAGCACACCCTGACCACACACAGAGATGGGAATGTTGACCAGGAGCTGCTGGCATTATACAGTGCACATCCTGGCCACACAGAGATGGGAATGTTGACCAGGAGCAGCAGGGGTTATACAGAGCACACCCTGACCACACACAGAGATGGGAATGTTGACCAGGAGCTGCAGGAGTTATACAGAGCACACCCTGGCCACACAGAGATGGGAATGTTTACCAGGAGCTGCAGGAGTATACAGAGCACATCCTGGCCACACAGTGATGGGAAGTTGACCAGGTGCTGCAGGAGTATACAGAGCACATCCTGGCCACACAGAGATGGCAATGTTGACCAGGAGCTGCAGGGGTTATACAGATCACACCCTGGCCACACAGAGATGGGAATGTTGACCAGGGGCTGCAGGGGTTATACAGAGCACACCCTGGCCACACAGTGATGGGAATGTTGACCAGGAGCTGCAGGTGTTAAACAGAGCACACCCTGGCCACACAGTGATGGGAATGTTGACCAGGAGCTGCAGGTGTTAAACAGAGCACACCCTGGCCACACAGAGATGGGAATGTTGACCAGGAGCTGCTGGGGTTATACAGAGCACACCCTGGACACACAGAGGTGGGAATGTTGACCAGGAACTGCTGGGGTTATAAAAGAGCACACCCTGGCCACACAGACATGGGAATGTTAACCAGGAGCTGCAGGGGTAACACAGATCACTCCCAGGACACACTGAGAGATGGGAATGTTGACCAGGAGCTGCAGGGGTTAGACAGAGCACATCCTGGCCACACTCAGGGATGGGAGTATTGACAAGGAGCTGCAGGGGTTATACAGAGCACATCCTGGCCACACTCAGAGATGGGAGTGTTGACCAGGAGCTGCAGGGGTTATACAGAGCACACCCTGGCCACACAGAGATGGGAATGTTGACCAGGAGCAGGGGTTATACAGATCACACCCTGGCCACGCAGAGATGGGAATGTTGACCAGGAGCTGCAGGGGTTATACAGAGCACACTCTGGCCACGCAGAGATGGGAATGTTGACCAGGAGCTGCAGGGTTTATACAGAGCACATCCTGGCCACACACAGAAATGGGAATTTTAACCAGGAGCTGCAGGAGTTATACAGAGCACACCCTGGCCACACAGAGATGGGAATGTAGACCAGGAGCTGCAGGGGTTATACAGAGCACATCCTGGCCACACACAGAAATGGGAATGTTAACCAGGAGCTGCAGGAGTTATACAGAGCACACCCTGGCCACACAGAGATGGGAATGTAGACCAGGAGCTGCAGGGGTTATACAGAGCACACCCTGGGCACAAACAGAGATGGGAATGTTGACCAGGAGCTGCAGCAGATATACAGAGCACATCCTGGCCACACAGAGATGTGAATGTTGACCAGGAGCTGCAGGGGTTATACAGAGCACACACTGGCCACACAGAGATGGGAATGTTGACCAGGAGCTGCAGGGGTTATACAGAGCACACCCTGGACACACACAGATGGGAATGCTGACCAGGAGATGCAGGGGTTATACAGAGCATACCCTGGCCACACAGAATTGGGAATATTGACCAGGAGTTGCAGGAGTTATACAGAGCACAACCTGGCCACACAGAGATGGGAATGTTGACCAGGAGATGCAGGAGTTATACAGAGCATACCCTGGGCACACACAGATGGGAATGTTGACCAGGAGCTGCAGGGGTTATACAGAGCGCCACCTGGCCTCACAGAGAAGGACATGTTGACCAGGAGCTGCAGGAGTTATACAGAGCGCACCCTGGCCACGCAGAGATGGGAATGTTGACCAGGAGCATGGGTTATACAGAGCACACCCTGGCCACACAGAGATGGGAATGTTGACCAGGAGCTGCAGGGGTTATACAGAACACACCCTGGCCACACAGAGATGGGAATGTTGACCAGGAGCTGCAGGTGTTATACAGAGCACACCCTGGCCACACACAGAAATGGGAATTTTAACCAGGAGCTGCAGGAGTTATACAGAGCACACCCTGGCCACACAGAGATGGGAATGTAGACCAGGAGCTGCAGGGGTTATACAGAGCACATCCTGGCCACACACAGAAATGGGAATGTTAACCAGGAGCTGCAGGAGTTATACAGAGCACACCCTGGCCACACAGAGATGGGAATGTAGACCAGGAGCTGCAGGGGTTATACAGAGCACACCCTGGGCACAAACAGAGATGGGAATGTTGACCAGGAGCTGCAGCAGATATACAGAGCACATCCTGGCCACACAGAGATGTGAATGTTGACCAGGAGCTGCAGGGGTTATACAGAGCACACACTGGCCACACAGAGATGGGAATGTTGACCAGGAGCTGCAGGGGTTATACAGAGCACACCCTGGACACACACAGATGGGAATGCTGACCAGGAGATGCAGGGGTTATACAGAGCATACCCTGGCCACACAGAATTGGGAATATTGACCAGGAGTTGCAGGAGTTATACAGAGCACAACCTGGCCACACAGAGATGGGAATGTTGACCAGGAGATGCAGGAGTTATACAGAGCATACCCTGGGCACACACAGATGGGAATGTTGACCAGGAGCTGCAGGGGTTATACAGAGCGCCACCTGGCCTCACAGAGAAGGACATGTTGACCAGGAGCTGCAGGAGTTATACAGAGCGCACCCTGGCCACGCAGAGATGGGAATGTTGACCAGGAGCATGGGTTATACAGAGCACACCCTGGCCACACAGAGATGGGAATGTTGACCAGGAGCTGCAGGGGTTATACAGAACACACCCTGGCCACACAGAGATGGGAATGTTGACCAGGAGCTGCAGGTGTTATACAGAGCACACCCTGGCCACACAGAGATGGGAATGTTGGCCAGGAGCTGCAGGAGTTATACAGAGCACATCCTGGCCACACACACAGATGGGAATGTTGACCAGGTGCTGCAGGGGTTATACAGTGCGCACGCTGTCCACAGACAGATGGGAGTGTTGACCAGGAGCTGCTGGGGTTATACAGAGCACACCCTTGACACACAGAGATGGAAATGTAGACCAGGAGCTGCAGGGGTTATACAGAGCACACCCTGGCCACACAGAGATGGGAATGTTAACCAGGAGCTGCAGCGGTTACACAGATCACTCCCAGGACACACTGAGAGATGGGAATGTTGACCAGGAGCTGCAGTGGTTATACAGATCACACCCTGGCCACACAGAGATGGGAATGTTGACCAGGAGCTGCAGGAGTATACAGACCACACCCTGGCCACACACAGAGATGAGAATGTTGACCAGGAGCTGCAGGGGTAATACAGAGCACGCCCTGGCCACACAGAGATGCGAATGTTGACCAGGAGCTGCAGGAGTATACAGACCACACCCTGGCCACACACAGAGATGAAAATGTTGACCAGGAGCTGCAGGGGTTATACAGTGCGCCTGCTGTCCACACACAGATGGGAATGTTGACCAGGAGCTGCAGGGGTTATACAGAGCACACACTGGTCACACAGATGGGAATGTTGACCAGGAGCTGCAGGGGTTATACAGAGCACACCCTGGCCACACAGAAATGGGAATATTGACCAGGGGTTGCAGGTTCTATACAGAGCACAACCTGGCCACACAGAGATGGGAATGTTGACCAGGAGCTGCAGGGGTTATACAGAACACACCCTGGCCACACAGAGATGGGAATGTTGACCAGGAGCTGCAGGGGTTATACAGTGCACACCCTGGCCACACAGAGATGGGAATGTTGACCAGGAGCTGCAGAAGTTATACAGAGCATATCCTGGCCACACACACAGATGGGAATGTTGGCCAGAAGCTGCAGGGGATATACAGAGCCCATCCTGGCCACACAGTGAAGGGAATGTTGACCAGGAGCTGCAGGGGTTATACAGAGCACACCCTGGACACACACAGAGATGGGAATGTTGACCAGGTGCTGGAGGGGTTATACAGTGCGCACGCTGTCCACACACAGATGGGAGTGTTGACCAGGAGCTGCTGGTGTTATACAGAGCACACCCTGGACACACACACAGAAGGAAATGTTGACCAGGAGCTGCAGGGGTTATACAGAGCACACACTGGCCACACAGATGGGAATGTTGACCAGGTGCTGCAGGAGATATACAGAGCACACCCTGGACACACACACAGATGGGAATGTTGACCAGGAGCTGCAGGGGTTATACAGAGCACAACCTGGCCACACAGAAATGGGAATATTGACCAGGAGCTGCAGGAGTTATACAGAGCACAACCTGGCCACACAGAGATGGGAATGTTGACCAGGAGCTGCAGGAGTTATACAGAGCATATCTTGGGCACACACAGATGGGAATGTTGACCAGGAGCTGCAGGGGTTATGCAGAGCGCCACCTGGCCTCACAGAGTACGACATGTTGACCAGGAGCTGCAGGAGTTATACAGAGCACACCCTGGCCACACAGAGATGGGAATGTAGACCAGGAGCTGCAGGGATTATACAGTGCACATCCTGGCCACACAGAGATGCGAATGTTGACCAGGAGCAGCAGGGGTTATACAGAGCACACCCTGACCGCACACAGAGATGGGAATGTTGACCAGGAGCTGCAGGAATATACAGAGAACATCCTGGCCACACAGAGATGGGAATGTTGACCAGGTGCTGCAGGAGTATACAGAGCACATCCTGGCCACACAGAGATGGGAATGTAGACTAGGAGCTGCAGGGGTTATACAAAGCACATACTGGCCTCACACAGAAATGGGAATGTTAACCAGGAGCTGCAGGAGTTATACAAAGCACATACTGACCACACACAGAGATGGGAATGTTAACCATGAGCTGCAGGAGTTATACAGAGCACACCCTGGCCACACAGAGATGGGAATGTAGACCAGGAGCTGCAGGGGTTATACAGAGCACACCCTGGCCACACAGAGATGGGAATGTTGACCAGGAGCTGCAGGAGTTATACAGAGCACACCCTGACCACACACAGAGATGGGAATGTTGACCAGGAGCTGCTGGCATTATACAGTGCACATCCTGGCCACACAGAGATGGGAATGTTGACCAGGAGCAGCAGGGGTTATACAGAGCACACCCTGACCACACACAGAGATGGGAATTTTGACCAGGAGCTGCAGGAGTTATACAGAGCACACCCTGGCCACACATAGATGGGAATGTTTACCAGGAGCTGCAGGAGTATACAGAGCACATCCTGGCCACACAGAGATGGGAATGTTGACCAGGAGCTGCAGGGGTTATACAGAGCTCACCCTGGCCACACAGAGATGGGAATGTTGACCAGGAGCTGCAGGGGTTATACAGAGCGCACCCTGGCCTCACAGAGATGGGAATGTTGACCAGGAGCTGCAGGTGTTAAACAGAGCACACCCTGGCCACACAGAGATGGGAATGTTGACCAGGAGCTGCGGGGGTTACAGAGATCACTCCCAGGACACAATGAGAGATGGGAATGTTGACCAGGAGCTGCAGGGGTTATACAGAGCACACCCTGGCCACACACAGAGATGGGAATGTTGACCAGGAGCTGCAGTGGTTTATACAGATCACACCCAGGCCACGCAGAGATGGGAATGTTGACCAGGAGCTGCAGGGGTTATACAGAGCACACCCTGGCCACAGAGAGATGGGAATGTTGACCAGGAGCTGCAGGAGTATACAGACCACACCCTGGCCACACACAGAGATGAGAATGTTGACCAGGAGCTGCAGGGGTTATACAGAGCACACACTGGCCACACAGAGATGGGAATGTTGACCAGGAGCTGCAGGGGTTATACAGAGCACACCCTGGCCACACAGATGGGAATGTTGATCAGGAGCTGCAGGAGATATACAGAGCACACCCTGGACACACACACAGATGGGAATGTTGACCAGGAGCTGCAGGGGTTATACAGAGCACAACGTGGCCACACAGAAATGGGAATATTGACCAGGAGCTGCAGGAGTTATACAGAGCACAACCTGGCCACACAGAGATGGGAATGTTGACCAGGAGCTGCAGGAGTTATACAGAGCATATCCTGGGCACACACAGATGGGAATGTTGACCAGGAGCTGCAGGAGTTATACAGAGCGCCACCTGGCCTCACAGAGTAGGACATGTTGACCAGGAGCTGCAGGAGTTATACAGAGCACACCCTGGCCACACAGAGATGGGAATGTAGACCAGGAGCTGCAGGGATTATACAGTGCACATCCTGGCCACACAGAGATGCGAATGTTGACCAGGAGCAGCAGGGGTTATACAGAGCACACCCTGACCACACACAGAGATGGGAATGTTGACCAGGAGCTGCAGGGGTTATACAGAGCACACACTGGCCACACAGATGGGAATGTTGACCAGGTGCTGCAGGAGATATACAGAGCACACCCTGGACACACACACAGATGGGAATGTTGACCAGGAGCTGCAGGGGTTATACAGAGCACAACCTGGCCACACAGAAATGGGAATATTGACCAGGAGCTGCAGGAGTTATACAGAGCACAACCTGGCCACACAGAGATGGGAATGTTGACCAGGAGCTGCAGGAGTTATACAGAGCATATCTTGGGCACACACAGATGGGAATGTTGACCAGGAGCTGCAGGGGTTATGCAGAGCGCCACCTGGCCTCACAGAGTACGACATGTTGACCAGGAGCTGCAGGAGTTATACAGAGCACACCCTGGCCACACAGAGATGGGAATGTAGACCAGGAGCTGCAGGGATTATACAGTGCACATCCTGGCCACACAGAGATGTGAATGTTGACCAGGAGCAGCAGGGGTTATACAGAGCACACCCTGACCACACACAGAGATGGGAATGTTGACCAGGAGCTGCAGGAATATACAGAGAACATCCTGGCCACACAGAGATGGGAATGTTGACCAGGTGCTGCAGGAGTATACAGAGCACATCCTGGCCACACAGAGATGGGAATGTAGACTAGGAGCTGCAGGGGTTATACAAAGCACATACTGGCCTCACACAGAAATGGGAATGTTAACCAGGAGCTGCAGGAGTTATACAAAGCACATACTGACCACACACAGAGATGGGAATGTTAACCATGAGCTGCAGGAGTTATACAGAGCACACCCTGGCCACACAGAGATGGGAATGTAGACCAGGAGCTGCAGGGGTTATACAGAGCACACCCTGGCCACACAGAGATGGGAATGTTGACCAGGAGCTGCAGGAGTTATACAGAGCACACCCTGACCACACACAGAGATGGGAATGTTGACCAGGAGCTGCTGGCATTATACAGTGCACATCCTGGCCACACAGAGATGGGAATGTTGACCAGGAGCAGCAGGGGTTATACAGAGCACACCCTGACCACACATAGATGGGAATGTTTACCAGGAGCTGCAGGAGTATACAGAGCACATCCTGGCCACACAGAGATGGGAATGTTGACCAGGAGCTGCAGGGGTTATACAGAGCTCACCCTGGCCACACAGAGATGGGAATGTTGACCAGGAGCTGCAGGGGTTATACAGAGCGCACCCTGGCCTCACAGAGATGGGAATGTTGACCAGGAGCTGCAGGTGTTAAACAGAGCACACCCTGGCCACACAGAGATGGGAATGTTGACCAGGAGCTGCGGGGGTTACAGAGATCACTCCCAGGACACAATGAGAGATGGGAATGTTGACCAGGAGCTGCAGGGGTTATACAGAGCACACCCTGGCCACACACAGAGATGGGAATGTTGACCAGGAGCTGCAGTGGTTTATACAGATCACACCCAGGCCACGCAGAGATGGGAATGTTGACCAGGAGCTGCAGGGGTTATACAGAGCACACCCTGGCCACAGAGAAATGGGAATGTTGACCAGGAGCTGCAGGAGTATACAGACCACGCCCTGGCCACACACAGAGATGAGAATGTTGACCAGGACTTGCAGGGGTTATACAGAGCACACACTGGCCACACAGAGATGGGAATGTTGACCAGGAGCTGCAGGGGTTATACAGAGCACACCCTGGCCACACAGATGGGAATGTTGATCAGGAGCTGCAGGAGATATACAGAGCACACCCTGGACACACACACAGATGGGAATGTTGACCAGGAGCTGCAGGGGTTATACAGAGCACAACGTGGCCACACAGAAATGGGAATATTGACCAGGAGCTGCAGGAGTTATACAGAGCACAACCTGGCCACACAGAGATGGGAATGTTGACCAGGAGCTGCAGGAGTTATACAGAGCATATCCTGGGCACACACAGATGGGAATGTTGACCAGGAGCTGCAGGAGTTATACAGAGCGCCACCTGGCCTCACAGATTAGGACATGTTGACCAGGAGCTGCAGGAGTTATACAGAGCACACCCTGGCCACACAGAGATGGGAATGTAGACCAGGAGCTGCAGGGATTATACAGTGCACATCCTGGCCACACAGAGATGCGAATGTTGACCAGGAGCAGCAGGGGTTATACAGAGCACACCCTGACCACACACAGAGATGGGAATGTTGACCAGGAGCTGCAGGAATATACAGAGAACATCCTGGCCACACAGAGATGGGAATGTTGACCAGGTGCTGCAGGAGTATACAGAGCACATCCTGGCCACACAGAGATGGGAATGTAGACTCGGAGCTGCAGGGGTTATACAAAGCACATACTGGCCACACACAGAAATGGGAATGTTAACCAGGAGCTGCAGGAGTTATACAAAGCACATACTGACCACACACAGAGATGGGAATGTTAACCATGAGCTGCAGGAGTTATACAGAGCACACCCTGGCCACACAGAGATGGGAATATTGACCAGGAGCTGCAGGAGTTATACAGAGCACACCCTGACCACACACAGAGATGGGAATGTTGACCAGGAGCTGCTGGCATTATACAGTGCACATCCTGGCCACACAGAGATGGGAATGTTGACCAGGAGCAGCAGGGGTTATACAGAGCACACCCTGACCACACACAGAGATGGGAATTTTGACCAGGAGCTGCAGGAGTTATACAGAGCACACCCTGGCCACACATAGATGGGAATGTTTACCAGGAGCTGCAGGAGTATACAGAGCACATCCTGGCCACACAGAGATGGGAATGTTGACCAGGAGCTGCAGGGGTTATACAGAGCACACCCTGGCCACACAGAGATGGGAATGTTGACCAGGAACTGCAGGGGTTATACAGAGCGCACCCTGGCCTCACAGAGATGGGAATGTTGACCAGGAGCTGCAGGTGTTAAACAGAGCACACCCTGGCCACACAGAGATGGGAATGTTGACCAGGAGCTGCAGGGGTTACAGAGATCACTCCCAGGACACAATGAGAGATGGGAATGTTGACCAGGAGCTGCAGGGGTTATACAGAGCACACCCTGGCCACACACAGAGATGGGAATGTTGACCAGGAGCTGCAGTGGTTTATACAGATCACACCCTGGCCACGCAGAGATGGGAATGTTGACAAGGAGCTGCAGGGGTTATACAGAGCACACCCTGGCCACACAGAGATGGGAATGTTGACCAGGAGCTGCAGGAGTATACAGACCACACCCTGGCCACACACAGAGATGAGAATGTTGACCAGGAGCTGCAGGGGTTATACAGAGCACACACTGGCCACACAGAGATGGGAATGTTGACCAGGAGCTGCAGGGGTTATACAGAGCACACCCTGGACACACACACAGATGGGAATGCTGACCAGGAGCTGCAGGGATTATACAGAGCACACCCTGGCCACACAGAAATGGGAATATTGACCAGGAGTTGCACGATCTATACAGAGCACAATCTGGCCACACAGAGATGGGAATGTTGACCAGGATCTGCAGGAGTTATACAGAGCATACCCTGGGCACACAGAGATGGGAATGTTGACCAGGAGCTGCAGGGGTTATACAGAGCGCCACCTGGCCTCACAGAGAAGGACATGTTGACCAGGAGCTGCAGGAGTTATACAGAGCACACCCTGGCCACACAGAGATGGGAATGTTGACACGGAGCAGGGGTTATACCGAGCAAACCCTGGCCACACAGAGATGGGAATATTGACCAGGAGCTGCAGGGGTAATACAGAACACACCCTGGCCACACAGAGATGGGAATGTTGACCAGGAGCTGCAGGGGTTATATAGAGCACACCCAGGCCACACAGAGATGGGAATGTTGACCAGGAGCTGCAGGAGTATACAGAGCACATCCTGGCCACACAGAGATGGGAATGTTGACCAGGAGCTGCAGGGGTTATACAGAGCTCACCCTGGCCACACAGAGATGGGAATGTTGACCAGGAACTGCAGGGGTTATACAGAGCGCACCCTGGCCTCACAGAGATGGGAATGTTGACCAGGAGCTGCAGGTGTTAAACAGAGCACACCCTGGCCACACAGAGATGGGAATGTTGACCAGGAGCTGCAGGGGTTACAGAGATCACTCCCAGGACACAATGAGAGATGGGAATGTTGACCAGGAGCTGCAGGGGTTATACAGAGCACACCCTGGCCACACACAGAGATGGGAATGTTGACCAGGAGCTGCAGTGGTTTATACAGATCACACCCTGGCCACGCAGAGATGGGAATGTTGACCAGGAGCTGCAGGGGTGATACAGAGCACACCCTGGCCACACAGAGATGGGAATGTTGACCAGGAGCTGCAGGAGTATACAGACCACACCCTGGCCACACACAGAGATGAGAATGATGACCAGGAGCTGCAGGGGTTATACAGAGCACACACTGGCCACACAGAGATGGGAATGTTGACCAGGAGCTGCAGGGGTTATACAGAGCACACCCTGGCCACACAGATGGGAATGTTGACCAGGAGCTGCAGGAGATATACAGAGCACACCCTGGACACACACACAGATGGGAATGTTGACCAGGAGCTGCAGGGGTTATACAGAGCACAACCTGGCCACACAGAAATGGGAATATTGACCAGGAGCTGCAGGAGTTATACAGAGCACAACCTGGCCACACAGAGATGGGAATGTTGACCAGGAGCTGCAGGAGTTATACAGAGCATATCCTCGGCACACACAGATGGGAATGTTGACCAGGAGCTGCAGGGGTTATACAGAGCGCCACCTGGCCTCACAGAGTAGGACATGTTGACCAGGAGCTGCAAGGGTTATACTGAGCACACCCTGGCCACACAGAGATGGGAATGTAGACCAGGAGCTGCAGGGGTTATACAGTGCACATCCTGGCCACACAGAGATGCGAATGTTGACCAGGAGCAGCAGGGGTTATACAGAGCACACCCTGACCACACACAGAGATGGGAATGTTGACCAGGAGCTGCAGGAATATACAGAGAACATCCTGGCCACACAGAGATGGGAATGTTGACCAGGTGCTGCAGGAGTATACAGAGCACATCCTGGCCACACAGAGATGGGAATGTAGACTAGGAGCTGCAGGGGTTATACAAAGCACATACTGGCCACACACAGAAATGGGAATGTTAACCAGGAGCTGCAGGAGTTATACAAAGCACATACTGACCACACACAGAGATGGGAATGTTAACCATGAGCTGCAGGAGTTATACAGAGCACACCCTGGCCACACAGAGATGGGAATGTAGACCAGGTGCTGCAGGAGTATACAGAGCACATCCTGGCCACACAGAGATGGGAATGTAGACTCGGAGCTGCAGGGGTTATACAAAGCACATACTGGCCACACACAGAAATGGGAATGTTAACCAGGAGCTGCAGGAGTTATACAAAGCACATACTGACCACACACAGAGATGGGAATGTTAACCATGAGCTGCAGGAGTTATACAGAGCACACCCTGGCCACACAGAGATGGGAATATTGACCAGGAGCTGCAGGAGTTATACAGAGCACACCCTGACCACACACAGAGATGGGAATGTTGACCAGGAGCTGCTGGCATTATACAGTGCACATCCTGGCCACACAGAGATGGGAATGTTGACCAGGAGCAGCAGGGGTTATACAGAGCACACCCTGACCACACACAGAGATGGGAATTTTGACCAGGAGCTGCAGGAGTTATACAGAGCACACCCTGGCCACACATAGATGGGAATGTTTACCAGGAGCTGCAGGAGTATACAGAGCACATCCTGGCCACACAGAGATGGGGATGTTGACCAGGAGCTGCAGGGGTTATACAGAGCACACCCTGGCCACACAGAGATGGGAATGTTGACCAGGAACTGCAGGGGTTATACAGAGCACACCCTGGCCTCACAGAGATGGGAATGTTGACCAGGAGCTGCAGGTGTTAAACAGAGCACACCCTGGCCACACAGAGATGGGAATGTTGACCAGGAGCTGCAGGGGTTATACAGAGCACACCCTGGCCACACACAGAGATGGGAATGTTGACCAGGAGCTGCAGTGGTTTATACAGATCACACCCTGGCCACGCAGAGATGGGAATGTTGACAAGGAGCTGCAGGGGTTATACAGAGCACACCCTGGCCACACAGAGATGGGAATGTTGACCAGGAGCTGCAGGAGTATACAGACCACACCCTGGCCACACACAGAGATGAGAATGTTGACCAGGAGCTGCAGGGGTTATACAGAGCACACACTGGCCACACAGAGATGGGAATGTTGACCAGGAGCTGCAGGGGTTATACAGAGCACACCCTGGACACACACACAGATGGGAATGCTGACCAGGAGCTGCAGGGATTATACAGAGCACACCCTGGCCACACAGAAATGGGAATATTGACCAGGAGTTGCAGGATCTATACAGAGCACAACCTGGCCACACAGAGATGGGAATGTTGACCAGGATCTGCAGGAGTTATACAGAGCATACCCTGGGCACACAGAGATGGGAATGTTGACCAGGAGCTGCAGGGGTTATACAGAGCGCCACCTGGCCTCACAGAGAAGGACATGTTGACCAGGAGCTGCAGGAGTTATACAGAGCACACCCTGGCCACACAGAGATGGGAATGTTGACACGGAGCAGGGGTTATACCGAGCAAACCCTGGCCACACAGAGATGGGAATATTGACCAGGAGCTGCAGGGGTAATACAGAACACACCCTGGCCACACAGAGATGGGAATGTTGACCAGGAGCTGCAGGGGTTATATAGAGCACACCCAGGCCACACAGAGATGGGAATGTTGACCAGGAGCTGCAGGAGTATACAGAGCACATCCTGGCCACACAGAGATGGGAATGTTGACCAGGAGCTGCAGGGGTTATACAGAGCTCACCCTGGCCACACAGAGATGGGAATGTTGACCAGGAACTGCAGGGGTTATACAGAGCGCACCCTGGCCTCACAGAGATGGGAATGTTGACCAGGAGCTGCAGGTGTTAAACAGAGCACACCCTGGCCACACAGAGATGGGAATGTTGACCAGGAGCTGCAGGGGTTACAGAGATCACTCCCAGGACACAATGAGAGATGGGAATGTTGACCAGGAGCTGCAGGGGTTATACAGAGCACACCCTGGCCACACACAGAGATGGGAATGTTGACCAGGAGCTGCAGTGGTTTATACAGATCACACCCTGGCCACGCAGAGATGGGAATGTTGACCAGGAGCTGCAGGGGTTATTCAGAGCACACCCTGGCCACACAGAGATGGGAATGTTGACCAGGAGCTGCAGGAGTATACAGACCACACCCTGGCCACACACAGAGATGAGAATGTTGACCAGGAGCTGCAGGGGTTATACAGAGCACACACTGGCCACACAGAGATGGGAATGTTGACCAGGAGCTGCAGGGGTTATACAGAGCACACCCTGGCCACACAGATGGGAATGTTGACCAGGAGCTGCAGGAGATATACAGAGCACACCCTGGACACACACACAGATGGGAATGTTGACCAGGAGCTGCAGGGGTTATACAGAGCACAACCTGGCCACACAGAAATGGGAATATTGACCAGGAGCTGCAGGAGTTATACAGAGCACAACCTGGCCACACAGAGATGGGAATGTTGACCAGGAGCTGCAGGAGTTATACAGAGCATATCCTCGGCACACACAGATGGGAATGTTGACCAGGAGCTGCAGGGGTTATACAGAGCGCCACCTGGCCTCACAGAGTAGGACATGTTGACCAGGAGCTGCAGGAGTTATACAGAGCACACCCTGGCCACACAGAGATGGGAATGTAGACCAGGAGCTGCAGGGGTTATACAGTGCACATCCTGGCCACACAGAGATGCGAATGTTGACCAGGAGCAGCAGGGGTTATACAGAGCACACCCTGACCACACACAGAGATGGGAATGTTGACCAGGAGCTGCAGGAATATACAGAGAACATCCTGGCCACACAGAGATGGGAATGTTGACCAGGTGCTGCAGGAGTGTACAGAGCACATCCTGGCCACACAGAGATGGGAATGTAGACTAGGAGCTGCAGGGGTTATACAAAGCACATACTGGCCACACACAGAAATGGGAATGTTAACCAGGAGCTGCAGGAGTTATACAAAGCACATACTGACCACACACAGAGATGGGAATGTTAACCATGAGCTGCAGGAGTTATACAGAGCACACCCTGGCCACACAGAGATGGGAATGTAGACCAGGAGCTGCAGTGTGAGACAGAGCACACCCTGGCCACACAGAGATGGGAATGTTGACCAGGAGCTGCAGGAGTTATACAGAGCACACCCTGACCACACACAGAGATGGGAATGTTGACCAGGAGCTGCTGGCATTATACAGTGCACATCCTGGCCACACAGAGATGGGAATGTTGACCAGGAGCAGCAGGGGTTATACAGAGCACACCCTGACCACACACAGAGATGGGAATTTTGACCAGGAGCTGCAGGAGTTATACAGAGCACACCATGGCCACACATAGATGGGAATGTTTACCAGGAGCTGCAGGAGTATACAGAGCACATCCTGGCCACACAGAGATGGGAATGTTGACCAGGAGCTGCAGGGGTTATACAGAGCACACCCTGGCCACACAGAGATGGGAATGTTGACCAGAAACTGCAGGGGTTATACAGAGCGCACCCTGGCCTCACAGAGATGGGAATGTTGACCAGGAGCTGCAGGTGTTAAATAGAGCACACCCTGGCCACACAGAGATGGGAATGTTGACCAGGAGCTGCAGGGGTTACAGAGATCACTCCCAGGACACAATGAGAGATGGGAATGTTGACCAGGAGCTACAGGGGTTATACAGAGCACACCCTGGCCACACACAGAGATGGGAATGTTGACCAGGAGCTGCAGTGGTTTATACAGATCACACCCTGGCCACGCAGAGATGGGAATGTTGACCAGGAGCTGCAGGGGTTATACAGAGCACACCCTGGCCACACAGAGATGGGAATGTTGACCAGGAGCTGCAGGAGTATACAGACCACACCCTGGCCACACACAGAGATGAGAATGTTGACCAGGAGCTTCAGGGGTTATACAGAGCACACACTGGCCACACAGAGATGGGAATGTTGACCAGGAGCTGCAGGGGTTATACAGAGCACACCCTGGACACACACACAGATGGGAATGCTGACCAGGAGCTGCAGGGATTATACAGAGCACACCCTGGCCACACAGTAATGGGAATATTGACCAGGAGTTGCAGGATCTATACAGAGCACAACCTGGCCACACAGAGATGGGAATGTAGACCAGGAGCTGCAGGAGTTATACAGAGCATACCCTGGGCACACAGAGATGGGAATGTTGACCAGGAGCTGCAGGGGTTATACAGAGCGCCACCTGGCCTCACAGAGAAGGACATGTTGACCAGGAGCTGCAGGAGTTATACAGAGCACACCCTGGCCACACAGAGATGGGAATGTTGACACGGAGCAGGGGTTATACTGAGCAAACCCTGGCCACACAGAGATGGGAATATTGACCAGGAGCTGCAGGGGTAATACAGAACACACCCTGGCCACACAGAGATGGGAATGTTGACCAGGAGCTGCAGGGGTTATATAGAGCACACCCAGGCCACACAGAGATGGGAATGTTGACCAGGAGCTGCAAGAGTTATACAGAGCACATCCTGGCCACACACACAGATGGGAATGTTCACCAGGAGCTGCAGGGGTTATACAGAGCACACACTGGCCACACAGAGATGGGAATGTTGACCAGGAGCTGAGGAGTTATACAGAGCACACCCTGGGCACACACAGATGGGAATGTTGACCAGGAGCTGCAGGGGTTATACTGAGTACACCCTGGCCACACAGAGATGGGAATGTTGACCAGGAGGGTTATACAGAGCACACCCTGGCCACACAGATGGGAATGTTGACCAGGAGCTGCAGGAGATATACAGAGCACAACCTGGACACACACACAGATGGGAATGTTGACCAGGAGCTGCAGGGGTTATACAGAGCACACCCTGGCCACACAGAGATGGGAATGTTGACCAGGAGCTGCAGGGGTTATACAGAGCACACCCTGACCACACAGAAATGGGAATATTGACCAGGAGCTGCAGGAGTTATACAGAGCACAACCTGGCCACACAGAGATGGGAATGTTGACCAGGAGTTCCAGGGGTTATACAGAGCACACCCTGGACACACACACAGATGGGAATGCTGACCAGGAGCTGCAGGGGTTATACAGAGCACACCCTGGCCACACAGAAATGGGAATATTGACCAGGGGTTGCATGTTCTATACAGAGCACAACCTGGCCACACAGAGATGGGAATGTTGACCAGGAGCTGCAGGAGTTATACACAGCATACCCAGGGCACACACAGATGGGAATGTTGACCAGGAGCTGCAGGGGTTATACAGAGCGCCACCTGGCCTCACAGAGAAGGACATGTTGACCAGGAGCTGCAGGGGTTATACAGAGCACACCATGGCCAGACAGAGATGGGAATGTTGACCAGGTGCTGCAGGAGTATACAGAGCACATCCTGGCCACACAGAGATGGGAATGTTCACCAGGAGCTGCAGGGGTTATACAGAGCACACCCTGGACACACACACAGATGGGAATGCTGACCAGGAGCTGCAGGGATTATACAGAGCACACCCTGGCCACACAGAAATGGGAATATTGACCAGGAGTTTCAGGATCTATACAGAGCACAACCTGGCCACACAGAGATGGGAATGTTGACCAGGAGCTGCAGGAGTTATACAGAGCATACCCTGGGCACACAGAGATGGGAATGTTGACCAGGAGCTGCAGGGGTTATACAGAGCGCCACTTAGCCTCACAGAGAAGGACATGTTGACCAGGAGCTGCAGGAGTTATACAGAGCACACCCTGGCCACACAGAGATGGGAATGTTGACACGGAGCAGGGGTTATACCGAGCAAACCCTGGCCACACAGAGATGGGAGTGTTGACCAGGAGCTGCAGGGGTAATACAGAACACACCCTGGCCACACAGAGATGGGAATGTTGACCAGGAGCTGCAGGGGTTATATAGAGCACACCCAGGCCACACAGAAATGGGAATGTTGACCAGGAGCTGCAAGAGTTATACAGAGCACATCCTGGCCACACACACAGATGGGAATGTTCACCAGGAGCTGCAGGGGTTATACAGAGCACACACTGGCCACACAGAGATGGGAATGTTGACCAGGAGCTGAGGAGTTATACAGAGCACACCCTGGGCACACACAGATGGGAATGTTGACCAGGACCTGCAGGGGTTATACTGAGTACACCCTGGCCACACAGAGATGGGAATGTTGACCAGGAGCTGCAGGGGTTATACAGAGCACACCCTGGCCTCACAGAGGACATGTTGACCAGGAGCTGCAGGGGTTATACAGAGCACATCCTGGCAACACACAGAAATGGGAATGTTGACCAGGAGCTGCAGGGGTTAGACAGAGCACACCCTCGGCACAAACAGAGATGGGAATGTTGACCATGAGCTGCAGGGGTTATACAGTGCACACCCTGGCCACACAGAGATGGGAATGTTGACCAGAAGTTGCAGGGGTTATACAGAGCACACCCTGGCCACACACACAGATGGGAATGTTGACCAGGAGCTGCAGGGGATATACAGAGCACATCCTGGCCACACAGAGATGGGAATACTGACCAGGAGCTGCAGGAGTTATACAGAGCATACCCTGGGCACACACAAATGGGAATGTTGACCAGGAGCTGCAGGTGTTATACAGAGCGCCACCTGGCCTCACAGAGAAGGACATGTTGACCAGGAGCTGCACGAGTTATACAGAGCACACCCTGGCCACACAGAGATGGGAATGTTGACCAGGAGCAGGGGTTATACAGAGCACACCCTGGCCACACAGAGATTGGAATGTTGACCAGGAGCTGCAGGGGTTATACAGAACACATCCTGGCCACACAGAGATGGGAATGTTGACCAGGAGCTGCAGGGGTTATACAGAACACATCCTGGCCACACAGAGATGGGAATGTTGACCAGGAGCTGCAGGAGTTATACAGAGCACAACCTGGCCACACAGAGATGGGAATGTTGACCAGGAGTTCCAGGGGTTATACAGAGCACACCCTGGACACACACACAGATGGGAATGCTGACCAGGAGCTGCAGGGGTTATACAGAGCACACCCTGGCCACACAGAAATGGGAATATTGACCAGGGGTTGCATGTTCTATACAGAGCACAACCTGGCCACACAGAGATGGGAATGTTGACCAGGAGCTGCAGGAGTTATACACAGCATACCCAGGGCACACACAGATGGGAATGTTGACCAGGAGCTGCAGGGGTTATACAGAGCGCCACCTGGCCTCACAGAGAAGGACATGTTGACCAGGAGCTGCAGGGGTTATACAGAGCACACCATGGCCAGACAGAGATGGGAATGTTGACCAGGTGCTGCAGGAGTATACAGAGCACATCCTGGCCACACAGAGATGGGAATGTTCACCAGGAGCTGCAGGGGTTATACAGAGCACACCCTGGACACACACACAGATGGGAATGCTGACCAGGAGCTGCAGGGATTATACAGAGCACACCCTGGCCACACAGAAATGGGAATATTGACCAGGAGTTTCAGGATCTATACAGAGCACAACCTGGCCACACAGAGATGGGAATGTTGACCAGGAGCTGCAGGAGTTATACAGAGCATACCCTGGGCACACAGAGATGGGAATGTTGACCAGGAGCTGCAGGGGTTATACAGAGCGCCACTTAGCCTCACAGAGAAGGACATGTTGACCAGGAGCTGCAGGAGTTATACAGAGCACACCCTGGCCACACAGAGATGGGAATGTTGACACGGAGCAGGGGTTATACCGAGCAAACCCTGGCCACACAGAGATGGGAGTGTTGACCAGGAGCTGCAGGGGTAATACAGAACACACCCTGGCCACACAGAGATGGGAATGTTGACCAGGAGCTGCAGGGGTTATATAGAGCACACCCAGGCCACACAGAAATGGGAATGTTGACCAGGAGCTGCAAGAGTTATACAGAGCACATCCTGGCCACACACACAGATGGGAATGTTCACCAGGAGCTGCAGGGGTTATACAGAGCACACACTGGCCACACAGAGATGGGAATGTTGACCAGGAGCTGAGGAGTTATACAGAGCACACCCTGGGCACACACAGATGGGAATGTTGACCAGGACCTGCAGGGGTTATACTGAGTACACCCTGGCCACACAGAGATGGGAATGTTGACCAGGAGCTGCAGGGGTTATACAGAGCACACCCTGGCCTCACAGAGGACATGTTGACCAGGAGCTGCAGGGGTTATACAGAGCACATCCTGGCAACACACAGAAATGGGAATGTTGACCAGGAGCTGCAGGGGTTAGACAGAGCACACCCTCGGCACAAACAGAGATGGGAATGTTGACCATGAGCTGCAGGGGTTATACAGTGCACACCCTGGCCACACAGAGATGGGAATGTTGACCAGAAGTTGCAGGGGTTATACAGAGCACACCCTGGCCACACACACAGATGGGAATGTTGACCAGGAGCTGCAGGGGATATACAGAGCACATCCTGGCCACACAGAGATGGGAATACTGACCAGGAGCTGCAGGAGTTATACAGAGCATACCCTGGGCACACACAAATGGGAATGTTGACCAGGAGCTGCAGGTGTTATACAGAGCGCCACCTGGCCTCACAGAGAAGGACATGTTGACCAGGAGCTGCACGAGTTATACAGAGCACACCCTGGCCACACAGAGATGGGAATGTTGACCAGGAGCAGGGGTTATACAGAGCACACCCTGGCCACACAGAGATTGGAATGTTGACCAGGAGCTGCAGGGGTTATACAGAACACATCCTGGCCACACAGAGATGGGAATGTTGACCAGGAGCTGCAGGGGTTATACAGAGCACACCCTGGCCACACAGAGTTGGGAATGTTGACCAGGAGCTGCAGGAGTTATACAGAGCACATCCTGGCCACACACACACATGGGAATGTTGGCCAGGAGCTGCAGGGGATATACAGAGCACATCCTGGCCACACAGAGAAGGGAATGTTGTCCAGGAGCTGCAGGGGTTATACAGAGCACACCCTGGACACACACAGAGATGGGAATGTTGACCAGGTGCTGCAGGGGTTAGACAGTGCGCATGCTATCCACACACAGATGGGATTGTTGACCAGGAGCTGCTGAGGTTATACAGAGCACACCCTGGACACACACACAGATGGAAATGTTGACCAAGAGCTGCAGGGGTTATACAGAGCACACCCTGGCCACACAGATGGGAATGTTGACCAGGAGCTGCAGGAGATATACAGAGCACAACCTGGACACACACACAGATGGGAATGTTGACCAGGAGCTGCAGGGGTTATACAGAGCACACCCTGGCCACACAGAGATGGGAATGTTGACCAGGAGCTGCAGGGGTTATACAGAGCACGCCCTGACCACACAGAAATGGGAATATTGACCAGGAGCTGCAGGAGTTACACAGAGCACAACCTGGCCACACAGAGATGGGAATGTTGACCAGGAGTTGCAGGGGTTATACAGAGCACACCCTGGACACACACACAGATGGGAATGCTGACCAGGAGCTGCAGGGGTTATACAGAGCACACCCTGGCCACACAGAAATGGGAATATTGACCAGGTGTTGCATGTTCTATACAGAGCACAACCTGGCCACACAGAGATGGGAATGTTGACCAGGAGCTGCAGGAGTTATACACAGCATACCCTGGGCACACACATATGGGAATGTTGACCAGGAGCTGCAGGGGTTAAACAGAGCGCCATCTGGCCTCACAGAGAAGGACATGTTGACCAGGAACTGCAGGGGTTATACAGAGCACACCATGGCCAGACAGAGATGGGAATGTTGACCAGGTGCTGCAGGAGTATACAGAGCACATCCTGGCCACACAGAGATGGGAATGTTCACCAGGAGCTGCAGGGGTTATACAGAGCACACCCTGGGCACAAACAGAGATGGGAATGTTGACCATGAGCTGCAGGGTTTATACAGTGCACACCCTGGCCACACAGAGATGGGAATGTTGACCAGAAGTTGCAGGGGTTATACAGAGCACACCCTGGCCACACACACAGATGGGAATGTTGACCAGGAGCTGCAGGGGATATACAGAGCACATCCTAGCCACACAGAGATGGGAATGCTGACCAGGAGCTGCAGGGGTTATACAGAGCACACCCTGGCCACACAGAAATGGGAATATTGACCAGAAGTTGCAGGAGTTATACCGAGCACAACCTGGCCACACAGAGATGGGAATGTTGACCAGGAGCTGCAGGAGTTATACAGAGCATACCCTGGGCACACACAGAGATGGGAATGTTGACCAGGAGCTGCAGGGGTTATACAGAGCGCCACCTGGCCTCACAGAGAAGGACATGTTGACCAGGAGCTGCAGGAGTTATACAGAGCACACCCTGGCCACACAGAGATGGGAATGTTGACCAGGAGCTGCAGGGGTTATACATAGCACACCCTGGCCACACAGAGATGGGAATGTTGACCAGGAGCTGCAGGAGTTATACAGAGCACATCCTGGCCACACACACAGATGGGAATGTTGGCCAGGAGCTGCAGGGGATATACAGAGCACATCCTGGCCACACAGAGAAGGGAATGTTGTCCAGGAGCTGCAGGGGTTATACAGAGCACACCCTGGACACACACAGAGATGGGAATGTTGACCAGGTGCTGCAGGGGTTAGACAGTGCGCATGCTATCCACACACAGATGGGATTGTTGACCAGGAGCTGCTGAGGTTATACAGAGCACACCCTGGCCACACAGATGGGAATGTTGACCAGGAGCTGCAGGAGATATACAGAGCACAACCTGGACACACACACAGATGGGAATGTTGACCAGGAGCTGCAGGGGTTATACAGAGCACACCCTGGCCACACAGAGATGGGAATGTTGACCAGGAGCTGCAGGGGTAATACAGAGCACGCCCTGACCACACAGAAATGGGAATATTGACCAGGAGCTGCAGGAGTTATACAGAGCACAACCTGGCCACACAGAGATGGGAATGTTGACCAGGAGTTGCAGGGGTTATACAGAGCACACCCTGGACACACACACAGATGGGATTGCTGACCAGGAGCTGCAGGGGTTATACAGAGCACACCGTGGCCACACAGAAATGGGAATATTGACCAGGGGTTGCATGTTCTATACAGAGCACAACCTGGCCACACAGAGATGGGAATGTTGACCAGGAGCTGCAGGAGTTATACACAGCATACCCTGGGCACACACAGATGGGAATGTTGACCAGGAGCTGCAGGGGTTATACAGAGCGCCACCTGGCCTCACAGAGAAGGACATGTTGACCAGGAGCTGCAGGGGTTATACAGAGCACACCATGGCCAGACAGAGATGGGAATGTTGACCAGGTGCTGCAGGAGTATACAGAGCACATCCTGGCCACACAGAGATGGGAATGTTCACCAGGAGCTGCAGGGGTTATACAGAGCACACCCTGGGCACAAACAGAGATGGGAATGTTGACCATGAGCTGCAGGGTTTATACAGTGCACACCCTGGCCACACAGAGATGGGAATGTTGACCAGAAGTTGCAGGGGTTATACAGAGCACACCCTGGCCACACACACAGATGGGAATGTTGACCAGGAGCTGCAGGGGATATACAGAGCACATCCTAGCCACACAGAGATGGGAATGCTGACCAGGAGCTGCAGGGGTTATACAGAGCACACCCTGGCCACACAGAAATGGGAATATTGACCAGAAGTTGCAGGAGTTATACCGAGCACAACCTGGCCACACAGAGATGGGAATGTTGACCAGGAGCTGCAGGAGTTATACAGAGCATACCCTGGGCACACACAGATGGGAATGTTGACCAGGAGCTGCAGGGGTTATACAGAGCGCCACCTGGCCTCACAGAGAAGGACATGTTGACCAGGAGCTGCAGGAGTTATACAGAGCACACCCTGGCCACACAGAGATGGGAATGTTGACCAGGAGCTGCAGGGGTTATACATAGCACACCCTGGCCACACAGAGATGGGAATGTTGACCAGGAGCTGCAGGAGTTATACAGAGCACATCCTGGCCACACACACAGATGGGAATGTTGGCCTGGAGCTGCAGGGGATATACAGAGCACATCCTGGCCACACAGAGAAGGGAATGTTGTCCAGGAGCTGCAGGGGTTATACAGAGCACACCCTGGGCACACACAGATGGGAATGTTGACCAGGAGCTGCAGGGGTTATACTGAGTACACCCTGGCCACACAGAGATGGGAATGTTGACCAGGAGCTGCAGGGGTTATACAGAGCACACCCTGGCCTCACAGAGGACATGTTGACCAGGAGCTGCAGGGGTTATACAGAGCACATCCTGGCAACACACAGAAATGGGAATGTTGACCAGGAGCTGCAGGGGTTAGACAGAGCACACCCTCGGCACAAACAGAGATGGGAATGTTGACCATGAGCTGCAGGGGTTATACAGTGCACACCCTGGCCACACAGAGATGGGAATGTTGACCAGAAGTTGCAGGGGTTATACAGAGCACACCCTGGCCACACACACAGGTGGGAATGTTGACCAGGAGCTGCAGGGGATATACAGAGCACATCCTGGCCACACAGAGATGGGAATACTGACCAGGAGCTGCAGGGGTTATACAGAGCACACCCTGGCCACACAGAAATGGGAATATTGACCAGAAGTTGCAGGAGTTATACCGAGCACAACCTGGCCACACAGAGATGGGAATGTTGACCAGGAGCTGCAGGAGTTATACAGAGCATACCCTGGGCACACACAAATGGGAATGTTGACCAGGAGCTGCAGGTGTTATACAGAGCGCCACCTGGCCTCACAGAGAAGGACATGTTGACCAGGAGCTGCAGGAGTTATACAGAGCACACCCTGGCCACACAGAGATGGGAATGTTGACCAGGAGCAGGGGTTATACAGAGCACACCCTGGCCACACAGAGATGGGAATGTTGACCAGGAGCTGCAGGGGTTATACAGAACACATCCTGGCCACACAGAGATGGGAATGTTGACCAGGAGCTGCAGGGGTTATACAGAGCACACCCTGGCCACACAGAGTTGGGAATGTTGACCAGGAGCTGCAGGAGTTATACAGAGCACATCCTGGCCACACACACAGATGGGAATGTTGGCCAGGAGCTGCAGGGGATATACAGAGCACATCCTGGCCACACAGAGAAGGGAATGTTGTCCAGGAGCTGCAGGGGTTATACAGAGCACACCCTGGACACACACAGAGATGGGAATGTTGACCAGGTGCTGCAGGGGTTAGACAGTGCGCATGCTATCCACACACAGATGGGATTGTTGACCAGGAGCTGCTGAGGTTATACAGAGCACACCCTGGACACACACACAGATGGAAATGTTGACCAGGAGCTGCAGGGGTTATACAGAGCACACCCTGGCCACACAGATGGGAATGTTGACCAGGAGCTTCAGGAGATATACAGAGCACAACCTGGACACACACACAGATGGGAATGTTGACCAGGAGCTGCAGGGGTTATAGAGAGCACACCCTGGCCACACAGAGATGGGAATGTTGACCAGGAGCTGCATGGGTTATACAGAGCACACCCTGGCCACACAGAAATGGGAATATTGACCAGGAGCTGCAGGAGTTATACAGAGCACTACCTGGCCACACAGAGATGGGAATGTTGACCAGGAGTTGCAGGGGTTATACAGAGCACATCCTGGCCACACAGATGGGAATGTTGACCAGGAGCTTCAGGAGATATACAGAGCACAACCTGGCCACACAGAGATGGGAATGTTGACCAGGAGTTGCAGGGGTTATACAGAGCACACCCTGGACACACACACAGATGGGAATGCTGACCAGGAGCTGCAGGGGTTATACAGAGCACACCCTGGCCACACAGAAATGGGAATATTGACCAGGGGTTGCATGTTCTATACAGAGCACAACCTGGCCACACAGAGATGGGAATGTTGACCAGGAGCTGCAGGAGTTATACACAGCATACCCTGGGCACACACAGATGGGAATGTTGACCAGGAGCTGCAGGGGTTATACAGAGCACACCATGGCCAGACAGAGATGGGAATGTTGACCAGGTGCTGCAGGAGTATACAGAGCACATCCTGGCCACACAGAGATGGGAATGTTCACCAGGAGCTGCTTGGGATATACAGAGCACACCCTGGGCACAAACAGAGATGGGAATGTTGACCATGAGCTGCAGGGTTTATACAGTGCACACCCTGGCCACACAGAGATGGGAATGTTGACCAGAAGTTGCAGGGGTTATACAGAGCACACCCTGGCCACACACACAGATGGGAATGTTGACCAGGAGCTGCAGGGGATATACAGAGCACATCCTGGCCACACAGAGATGGGAATGCTGACCAGGAGCTGCAGGGGTTATACAGAGCACACCCTGGCGACACAGAAATGGGAATATTGACCAGAAGTTGCAGGAGTTATGCCGAGCACAACCTGGCCACACAGAGATGGGAATGTTGACCAGGAGCTGCAGGAGTTATACAGAGCATACCCTGGGCACACACAGATGGGAATGTTGACCAGGAGCTGCAGGGGTTATACAGAGCGCCACCTGGCCTCACAGAGAAGGACATGTTGACCAGGAGCTGCAGGAGTTATACAGAGCACACCCTGGCCACACAGAGATGGGAATGTTGACCAGGAGCTGCAGGGGTTATACATAGCACACCCTGGCCACACAGAGATGGGAATGATGACCAGGAGCTGCAGGAGTTATACAGAGCACATCCTGGCCACACACACAGATGGGAATGTTGGCCAGGAGCTGCAGGGGTTATACAGAGCACACCCTGGACACACACAGAGATGGGAATGTTGACCAGGAGCTGCTGGGGTTATACAGAGCACACCCTGGACACACACAGAGATGGGCGTGTTGACCAGGAGCTGCAGGGGTTATACAGAGCACACCCTGGCCACACAGATGGGAATGTTGACCAGGAGCTGCAGGAGATATACAGAGCACAACCTGGCCACACACAGAGATGGGAATGTTGACCAGTAGCTGCAGGGGTTATACAGAGCACACCCTGGCCACACAGAGATGGGAATATTGACCAGGAGCTGCAGGGGTTATACAGAGCACACCTTGGCCACACAGAAATGGGAATATTGACCAGGAGCTGGAGGAGTTATACAGAGCACAACCTGGCCACCCAGAGATGGGAATGTTGACCAGGAGCTGCAGGAGTTATACAGAGCATACCCTGGGCACACAGAAATGGGAATGTTGACCAGGAGCTGCAGGGGTTATACAGAGCGCCAGTTGGCCTCACAGAGAAGGACATGTTGACCAGGAGCTGCAGGAGTTATACAGAGCACACCCTGGCCAGACAGAGATGGGAATGTTGACCAGGTGCTGCAGGAGTATACAGAGCACATCCTGGCCACACAGAGATGGGAATGTTCACCAGGTGCTGCAGGGGTTATACAAAGCACACCCTGGCCACACAGAGATGGGAATGTTGACCAGGAGCTGCAGGGGTTATACAGAGCACACACTGGCCACACAGAGATGGGAATGTTGACCAGGAGCTGAGGAGTTATACAGAGCACACCCTGGGCACACACAGATGGGAATGTTGACCAGGAGCTGCAGGGGTTATACTGAGCACACACTGGCCACACAGAGATGGGAATGTTGACCAGGAGCTGCAGGGGTTATACAGAGCACACCCTGGCCTCACAGAGAAGGACATGTTGACCAGGAGATGCAGGAGTTATACAGAGCACACCCTGGCCGCACACAGAGATGGGAATGTTAACCAGGAGCTGCAGGGGTTATACAGAGCACACCCTGGCCACACACAGAAATGGGAATGTTGACCAGGAGCTGCAGGAGTTATACAGAGCACAACCTGGCCACACAGAGATGGGAATGTTGACCAGGAGCTGCAGGAGTTATACAGAGCATAACCTGGGCACACACAGATGGGAATGTTGACCAGGAGCTGCAGGGGTTATACAGAGCACACCCTGGCCACACACAGAGATGGGAATGTTGACCAGGAGCTGCAGGGGTTATACAGAACGCCACCTGGCCTCACAGAGAAGGACATGTTGACCAGGAGCTGCAGGAGTTATACAGAGCACACCCTGGCCACACAGATATGGGAATGTTGACCAGGAGCTGCAGGAGATATACAGAGCACAACCTGGACACACACACAGATGGGAATGTTGACCAGGAGCTGCAGGGGTTATACAGAGCACACCCTGGCCACACAGAGATGGGAATGTTGACCAGGAGCTGCAGGGGTTATACAGAGCACACCCTGGCCACACAGAAATGGGAATATTGACCAGGAGCTGCAGGAGTTATACAGAGCACAATCTTGCCACACAGAGATGGGAATGTTGACCAGGAGCTGCAGGGGTTATACAGACCACACCCTGGCCACACAGAAATGGGAATATTGACCAGGGGTTGCAGGTTCTATACAGAGCACAACCTGGCCACACAGAGATGGGAATGTTGACCAGGAGCTGCAGGAGTTATACAGAGCACACCCTGGCCAGACAGAGATGGGAATGTTGACCAGGTGCTGCAGGAGTATACAGAGCACATCCTGGCCACGCAGAGATGGGAATGTTCACCAGGAGCTGCAGGGGTTATACAGAGCACACCCTGGGCACAAACAGAGATGGGAATGTTGACCATGAGCTGCAGGGGTTATTAAGTGCACACCCTGGCCACACAGAGATGGGAATGTTGACCAGAAGTTGCAGGGGTTATACAGAGCACACCCTGGCCACACACACAGATGGGAATGTTGACCAGGAGCTGCAGGGGATATACAGAGCACATCCTGGCCACATAGAGATGGGAATGCTGACCAGGAGCTGCAGGGGTTATACAGAGCACACCCTGGCCACACAGAAATGGGAATATTGACCAGAAGTTGCAGGAGTTATACCGAGCACAACCTGGCCACAGAGAGATGGGAATGTTGACCAGGAGCTGCAGGAGTTATACAGAGCATACCCTGGGCACACACAGCTGGGAATGTTGACCAGGAGCTGCAGGGTTTATACAGAGCGCCACCTGGCCTCACAGAGAAGGACATGTTGTCCAGGAGCTGCAGGAGTTATACAGAGCACACCCTGGGCACAAACAGAGATGGGAATGTTGACCATGAGCTGCAGGGGTTATTAAGTGCACACCCTGGCCACACAGAGATGGGAATGTTGACCAGAAGTTGCAGGGGTTATACAGAGCACACCCTGGCCACACAGAGATGGGAATGTTGACCAGGAGCAGGAGTTATACAGAGCACACCCTGGCCACACAGAGATGGGAATGTTGACCAGGAGCAGGGGTTATACAGAGCACACCCTGGCCACACAGAGAAGGACATGTTGAGCAGGAGCTGCAGGAGTTATACAGAGCACACCCTGGCCACACAGAGATGGGAATGTTGAACAGGAGCAGGGGTTATACAGAGCACACCCTGGCCACACAGAGATGGGAATGTTGTCCAGGAGCTGCAGGGGTTATACGGAACACATCCTGGCCACACAGAGATGGGAATGTTGACCAGGAGCTGCAGGGGTTATACAGAGCACACCCTGGCCACACAGAGTTGGGAATGTTGACCAGGAGCTGCAGGAGTTATACAGAGCACATCCTGGCCACACACACAGATGGGAATGTTGGCCAGGAGCTGCAGGGGATATACAGAGCACATCCTGGCCACACAGAGAAGGGAATGTTGTCCAGGAGCTGCAGGGGTTATACAGAGCACACCCTGGACACACACAGAGATGGGAATGTTGACCAGGTGCTGCAGGGGTTAGACAGTGCGCATGCTATCCACACACAGATGGGATTGTTGACCAGGAGCTGCTGAGGTTATACAGAGCACACCCTGGACACACACACAGATGGAAATGTTGACCAGGAGCTGCAGGGGTTATACAGAGCACACCCTGGCCACACAGATGGGAATGTTGACCAGGAGCTGCAGGAGATATACAGAGCACAACCTGGACACACACACAGATGGGAATGTTGACCAGGAGCTGCAGGGGTTATACAGAGCACACCCTGGCCACACAGAGATGGGAATGTTGACCAGGAGCTGCATGGGTTATACAGAGCACACCCTGGCCACACAGAAATGGGAATATTGACCAGGAGCTGCAGGAGTTATACAGAGCACAACCTGGCCACACAGAGATGGGAATGTTGACCAGGAGTTGCAGGGGTTATACAGAGCACACCCTGGACACACACACAGATGGGAATGCTGACCAGGAGCTGCAGGGGTTATACAGAGCACACCCTGGCCACACAGAAATGGGAATATTGACCAGGGCTTGCATGTTCTATACAGAGCACAACCTGGCCACACAGAGATGGGAATGTTGACCAGGAGCTGCAGGAGTTATACAGAGCACACCCTGGCCAGACAGAGATGGGAATGTTGACCAGGTGCTGCAGGAGTATACAGAGCACATCCTGGCCACGCAGAGATGGGAATGTTCACCAGGAGCTGCAGGGGTTATACAGAGCACACCCTGGGCACAAACAGAGATGGGAATGTTGACCATGAGCTGCAGGGGTTATTAAGTGCACACCCTGGCCACACAGAGATGGGAATGTTGACCAGAAGTTGCAGGGGTTATACAGAGCACACCCTGGCCACACACACAGATGGGAATGTTGACCAGGAGCTGCAGGGGATATACAGAGCACATCCTGGCCACATAGAGATGGGAATGCTGACCAGGAGCTGCAGGGGTTATACAGAGCACACCCTGGCCACACAGAAATGGGAATATTGACCAGAAGTTGCAGGAGTTATACCGAGCACAACCTGGCCACAGAGAGATGGGAATGTTGACCAAGAGCTGCAGGAGTTATACAGAGCATACCCTGGGCACACACAGCTGGGAATGTTGACCAGGAGCTGCAGGGTTTATACAGAGCGCCACCTGGCCTCACAGAGAAGGACATGTTGTCCAGGAGCTGCAGGAGTTATACAGAGCACACCCTGGGCACAAACAGAGATGGGAATGTTGACCATGAGCTGCAGGGGTTATTAAGTGCACACCCTGGCCACACAGAGATGGGAATGTTGACCAGAAGTTGCAGGGGTTATACAGAGCACACCCTGGCCACACAGAGATGGGAATGTTGACCAGGAGCAGGGGTTATACAGAGCACACCCTGGCCACACAGAGATGGGAATGTTGACCAGGAGCAGGGGTTATACAGAGCACACCCTGGCCACACAGAGAAGGACATGTTGAGCAGGAGCTGCAGGAGTTATACAGAGCACACCCTGGCCATACAGAGATGGGAATGTTGAACAGGAGCAGGGGTTATACAGAGCACACCCTGGCCACACAGAGATGGGAATGTTGTCCAGGAGCTGCAGGGGTTATACAGAACACATCCTGGCCACACAGAGATGGGAATGTTGACCAGGAGCTGCAGGGGTTATACAGAGCACACCCTGGCCACACAGAGTTGGGAATGTTGACCAGTAGCTGCAGGAGTTATACAGAGCACATCCTGGCCACACACACAGATGGGAATGTTGGCCAGGAGCTGCAGGGGATATACAGAGCACATCCTGGCCACACAGAGAAGGGAATGTTGTCCAGGAGCTGCAGGGGTTATACAGAGCACACCCTGGACACACACAGAGATGGGAATGTTGACCAGGTGCTGCAGGGGTTAGACAGTGCGCATGCTATCCACACACAGATGGGATTGTTGACCAGGAGCTGCTGAGGTTATACAGAGCACACCCTGGACACACACACAGATGGAAATGTTGACCAGGAGCTGCAGGGGTTATACAGAGCACACCCTGGCCACACAGATGGGAATGTTGACCAGGAGCTGCAGGAGATATACAGAGCACAACCTGGACACACACACAGATGGGAATGTTGACCAGGAGCTGCAGGGGTTATACAGAGCACACCCTGGCCACACAGAGATGGGAATGTTGACCAGGAGCTGCATGGGTTATACAGAGCACACCCTGGCCACACAGAAATGGGAATATTGACCAGGAGCTGCAGGAGTTATACAGAGCACAACCTGGCCACACAGAGATGGGAATGTTGACCAGGAGTTGCAGGGGTTATACAGAGCACACCCTGGACACACACACAGATGGGAATGCTGACCAGGAGCTGCAGGGGTTATACAGAGCACACCCTGGCCACACAGAAATGGGAATATTGACCAGGGGTTGCATGTTCTATACAGAGCACAAACTGGCCACACAGAGATGGGAATGTTGACCAGGAGCTGCAGGAGTTATACACAGCATACCCTGGGCACACACAGATGGGAATGTTGACCAGGAGCTGCAGGGGTTATACAGAGCACACCATGGCCAGACAGAGATGGGAATGTTGACCAGGTGCTGCAGGAGTATACAGAGCACATCCTGGCCACACAGAGATGGGAATGTTCACCAGGAGCTGCAGGGGTTATACAGAGCACACCCTGGGCACAAACAGAGATGGGAATGTTGACCATGAGCTGCAGGGTTTATACAGTGCACACCCTGGCCACACAGAGATGGGAATGTTGACCAGAAGTTGCAGGGGTTATACAGAGCACACCCTGGCCACACACACAGATGGGAATGTTGACCAGGAGCTGCAGGGGATATACAGAGCACATCCTGGCCACACAGAGATGGGAATGCTAACCAGGAGCTGCAGGGGTTATACAGAGCACACCCTGGCCACACAGAAATGGGAATATAGACCAGAAGTTGCAGGAGTTATGCCGAGCACAACCTGGCCACACAGAGATGGGAATGTTGACCAGGAGCTGCAGGAGTTATACAAAGCATACCCTGGGCACACACAGATGGGAATGTTGACCAGGAGCTGCAGGGGTTATACAGAGCGCCACCTGGCCTCACAGAGAAAGACATGTTGACCAGGAGCTGCAGGAGTTATACAGAGCACACCCTGGCCACACAGAGATGGGAATGTTGACCAGGAGCTGCAGGGGTTATACATAGCACACCCTGGCCACACAGAGATGGGAATGTTGACCAGGAGCTGCAGGAGTTATACAGAGAACATCCTGGCCACACACACAGATGGGAATGTTGGCCAGGAGCTGCAGGGGTTATACAGAGCACACCCTGGACACACACAGAGAAGGACATGTTGACCAGGAGCTGCAGGAGTTATACAGAGCACACCCTGGCCAGACAGAGATGGGAATGTTGACCAGGTGCTGCAGGAGTATACAGAGCACATCCTGGCCACACAGAGATGGGAATGTTAACCAGGAGCTGCAGGGGTTATACAGAGCACACCCTGGCCACACACAGAAATGGGAATGTTGACCAGGAGCTGCAGGAGTTATACAGAGCACAACCTGGCCACACAGAGATGGGAATGTTGACCAGGAGCTGCAGGAGTTATACAGAGCATAACCTGGGCACACACAGATGGGAATGTTGACCAGGAGCTGCAGGGGTTATACAGAGCACACCCTGGCCACACACAGAGATGGGAATGTTGACCAGGAGCTGCAGGGGTTATACAGAACGCCACCTGGCCACACAGAGATGGGAATGTTGACCAGGAGCTGCAGGGGTTATACAGACCACACCCTGGCCACACAGAAATGGGAATATTGACCAGGGGTTGCAGGTTCTATACAGAGCACAACCTGGCCACACAGAGATGGGAATGTTGACCAGGAGCTGCAGGAGTTATACAGAGCACACCCTGGCCAGACAGAGATGGGAATGTTGACCAGGTGCTGCAGGAGTATACAGAGCACATCCTGGCCACGCAGAGATGGGAATGTTCACCAGGAGCTGCAGGGGTTATACAGAGCACACCCTGGGCACAAACAGAGATGGGAATGTTGACCATGAGCTGCAGGGGTTATACAGTGCACACCCTGGCCACACAGAGATGGGAATGTTGACCAGAAGTTGCAGGGGTTATACAGAGCACATCCTGGCCACACACACAGATGGGAATGTTGACCAGGAGCTGCAGGGGATATACAGAGCACATCCTGGCCACACAGAGATGGGAATGCTGACCAGGAGCTGCAGGGGTTATACAGAGCACACCCTGGCCACACAGAAATGGGAATATTGACCAGAAGTTGCAGGAGTTATACCGAGCACAACCTGGCCACAGAGAGATGGGAATGTTGACCAGGAGCTGCAGGAGTTATACAGAGCATACCCTGGGCACACACAGCTGGGAATGTTGACCAGGAGCTGCAGGGTTTATACAGAGCGCCACCTGGCCTCACAGAGAAGGACATGTTGACCAGGAGCTGCAGGAGTTATACAGAGCACACCCTGGCCACAGAGAGATGGGAATGTTGACCAGGAGCAGGGGTTATACAGAGCACATCCTGGCCACACAGAGATGGGAATGCTGACCAGGAGCTGCAGGGGTTATACAGAGCACACACTGGCCACACAGAAATGGGAATATTGACCAGAAGTTGCAGGAGTTATACCGAGCACAACCTGGCCACAGAGAGATGGGAATGTTCACCAGGAGCTGCAGGAGTTATACAGAGCATACCCTGGGCACACACAGCTGGGAATGTTGACCAGGAGCTGCAGGGTTTCCAGAGCGCCACCTGGCCTCACAGAGAAGGACATGTTGACCAGGAGCTGCAGGAGTTATACAGAGCACACCCTGGCCACACAGAGATGGGAATGTTGACCAGGAGCAGGGGTTATACAGAGCACACCCTGGCCACACAGAGATGGGAATGTTGACCAGGAGCTGCAGGGGTTATACAGAACACACCCTGGCCACACAGAGATGGGAATGTTGACCAGCAGCTGCAGGGGTTATACATAGCACACCCTGGCCACACAGAGATGGGACTGTTGACCAGGAGCTGCAGGAGTTATACAGAGCACATCCTGGCCACACACACAGATGGGAATGTTGGCCAGGAGCTGCAGGTGATATACAGAGCACATCCTGGCCACACAGAGAAGGGAATGTTGTCCAGGAGCTGCAGGGGTTATACAGAGCACACCCTGGACACACACATAGATGGGAATGTTGACCAGGTGCTGCAGGGGTTAGACAGTGCGCACGATATCCGCACACAGATGGGAGTGTTGACCAGGAGCTTCTGAGGGTATACAGAGCACACCCTGGACACACAGATGGGAATGTTGACCAGGAGCTGCAGGAGTTATACAGAGCACACCCTGGCCACACAGATGGGAATGTTGACCAGGAGCTGCAGGGGTTATACAGAGCACACCCTGGCCACACAGATGGGAATGTTGACCAGGAGCTGCAGGAGATATACAGAGCACAACCTGGACACACACACAGATGGGAATGTTGACCCGGAGCTGCAGGGGTTATACAGAGCACACCCTGGCCACACAGAGATGGGAATATTGACCAGGAGCTGCAGGGGTTATACAGAGCACACCCTGGCCACACAGAAATTGGAATATTGACCAGGAGCTGCAGGAGTTATACATAGCACAACCTGGCCACCCAGAGATGGGAATGTTGACCAGGAGCTGCAGGAGTTATACAGAGCATACCCTGGGCACACAGAAATGGGAATGTTGACCAGGAGCTGCAGGGGTTATACAGAGCGCCAGTTGGCCTCACAGAGAAGGACATGTTGACCAGGAGCTGCAGGAGTTATACAGAGCACACCCTGGCCAGACAGAGATGGGAATGTTGACCAGGTGCTGCAGGAGTATACAGAGCACATCCTGGCCACACAGAGATGGGAATGTTCACCAGGAGCTGCAGGGGTTATACAGAGCACACACTGGCCACACAGAGATGGGAATGTTGACCCGGAGCTGAGGAGTTATACAGAGCAGACCCTGGGCACACACAGATGGGAATGTTGACCAGGAGCTGCAGGGGTTATACTGAGCACACCCTGGCCACACACAGATGGGAATGTTGACCAGGAGCTGCAGGGGTTATACAGAGGACACCCTGGACACACACAGAGATGGGAATGTTAACCAGGAGCTGCAGGGGTTATACAGAGCACACCCTGGCCACACACAGAAATGGGAATGTTGACCAGGAGCTGCAGGAGTTATACAGAGCACAACCTGGCCACACAGAGATGGGAATGTTGACCAGGAGCTGCAGGAGTTATACAGAGCATACACTGGGCACATACAGATGGGAATGTTGACCAGGAGCTGCAGGGGTTATACAGAGCACACCCTGGCCACACACAGAGATGGGAATGTTGACCAGGAGCTGCAGGGGTTATACAGAACGCCACCTGGCCTCACAGAGAAGGACATGTTGACCAGGAGCTGCAGGAGTTATACAGAGCACACCCTGGCCACACAGAGATGGGAATGTTGACCAGGAGCTGCAGGGGTTGTAGAGAGCACACCCTGGCCACACAGAGATGGGAATGTCGACCAGGAGCTGCAGGGGTTATACAGAGCACACCTGACCACACAGAGGTGGGAATGTTGACCAGCAGCTGCAGGGGTTATAGAGAGCACACCCTGGCCACACAGAGAAGGGAATGTTGACCAGGAGCAGGGGTTATACAGAGCACACCCTGGCCACACAGAGATGGGAATGTTGACCAGGAGCAGGGTTTATACAGAGCACACCCTGGCCACACAGAGATGGGAATGTTGGCCAGGAGCTGCAGGGGTTATACAGAGCACACCCTGGCCAAACACAGATGGGAATGTTGACCAGGAGCTGCTGGGGTTAGACAGAGCACACCCTGATCACACAGTGATGGGAATGTTGACCAGGAGCAGTGGTTAACAGAGCACACCCTAACCACACAGATGGGAATGTTGAACAGGAGTTGCAGGGGTTATACAGAGAACACCCTGACCACACAGAGGTGGGAATGTTGACCAGGAGCAGGGATTATGCAGAGCACATCCTGGCCATATGGAGATGGGAATGTTGACCAGGAGCTGCTGGGGTTAGACAGAGAACATCGTGGACACACAGAGATGGGAATCTTGACCAGGAGATGCAGGGGTTATACAGAGAACATCCTGACCACACAGTGATGGGAATGTAGACCAGGAGTTGCAGGGTTTATACAGAGCACATCCTGACCACACAGTGATGGGAATGTTGACCAGGAGCAGGGGTACACAGAGCACACCCTGGCCACACAAAGATGGGAATGTTGACCAGGAGCTGCTTGGGTTAGACAGAACACACCCTGGCCACACAGTGATGGGAATGTTGACCAGGAGGAGGGGTATACAGAGCGACCCTGGCCACACAGATGGGAATGTTGACCAGGAGTTGCAGGGGTTTTACAGAACACATCCTGACCACACAGATGGGAATGTTGACCAGGAGTTGCAGGGGTTATACAGATCCCACACTGGCCACACAGAGATGGGAATGTTGACCAGGAGCTGCAGGGGTTATACAGAGCACACCCTGGCCAAACACAGATGGGAATGTTGACCAGGAGCTGCTGGGGTTAGACAGAGCACACCCTGATCACACAGTGATGGGAATGTTGACCAGGAGCAGGGGTTAACAGAGCACAACCTGGCCATACAGATTGGAATGTTGACCAGGAGTTGCAGGGGTTATACAGAGAACACCCTGACCACACAGAGGTGGGAATGTTGACCAGGAGCTACAGGGGTTATACAGAGCACACCCTGGCCACACACAGAGGTGGGAATGTTGACCAGGAACAGGGGTTATACAGAGCACACCCTGGCCACACAGAGAAGGGAATGTTGACCAGGAGCAGGGGTTATACAGAGCACACCCTGGCCACACAGAGAAGGGAATGTTGACCAGGAGCTGCAGGGGGTATACAGAGCACACCCTGGCCACACAGAGATGGGAATATTGACCAGGAGCTGCAGGGGTTATGCAGAGCACACCCTGGACACACAGAGATGGGAATGTTGACCAGGAGCTGCAGGTGTTATACAGAGCACACCCTGGCCACACAGAGATGGGAATGTTGACCAGGAGCTGCAGGGGTTTTACAGAGCACACCCTGCCCACACACAGAAATGGGAATTTTGACCAGGAGCTGCAGGAGTTATACAGAGCACAACCTGGCCACACAGAGATGGGAATGTTGACCAGGAGCTGCAGGAGTTATACAGAGCATACCCTGGGAACACACAGCTGGGAATGTTGACCAGGAGATGCAGGGGTTATACAGAGCACACCCTGGCCACACAGAGATGGGAATGTTGACCAGGAGCTGCAGGTGTTATACAGAGCACACCCTGGCCTCACAGAGATGGGAATGTTGACCAGGAGCTGCAGGGGTTATACAGAGCACACCCTGGCCACACAGAGTTGGGAATGTTGACCAGGAGCTGCAGGAGTTATACAGAGCACATCGTGGCCACACACAGAGATGGGAATGTTAACCAGGAGCTGCAGGGGTTATACAGAGCACACCCTGGCCACACAGAGATGTGAATGTTGACCAGGAGCTGCAGGAGTTATACAGAGCACCCCCTGACCACACACAGAGATGGAAATGTTGACCAGGAGCTGCAGGAGTTATACAGAGCACACCCTGGCCACACAGAGATGGGAATGTTGACCAGGAGCTACAGGGGTGATACAGAGCACATCCTGACCACACACAGAGATGGGAATGTTGACCAGGAGCTGCAGGAGTGTACAGAGCACATCCTGGCCACACAGAGATGGGAATGTTGACCAGGAGCTGCAGGAGTATACAGAGCACATCCTGGCTACACAGAGATGGGAATGTTGACCAGGAGCTGCAGCAGTTATACAGAGCACACCCTGGCCACACACAGAGATGGGAATGTTGACCAGGAGCTTCTGGGGTTATACAGTGCACATCCTGGCCACACAGAGATGGTAATGTTCACCAGGAGCTGAAAAGTGTTATACAGAGCACACCCTGGCCACACAGAGATGCGAATGTTGACCAGGAGCTGCTGGGGTTATACAGAGCACACCCTGATCACACAGTGATGGGAATGTTGACCAGGAGCAGGGGTTAACAGAGCACAACCTGGCCATACAGATTGGAATGTTGACCAGGAGTTGCAGGGGTTATACAGAGAACACCCTGACCACACAGAGGTGGGAATGTTGACCAGGAGCTGCAGGGGTTATACAGAGCACACCCTGGCCACACACAGATGGGAATGTTGACCAGGAGCTGCTGGGGTTAGACAGAGCACACCCTGATCACACAGTGATGGGAATGTTGACCAGGAGCAGGGGTTAACAGAGCACAACCTGGCCATACAGATTGGAATGTTGACCAGGAGTTGCAGGGGTTATACAGAGAACACCCTGACCACACAGAGGTGGGAATGTTGACCAGGAGCTACAGGGGTTATACAGAGCACACCCTGGCCACACACAGAGGTGGGAATGTTGACCAGGAACAGGGGTTATACAGAGCACACCCTGGCCACACAGAGAAGGGAATGTTGACCAGGAGCAGGGGTTATACAGAGCACACCCTGGCCACACAGAGAAGGGAATGTTGACCAGGAGCTGCAGGGGGTATACAGAGCACACCCTGGCCACACAGAGATGGGAATATTGACCAGGAGCTGCAGGGGTTATGCAGAGCACACCCTGGACACACAGAGATGGGAATGTTGACCAGGAGCTGCAGGTGTTATACAGAGCACACCCTGGCCACACAGAGATGGGAATGTTGACCAGGAGCTGCAGGGGTTATACAGAGCACACCCTGCCCACACACAGAAATGGGAATGTTGACCAGGAGCTGCAGGAGTTATACAGAGCACAACCTGGCCACACAGAGATGGGAATGTTGACCAGGAGCTGCAGGAGTTATACAGAGCATACCCTGGGAACACACAGCTGGGAATGTTGACCAGGAGCTGCAGGGGTTATACAGAGCACACCCTGGCCACACAGAGATGGGAATGTTGACCAGGAGCTGCAGGTGTTATACAGAGCACACCCTGGCCTCACAGAGATGGGAATGTTGACCAGGAGCTGCAGGGGTTATACAGAGCACACCCTGGCCAAACACAGATGGGAATGTTGACCAGGAGCTGCTGGGGTTAGACAGAGCACACCCTGATCACACAGTGATGGGAATGTTGACCAGGAGCAGGGGTTAACAGAGCACAACCTGGCCATACAGATTGGAATGTTGACCAGGAGTTGCAGGGGTTATACAGAGAACACCCTGACCACACAGAGGTGGGAATGTTGACCAGGAGCTACAGGGGTTATACAGAGCACACCCTGGCCACACACAGAGGTGGGAATGTTGACCAGGAACAGGGGTTATACAGAGCACACCCTGGCCACACAGAGAAGGGAATGTTGACCAGGAGCAGGGGTTATACAGAGCACACCCTGGCCACACAGAGAAGGGAATGTTGACCAGGAGCTGCAGGGGGTATACAGAGCACACCCTGGCCACACAGAGATAGGAATATTGACCAGGAGCTGCAGGGGTTATGCAGAGCACACCCTGGACACACAGAGATGGGAATGTTGACCAGGAGCTGCAGGTGTTATACAGAGCACACCCTGGCCACACAGAGATGGGAATGTTGACCAGGAGCTCCAGGGGTTATACAGAGCACACCCTGCCCACACACAGAAATGGGAATTTTGACCAGGAGCTGCAGGAGTTATACAGAGCACAACCTGGCCACACAGAGATGGGAATGTTGACCAGGAGCTGCAGGAGTTATACAGAGCATACCCTGGGAACACACAGCTGGGAATGTTGACCAGGAGCTGCAGGGGTTATACAGAGCACACCCTGGCCACACAGAGATGGGAATGTTGACCAGGAGCTGCAGGTGTTATACAGAGCACACCCTGGCCTCACAGAGATGGGAATGTTGACCAGGAGCTGCAGGGGTTATACAGAGCACACCCTGGCCACACAGAGTTGGGAATGTTGACCAGGAGCTGCAGGAGTTATACAGAGCACATCGTGGCCACACACAGAGATGGGAATGTTGACCAGGAGCTGCAGGGGTTATACAGAGCACACCCTGGCCACACAGAGATGGGAATGTTGACCAGGAGCTGCAGGAGTTATACAGAGCACCCCCTGACCACACACAGAGATGGGAATGTTGACCAGGAGCTGCAGGAGTTATACAGAGCACACCCTGGCCACACAGAGATGGGAATGTTGACCAGGAGCTACAGGGGTGATACAGAGCACATCCTGACCACACACAGAGATGGGAATGTTGACCAGGAGCTGCAGGAGTGTACAGAGCACATCCTGGCCACACAGAGATGGGAATGTTGACCAGGAGCTGCAGGAGTATACAGAGCACATCCTGGCTACACAGAGATGGGAATGTTGACCAGGAGCTGCAGGAGTTATACAGAGCACACCCTGGCCACACACAGAGATGGGAATGTTGACCAGGAGCTTCTGGGGTTATACAGTGCACATCCTGGCCACACAGAGATGGGAATGTTCACCAGGAGCTGAAAAGTGTTATACAGAGCACACCCTGGCCACACAGAGATGCGAATGTTGACCAGGAGCTGCTGGGGTTATACAGAGCACACCCTGATCACACAGTGATGGGAATGTTGACCAGGAGCAGGGGTTAACAGAGCACAACCTGGCCATACAGATTGGAATGTTGACCAGGAGTTGCAGGGGTTATACAGAGAACACCCTGACCACACAGAGGTGGGAATGTTGACCAGGAGCTGCAGGGGTTATACAGAGCACACCCTGGCCACACACAGATGGGAATGTTGACCAGGAGCTGCTGGGGTTAGACAGAGCACACCCTGATCACACAGTGATGGGAATGTTGACCAGGAGCAGGGGTTAACAGAGCACAACCTGGCCATACAGATTGGAATGTTGACCAGGAGTTGCAGGGGTTATACAGAGAACACCCTGACCACACAGAGGTGGGAATGTTGACCAGGAGCTACAGGGGTTATACAGAGCACACCCTGGCCACACACAGAGGTGGGAATGTTGACCAGGAACAGGGGTTATACAGAGCACACCCTGGCCACACAGAGAAGGGAATGTTGACCAGGAGCAGGGGTTATACAGAGCACACCCTGGCCACACAGAGAAGGGAATGTTGACCAGGAGCTGCAGGGGGTATACAGAGCACACCCTGGCCACACAGAGATGGGAATATTGACCAGGAGCTGCAGGGGTTATGCAGAGCACACCCTGGACACACAGAGATGGGAATGTTGACCAGGAGCTGCAGGTGTTATACAGAGCACACCCTGGCCACACAGAGATAGGAATGTTGACCAGGAGCTGCAGGGGTTATACAGAGCACACCCTGCCCACACACAGAAATGGGAATGTTGACCAGGAGCTGCAGGAGTTATACAGAGCACAACCTGGCCACACAGAGATGGGAATGTTGACCAGGAGCTGCAGGAGTTATACAGAGCATACCCTGGGAACACACAGCTGGGAATGTTGACCAGGAGCTGCAGGGGTTATACAGAGCACACCCTGGCCACACAGAGATGGGAATGTTGACCAGGAGCTGCAGGTGTTATACAGAGCACACCATGGCCTCACAGAGATGGGAATGTTGACCAGGAGCTGCAGGGGATATACAGAGCACACCCTGGCCACACAGAGTTGGGAATGTTGACCAGGAGCTGCAGGAGTTATACAGAGCACATCGTGGCCACACACAGAGATGGGAATGTTAACCAGGAGCTGCAGGGGTTATACAGAGCACACCCTGGCCACACAGAGATGGGAATGTTGACCAGGAGCTGCAGGAGTTATACAGAGCACCCCCTGACCACACACAGAGATGGGAATGTTGGCCAGGAGCTGCAGGAGTTATACAGAGCACACCCTGGCCACACAGAGATGGGAATGTTGACCAGGAGCTACAGGGGTGATACAGAGCACATCCTGACCACACACAGAGATGGGAATGTTGACCAGGAGCTGCAGGAGTGTACAGAGCACATCCTGGCCACACAGAGATGGGAATGTTGACCAGGAGCTGCAGGAGTATACAGAGCACATCCTGGCTACACAGAGATGGGAATGTTGACCAGGAGCTGCAGGAGTTATACAGAGCACACCCTGGCCACACACAGAGATGGGAATGTTGACCAGGAGCTTCTGGGGTTATACAGTGCACATCCTGGCCACACAGAGATGGGAATGTTCACCAGGAGCTGAAAAGGGTTATACAGAGCACACCCTGGCCACACAGAGATGGGAATGTTGACCAGGAGCTGCTGGGGTTATACAGAGCACACCATCGACACACAGAGATGGGAATGTCGACCAGGAGCTGCAGGAGTTATACTGAGCACAGTCTGGCCACACAGAGATGGGAATGTTGACCAGGAGCTGCAGGGGTTATACAGAGCACACCATGGCCACACAGAGATGAGAATGTTGACCAGGAGCTGCAGGTGTTAAACAGTGCACACACTGGCCACACAGAGATGGGAATGTTGACCAGGAGCTACTGGGGTTACACAGAGCACACCCTGGCCACACACAGAGATGAGAATGTTGACCATGAGCTGCAGGGGTTATACAGAGCACACCTTGGCCACACACAGATGGGAATGTTGACCAGGAGCTGCTGGGGTTATACAGAGAACATCCTGACCACACAGTGATGGGAATGTTGACCAGGAGCTGCAGGGGTTATACAGAGCACACCCTGCCCACACACAGAAATGGGAATGTTGACCAGGAGCTGCAGGTGTTATACAGAGCACACCCTGGCCTCACAGAGATGGGAATGTTGACCAGGAGCTGCAGGGGTTATACAGAGCACACCCTGGCCACACAGAGTTGGGAATGTTGACCAGGAGCTGCAGGAGTTATACAGAGCACATCGTGGCCACACACAGAGATGGGAATGTTAACCAGGAGCTGCAGGGGTTATACAGAGCACACCCTGGCCACACAGAGATGGGAATGTTGACCAGGAGCTGCAGGAGTTATACAGAGCACCCCCTGACCACACACAGAGATGGGAATGTTGACCAGGAGCTGCAGGAGTTATACAGAGCACACCCTGGCCACACAGAGATGGGAATGTTGACCAGGAGCTACAGGGGTGATACAGAGCACATCCTGACCACACACAGAGATGGGAATGTTGACCAGGAGCTGCAGGAGTGTACAGAGCACATCCTGGCCACACAGAGATGGGAATGTTGACCAGGAGCTGCAGGAGTATACAGAGCACATCCTGGCTACACAGAGATGGGAATGTTGACCAGGAGCTGCAGGAGTTATACAGAGCACACCCTGGCCACACACAGAGATGGGAATGTTGACCAGGAGCTTCTGGGGTTATACAGTGCACATCCTGGCCACACAGAGATGGGAATGTTCACCAGGAGCTGAAAAGGTTTATACAGAGCACACCCTGGCCACACAGAGATGGGAATGTTGACCAGGAGCTGATGGGGTTATACAGAGCACACCATCGACACACAGAGATGGGAATGTCGACCAGGAGCTGCAGGAGTTATACTGAGCACAGTCTGGCCACACAGAGATGGGAATGTTGACCAGGAGCTGCAGGGGTTATACAGAGCACACCATGGCCACACAGAGATGAGAATGTTGACCAGGAGCTGCAGGTGTTATACAGTGCACACACTGGCCACACAGAGATGGGAATGTTGACCAGGAGCTACTGGGGTTACACAGAGCACACCCTGGCCACACACAGAGATGAGAATGTTGACCATGAGCTGCAGGGGTTATACAGAGCACACCTTGGCCACACACAGATGGGAATGTTGACCAGGAGCTGCTGGGGTTAGACAGAGCACACCTTGATCACACAGTGATGGGAATGTTGACCAGGAGCAGGGATTAACAGAGCACACCCTGGCCACACAGATGGGAATGTTGACCAGGAGTTGCAGTGGTTATACAGAGAACACACTGACCACACAGAGGTGGGAATGTTGACCAGGAGCAGGGATTATGCAGAGCACATCCTGGCCATACGGAGATGGGAATGTTGACCAGAAGCTGCAGGGGTTAGACAGAGCACATCGTGGCCACACAGAGATGGGAATCTTGACCAGGACATGCAGGGGTTATACAGAGAACATTCTGACCACACAGTGATGGGAATGGAGACCAGGAGTTGCAGGGGTTAAAGAGAGCACATCCTGACCACACAGAATGGGAATGTTGACCAGGAGCAGGGGTATACAGAGCACACCCTGGCCACACACAGATGGGAATGTTCACCAGGAGCTGCTTGGGTTAGACAGAGCACACCCTGGCCACACAGTGATGGGAATGTTGACCAGGAGCAGTGGTATACAGAGCGACCCTGGCCACACAGATGGGAATGTTGACCAGGAGTTGCAGGGGTTATACAGAGTACATCCTGACCACACAGATGGGAATGTTGACCAGGAGTTGCAGGGGTTATACAGATCCCACACTGGCCACACAGAGATGGGAATGTTGACCAGGAGCTGCAGGGGTTATACAGAGCACACCCTGGCCACACAGAGATGGGAATGTTGACCAGGAGCTGCAGGGGATATACAGAGCACACCCTGGCCACACAGAGATGAGAATGTTGACCAGGAGCTGCAGGTGTTATACAGAGCACACCCTGGCCACACAGAGATGGGAATGTTGACCAGGAGCTTCTGGTGTTACACAGAGCACACCCTGGCCACACAGAGATGGGAATGTTGACCAGGAGCTGCTGGGGTTATACAGAGCACACCATCGACATACAAAGATGGGAATGTCGACCAGGAGCTGCAGGAGTTATACTGAGCGCAGCCTGGCCACACAGAGATGGGAATGTTGACCAGGAGCTGCAGGAGTTATACAGAGCACACACTGGCCACACAGAGATGGGAATGTTGACCAGGAGCTGCTGGGGTTACACAGAGCACACCCTGGCCACACACAGAGATGAGAATGTTGACCAGGAGCTGCTGGGGTTATACAGTGCACACCCTGGCCTCACAGAGATGGGAATGTTGACCAGGAGCTGCAGGGGTTATACAGAGCACACCCTGGCCACACATAGATGGGAATGTTGACCAGGAGATGCAGGGGTGATACAGAGCACACCTTGGCCACACACAGATGGGAATGTTGACCAGGAGCTGCTGGGGTTCGACAGAGCACACCTTGATCACACAGTGATGGGAATGTTGACCAGGAGCAGGGGTTAACAGAGCACATCCTGGCCACACAGATGGGAATGTTGTCCAGGAGTTGCAGGGGTTATACAGAGAACACCCTGACCACAGAGGTGGGAATGTTGACCAGGAGCAGGGATTATGCAGAGCACATCCTGGCCATACGGAGATGGGAATGTTGACCAGGAGCTGCAGGGGTTAGACAGAGCACATCCTGGCCACACAGAGATGGGAATCTTGACCAGGAGATGCAGGGGTTATACAGAGAACATCCTGACCACACAGTGATGGGAATGTAGACCAGGAGTTGCAGGAGTTATACAGAGCACATCCTGACCACACAGTGATGGGAATGTAGACCAGGAGCTGCAGGGGTTATACAGAGCACACCCTGGCCACACAGAGATGGGAATGTTGACCAGGAGCTGCAGGGTTTATACAGAGCACACCCTGGCCACACAGAGATGGGAATGTTGACCAGGAGCTGCAGGGGTTATGCAGAGAACACCCTGGACACACAGAGATGGGAATGTTGACCAGGAGCTGCAGGTGTTATACAGAGCACACCCTGGCCACACAGAGATGGGCATGTTGACCAGGAGCTGCAGGAGTATACAGAGCAGATCCTGCCCACACACAGAGATGGGAATGTTAACCAGGAGCTGCAGGGGTTATACAGAGAACACCTTGGCCACGCAGAGATGGGAATGTTTACCAGGAGCTGCTGGGGTTATACAGAGCACACCCTGGCCACACAGAGATGGGAATGTTGACCAGGAGCTGCTGGGGTTATACAGAGCACACCCTGGCCACACAGAGATGGGAATGTTGACCAGGAGCTGCAGGAGTTATACAGAGCACACCCTGGCCACACATTGATGGGAATGTTGACCAGGAGCTGCAGGAGTTATACAGAGCAGATGCTGGCCACACACAGAGATGGGAATGTTAACCAGGAGCTGCAGGGGTTATACAGAGCACACCCTGGCCACACAGAGATGGGAATGTTGACCAGGAGCTGCAGGGGTTATACAGAGCACATCCTGACCACACAGATGGGAATGTTGACCAGGAGATGCATAGGTTATACAGATCCCACACTGGCCACACAGAGATGGGAATGTTGACCAGGATCTGCAGGAGTTATACAGAGCACAACCTGGCCACACAGAGATGGGAATGTTGACCAGGAGCTGGGGTTATACAGAGCACACCCTGGCCTCACTGAGAAGGACATGTTGACCAGGAGCTGCAGGAGTTTAACAGAGCACACCCTGGCCACACAGAGATGGGAATGTTGACCAGGAGCTGCAGGAGTTATACAGAGCACACCCTGGCCTCACAGAGATGGGAATGTTGACCAGGAGCTGCAGGGTTTATACCGAGCACACCCTGCCCACACAGAGATGGGAAGGTTGACCAGCAGCTGCAGGAGTTATACAGAGCACCCCCTGACCACACACAGAGATGGAAATGTTGACCACGAGCTGCTGGGGTTATACAGAGCACACCCTGGCCACACAGAGATGGGAAGGTTGACCAGGAGCTGCAGGAGTTATACAGAGCACCCCCTGACCACACACAGAGATGGAAATGTTGACCAGGAGCTGCTGGGGTTAGACAGAGCACACCCTGGACACACAGTGATGGGAATGTTGACTAGGAGCAGGGGTTAACAGAGCACACCCTGACCACACAGAGGTGGGAATGTTGACCAGGAGCAGGGATTATGCAGAGCACATCCTGGCCATACGGAGATAGGAATGTTGACCAGGAGCTGCAGGGGTTAGACAGAGCACATTGTGGCCACACAGAGATGGGAATGTAGACCAGGAGTTGCAGGGGTGTGACAGAGCACATCCTGACCACACAGTGATGGGAATGTTGACCAGGAGCAGGGTTATACAGAGCGTACCCTGGCCACACACAGATGGGAATGTTGACCAGGAGCTGCTTGGGTTAGACAGAGCACACCCTGGCCACACAGTGATGGGAATGTTGCCCAGGAGCAGGGGTATACAGAGCGACCCTGGCCACACAGATGGGAATGTTGACCAGGAGTTGCAGGGGTTATACAGAGCACATCCTGACCACAAAGATGGGAATGTTGACCAGGAGTTGCAGGGGTTATACTGATCCCACACTGGCCACACAGAGATGGGAATGTTGACCAGGAGCTGCAGGGGTTATACAGAGCGACCCTGGCCACACAGATGGGAATGTTGACCAGGGGTTGCAGGGGTTATACAGAGAACACCCTGACCACACAGAGGTGGGAATGTTGACCAGGAGCTGCAGGGGTTATACAGAGCACACCCTGGCCACACACAAAGATGGGAATGTTGACCAGGAACAGGGGTTATACAGAGCACAACCTGGCCACACAGAGAAGGGAATGTTGACCAGGAGCAGGGGTTATACAGAGCACACCCTGGCCACACAGAGAAGGGAATGTTGACCAGGAGCTGCAGGGGTTATACAGAGCACACCCTGGCCACACAGAGATGGGAATGTTGACCAGGAGCTGCAGGTGTTATACAGAGCACACCCTGGCCTCACAGAGATGGGAATGTTGACCAGGAGCTGCAGGGGTTATACAGAGCACACCCTGGCCACACAGAGATGGGAATGTTGACCAGGAGCTGCAGGAGTTATACAGAGCACATTGTGGCCACACACAGAGATGGGAATGTTAACCAGGAGCTGCAGGGTTATACAGACCACACCCTGGCCACACAGAGATGGGAAGGTTGACCAGGAGCTGCAGGAGTTATACAGAGCACTCCCTGACCACACACAGAGATGGAAATGTTGACCAGGGGCTGCTGGGGTTAGACAGAGCACACCCTGGACACACAATGATGGGAATGTTGAATAGGAGCAGGGGTTAACAGAGCACACCCTGGCCACACAGATGGGAATGTTGACCAGGAGTTGCAGGGGTTATACAGAGAACACCCTGACCACACAGAGGTGGGAATGTTGACCAGGAGCAGGGATTATGCAGAGCACATCCTGGCCATACGGAGATGGGAATGTCGACCAGGAGCTGCAGGGGTTAGACAGAGCACATCGTGGCCACACAGAGATGGGAATCTTGACCACGAGATGCAGGGGTTATACAGAGAACATCCTGACCACACAGTGATGGGAATGTAGACCAGGAGTTGCAGGGGTTATACAGAGCACATCCTGACCACACACAGATGGGAATGTTGACCAGGAGCTGATTGGGTTAGACAGAGCACACCCTGGCCACACAGTGATGGGAATGTTGACCAAGAGCAGGGGTATACAGAGTGACCCTGGCCACACAGATGGGAATGTTGACCAGGAGTTGCAGGGGTTATACAGAGAACATCCTGACCACACAGAGATGGGAATGTTGACCAGGAGCTGCAGGGGTTATACAGAGCACACCCTGGCCACACAGAGATGGGAATGTTGACCAGGAGCTGCAGGGGTTATCCAGAGCACAACCTGGCCACACAGAGAAGGGAATGTCGACCAGGAGCAGGGGTTATACAGAGCACACCCTGGCCACACAGAGAAGGGAATGTTGACCAGGAGCTGCAGGGGTTATACATAGCACACCCTGGCCACACAGAGATGGGAATGTTGACCAGGAGCTGCTGGGGTTATACAGAGCACACCCTGGCCACACAGAGATGGGAATGTTGACCAGGAGCTGCAGGGGTTATACAGAGCACACCATGGCCACACAGAGATGGGAATGTTGACCAGGAGCTGCAGGAGTTATACAGCCACACCCTGGCCCCACAGAGATGGGAATGTTGGCCAGGAGCTGCAGGAGTTATACAGAGAATACCCTGGCCACACAGAGATGGGAATGTTTACCAGGAGCTGCAGGGGTTATACAGAGCACACCCTGGCCACACAGAGATGGGAATGTTGACCAGGAGCTGCAGGGGTTATACAGAGCACACCCTGCCCACACACGGAAATGGGAATGTTGACTATGAGCTGCAGGAGTTATACAGAGCACAACCTGGCCACACAGAGATGGGAATGTTGACCAGGAGCTGCAGGAGTTATACAGAGCATACCCTGGGAACACACAGCTGTGAATGTTGACCAGGAGCTGCAGGGGTTATACAGAGCGCCACCTGGCCTCACTGAGAAGGACATGTTGACCAGGTGCTGCAGGAGTTATACAGTGCATACCCTGTCCACACAGAGATGGAAATGTTGACCAGGAGCTGCAGGTGTCATACAGAGCACACCCTGGCCTCACAGAGATTGGAATGTTGACCAGGAGCTGCAGGGGTTATACAGAGCACACCCTGGCCACACAGAGATGGGAATGTTGACCAGGAGCTGCAGGAGTTATACAGAGCACATCCTGGACACACACAGATGGGAATGTTGACCAGGAGCTGCAGGAGTTATACAGAGCACACCCTGGTCACAAACAGAGATGGAAATGTTGAAAAGGAGCTACTGGGATTATACAGTGGACATCCTGGCCACACAGAGATGGGAATGTTGACCAGGAGCTGCAGGGGTGATACAGACCACAGCCTGGCCACACAGAGATGGGAATGTTGACCAGGAGCTGCAGGAGTATGCAGAGCACATCAAGGCCACACACAGATGGGATTGTTGACCAGGAGTTGCTGGGGTTAGACAGAGCACACCCTGGCCACACACAGAGATGGGAATGTTGACCAGGAGATGCAGGGGTTATACAGAGCACACCCTGGCCACACAGAGATGGGAATGTTGACCAGGAGATGCAGGGGTTATACAGAGCACACCCTGGCCACATAGAGATGGGAGTGTTGACCAGGAGCTGCAGGGGTTATACAGAGCACACCCTGGCCACACACACAGATGGGAATGTTGACCAGAAGCTGCAGGGGTTATAAAGAGCACACCCTGACCACACACAGAGATGGGAATGTTGACCAGGAGCTGCAGGGGTTATACAGAGCGCCACCTGGCCTCACTGAGAAGGACATGTTGACCAGGAGCTGCAGGAGTTATAGAGAGCGCCACCTGGCCTCACTGAGAAGGACATGTTGACCAGGAGCTGCAAGGGTTATACAGAGCACACCCTGGCCACACAGAGATGGGAATGTTGACCAGGAGCTGCAGGGGTATACAGAGCACATCCAGGCCACACAGAGATGGGAATGTTGACCAGGAGCTGCAGGAGTATACAGAGCACATCCTGACCACACACAGAGATGGGAATGTTGACCAGGAGCTGCAGGGGTTATACAGAGCACACCCTGGCCACACAGAGATGGGAATGCTCACCAGGAGCTGCAGGTGTTATACAGAGCACACCCTGGCCACACAGAGATGAGAATGTTGACCAGGAGCTGCTGGGGTTATACAGAGCACACCCTGGCCACACTGAGATGGGAATGCTCACCAGGAGCTGCAGTAGTTATACAGAGCACACCCTGGCCACACACAGAGATGCGAATGTTGACCAGGAGCTGCAGGGGTCATACAGAGCACACCCTGGCCACACACAGAGAAGGGAATGTTGACCAGGAGCTGCAGGGGTTATACAGAGAACACCCTGGCCACACATAGATGGGAATGTTGACCAGGAGTTGCAGGGGTTATAGAGAGCATACCCTGGCCACACAGAGATGGGAATGTTGACCAGGAGCTGCAGGGGTTATACAGAGAACACCCTGGCCACACATAGATGGGAATGTTGACCAGGAGCTGCAGGGGTTATAGAGAGCATACCCTGGCCACACAGAGATGGGAATGTTGACCAGGAGCTGCAGGAGTTATACAGAGCACACCCTGGCCAGACAAAGATGGGAATGTTGACCAGGGGCTGCAGATTTTATACAGAGCACACCCTGCCCACACAGAGATGGGAATGTTGACCAGGAGCTGCAGGGGTTAGACAGAGCACACCCTGACCACACACAGAGATGGGAATGTTGACCAGGAGCTGCAGGAGTTATACAGAGCACACCCTGGCCACACAGAGATGGGAATGTTTACCAGGAGCTGCAGGAGTATACAGAGCACATCCTGGCCAAACAGAGATGGGAATGTTGACCAGGTGCTGCAGGAGTATACAGAGCACATCCTGGCCACACAGAGATGGGAATGTTGACCAGGAGCTGCAGGGGTTATACAGAGCACACCCTGGCCACACAGAGATGGGAATGTTGACCAGGAGCTGCAGGTGTTAAACAGAGCACACCCTGGCCACACAGAGATGGGAATGTTGACCATGAGCTGCTGAGGTTATACAGAGCACACCCTGGACACACAGAGATGGGAATGTTGACCAGGAGCTGCAGGGGTTATACAGAGCACACCCTGGACACACAGAGGTGGGAATTTTGACCAGGAACTGCTGGGGTTATAAAAGAGCACACCCTGGCCACACAGAGATGGGAATGTTAACCAGGAGCTGCAGGGGTTACACAGATCACTCCCAGGCCACACAGAGATGGGAATGTTGACCAGGAGCTGCAGGGGTTATACAGATCACACCCTGGCCACACAGAGATGGGAATGTTGACCAGGAGCTGCAGGGGTTATACAGAGCACACCCTGGGCACAAACAGAGATGGGAATGTTAACCAGGAGCTGCAGGGGATATACAGAGCACATCCTGGCCACACAGAGATGGGAATGTTGACCAGGAGCTGCAGGGGTTATACAGAGCACACCCTGGCCACACACACAGATGGGAATGTTGACCAGGAGCTGCAGGGGATATACAGAGCACATCCTGGCCACACAGAGATGGGAATGTTGACCAGGAGCTGCAGGGGTTATACAGTGCGCATGCTGTCCACACACATATGGGAGTGTTGACATGGAGCTGCTGGGCTTATACAGAGCACACCAAGGACACACACACAGATGGGAATGTTGACCAGGAGCTGCAGGGGTTATACAGAGCACACACTGGCCACACAGAGATGGGAATGTTGACCAGGAGCTGCAGGGGTTATACAGAGCACACCCTGGACACACACACAGATGGGAATGCTGACCAGGAGCTGCAGGGGTTATACAGAGCATACCCTGGCCACACAGAAATGGGAATATTGACCAGGAGTTGCAGGAGTTATACAGAGCACAACCTGGCCACACAGAGATGGGAATGTTGACCAGGAGCTGCAGGAGTTATACAGAGCATACCCTGGGCACACACAGATGGGAATGTTGACCAGGAGCTGCAGGGGTTATACAGAGCGCCACCTGGCCTCACAGAGAAGGACATGTTGACCAGGAGCTGCAGGAGTTATACAGAGCACACCCTGGCCACGCAGAGATGGGAATGTTGACCAGGAGCACGGGTTATACAGAGCACACCCTGGCCACACAGAGATGGGAATGTTGACCAGGAGCTGCAGGGGTTATACAGAACACACCCTGGCTACACAGAGATGGGAATGTTGACCAGGAGCTGCAGGGGTTATACAGAGCACACCCTGGCCACACAGAGATGGGAATGTTGACCAGGAGCTGCAGGAGTTATACAGAGCACATCCTGGCCATTACACACAGATGGGAATGTTGACCAGGTGCTGCAGGGGTTATACAGTGCGCACGCTGTCCACAGACAGATGGGAGTGTTGACCAGGAGTTGCTGGGGTTATACAGAGCACACCCTGGACACACACACAGATGGAAATGTTGACCAGGAGCTGCAGGGGTTATACAGAGCACAACCTGGCCACACAGAAATGGGAATGTTGACCAGGAGCTGCAGGAGTTATACAGAGCATACCCTGGGCACACACAGATGGGAATGTTGACCAGGAGCTGCAGGGGTTATACAGAGCGCCACCTGGCCTCACAGAGAAGGACATGTTGACCAGGAGCTGCAGGAGTTATACAGAGCACACCCTGGCCACACATAGATGGGAATGTTGACCAGGAGCTGCAGGAGTTATACAGAGCACACCCTGACCACACACAGAGATGGGAATGTTGACCAGGAGCTTCTGGGATTATACAGTGCACATCCTGGCCACACAGAGATGGGAATGTTGACCAGGAGCAGCAGTGGTTATACAGAGCACACCCCGACCACACACAGAGATGGGAATGTTGACCAGGAGCTGCAGGAGTATACAGAGCACATCCTGGCCACACAGAGATGGGAATGTTGACCAGGAGCTGCAGGTGTTAAACAGGGCACACCCTGGCCACACAGAGATGGGAATGTTGACCAGGAGCTGCTGGGGTTATACAGAGCACACCCTGGACACACAGAGATGGGAATGTTGACCAGGAGCTGCAGGGTTATAAAAGAGCACACACTGGCCACACAGAGATGGGAATGTTAACCAGGAGCTGCAGGGGTTACACAGATCACTCCCAGGACACAATGAGAGATGGGAATGTTGACCAGGAGCTGCAGGGATTATACAGAGCACACCCTGGCCGCGCAGAGATGGGAATGTTGACCAGGAGCTGCAGTGGTTATACAGATCACACCCTGGCCACGCAGAGATGGGAATGTTGACCAGGAGCTGCAGGGGTAATACAGAGCACACCCTGGCCACACAGAGATGGGAATGTTGACCAGGAGCTGCAGGAGTATACAGACCACACCCTGGCCACATACAGAGATGAGAATGTTGACCAGGAGCTGCAGGGGTTATACAGAGCACACCCTGGAGACACACAGAGATGGGAATGTTGACCAGGAGCTGCAGGGGTTATATAGTGCGCATGCTGTCCACACACATATGGGAGTGTTGACCAGGAGCTGCTGGGCTTATGCAGAGCAAACCAAGGACACACACACAGATGGGAATGTTGACCAGGAGCTGCAGGGGTTATACAGAGCACACACTGGCCACACAGATGGGAATGTTGACCAGGAGCTGCAGGGGTTATACAGAGCACACCCTGGACACACACACAGATGGGAATGCTGACCAGGAGCTGCAGGGGTTATACTTAGCACACCCTGGCCACACACAAAGATGGGAATGTTGACCAGGAACAGGGGTTATACAGAGCACACCCTGGCCACACAGATGGGAATGTTGACCAGGAGCTGCAGGAGTTATACAGAGCGCCACCTGGCCTCACAGAGAAGGTCATGTTGACCAGGAGCTGCAGGAGTTATACAGAGCACACCCTGGCCACACAGAGATGGGAATGTTGACCAGGAGCAGGGGTTATGCAGAGCACACCCTGGCCACACAGAAATGGGAATGTTGACCAGGAGCTGCAGGGGTTATACAGAACACACCCTGGCCAGACAGAGATGGGAATGTTGACCAGGAGCTGCAGGGGTTATAAAGAGCACACCCTGGCCACACAGAGATGGGAATGTTGACCAGGAGCTGCAGGAGTTATACAGAGCACATCCTGGCCACACACACAGATGGGAATGTTGGCCAGAAGCTGCAGGGGATATACAGAGCACATCCTGGCCACACAGAGAAGGGAATGTTGACCAGGAGCTGCAGGGGTTATACAGAGCACACCCTGGACACACACAGAGATGGGAATGTTGACCAGGTGCTGCAGGGGTTATACAGTGCGCACGCTGTCCACACACAGATGGGAGTGTTGACCAGGACATGCAGGGGTTATACAGAGAACATCCTGACCACACAGTGATGGGAATGTAGACCAGGAGTTGCAGGGGTTATACAGAGCACACCCTGGCCACACACAGATGGGAATGTTCACCAGGAGCTGATTGGGTTAGACAGAGCACACCCTGGCCACACAGTGATGGGAATGTTGACCAGGAGCAGGGGTATACAGAGCGACCCTGGCCACACAGATGGGAATGTTGACCAGGAGTTGCAGGGGTTATACAGAGCACATCCTGACCACACAGATGGGAATGTTGACCAGGAGTTGCAGGGGTTATACAGATCCCACACTGGCCAAACAGAGATGGGAATGTTGACCAGGAGCTGCACGGGTTATACAGAGCACACCCTGGCCACACAGAGATGGGAATGTTGACCAGGAGCTGCAGGGGTTATACAGAGCACACCCTGGCCACACAGAGATGAGAATGTTGACCAGGAGCTGCAGGTGTTAAACAGAGCACACCCTGGCCACACAGAGATGGGAATGTTGACCAGGAGCTTCTGGTGTTACACAGAGCACACCCTGGCCACACAGAGATGGGAATGTTGACCAGGAGCTGCTGGGGTTATACAGAGCACACCATCGACACACAGAGATGGAATTGTCGACCAGGAGCTGCAGGAGTTATACTGAGCGCAGCCTGGCCACACAGAGATGGGAATGTTGACCAGGAGCTGCAGGGGTGATACAGAGCACTCCCTGGCCACACAGAGATGAGAATGTTGACCAGGAGCTGCAGGAGTTATACAGAGCACACACTGGCCACACAGAGATGGGAATGTTGACCAGGAGCTGCTGGGGTTACACAGAGCACACCCTGGCCACACACAGAGATGAGAATGTTGACCAGGAGCTGCTGGGGTTATACAGAGCACACCCTGGCCACACACAGAGATGCAAATGTTGACCAGGAGTTGGTGGGGTTATACAGTGCACACCCTGGCCACACAGAGATGGGAATGTTGACCAGGAGCTGCAGGGGTTATACAGAGCACACCCTGGCCACACATAGAAGTGGAATCTCTTGTTAAGAGGAAGAAGGAGGCCTATGTGAAGATGAGGTGTGAAGTTTCAGTTGGGGCGATGGATAGTTACAAGGTAGCGAGGAAGGATCTAAAGAGAGAGCTAAGACGAGCAAGGAGGGGACATGAGAAGTATTTGGCAGGAAGGATCAAGGAAAACCCAAAAGCTTTCTATAGGTATGTCAGGAATAAGCGAATGACTAGGGACAGAGTAGGACCAGTCAAGGACAGGGATGGGAAGTTGTGTGTAGAGTCTGAAGAGATAGGCGAGATTCTAAATGAATATTTTTCGTCAGTATTCACTCAGGAAAAAGATAATGTTGTGGAGGAGAATGCTGAGCTCCAGGTAAATAATTAGATGGCATTGAGGTAAGTAGGGAAGAGGTGTTGGCAATTCTGGACAGGCTGAAAATAGATAAGTCCCCGGGGCCTGATGGGATTTATCCTAGGATTCTCTGGGAGGCCAGGGAAGAGATTGCTGGACCATTGGCTTTGATTTTTATGTCATCATTGGATACAGGAATAGTGCCAGAGGACTGGAGGATAGCAAATGTGGTCCCTTTGTTCAAAAAGGGGAGCAGAGACAACCCCGGCAACTATAGACCGGTGAGCCTCACGTCTGTAGTGGGTAAAGTCTTGGAGGGCATTATAAGAGACAAGATTTATAATCATCTAGATAGGAATAATATGATCAGGGATAGTCAGCATGGCTTTGTGAAGGGTAGGTCATGCCTCACAAACCTTATCGAGTTCTTTGAGAAGGTGACTGAACAGGTAGACGAGGGTAGAGCAGTTGATGTGGTGTATATGGATTTCAGCAAAGCGTTTGATAAGGTTCCCCACGGTAGGCTATTGCAGAAAATACGGAGGCTGGGGATTGAGGGTGATTTAGAGATGTGGATCAGAAATTGGCTAGCTGAAAGAAGACAGAGGGTGGTGGTTGATGGGAAATGTTCAGAATGGAGTTCTGTCACAAGTGGAGTACCACAAGGATCTGTTCTGGGGCCGTTGCTGTTTGTCATTTTTATCAACGACCTAGAGGAAGGCGCAGAAGGGTGGGTGAGTAAATTTGCAGACGATACTAAAGTCGGTGGTGTTGTCGATAGTGAGGAAGGAAGTAGCAGGTTACAGAGGTATATAGATAAGCTGCAGTGCTGGGCTGAGAGGTGGCAAATGGAGTTTAATGTAGAGAAGTGTGAGGTGATTCACTTTGGAAGGAAAAACAGGAATGTGGAATATGTGGCTAATGGAAAAGTTCTTGAAAGTGTGGATGAGCAGAGGGATCTAGGTGTCCATGTACATAGATCCCTGAAAGTTGCCACCCAGGTTGATAGGGTGGTGAAGAAGGCCTATGGAGTGTTGGCCTTTATTGGTAGAGGGATTGAGTTCCGGAGTCAGGAGGTCATGTTGCAGCTGTACAGAACTCTGGTACGGCCGCATTTGGAGTATTGCGTACAGTTCTGGTCACCGCATTATAGGAAGGACGTGGAGGCTTTGGAACGGGTGCAGAGGAGATTTACCAGGATGTTGCCTGGTATGGAGGGAAAATCTTATGAGGAAAGGCTGATGGACTTGAGGTTGTTTTCGTTAGAGAGAAGAAGGTTAAGAGGAGACTTAATAGAGGCATACAAAATGATCAGAGGGTTAGATAGGGTGGACAGTGAGAGCCTTCTCCCGCGGATGGAAATGGCTAGCACGAGGGGACATAGCCTTAAACTGAGGGGTAATAGATATAGGACAGAGGTCAGGGGTAGGTTCTTTACGCAAAGAGTAGTGAGGCCGTGGAATGCCCTACCTGCTACAGTAGTGAACTCGCCAACATTAAGGGCATTTAAAAGTTTATTGGATAAACATATGGATGATAATGGTATAGTGTAGGTTAGATGGCTTTTGTTTCGGTGCAACATCGTGGGCCGAAGGGCCTGTACTGCGCTGTATTGTTCTATGTTCTATGTTCTATAGATGGGAATGTTGACCAGGAGCTACAGGGGTTATACAGAGCACACCCTGACCACACAGAGGTGGGAATGTTGACCAGGAGCAGGGGTATACAGAGCGACCCTGGCCACACAGATGGGAATGTTGACCAGGAGTTTCAGGGGTTATACAGAGCACATCCTGACCACACAGATGGGAATGTTGACCAGGAGTTGCAGGGGTTATACAGATCCCACACTGGCCACACAGAGATGGGAATGTTGACCAGGAGCTGCAGGGGTTATACAGAGCACACCCTGGCCACACACAGATGGGAATGTTGACCAGGAGCTGCTGGGGTTAGACAGAGCACACCCCGATCACACAGTGATGGGAATGTTGACCAGGAGCAGGGGTTAACAGAGCACACCCTGGCCACACAGATGGGAATGTTGACCAGGAGTTGCAGGGGTTATACAGAGAACACCCAGACCACACAGAGATGGGAATGTTGACCAGGAGCTGCAGGGGTTATATAGAGCACACCCTGGCCACACACAGAGGTGGGAATGTTGACCAGGAACAGGGGTTATACAGAACACACCCTGGCCACACAGAGAAGGGAATGTTGACCAGGAGCAGGGGTTATACAGAGCACACCCTGGCCACACAGAGAAGGGAATGTTGACCAGGAGCTGCAGGGGTTATCCAGAGCACACCCTGGCCACACAGAGATGCAAATGTTGACCAGGAGCTGCAGGGGTTATGCAGAGCACACCCTGGACACACAGAGATGGGAATGTTGACCAGGAGCTGCAGGTGTTATACAGAGCACACCCTGGCCACACAGAGATGTGAATGTTGACCAGGAACTGCAGGGGTTATACAGAGGACACCCTGGCCACACAGAGATGGGCATGTTGACCAGGAGCTGCAGGAGCATACAGAGCAGATCCTGCCCACACACAGTGATGGGAATGTTAACCAGGAGCTGCAGGGGTGATACAGAGCACACCTTGGCCACACAGAGATGGGAATGTTGACCAGGAGCTGCTGGGGTTATACAGAGCACACCCTGGCCACACAGAGATGGGAATGTTGACCAGGAGCTGCAGGAGTTATACAGAGCACACCCTGGCCACACAGTGATGGGAATGTTGACCAGGAGCTGCAGGAGTTATACAGAGCAGATCCTGGCCACACACAGAGATGGGAATGTTAACCAGGAGCTGCAGGGTTTATACAGAGCACACCCTAGCCACAGTGAGATGGGAATGTTGACCAGGAGCTGCAGGGGTTATAAAGAGCACATCCTGACCACACAGATGGGAATGATGACCAGGAGTTGCAGGGGTTATACAGATCCCACACTGGCCACACAGAGATGTGAATGTTGGCCAGGAGCTGCAGGGGTTATACAGAGCACACCCTGCCCACACAGAGAAGGGAATGTTGACCAAGAGCAGCGGTTATACAGAGCACACCCTGGCCACACAGAGATGGGAATGTTTACCAGGAGCTGCAGGGGTTATACAAAGCACACCTTGGCCACACACAGATGGGAATGTTGAACAGGAGCTGCTGGGGTTAGACAGAGCACACCTTGATCACACAGTGATGGGAATGTTGACCAGGAGCAGGGGTTAACAGAGCACACCCTGGCCACACAGATGGCAATGTTGACCAGGAGTTGCAGGGGTTATACAGAGAACACCCTGACCACACAGAGGTGGGAATGTTGACCAGGAGCAGGGATTATGCAGAGCACATCCTGGCCATACGGAGATGGGAATGTTGACCAGGAGCTGCAGGGGTTAGACAGAGCACATCGTGGCCACACAGAGATGGGAATCTTGACCAGGACTTGCAGGGGTTATACAGAGAACATCCTGACCACACAGTGATGGGAATGTTGACCAGGAGTTGCAGGGGTTATACAGATCCCACACTGGCCACACAGAGATGGGAATGTTGACCAGGAGCTGCAGGGGTTATACAGAGCACACCCTGGCCACACACAGATGGGAATGTTGACCAGGAGCTGCTGGGGTTAGACAGAGCACACCCCGATCACACAGTGATGGGAATGTTGACCAGGAGCAGGGGTTAACAGAGCACACCCTGGCCACACAGATGGGAATGTTGACCAGGAGTTGCAGGGGTTATACAGAGAACACCCAGACCACACAGAGATGGGAATGTTGACCAGGAGCTGCAGGGGTTATATAGAGCACACCCTGGCCACACACAGAGGTGGGAATGTTGACCAGGAACAGGGGTTATACAGAACACACCCTGGCCACACAGAGAAGGGAATGTTGACCAGGAGCAGGGGTTATACAGAGCACACCCTGGCCACACAGAGAAGGGAATGTTGACCAGGAGCTGCAGGGGTTATCCAGAGCACACCCTGGCCACACAGAGATGCAAATGTTGACCAGGAGCTGCAGGGGTTATGCAGAGCACACCCTGGACACACAGAGATGGGAATGTTGACCAGGAGCTGCAGGTGTTATACAGAGCACACCCTGGCCACACAGAGATGTGAATGTTGACCAGGAACTGCAGGGGTTATACAGAGGACACCCTGGCCACACAGAGATGGGCATGTTGACCAGGAGCTGCAGGAGCATACAGAGCAGATCCTGCCCACACACAGTGATGGGAATGTTAACCAGGAGCTGCAGGGGTGATACAGAGCACACCTTGGCCACACAGAGATGGGAATGTTGACCAGGAGCTGCTGGGGTTATACAGAGCACACCCTGGCCACACAGAGATGGGAATGTTGACCAGGAGCTGCAGGAGTTATACAGAGCACACCCTGGCCACACAGTGATGGGAATGTTGACCAGGAGCTGCAGGAGTTATACAGAGCAGATCCTGGCCACACACAGAGATGGGAATGTTAACCAGGAGCTGCAGGGTTTATACAGAGCACACCCTGGCCACAGTGAGATGGGAATGTTGACCAGGAGCTGCAGGGGTTATAAAGAGCACATCCTGACCACACAGATGGGAATGATGACCAGGAGTTGCAGGGGTTATACAGATCCCACACTGGCCACACAGAGATGTGAATGTTGGCCAGGAGCTGCAGGGGTTATACAGAGCACACCCTGCCCACACAGAGAAGGGAATGTTGACCAAGAGCAGCGGTTATACAGAGCACACCCTGGCCACACAGAGATGGGAATGTTTACCAGGAGCTGCAGGGGTTATACAAAGCACACCTTGGCCACACACAGATGGGAATGTTGAACAGGAGCTGCTGGGGTTAGACAGAGCACACCTTGATCACACAGTGATGGGAATGTTGACCAGGAGCAGGGGTTAACAGAGCACACCCTGGCCACACAGATGGCAATGTTGACCAGGAGTTGCAGGGGTTATACAGAGAACACCCTGACCACACAGAGGTGGGAATGTTGACCAGGAGCAGGGATTATGCAGAGCACATCCTGGCCATACGGAGATGGGAATGTTGACCAGGAGCTGCAGGGGTTAGACAGAGCACATCGTGGCCACACAGAGATGGGAATCTTGACCAGGACTTGCAGGGGTTATACAGAGAACATCCTGACCACACAGTGATGGGAATGTAGACCAGGAGTTGCAGGGGTTATACAGAGCACATCCCGACCACACAGTGATGGGAATGTTGACCAGGCGCAGTGGTATACAGAGCACACCCTGGCCACACACAGATGGGAATGTTCACGAGGAGCTGCTTGGGTTAGACAGAGCACACCCTGGCCACACAATGATGGGAATGTTGACCAGGAGCAGGGGTATACAGAGCGACCCTGGCCACACAGATTGGAATGTTGACCAGGAGTTGCAAGTGTTATACAGAGCACATCCTGACCACACAGATGGGAATGTTGACCAGGAGTTGCAGGGGATATACAGATCCCACACTGGCCAAACAGAGATGGGAATGTTGACCAGGAGCTGCAGGGGTTATACAGAGCACACCCTGGCCACACAGAGATGGGAATGTTGACCAGGAGCTGCAGGGGTTATACAGAGCACACCCTGGCCACACAGAGATGAGAATGTTGACCAGGAGCTGCAGGTGTTATACAGAGCACACCCTGGCCACACAGAGATGGGAATGTTGACCAGGAGCTTCTGGTGTTACACAGAGCACACCCTGGCCACACAGAGATGGGAATGTTGACCAGGAGCTGCTGGGGTTATACAGAGCACACCATCGACACATAGAGATGGAAATGTCGACCAGGAGCTGCAGGAGTTATACTGAGCGCAGCCTGGCCACACAGAGATGGGAATGTTGACCAGGAGCTGCAGGGGTGATACAGAGCACACCCTGGTCACACAGAGATGAGAATGTTGACCAGGAGCTGCAGGAGTTATACAGAGCACACACTGGCCACACAGAGATGGGAATGTTGACCAGGAGCTGCTGGGGTTACACAGAGCACACCCTGGCCACACACAGAGATGAGAATGTTGACCAGGAGCTGCTGGGGTTATACAGAGCACGCCCTGGCCACACACAGAGATGCGAATGTTGACCAGGAGTTGCTGGGGTTATACAGTGCACACCCTGGCCACACAGAGATGGGAAAGTTGACCAGGAGCTGTAGGGGTTATACAGAGCACACCCTGGCCAGACATAGATGGTAATGTTGACCACGAGCTACAGGGGTTAACAGAGCACACCCCGGCCACACAGATGGGAATCTTGACCAGGAGTTGCAGGGGTTATACAGAGAACACCCTGACCACACAGAGGTGGGAATGTTGACCAGGAGCAGGGGTATACAGAGCGACCCTGGCCACACAGATGGGAATGTTGACCAGGAGTTGCAGGGGTTATACAGAGCACATCCTGACCACACAGATGGGAATGTTGACCAGGTGTTGCAGGGGTTATACAGATCCCACACTGGCCACACAGAGATGGAAATGTTGACCAGGAGCTGCAGGGGTTATACAGAGCACACCCTGGCCACACACAGATGGGAATGTTGACCAGGAGCTGCTGGGGTTAGACAGAGCACACCCCGATCACACAGTGATGGGAATGTTGACCAGGAGCAGGAGTTAACAGAGCACACCCTGTCCACACAGATGGGAATGTTGACCAGGTGTTGCAGGGGTTATACAGAGAACACCCAGACCACACAGAGGTGGGAATGTTGACCAGGAGCTGCAGGGGTTATACAAAGCACACCCTGGCCACACACAGAGGTGGGAATGTTGACCAGGAACAGGGGTTATACAGAACACACCCTGGCCACACAGAGAAGGGAATGTTGACCAGGAGCAGGGGTTATACAGAGCATACCCTGGCCACACAGAGAAGGGAATGTTGACCAGGAGCTGCAGGGGTTATAGAGATCACACCCTGGCCACACAGAGATGGGAATGTTGACCAAGAGCTGCAGGGGTTATACAGAGCACACCCTGGCCACACAGAGATGCGAATGTTGACCAGGAGCTGCAGGGGTTATGCAGAGAACACCCTGGACACACAGAGATGGTAATGTTGACCAGGAGCTGCAGGTGTTATACAGTGCACACCCTGGCCACACAGAGATGTGAATGTTGACCAGGAACTGGAGGGGTTATACAGAGGACACCCTGGCCACACAGATATGGGCATGTTGACCAGGAGCTGCAGGAGCATACAGAGCACACCCTGGCCACACAGTGATGGGAATGTTGACCAGGAGCTGCAGGAATTATACAGAGCACTCCCTGGCCACACAGAGATGGGAATGTTGACCAGGAGCTACAGGGGTTATAAAGAGCACATCCTGACCACACAGATGGGAATGTTGACCAGGAGTTGCAGGGGTTATACAGATCCCACACTGGCCACACAGAGATGTGAATGTTGGCCAGGAGCTGCAGGGGTTATACAGAGCACACCCTGCCCACACAGAGAAGGGAATGTTGACCAAGAGCAGCGGTTATACAGAGCACACCCTGGCCACACAGAGATGGGAATGTTTACCAGGAGCTGCAGGGGTTATACAGAGCACACCCTGGCCACACAGAGATGGGAATGTTTACCAGGAGCTGCAGGGGTTATACAGAGCACACCCTGGCCACACACAGATGGGAATGTTGACCAGGAGCTGCAGGAGTTATACAGAGCGCACCCTGGAATCACAGAGATGGGAATGTTAACCAGGAGCTGCAGGGGTTATACAGAGCATACCCTGGCCTCACAGAGATGGGAATGTTGACCAGGAGCTGCAGGGGTTATACAGAGCACATTGTGGCCACACACGGAGATGGGAATGTTAACCAGGAGCTGCAGGGGTTATACAGAGCACCCACTGACCACACACAGAGATGGAAATGTTGACCAGGAGCTGCTGGGGTTAGACAGAGCGCACTCTGGCCACACAGATGGGAATGTTGACCAGGAGTTGCAGGGGTTATACAGAGAACACCCTGACCACACAGAGGTGGGAATGTTGACCAGGAGCAGGGATTATGCAGAGCACATCCTGGCCATACGGAGATGGGAATGTTGACCAGGAGCTGCAGGGGTTAGACAGAGCACATCGTGGCCACACAGAGATGGGAATCTTGACCAGGAGATGCAGGGGTTATACAGAGAACATCCTGACCACACAGTGATGGGAATGTAGACTAGGAGTTGCAGGGCTTATACAGAGCACATCCTGACCACACAGTGATGGGAATGTTGACCAGGAGCTGCTTGGGTTAGACAGAGCACACCCTGGCCACACAGATGGGAATGTTGACCAGGATTGCAGGGGTTATACAGAGCACATCCTGACCACACAGATGGGAATGTTGACCAGGAGTTGCAGGGGTTATACTGATCCCACACTGGCCACACAGAGATGGGAATGTTGACCAGGAACAGGGGTTATACAGAGCACAACCTGGCCACACAGAGAAGGGAATGTTGACCAGGAGCAGGGGTGATACAGAGCACACCCTGGCCACACAGAGAAGGGAATGTTGACCAGGAGCTGCAGGGGTTATACAGAGCACACCCTGGCCACACAGAGATGGGAATGTTGACCAGGAGCTGCTGGGGTTATACAGAGCACACCCTGGCCACACAGAGATGGGAATGTTGACCAGGAGCTGCAGGGGTTATACAGAGCACACCTTGGCCACACAGAGATGGGAATGTTGACCAGGAGCTGCAGGAGTTATACAGCCACACCCTGGCCCCACAGAGATGGGAATGTTGGCCAGGAGCTGCAGGAGTTATACAGAGCACACCCTGGCCACACAGAGATGGGAATGTTTACCAGGAGCTGCAGGGGTTATACAGAGCACACCCTGGACAGAGAGAGATGGGAATGTTGACCAGGAGCTGCAGGAGTTATACAGAGCACACCCTGGCCACACAGAGATGGGAATGTTGACCAGGAGCTGCAGGGGTTATACAGAGCACATCCTGACCACACAGAGATGGGAATGTTGACTAGGAGCTGCAGGAGTTATACAGAGCACACCCTGGCCACACAGAGATGGGAATGTTGACCAAGAGCTGCAGGGGTTATACAGAGCACACCCTGGCCACACAGAGATGGGAATGTTGACCAGGAGCTGCAGGAGTTATACAGAGCAGACCCTGGCCACACAGAGATGGGAATGTTGACCAGGAGCTGCAGGGGTTATACAGAGCACACCCTGCCCACACACAGAGATGGGAATGTTGACAAGGACCTACTGGGATTATACAGTGCACATCCTGGCCACACAGAGATGGGAATGTTGACCAGGAGCTGCAGGGGTGATACAGAGCATAGCCTGGCCACACAGAGATGGGAATGTTGACCAGGAGCTGCAGGGGTTATACAGAGCACATCCTGGCCACACAGAGATGGGAATGTTGACCAGGAGCTGCAGGAGTTATACAGAGCACACCCTGGCCACACACGGAGATGGGAATGTTGACCAGGAGCTGCTGGGGTTATACAGTGCACATCCTGGCTGCACAGAGATGTGAATGTTGACCAGGAGCTGCAGGAGTTATGCAGAGCACACCCTGGCCACACAGAGATGGGAATGTTGACCAGGAGCTGCAGGGGTTATACAGAGCACACCCTGGCCACACACAGATGGGAATGTTGACCAGGAGCTGCAGGGGTTATACAGAGCACACCCTGGCCACACACAGAGATGGGAATGTTGACCAGGAGCTGCTGGGGTTATACAGAGCACACCCTGGCCACAAAGAGATGGGAATGTTGACCAGGAGCTGCAGGGGTTATACAGAGCACACCCTGGCCACACAGAGATGGGAATGTTGACCAGGAGCTGCAGGGGTTATACAGAGCACACCCTGGCCACACACAGAGATGGGAATGTTGACCAGGAGCTGCTGGGGTTATACAGAGCACACCCTGGCCACAAAGAGATGGGAATGTTGACCAGGAGCTGCAGGGGTTATACAGAGCACACCCTGGCCACACAGAGATGGGAATGTTGACCAGGAGCTGCAGGGGTTATACAGAGCACACCCTGGCCACACACAGAGATGGGAATGTTGACCAGGAGCTGCTGGGGTTATACAGAGCACACCCTGTCCACACTGAGATGGGAATGTTCACCAGGAGCTGCAGTAGTTATACAGAGCACACCCTGGCCACACACAGAGATGCGAATGTTGACCAGGAGTGGCTGGGGTTATACAGTGCACACCATGGCCACACAGAGATGGGAATGTTGACCAGGAGCTGCAGGGTTTATACAGAGCACACCCTGGCCACACATAGATGGGAATGTTGACCAGGAGCTGCAGGGGTTATAGAAAGCATACCCTGGCCACACAGAGATGGGAATGTTGACCAGGAGCTGCAGGTGTTATACAGAGCACACCCTGGCCACACAGAGATGGGAATGTTGACCAGGAGCTGCTGGGGTTACACAGAGCACACCCTGGCCACACACAGAGACGGGAATGTTGACCAGGAGCTGCTGGGGTTATACAGAGCACACCCTGGGCACAAACAGAGATGGAAATGTTGACCATGAGCTGCAGGGGTTATACTGTGCACACCCTGGCCGCTCAGAGATGGGAATGTTGACCAGGAGTTGCAGGGGTTATACAGAGCACACCCTGGCCACACAGAGATGGGAATGTTGACCAGGAGTTGCAGGGGTTATACAGAGCACACCCTGGCCAGACACACAGATGGGAATGTTGACCAGGAGTTTCAGGAGTTATACAGAGCACACCCTGGCCACACAGAGATGGGAATGTTGACCAGGAGTTGCAGGGGTTATACAGAGCACATCCTGGCCACACACAGAGATGGTAATGTTAACCAGGATCTGCAGGGGTTATACAGAGCACACCCTGGCCACACAGAGATGGGAATGTTGACCAGGAGCTGCAGGAGTTATGCAGAGCACACCCTGACAACACACAGAGATGGGAATTTTGACCAGGAGCTACTGGGATTATACAGTGCACATCCTGGCCACACACAGATGGGAATGTTGACCAGAAGCTGCAGGGGTTATACAGAGCACACCCTGACCACACACAGAGATGGGAATGTTGACCAGGAGCTGCAGGAGTATACAGAGCACATCCTGGCCACACAGAGATGGAAATGTTGACCAGGAGCTGCAGGAGTTATACGGAGCACACCCTGACCACACACAGAGATGGGAATGTTGACCAGGAGCTGCAGGAGTATACAGAGCACATCCTGGCCACACAGAGATGGGAATGTTGACCAGGAGCTGCAGGAGTTATACAGAGCACACACTGACCACACACAGAGATGGGAATGTTGACCAGGAGCTGCAGGGGTTATACAGAGCACACCCTGGTCACACAGAGATGGGAATGTTGACCAGGAGCAGGGATTATGCAGAGCACATCCTGGCCATACGGAGATGGGAATGTTGACCAGGAGCTGCAGGGGTTAGACAGAGCACATCGTGGCCACACAGAGATGGGAATCTTGACCAGGAGATGCAGGGGTTATACAGAGAACATCCTGACCACACAGTGATGGGAATGTAGACTAGGAGTTGCAGGGCTTATACAGAGCACATCCTGACCACACAGTGATGGGAATGTTGACCAGGAGCTGCTTGGGTTAGACAGAGCACACCCTGGCCACACAGATGGGAATGTTGACCAGGATTGCAGGGGTTATACAGAGCACATCCTGACCACACAGATGGGAATGTTGACCAGGAGTTGCAGGGGTTATACTGATCCCACACTGGCCACACAGAGATGGGAATGTTGACCAGGAACAGGGGTTATACAGAGCACAACCTGGCCACACAGAGAAGGGAATGTTGACCAGGAGCAGGGGTGATACAGAGCACACCCTGGCCACACAGAGAAGGGAATGTTGACCAGGAGCTGCAGGGGTTATACAGAGCACACCCTGGCCACACAGAGATGGGAATGTTGACCAGGAGCTGCTGGGGTTATACAGAGCACACCCTGGCCACACAGAGATGGGAATGTTGACCAGGAGCTGCAGGGGTTATACAGAGCACACCTTGGCCACACAGAGATGGGAATGTTGACCAGGAGCTGCAGGAGTTATACAGCCACACCCTGGCCCCACAGAGATGGGAATGTTGGCCAGGAGCTGCAGGAGTTATACAGAGCACACCCTGGCCACACAGAGATGGGAATGTTTACCAGGAGCTGCAGGGGTTATACAGAGCACACCCTGGACAGAGAGAGATGGGAATGTTGACCAGGAGCTGCAGGAGTTATACAGAGCACACCCTGGCCACACAGAGATGGGAATGTTGACCAGGAGCTGCAGGGGTTATACAGAGCACATCCTGACCACACAGAGATGGGAATGTTGACCAGGAGCTGCAGGAGTTATACTGAGCACACCCTGGCCACACAGAGATGGGAATGTTGACCAAGAGCTGCAGGGGTTATACAGAGCACACCCTGGCCACACAGAGATGGGAATGTTGACCAGGAGCTGCAGGAGTTATACAGAGCAGACCCTGGCCACACAGAGATGGGAATGTTGACCAGGAGCTGCAGGGGTTATACAGAGCACACCCTGCCCACACACAGAGATGGGAATGTTGACAAGGACCTACTGGGATTATACAGTGCACATCCTGGCCACACAGAGATGGGAATGTTGACCAGGAGCTGCAGGGGTGATACAGAGCATAGCCTGGCCACACAGAGATGGGAATGTTGACCAGGAGCTGCAGGGGTTATACAGAGCACATCCTGGCCACACAGAGATGGGAATGTTGACCAGGAGCTGCAGGAGTTATACAGAGCACACCCTGGCCACACACGGAGATGGGAATGTTGACCAGGAGCTGCTGGGGTTATACAGTGCACATCCTGGCTGCACAGAGATGTGAATGTTGACCAGGAGCTGCAGGAGTTATGCAGAGCACACCCTGGCCACACAGAGATGGGAATGTTGACCAGGAGCTGCAGGGGTTATACAGAGCACACCCTGGCCACACACAGATGGGAATGTTGACCAGGAGCTGCAGGGGTTATACAGAGCACACCCTGGCCACACACAGAGATGGGAATGTTGACCAGGAGCTGCTGGGGTTATACAGAGCACACCCTGTCCACAAAGAGATGGGAATGTTGACCAGGAGCTGCAGGGGTTATACAGAGCACACCCTGGCCACACAGAGATGGGAATGTTGACCAGGAGCTGCAGGGGTTATACAGAGCACACCCTGGCCACACACAGAGATGGGAATGTTGACCAGGAGCTGCTGGGGTTATACAGAGCACACCCTGGCCACAAAGAGATGGGAATGTTGACCAGGAGCTGCAGGGGTTATACAGAGCACACCCTGGCCACACAGAGATGGGAATGTTGACCAGGAGCTGCAGGGGTTATACAGAGCACACCCTGGCCACACACAGAGATGGGAATGTTGACCAGGAGCTGCTGGGGTTATACAGAGCACACCCTGTCCACACTGAGATGGGAATGTTGACCAGGAGCTGCAGTAGTTATACAGAGCACACCCTGGCCACACACAGAGATGCGAATGTTGACCAGGAGTGGCTGGGGTTATACAGTGCACACCATGGCCACACAGAGATGGGAATGTTGACCAGGAGCTGCAGGGTTTATACAGAGCACACCCTGGCCACACATAGATGGGAATGTTGACCAGGAGCTGCAGGGGTTATAGAAAGCATACCCTGGCCACACAGAGATGGGAATGTTGACCAGGAGCTGCAGGTGTTATACAGAGCACACCATGGCCACACAGAGATGGGAATGTTGACCAGGAGCTGCTGGGGTTACACAGAGCACACCCTGGCCACACACAGAGACGGGAATGTTGACCAGGAGCTGCTGGGGTTATACAGAGCACACCCTGGGCACAAACAGAGATGGAAATGTTGACCATGAGCTGCAGGGGTTATACTGTGCGCACCCTGGCCGCTCAGAGATGGGAATGTTGACCAGGAGTTGCAGGGGTTATACAGAGCACACCCTGGCCACACAGAGATGGGAATGTTGACCAGGAGTTGCAGGGGTTATACAGAGCACACCCTGGCCAGACACACAGATGGGAATGTTGACCAGGAGTTTCAGGAGTTATACAGAGCACACCCTGGCCACACAGAGATGGGAATGTTGACCAGAAGTTGCAGGGGTTATACAGAGCACATCCTGGCCACACACAGAGATGGTAATGTTAACCAGGAGCTGCAGGGGTTATACAGAGCACACCCTGGCCACACAGAGATGGGAATGTTGACCAGGAGCTGCAGGAGTTATGCAGAGCACACCCTGACAACACACAGAGATGGGAATTTTGACCAGGAGCTACTGGAATTATACAGTGCACATCCTGGCCACACACAGATGGGAATGTTGACCAGAAGCTGCAGGGGTTATACAGAGCACACCCTGACCACACACAGAGATGGGAATGTTGACCAGGAGCTGCAGGAGTATACAGAGCACATCCTGGCCACACAGAGATGGAAATGTTGACCAGGAGCTGCAGGAGTTATACAGAGCACACCCTGACCACACACAGAGATGGGAATGTTGACCAGGAGCTGCAGGAGTATACAGAGCACATCCTGGCCACACAGAGATGGGAATGTTGACCAGGAGCTGCAGGAGTTATACAGAGCACACACTGACCACACACAGAGATGGGAATGTTGACCAGGAGCTGCAGGGGTTATACAGAGCACACCCTGGTCACACAGAGATGGGAATGTTGACCAGGAGCTGCAGGGGTTATACAGAGCACACCCTGGTCACACAGAGATGGGAATGTTGACCAGGAGCTGCAGGGGTTATACAGAGCACACCCTGGTCACACAGAGATGGAAATGTTGTCCAGGAGCTGCAGGGGTTATACTGAGCACACCCTGGCCATCCAGAGATGGGAATGTTGACCAGGAGCTGCAGGGGTTATACAGAGCACACCCTGGCCACACAGAGAAGGACATGTTGACCAGGAGCTGCAGGAGTTATACAGAGCACACCCTGGCCACACAGAGATGGGAATGTTGACCAGGAGCTGCTGGGGTTATACAGAGCACACCCTGGCCACACAGAGATGGGAATGTTGACCAGGAGCTGCAGGGGTTATACAGAGCACACCCTGGCCACACAGATATGGGAATGTTGACCAGGAGCTGCAGGGGTTATACAGAGCACACCCTGGACACACAGAGATGGGAATGTTGACCAGGAGCTGCAGGGGTTATACAGAGCACACCCTGGCCACACAGAGATGGGAATGTTGACCAGGAGCTGCTGGGGTTATACAGAGCACACCCAGGCCACACAGATATGGGAATGTTGACCAGGAGCTGCAGGGGTTACACAGAGCACACCCTCGGCACACAGAGATGGGAATGTCGACCACGAGCTGCAGGAGTTATACTGAGCACACCCTGGCCACACAGAGATGGGAATGTTGACCAGGAGCTGCAGGGGTTATGCAGAGCACACCCTGGCCACACAGAGATGGGAATGTTGACCAGGAGCTGCAGGGGTTATACAGAGCACACGCTGGCCACACAGAGAAGGACATGTTGACCAGGAGCTGCAGGAGTTATACAGAGCACACCCTGGCCACACAGAGATGGGAATGTTGACCAGGAGCTGCAGGGGTATACAGAGCACATCCTGGCCACACACAGAGATGGGAATGTTGACCAGGAGCTGCAGGGGTTATACAGAGCACACCCTGGCCTCACAGAGATGGGAATGTTCACCAGGAGCTGCAGGAGTTATACAGAGCACACCCTGGCCACACAGAGATGGGAATGTTTACCAGGAGCTGCAGGAGTATACAGAGCACATCCTGGACACACAGAGATGGGAATGTTGACCAGGTGCTGCAGGAGTATACAGAGCACATCCTGGCCACACAGAGATGGGAATGTTCACCAGGAGCTGCAGGGGTTATACAGAGCACACCCTGGCCACACAGATGGGAATGTTGACCAGGAGCTGCAGGAGTTATACAGAGCACACCCTGGCCACACAGAGATGTGAATGTTGAACAGGAGCTGCAGGGGTTATAAAGAGCACACCCTAGCCACACAGAGATGGGAATGTTGACCAGGAGCTGCAGTGGTTATACAGAGCACACCCTGCCCACACACAGAAATGGGAATGTTGACCAGGAGCTGCAGGAATTATACAGAGCACAACCTGGCCACACAGAGATGGGAATGTTGACCAGGAGCTGCAGGAGTTATACAGAGCATACCCTGGGCACACACAGATGGCAATGTAAACCATGAGCTGCAGGGGTTATACAGAGCACACCCTGGCCACACAGAGATGGGAATGTTGACCAGGAGCTGCAGGTGTTATACAGAGCACACCCTGGCCACACAGAGATGGGAATGTAAACCATGAGCTGCAGGGGTTATACAGAGCACTCCCTGGCCACACAGAGATGGGAATGTTGACCAGGAGCTGCAGGGGTTAATCAGAGCACACCCTGGCCACACAGAGATGGGAATGTTGACCAGGAACTGCTGGGGTTATACAGAGCACACCCTGGCCACACAGAGATGGGAATGTTGACCAGGAGCTGCAGGGGTTATACAGAGCACACCCTGCCCACACACAGAAATGGCAATGTTGACCAGGAGCTGCAGGAGTTATACAGAGCACAACCTGGCCACACAGAGATGGGAATGTTGACCAGGAGCTGCAGGAGTTATACACAGCATACCCTGGGAACACACAGCTGTGAATGTTGACCAGGAGCTGCAGGGGTTATACAGAGCGCCACCTGGCCTCACTGAGAAGGACATATTGACCAGGTGCTGCAGGAGTTACACAGAGCACACCCTGGCCATACAGAGATGGGAATGTTGACCAGGAGCTGCAGGTGTTATACAGAGCACACCCTGGCCTCACAGAGATGGGAATGTTGACCAGGAGCTGCAGGGGTTATACAGAGCACACCCTGGCCACACAGAGATGGGAATGTTGACCAGGAGCTGCAGGAGTTATACAGAGCACACCCTGGCCACACAGAGATGGGAATGTTGACCAGGAGCTGCAGGGGTGATACAGAGCACACCCTGGCCAAACAGAGATGGGAAGGTAGACCAGGAGCTGCAGGAGTTATACAGAGCACACCCTGACCACACACAGAGATGGGAATGTTGACCAGGAGCTGCAGGAGTTATACAGAGCACACCCTGGCCACACACAGAGATGGGAATGTTGACCAGGAGCTGCAGGAGTATACAGAGCAGATCCTGGCCACACAGAGATGGGAATGTTGACCAGGAGCTGCAGGAGTATACAGAGCACATCCTGGCCACACAGAGATGGGAATGTTGACCAGGAGCTGCAGGAGTTATACAGAGCACACCCTGGCCACACACGGAGATGGGAATGTTGACCAGGAGCTGCTGGGGTTATACAGTGCACATCCTGACCGCACAGAGATGTGAATGTTGACCAGGAGCTGCAGGAGTTATGCAGAGCACACCCTGGCCACACAGAGATGGGAATGTTGACCAGGAGCTGCAGGGGTTATACAGAGCACACCCTGGCCACACAGAGATGGGAATGTTGACCAGGAGCTTCTGGTGTTCCACAGAGCACAGCCTGGCCACACAGAGATGGGAATGTTGACCAGGAGCTGCTGGGGTTATACAGAGCACACCATCGACACACAGAGATGGGAATGTCGACCAGGAGCTGCAGGGGTTATACTGAGCACAGCCTGGCCACACAGAGATGGGAATGTTGACCAGGAGCTGCAGGGGTTATACAGAGCACACCCTGGTACACAGAGATGAGAATGTTGACCAGGAGCTGCCGGTGTTATACAGTGCAACACTGGCCACACAGAGATGGGAATGTTGACCAGGAGCTGCAGGTGTTATACAGAGCACACCCTGGCCACAAAGAGATGGGAATGTTGACCAGGAGCTGCAGGGGTTATACAGAGCACACCCTGGCCACACAGAGATGGGAATGTTGACCAGGAGCTGCAGGGGTTATACAGAGCACACCCTGGCCACACACAGAGATGAGAATGTTGACCAGGAGCTGCTGGGGTTATACAGAGCACACCCTGGCCACACTGAGATGGGAATGTTCACCAGGAGCTGCAGTAGTTATACAGAGCACACCCTGGCCACACACAGAGATGCGAATGTTGACCAGGAGCTGCTGGGGTTATACAGTGCACACCATGGCCACACAGAGATGGGAATGTTGACCAGGAGCTGCAGGGTTTATACAGAGCACACCCTGGCCACACATAGATGGGAATGTTGACCAGGAGATGCAGGGGTTATAGAAAGCATACCCTGGCCACACAGAGATGGGAATGTTGACCAGGAGCTGCAGGTGTTATACAGAGCACACCCTGGCCACACAGAGATGGGAATGTTGACCAGGAGCTGCTGGGGTTACACAGAGCACACCCTGGCCACACACAGAGACGGGAATGTTGACCAGGAGCTGCTGGGGTTATACAGAGCACACCCTGGGCACAAACAGAGATGGGAATGTTGACCATGAGCTGCAGGGGTTATACTGTGCACACCCTGGCCGCTCAGAGATGGGAATGTTGACCAGGAGTTGCAAGGGTTATACAGAGCACACCCTGGCCAAACAGAGATGGGAATGTTGACCAGGAGTTGCAGGGGTTATACAGAGCACACCCTGGCCACACACACAGATGGGAATGTTGACCAGGAGTTTCAGGAGTTATACAGAGCACACCCTGGCCACACAGAGATGGGAATGTTGACCAGGAGCTGCAGGGGTTATACAGAGCACACCCTGGCCACACAGAGATGGGAATGTTGACCAGGAGCTGCAGGGGTTAGACAGAGCACACCCTGGCCACACAGAGATGGGAATGTTGACCAGGAGCTGCAAGAGTTATACAGAGCACATCCTGGCCACACACAGAGATTGGAATGTTAACCAGGATCTGCAGGGGTTATACAGAGCACACCCTGGCCACACAGAGATGGGAATGTTGACCAGGAGCTGCAGGAGTTATGCAGAGCACACCCTGACAACACACAGAGATGGAAATTTTGACCAGGAGCTACTGGGATTATACAGTGCACATCCTGGCCACACACAGATGGGAATGTTGACCAGAAGCTGCAGGGGTTATACAGAGCACACCCTGACCACACACAGAGATGGGAATGTTGACCAGGAGCTGCAGGAGTATACAGAGCACATCCTGGCCACACAGAGATGGAAATGTTGACCAGGAGCTGTAGGAGTTATACAGAGCACACCCTGACCACACACAGAGATGGGAATGTTGACCAGGAGCTGCAGGAGTATACAGAGCACATCCTGGCCACACAGAGATGGGAATGTTGACCAGGAGCTGCAGGAGTTATACAGAGCGCACCCTGGTCACACAGAGATGGGAATGTTGACCAGGAGCTGCAGGAGTTATACAGAGCACATCCTGGCCACACAGAGATGGGAATGTTGACCAGGAGCTGCAGGTGTTATACAGAGCACACCCTGGCCACACAGAGAAGGGATTGTTGACCAGGAGCTGCAGGAGTTATACAGAGCACACCCTGGCCACACAGAGATGGGAATGTTGACCAGGAGCTGCAGGTGTTATACAGAGCACACCCTGGTCACACAGAGATGGGAATGTTGACCAGGAGCTGCAGGAGTTATACAGAGCACATCCTGGCCACACACACAGATGGGAATGTTAACCAGGAGCTGCAGGGGTTATACAGAGCACACCCTGGCCACACAGAGATGGGAATGTTGACCAGGAGCTGCAGGGGTATACAGAGCACATCCTGGCCACACACAGAGATGGGAATGTTGACCAGGTGCTGCTGGGGTTATACAGAGCACACCCTGGCCACACAGAGATGGGAATGTTGACCAGGAGCTGCAGGGGTTTTACAGAGCACACCCTGGCCACACAGAGATGGGAATGTTGAGCAGGAGCTGCAGGGGTTAAACAGAGCACACCCTGGCCTCACAGAGATGGGAATGTTGACCAGGAGCTGCTGGGGTTATACAGAGCACACCCTGGCCACACAGATATGGGAATGTTGACCAGGAGCTGCTAGGGTTACACAGAGCACACCCTCGACACACAGAGATGGGAATGTCGACCAGGAGCGGCAGGAGTTATACTGAGCACACCCTGGCCACACAGAGATGGGAATGTTGACCAGGAGCTGCAGGGGTTATGCAGAGCACACCCTGGCCACACAGAAATGAGAATGTTGAATAGGAGCTGCAGGAGTTATACAGAGCACACCCTGACCACACACAGAGATGGGAATGTTGACCAGGAGCTGCAGGAGTATAGAGAGCACATCCTGGACACACAGAGATGGGAATGTTGACCAGGAGCTGCAGGAGTTATACAGAGCACACCCTGACCACACACAGAGATGGGAATGTTGACCAGGAGCTGCAGGAGTATACAGAGCACATCCTGGACACACAGAGATGGGAATGTTGACCAGGAGCTGCAGGAGTTATACAGAGCACACCCTGACCACACACAGAGATGGGAATGTTGACCAGGAGCTGCAGGGGTTATACAGAGCACACCCTGGTCACACAGAGATGGGAATGTTGACCAGGAGCTGCAGGAGTTATACTGAGCACACCCTGGCCACACAGAGATGGGAATGTTGACCAGTAGCTGCAGGGGTTATACTGAGCACACCCTGGCCACACATAGATGGGAATGTTGACCAGTAGCTGCAGGGGTTATACAGAGCACACGCTGGCCACACAGAGAAGGACATGTTGACCAGGAGCTGCAGGAGTTATACAGAGCACACCCTGGCCACACAGAGATGGGAATGTTGACCAGGAGCTGCAGGGGTTACACAGTGCACACCCTGGCCACACACAGAGATGGGAATGTTAACCAGGAGCTGCAGGTGTTATACAGAGCACAACCTGGCCACACAGAGAAGGACATGTTGACCAGGAGCTGCAGGGGTTATACAGAGCACACCCTGGCCACACAGAGATGGGAGTGTTGACCAGGAGCTGCAGGGGTTATACAGAGCACACCCTGGCCACACAGAGATGGGAATGTTGACCAGGAGCTGCAGGGGTATACAGAGGACATCCTGGCCACACACAGAGATGGGAATGTTGACCAGGAGCTGCAGGGGTTATACAGAGCACACCCTGGCCTCACAGAGATGGGAATGTTCACCAGGAGCTGCAGGAGTTATACAGAGCACACCCTGGCCAGACAGAGATTGGAATGTTTACCAGGAGCTGCAGGAGTATACAGAGCACATCCTGGACACACAGAGATGGGAATGTTGACCAGGTGGTGCAGGAGTATACAGAGCACATCCTGGCCACACAGAGATGGGAATGTTCACCAGGAGCTGCAGGGGTTATACAGAGCACACCCTGGCCACACAGATGGGAATGTTGACCAGGAGCTGCAGGAGTTATACAGAGCACACCCTGGCCACACAGAGATGTGAATGTTGAACAGGAGCTGCAGGGGTTATAAAGAGCACACCCTAGCCACACAGAGATGGGAATGTTGACCAGGAGCTGCAGTGGTTATACAGAGCACACCCTGCCCACACACAGAAATAGGAATGTTGACCAGGAGCTGCAGGAATTATACAGAGCACAACCTGGCCACACAGAGATGGGAATGTTGACCAGGAGCTGCAGGAGTTATACAGAGCATACCCTGGGCACACACAGATGGGAATGTAAACCATGAGCTGCAGGGGTTATACAGAGCACACCCTGGCCACACAGAGATGGGAATGTTGACCAGGAGCTGCAGATGTTATACAGAGCACACCCTGGCCACACAGAGATGGGAATGTAAACCATGAGCTGCAGGGGTATACAGAGCACATCCTGGCCAAACAGAGATGGGAATGTTGACCAGGAGCTGCTGGGGTTATACAGAGCACACCCTGGCCACACAGATATGGGAATGTTGACCAGGAGCTGCTAGGGTTATACAGAGCACAGCCTCGACACACAGAGATGGGAATGTCGACCAGGAGCTGCAGGAGTTATACTGAGCACACCCTGGCCACACAGAGATGGGAATGTTGACCTGTAGCTGCAGGGGTTATACAGAGCACACCCTGGCCACTCAGATATGGGAATGTTGACCAGGAGCTGCAGGAGTTATGCAGAGCGCATCCTGGCCACACTCAGATATGGGAATGTTGACCAGGACCTGCAGGGGTTATACAGAGCAAACCATGGACACACAGAGATGGGAATGTTGACCAGGAGCTGCAGGGATTATACAGAGCCCACCCTGGCCACACTGAGATCGGAATGTTGACCAGGAGCTGCAGGGGTTACACAGAGCACACCCTGGCCACACATAGATGGGAATGTTGACCAGGAGCTGCAGGTGTTAAACAGAGCACACCCTGGCCACACAGAGATGGGAATGTTGACCAGGAGCTGCTGGGGTTATACAGAGCACACCCTGGACACACAGAGATGGGAATGTTGACCAGGAGATGCAGCGGTTATACAGAGCACACACTGGACACACAGAAGTGGGAATGTTGACCAGGAACTGCTGGGTTATAAAAGAGCACACCCTGGCCACACAGTGATGGGAATGTTAACCAGGATCTGCAGGGGTTACACAGATCACTCCCAGGACACACTGAGAGACGGGAATGTTGACCAGGAGCTGCAGGGGCTATACAGATCGCACCCTGGTCACGCAGAGATGGGAATGTTGACCAGGAGCTGCAGTGGTTATACAGATCACACCCTGGCCACGCAGAGATGGGAATGTTGACCAGGAGCTGCAGGGGTTATACAGAGCACACCCTGGCCACGCAGAGATGGGAATGTTGACCAGGAGCTGCAGGGGTTATACAGATCACACCCTGGCCACGCAGAGATGGGAATGTTGACCAGGAGCTGCAGGGGTTATACAGAGCTCACCCTGGCCACACAGAGAGGGGAATGTTGACCAGGAGCTGCAGGGGTTATACAGAGCACACCCTGGGCACAAACAGAGATGGGAATGTTGACCAGGAGCTGCAGGGGTTATACAGTGCACACCCGGGCCACACAGAGATGGGAATGTTGACCAGAAGTTGCAGGGGTTATACAGAGCACACGCTGGCCACACACACAGATGGGAATGTTGACCAGGAGCTGCAGGGGATATACAGAGCACATCCTGGCCACACAGAGATGGGAATGTTGACCAGGAGCTGCAGGGGTTATACAGAGCACACCCTGGACACACACAGAGATGGGAATGTTGACCAGGAGCTGCAGGGGTTATACAGTGCACATGCTGTCCACACACATATGGGAGTGTTGACCAGGAGCTGCTGGGCTTATACAGAGCACACCAAGGACACACACACAGATGGGAATGTAGACCAGGAGCTGCAGGGGTTATACAGAGCACACACTGGCCACACAGAGATGGGAATGTTGACCAGGAGCTGCAGGGGTTATACAGAGCACACCCTGGACACACACACAGATGGGAATGCTGACCAGGAGCTGCAGGGATTATACAGAGCATACCCTGGCCACACAGAAATGGGAATATTGACCAGGAGTTGCAGGAGTTATACAGAGCACAACCTGGCCACACAGAGATGGGAATGTTGACCAGGAGCTGCAGGGGTTATACAGAGCGCCACCTGGCCTCACAGAGAAGGACATGTTGACCAGGAGCTGCAGGAGGTATACAGAGCACATCCTGGCCACACAGAGATGGGAATGTTGACCAGGAGCACGGGTTATATAGAGCACACCCTGGCCACACAGAGATGGGAATGTTGACCAGGAGCTGCAGGGGTTATACAGAACACACCCTGGCCACACAGAGATGGGAATGTTGACCAGGAGCTGCAGGGGTTATACAGAGCACACCCTGGCCACACAGGGATGGGAATGTTGACCAGGAGCTGCAGGAGTTATACAGAGCACATCCTGGCCACACACACAGGTGGGAATGTTGGCCAGGAGCTGCAGGGGATATACAGAGCACATCCTGGCCACACAGAGAAGGGAATGTTGACCAGGAGCTGCAGGGGTTCTCCAGAGCACCCCCTGGACACACACAGAGATGGGAATGTTGACCAGGTGCTGCAGGGGTTATACAGTGCGCACGCTGTCCACAGACAGATGGGAGTGTTGACCAGGAGCTGCTGGGGTTATACAGAGCACACCCTGGACACCCACACAGATGGAAATGTTGACCAGGAGCTGCAGGGGTTATACAGAGCACACCCTGGCCACACAGATGGGAATGTTGACCAGGAGCTGCAGGAGATATACAGAGCACACCCTGGACACATACACAGATGGGAATGTTTACCAGGAGCTGCAGGGGTTATACAGAGCACAACCTGGCCACACAGAAATGGGAATATTGACCAGGAGCTGCAGGAGTTATACAGAGCACAACCTGGACACACAGAGATCGGAATGTTGACCAGGAGCTGCAGGAGTTATACAGAGCATACCCTGGGCACACACAGATGGGAATGTTGACCAGGAGCTGCAGGGGTTATACAGAGCGACACCTGGCCTCACAGAGAAGGACATGTTGACCAAGAGCTGCAGGAGTTATTCAGAGCACACCCTGGCCACACAGAGATGGGAATGTAGACTAGGAGCTGCAGGGGTTATACAGAGAACACCCTGGCCACACAGAGAAATGGGAATGTTAACCAGGAGCTGCAGGAGTTATACAGAGCACACCCTGGCCACACAGAGATGGGAATGATGACCAGGAGCTGCAGGGGTTATACAAAGCAGATACTGACCGCACACAGAGATGGGAATGTTAACCATGAGCTGCAGGGGTTATACAGAGCACACCCTGGCCACACAGAGATGGGAATGTTGACCAGGAGCTGCAGGAGTTATACAGAGCACACCCTGGCCACACACAGAGATGGGAATGTTGACCAGGAGTTACTGGGATTATACAGTGCACATCCTGGCCACACAGAGATGGGAATGTTGACCAGGAGCAGCAGGGGTTATACAGAGCACACCCTGACCACACAGAGAGATGGGAAATTTTGACCAGGAGCTGCAGGAGTTATACAGAGCACACCCTGGCCATACAGAGATGGGAATGTTGACCAGGAGCAGTGGTTATACAGAGCATACCCTGGCCACACAGAGATGGGAATGTTGACCAGGAGATGCAGGGGTTATACAGAGCACACCCTGGCCACACAGAGAAGGGAATGTTGACCAGGATATGCAGGGGGTATACAGAGCACACCCTGGCCACACAGAGATGGGAATGTTGACCAGGAGCTGCAGGGGTTATACAGAGCACACTCTGGCCACACTGAGATGGGAATGTTGACCAGGAGCATCAGGGGTTATACAGAGCACACCCTGGCCACTCAGAGATGGGAATATTGACCAGGAGCTGCAGGGATTATACAGAGCACACCCTGGCCACACAGAGATTGGAATGTTGACCAGGAGCTGCAGTAGTTATACAGAGCACACCCTGGCCACACAGACATGGGAATGTTGAGCAGGATCAGGGATGATACAGTGCACACACTGGCCACACAGAGATGGGAATGTACACCAGGAGCTGCTGGGGTTATACAGAGCACACCCTGGCAACACACAGAGATGGGAATGTTGACCAGGAGCTGCAGGGTTTATACAGAGCACACACTGGCCACAAAGAGATGGAAATGTTGACCAGGAGCTGCAGGGTTTATACAGAGCACACACTGGCCACAAAGAGATGGAAATGTTGACCAGGAGCTGCAGGGGTTCTACAGAGCACACCCTGGCCACACAGAGATCGGAATGTTGACCAGGAGCTGCAGGGGTTATGCAGAGCACACCCTGGCCACACAGAAATGGGAATGTTGACAAGGAGCAGGGGTTATACAGAGCACACCCTGGCCACACAGAGATGGGAATGGTGACCAAGAGATGCAGGGGTTATACAGAGCACACGCTGGACACACTGAGATGGGAATGTTGACCAGGAGCTGCAGGGGTTATACAGTGCTCACCCTGGCCACACAGAGATGGGAATGGTGACCAAGAGATGCAGGAGTTATACAGAGCACATCCTGACCACACAGAGGTGGGAATGTTGACCAGGAGCAGGAGTTATACAGAGCACACCCTTGCCACACAGAGATGGTCATGTTGACCCTGAGCTGCAGTGGTGATACAGAGCACACCCTGGCCACACAGAGATGGGAATGTTGACCAGGAGCTGCAGGAGTTATACAGAGCACACCCTGGCCACACAGAGATGGGAATGTTGACCAGGAGCTGCAGGGGTTATACAGAGCTCACCCTGGCCACACAGAGATGGGAATGTTGACCAGGAGCTGCTGCGGTTATACAGAGCACATCCTGGCCACACACAGAGATGGGAATGTTGACCAGGAGCTGCTGCGGTTATACAGAGCACACACTGGCCACACAGAGATGGGAATGTTGACCAGGAGCTGCTGCGGTTATACAGAGCACACACTGGCCACACAGAGATGGGAATGTTGACCAGGAGCTGCAGGTGTTATACAGAGCACACCCTGGACACGCAGAGATGGGAATGTTGACCAGGAGCTGCCTGGGTTATACAGAGCACACCCTGGCCACACAGAGATGGGAATGTTGACCAGGAGCTGCAGGGGTTATACAGAGCACACCCTGGGCACACAGAGATGGGAATGTTGACCAGGAGCTGCAGGGATTATACAGAGCACACCCTGGGCACACAGAGATGGGAATGTTGACCAGGAGCTGCAGGAGTTATACAGAGCACACCCTGGCCACACAGAGATGGGAATGTGGACCAGGAGCTGCAGGAGTTATACAGAGCACACCCTGGCCACACAGAGATGGGAATGTTGACCAGGAGCTGCAGGGGTTATACAGAGCACACCCTGGCCACACAGAGATGGGAATGTTGACCAGAAGCTGCAGGAGTTATTCAGAGCACTCCCTGGCCACACAGAGATGGGAATGTTGACCAGGAGCTGCAGGGGTTATACAGAGCGCACCCTGGCCACACACAGATGGGAATGTTGACCAGGAGCTGCAGGGGTTATACAGAGCACACGCTGGCCACACAGAGATGGGAATGTTGACCAGGAGCATCAGGGGTTCTACAGAACACACTCTGCCCACACAGAGATGGGAATGTTGACCAGGAGCTGCAGGGGTTATACAGAGCAGACCCTGGCCACACTGAGATGGGAATGTTGACCAGGAGCTGCGGGGGTTATACAGAGCACAACCTGGCCACACACAGATGGGAATGTTGACCAGGAGCTGCAGGAGTTATACAGAGCACACTCTGACCACACAGAGATGGGAATGTTGACCAGGAGCATCCGGGGTAATACAGAGCATACCATGGCCACACAGATATTGGAATGTTGACCATGAGCTGCTGTGGTTAGACAGAGCACACATTGACCTCTGTGCTGTACAAGGTTAACCATTTAATTCTCAATAATCCCTGGGAGCAGGGGAAAGGCAGTGTGGCCTCGGGAGCCCCCAATTAAAAATCTATTTCAGGGAACGCTGTGCCGAAATAGAGTTAACCATTTACTGCTCAATAATCCCTGGGAGCAGGGGTCAGGCAGTGTGGCCTCGGGAGCCCCCAATTAAAAAGATGTTTCAGAGACCTCTTTGACTGTGTATAGTTAACCATTTACTGCTCAATAATCCCTGGGAGCAGGGGACAGACAGTGTGGCTCCGGGAGCCCCCTATTAAAAAGCTGTTTCAGAGACCTCTGTGCTGTATACGGTTAACCATTTACTTCTCAATAATCCCTGGGAGCATGGGACAGGCAGTGTGGCCTCGGTAGCCCCCTATTAAAAAGCTGTTTCAGAGACCTCTGTGCTGTATACGGTTAACCATTTACTGCTTAATCATCCCTGGGAGCAGGGGACAGGCAGTGTGGTCCGGGAGCCCCCAATTAAAAAGCTGTTTCAGAGACCTCTGTGCTGTATATAGTTAACCATTTACTGCTCAATAATCCCTGGGAGCAGGACACAGGCAGTGTGGCCTCGGGAGCCCACAATTAAAAAGCTGTTTCAAAGACCTCTGTGCTGTATATAGTTAGCCATTTACTGCTCAATAATCCCTGTGAGCAGGGTTCAGGTACTGTGGTCGGGAGCCCCCAATGAAAAAAGTGTTTCAGAGACCTCTGTGCTGTGTATAGTTAACCATTTACTTCCTCTCAATTATCCCTGTGAGCAGAGGACAGGCAGTGTGGTCTGGGCGCCCCCAATTAAAAAGCTGTTTCAGAGACCTCTGTGCCTGTATATAGTTAACCATTTACTGCTCAATGATCCCTGGGAGCAGGGTAAAGGCAGTGTGGCTCCGGGAGCCCCTAATTATAAAGCTGTTTAAGTGACCTCTGTGCTGATTATAGTTAACCATTTACTGCTCAATAATCCCTGGGAGCAGGGTTCAGGCAGTGTGGCATCGGGAGACCCCAATTAAAATGCTGTTTCAGAGACCTCTGTGCTGTATATAGTTAACCATTTACTGCTCAATAATCCCTGGGAGGAGGGTTCAGGCAGTGTGGCCTCGGGAGCTACCAATTAAAAAGCTATTTCAGAGACCCTCCCAATAACGCAACCTCCAGAAACACATCCTCATCACCTCCACTAACTTCCCAATAACACAACCTCCAGAAACACATCCTCATCACCTCCACTAACTTCCCAATAACACAACCTCCAGAAACACATCCTCATCACCTCCACTAACTTCCCAATAACACAACCTCCAGAAACACATCCTCATCACCTCCTCAATTACAGAACCACCAGAAATCGAACCACATCACCTCCATTAACTTCCCAATAACTCAACCTCCAGAAACCCATCCTCATCACCTCCACTAAATTCCCAATAACACAACCTCCAGAAACACATCCTGATCACCTCCACTAACTTCCCAATAACACAACCTCCAGAAATACATCCACATCACCTCTACTAACTTCCCAATAACACAACCTCCAGAAACATGTTCACATAACCTTCATTAACCTCCAAATCACACAACCTCCATTAACACATTCACATCACCTCCACTAACTTCCCAATAACACAACCACCAAAACCACATCCTCATCACCTCCACTAACTTCCCAATAACACAACCTCCAGAAATACATCAACATCACTTCCATTAACTTCCCAATAACTCCAACTCCAGAAACTCGTCCTCATCACCTCCACTAACGTCCCAATAACACAACCTCCAGAAACACATCCTCATCACCTCCACTAACTTCCCAATAACACAACCTCCAGAAACACATCCTCATCACCTCCACTAACTTCACAATAACACGACCTCCAGAAATACATCAACATCACTTCCATTAACTTCCCAATAACTCCAACTCCAGAAACTCGTCCTCATCACCTCCACTAACGTCCCAATAACACAACCTCCAGAAACACATCCTCATCACCTCCACTAACTTGCCAATAACAAAACCTCCAGAAACACATCCACATCACCACCACTAACTTCCCAATAACACAACCTCCAGAAACAAATCCTCAACACCTCCACTAACTTCCTAGTAACACAACCTCCAGAAACACATCCTCAACACCTCCACTAACTTCCCAATAACACAACCTCCAGAAACACATCCTGATCACCTCCACTAACTTCCCAATAACACAACCTCCAGAAACACATCCTCATCACCTCCACTAACTTCCCAATAACACAACCTCCAGAAACACGTCCTCATCACCTCCACTAATGTCCCAATAACACAACCTGCAGAAACACATCCTCATAACCTCCATTAACCTCCCAATCACACAACCTCCATTAACACATTCACATCACCTCCACTAACTTCCCAATAACACAACCACCAGAACCACATTGTCATCACCACCACTAACTTCCCAATGACACAACCTCCAGAACCACATCCTCATCACCTCCACTAACTTCCCAATAACACAACCTCCAGAAACACATCCACATCACCTCCACTAACTTCCCAATAACACAACCACCAGAAACACATCCTCATCACCTCCACTAACCTCCCAATAACACAACCTGCAGAAACACATCCTCATAACCTCCATTAACCTCCCAATCACACAACCTCCATTAACACATTCACATCACCTCCACTAACTTCCCAATAACACAACCACCAGAACCACATTGTCATCACCACCACTAACTTCCCAATGACACAACCTCCAGAACCACATCCTCATCACCTCCACTAACTTCCCAATAACACAACCTCCAGAAACACATCCACATCACCTCCACTAACTTCCCAATAACACAACCACCAGAAACACATCCTCATCACCTCCACTAACCTCCCAATAACACAACCACCAGAAACACATCCTCATCACCTCCATTAACCTCCCAATAACACAACCACCAGAACCACATCCTCATCACCTCCACTAACTTCCCAATAACACAACCACCAGAACCACATCCTCATCACCTCCACTAATTTCCCAATAACACAACCACCAGAACCACATCCTCATCACCTCCACCATCTTCCCTATAACACAACCTCCAGAAACACATCCTCATCACCTCCACTAACTCCCCAATAACACAACCTCCAGAAACACATCCTCATCACCTCCACTAACTCCCCAATAACACAACCTCCAGAAACACATCCTCATCACCTCCACCATCTTCCCAATAACACAACCTCCAGAATCACATCCACATCACCTCCACCATCTTCCCAATAACACCAACTCCAGAAACACATCCACATTTCCTCCACTAACCTCCCAATAACACAAACCTGCAGGAACACATCCTCATCAACTCCACTAACTTCCCAACAACACAACCTCCAGAAACACATCCTCATCAACCCAACTAACCCCAATAACACAACCTCCAGAAACATGTTCACATCACCTCCACTAACATCCCAATAACACAACCTCCAGAAACACATCCTCATCACCTCCACTAACTTCCCAATAACACAACCTCCAGAAACACGTACTCATCGCCTCCACTAACCTCCCAATAACACAATCTCCAGAAACACATCCTCATAACCAGCACTAACTTCCCAATAACACAACCACCAGAACCACATCCTCATCACCTCCATTAACCTCCCAATAACACAACCTCCAGAAACACATCCACATCACCTCCACTAACTTCCCAATAACACAACCTCCAGAAACACATCCTCATCACCTCCATTAACCGCCCAATAACACAACCTCCAGAAACACATCCACATCACCTCCATTAACTCCCCAATAACACAACCTTCAAAAACACATCCTCATCACCTCCACTAACTTCCCAATAACACAAACTCCAGAAATACATTCACATCACCTCCACTAACCTCCCAATAACACAACCTCCAGAAACACATTCACATCACCTCCACTAACCTCCCAATAACACAACCTCCAGAAACACATCCTCATCACCTCCACTAACTTCCCAATAACACAAATCCCAGAAACACATCCTCATCAACCCAACTAACTTCCCAATAACACAACCTCCAGAAACACATCCGCATCACCTCAACTAACTCCTCAAGAACACAACCTCCAGAAACACATCCACATCACCTCCACTAACTTCCCAATAACACAACCTGCAGAAACACATCCTCATCACCTCCACTAACTTCCCAATGACACAACCTCCAGAAACACATCCTCATCACCTCCACTAACTTCCCAATAACACAACCTCCAGAAACACATCCTCATCAACTCCACTAACTTCCCAATAACACAACCTCCAGAAACACGTCCTCATCACCACCACTAACTTCCCAATGACACAACCTCCAGAAACACATCCACATCACCTCCACTAACCTCCCAATAACACAACCTCCAGAAACACATCCACATCACCTCCATTACCTCCCCAATAACAAAATCTCGAGAAATCCATTCTCATCACATCCACCATGTTCCTAATGACCCAAACCCCAGAAACCAATCCTGATCCCCTCCACTAACTTCCCAATAACACAACCTCCAGAAACACATCCTCATCAACTCCACTAACTTCCCAATAACACCAACTCCAGAAACACAGCCTCATCAACTCCACTAACTCCTCAATTACAGAACCACCAGAAATCGAACCACTTCACCTCCACTAGCTTCCCAATAATTCAACCTCCAGAAACACGTCCTCATCACCTCCACTAACTTCCCAATAACACAACCTCCAGAAACACGTCCTCATCACCTCCACTAACTTCCCAATAAAACAACCTCCAGAAACATGTCCTCATCACCTCCAATAACCTCCCAATAACACAACCTCCAGAAACCCATCCACATCACGTCCACTAACTTCCCAATAACACAACCTCCAGAAACACGTCCTCATCACCTCCACTAACTTCCCAATAACATAACCTCCAGAAACACGTCCTCATCACTTCCACTAACTTCCCAATAACACAACCTCCAGAAACACATCCTCATCACCGCCGCTAACTTCCCTATAACACAGCCTGCAGAAACACATCCTCATCACCGCCGCTAACTTCCCTATAACACAGCCTACAGAAACACATACGCATCACGTCCACTACGTCCCAATAAAATAACCTCATGAAACACATCCTCATCACCTCCACTAACTTCCCAATAACAAAACATCCAGAAACACATCCTCAACACCTCCGCTAACCCCTCAATAATGCAACTGCCAGAAACACATCCACATCACCTCCACTAGCTTCCCAATAACATAACCTCCAGAAACACATCCTCAACACCTCGACTAACTTCCCAATAACACAACCTCCAGAAACACATCCTCATCACCTCCACTAACTTCCCAATAACATAACCCCCAGAAACACATCCTCATCAACCCAACTAACTTCCCAATGACACAACCTCCAGAAACACATCCTCATCACCTCCACTAACTTCCCAATAACACAACCTCCAGAAACACATCCTCATCACCTCCACTAACTTCCCAATGACACAACCTCCAGAAACACATCCTCATCACCTCCACTAACTTCCCAATAACACAACCACCAGAACCACAACGTCATCACCACCACTAACTTCCCAATGACACAACCTCCAGAAACATATCCACATCACCTCCATTAACTCCCCAATAACAAAATCTCGAGAAATCCATTCTCATCACATCCACCATGTCCTAATGACCCAAACCCCAGAAACCCATCCTGATCCCCTCCACTAACTTCCCAATAACACCAACTCCATAAACACATCCACATTTCATCCACTAACTTCCCAATAACACCAACTCAAGAAACACATCCACATTTCCTCCACTAACTTCCCAATAACACAACCTCCTGAAACACATCCTCATCAAGTCCACTAACTCCTCAATTACAGAACCACTAGAATTCGAACCACTTCACCTCCACTAGCTTCCCAATAATTCAACCTCCAGAAACACGTCCTCATCACCTCCACTAACTTCCCAATAACACAACCTCCAGAAACACGTCCTCATCACCTCCACTAACTTACCAATAAAACAACCTCCAGAAACATGTCCTCATCACCTTCAATAACCTCCCAATAACACAACCTCCAGAAACACATCCTCATCAACTCCACTAACTTCCCAATAACACAAACTCCAGAAACCCATCCACATCACGTCCACTAACTTCCCAATAACATAACCTCCAGAAACACGTCCTCATCACTTCCACTAACCTCCCAATAACATAACCTCCAGAAACACATCCTCATCACCTCCACTAACCTGCCAATAACACAACCACCAGAAACACATCCACATCACCTCCACTAACTTCCCAATAACACAACCTCCAGAAACACATCCTCATCTCCTCCACTAACCTCCCAATAACACAACCACCAGAAACACATCCTCATCACCTCCACTAACTTCCCAATAATACAACCTCCAGAAACACATCCTCATCAACCCAACTAACCCCAATAACACAACCTCCAGAAACCCATCCTCATCACCTCCACTAACTTCCCAATAACACAACCACCAGAACCACATCCTCATCACCTCCACTAACTTCCCAATAACACAACCACCAGAACCACATCCTCATCACCTCCACTAACTTCCCAATAACACAACCTCCAGAAACACATCCACATCACCTCCACTAACTTCCCAATAACACAACCTCCAGAAACACATCCTCATCACCTCCACTAACTCCCCAATAACACAACCTCCAGAAACACATCCACATCACCTCCACTAACTTCCCAATAACACAACCTCCAGAAACACATCCTCATCACCTCCACTAACTCCCCAATAACACAACCTCCAGAAACACATCCTCATCACCTCCACTAACTCCCCAATAACACAACCTCCAGAAACACATCCACATCACCTCCACTAACTCCCCAATAACACAACCTCCAGAAACATATCCTCATCACCTCCACTAACTTCCCAATAACACAACCACCAGAACCACATCCTCATCACCTCCACTAACTTCCCACTAACACAACCTCCAGAAACACATCCTCATCACCTCCACTAACTCCCCAATAACACAACCTCCAGAAACACATCCACATCACGTCCACTAACTTCCCAATAACATAACCTCCAGAAATACGTCCTCATCACTTCCACTAACTTCCCAATAACATAACCTACAGAAACACATACGCATCACGTCCACTACGTCCCAATAACATAACCTCATGAAACACATCCTCATCACCTCCACTAACTTCCCAATAAAAAAACATCCAGAAACACATCCTCAACACCTCCGCTAACCCCTCAATAATGCAACTGCCAGAAACACATCCACATCACCTCCACTAACTTCCCAATAACATAACCTCCAGAATCACATCCTCATCACCTCCACTAACTTCCCAATAACATAACCTCCAGAAACACATCCTCAACACCTCCACTAACTTCCCAATAACACAACCTCCAGAAACACATCCTCATCACCTCCACTAACCTCCCAATAACAGAACCACCAGATACACATCCTCATCACCTCCACTAACTCCTCAAGAACACACCCTCCAGATACACATCCTCATCACCTCCATTAACCTCCCAATAACACAACCACCAGAAACACATCCTCATCACCTCCACTAACTCCTCATGAACACAACCTCCAGAAACACATCCACATCAACCCAACTAACTTCCCAATAACACAACCTCCAGAAACACGTCCTCATCACCTCCACTAACATCCCAATAACACAACCTCCAGAAACACATCCTCATCACCTCCACTAACTCCTCAAGAACACACCCTCCAGATACACATCCTCATCACCTCCACTAACTTCCCAATAACACAACCACCAGAAACACATCCTCATCAACTCCATTAACCTCCCAATAACACAACCACCAGAAACACATCCTCATCACCTCCACTAACTTCCCAATAACACAACCTCCAGAAACACATCCTCATCACCTCCACTAACTTCCCAATAACACAACCTCCAGAAACACATCCTCATCAACTCCACTAACTTCCCAATAACACAACCTTCAGAAACACATCCTCATCACCTCCACTAACTTCCCAATAACACAACCACCAGAACCACATCCTCATCACCTCCACTAACTTCACAATAACACAACCACCAGAAACACATCGTCATCACCACCACTAACTTCACAATAACACAACCTCCAGAAACACATCCTCATCACCTCCACTAACTTTCCAATCACACAACCTCCAGAAACCCATCCACATCACCTCCACTAACTTCCCAATAACACAACCTCCAGAAACATGTTCACATCACCTCCACTAACTTCCCAATAACACAACCTCCAGAAACACATCCTCATCACCTCCACTAACTTCCCAATAACACAACCTCCAGAAACACATCCTCATCACCTCCACTAACTTCCCTATAACACAGCCTGCAGAAACACATCCTCATCACCTCCACTAACTTCCCAATAACACAACCTCCAGAAACACATCCTCATCACCTCCACTAACTTCCCAATCACACAACCTCCAGAAACACATCCACATCACCTCCACTAACTTCCCAATAACACAACCTCCAGAAACACATCCTCATCACCTCCACTCACTAACTTCCCAATAACACAACCTCCAGAAACACGTCCTCATCAACCCAACTAACCCCAATAACACAACCTCCAGAAACATATCCTCATCACCTCCACTAACTTCCCAATAACACAATCTCCAGAAACACATCCTCATAACCTCCATTAACTTCCCAATCACACAACCTCCATTAACACATTCACATCACCTCCACTAACTTCCCAATAACACAACCACCAGAACCACATTGTCATCACCACCACTAACTTCACAATAACAGAAACTCCAGAAACACGTCCAAATCACCTCCATTAACTCCCCAATAACAAAATCTCGAGAAATCCATTCTCATCACATCCACCATCTTGCTAATGACCCAAACCCCAGAAACCGATCCTGATCCCCTCCACTAACTCCCCAATAACACCAACTCCAGAAACACATCCACATTTCCTCCACTAACTTCCCAATAACACAACTTGCAGGAACACATCCTCATCAACTCCACTAACTTCCCAATAACACAACTTGCAGGAACACATCCTCATCAACTCCAGTAACTTACCAATAACACCAACTCCAGAAACACATCCTCATCAACTCCACTAACTCCTGAATTACAGAACCACCAGAAATCGAACCACTTCACCTCCACTAGCTTCCCAATAATTCAACCTCCAGAAACACGTCCTCATCACCTCCACTAGCTTCCCAATAATTCAACCTCCAGAAACACTTCCTCATCACCTCCACTAACTTCCCAATAACACAACCTCCAGAAACCCATCCACATCACCTCCACTAGCTTCCCAATAACACAACCTCCAGGAACACATCCCCATCACCTCCACTAACTTCCCAATAACACAACCTCCCGAAACACGTCCTCATCACCTCCACTAGCTTCCCAATAATTCAACCTCCAGAAACACGTCCTCATCACCTCCACTAACTTCCCAATAACACAACCTCCAGAAACCCATCCACATCACCTCCACTAGCTTCCCAATAACACAACCTCCAGGAACACATCCCCATCACCTCCACTAACTTCCCAATAACACAACCTCCCGAAACACGTCCTCATCACCTCCACTAGCTTCCCAATAATTCAACCTCCAGAAACACGTCCTCATCACCTCCACTAACTTCCCAATAACACAACCTCCAGGAACACATCCCCATCACCTCCACTAACTTCCCAATAACACAACCTCCCGAAACACGTCCTCATCACCTCCACTAGCTTCCCAATAATTCAACCTCCAGAAACACGTCCTCATCACCTCCACTAACTTCCCAATAACACAAGCTCCAGTAACACATCCTCATCACCTCCACTAACTTCACAATAACACGACCTCCAGAAATACATCAACATCACCTCCATTAACTTCCCAATAACTCAAACTCCAGAAACTCGCCCTCATCACCTCCACTAACGTCCCAATAACACAACCTCCAGAAACACATCCTCATCACCTCTACTAACTTCCTAATAACACAACCTCCAGAAACACATCCTCAACACCTCCACTAACTTCCCAATAACACAACCTCCAGAAACACATCCTCATCACCTCTACTAACTTCCTAATAACGCAACCTCCAGAAACACATCCTGATAACCTCCATTAACCTCCCAATCACACAACCTCCATTAACACATTCACATCACCTCCACTAACTTCCCAATAACTCAACCACCAGAACCACATTGTCATCACCACCACTATCTTCCCAATGACACAACCTCCAGAAGCACATCCACATCACCTCCATTAACCGCCCAATAACACAACCTCCAGAAACACATCCACATCACCTCCACTAACTTCCCAATAATACAACCACCAGAACCACATCCTCATCACCTCCACCATCTTCCCAATAACACAACCACCAGAACCACATCCTCATCACCTCCACCATCTTCCCAATAACACAACCTCCAGAAACACATCCTCATCACCTACACTAGCTTCCCTATAACACAACCTCCAGAAACACATCCTCATCACCTACACTAACTTCCCAATAACACAACCTCCAGAAACATGTTCACATAACCTTCATTAACCTCCAAATCACACAACCTCCATTAACACATTCACATCACCTCCACTAACTTCCCAATAACACAACCACCAGAACCGCATCCTCATCACCTCCACCATCTTCCCAATAACACAACCTCCAGAATCACATCCACATCACCTCCACCATCTTCCCAATAACACAACCTCCAGAAACACATCCTCATCACCTCCACTAACTTCCCAATAACACAACCACCAGAAACACATCCTCATCACCTCCACTAACTTCCCAATAACACAACCACCAGAAACCCATCCACATCACCTCCACCATCTTCCCAATAACACAACCTCCAGAAACACGTCCTCATCACCTCCAATAATTTCCCAATAACACAACCTCCAGAAACACATCCTCATCACCTCCACTAACCTCCCAATAACATAACCTCCAGAAACACATCCTCATCACCTCCACTAGCTTCCCAATAACACAACCTCCATAAACACATCATCATCACCACCACTAACCTCCCAATAACACAACCACCAGAACCACTTCCTCATCACCTCCACTAACTTCCCAATAATACAACCTCCAGAAACACATCCTCATCACCTCCACTAACTCCCCAATAACACAACCTCCAGAAACACATCCTCATCACCTCCACTAACTCCCCAATAACACAACCTCCAGATACACATCCTCATCACCTCCACTAACTTCCCAATAACACAACCACCAGAACCACATCCTCATCACCTCCACTAACTTCCCACTAACACAACCTCCAGAACCACATCCTCATCAACTCCACTAACTCCCCAATAACACAACCTCCAGAAACACATCCACATCACTTCCACTAACTTCCCAATAACATAACCTACAGAAACACTTACGCATCACGTCCACTACGTCCCAATAACATAACCTCATGAAACACATCCTCATCACCTCCACTAACTTCCCAATAAAAAAACATCCAGAAACACATCCTCAACACCTCCGCTAACCCCTCAATAATGCAACTGCCAGAAACACATCCACATCACCTCCACTAACTTCCCAATAACATAACCTCCAGAATCACATCCTCATCACCTCCACTAACTTCCCAATAACATAACCTCCAGAAACACATCCTCAACACCTCCACTAACTTCCCAATAACACAACCTCCAGAATCACATCCTCATCACCTCCACTAACTTCCCAATAACACAACCTCCAGAAACACATCCTCATCACCTCCACTAACTTCCCAATAACACAACCCCCAGAAACACATCCGCATCACCTCCACTAACTTCCCAATAACACAACCACCAGAACCACATCCTCATCACCTCCACTAACTTCCCAATAACACAACCCCCAGAAACACATCCGCATCACCACCACTAACTTCCCAATAACACAACCTCCAGAAACACATCCTCATCGCCTCCACTAACTTCCCAATAACACAACCTCCAGAAACACATCCGCATCACATCCACTAACTTCCCAATAACACAACCTCCAGAAACACATTGTCATCACCACCACTAACTTCACAATAACACAACCTCCATTAACACATTCACATCACCTCCACTAACTTCCCAATAACACAACCACCAGAACCGCATCCTCATCACCTCCACTAAATTCCCAATAACACAACCTCCAGAAACACATCCTCATCACCTCCACTAACTTCCCAATAACTCAACCACCAGAACCACATCTTCATCACCATCACTAACTTCACAATAACACACCCTCCAGAAACACATCCACATCACCTCCATTAACTCCCCAATAACAAAATCTCGAGAAATCCATTCTCATCATATCCACCATCTTCCTAATGACCCAAACCTCAGAACCACATCCTCATCACCTCCACTAACTTCCCAATCACACAACCTCCAGAAACCCATCCACATCACCTCCACTAACTTCCCAATAACACAACCTACACAAACCCATTCACATTACCTCCACTAACTTCCCAATAAAACAACCTCCAGAAACACAACCTCATCACCTCCACTAACCTTCCAATAACACAACCTCCAGAAACACATCCTCATCACCTCCACTAACTTCCCTATAACACAACCTCCAGAAACACATCCTCATCACCTACACTAGCTTCCCTATAACACAACCTCCAGAAACACATCCTCATCACCTCCACTAACTTCCCAATAACACAACCTACACAAACCAATCCACATCACCTCCACTAACTCCCCAATAACACAACCTCCAGAAACACATCCTCATCACCTCCACTAACTTCCCAATAACACAACCTCCAGAAACACGTCCTCATCACCTCCACTAACTTCCCAATAACACAACCTACACAAACCAATCCACATCACCTCCACTAACTCCCCAATAACGTAACCTCCAGAAACACATCCTCATCACCTCCACTAACTCCCCAATAACACAACCTCCAGAAACACATCCTCATCACCTCCACTAATGTCCCAATAACACAACCTGCAGAAACACATCCTCATAACCTCCATTAACCTCCCAATCACACAACCTCCATAAAAACATTCACATCACCTCCACTAACTTCCCAATAACACAACCACCAGAACCACATTGTCATCACCACCACTAACTTCCCAATGACACAACCTCCAGAAGCACATCCACATCACCTCCATTAACCGCCCAATAACACAACCTCCAGAAACACATCCACATCACCTCCACTAACTTCCCAATAACACAACCACCAGAACCACATCCTCATCACCTCCACCATCTTCCCTATAACACAACCTCCAGAATCACATCCACATCACCTCGACCATCTTCCCAATAACACCAACTCCAGAAACACATCCACATTTCCTCCACTAACCTCCCAATAACACAAACCTGCAGGAACACATCCTCATCACCTCCACTAACTTCCCAATAACACCAACTCCAGAAACACATCCTCATCACCTCCACTAACTTCCCAACAACACAACCTCCAGAAACACATCCTCATCACCTCCACTAACTTCCCAATAACACAACTTCCAGAAACACATCCTCATCACCTCCACTAACTTCACAATAACACAACCTCCTGAAACACATCCTCATCACCTCCACTAACTTCCCAATAACACAACCTCCAGAAACACATCCTCATCACCTCCACTAACTTCCCAATAACACAACCTCCAGAAACACGTACTCATCGCCTCCACTAACCTCCCAATAACACAATCTCCAGAAACACATCCTCATAACCAGCACTAACTTCCCAATAACACAACCACCAGAACCACATCCTCATCACCACCACTAACTTCACAATAACACACCCTCCAGAAACACATCCACATCACCTTCACTAACTTCCCAATAACACACCCTCCAGAAACACATCCACATTACCTCCAATAACTTACAATAACACAACCTCCAGAAACACGTCCTCATCACCTCCACTAACTTCCCAATAACACAACCTCCAGAAACACATCCACATCACCTCCATTTACTCCCCAATAACAAAATCTCGAGAAATCACATCCACCATCTTCCTAATGACCCAAACCCCAGAAACCCATCCTGATCCCCTCCACTAACTTTCCCATAACACCAACTCCAGAAACACATCCACATTTCCTCCACTAACCTCCCAATAACACAACCTGCAGGAACACATCCTCATCAACTCCACTAACTCCTCAATTACAGAACCACCAGAAATCGAACCACTTCACCTCCACTAGCTTCCCAATAATTCAACCTCCAGAAACACGTCCTCATCACCTCCACTAACTTCCCAATAATACAACCTCCAGAAACACATCCTCATCACCTCCACTAACTTCCCAATAACACAACCTCCAGAAACACGTCCTCATCACCTCCAATAACTTCCCAATAACACAACCTCCAGAAACACATCCTCATCACCTCCACTAACTTCCCAATAACACAACCACCAGAACCACATCCTCATCACCTCCACTAACTTCCCAATAACACAACCTCCAGAAACACATCGCCATCACCTTCACTAACTTCCCTATAACACAGCCTGCAGAAACACATCAGCTCCACTATCTTCCCAATAATAGAACCTTCAGATACCCATCCACATCTCCTCCACTAACTTCCCAATAACACAACCACCAGAACCACATCCTCATCACCTCCACTAACTTCACAATAACACAACCTCCAGAAATACATCCACATCACCTCCATTAACTTCCCAATAACACAACCTCCAGAAACACATCCTCATCACCTCCACTAACTTCCCAATAATACAACCTCCAGAAACACATCCTCATCACCTCCACTAACTTCCCAATAAAACAACCTCCAGAAACATGTCCTCATCACCTCCACTAACTTCCCAATAATTCAACCTCCAGAAACACGTCCTCATCACCTCCACTAACTTCCCAATAACACAACCTCCAGAAACATGTCCTCATCACCTCCAATAACTTCCCAATAACACAACCTCCAGAAACACATCCTCATCACCTCCACTAACTTCCCAATAACACAACCACCAGAACCACATCCTCATCACCTCCACTAACTTCCCAATAACACAACCACCAGAACCACATCCTCATCACCTCCACTAACTTCCCAATAACACAACCTCCAGAAACACATCCTCATCACCTCCAATAACTTCCCAATAAAACAACCTCCAGATACACATCCTCATCACCTCCACTAACTTCCCAATAACACAACCTCCAGAAACACATCGCCATCACCTTCACTAACTTCCCTATAACACAGCCTGCAGAAACACATCAGCTCCACTATCTTCCCAATAATAGAACCTTCAGATACCCATCCACATCTCCTCCACTAACTTCCCAATAACACAACCACCAGAACCACATCCACATCACCTCCACTAACTTCCCAATAACACAACCTCCAGAAACACATCCTCATCACCTCCACTAACTTCCCAATAACACAACCTCCAGAAACACATCCTCATCACCACCACTAACTTCCCAATAACACAACCTCCAGAAACACATTCACATCACCTCCACTAACTTCCCAATGACACAACCTCCAGAAACACATCCTCATCACCTCCACTAACTCCCCAATAACACCAACTCCAGAAACACATCCTCATCAACTCCGCTAACTCCTCAATTACAGAACCACCAGAAATCGTACCACTTCACCTCCACTAGCTTCCCAATAATTCAACCTCCAGAAACACGTCCTCATCACCTCCACTAGCTTACCAATAACACAAACTCCAGAAACACATCCACATCACCTCCATTAACTCCCCAATAACAAAATCTTGAGAAATCCATTCTCATCACATCCACCATCTTCCTAATGACCCAAACCCGAGAAACCCACCCTGATCCCCTTCACTAACTTCCCATTAACACCAACTCCAGAAACACATCCACATTTCCTCCACGAACCTCCCAATAACACAACCTGCAGGAACACATCCTCATCAACTCCACTAACTCCCAATAACAGCAACTCCAGAAACACATCCTCATCACCTCCACTAACTTCCCAATAACACAACCTGCAGGAACACATCCTCATCAACTCCACTTACTTCCCAATAACACAGCCTGCAGAAACACATCCTCATCACCTCCACTAACTTCCCAATAACACAACCTCCAGAAACACATCCTCATCACCTCCACTAACTTCCCAATATAACAACCTCCAGAAACACATCCTCATCACCTTCACTAACTTACCAATAACACCAACTCCAGAAACACATCGTCATCAATCCACTAACTCCTCAATTACAGAACCACCAGAAATCGAACCACTTCACCTCCAATAGCTTCCCAATAATTCAACCTCCAGAAACACGTCCTCATCACCTCCACTAACTTCCCAATAACACAACCTACAGAAACACATCCACATCACCTCCACTAACATCCCAATAATTCAATCTCCAGAAACACATCCTCATCACCTCCACTAACTTCCCAATAACTTAACCTCCAGAAACACGTCCTCATCACTTGCACTAACTTCCCAATAACATAACCTCCAGAAACACATCCTCATCACCTCCACTAACGTCCCAATAACAAAACATCCAGAAACACATCCTCATCACCTCCACTAACCCCTCAATAACACAACCACCAGAACCACATCCACATCACCTCCACTAACTTCCCAATAACACAACCTACACAAACCCGTCCACATTACCTCCACTAACTTCCCAATAACACAACCTCCAGAAACACAACCTCATCACCTCCACTAACTTTCCAATAACACAACCTCCAGAAACACATCCTCATCAACTCCACTAACTCCTCAAGAACACACCCTCCAGAAACACATCCTCATCACCTCCACTAACCTCCCAATAACACAAACACCAGAAACACATCCTCATCACCTCCACTAACTCCTCAAGAACACACCCTCCGGATACACATCCTCATCACCTCCATTAACCTCCCAATAACACACCCTCCAGATACACATCCTCATCACCTCCACTAACTTCCCAATAACACAACCTCCAGAAACACATCCTCATCACCTCCACTAACTCCTCAAGAACACAACCTCCAGATACACATCCTCATCACCTCCACTAACTTCCCAATAACACAACCTCCAGAAACACATCCTCATCACCTCCACTAACTTCCCTATAACAAGCCTGCAGAAACACATCACCTCCACTAACTTCCCAATAACACAACCTCCAGAAACACATCCTCATCACCTCCACTAACTTCCCAATAACACAACCACCAGAACCACATCCACATCACCTCCACTAACTTCCCAATAACACAACCTACACAAACCCGTCCACATTACCTCCACTAACTTCCCAATAACACAACCTCCAGAAACACTACCTCATCACCTCCACTAACTTTCCAATAACACAACCTCCAGAAACACATCCTCATCACCTCCACTAACTTCCCAATAACACAACCTCCAGAAGCACATCCTCATCACCTCCACTAACTTCGCAATAACACAACCTCCAGAAAGACATCCTCATCAACTCCATTAACTCCCCAATAACAAAACCTCGAGATATCCATTCTCATCACATCCACCATCTTCCTAATGACCCAAACCCCAGAAACCCATCCTGATCCCCTCCACTAACTTCCCAATAACACCAACTCCAGAAACACATCCTCATCAACTCCACCAACTCCTCAATTACTGAACCACCAGAAATCGAACCACTTCACCTCCACTAGCTTCCCAATAATTCAACCTCCAGAAACACGTCCTCATCACCTCCACGAACTTCCCAATAAAACAACCTCCAGAAACACGTCCTCATCACCTCCATTAACTTCCCAATAACACAACCTCCAGAAACACGTACTCATCACCTCCACTAACTTCCCAATAACACAACCTCCAGAAACACATCCTCATCAACTCCACTGAGTTCCCAATAACACAACCACCAGAACCACATCCTCACCACCTCCACTATCTTCCCAATAACACAACCTCCAGAAACACATCCTCATCACCTCCACTAACTTCCCAATCACACAACCTCCAGAAAGACATCCTCATCATCTACACTAACTTCACAATAACACAACCTCCAGGAACATGTTCACATCACCTCCACTAACTTCCCAATAACACAACCTCCAGAAACACATCCTCATCACCTCCACTAACTTCCCAATAACACAACCTCCAGAAACACATCCTCATCACCTCCATTAACCTCCCAATCACACAATCTCCAGAAACACATCCTCATCACCTCCACTAACTTCCCAATCACACAACCTCCAGAAACACATCCTCATCACCTCCATTAACCTCCCAATCACACAATCTCCAGAAACACATCCTCATCACCTCCACTAACTTCCCAATAACACAACCTCCAGAAACACATCCTCATCACCTCCATTAACCTCCCAATCACACAATCTCCAGAAACACATCCTCATCACCTCCACTAACTTCCCAATACCACCAACTCCAGAAACACATCCTCATCAACTCCACTAACTTCTCAATTACAGAACCACCAGAAATCGAACCACTTCACCTCCACTAACTTCCCAATAACACAACCACCAGAAACACATCCTCATCACCCCCACTAACTCCTCAATAACGCAACCTCCAGAAACACATCCTCATCACCTCCACTAACTTCCCAATAACACAACCTCCAGAAACACATCCTCATCGCCTCCACTAACCTCCCAATAACACAATCTCCAGAAACACATCCTCATCACCTCCACTAACTTCCCAATACCACCAACTCCAGAAACACATCCTCATCAACTCCACTAACTCCTCAATTACAGAACCACCAGAAATCGAACCACTTCACCTCCACTAGCTTCCCAATAATTCAACCTTCAGAAACACGTCCTCATCACCTCCACTAACTTCCAAATAACACAACCTGCAGAAACACGTCCTCATCACCTCCAATAACTTCCCAATAAAACAACATCCAGAAACACGTCCTCATCACCTCCACTAACTTCCCAATAACACAACCTCCAGAAACACATCCTCATCACCTCCACTAACTTCACAATAACACAACCTCCAGAAACACATCCTCATCACCTCCACTAACTTCCCAATAACACAACCTCCAGAAACACATCCTCATCACCTCCACTAACTTCCCAATAACACAACCTCCAGAAACACATCCTCATCACCTCCACTAACTTCCCAATAACACAACCTCCAGAAACACATCCTCATCAACACCACTAACTTCCCAATAACACAACCTTCAGAAACCCATCCACATCACCTCCACTAACTTCCCAATATCACAACCTCCAGAAACACATCCTCATCACCTCCACTAACTCCCCAATAACACAACCTCCAGAAACACATCCTCATCACCTCCATTAACCTCGCAATCACACAATCTCCAGAAACACATCCTCATCACCTCCACTAACTTCCCAATACCACCAACTCCAGAAACACATCCTCATCAACTCCACTAACTCCTCAATTACAGAACCACCAGAAATCGAACCACTTCACCTCCACTAACTTCCCAATAACACAACCACCAGAAACACATCCTCATCACCCCCACTAACTCCTCAATAACGCAACCTCCAGAAACACATCCTCATCACCTCCACTAACTTCCCAATAACACAACCTCCAGAAACACATCCTCATCGCCTCCACTAACCTCCCATTAACACAATCTCCAGAAACACATCCTCATCACCTCCACTAACTTCCCAATACCACCAACTCCAGAAACACATCCTCATCAACTCCACTAACTCCTCAATTACAGAACCACCAGAAATCGAACGACTTCACCTCCACTAGCTTCCCAATAATTCAACCTTCAGAAACACGTCCTCATCACCTCCACTAACTTCCCAATAACACAACCTGCAGAAACACGTCCTCATCACCTCCAATAACTTCCCAATAAAACAACATCCAGAAACACGTCCTCATCACCTCCACTAACTTCCCAATAACACAACCTCCAGAAACACATCCTCATCACCTCCACTAACTTCACAATAACACAACCTCCAGAAACACATCCTCATCACCTCCACTAACTTCCCAATAACACAACCTACAGAAACACATCCTCATCACCTCCACTAACTTCCCAATAACACAACCTCCAGAAACACATCCTCATCACCTCCACTAACTTCCCAATAACACAACCTCCAGAAACACATCCTCATCAACACCACTAACTTCCCAATAACACAACCTTCAGAAACCCATCCACATCACCTCCACTAACTTCCCAATAACACAACCTTCAGAAACCCATCCACATCACCTCCACTAACTTCCCAATAACACAACCTCCAGAAACACATCCTCATCACCTCCACTAACTTCCCAATAACACAACCTCCAGAAACACATCCTCATCACCTCCACTAACTTCCCAATAACACAACCTACAGGAACACATCCTCATCACCTGCACTAACTTCCCAATAACACAACCTCCAGAAACACATCCACATCACCTCCACTAACTTCCCAATAACACAACCTCCAGAAACACATCCTCATCACCTCCACTAACTTCCCAATAACACAACCTCCAGAAACACATCCTCATCACCTCCACTAACTTCCCAATAACACAATCTCCAGAAACACATCCTCATAACCTCCATTAACCTCCCAATCACACAACCTCCATTAACACATTCACATCACCTCCACTAACTTCCCAATAACACAACCACCAGAACCACATTGTCATCACCACCACTAACGTCACAATAACACAACCTCCAGAAACACATCCTCATCACCTGCACTAACTTCCCAATAACACAACCTCCAGAAACACATCCACATCACCTCCACTAACTTCCCAATAACACAACCTCCAGAAACACATCCTCATCACCTCCACTAACTTCCCAATAACACAACCTCCAGAAACACATCCTCATCACCTCCACTAACTTCCCAATAACACAATCTCCAGAAACACATCCTCATAACCTCCATTAACCTCCCAATCACACAACCTCCATTAACACATTCACATCACCTCCACTAACTTCCCAATAACACAACCACCAGAACCACATTGTCATCACCACCACTAACGTCACAATATCACAACCTCCAGAAACACATCCTCATCACCTCCACTAACTCCCCAATAACACAACCTCCAGAAACACATCCTCATCACCTCCATTAACCTCGCAATCACACAATCTCCAGAAACACATCCTCATCACCTCCACTAACTTCCCAATACCACCAACTCCAGAAACACATCCTCATCAACTCCACTAACTCCTCAATTACAGAACCACCAGAAATCGAACCACTTCACCTCCACTAACTTCCCAATAACACAACCACCAGAAACACATCCTCATCACCCCCACTAACTCCTCAATAACGCAACCTCCAGAAACACATCCTCATCACCTCCACTAACTTCCCAATAACACAACCTCCAGAAACACATCCTCATCGCCTCCACTAACCTCCCATTAACACAATCTCCAGAAACACATCCTCATCACCTCCACTAACTTCCCAATACCACCAACTCCAGAAACACATCCTCATCAACTCCACTAACTCCTCAATTACAGAACCACCAGAAATCGAACGACTTCACCTCCACTAGCTTCCCAATAATTCAACCTTCAGAAACACGTCCTCATCACCTCCACTAACTTCCCAATAACACAACCTGCAGAAACACGTCCTCATCACCTCCAATAACTTCCCAATAAAACAACATCCAGAAACACGTCCTCATCACCTCCACTAACTTCCCAATAACACAACCTCCAGAAACACATCCTCATCACCTCCACTAACTTCACAATAACACAACCTCCAGAAACACATCCTCATCACCTCCACTAACTTCCCAATAACACAACCTACAGAAACACATCCTCATCACCTCCACTAACTTCCCAATAACACAACCTCCAGAAACACATCCTCATCACCTCCACTAACTTCCCAATAACACAACCTCCAGAAACACATCCTCATCAACACCACTAACTTCCCAATAACACAACCTTCAGAAACCCATCCACATCACCTCCACTAACTTCCCAATAACACAACCTTCAGAAACCCATCCACATCACCTCCACTAACTTCCCAATAACACAACCTCCAGAAACACATCCTCATCACCTCCACTAACTTCCCAATAACACAACCTCCAGAAACACATCCTCATCACCTCCACTAACTTCCCAATAACACAACCTACAGGAACACATCCTCATCACCTGCACTAACTTCCCAATAACACAACCTCCAGAAACACATCCACATCACCTCCACTAACTTCCCAATAACACAACCTCCAGAAACACATCCTCATCACCTCCACTAACTTCCCAATAACACAACCTCCAGAAACACATCCTCATCACCTCCACTAACTTCCCAATAACACAATCTCCAGAAACACATCCTCATAACCTCCATTAACCTCCCAATCACACAACCTCCATTAACACATTCACATCACCTCCACTAACTTCCCAATAACACAACCACCAGAACCACATTGTCATCACCACCACTAACGTCACAATAACACAACCTCCAGAAACACATCCACATCACCTCCATTAACTCCCCAATAATAAAATCTCCAGAAATCCATTCTCATCACATCCACCATCTTCCTAATGACCCAAACCCCAGAAACCAATCCTGATCCCCTCCACTAACTTCCCAATAACACCAACTCCAGAAACACATCCACATTTCCTCCACTAACTTCCCAATAACACAACCTCCAGAAACACATCCTCATCAACTCCACTAACTTCCCAATAACACAACCTGCAGGAACACATCCTCATCACCTCCACTAACTTCCCAATAACACAAACTCCAGAAACACATCCTCATCACCTCCACTAACTTCCCAATAACACCAACTCCAGAAACACATCCTGATCACCTCCACTAACTTCCCAATAACACCAACTCCAGAAACACATCCAAATCAACTCCACTAACTTCCCAATACCACCAACTCCAGAAACACATCCTCATCAACTCCACTAACTCCTCAATTACAGACCCACCAGAAATCGAACCACTTCACCTCCACTAGCCTCCCAATAATTCAACCTCCAGAAACACGTCCTCATCACCTCCACTAACTTCCCAATAACACAACCTCCAGAAACACGTCCTCATCACCTCCAATAACTTCCCAATAACACAACCTCCAGAAACACATCCTCATCACCACCACTAACTTCCCAATAACACAACCTCCAGAAACACATCCACATCACGTCCACTAACTTCCCAATAACACAACCTTCAGAGACCCATCCACATCACCTCCACTAACTTCCCAATAACACAACCTCCAGAATCACATCCTCATCACCTCCACTAACTTCCCAATAACACAACCTCCAGAAACACGTCCTCATCACTTCCACTATCTTCCCAATAACACAACCTCCAGAAACACATCCTCATCACCTCCACTAACTTCCAAATAGCACAACCTCCAGAAACACATCCTCATCACCCCCACTAACTTCCCAATAACAAAACACCCAGAAACACATCATCATCACCTCCACTAGCCCCTCAATAATGCAACTGCCAGAAACACATCCTCATCACCTCCACTAACTCCCCAAGAACACAACCTCCAGATACACATCCTCATCACCTCCACTAACTTCCCAATAACACAACCTGCAGAAACACATTCTCATCACCTCCACTAACATCCCAATAACGCAACCTCCAGAAACACATCGCCATCACCTTCACTAACTTCCCTATAACACAGCCTGCAGAAACAAATCAGCTCCAATATCTTCCCAATAATAGAACCTTCAGATACCCATCCACATCACCTCCACTAACTTCCCAATAACACAACCACCAGAACCACATCCACATCACCTCCACTAACTTCCCAATAACACAACCTACACAAACCCATTCACATTACCTCCACTAACTTCCCAATAACACAACCTCCAGAAACACAACCTCATCACCTCCACTAACTTTCCAATAACACAACCTCCAGAAACACATCCTTATCACCTCCACTAACTTCCCAATAACACAACCTCCAGAAACACATGCTCATCACCTCCACTAACTTCCCAATAACACAACCTCCAGAAACACATCCTCATCACCTCCACTAACTTCCCAGTAACACAACCTCCAGAAACACATCCGCAACACCTCCACTAACTTCCCAATAACACAACCTCCAGAAACACATCCTCATCACCTCCACTAACTTCCCAATCACACAACCTCCAGAAAGACATCCTAATCGCCTCCACTAACCTCCCAATAACACAATCTCCAGAAACACATCCTCATAACCTCCATTAACCTCCCATTCACACAACCTCCATTAACACATTCACATCACCTCCACTAACTTCCCAATAACACAACCACCAGAAACACATCGTCATCACCACCACTAACTATACAATAACACAACCTCCAGAAACACATCCACATCACCTCCATTAACTCCCCAATAACAAAATCTCGAGAAATCCATTCTCATCACATCCACCATCTTCCTAATGACCCGAACCCCAGAAACCCATCCTGATCCCCTCCACTAACTCCCCAAGAACACCAACTCCAGAAACACATCCTCATCAACTCCGCTAACTCCTCAATTACAGAACCACCAGAAATCGAACCACTTCACCTCCACTAGCTTCCCAATAATTCAACCTCCAGAAACACGTCCTCATCACCTCCACTAGCTTCCCAATAACACAACCTCCAGAAACAAATCCTCATCACCTCCACTAACTTCCCAATAACACAACCTCCAGAAACACGTCCTCATCACCTCCACTAGCTTACCAATAACACAACCTCCAGGAACACATCCTCATCACCTCCACTAACTTCCCAATAACACAACCTCCAGAAACACATCCTCATCACCTCCACTAACTCCTCAAGAACACAACCTCCAGATACACATCCTCATCACCTCCACTAACCTCCCAATAACACAACCACCAGAAACACGTCCTCATCACCTCCACTAACTTCCCAATAACACAACCTCCAGATACACATCCTCATCACCTCCACTAACTTCCCAATAACACAACCTCCAGAAACACATCCTCATCACCTCCACTAACTTCCCAATAACACAACCTCCAGAAACACATCCTCATCACCTCCACTAACTTCCCAATAACACAACCTCCAGAAACACATCCTCATCACCTCCACTAACTCCTCAAGAACACAACCTCCAGATACACATCCTCATCACCTGCACTAACTCCTCAAGAACACAACCTCCAGATACACATCCTCATCACCTCCACTAACTTCCCAATAACACAACCTCCAGAAACACATCCGCAACACCTCCACTAACTCCTCAAGAACACAACCTCCAGATACACATCCTCATCACCTCCACTAACTTCCCAATAACACAACCTCCAGAAACACATCCGCAACACCTCCACTAACTCCTCAAGAACACAACCTCCAGAAACACATCCACATCACCTCCACTAACATCCCAATAACACAACCTCCAGAAACACATCGCCATCACCTTCACTTACTTCCCTATAACACAGCCTGCAGAAACACATCAGTTCCACTATCTTCCCAATAATAGAACCTTCAGATACCCATCCACATCACCTCCACTAACTTCCCAATAACACAACCACCAGAACCACATCCACATCACCTCCACTAACTTCCCAATAACACAACCTACACAAACCCATTCACATTACCTCCACTAACTTCCCAATAACACAACCTCCAGAAACACAACCTCATCACCTCCACTTACTTTCCAATAACACAACCTCCAGAAACACATCCTTATCACCTCCACTAACTTCCCAATAACACAACCTCCAGAAACACATGCTCATCACCTCCACTAACTTCCCAATAACACAACCTCCAGAAACACATCCTCATCACCTCCACTAACTTCCCAATAACACAACCTCCAGAAACACATCCACATCACCACCACTAACTTCCCAATAACACAAACTCCAGAAACACATCCGCAACACCTCCACTAACTTCCCAATAACACAACCTCCAGAAACACATCCTCATCACCTCCACTAACTTCCCAATCACACAACCTCCAGAAAGACATCCTCATCACCTCCACTAACTTCCCAATCACACAACCTCCAGAAAGACATCCTAATCGCCTCCACTAACCTCCCAATAACACAATCTCCAGAAACACATCCTCATAACCTCCATTAACCTCCCATTCACACAACCTCCATTAACACATTCACATCACCTCCACTAACTTCCCAATAACACAACCTCCAGAAACACATCCTCATCACCTCCACTAACTTCCCAATAACACAACCACCAGAACCACATCCTCATCACCTCCACTAACTTCCCAATAACACAACCACCAGAAACACATCCTCATCAACTCCACTAACTTCCCAATAACACCAACTCCAGAAACACATCCTCATCACCTCCACTAACTTCACAATAACACAACCTCCAGAAACACATCCTCATCACCTCCACTAACTTCACAATAACACAACCTCCAGAAACACATCCTCATCACCTCCACTAGCTTCCCAATAACACAACCACCAGAAACACATCCTCATCACGTCCACTAACTTCCCAATAACACAACCTCCAGAAACACATCCTCATCGCCTCCGCTAACGTCCCAATAACACAACCTCCAGAAACACATCCTCATCACCTCCAATAACTTCCCAATAACACAACCACCAGAACCACATCCTCATCACCACCACTAACTTCACAATAACACAACCTCCAGAACCACATCCTCATCACCATCACTAACTTCACAATCACACAACCTCCAGAAACACATCCACATCACCTCCATTAACTCCCCAATAACAAAACCTCGAGATATCCATTCTCATCACATCCACCATCTTCCTAATGACCCAAACCCCAGAAACCCATCCTGATCCCCTCCACTAACTTCCCAATAACACCAACTCCAGAAACACATCCTCATCAACTCCACCAACTCCTCAATTACTGAACCACCAGAAATCGAACCACTTCACCTCCACTAGCTTCCCAATAATTCAACCTACAGAAACACGTCCTCATCACCTCCACGAACTTCCCAATAACACAACCTCCTGAAACACGTCCTCATCACCTCCAATAACTTCCCAATAAAACAACCTCCAGAAACACGTCCTCATCACCTCCACTAACTTCCCAATAACACAACCTCCAGAAACACGTACTCATCACCTCCACTAACTTCCCAATAACACAACCTCCAGAAACACAGCCTCATCAACTCCACTAAGTGCCCAATAACACAACCACCAGAACCACATCCTCATCACCTCCACTAACGTCCCAATAACACAACCTCCAGAAACACATCCTCATCACCTCCACTAACTTCCCAATCACACAACCTCCAGAAAGACATCCCCATCATCTACACTAACTTCACATTAACAGAACCTCCAGAAACATGTTCACATCACCTCCACTAACTTCCCAATAACACAACATCCAGAAACACATCCTCATCACCTCCACTAACTTCCTAATAACACAACCTCCAGAAACACATCCTCATCAACCCAACTAACCCCAATAACACAACCTCCAGAAACACATCCACTTCACCTCCACTAACTTCCCAATCACACAACCACCAGAACCACATCCTCATCACCACCACTAACTTCACAATAACACAACCTCCTGAAACACATCCTGATCACCTCCACTAACTTCCCAATAACACCAACTCCAGAAACACATCCTCATCAACTCCACTAACTTCCCAATAACAGCAACTCCAGAAACACATCCTCATCAACTCCACTAACTCCTCAATTACAGAACCACCAGAAATCGAACCACTTCACCTCCACTGGCTTCCCAATAATTCAACCTCCAGAAACACGTCCTCATCACCTCCAATAACTTCCCAATAACACAACCTCCAGAAACACGTCCTCATCACCTCCACTAACTTCCCAATAACATAACCTCCAGAACCACATCCTCATCACCTCCACTAACTTCCCAATAACAAAACATCCAGAAACACATCATCATCACCTCCACTAACCCCTCAATAATTCAACTGCCAAAAACACATCCACATCACCTCCACTAACTCCTCAAGAACACACCCTCCAGAAACACATCCTCATCACCTCCATTAATCTCCCAATAACACAACCACCAGAAACACATCCTCATCACCTCCACTAACTCCTCAAGAACACAACCTCCAGATACACATCCTCATCACCTCCACTAACTTCCCTATAACACAGCCTGCAGAAACACATCAGCTCCACTATCTTCCCAATAATAGAACCTTCAGATACCCATCCACATCACCTCCACTAACTTCCCAATAACACAACCACCAGAACCACATCCACATCACCTCCACTAACTTCCCAATAACACAACCTACACAAACCCATTCACATTACCTCCACTAACTTCCCAATAACACAAACTCCAGAAACACAACCTCATCTCCTCCACTAACTTTCCAATAACACAACCTCCAGAAACACATCCTCATCACCACCACTAACTTCCCAATAACACAACCTCCAGATACACATACTCATCACCTCCACTAACTTCCCAATAACACAACCTCCAGAAACACATCCTCATCACCTCCAGTAACTTCCCAATAACACAACCTCCAGAAACACATTCACATCACCTCCACTAACCTCCCAATAACACAACCTCCAGAAACATATACTCATCACCTCCACTAACTTCCCAATAACACAACCCCCAGATACAGATCCTCATCAACTCCACTAACTTCCCAATAACACAACCTCCAGAAACACATGCTCATCACCTCCACTAACCCCTCAATAATTCAACTGCCAGAAACACATCCACATCACCTCCACTAACTCCTCAAGAACACACCCTCCAGATACACATCCTCATCACCTCCATTAACCTCCCAATAACACAACCACCAGAAACACATCCTCATCACCTCCACTGACTCCTCAAGAACACAACCTCCAGAAACACATCGCCATCACCTTCACTAACTTCCCTATAACACAGCCTGCAGAAACACATCAGCTCCACTATCTTCCCAATAATAGAACCTTCAGATACCCATCCACATCACCTCCACTAACTTCCCAATAACACAACCACCAGAACCACATCCACATCACCACCACTAACTTCCCAATAACACAACCTCCAGAAACACATCCTCATCACCTCCACTAACTTCCCAATAACACAACCTCCAGAAACACATCCTCATCACCTCCACTAACTTCCCAATAACACAACCACCAGAAACACATGCTCATCACCTCCACTAACTTCCCAATAACACAACCTCCAGAAACACATCCTCATCACCTCCAGTAACTTCCCAATAACACAACCTCCAGAAACACTTCCTCATCACCTCCAGTAACTTCCCAATAACACATCCACCAGATCCACATCCTCATCACCACCACTAACTTCACAATAACACAACCTCCAGAAACACGTCCTCATCACCTCCAATAACCTCCCAATAACACAACCTCCAGAAACACATCTACATCACCTCCACTAACTTCCCAATAACACACCCTACAGAAACACATCCACATCTCCTCCACTAACTTTCCAATAACACAACCTCCAGAAACACATCCTCATCACCTCCACTAACTTCCCTATAACACAGCCTGCAGAAACACATCAGCTCCACTATCTTCCCAATAATAGAACCTTCAGATACCCATCCACATCACCTCCACTAACTTCCCAATAACACAACCACCAGAACCACATCCACATCACCTCCACTAACTTCCCAATAACACAACCTACACAAACCCATTCACATTACCTCCACTAACTTCCCAATAACACAAACTCCAGAAACACAACCTCATCTCCTCCACTAACTTTCCAATAACACAACCTCCAGAAACACATCCTCATCACCACCACTAACTTCCCAATAACACAACCTCCAGATACACATACTCATCACCTCCACTAACTTCCCAATAACACAACCTCCAGAAACACATCCTCATCACCTCCAGTAACTTCCCAATAACACAACCTCCAGAAACACATTCACATCACCTCCACTAACCTCCCAATAACACAACCTCCAGAAACATATACTCATCACCTCCACTAACTTCCCAATAACACAACCCCCAGATACAGATCCTCATCAACTCCACTAACTTCCCAATAACACAACCTCCAGAAACACATGCTCATCACCTCCACTAACCCCTCAATAATTCAACTGCCAGAAACACATCCACATCACCTCCACTAACTCCTCAAGAACACACCCTCCAGATACACATCCTCATCACCTCCATTAACCTCCCAATAACACAACCACCAGAAACACATCCTCATCACCTCCACTGACTCCTCAAGAACACAACCTCCAGAAACACATCGCCATCACCTTCACTAACTTCCCTATAACACAGCCTGCAGAAACACATCAGCTCCACTATCTTCCCAATAATAGAACCTTCAGATACCCATCCACATCACCTCCACTAACTTCCCAATAACACAACCACCAGAACCACATCCACATCACCACCACTAACTTCCCAATAACACAACCTCCAGAAACACATCCTCATCACCTCCACTAACTTCCCAATAACACAACCTCCAGAAACACATCCTCATCACCTCCACTAACTTCCCAATAACACAACCACCAGAAACACATGCTCATCACCTCCACTAACTTCCCAATAACACAACCTCCAGAAACACATCCTCATCACCTCCAGTAACTTCCCAATAACACAACCTCCAGAAACACTTCCTCATCACCTCCAGTAACTTCCCAATAACACATCCACCAGATCCACATCCTCATCACCACCACTAACTTCACAATAACACAACCTCCAGAAACACGTCCTCATCACCTCCAATAACCTCCCAATAACACAACCTCCAGAAACACATCTACATCACCTCCACTAACTTCCCAATAACACACCCTACAGAAACACATCCACATCACGTCCACTAACTTCCCAATAACATAACCTCCAGAAACACGTCCTCATCACTTCCACTAACTTCCCAATAACATAACCCCCAGAACCACATCCTCATCACCTCCACTAACTTCCCAATAACAAAACATCCAGAAACACATCCTCATCACCTCCACTAACCCCTCAATAATTCAACTGCCAGAAACACATCCACATCACCTCCACTAACTTCCCAATAACACCAACTCCAGAAACACATCCACATCACCTCCACTAACTCCTCAAGAACACACCCTCCAGATACACATCCTCATCAACTCCATTAACCTCCCAATAACACAACCACCAGAAACACATCCTCATCACCTCCACTAACTTCCCAATAACACAACCTCCAGAAACACATCCTCATCACCTCCACTAACTTCCCAATCACACAACCTCCAGAAAGACGTCCTCATCATCTACACTAACTTCACATTAACAGAACCTCCAGAAACATGTTCACATCACCTCCACTAACTTCCCAATAACACAACATCCAGAAACACATCCTCATCACCTCCACTAACTTCCTAATAACACAACCTCCAGAAACACATCCTCATCACCTCCACTAACTCCCCAATAACACAACCTCCAGAAACACATCCTCATCACCTCCACTGACTTCCCAATAACACAACCTCCAGAAACACATCCTCATCGCCTCCACTAACCTCCCAATGACACAATCTCCAGAAACACATCCTCATAACCTCCATTAACCTCCCAATCACACAACCTCCATTAACACATTCACATCACCTCCACTAACTTCCCAATAACACAACCACCAGAACCACATCCTCATCACCACCACTAACTTCACAATAACACAACCTCCTGAAACACATCCTGATCACCTCCACTAACTTCCCAATAACACCAACTCCAGAAACACAACCTCATCACCTCCACTTACTTTCCAATAACACAACCTCCAGAAACACATCCTCATCACCTCCACTAACTTCCCAATAACACAACCTCCAGAAACACATCCACATCACCACCACTAACTTCCCAATAACACAAACTCCAGAAACACATCCGCAACACCTCCACTAACTTCCCAATAACACAACCTCCAGAAACACATCCTCATCACCTCCACTAACTTTCCAATCACACAACCTCCAGAAAGACATCCTAATCGCCTCCACTAACCTCCCAATAACACAATCTCCAGAAACACATCCTCATAACCTCCATTAACCTCCCATTCACAAAACCTCCATTAACACATTCACATCACCTCCACTAACTTCCCAATAACACAACCACCAGAACCACATCGTCATCACCACCACTAACTTCACAATAACACAACCTCCAGAAACACATCCTCATCAACTCCACTAACTTCACAATAACACAACCTCCAGAAACACATCCACATCACCTCCATTAACTCCCCGATAACAAAATCTCGAGAAATCCATTCTCATCACATCCACCATCTTCCTAATGACCCAAACCCCAGAAACCCATCCTGATCCCCTTCACTAACTTCCCAATAACACCAACTCCAGAAACACATCCACATCACCTCCACTAACTTCCCAATAACACAACCTCCAGAAACACGTCCTGATGACCTCCAATAACTTCCCAATAAAACAACTTCCAGAGTCACGTCCTCATCACCTCCAATAACTTCCCAATAACACAACCTGCAGGAACACATCCTCATCACCTCCACTAACTTCCCTATAACACAACCTCCAGAAACACATGCTCATCACCTCCAGTAACTTCCCAATAACACAACCTCCAGAAACACATTCACATCACCTCCACTAACCTCCCAATAACACAACCTCCAGAAACACATCCTCATCACCTCCACTAACTTCCCAATAACACAACCCCCAGATACACATCCTCATCACCTCCATTAACCTCCCAATAACACAACCACCAGAAACACATCCTCATCACCTCCACTAACTTCCCAATAATACAACCTTCAGATACACATCCACATCACCTCCACTAACATCCCAATAACACAACCTCCAGAAACTCATCCACATCACCTCCACTAACTTCCCAATAATACAACCTCCAGTGACCCATCCTCATCACCTCATCTAACATCCCAATAACACCACCTCCAGAAACACACGCAGATCCCCTCACTAACTTCCCAATAACACAAACTCCAGAAACACATCCACAGCCCCTCCACTAACTCCCCAATAACGCACCCTCCAGAAACACATCCACAGCCCCTCCACTAACTCCCCAATAACGCACCTTCCAGAAACACATCCACAGCCCCTCCACTAACTCCCCAATAACGCACCCTCCAGAAACACATCCACAGCCCCACCACTAACTCCCCAATAACGCACCCTCCAGAAACCCCTCCACAGCCCTTCCACTAACTTCCCAATAACACAAACTCCAGAAAAACATCCACAGCCCCTCACTAACTCCCCAATAACGCACCCTCCAGAAACACATCCACAGCCCCTCCACCAACTCCCCAATAACACACCCTCCAGAAACACATCCACAGCCCCTCCACTAACTCCCCAATAACGCACCCTCCAGAAACACATCCACAACCCCTCCACTAACTCCCCAATAACGCACCCTCCAGAAACACATCCACAGCCCCTCCACTAACTCCCCAATAACGCACCCTCCAGAAACACATCCACAGCCCCTCCACTAACTCCCCAACAACGCACCCTCCAGAAACACATCCACAGCCCCTCCACCAACTCCCCAATAACACACCCTCCAGAAACACATCCACAGCCCCTCCACTAACTTCCCAATAACACAACCACCAGAAACACATCCTCATCACCTCCACTAACTTCCCAATAACACAACCTCCAGAAACACATCCTCATCACCTCCACTAACTTACCAATTGCAGAACTGGACACTGAATGAAAATTAACTGTTTTCACTTTCGTTGGAAATGGTAGAAGTTATTGTGTGAGACTGTGGAGAATTTCAATCACAGAATGAGAACATTGATATTGAGATGCTGCCAGATTGGGAACCAATGTAGATCAGTGAGCAGAGGGACGGTACGTGACTGGCATTGTGTGTGGGTTAGGATATGGACAGCAGAGTTGGGGGTGATCTGTGCTTCATGAAGATTTATAACAGCAATTGAGTGACTCGAATTTAATCGCAATAGTCGAGTCTGGATTTGACACAGACACAGATGATGGATTATTCTGCGATGAGGCGATGGCAAGTGGGGAGGATTGGGAATAGAAAGACCATCTGGATATAAATAATGTCAGTGTCAAAGGGAGCGAGGAGATTGTGACCCCAGTCTCCGATTTCAGCCAGAGAGCGGTGTGTGGATACTGGATAGGGACTGAGATTAGTGACTGGAACTGAAGAACATGCATTCAATCTTTCCAAGATGGAAATGTCCAGAGCAATAATACACTTAAAGTAGTTTATACAATAAATAACTGGATAGTGAGACTTACCAGGGACACCGACAACAGCCAGGAGCGGATAATAACCCGCCTGAATTATCCAGAGTAGATCTTGGATCCAATATGCTGAAAGGAAAGGATCTCGAGCAATCCAATAAAGACCCGTGGATAAAATCCTGTCCATTGCTGTAACGTTCCTGTGGATAGTTCCCAGATTCTGATCCATTGCTGTAACGTTCCTGTGGGTAGTTCCCAGATTCTGATCCATTGCTGTAACGTTCCTGTGGATAGTTCCCAGATTCTGATCCATTGCTGTAACGTTCCTGTGGGCAGTTCCCAGATTCTGATCCATTGCTGTAACGTCCCTGTGGATAGTTCCCAGATTCTGATCCATTGCTGTAACGTTCCTGTGGGTAGTTCCCAGATTCTGCTCCCTCCTCTCGGTCTCTCTGGGGCCGCTGATCTCTGGCAGTGTTGGAATTGACGCTCCCGCTGACAGTTTGGGATAACACAATGAAAGGAATCGCTTATTAATACAGAGACAAACCCTCCAGTGACACGGTTAGAATCCATAGAGACTGACATTAATCACAGTCACTAAACAAACAGGCTCAGTTAACCCCTTTCAATCCAATACTTTTTCCATCACAATGAAATAGAAGATTAGCCGGGTCTGGATCGGTTGTGTGACAGTGACTGAGGGATGGAGTGTGGAAATAGTGGACACACTGACCCTGATACTCAATCCTCATTGATATCTGAGTGGTTCCAGGGGACTGGGGCATTTTCACTGCCCCATCCTGTTTATAAAAGGAGAGAGAGGGATAAACCCTGGAGTGACAGAGCAGTCAGTATAATGTTAGTCACCAGGACATTTCTAGGGCAGACTGGGCAACAGGAATATTGCTCCTTCGCGAGGAAATGGTGTTGTGTGACCAGAAACACGGCGATATTCGTGGGAAATCACATCGCATGTTGTTAATGCAGTTATATTTCAAAATAACTGGAGGGTTAATGAGGGAACTGATATGAATTTATGTACTGGGACATATTGTGATCAAATGCCATTTATTAGAGTTGTTCTCGAGTCCCAAAGCCGTGGATTAAAGGGTCTGTGACAGTGAGAATGTGATATTGGCTAAGAAACAGAAAGCAGAGAGAAGCGGTGAATGATAGTTATTCAGACAGGAGGGGAGGAGACACTGATGTTCACTCGGGGTCCACATGAGGACAATTGCTCTTCAAGACACAATTCACTGCGATAGGCTTCAATGGAAAGACTTTCAACATTCACAAATGACAGACACTCAGCAATGACACAGTGAGCAGGGTAGCAGCAATCTTCAGCAGCATGTTCCCAGATCTGTGAAAGGGAGGGTCACGGGGAAAGTAAATTTAAATCACTGTCGTGTGGGTGATGCATTAGGGAGGAGGGCAGAGGACAGGAAATATAAACTAATCGGGACAAGTTTAAAATGTGTACAGGAAGGGAGCGGGGACATGTCCACACTTTGCACTGGAAGGTCATGGCGATAAGATTGGAAAAACCTCAGAAGATATTTAACTTGATCAATAGAGGCGGAGACTCCGAAAATAAGGATGTTAGGATCATAGAGTCATCGAGGTCCAGAGCACAGAAAGGCCATTCGGCCCATCTGGACTGGGCAGGACAAAAACAACCACCTGAGTATTTGAATCCCACTTTCTAACACTTTGCCATTAGCCTATAGAGTTATAACTAGGTTTATAGAGAGGACCATAGCTGAGGAATTGCTTCTTGTTCTGCCGCTAAATATACAAAAGGATGTGAGGATCTTGGAGACAAAACAAAGGGTATTTAATGGAGTGTTGTCAGGGATGGAGGATTTCAGTTGAATGGTGGGATTAGTGAACTGGAATTGTAATCTGCAGATCAGTTTAAGGTAAAGAGCAATTTCACAGAGGACTCCAAATTAGGAAGGAGTTTAGAGAGAGTGAGCAGAAAGGGTTCCACTGGAGTGTGTGTGTGGGCTGGCCGGGAGTGGCCTGGAGTGTGTGTGTGGGCTGGCCGGGAGTGGCCTGGAGTGTGTGTGTGGGCTGGCCGGGAGTGGTCTGGAGTGTGTGTGGGGGCTGGCCGGGAGTAGCCTGGAGTCTGTGTGTGGGCTGGCCGGGAGTGGTGTGGAGTGTGTGTGTGGGCTGGCCGGGAGTGGCCTGGAGTGTGTGTGTGGGCTGGCCGGGAGTGGCCTGGAGTGTGTGTGTGGGCTGGCCGGGAGTGGCCTGGAGTATGTGTGTGGGCTGGCCGGGAGTGGCCTGGAGTGTGTGTGTGGGCTGGCCGGGAGTGGCCTGGCCTGGAGTGTGAGTGTGGACTGGCCAGGAGTGGCCTGGAGTGTGTGTGTGGGCTGGCCGGGAATGGCCTGGAGTGTGTGTGTGGGCTGGCCGGGAGTGGCCGGGAATGTATGTGTGGGCTGGCCGGGAGTGGCCTGGAGTGTGTGTGTGTGCTTGCCGGGAGTGACCTGGAGTGTGAGTGTGGGCTGGCCGGGAGTGGCCTGGAGTGTGGGGGTGGGCTGGCCGGGAATGGCCTGGAGTGTGTGTGTGGGCTGGCCGGGAGTGGCCTGGAGTGTGTGTGTGGGCTGGCCGGGAGTGGCCTGGAGTGTGTGTGTGGGCTGGCCGGGAGTGGCCTGGAGTGTGTGTGGGCTGGCCGGGAGTGGCCTGGAGTGTGTGTGTGGACTGGCCGGGAGTGGCCTGGAGTGTGTGAGTGTGGGCTGGCCGGGAGTGGCCTGGAGTGTGTGTGTGGGCTGGCCGAGAGTGGCCTGGAGTGTGTGTGTGGGCTGGCCGGGAGTGGCCTGGAGTGTGTGTGTGGGCTGGCCGGGAGTGGCCTGGAGTGTGTGTGTGGGCTGGCCGGGAGTGGCCTGGCCTGGAGTGTGTGTGTGGGCTGGCCGGGAGTGGCCTGGAGTGTGTGTGAGGGCTGGCCGGGATTGGCCTGGAGTGTGTGTGTGGACTGGCCGGGAGTGGCCTGGAGTGTGTGTGAGGGCAGGCCGGGAGTGGCCTGGAGTGTGTGTGTGGGCTGGCCGGGAATGGTCTGGAGTGTGTGTGTGGGCTGGCCGGGAGTGGCCTGGAGTGTGTGTGTGGACTGGCCGGGAGTGGCCTGGAGTGTGTGTGTGGACTGGCCGGGAGTGGCCTGGCCTGGAGTGTGAGTGTGGGCTGGCCGGGAGTGGCCTGGCCTGCAGTGTGTGTGTGGGCTGGCCGGGAGTGGCCTGGAGTGTGTGTGTGGGCTGGCCGGGAGTGGCCTGGAGTGTGTGTGTGGGCTGGCCGGGAGTGGCCTGGAGTGTGTGTGTTGGCTGGCCGGGAGTGGCCTGGAGTGTGTGTGTGGGCTGGCCGAGAGTGGCCTGGAGTGTGTGTGTGGGCTGGCCGGGAGTGGTCTGGAGTGTGTGTGTGGGCTGGCCGGGAGTGGCCTGGAGTGTGTGTGTGGGCTGGCCGGGAGTGGCCTGGAGTGTGTGTGTGGGCTGGCCGGGAGTGGCCGGGAGTGTGTGTGTGGGCAGGCTGGGAGTGGCCTGGAGTGTGTGTGTGGGCTGGCCGGGAGTGGCCTGGAGTGTGTGTGTGGGCTGGCCGGGAGTGGCCTGGAGTGTGTGTGTGGGCTGACCGGGAGTGGACTGGAGTGTGTGTGTGGGCTGGCCGGGAGTGGCCTGTTGTGTGTGTGTGGGCTGGCCGGGAGTGGCCGGGAGTGTGTGTGTGGACTGGCCGGGAGTGTGTGTGTGGGCTGGCCGGGAGTGGCCTGGAGTGTGTGTGTGTGCTGGCCGGGAGTGGCCGGGAGTGTGTGTGTGGACTGGCCGGGAGTGTGTGTGTGGGCTGGCCGGGAGTGGCCGGGAGTGTGTGTGTGGGCTGGCCGGGAGTGGCCTGGCCTGGAGTGTGAGTGTGTGGGCTGGCCGGGAGTGGCCTGGAGTGTGTGTGTGGGCTGGCCGGGAGTGGCCTGGAGTGTGTGTGTGGGCTGGCCGGGAGTGGCCTGGCCTGGAGTGTGAGTGTGTGGGCTGGCCGGGAGTGGCCTGGAGTGTGTGTGTGGGCTGGCCGGGAGTGGCCTGGAGTGTGTGTGTGGGCTGGCCGGGAGTGGGCTGGAGTGTGTGTGTGGACTGGCCGGGAGTGGGCTGGAGTGTGTGTGTGGGCTGGCCGGGAGTGGCCGGGAGTGTGTGTGTGCGCTGGCCGGGAGTGGCCTGGAGTGTGTGTGTGGACTGGCCGGGAGTGGCCTGGAGTGTGTGTGTGGGCTGGCCGGGAGTGGCCGGGAGTGTGTGTGTGGGCTGGCCGGGAGTGGCCTGGAGTGTGTGTGTGGACTGGCCGGGAGTGTGTGTGTGGGCTGGCCGGGAGTGGCCGGGAGTGTGTGTGTGGGCTGGCCGGGAGTGGCCTGGAGTGTGTGTGTGGGCTGGCCGGGAGTGGCCTGGAGTGTGTGTGTGGGCTGGCCGGGAGTGGCCTGCAGTGTGTGTGTGGGCTGGCCGGGAGTGGCCTGGAGTGTGTGTGTGGGCTAGCCGGGAGTGGCCTGGTGTGTGTGTGTGGGCTGGCCGGGAGTGGCCTGGAGTGTGTGTGTGGGCTGGCCGGGAGTGGCCTGGAGTGTGTGTGTGGGCTGGCCGGGAGTGGCCGGGAGTGTGTGTGTGGACTGGCCGGGAGTGGCCTGGAGTGTGTGTGTGGGCTGGCCTTGAGTGGCCTGGCCTGGAGTGTGTGTGTGGGCTGGCCGGGAGTGGCCGGGGGTGTGTGTGTGGACTGGCCGGGAGTGGCCTGGAGTGTGTGTGTGGGCTGGCCGGGAGTGGCCTGGAGTGTGTGTGTGGGCTGGCCGGGAGTGGCCTGGAGTGTGTGTGTGGGCTGGCCGGGAGTGGCCTGACCTGGAGTGTGTGTGTGGGCTGGCCGGGAGTGGCCTGGAGTGTGTGTGTGGGCGGGCCGGGAGTGGCCTGGAGTGTGTGTGTGGGCTGGCCGAGAGTGGCGTGGAGTTTGTGTGTGGGCTGGCCGGGAGTGGCCTGGAGTGTGTGTGTGGGCTGCCCGGGAGTGGCCTGGAGTGTGTGTGTGGGCTGGCCGGGAGTGGCCTGGAGTGTGTGTGTGGGCTGGCCGGGAGTGGCCTGGAGTGTGTGTGTGGGCTGGGGAGAGTGGCCTGGAGTGTGTGTGTGGGCTGGCCGGGTGTGGCCTGGAGTGTGTGTGTGGGCTGGCCGGGAGTGGCATGGAGTGTGTGTGTGGGCTGGCCGGGAGTGGCCTGGAGTGTGTGTGTGGGCTGGGGAGAGTGGCCTGGAGTGTGTGTGTGGGCTGGCCGGGTGTGGCCTGGAGTGTGTGTGTGGGCTGGCCGGGAGTGGCCTGGAGTGTGTGTGTGGGCTGGCCGGGAGTGGCATGGAGTGTGTGTGTGTGCTGGCCGGGAGTGGCCGGGAGTGTGTGTGTGGACTGGCCGGGAGTGTGTGTGTGGGCTGGCCGGGAGTGGCCGGGAGTGTGTGTGTGGGCTGGCCGGGAGTGGCCTGGCCTGGAGTGTGAGTGTGTGGGCTGGCCGGGAGTGGCCTGGAGTGTGTGTGTGGGCTGGCCGGGAGTGGCCTGGCCTGGAGTGTGAGTGTGTGGGCTGGCCGGGAGTGGCCTGGAGTGTGTGTGTGGGCTGGCCGGGAGTGGCCTGGAGTGTGTGTGTGGGCTGGCCGGGAGTGGCCTGGAGTGTGTGTGTGGGCTGGCCGGGAGTGGGCTGGAGTGTGTGTGTGGACTGGCCGGGAGTGGCCGGGAGTGTGTGTGTGCGCTGGCCGGGAGTGGCCTGGAGTGTGTGTGTGGACTGGCCGGGAGTGGGCTGGAGTGTGTGTGTGGGCTGGCCGGGAGTGGCCGGGAGTGTGTGTGTGCGCTGGCCGGGAGTGGCCTGGAGTGTGTGTGTGGACTGGCCGGGAGTGGCCTGGAGTGTGTGTGTGGGCTGGCCGGGAGTGGCCGGGAGTGTGTGTGTGGGCTGGCCGGGAGTGGCCTGGAGTGTGTGTGTGGACTGGCCGGGAGTGTGTGTGTGGGCTGGCCGGGAGTGGCCGGGAGTGTGTGTGTGGGCTGGCCGGGAGTGGCCTGGAGTGTGTGTGTGGGCTGGCCGGGAGTGGCCTGGAGTGTGTGTGTGGGCTGGCCGGGAGTGGCCTGCAGTGTGTGTGTGGGCTGGCCGGGAGTGGCCTGGAGTGTGTGTGTGGGCTAGCCGGGAGTGGCCTGGTGTGTGTGTGTGGGCTGGCCGGGAGTGGCCTGGAGTGTGTGTGTGGGCTGGCCGGGAGTGGCCTGGAGTGTGTGTGTGGGCTGGCCGGGAGTGGCCGGGAGTGTGTGTGTGGACTGGCCGGGAGTGGCCTGGAGTGTGTGTGTGGGCTGGCCTTGAGTGGCCTGGCCTGGAGTGTGTGTGTGGGCTGGCCGGGAGTGGCCGGGGGTGTGTGTGTGGACTGGCCGGGAGTGGCCTGGAGTGTGTGTGTGGGCTGGCCGGGAGTGGCCTGGAGTGTGTGTGTGGGCTGGCCGGGAGTGGCCTGGAGTGTGTGTGTGGGCTGGCCGGGAGTGGCCTGACCTGGAGTGTGTGTGTGGGCTGGCCGGGAGTGGCCTGGAGTGTGTGTGTGGGCGGGCCGGGAGTGGCCTGGAGTGTGTGTGTGGGCTGGCCGAGAGTGGCGTGGAGTTTGTGTGTGGGCTGGCCGGGAGTGGCCTGGAGTGTGTGTGTGGGCTGCCCGGGAGTGGCCTGGAGTGTGTGTGTGGGCTGGCCGGGAGTGGCCTGGAGTGTGTGTGTGGGCTGGCCGGGAGTGGCCTGGAGTGTGTGTGTGGGCTGGGGAGAGTGGCCTGGAGTGTGTGTGTGGGCTGGCCGGGTGTGGCCTGGAGTGTGTGTGTGGGCTGGCCGGGAGTGGCATGGAGTGTGTGTGTGGGCTGGCCGGGAGTGGCCTGGAGTGTGTGTGTGGGCTGGGGAGAGTGGCCTGGAGTGTGTGTGTGGGCTGGCCGGGTGTGGCCTGGAGTGTGTGTGTGGGCTGGCCGGGAGTGGCCTGGAGTGTGTGTGTGGGCTGGCCGGGAGTGGCATGGAGTGTGTGTGTGGGCTGGCCGGGAGTGGCCTGGAGTGTGTGTGTGGGCTGGGGAGAGTGGCCTGGAGTGTGTGTGTGGGCTGGCCGGGTGTGGCCTGGAGTGTGTGTGTGGGCTGACCGGGAGTGGCTTGGAGTGTGCGTGTGGGCTGGCCGGGAGTGGCCTGGAGTGTGTGTGTGGGCTGGCCGGGAGTGGCCTGGAGTGTGTGTGTGGGCTGGCCGGGAGTGGCCTGGAGTGTGTGTGTGGGCTGGCCGGGAGTGGCCTGGAGTGTGTGTGTGGGCAGGCCGGGAGTGGCCTGGAGTGTGTGTGTGGGCTGGCCGGGAGTGACCTGGAGTGTGTGTGTGGGCAGGCCGGGAGTTGCCTGGAGTGTGTGTGTGGGCTGGCCGGGAGTGGCCCGGCCTGCAGTGTGTGTTTGGGCTGGCCGGGAGTGGCCTGGAGTGTGTGTGTGGGCTGGCCGGGAGTGGCCGGGAGTGTGTGTGTGGGCTGGCCGGGAGTGGCCTGGAGTGTGTGTGTGGGCTGGCCGGGAGTGGCCTGGAGTGTGTGTGTGGGCTGGCCGGGAGTGGCCTGGAGTGTGTGTGTGGGCTGGCCGGGAGTGGCCTGGAGTGTGTATGTGGGCTGGCCGGGAGTGGCCTGGAGTGTGTGTGTGGGCAGGCCGGGAGTTGCCTGGAGTGTGTGTGTGGGCTGGCCGGGAGTGGCCCGGCCTGCAGTGTGTGTTTGGGCTGGCCGGGAGTGGCCTGGAGTGTGTGTGTGGGCTGGCCGGGAGTGGCCGGGAGTGTGTGTGTGGGCTGGGGAGAGTGGCCTGGAGTGTGTGTGTGGGCTGGCCGGGAGTGGCCTGGAGTGTGTGTGTGGGCTGGCCGGGAGTGGCCTGGAGTGTGTGTGTGGGCTGGCCGGGAGTGGCCTGGAGTGTGTGTGTGGGATGGCCGGGAGTGGCCTGGAGTGTGTGTGAGGGCTGTCCGGGAGTGGGCTGGAGTGTGTGTGTGGGCTGGCCGGGAGTGGCCTGGAGTGTGTGTGTGGGCTGGCCGGGATTGGCCTGGAGTGTGTGTGTGGGCTGGCCGGGAGTCGCCTGGAGTGTGTGTGTGGGCTGGCAGGGAGTGGCCTGGAGTCTGTGTGTGGGCTGGCCGGGAGAGGCCTGGAGTGTGTGTGTGGGCTGCCCGGGAGTGGCCTGGAGTGTGTGTGTGGGCTGGCCGGGAGTGGCCTGGAGTGTGTGTGTGGGCTGGCCGGGAGTGGCCTGGAGTGTGTGTGTGGGCTGGCCGGGAGTGGCCTGGAGTGTGTGTGTGGGCTGGGGTGAGTGGCCTGGAGTGTGTGTGTGGGCTGGCCGGGTGTGGCCTGGAGTGTGTGTGTGGGCTGGCCGGGAGTGGCATGGAGTGTGTGTGTGGGCTGGCCGGGAGTGGCCTGGAGTGTGTGTGTGGGCTGGGGAGAGTGGCCTGGAGTGTGTGTGTGGGCTGGCCGGGTGTGGCCTGGAGTGTGTGTGTGGGCTGGCCGGGAGTGGCCTGGAGTGTGTGTGTGGGCTGGCCGTGAGTGGCATGGAGTGTGTGTGTGGGCTGGCCGGGAGTGGCCTGGAGTGTGTGTGTGGGCTGGGGAGAGTGGCCTGGAGTGTGTGTGTGGGCTGGCCGGGTGTGGCCTGGAGTGTGTGTGTGGGCTGACCGGGAGTGGCCTGGAGTGTGCGTGTGGGCTGGCCGGGAGTGGCCAGGACTGTGTGTGTGGGCAGGCCGGGAGTGGCCTGGAGTGTGTGTGTGGGCTGGCCGGGAGTGGCCTGGAGTGTGTGTATGGGCTGGCCGGGAGTGGCCTGGAGTGTGTGTGTGGGCTGGCCGGGAGTGGCCTGGAGTGTGTGTGTGGGCTTGCCGGGAGTGGCCTGGAGTGTGTGTGTGGGCTGGCCGGGTGTGGCCTGGAGTGTGTGTGTGGGCTGGCCGGGAGTGGCCTGGAGTGTGTGTGTGGGCTTGCCGGGAGTGGCCTGGAGTGTGTGTGTGGGCTTGCCGGGAGTGGCCTGGAGTGTGTGTGTGGGCTGGCCGGGAGTGGCCTGGAGTGTGTGTGTGGGCTGGCCGGGAGTGGCCTGGAGTGTGTGTGTGGGCTGGCCGGGAGTGGCCTGGCCTGGAGTGTGTGTGTGGGCTGGCCAGGAGTGGCCTGGACTGTGTGTGTGGGCTGGCCGGGAGTGGCCTGGAGTGTGTGTGTGGGCTGGCCGGGAGTGGCCTGGAGTGTGTGTGTGGGCTGGCCGGGAGTGGCCTGGAGTGTGTGTGTGGGCTGGCCGGGAGTGGCCTGGAGTGTGTGTGTGGACTGGCCGGGAGTGGCCTGGAGTGTGTGTGTGGACTGGCCGGGAGTGGCCTGGAGTGTGTGTGTGGGCTGGCCGTGAGTGGCCTGGAGTGTGTGTGTGGGCTGGCCGGGAGTGGCCTGGAGTGTGTGTGTGGACTGGCCGGGAGTGGCCTGGAGTGTGTGTGTGGACTGGCCGGGAGTGGCCTGGAGTGTGTGTGTGGACTGGCCGGGAGTGGCCTGGAGTGTGTGTGTGGGCTGGCCGGGAGTGGCCGGGAGTGTGTGTGTGGGCTGGCCGGGAGTGGCCTGGAGTGTGTGTGGGGGCTGGCCGGGAGTGGCCTGAAGTGTGTGTGTGGGCTGGACGGGAGTGGCCTGGAGTGTGAGTGTGGATTGGCCGGGAGTGGCCTGGAGTGTGTGTGTGGGCTGGCTGGGAGTGGCCTGGAGTGTGTCTGGGCTGGCCGGGAGTGGCCTGGAGTCTGTGTGTGGGATGGCCGGGAGTGGCCTGGAGTGTGTGTGTGGGCTGGCCGGGAGTGGCCGGGAGTGAGTGTGTGGGATGGCCGGGAGTTGCCTGGAGTGTGTGTGTGGGCTGGCTGGGAGTGGCCTGGAGAGTGTCTGGGCTGGCCGGGAGTGGCCTGGAGTGTGTGTGTGGGCTGGCCGGGAGTGGCCTGGAGTGTGTGTGTGGGCTGGCCGGGAGTGGTCTGGAGTGTGTGTGTGGGCTGGCCGGGAGTGGCCTGGAGTGTATGTGTGGGCTGGCCGGGAGTGGCCTGGAGTGTGTGTGTGGGCTGGCCGGGAGTGGCCTGGCCTGGAGTGTGTGTGTGGGCTGGCCGGGAGTGGCCTGGCCTGGAGAGTGTGTGTGGGCTGGCCGGGAGTGGCCTGGAGAGTGTGTGTGGGCTGGCCTGGAGTGGCCTGGAGTGTATGTGTGGGCTGGCCGGGAGTGGCCTGGAGTGTGTGTGTGGGCTGGCCGGGAGTGGCCTGGAGTGTGTGTGTGGGCTTGCCGAGAGTGGTCTGGAGTGTGTGTGTGGGCTGGCCGGGAGTGGCCTGGAGTGTGTGTGTGGGCTGGCCGGGAGTGGCCTGGAGTGTGTGTGTGGGCTGGCCGGGAGTGGCCTGGAGTGTGTATGTGGGCTGGCCGGGAGTGGCCTGGAGTGTGTGTGTGGGCAGGCCGGGAGTTGCCTGGAGTGTGTGTGTGGGCTGGCCGGGAGTGGCCCGGCCTGCAGTGTGTGTTTGGGCTGGCCGGGAGTGGCCTGGAGTGTGTGTGTGGGCTGGCCGGGAGTGGCCGGGAGTGTGTGTGTGGGCTGGGGAGAGTGGCCTGGAGTGTGTGTGTGGGCTGGCCGGGAGTGGCCTGGAGTGTGTGTGTGGGCTGGCCGGGAGTGGCCTGGAGTGTGTGTGTGGGCTGGCCGGGAGTGGCCTGGAGTGTGTGTGTGGGATGGCCGGGAGTGGCCTGGAGTGTGTGTGAGGGCTGTCCGGGAGTGGGCTGGAGTGTGTGTGTGGGCTGGCCGGGAGTGGCCTGGAGTGTGTGTGTGGGCTGGCCGGGATTGGCCTGGAGTGTGTGTGTGGGCTGGCCGGGAGTCGCCTGGAGTGTGTGTGTGGGCTGGCAGGGAGTGGCCTGGAGTCTGTGTGTGGGCTGGCCGGGAGAGGCCTGGAGTGTGTGTGTGGGCTGCCCGGGAGTGGCCTGGAGTGTGTGTGTGGGCTGGCCGGGAGTGGCCTGGAGTGTGTGTGTGGGCTGGCCGGGAGTGGCCTGGAGTGTGTGTGTGGGCTGGCCGGGAGTGGCCTGGAGTGTGTGTGTGGGCTGGGGTGAGTGGCCTGGAGTGTGTGTGTGGGCTGGCCGGGTGTGGCCTGGAGTGTGTGTGTGGGCTGGCCGGGAGTGGCATGGAGTGTGTGTGTGGGCTGGCCGGGAGTGGCCTGGAGTGTGTGTGTGGGCTGGGGAGAGTGGCCTGGAGTGTGTGTGTGGGCTGGCCGGGTGTGGCCTGGAGTGTGTGTGTGGGCTGGCCGGGAGTGGCCTGGAGTGTGTGTGTGGGCTGGCCGTGAGTGGCATGGAGTGTGTGTGTGGGCTGGCCGGGAGTGGCCTGGAGTGTGTGTGTGGGCTGGGGAGAGTGGCCTGGAGTGTGTGTGTGGGCTGGCCGGGTGTGGCCTGGAGTGTGTGTGTGGGCTGACCGGGAGTGGCCTGGAGTGTGCGTGTGGGCTGGCCGGGAGTGGCCAGGACTGTGTGTGTGGGCAGGCCGGGAGTGGCCTGGAGTGTGTGTGTGGGCTGGCCGGGAGTGGCCTGGAGTGTGTGTATGGGCTGGCCGGGAGTGGCCTGGAGTGTGTGTGTGGGCTGGCCGGGAGTGGCCTGGAGTGTGTGTGTGGGCTTGCCGGGAGTGGCCTGGAGTGTGTGTGTGGGCTGGCCGGGTGTGGCCTGGAGTGTGTGTGTGGGCTGGCCGGGAGTGGCCTGGAGTGTGTGTGTGGGCTTGCCGGGAGTGGCCTGGAGTGTGTGTGTGGGCTTGCCGGGAGTGGCCTGGAGTGTGTGTGTGGGCTGGCCGGGAGTGGCCTGGAGTGTGTGTGTGGGCTGGCCGGGAGTGGCCTGGAGTGTGTGTGTGGGCTGGCCGGGAGTGGCCTGGCCTGGAGTGTGTGTGTGGGCTGGCCAGGAGTGGCCTGGACTGTGTGTGTGGGCTGGCCGGGAGTGGCCTGGAGTGTGTGTGTGGGCTGGCCGGGAGTGGCCTGGAGTGTGTGTGTGGGCTGGCCGGGAGTGGCCTGGAGTGTGTGTGTGGGCTGGCCGGGAGTGGCCTGGAGTGTGTGTGTGGACTGGCCGGGAGTGGCCTGGAGTGTGTGTGTGGACTGGCCGGGAGTGGCCTGGAGTGTGTGTGTGGGCTGGCCGTGAGTGGCCTGGAGTGTGTGTGTGGGCTGGCCGGGAGTGGCCTGGAGTGTGTGTGTGGACTGGCCGGGAGTGGCCTGGAGTGTGTGTGTGGACTGGCCGGGAGTGGCCTGGAGTGTGTGTGTGGACTGGCCGGGAGTGGCCTGGAGTGTGTGTGTGGGCTGGCCGGGAGTGGCCGGGAGTGTGTGTGTGGGCTGGCCGGGAGTGGCCTGGAGTGTGTGTGGGGGCTGGCCGGGAGTGGCCTGAAGTGTGTGTGTGGGCTGGACGGGAGTGGCCTGGAGTGTGAGTGTGGATTGGCCGGGAGTGGCCTGGAGTGTGTGTGTGGGCTGGCTGGGAGTGGCCTGGAGTGTGTCTGGGCTGGCCGGGAGTGGCCTGGAGTCTGTGTGTGGGATGGCCGGGAGTGGCCTGGAGTGTGTGTGTGGGCTGGCCGGGAGTGGCCGGGAGTGAGTGTGTGGGATGGCCGGGAGTTGCCTGGAGTGTGTGTGTGGGCTGGCTGGGAGTGGCCTGGAGAGTGTCTGGGCTGGCCGGGAGTGGCCTGGAGTGTGTGTGTGGGCTGGCCGGGAGTGGCCTGGAGTGTGTGTGTGGGCTGGCCGGGAGTGGTCTGGAGTGTGTGTGTGGGCTGGCCGGGAGTGGCCTGGAGTGTATGTGTGGGCTGGCCGGGAGTGGCCTGGAGTGTGTGTGTGGGCTGGCCGGGAGTGGCCTGGCCTGGAGTGTGTGTGTGGGCTGGCCGGGAGTGGCCTGGCCTGGAGAGTGTGTGTGGGCTGGCCGGGAGTGGCCTGGAGAGTGTGTGTGGGCTGGCCTGGAGTGGCCTGGAGTGTATGTGTGGGCTGGCCGGGAGTGGCCTGGAGTGTGTGTGTGGGCTGGCCGGGAGTGGCCTGGAGTGTGTGTGTGGGCTTGCCGAGAGTGGTCTGGAGTGTGTGTGTGGGCTGGCCGGGAGTGGCCTGCAGAGTGTGTGTGGGCTGGCCGGGAGTGGCCTGGAGTGTATGTGTGGGCTGGCCGGGAGTGGCCTGGAGTGTGTGTGTGGGCTGGCCGGGAGTGGCCTGGAGTGTGTGTGTGGGCTGGCCGGGAGTGGCCTGGAGTGTGTGTGTGGGCTGGCCGGGAGTGGCCTGGAGTGTGTGTGTGGGCTGGCCGGGAGTGGCCTGGAGTGTGTGTGTGGGCTGGCCGGGAGTGGCCTGGAGTGTGTGTGTGCTGACCGGGAGTGGCCTGGAGTGTGTGTGTGGGCTGGCCGGGAGTAGCCTGGCCTGGAGTGTGTGTGTGGGCTGGTCGGGACCAGGAGTGTGTGTGTGGGCTGGCCGGGAGTGGCCTGGAGTGTGTGTGTGGGCTGGCCGGGAGTGGCCTTGAGTGTGTGTGTGGGCTGGCCGGGAGTGGCCTGGAGTATGTGTGTGGGCTGGCCGGGAGTGGCCTGGCCTGGAGTGTGTGTGTGGGCTGGCCGGGCGTGGACTGGAGTGTGTGTGTGGGCTGGCCGGGAGTGGCCTGGCCTGGAGTGTGTGTGTGCTGACCGGGAGTGGCCTGGAGTGTGTGTGTGGGCTGGCCGGGAGTGGCCTGGAGTGTGTGTGTGGGCTGGCCGGGAGTGGCCTGGCCTGGAGTGTGTGTGTGCTGACCGGGAGTGGCCTGGAGTGTGTGTGTGGGCTGGCCGGGAGTGGTCGGGAGTGTGTGTGTGGGCTGGCCGGGAGTGGCCTGGCCTGGAGTGTGTGTGTGCTGACCGGGAGTGGCCTGGAGTGTGTGTGTGGGCTGGCTGTGAGTGGCCTGGAGTGTGTGTGTGGGCTGGCCGAGAGTGGCCTGGCCTGGAGTGTGTGTGTGGGCTGGCCGGGAGTAGTCGGGAGTGTGTGTGTGGGCTGGCCGGGAGTGGCCTGGCCTGGAGTGTGTGTGTGGGCTGACCGGGAGTGGCCTGGAGTGTGTGTGTGTGCTGGCTGGGAGTGGTCTGGAGTGTGTGTGTGGGCTGGCCGAGAGTGGCCTGGCCTGGAGTGTGTGTGTGGGCTGGGCGGGAGTGACCTGGAGTGTGTGTGTGGGCTGGGCGGGAGTGGCGTGGCCTGGAGTGTGTGTGTGGGCTGGCCGGGAGTGGCCTGGAGTGTGTGTGTGGGCTGGCCGGGAGTGGCCTGGAGTGTGTGTGTGGGCTGGCCGGGAGAGGCCTGGAATGTGTGTGTGTGGGCTGGCCGGGGGTGGCCTGGAGTGTGTGTGTGGGCTGGCCGGGAGTGGCCTGGAGTGTGTGTGTGGGCTGGCCGGGAGAGGCCTGGAGTGTGTGTGTGGGCTGACCGGGAGTGGCCTGGAGTGTGTGTGTGGGCTGGCCGGGAGTGGCCTGGAGTGTGTGTGTGGGCTGGCCGGGAGTGGCCTGGAGTGTGTGTGTGGGCTGGCCGGGAGTGGCCTGGAGTGTGTGTGTGGGCTGGCCGGGAGTGGCCTGGAGTGTGTGTGTGGGCTGGCCGGGAGTGGTCTGGAGTGTGTGTGTGGGCTGGCCGGGGGTGGCCTGGAGTGTGTGTGTGGGCTGGCCGGGAGTGGCCTGGAGTGTGTGTGTGGGCTGGCCGGGAGTGGCCGGGAGTGTGTGTGTGGGCTGGCCGGGAGTGGCCTGGAGTGTGTGTGTGGGCTGGCCGGGAGTGGCCTGGAGTGTGTGTGTGGACTGGCCGGGAGTGGTCTGGAGTGTGTGTGTGGGCTGGCCGGGAGTGGCCTGGAGTGTGTGTGTGGGCTGGCCGGGAGTGGCCTGGAGTGTGTGTGTGGGCTGGCCGGGAGTGGCCTGGAGTGTGTGTGTGGGCTGGCCGGGAGTGGCCTGGAGTGTGTGTGTGGGCTGGCCGGGAGTGGCCTGGAGTGTGTGTGTGGACTGGCCGGGAGTGGCCTGGAGTGTGTGTGTGGGCTGGCCGGGAGTGGCCTGGAGTGTGTGTGTGGGCCGGCCGAGAGTGGTCGGGAGTGTGTGTGTGGGCTGGCCGGGAGTGGCCTGGAGTGTGTGTGTGGGCTGGCCGGGAGTGACGTGGAGTGTGTGTGTGGGCTGACCGGGAGTGGCCTGGAGTGTGTGTGTGGGCTGGCCGGGAGTGGCCTGGAGTGTGAGTGTGGGCTGGCCGGGAGTGGCCTGGAGTGTAAGTGTGGGCTGGCCTCCCACCTGCCCCCTCATTGTAGAATCGATTTGCGTATTCTAGAAACTCCCCCCATTTCTTGCTGTTTTTCCAGGGAATAATTTACAGTGCTCCCTGGTTAGAATATCATTATTTACTGTGGTCCCTGGATAGTAAATCATTATTTACAGTGGTCCCTGTATAGTATATCATTATTTACAGTGGACCCTGTGTAGTATATCATTATTTACAGTGGTCTCTGGGGAGTATATCATTATTTACAGTGGACCCTGTGTAGCAAATCATAATTTAGAGTGGTCCCTGGATAGTATATCATTATTTACTGTGGACCCTAGGTTGTATATAATTATTTACAGTGGGCCCCTGGTAGTGTTTCATTATTTACAGAAGTGCCTGGGGAGTATATCATCATTTACAGTGGACCCTGGGCAGTAAGTATTAACAGTAGTCCCTGGGCAGTATATCTTTATTTACAGTGGTCCCTGAGTAGTATAACATTATTCATCGTAGTCCCTGGGCAGTATATCATTATTTACAGTGGTCCCTGCGCAGTCTGTCATTATTTACAGTGGTCCCTGTGTAGAATATCATTATTTACAGTGGTCCCTGGTGAGTATATAATTATTTACAGTGGTCCCTGGGCAGTCTGTCATTATTTACAGTGGTCCCTGTGTAGAATATCATTATTTACAGTGGTCCCTGGGTAGTATATCATTATTTACAGTGTTCCCTGGTGTGTATATCATTATTCACAGTGGTCCCTGGGCAGTAAGTCTTTATTTACAGTGGTCCCTGGGTAGTATATCATCATTTACAGTAGTGCCTGGGGAGTATATCATCTTTTAAAGTTGACCCTGGGCAGTAAGTCTTTATTTACAGTGGTCCCTGGGTGGTTTATCTTTATTTACAGTGGTCCCTGGGCAGTATATCTTTAATTACAGTGGTCCCTGAGTAGTATAACATTATTTACAGTGGTCCCTGGTGAGGATATAATTATTTACAGTGGTCCCTGGGCAGTCTGTCATTATTTACAGTGGTCCCTGTGTATAATATCATTATTTACAGTGGTCCCTCGGTAGTATATCATTATTTACAGTGGTCACTGGGTAGACTATCATTGTTTACAGTGGTCCTTGTGTCGTATATCATTATTTACAGTGGTTCCTTGGTAGAATATCATTAGTTACAGCGTTCCATGGGCACCTCACCATTATTAATAGTTGTCCTTCGGTAGTATATTATATTCTGCAGTGGTCCCTGGGTAGTAAATCATTATTTACTGTAGTCCCTGGTAGAATATCAGCATTTACAGTGGTCCCTGGTCAGAATGTCATTATTTACAGTTGTTCCTGGGTAGTACATTATTATTTGCATTTGACCCTGGGTAGAATATCATTATTTACAGTGGTCCCTGGGCAGTATATCATTATTTTCAGTGGTCTCTGTGCAGTATATCATTATTTACACTGGTCCCGGTGTAGAATATCATTATTTACAGTTGTCCCTGAGTAAAATATCATTATTTAAATTGGCCCCTGTGCTGTATATCATCATTTTTAGTGTTCCCTGCATAGTTTAACATTATTTCCAGTGGTTTCTGGGCAACGTATCATTATTTACAGTGGTCCCAGGGTAGTATATAATTGTTTTGCAGTGCGCCTGTGCAGTATATCACTGTTTGCAGCCGTCCCTGGGCAGTATATCTTTATTTACAGTGGTCCCTGAGTAGTCAATCATTATTTACATTCGTCCCTGGGTACTATATCATTATGTACAGTGGTCCCTGGGTAGTATATCATTCTTTACAGTGGTCACTGGGTAGTAAATACGTATTTACAGTGGCCCCTGTGTAGTATGTCTTTATTTACAGTGGTCCCTGGGCAGTGTACCTTTATTTAAAGTGGTCCCTGGGTAGTATATCATTATTTACAGTGGTCCCTGTGTAGTATGTCTTTATTTACAGTGGTCCCTGGGCAGTGTACCTTTATTTAAAGTGGTCCCTGGGTAGTATATCATAATTTACAGTGGTCCCTGTGTAGTATGTCTTTATTTACAGTGGTTCCTGGTAGTATATCATTCATTACAGTGGTCCCATGATAGTATATCATTATTTAAAGTGGTCCCTGGGTAGTATATCATTATTTGCAGTGGTCCCTGGGTAGTATATCATTATTTACAGAGGTCCCTGGGGTGTATAATCATTATTTACAGTGGTCCCTGGGTAGTATATCATCATTTACAGTAGTGCCTGGGGAGTATATCTTTATTTACAGTGGTCCCTGAGTAGTCTGTCATTATTTACAGTGGTCCCTGTGTAGAATATCATTATTTACAGTGGTCCCTAGGTAGTATATCATTATTTACAGTGGTCCCTGGGTAGAATATCATTATTTACAGTGGTCCCTAGGTAGTATATCATTATTTACAGAGGTCCCTGGGGTGTATAATCATTATTTACAGTGGTCCCTGGGTAGTATATCATCATTTACAGTAGTGCCTGGGGAGTATATCATTATTTACTGTGGACCCTAGGTTGTATATAATTATTTACAGTGGGCCCCTGGTAGTGTTTCATTATTTACAGTAGTGCCTGGGGAGTATATCATCATTTACAGTGGACCCTAGGCAGTAAGTCCCATGGCAGTATATCTTTATTTACAGTGGTCCCTGAGTAGTCTGTCATTATTTACAGTGGTCCCTGTGCAGAATATCATTATTTACAGTGGTCCCTAGGTAGTATATCATTATTTACAGTGGTCCCTGTGTAGAATATCATTATTTACAGTGGTCCCTAGGTAGTATATCATTATTTACAGTGGTCACTGGGTAGTATATCATTATTTACAGTGGTCACTGGGTGGAATATCATTGTTTACAGCGGCCCCTGGGCAGTATATCATTATTTACAGTGGTTCCTTGGTATAGCTGTCCATCGGTAGTATATTATTTTCTGCAGTGGTCCCTGGGTAGTAAATCATTATTTACTGTAGTCCCTGGTAGAATATCAGCATTTACAGTGGTCCCTGGTCAGAATGTCATTATTTTCAGTTGTGCCTGGGTCGTATTTTATTATTTGCATTTGACCCTGGATAGAATATCATTATTTACACTGGTCCCGGTGTAGAATATCATTATTTACAGTTGTCCCTGAGTAAAATATCATTATTTAAATTGGTCCCTGTGCTGTATATCATTATTTTCAGTGTTCCCTGCATAGTTTAACATTATTTACAGTGGTTTCTGGGCAACGTACCATTATTTACAGTGGTCCCAGGGTAGTATATAATTTTTTTGCAGTGCGCCTGTGCAGTATATCACTGTTTGCAGTGGTCCCTGGGCAGTATATCTTTATTTACAGTGGTCCCTGAGTAGTCTATCATTATTTACATTCGTCCCGGGGTAGTATATCATTATCTACAGTGGTCCCTGGGTGGTATATAATTATTTACAGTGGTCACTGGGTGGTATATAATTATTTACAGTGGTCACTGGGTAGTATATCTTTATTTACAGAGGTCCCTGGGCAGTATATCTTTATTTACAGTGGTCCCTGAGTAGTCTATCATTATTTACATTCGTCCCGGGGTAGTATATCATTATCTACAGTGGTCCCTGGGTGGTATATAATTATTTACAGTGGTCACTGGGTGGTATATAATTATTTACAGTGGTCACTGGGTAGTATATCTTTATTTACAATGGTCCCTGGGAGTGTACCTCTATTTACAGTGGTTCCTGGTAGTATATCATTCTTTACAGTGGTCACTGGGGAGTAAATAATTATTTACAGTGGCCCCTGTGTAGTATGCCTTTATTTACAGTGGTCCCTGGGCAGTGTACCTTTATTTAAAGTGGTCCCTGGGTAGTATATCATTATTTACAGTGGTCCCTGTGTAGTATGTCTTTATTTACAGTGGTTCCTGGTAGTATATCATTCATTACAGAGGTCCCATGATAGTATATCATTATTTAATGTGGTCCCTGGGTAGTGTATCGTTATTTACAGTGGGCCCTGGGTAGTGTATCATTATTTACAGTGGTCCCTGGGTAGTTGATCATTATTTACAGCGGTCCCTGGGCAGTATTTTATTTTTACAGTGGTACTGGGCAGTATGTCATCATTTACAGTGATCCCTGATCAGGATATCAGTGGTCCATGGGTAATATTTCATTATTTGCAGTTGTCTCTGGTTAGAATATCATTATTTACAGTGGTCACTGTGTAGTATATCATTATCTACAATAGTCCCTGGATAGTATGACTTTATTTACAGTGGTCCCTCGGCAGTATACCTTTATTTACAGTGATCCCTGGAAGTATATCATTATTTACTATGGTCTCTGATTAGAATATCATTATTTACCGTGGGCACTGTGCAGTATATCTTATTTACAGTGGTTCCCGGGTTGTTTTTCATTATTTACAATGGTCTCTGGGTGGTATATCTTTATTTGCAGTGGTCCCTGGGTGGTTTATCTTTATTTACAGTGGTCCCTGGGAAGTATATCATTATACTGTATCATTTAGTGGGCAGCACAGTATATAATTATATCATTTAGCACCACTATACCATTTAGTGTGCAGCACGGTAGCATAGTGGATAGCACAATTGTTTTACAGCTCCAGGGTCGCAGGTTCGATTCCGGCTTGGGTCACTGTCTGTGCGGAGTCTGCACATCCTCCCCGTGTGTGCGTGGGTTTCCTCCGGCTGCTCCGGTTTTTTTCCCACAGTCCAAAGATGTGCAGTTTAGGTGGATTGGCCGTGATAAATTGCCTTAGTGTCCAAAATTGCCCTTAGTGTTGGTGGGGTTACTCGCTTATGGGGATAGGGTGGAGATGTGGACTTGGATAGGGTGCTCTTTCCAAGAGCCGGGCAGACTCGATGGGCCGAATGGCTTCCTTCTGCACTGTAAATTCTATGATCTATGATTTACTGTGGTCCCTGGGTAGAGTATCATGATTTACAGTGTTCACTCGGTGCTATATCATTATTTACAGTGGTCCCTCGGCAGTATATCTTTATTTACAGTGGTACCTAGGTAGTATATCATTATTTACAATTGTCCCTGGGTTGAATATCATTATCTACAGTTGTCCCTGGATAGTATATCTTAATTTGCCGTTGTCCATGGGTAGTATATAATTATTTACAGTGCTCCATGGGTAGTATATCATTATTTACAGTGGTCCCTGTGTAGTATGTCATTATTTACAGTGGTCCCTGTGTAGAAAGTCTTTATTTACATAGTTCCCGGGCGGTATATATTTATTTACAGTGGTCATTGGGTAGAATATAATTATTTACAGTGAATCCTGGATAGTATGTCACTATTTGCAGTGGTCCCTGGGCAGTATATCTTTATCTACAGAGGTCACTGGGTAGTAAATCAGTATTTACAGTGACCCCTGTGTAGTACATCATTATTTGCAGTTGTCCCTGGGTAGAATATCATTATTTACAGTTGTCCGTCAGTATTATATCACTATTTACAGTGGTCCCTGGACAGTGTATCATTATTTACAGTGGTCCCTAGGCAGTATTACCTTATTTACAGTGGTCTCTGTGCAGTATATCTTTATTTTTAGTGGTCCCTGGGTAGTATATCATTATTTACAGTGTGCCTTGGTAGTATATCATTATTTACAGTGTGCCCTGGGTAGTATGTCATTATTCACAGTGGTTGTGTGCAGTATATAATTATCTGCAGTGATCCCTGGGTAGTATATCATTATTTACAATGATCACTGGAAAGTATATCATTATCTGCAGTGGTCCCTGGGTAGTATAATCATTATTTACAGTGGTCCTTGTATAGAAAGTCTTTAATTACAGTGGTTCCTGGGCGGGATACCTTTATTTACAGTGGTCACTGAGTTGAATATCATTATTTACAGTGGCCACTGTGTAGTATATCATTATTTACAATAGTCCCTGGGTAGTATACTTTTATTTACAGTGGTCCCTGAGTGGTGTTTCTTTATTTACAGTGGTCACTGGCTGGTATATCGTTATTTACAGTGGTTCCTGGGTAGGTGATTATAATTTACAATGGTCCCTGGGTGGTATACCTTTATTTACAGTGGTCCCTGGGTGGTATTTCTTTATTTACAGTGGTTCCTGGGTTATTTATAAATATTAACAGAAGTCCCGGCGTGCAATATAATTATTTACAGTGGTCCCTGGGTAGAATATCATTATTTACTGTAGTCCCTGTGTAGAATATCATTGTTTACAGTGGTCACTGGGTGGAATATCAATATTTACAGTGGTCCCTGGTAGTCTATCATTATTTACAGTGGCTCTGTGCAGTATATCATTATTTACAGTTGCTCTGTGCAGTATGTCATTATTTTCAATGATCATTGGGGAGTATATCATCATCTGCAGTGGTCCCTGGGTAGTATATCATTATTTCCAGTTGTCCTTGTGTAGAAAGTCTTTATTTACTGTGGTTCCTGGGCGGTATTCCTTTATTTACAGTGGTCACTGGGTAGTATATCATTATTTACAGTGAACCCTGGGCAGTATATCACTATTTGCAGTGGTCCCTGGGCAGTATATCTGTATTTACAGATGATGTGGAGATGCCGGCGTTGGACTGGGGTGAGCACAGTACGAAGTCTTACAACACCAGGTTAAAGTCCAACAGGTTTGTTTCGATGTCACTAGCTTTCGGAGCGCTGCTCCTTCCTCAGGTGAATGAAGAGGTCTGTTCCAGAAACATATATATAGACAAATTCAAAGATGCCAGACAATGCTTGGAATGCGAGCATTCGCAGGTGATTAAATCTTTACAGATCCAGAGATGGGGTAACCCCAGGTTAAAGAGGTGTGAATTGTACCAAGCCAGGACAGTTGGTAGGATTTCGCAGGCCAGATGGTGGGGGGGGTGAATGTAATGCGACATGAATCCCAGGTCACGGTTGAGGCCGCACTCATGTGTGCGGAACTTGGCTATAAGTTTCTGCTCGGCGATTCTGCGTTGTCGCGCGTCCTGAAGGCCACCTTGGAGAACGCTTACCCGGAGAACAGAGGCTGAATGCCCTTGACTGCTGAAGTGTTCCCCGACTGGAAGGGAACATTCCTGCCTGGTGATTGTCGCGCGATGTCCGTTCATTCGTTGTCGCAGCGTCTGCATGGTCTCGCCAATGTACCACGCTTCGGGACACCACTCCCCCAGCAGCCGCGTTCCCACTCCCCCTCCCCCAGCAGCCGCGGTCCCCCTCCTTACCCCCAGCAGCCGCGGTCCCCCTCCCCCTCTCCCCCAGCAGCCACGGTCCCCTCTTCCTCCCCAGCAGCCACGGTCCCCCTCCCCCAGCAGCCGCGGTCCCCCTCCCCCAGCAGCCGCGGTCCCCCTCCCCCAGCAGCCGCGGTCCCCCTCCCCCAGCAGCCGCGGTCCCCCTCCCCAGCAGCCGCGGTCCCCCTCCCCCAGCAGCATTGTCTCGGGTCGGACAGTTTGATGGTGCTGTTTATTTGATGTCTATATAATGTTTATTTGGGTATGTTTCCCTGAGATTGCCTGTCCTGCCCGCTCTTCCCGCGGGCAGGGTGAGGCAGCGCCCGCCGCTGGCATCGGCCTGGAGCTGGGACACAACAAAGCAAAACAGACCAGAAGTAACTGATGGACAAAACAAAATGTGGGGAGTGCCCCAAACCGCGGGTGGAGCACAACCCCAACAGAACAGGAAAAGAGACCAAACCTCACCCAATACCCGCCCAATGAAAGTGTGAGAATGGGGGTCGGTCCGGCAGCCCACCCCCTGCGGGGCCCAGCCAGCCCGGAAAGCTTCGAGTGTGCCCGTGGGCAGCGCCTGCCCCCGCTCCAGGGACCCCCGGCCGCCACCCAGCCCTTCCCACGGCACCCACAGCCCTCCGCCACCCAGCCCTTCCCACGGCACCCACAGCCCGGCCCTCCGCCACCCAGCCCTTCCCACGGCACCCACAGCCCGGCCCTCCGCCACCCAGCCCTGCCCACGGCACCCACAGCCCTCCGCCACCCAGCCCTTCCCCCGGCACCCACAGCCCTCCGCCACCCAGCCCTTCCCCCGGCACCCACAGCCCGCCGCCACCCAGCCCTTCCCACGGCACCCACAGCCCTCCGTCACCCAGCCCTGCCCACGGCACCCACAGCCCTCCGCCACCCAGCCCTTCGCACGGCACCCACAGCCCTCCGCCACCCAGCCCTTCCCCCGGCACCCGCAGCCCTCCGCCACCCAGCCCTTCCCACGCCACCCACAGCCCTCCGCCACCCAGCCCTTCCCACGGCACCCACAGCCCGGCCCTCCACCACCCAGCCCTTCCCACGGCACCCACAGCCCGGCCCTCCGCCACCCAGTCCTGCCCACGGCACCCACAGCCCGGCCCTCCGCCACCCAGCCCTGCCTACGGCACCCACCGCCCTCCGCTCCGCCACCCAGCCCTTCGCACGGCACCCACAGCCCTCCGCCACCCAGCCCTTCCCACGGCACCCACAGCCCTCCGCCACCCAGCCCTTCCCACGGCACCCACAGCCCTCCGCCACCCAGCCCTTCCCACGGCACCCACAGCCCTCCGCCACCCAGCCCTGCCCACGGCACCCACAGCCCTCCGCCACCCAGCCCTTCGCACGGCACCCACAGCCCGGCCCTCCGCCACCCAGCCCTTCCCAAGGCACCCACAGCCCGGCCCTCCGCCACCCAGCCCTTCCCACGGCACCCACAGCCCGGCCCTCCGCCACCCAGCCCTGCCCACGGCACCCACAGCCCAGGCCCTCCGCCACCCAGCCCTTCCCACGGCACCCACAGCCCTCCGCCACCCAGCCCCTCCCACGGCACCCACAGCCCTCCGCCACCCAGCCCTTCCCACGGCACCCACAGCCCTCCGCACCCAGCCCTTCCCACGGCACCCACAGCCCTCCGCACCCAGCCCTTCCCACGGCACCCACAGCCCTCCGCCACCCAGCCCTTCCCATGGCACCCACAGCCCAGCCCTCCGCCACCCAACCCTTCCCACGGCACCCACACCCCTCCGCCACCCAGCCCTTCCCCCGGCACCCACAGCCCTCCGCCACACAGCCCTGCCCACGGCACCCAGAGCCCTCCGCCACCCAGCCCTTCCCACGGCACCCACAGCCCTCCGCCACCCAGCCCTTCCCACGGCACCCACAGCCCTCCGCCACCCAGCCCTTCCCACGGCACCCACAGCCCGGCCCTCCGCCACCCAGCCCTTCCCACGGCACCCACAGCCCTCCGCCACCCAGCCCTTCCCACGGCACCCACAGCCCGGCCCTCCGCCACCCAGCCCTTCCCATGGCACCCACAGCCCAGCCCTCCGCCACCCAGCCCTGCCCACGGCACCCAGAGCCCAGCCCTCCGCCACCCAGCCCTTCCCACGGCACCCACAGCCCGGCCCTCCGCCACCCAGCCCTTCCCATGGCACCCACAGCCCAGCCCTCCGCCACCCAGCCCTTCCCACGGCACCCACAGCCCGGCCCGCCGCCACCCAGCCCTTCCCACGGCACCCACAGCCCTCCGCCACCCAGCCCTTCCCACGGCTCCCACAGCCCTCCGCCACCCAGCCCTTCCCACGGCACCCAGAGCCCTCCGCCACCCAGCCCTTCCCACGGCACCCACAGCCCTCCGCCACCCAGCCCTTCCCACGGCACCCACCCCTCCGCCACCCAGCCCTACCCACGGCACCCACAGCCCGGCCCTCCGCCACCCAGCCCTTCCCACGGCACCCACAGCCCTCCGCCACCCAGCCATTCCCACGGCACCCACAGCCCGGCCCTCCGCCTCCCAGCCCTTCCCACGGCACCCACAGCCCTCCCCACCCAGCCCTGCCCACGGCACCCACAGCCCTCCGCCACCCAGCCCTTCCCACGACACCCACAGCCCGGCCCTCCGCCACCCAGCCCTTCCCACGGCACCCACAGCCCTCCGCCACCCAGCCCTTCCCCCGGCACCCACAGCCCTCCGCCACCCAGCCCTTCCCCCGGCACCCACAGCCCTCCGCCACCCAGCCCTTCCCACGGCACCCACAGCCCTCCGCCACCCAGCCCTTCCCACGGCACCCACAGCCCGGCCCCACCCAGCCCTTCCCACGGCACCCACAGCCCGGCCCTCCGCCACCCAGCCCTTCCCACGGCACCCACAGCCCTCCGCCACCCAGCCCTTCCCACGGCACCCACAGCCCTCCGCCACCCAGCCCTGCCCACGGCACCCACAGCCCTCCGCCACCCAGCCCTTCCCACGGCACCCACAGCCCTCCGCCACCCAGCCCTTCCCACGGCACCCACAGCCCTCCGCCACCCAGTCCTGCCCACGGCACCCAGAGCCCTCCGCCACCCAGCCCTTCCCACGGCACCCACAGCCCGGTCCTCCGCCACCCAGCCCTGCCCACGGCACCCACCGCCCTCCGCCACCCAGCCCTTCCCATGGCACCCACAGCCCTCCCCACCCAGCCCTGCCCACGGCACCCACAGCCCAGCCCTCCGCCACCCAGCCCTTCCCACGGCACCCACAGCCCGGCCCTCCGCCACCCAGCCCTTCCCACGGCACCCACAGCCCGGCCCCACCCAGCCCTTCCCACGGCACCCACAGCCCGGCCCTCCGCCACCCAGCCCTTCCCACGGCACCCACAGCCCTCCGCCACCCAGCCCTTCCCACGGCACCCACAGCCCTCCGCACCCAGCCCTGCCCACGGCACCCACAGCCCTCCGCCACCCAGCCCTTCCCACGGCACCCACAGCCCTCCGCACCCAGCCCTTCCCACGGCACCCACAGCCCTCCGCCACCCAGCCCTTCCCACGGCACCCACAGCCCTCCGCCACCCAGTCCTGCCCACGGCACCCAGAGCCCTCCGCCACCCAGCCCTTCCCACGGCACCCACAGCCCGGTCCTCCGCCACCCAGCCCTGCCCACGGCACCCACAGCCCGGCCCTCCCCCACCCAGCCCTTCCCACGGCACCCACAGCCCAGCCCTCCGCCACCCAGCCTTGCCCACGGCACCCAGAGCCCGGCCCTCCGCCACCCAGCCCTTCCCACGGCACCCACAGCCCGGCCCTCCGCCACCCAGCCCTGCCCACGGCACCCACAGCCCGGCCCTCCGCCACCCAGCCCTGCCCACGGCACCCACAGCCCTCCGCCACCCAGCCCTTCGCACGGCACCCACAGCCCGGCCCTCCGCCACCCAGCCCTTCCCACGGCACCCACAGCCCGGCCCTCCGCAACCCAGCTCTTCCCACGGCACCCACAGCCCGGCCCTCCGCCACCCAGCCCTTCCCACGGCACCCACAGCCCTCCGCCACCCAGCCCTTCCCACGGCACCCACAGCCCTCCGCACCCAGCCCTGCCCACGGCACCCACAGCCCTCCGCCACCCAGCCCTTCCCACGGCACCCACAGCCCTCCGCACCCAGCCCTTCCCACGGCACCCACAGCCCTCCGCCACCCAGCCCTTCCCATGGCACCCACAGCCCGGCCCTCCGCCACCCAGCCCTGCCCACGGCACCCACAGCCCGGCCCTCCGCCACCCAGCCCTGCCCACGGCACCCACCGCCCTCCGCCACCCAGCCCTTCCCACGGCACCCACCGCCCTCCGCCACCCAGCCCTTCCCACGGCACCCACAGCCCTCCGCTCCGCCACCCAGCCCTTCCCACGGCACCCACCGCCCTCCGCCACCCAGCCCTTCCCACGGCACCCACAGCCCTCCGCCACCCAGCCCTGCCCACGGCACCCACCGCCCTCCGCTCCGCCAGCCACCCGAATGGAGATTGGCGGAGGTGCGGATTCCTGAGCAGCGCCTCCCTTACGACAGCCGCCACTCCTGACGGGGGAGAGCTGCGGCGCCTGGAGACCGTGTTCCAGACTTTGAGGAGGTCCTGGTACAAGACGGGCAGCGCCAACAGAGAGTTCCGAAGACCCTGCTGGTCCACAGACAGGAGCCGCACGTCGTAGTTCAGGCCGAGCCCCTGGGGGGAGAAATCCGTCGCCAGGGCCCCACCGTGGAGGAGGCTCAGCGTCCAGGTAACGCTGCAGAGTCTGAGGGTGGAAAGCGAAGGGGCGCCGTCAGGGACCCGTTAACCTTAATCAGACTCTCCGAGGCGGCGGACAGTAACCGGATCCGGGCGGCAAAATACCACCCGAACCCGACAGCTCGCAGAGTCCCGAGCAAATCCCCGGGCCCCACCCTGTCGAACGCCTTCTCCTGGTCAATAGACAGGGAGGCGCTCGACATACCAGTCCCCTGGGTAAAGTGAATAATGTCCCGGGCCAGGTGGATATTGTCATAGATTGTGCGGTCCGGGACTGTGTAGGACTGGTCAGGGTGGACCATGTGGTCCAGCTCGGGGCCAAGGCGTAAACACAGCACCTTGGCAAAGATTTTATAGTCCGTTCTGAGGAGGGAGACCGGTCGCCAGTTCTTAAGTCGGCGGAGATCCCCCTTCTTGGGCAGCAGGGCAATGACGGCCCTGCGCCCCGAAAGGGGCATCTCCCCGGTCGCGGTACATTCCCCCAGGACCCCCGCGTAGTCGCTCCCCAGGCCGTCCCAGCACGCCCTGTAGAACTACACGGTCAGCCCGTCCAGCCCTGGGGATTTGCCCCGTGAGAGGCTGTCCAGGGGCCGGTCAGCTCTTGGAGGTTGATGGCATTATCGAGCTTCCCGGCGCCCTCCGGGCCGACCTGCGGCAGGTCCTCCCCCAGAACTCTGCAAGCGTCCTCGCTGGACGGACCCGGAGAGAAGAGGTCGGAGTAAAAATCCCTGATCAGGGTCCTGACCCCCTCCGGATCCGAGACGAGGGGCCGGTCGTCGGCCAGCAGCGTAGAAACCTGCCGACGGGCCCCGCGTCCTCTTTCCAGCGAGTAGAAGAAGCGGGAGCCGCGGTCCATGTCCGTTAGGAGACGGATCCCCGACCTCACGTACGTGCCGCGGGACCCGGCCAGTTTCAGGTCCCGCAGTGCGCCCCTCTTCTCCCTGTACACCAGCCCCAGGGCCGGGCCTCATCGGGCTGAGCGAGACGTGACTCCAGATCGAGGATTTCCTCAGCCAGGTTGGCGATCGTGGAGTTCCGCCACGCCGAAGACCCCTTCGTGTGCCCCTGACAGAAGGCACGGTTCTGGGCATTGCCCACATCCCACTGTAGCCTCAAGGAGGGGAAGCCACCCCGCTGCCTTCTCCAGCCGGCCCAGAAACGGCAGAACGAGTCCAGGAACCGCTCGTCCTCCAGCAGCAGGTTGTTAAAGTGCCAGTACGCGGACCGTGTCTGAGCGCGGGACGGGGCGAGACCCGCCCACACCAGGTGGTGATCCGAGCTCGGCACCTGCTCCATGGAGGCCGTCGGAACGCTGGGCAAGTACGTCTTGGAAATGTAAAGACGGTCGATGCTGGACGCGCTGAACTGGGGCCGCACAGAGGTGCGCACCCGCAATTCAGGATGGAGAGTCCGCCAGACATCCACCAAGTCAAAGGACCTAACCAGGTCCCTCAACTTCACCACCGCCGCCGGGCCGCGCTGGACTTCACCACGATCCTTGTCCTTGAGGGTGCAATTAAAATCCCCTCCTAGGACGATGCACTCTGTTTTTGAAAACTCACCACTATTCTTAGAATTCCCCCTCTACCAAAAAGGGCCGAGATTCTAAATGGTGATCAGGGATTCTCACTCCCGACTCCGATGCAGGCTTCAGTGGGTGCTATTCAGGTCAAACTATATTTTCAAGTTATCCCCCGGTATAGCCCATACATTCACCGAAGATTTCACCTACTTCCCACTTAGTAGCATTGATCCTGGGTCCCGCATTGCTAAATAAGTAAAGTAGACTTTGGAATAACCACTATTTCAGGTTAAATTAAGTTATTTTATGATTATATTTTTTCTTTTAAAAGCTGCAAACACTTTCTTTACAGAAAGGAAAAAGACCTTGCTTCTGGGTCCTTCTGGGTGGTTGAAGGGACCTTCATGCCCACCTTGACAATCATTCTTCTTTATAAAGTCTGGTCTTCTTTAGATGTAATCGCTGATGAGCTCGGTTGCTGTGTCCTGTCTTTCCCATGTACCGAGCTGTGAGAGCTGACTCTGCAGACTGTCTCTGAGCTGACATAGAGCTGACTCTTTGAATTCTAGTCTTCCTGAGATGTATTAGCTGGTTTAGCTCGGCTGCTATGCCTTGTCTTTCCCATGGCCGAGCTGACTGTAATCTGACTCTGAGCTGCTTGTTTCTTCTCTGCTTCTCTCTCTCCCTCCCTCTGAGTTCTGGTTCTGGTTCTGGTAGTTCCTGCCCTGGTCTCTGGGTTTACATATTTTTCGAACAGATATCTAGTTTTTATAACTATATCATAAAGTAACTTATTTCACTTTGATTGTAAAAAGTATCTTTGATCTAAACTTTCTAATCCAACTAAGTATACATTTTGAAATAACTGCATCTCAGAGATCTGATTACAGTGTTTCCTGTGTGATGATCAAAATGCTTTGGTTTCAAGAGGTGTTACTTTTAATTCCTGTCATTTCTGTAGTTTTATTTTCCAATTGTGCCCTCAGATCGTAATTTTGACTTTGATTTTGGCTTTGAATTATGTTTCTCGTAGACTGATAGTCTCCAGTTTTCTTTAATTTACCTGGTTTAGCAAATTTTCACACCTAGAATTATTACCAAATTCAACTGAACCTCATCCTTTTTTCCAGCTGCTAACTAAGACAGTTACTTTCAATGAAGGTGTGGGCCATTGTTTTTGGCTTCATTCAAAATCCTGTTTGTCTTGTTTGCTAAGCCTGCTTGAGCAAGGAGATCTGCATTTTAAAATCCTCTCCTGGCAGCTGCTGGTAACCCTTTGTGGGATCTTTCCCTGTATCCTCTCTTGTTTCTCCCAGACCAGATATTGCCAGACTTCCATGTTTCAAATGACACATCTTTCCATATTTTCAATAACAACTCTCCCACTGGGATGGTGCCGAGAAGAGTGGACACCTTTTGGAAGAAAGCCGCCTGCTGCGGTCCGGCCACGGGAGCGGATACATTTACAAAGTGAATCACCGCTGCCCCGAAACGGGCCTTTAGGTGCAGCAGACGGCCTGACACCGGCTCCTTGACCCCCCAAGATCTCCGGCTGAAAATGTGGAGCCAACAAGATAGCCACCCCGCCCGAACGTGGGGCCAGGTGACTCATGAAGACTCCTCCTTGCCCCTCCAGGGTCCACTGAGCTTCGTTTCCTGCAGGAAGCACACCCCGTACTTTCCGTCCCGGAGGATAGACAAGAACTGGAACCGGTGGTGCGCGTGGCTGCTACCGTTGATGTTGAGGCTGGCCATGGTTACCTCCATGTCAGCAGCAATAGTTATCCATCACCTTTAGTGCTCAGAGTGGGGGTACCGCCCCCTCCACTCCCTCAGGAGTCCCACAAGGAACGGAACAGCTTGGCGCTGCTCCTCCTGGTCTTGATCGAACTCCCGGGCCTCTCTGACATAGGCCCGGGCGGATCCAAGCAGCAGCCCCAGGTTTCCCCAGCTGCCCAGGGCCAGACGCACACAGTCCGGGTGATCATGGTGTGTTCCCAGAAATGTCCGGAGTTCCCCAGGGGGGACGAGGGGGGACTCGGTGCCGGGTGTGAGGGTGCCCTCTGCCTCGCTGCAGAGAGCGTCTAAATCCTCCTCCTCACCCATCACCGAGCAGCCTTCCTCCTCCGAACGGTCACCTCCCGAGCTCGAGTCCCCCGCCACATCGAGTATGGCGGGCGGCACGGGCCCACCGGTTAACCCTTGGCCCGAGTCGACCCCACCCCCCAGGGTCGTCCTCAGGCAGGTCACTCGCAGGCTCCTCCCGCGGCTCAGAGCCCGTGAACGGCTCATCCACCCACGCCGGCGACTCCGGGACCTCGGAGAGGCCCCCCGGAAACATGTCCGGCTTGAAAACAGGGCTCTCCGGCGTCGCCCGCCCGGGTGTCGAGGGCGGGGAGCCTTCCCTGTCCTCCCCCGTCCACGGCCCACAGCGGCACGATGAGCGGTCGCTGCTGCTGCCGGCCCCCGGCGATGGTGAAGAGGAGGTGTCCGGGGAGGAAACTTGCACCGGGCGGTACGGGCCCTCAGGGGCTTCGACTCCGCTCGACCCCGGGTCCTCCTGCTCGGGGGGCGACAGCAGCTCGAGTGGCTCGGGGGCCTCGGAGGCCCCCCCCGGCCTTGCTTCTCTTCATTGTGTGCCCCGGGCCAGGCGTCGGGGGGATGGGCACCAACACGGGAGACCCCCACCCCTCCTCGCCCGGGGAGGGGGCAGCAAACCCCCCCCCCCTTGCCCGGGCAGGCGGCGCTTGCGGGGAGGGGGCGGCTCGGGATCGCCCTGCTGCACGGCCTCCATGGCGGGAGAGGCCCCGGCAGCATCCCCCTCCCCCTCCCGGCTCAGGCGGACACAAACCTGGCGGCGGAGGGAGGGGTCCCGCAGGCCGAGCGTCAGCGGCGACGCCCCGGACCTGACCTCCCCCAGTAGGTTGGGATGGGGCAGGAGGAGCTCGGTGGGGAGGGCGGGACGTTTGATAGAACAACACGTTCTGCGGTGGCCTCCAGCGTCTCCACCGCCACGTGTGTCCCGCCCACCGTGAGCCCCCTTTCCAGGGCCCGGTGGGCCGCCTGCTCGGCCCGCAGGAAGAACCCGGCCTTGCCGTACATCCGCGAGGCGGCCACGATGGCCGAGGGGCCGACAGCCCCGGGACATTGCACGGGTGCCCGCCTCAATGGTCATGGTAGGGTGGGCATAGCACTTCACCCCCAGCTTCCGCGTGAGCAGGCGGGAGGGCGAGGGTGCCGCGGGGGCAGAGGAGCGACGGGAGGCTGCCGCCCCCACATAATGTCTTGTCCGCCCTGCCCCCGCTAGAGTGGAGGATGCCCCCGAGGTGCTGGCCAGAGGGTGGGAGGACAGGAGGCTGGGCCTGCCGCCCTGGATGGTTCCAGTCCCACCTCAGGCAGAGGGGTGGGAGGGCAGGAGGCTGGGCCTGCAACCCTGGATGGCCCCAGTCCCACCTCAGGATGAGGGGTGGGAGGACAGGAGGCCGAGCCTGCAGCCCTGGATGGTCCCACTCCCACCTCAGGCAGAGGGGTGGGAGGACAGGAGGCCGGGCCTGCAGCCCTGGATGGTCCCACTCCCACCTCAAGCAGAGGGGTGGGAGGACAGGAGGCCGGGCCTGCAGCCCTGGATGGTCCCAGTCCCACCTCAGGCAGAG